>NC_087240.1:1271887-2543774 GCF_034640455.1 Diachasmimorpha longicaudata
CGCCAGCCAAATTGTCCTAGCTATGATATTTCCAAAGATATGGGCGACAAACGGTGTGATCCCAAATCCGGGCCCGTTATGCCCTAGGAGGCCCAGGAGCCGAGAAAAACGCGAAAAACGAAAAAAACGACTTTAGAAAATTCCCAGCCCCCTAGGAAAATCGGAAATCGTCTCACGAATCCAATGGCGCCAGCCAAATTGTCCTAGCTACGATATTTCCAAAGATATGGGCGAAAAACGGTGTGATCCCAAATCCGGGCCCGTTTTGCTCTAGGAGGCCCTGGAGCCGAGCAAAACGCAAAAAAACGAAAAAATCGACTGTGGACCATTCCCGGACCCCTTGGAAAATCGGAAATCGTCTCACGAATGCAATGGCGCCAGCCAAATTGTCCTAGCTACGATATTTCCAAAGATATGGGCGAATAACGGTCTGAGTCCAAATCCGGGCCCGTTTTGCTCTAGGAGGCCCAGGAGCCGAGAAAAACGCGAAAAAATCGACTTTAGAAAATTCCCAGCCCCCTAGAAAAATCGGAAATCGTCTCACGAATCCAATGGCGCCAGCCAAATTGTCCTAGCTATGATATTTCCAAAGATATGGGCGAATAATGGTCTGAGTCCAAATCCGGGCCCGTTTTGCTCTAGGAGGCCCTGGAGCAGAGCAAAACGCAAAAAAACGAAAAAATCGACTGTGGACCATTCCCGGACCCCTTGGAAAATCGGAACTCGTCTCACGAATCCAAGTGCGCCAGCCAAATTGTCCTAGCTATGATATTTCCAAAGATATGGGCGAATAACGGTGTGATGCCAAATCCAGGCCCGTTTTGCTCTAGGATGCCCAGGAGCCGAGAAAAACGCGAAAAACGAAAAAATCGACTTTAGAAAATTCCCGGACCCCTAGAAAAATCGGAAATCGTCTCACGAATCCAATGGCGCCAGCCAAATTGTCCTAGCTATGATATTTCCAAAGATATGGGCGAATAACGGTGCGATGCCAAATCCAGGCCCGGTTTGCTCTAGGAGGCCCAAGAGCCGAAAAAAACGCGAAAAACGAAAAAATCGACTTTAGAAAATTCCCGGACCCCTAGGAAAATCGGAAATCGTCTCACGAATCCAATGGCGCCAGCCAAATTGTCCTAGCTACGATATTTCCAAAGATATGGGCGAAAAACGGTGTGATCCCAAATCCGGGCCCGTTTTGCTCTAGGAGGCCCAGGAGCCGAGAAAAACGCGAAAAACGGAAAAATCGACTTTAGAAAATTCCCGGCCCCCTAGAAAAATCGGAAATCGTCTCACGAATCCAATGGCGCCAGCCAAATTGTCCTAGCTATGATATTTCCAAAGATATGGGCGAAAAACGGTGTGATCTCAAATCCGGGCCCGTTTTGCTCTAGGAGGCCCAGGAGCCGAGAAAAACGCGAAAAACGAAAAAATCGACTTTAGAAAATTCCCAGCCCCCTAGGAAAATCGGAAATCGTCTCACGAATCCAATGGCGCCAGCCAAATTGTCCTAGCTATGATATTTCCAAAGATATGGGCAAAAGACTGTGTGATCCCAAATCCGGGCCCGTTTTGCTCTAGGAAGCCCAGGAGCTGAGAAAAACTCGAAAAACGAAAAAAACGACTTTAGAAAATTCCCGGACCCCTAGAAAAATCGGAAATCGTCTCACGAATCCAATGGCGCCAGCCAAATTGTCCTAGCTATGATATTTCCAAAGATATGGGCGACAAACGGTGTGATCCCAAATCCGGGCCCGTTATGCCCTAGGAGGCCCAGGAGCCGAGAAAAACGAAAAAAACGACTTTAGAAAATTCCCAGCCCCCTAGGAAAATCGGAAATCGTCTCACGAATCCAATGGCGCCAGCCAAATTGTCCTAGCTATGATATTTCCAAAGATATGGGCGAAAAACGGTGTGATCTCAAATCCGGGCCCGTTTTGCTCTAGGAGGCCCAGGAGCCGAGAAAAACGCGAAAAACGAAAAAATCGACTTTAGAAAATTCCCAGCCCCCTAGGAAAATCGGAAATCGTCTCACGAATCCAATGGCGCCAGCCAAATTGTCCTAGGTACGATATTTCCAAAGATATGGGCGAAAAACGGTGTGATCCCAAATCCAGGCCCGGTTTGCTCTAGGAGGCCCAAGAGCCGAAAAAAACGCGAAAAACGAAAAAATCGACTTTAGAAAATTCCCGGACCCCTAGAAATATCGGAAATCGTCTCACGAATCCAATGGCGCCAGCCAAATTGTCCTAGCTATGATATTTCCAAAGATATGGGCGACAAACGGTGTGATCCCAAATCCGGGCCCGTTATGCCCTAGGAGGCCCAGGAGCCGAGAAAAACGCGAAAAACGGAAAAAACGACTTTAGAAAATTCCCAGCCCCCTAGGAAAATCGGAAATCGTCTCACGAATCCAATGGCGCCAGCCAAATTGTCCTAGCTACGATATTTCCAAAGATATGGGCGAAAAACGGTGTGATCCCAAATCCGGGCCCGTTTTGCTCTAGGAGGCCCAGGAGCCGAGAAAAACGCGAAAAACGGAAAAATCGACTTTAGAAAATTCCCGGCCCCCTAGAAAAATCGGAAATCGTCTCACGAATCCAATGGCGCCAGCCAAATTGTCCTAGCTATCATATTTCCAAAGATATGGGCGAAAAACGGTGTGATCCCAAATCCGGGCCCGTTTTGCTCTAGGAGGCCCAGGAGCTGAGAAAAACGCGAAAAACGAAAAAATCGACTTTAGAAAATTCCCGGACCCCTAGAAATATCGGAAATCGTCTCACGAATCCAATGGCGCCAGCCAAATTGTCCTAGCTATGATATTTCCAAAGATATGGGCGACAAACGGTGTGATCCCAAATCCGGGCCCGTTATGCCCTAGGAGGCCCAGGAGCCGAGAAAAACGCGAAAAACGAAAAAATCGACTTTAGAAAATTCCCGGACCCCTAGAAATATCGGAAATCGTCTCACGAATCCAATGGCGCCAGCCAAATTGTCCTAGCTATGATATTTCCAAAGATATGGGCGAAAAACGGTGTGATCTCAAATCCGGGCCCGTTTTGCTCTAGGAGGCCCAGGAGCCGAGAAAAACGCGAAAAACGAAAAAATCGACTTTAGAAAATTCCCAGCCCCCTAGGAAAATCGGAAATCGTCTCACGAATCCAATGGCGCCAGCCAAATTGTCCTAGGTACGATATTTCCAAAGATATGGGCGAAAAACGGTGTGATCCCAAATCCAGGCCCGGTTTGCTCTAGGAGGCCCAAGAGCCGAAAAAAACGCGAAAAACGAAAAAATCGACTTTAGAAAATTCCCGGCCCCCTAGAAAAATCGGAAATCGTCTCACGAATCCAATGGCGCCAGCCAAATTCTCCTAGCTATGATATTTCCAAAGATATGGGCGAAAAACGGTGTGATCTCAAATCCGGGCCCGTTTTGCTCTAGGAGGCCCAGGAGCCGAGAAAAACGCGAAAAACGAAAAAATCGACTTTAGAAAATTCCCAGCCCCCTAGGAAAATCGGAAATCGTCTCACGAATCCAATGGCGCCAGCCAAATTGTCCTAGCTATGATATTTCCAAAGATATGGGCAAAAGACTGTGTGATCCCAAATCCGGGCCCGTTTTGCTCTAGGAGGCCCAGGAGCCGAGGAAAACGCAAAAAACGAAAAAATCAACTGCGGACCATTCCCGGACCCCTAGGAAAATCGGAAATCGTCTCACGAATCCAATGGCGCCAGCCAAATTGTCCTAGCTACGATATTTCCAAAGATATGGGCGAAAAACGGTGTGATCCCAAATCCGGGCCCGTTTTGCTCTAGGAGGCCCAGGAGCCGAGAAAAACGCGAAAAACGAAAAAATCGACTTTAGAAAATTCCCGGACCCCTAGAAATATCGGAAATCGTCTCACGAATCCAATGGCGCCAGCCAAATTGTCCTAGCTATGATATTTCCAAAGATATGGGCGACAAACGCTGTGATCCCAAATCCGGGCCCGTTATGCCCTAGGAGGCCCAGGAGCCGAGAAAAACGCGAAAAACGAAAAAATCGACTTTAGAAAATTCCCGGACCCCTAGAAATATCGGAAATCGTCTCACGAATCCAATGGCGCCAGCCAAATTGTCCTAGCTATGATATTTCCAAAGATATGGGCGAAAAACGGTGTGATCTCAAATCCGGGCCCGTTTTGCTCTAGGAGGCCCAGGAGCCGAGAAAAACGCGAAAAACGAAAAAATCGACTTTAGAAAATTCCCAGCCCCCTAGGAAAATCGGAAATCGTCTCACGAATCCAATGGCGCCAGCCAAATTGTCCTAGGTACGATATTTCCAAAGATATGGGCGAAAAACGGTGTGATCCCAAATCCAGGCCCGGTTTGCTCTAGGAGGCCCAAGAGCCGAAAAAAACGCCAAAAACGAAAAAATCGACTTTAGAAAATTCCCGGACCCCTAGAAATATATGAAATCGTCTCACGAATCCAATGGCGCCAGCCAAATTGTCCTAGCTATGATATTTCCAAAGATATGGGCGACAAACGGTGTGATCCCAAATCCGGGCCCGTTATGCCCTAGGAGGCCCAGGAGCCGAGAAAAACGCGAAAAACGGAAAAAACGACTTTAGAAAATTCCCAGCCCCCTAGGAAAATCGGAAATCGTCTCACGAATCCAATGGCGCCAGCCAAATTGTCCTAGCTACGATATTTCCAAAGATATGGGCGAAAAACGGTGTGATCCCAAATCCGGGCCCGTTTTGCTCTAGAAGGCCCAGGAGCCGAGAAAAACGCGAAAAACGGAAAAATCGACTTTAGAAAATTCCCGGCCCCCTAGAAAAATCGGAAATCGTCTCACGAATCCAATGGCGCCAGCCAAATTCTCCTAGCTATGATATTTCCAAAGATATGGGCGAAAAACGGTGTGATCTCAAATCCGGGCCCGTTTTGCTCTAGGAGGCCCAGGAGCCGAGAAAAACGCGAAAAACGAAAAAATCGACTTTAGAAAATTCCCAGCCCCCTAGGAAAATCGGAAATCGTCTCACGAATCCAATGGCGCCAGCCAAATTGTCCTAGCTATGATATTTCCAAAGATATGGGCAAAAGACTGTGTGATCCCAAATCCGGGCCCGTTTTGCTCTAGGAGGCCCAGGAGCCGAGGAAAACGCAAAAAACGAAAAAATCAACTGCGGACCATTCCCGGACCCCTAGGAAAATCGGAAATCGTCTCACGAATCCAATGGCGCCAGCCAAATTGTCCTAGCTACGATATTTCCAAAGATATGGGCGAAAAACGGTGTGATCCCAAATCCGGGCCCGTTTTGCTCTAGGAGGCCCAGGAGCCGAGAAAAACGCGAAAAACGGAAAAAACGACTTTAGAAAATTCCCAGCCCCCTAGGAAAATCGGAAATCGTCTCACGAATCCAATGGCGCCAGCCAAATTGTCCTAGCTACGATATTTCCAAAGATATGGGCGAAAAACGGTGTGATCCCAAATCCGGGCCCGTTTTGCTCTAGGAGGCCCAGGAGCCGAGAAAAACGCGAAAAACGGAAAAATCGACTTTAGAAAATTCCCGGCCCCCTAGAAAAATCGGAAATCGTCTCACGAATCCAATGGCGCCAGCCAAATTCTCCTAGCTATGATATTTCCAAAGATATGGGCGAAAAACGGTGTGATCTCAAATCCGGGCCCGTTTTGCTCTAGGAGGCCCAGGAGCCGAGAAAAACGCGAAAAACGAAAAAATCGACTTTAGAAAATTCCCAGCCCCCTAGGAAAATCGGAAATCGTCTCACGAATCCAATGGCGCCAGCCAAATTGTCCTAGCTATGATATTTCCAAAGATATGGGCAAAAGACTGTGTGATCCCAAATCCGGGCCCGTTTTGCTCTAGGAGGCCCAGGAGCCGAGGAAAACGCAAAAAACGAAAAAATCAACTGCGGACCATTCCCGGACCCCTAGGAAAATCGGAAATCGTCTCACGAATCCAATGGCGCCAGCCAAATTGTCCTAGCTACGATATTTCCAAAGATATGGGCGAAAAACGGTGTGATCCCAAATCCGGGCCCGTTTTGCTCTAGGAGGCCCAGGAGCCGAGAAAAACGCGAAAAACGGAAAAATCGACTTTAGAAAATTCCCGGCCCCCTAGAAAAATCGGAAATCGTCTCACGAATCCAATGGCGCCAGCCAAATTGTCCTAGGTACGATATTTCCAAAGATATGGGCGAAAAACGGTGTGATCCCAAATCCAGGCCCGGTTTGCTCTAGGAGGCCCAAGAGCCGAAAAAAACGCGAAAAACGAAAAAATCGACTTTAGAAAATTCCCGGACCCCTAGAAATATCGGAAATCGTCTCACGAATCCAATGGCGCCAGCCAAATTGTCCTAGCTATGATATTTCCAAAGATATGGGCGAAAAACGGTGTGATCTCAAATCCGGGCCCGTTTTGCTCTAGGAGGCCCAGGAGCCGAGAAAAAAGCGAAAAACGAAAAAATCGACTTTAGAAAATTCCCAGCCCCCTAGGAAAATCGGAAATCGTCTCACGAATCCAATGGCGCCAGCCAAATTGTCCTAGCTATGATATTTCCAAAGATATGGGCAAAAGACTGTGTGATCCCAAATCCGGGCCCGTTTTGCTCTAGGAGGCCCAGGAGCCGAGAAAAACGCGAAAAAATCGACTTTAGAAAATTCCCAGCCCCCTAGCAAAATCGGAAATCGTTTCACGAATCCACTGGCGCCAGCCAAATTGTCCTAGCTATGATATTTCCAAAGATATGGGCGAATAACGGTCTGAGTCCAAATCCGGGCCCGTTTTGCTCTAGGAGGCCCTGGAGCCGAGCAAAACGCAAAAAACTAAAAAATCGACTGTGGACCATTCCCGGACCCCTTGGAAAATCGGAAATCGTCTCACGAATCCAAGTGCGCCAGCCAAATTGTCCTAGCTATGATATTTCCAAAGATATGGGCGAATAACGGTGTGATGCCAAATCCAGGCCCGGTTTGCTCTAGGAGGCCCAGGAGCCGAAAAAAAACGCGAAAAACGAAAAAATCGACTTTAGAAAATTCCCGGACCCCTAGAAATATCGGAAATCGTCTCACGAATCCAATGGCGCCAGCCAAATTGTCCTAGCTATGATATTTCCAAAGATATGGGCGACAAACGGTGTGATCCCAAATCCGGGCCCGTTATGCCCTAGGAGGCCCAGGAGCCGAGAAAAACGCGAAAAACGGAAAAAACGACTTTAGAAAATTCCCAGCCCCCTAGGAAAATCGGAAATCGTCTCACGAATCCAATGGCGCCAGCCAAATTGTCCTAGCTACGATATTTCCAAAGATATGGGCGAAAAACGGTGTGATCCCAAATCCGGGCCCGTTTTGCTCTAGGAGGCCCAGGAGCCGAGAAAAACGCGAAAAACGGAAAAATCGACTTTAGAAAATTCCCGGCCCCCTAGAAAAATCGGAAATCGTCTCACGAATCCAATGGCGCCAGCCAAATTCTCCTAGCTATGATATTTCCAAAGATATGGGCGAAAAACGGTGTGATCTCAAATCCGGGCCCGTTTTGCTCTAGGAGGCCCAGGAGCCGAGAAAAACGCGAAAAACGAAAAAATCGACTTTAGAAAATTCCCAGCCCCCTAGGAAAATCGGAAATCGTCTCACGAATCCAATGGCGCCAGCCAAATTGTCCTAGCTATGATATTTCCAAAGATATGGGCAAAAGACTGTGTGATCCCAAATCCGGGCCCGTTTTGCTCTAGGAGGCCCAGGAGCCGAGAAAAACGCGAAAAAATCGACTTTAGAAAATTCCCAGCCCCCTAGCAAAATCGGAAATCGTTTCACGAATCCAATGGCGCCAGCCAAATTGTCCTAGCTATGATATTTCCAAAGATATGGGCGAATAACGGTCTGAGTCCAAATCCGGGCCCGTTTTGCTCTAGGAGGCCCTGGAGCCGAGCAAAACGCAAAAAACTAAAAAATCGACTGTGGACCATTCCCGGACCCCTTGGAAAATCGGAAATCGTCTCACGAATCCAAGTGCGCCAGCCAAATTGTCCTAGCTATGATATTTCCAAAGATATGGGCGAATAACGGTGTGATGCCAAATCCAGGCCCGGTTTGCTCTAGGAGGCCCAGGAGCCGAAAAAAAACGCGAAAAACGAAAAAATCGACTTTAGAAAATTCCCGGACCCCTAGAAATATCGGAAATCGTCTCACGAATCCAATGGCGCCAGCCAAATTGTCCTAGCTATGATATTTCCAAAGATATGGGCGACAAACGGTGTGATCCCAAATCCGGGCCCGTTATGCCCTAGGAGGCCCAGGAGCCGAGAAAAACGCGAAAAACGAAAAAAACGACTTTAGAAAATTCCCAGCCCCCTAGGAAAATCGGAAATCGTCTCACGAATCCAATGGCGCCAGCCAAATTGTCCTAGCTACGATATTTCCAGAGATATGGGCGAATAACGGTGTGATGCCAAATCCAGGCCCGTTTTGCTCTAGGAGGCCCTGGAGCCGAGCAAAACGCAAAAAACTAAAAAATCGACTGTGGACCATTCCCGGACCCCTTGGAAAATCGGAAATCGTCTCACGAATCCAAGTGCGCCAGCCAAATTGTCCTAGCTATGATATTTCCAAAGATATGGGCGAATAACGGTGTGATGCCAAATCCAGGCCCGGTTTGCTCTAGGAGGCCCAGGAGCCGAAAAAAACGCGAAAAACGAAAAAATCGACTTTAGAAAATTCCCGGACCCCTAGAAATATCGGAAATCGTCTCACGAATCCAATGGCGCCAGCCAAATTGTCCTAGCTATGATATTTCCAAAGATATGGGCGACAAACGGTGTGATCCCAAATCCGGGCCCGTTATGCCCTAGGAGGCCCAGGAGCCGAGAAAAACGCGAAAAACGAAAAAAACGACTTTAGAAAATTCCCAGCCCCCTAGGAAAATCGGAAATCGTCTCACGAATCCAATGGCGCCAGCCAAATTGTCCTAGCTACGATATTTCCAAAGATATGGGCGAAAAACGGTGTGATCCCAAATCCGGGCCCGTTTTGCTCTAGGAGGCCCAGGAGCCGAGAAAAACGCGAAAAACGGAAAAATCGACTTTAGAAAATTCCCGGCCCCCTAGAAAAATCGGAAATCGTCTCACGAATCCAATGGCGCCAGCCAAATTGTCCTAGCTATGATATTTCCAAAGATATGGGCGAAAAACGGTGTGATCTCAAATCCGGGCCCGTTTTGCTCTAGGAGGCCCAGGAGCCGAGAAAAACGCGAAAAACGAAAAAATCGACTTTAGAAAATTCCCAGCCCCCTAGGAAAATCGGAAATCGTCTCACGAATCCAATGGCGCCAGCCAAATTGTCCTAGCTATGATATTTCCAAAGATATGGGCAAAAGACTGTGTGATCCCAAATCCGGGCCCGTTTTGCTCTAGGAAGCCCAGGAGCTGAGAAAAACTCGAAAAACGAAAAAAACGACTTTAGAAAATTCCCGGACCCCTAGAAAAATCGGAAATCGTCTCACGAATCCAATGGCGCCAGCCAAATTGTCCTAGCTATGATATTTCCAAAGATATGGGCGACAAACGGTGTGATCCCAAATCCGGGCCCGTTATGCCCTAGGAGGCCCAGGAGCCGAGAAAAACGAAAAAAACGACTTTAGAAAATTCCCAGCCCCCTAGGAAAATCGGAAATCGTCTCACGAATCCAATGGCGCCAGCCAAATTGTCCTAGCTATGATATTTCCAAAGATATGGGCGAAAAACGGTGTGATCTCAAATCCGGGCCCGTTTTGCTCTAGGAGGCCCAGGAGCCGAGAAAAACGCGAAAAACGAAAAAATCGACTTTAGAAAATTCCCAGCCCCCTAGGAAAATCGGAAATCGTCTCACGAATCCAATGGCGCCAGCCAAATTGTCCTAGGTACGATATTTCCAAAGATATGGGCGAAAAACGGTGTGATCCCAAATCCAGGCCCGGTTTGCTCTAGGAGGCCCAAGAGCCGAAAAAAACGCGAAAAACGAAAAAATCGACTTTAGAAAATTCCCGGACCCCTAGAAATATCGGAAATCGTCTCACGAATCCAATGGCGCCAGCCAAATTGTCCTAGCTATGATATTTCCAAAGATATGGGCGACAAACGGTGTGATCCCAAATCCGGGCCCGTTATGCCCTAGGAGGCCCAGGAGCCGAGAAAAACGCGAAAAACGGAAAAAACGACTTTAGAAAATTCCCAGCCCCCTAGGAAAATCGGAAATCGTCTCACGAATCCAATGGCGCCAGCCAAATTGTCCTAGCTACGATATTTCCAAAGATATGGGCGAAAAACGGTGTGATCCCAAATCCGGGCCCGTTTTGCTCTAGGAGGCCCAGGAGCCGAGAAAAACGCGAAAAACGGAAAAAACGACTTTAGAAAATTCCCAGCCCCCTAGGAAAATCGGAAATCGTCTCACGAATCCAATGGCGCCAGCCAAATTGTCCTAGCTACGATATTTCCAAAGATATGGGCGAAAAACGGTGTGATCCCAAATCCGGGCCCGTTTTGCTCTAGGAGGCCCAGGAGCCGAGAAAAACGCGAAAAACGGAAAAATCGACTTTAGAAAATTCCCGGCCCCCTAGAAAAATCGGAAATCGTCTCACGAATCCAATGGCGCCAGCCAAATTCTCCTAGCTATGATATTTCCAAAGATATGGGCGAAAAACGGTGTGATCTCAAATCCGGGCCCGTTTTGCTCTAGGAGGCCCAGGAGCCGAGAAAAACGCGAAAAACGAAAAAATCGACTTTAGAAAATTCCCAGCCCCCTAGGAAAATCGGAAATCGTCTCACGAATCCAATGGCGCCAGCCAAATTGTCCTAGCTATGATATTTCCAAAGATATGGGCAAAAGACTGTGTGATCCCAAATCCGGGCCCGTTTTGCTCTAGGAGGCCCAGGAGCCGAGGAAAACGCAAAAACCGAAAAAATCAACTGCGGACCATTCCCGGACCCCTAGGAAAATCGGAAATCGTCTCACGAATCCAATGGCGCCAGCCAAATTGTCCTAGCTACGATATTTCCAAAGATATGGGCGAAAAACGGTGTGATCCCAAATCCGGGCCCGTTTTGCTCTAGGAGGCCCAGGAGCCGAGAAAAACGCGAAAAACGGAAAAATCGACTTTAGAAAATTCCCGGCCCCCTAGAAAAATCGGAAATCGTCTCACGAATCCAATGGCGCCAGCCAAATTGTCCTAGGTACGATATTTCCAAAGATATGGGCGAAAAACGGTGTGATCCCAAATCCAGGCCCGGTTTGCTCTAGGAGGCCCAAGAGCCGAAAAAAACGCGAAAAACGAAAAAATCGACTTTAGAAAATTCCCGGACCCCTAGAAATATCGGAAATCGTCTCACGAATCCAATGGCGCCAGCCAAATTGTCCTAGCTATGATATTTCCAAAGATATGGGCGACAAACGGTGTGATCCCAAATCCGGGCCCGTTATGCCCTAGGAGGCCCAGGAGCCGAGAAAAACGCGAAAAACGGAAAAAACGACTTTAGAAAATTCCCAGCCCCCTAGGAAAATCGGAAATCGTCTCACGAATCCAATGGCGCCAGCCAAATTGTCCTAGCTACGATATTTCCAAAGATATGGGCGACAAACGGTGTGATCCCAAATCCGGGCCCGTTATGCGCTAGGAGGCCCAGGAGCCGAGAAAGACGCGAAAAAGGAAAAAATCGACTTTAGAAAATTCCCGGACCCCTAGAAAAATCGGAAATCGCCTCACGAATCCAATGGCGCCAGCCAAATTGTCCTAGCTATGATATTTCCAAAGATATAGGCGAATAACGGTGTGATCCCAAATCCGGGCCCGTTTTGCTCTAGGAGGCCCAGGAGCCGAGAAAAACGCGAAAAACGAAAAAAACGACTTTAGAAAATTCCCGGACCCCTAGCAAAATCGGAAATCGTCTCACGAATCCAATGGCGCCAGCCAAATTGTCCTAGCTATGATATTTCCAAAGATATGGGGAAAAGACTGTGTGATCCCAAATCCGGGCCCGTTTTGCTCTAGGAGGCCCAGGAGCCGAGAAAAACGCGAAAAAATCGACTTTAGAAAATTCCCAGCCCACTAGAAAAATCGGAAATCGTCTCACGAATCCAATGGCGCCAGCCAAATTGTCCTAGCTATGATATTTCCAAAGATATGGGCGAATAACGGTCTGAGTCCAAATCCGGGCCCGTTTTGCTCTAGGAGGCCCTGGAGCCGAGCAAAACGCAAAAAAACGAAAAAATCGACTTTAGAAAATTTCCGGACCCCTTGGAAAATCGGAAATCGTCTCACGAATCCAATGGCGCCAGCCAAATTGTCCTAGCTACGATATTTCCAAAGATATGGGCGAAAAACGGTGCGATCCCAAATCCGGGCCCGTTTTGCTCTAGGAGGCCCAGGAGCCGAGAAAAACGCGAAAAACGAAAAAATCGACTTTAGAAAATTCCCGGACCCCTAGAAAAATCGGAAATCGTCTCACGAATGCAAGTGTGCGAGCCAAATTGTCCTAGCTATGATATTTCCAAAGATATGGGCGACAAACGGTGTGATCCCAAATCCGGGCCCGTTATGCGCTAGGAGGCCCAGGAGCCGAGAAAAACGCGAAAAAGGAAAAAATCGACTTTAGAAAATTCCCGGACCCCTAGAAAAATCGGAAATCGCCTCACGAATCCAATGGCGCCAGCCAAATTGTCCTAGCTATGATATTTCCAAAGATATGGGTAAAAGACTGTGTGATCCCAAATCCGGGCCCGTTTTCCTCTAGGAGGCCCAGGAGCCGAGAAAAACGCGAAAAACGAAAAAATCGACTTTAGAAAATTCCCGGACCCCTAGAAAAATCGGAAATCGTCTCACGAATCCAAGTGCACCATCCAAATTGTCCTAGCTATGATATTTCAAAAGATATAGGCGAATAACGGTGTGATCCCAAATCCGGGCCCGTTTTGCTCTAGGAGGCCCAGGAGCCGAGCAAAACGCGAAAAACGAAAAAAACGACTTTAGAAAATTCCCGGACCCCTAGCAAAATCGGAAATCGTCTCACGAATCCAATGGCGCCGGCCAAATTGTCCTAGCTATGATATTTCCAAAAATATGGGCGAATAACGGTCTGAGTCAAAATCCGGGCCCGTTTTGCTCTAGGAGGCCCTGGAGGCGAGCAAAACGCAAAAAAACGAAAAAATCGACTGTGGACCATTCCCGGACCCCTTGGAAAATCGGAAATCGTCTCACGAATCCAATGGCGCCAGTCAAATTGTCCTAGCTACGATATTTCCAAAGATATGGGCGAAAAACGGTGCGATCCCAAATGCGGGCCCGTTTTGCTCTAGGAGGCCCAGGAGCCGAGAAAAACGCGAAAAAATCGACTTTAGAAAATTCCCAGCCCCCTAGAAAAATCGGAAATCGTCTCACGAATCCAATGGCGCCAGCCAAATTGTCCTAGCTATGATATTTCCAAAGATATGGGCGAAAAACGGTGCGATCCCAAATCCGGGCCCGTTTTGCTCTAGGAGGCCCAGGAGCCGAGAAAAACGCGAAAAACGAAAAAATCGACTTTAGAAAAAACCCGGACCCCTAGAAAAATCGGAAATCGTCTCACGAATCCAAGTGCGCCAGCCAAATTGTCCTAGCTATGATATTTCCAAAGATATGGGCGAATAACGGTGTGATGCCAAATCCGGGCCCGTTATGCCCTAGGAGGCCCAGGAGCCGAGAAAAACGCGAAAAAGGAAAAAATCAACTTTAGAAAATTCCCGGACCCCTAGAAAAATCGGAAATCGCCTCACGAATCCAATGGCGCCAGCCAAATTGTCCTAGCTATGATATTTCCAAAGATATGGGCGAATAACGGTGTGATCCCAAATCCGGGCCCGTTGTGCTCTAGGAGGCCCAGGAGCCGAGAAAAACGCGAAAAACGAAAAAATCGACTTTAGAAAATTCCCGGACCCCTAGAAAAATCGGAAATCGTCTCACGAATCCAATGGCGCCAGCCAAATTGTCCTAGCTACGATATTTCCAAAGATATGGGCGAAAAACGGTGCGATCCCAAATGCGGGCCCGTTTTGCTCTAGGAGGCCCAGGAGCCGAGAAAAACGCGAAAAACGAAAAAATCGACTTTAGAAAATTCCCGGACCCCTAGAAAAATCGGAAATCGTCTCACGAATCCAAGTGCGCCAGCCAAATTGTCCTAGCTATGATATTTCCAAAGATATGGGCGAGAAACGGTGTGATCCCAAATCCGGGCCCGTTATGCGCTAGGAGGCCCAGGAGCCAAGAAAGACGCGAAAAAGGAAAAAATCGAATTTAGAAAATTCCCGGACCCCTAGAAAAATCGGAAATCGTCTCACGAATCCAATGGCGCCAGCCAAATTGTCCTAGCTATGATATTTCCAAAGATATGGGCGAATAACGGTCTGAGTCAAAATCCGGGCCCGTTTTGCTCTAGGAGGCCCTGGAGGCGAGCAAAACGCAAAAAAACGAAAAAATCGACTGTGGACCATTCCCGGACCCCTTGGAAAATCGGAAATCGTCTCACGAATCCAATGGCGCCAGCCAAATTGTCCTAGCTATGATATTTCCAAAGATATGGGGAAAAGACTGTGTGATCCCAAATCCGGGCCCGTTTTGCTCTAGGAGGCCCAGGAGCCGAGAAAAACGCGAAAAAATCGACTTTAGAAAATTCCCAGCCCCCTAGAAAAATCGGAAATCGTCTCACGAATCCAATGGCGCCAGCCAAATTGTCCTAGCTACGATATTTCCAAAGATATGGGCGAAAAACGGTGCGATCCCAAATCCGGGCCCGTTTTGCTCTAGGAGGCCCAGGAGCCGAGAAAAACGCGAAAAACGAAAAAATCGACTTTAGAAAAAACCCGGACCCCTAGAAAAATCGGAAATCGTCTCACGAATCCAAGTGCGCCAGCCAAATTGTCCTAGCTATGATATTTCCAAAGATATGGGCGAATAACGGTGTGATGCCAAATCCGGGCCCGTTATGCCCTAGGAGGCCCAAGAGCCGAGAAAAACCGCGAAAAAGGAAAAAATCAACTTTAGAAAATTCCCGGACCCCTAGAAAAATCGGAAATCGCCTCACGAATCCAATGGCGCCAGCCAAATTGTCCTAGCTATGATATTTCCAAAGATATGGGCGAATAACGGTGTGATCCCAAATCCGGGCCCGTTGTGCTCTAGGAGGCCCAGGAGCCGAGAAAAACGCGAAAAACGAAAAAATCGACTTTAGAAAATTCCCGGACCCCTAGAAAAATCGGAAATCGTCTCACGAATCCAATGGCGCCAGCCAAATTGTCCTAGCTATGATATTTCCAAAGATATGGGCGAATAACGGTGTGATGCCAAATCCGGGCCCGTTATGCCCTAGGAGGCCCAGGAGCCGAGAAAAACCGCGAAAAAGGAAAAAATCAACTTTAGAAAATTCCCGGACCCCTAGAAAAATCGGAAATCGCCTCACGAATCCAATGGCGCCAGCCAAATTGTCCTAGCTATGATATTTCCAAAGATATGGGCGAATAACGGTGTGATCCCAAATCCGGGCCCGTTGTGCTCTAGGAGGCCCAGGAGCCGAGAAAAACGCGAAAAACGAAAAAATCGACTTTAGAAAATTCCCGGACCCCTAGAAAAATCGGAAATCGTCTCACGAATCCAATGGCGCCAGCCAAATTGTCCTAGCTACGATATTTCCAAAGATATGGGCGAAAAACGGTGCGATCCCAAATGCGGGCCCGTTTTGCTCTAGGAGGCCCAGGAGCCGAGAAAAACGCGAAAAACGAAAAAATCGACTTTAGAAAATTCCCGGACCCCTAGAAAAATCGGAAATCGTCTCACGAATCCAAGTGCGCCAGCCAAATTGTCCTAGCTATGATATTTCCAAAGATATGGGCGACAAACGGTGTGATCCCAAATCCGGGCCCGTTATGCGCTAGGAGGCCCAGGAGCCGAGAAAGACGCGAAAAAGGAAAAAATCGAATTTAGAAAATTCCCGGACCCCTAGAAAAATCGGAAATCGTCTCACGAATCCAATGGCGCCAGCCAAATTGTCCTAGCTACGATATTTCCAAAGATATGGGCGAAAAACGGTGCGATCCCAAATGCGGGCCCGTTTTGCTCTAGGAGGCCCAGGAGCCGAGAAAAACGCGAAAAAATCGACTTTAGAAAATTCCCAGCCCCCTTGGAAAATCGGAAATCGTCTCACGAATCCAATGGCGCCAGCCAAATTGTCCTAGCTACGATATTTCCAAAGATATGGGCGAAAAACGGTGCGATCCCAAATCCGGGCCCGTTTTGCTCTAGGAGGCCCAGGAGCCGAGAAAAACGCGAAAAACGAAAAAATCGACTTTAGAAAAAACCCGGACCCCTAGAAAAATCGGAAATCGTCTCACGAATCCAAGTGCGCCAGCCAAATTGTCCTAGCTATGATATTTCCAAAGATATGGGCGAATAACGGTGTGATGCCAAATCCGGGCCCGTTATGCCCTAGGAGGCCCAGGAGCCGAGAAAAACGCGAAAAAGGAAAAAATCAACTTTAGAAAATTCCCGGACCCCTAGAAAAATCGGAAATCGCCTCACGAATCCAATGGCGCCAGCCAAATTGTCCTAGCTATGATATTTCCAAAGATATGGGCGAATAACGGTGTGATCCCAAATCCGGGCCCGTTGTGCTCTAGGAGGCCCAGGAGCCGAGAAAAACGCGAAAAACGAAAAAATCGACTTTAGAAAATTCCCGGACCCCTAGAAAAATCGGATATCGTCTCACGAATCCAATGGCGCCAGCCAAATTGTCCTAGCTACGATATTTCCAAAGATATGGGCGAAAAACGGTGCGATCCCAAATGCGGGCCCGTTTTGCTCTAGGAGGCCCAGGAGCCGAGCAAAACGCAAAAAAACGAAAAAATCGACTTTGGACCATTCCCGGACCCCTTGGAAAATCGGAAATCGTCTCACGAATCCAATGGCGCCAGCCAAATTGTCCTAGCTATGATATTTCCAAAGATATGGGCGAATAACGGTGTGATGCCAAATCCGGGCCCGTTATGCCCTAGGAGGCCCAGGAGCCGAGAAAAACGCGAAAAACGAAAAAATCGACTTTAGAAAATTCCCAGCCCCCTAGCAAAATCGGAAATCGTCTCACGAATCCAATGGCGCCAGCCAAATTGTCCTAGCTATGATATTTCCAAAGATATGGGCGAATAACGGTCTGAGTCCGAATCCGGGCCCGTTTTGCTCTAGGAGGCCCTGGAGCCGAGCAAAACGCAAAAAAAACGAAAAAATCGACTTTGGACAATTCCCGGACCCCTAGAAAAATCGGAAATCGCCTCACGAATCCAATGGCGCCAGCCAAATTGTCCTAGCTATGATATTTCCAAAGATATGGGCGAATAACGGTGTGATCCCAAATCCGGGCCCGTTGTGCTCTAGGAGGCCCAGGAGCCGAGAAAAACGCGAAAAACGAAAAAATCGACTTTAGAAAATTCCCGGACCCCTAGAAAAATCGGATATCGTCTCACGAATCCAATGGCGCCAGCCAAATTGTCCTAGCTACGATATTTCCAAAGATATGGGCGAAAAACGGTGCGATCCCAAATGCGGGCCCGTTTTGCTCTAGGAGGCCCAGGAGCCGAGCAAAACGCAAAAAAACGAAAAAATCGACTTTGGACCATTCCCGGACCCCTTGGAAAATCGGAAATCGTCTCACGAATCCAATGGCGCCAGCCAAATTGTCCTAGCTATGATATTTCCAAAGATATGGGCGAATAACGGTGTGATGCCAAATCCGGGCCCGTTATGCCCTAGGAGGCCCAGGAGCCGAGAAAAACGCGAAAAACGAAAAAATCGACTTTAGAAAATTCCCAGCCCCCTAGCAAAATCGGAAATCGTCTCACGAATCCAATGGCGCCAGCCAAATTGTCCTAGCTATGATATTTCCAAAGATATGGGCGAATAACGGTCTGAGTCCGAATCCGGGCCCGTTTTGCTCTAGGAGGCCCTGGAGCCGAGCAAAACGCAAAAAAACGAAAAAATCGACTTTGGACCATTCCCGGACCCCTTGGAAAATCGGAAATCGTCTCACGAATCCAAGTGCGCCAGCCAAATTGTCCTAGCTATGATATTTCCAAAGATATGGGCGACAAACTGTGTGATCCCAAATCCGGGCCCGTTATGCCCTAGGAGGCCCAGGACAATTTGGCTGGCGCCATTGGATTCGTGAGACGATTTCCGATTTTTCTAGGGGGCTGGGAATTTTCTAAAGTCGATTTTTTCGCGTTTTTCTCGGCTCCTGGGCCTCCTAGAGCAAAACGGGCCCGGATTTGGACTCAGACCGTTATTCGCCCATATCTTTGGAAATATCGTAGCTAGGACGATTTGGCTGGCGCCATTGGATTCGTGAGACGATTTCCGATTTTCCTAGGGGGCTGGGAATTTTCTAAAGTCGATTTTTTCGTTTTTCGCGTTTTTCTCGGCTCCTGGGCCTCCTAGAGCAAAACGGGCCCGGATTTGAGATCACACCGTTTTTCGCCCATATCTTTGGAAATATCATAGCTAGGAGAATTTGGCTGGCGCCATTGGATTCGTGAGACGATTTCCGATTTTTCTAGGGGGCCGGGAATTTTCTAAAGTCGATTTTTCCGTTTTTCGCGTTTTTCTCGGCTCCTGGGCCTCCTAGAGCAAAACGGGCCCGGATTTGGGATCACACCGTTTTTCGCCCATATCTTTGGAAATATCGTAGCTAGGACAATTTGGCTGGCGCCATTGGATTCGTGAGACGATTTCCGATTTTCCTAGGGGGCTGGGAATTTTCTAAAGTCGTTTTTTCCGTTTTTCGCGTTTTTCTCGGCTCCTGGGCCTCCTAGGGCATAACGGGCCCGGATTTGGGATCACACCGTTTGTCGCCCATATCTTTGGAAATATCATAGCTAGGACAATTTGGCTGGCGCCATTGGATTCGTGAGACGATTTCCGATATTTCTAGGGGTCCGGGAATTTTCTAAAGTCGATTTTTTCGTTTTTCGCGTTTTTTTTCGGCTCCTGGGCCTCCTAGAGCAAACCGGGCCTGGATTTGGCATCACACCGTTATTCGCCCATATCTTTGGAAATATCATAGCTAGGACAATTTGGCTGGCGCACTTGGATTCGTGAGACGATTTCCGATTTTCCAAGGGGTCCGGGAATGGTCCACAGTCGATTTTTTAGTTTTTTGCGTTTTGCTCGGCTCCAGGGCCTCCTAGAGCAAAACGGGCCCGGATTTGGACTCAGACCGTTATTCGCCCATATCTTTGGAAATATCATAGCTAGGACAATTTGGCTGGCGCCATTGGATTCGTGAAACGATTTCCGATTTTGCTAGGGGGCTGGGAATTTTCTAAAGTCGATTTTTTCGCGTTTTTCTCGGCTCCTGGGCCTCCTAGAGCAAAACGGGCCCGGATTTGGGATCACACAGTCTTTTGCCCATATCTTTGGAAATATCATAGCTAGGACAATTTGGCTGGCGCCATTGGATTCGTGAGACGATTTCCGATTTTCCTAGGGGGCTGGGAATTTTCTAAAGTCGATTTTTTCGTTTTTCGCGTTTTTCTCGGCTCCTGGGCCTCCTAGAGCAAAACGGGCCCGGATTTGAGATCACACCGTTTTTCGCCCATATCTTTGGAAATATCATAGCTAGGAGAATTTGGCTGGCGCCATTGGATTCGTGAGACGATTTCCGATTTTTCTAGGGGGCCGGGAATTTTCTAAAGTCGATTTTTCCGTTTTTCGCGTTTTTCTCGGCTCCTGGGCCTCCTAGAGCAAAACGGGCCCGGATTTGGGATCACACCGTTTTTCGCCCATATCTTTGGAAATATCGTAGCTAGGACAATTTGGCTGGCGCCATTGGATTCGTGAGACGATTTCCGATTTTCCTAGGGGGCTGGGAATTTTCTAAAGTCGTTTTTTCCGTTTTTCGCGTTTTTCTCGGCTCCTGGGCCTCCTAGGGCATAACGGGCCCGGATTTGGGATCACACCGTTTGTCGCCCATATCTTTGGAAATATCATAGCTAGGACAATTTGGCTGGCGCCATTGGATTCGTGAGACGATTTCCGATATTTCTAGGGGTCCGGGAATTTTCTAAAGTCGATTTTTTCGTTTTTCGCGTTTTTTTTCGGCTCCTGGGCCTCCTAGAGCAAACCGGGCCTGGATTTGGCATCACACCGTTATTCGCCCATATCTTTGGAAATATCATAGCTAGGACAATTTGGCTGGCGCACTTGGATTCGTGAGACGATTTCCGATTTTCCAAGGGGTCCGGGAATGGTCCACAGTCGATTTTTTAGTTTTTTGCGTTTTGCTCGGCTCCAGGGCCTCCTAGAGCAAAACGGGCCCGGATTTGGACTCAGACCGTTATTCGCCCATATCTTTGGAAATATCATAGCTAGGACAATTTGGCTGGCGCCATTGGATTCGTGAAACGATTTCCCATTTTGCTAGGGGGCTGGGAATTTTCTAAAGTCGATTTTTTCGCGTTTTTCTCGGCTCCTGGGCCTCCTAGAGCAAAACGGGCCCGGATTTGGGATCACACAGTCTTTTGCCCATATCTTTGGAAATATCATAGCTAGGACAATTTGGCTGGCGCCATTGGATTCGTGAGACGATTTCCGATTTTCCTAGGGGGCTGGGAATTTTCTAAAGTCGATTTTTTCGTTTTTCGCTTTTTTCTCGGCTCCTGGGCCTCCTAGAGCAAAACGGGCCCGGATTTGAGATCACACCGTTTTTCGCCCATATCTTTGGAAATATCATAGCTAGGAGAATTTGGCTGGCGCCATTGGATTCGTGAGACGATTTCCGATTTTTCTAGGGGGCCGGGAATTTTCTAAAGTCGATTTTTCCGTTTTTCGCGTTTTTCTCGGCTCCTGGGCCTCCTAGAGCAAAACGGGCCCGGATTTGGGATCACACCGTTTTTCGCCCATATCTTTGGAAATATCGTAGCTAGGACAATTTGGCTGGCGCCATTGGATTCGTGAGACGATTTCCGATTTTCCTAGGGGGCTGGGAATTTTCTAAAGTCGTTTTTTCCGTTTTTCGCGTTTTTCTCGGCTCCTGGGCCTCCTAGGGCATAACGGGCCCGGATTTGGGATCACACCGTTTGTCGCCCATATCTTTGGAAATATCATAGCTAGGACAATTTGGCTGGCGCCATTGGATTCGTGAGACGATTTCCGATATTTCTAGGGGTCCGGGAATTTTCTAAAGTCGATTTTTTCGTTTTTCGCGTTTTTTTCGGCTCTTGGGCCTCCTAGAGCAAACCGGGCCTGGATTTGGGATCACACCGTTTTTCGCCCATATCTTTGGAAATATCGTACCTAGGACAATTTGGCTGGCGCCATTGGATTCGTGAGACGATTTCCGATTTTCCTAGGGGGCTGGGAATTTTCTAAAGTCGATTTTTTCGTTTTTCGCGTTTTTCTCGGCTCCTGGGCCTCCTAGAGCAAAACGGGCCCGGATTTGAGATCACACCGTTTTTCGCCCATATCTTTGGAAATATCATAGCTAGGACAATTTGGCTGGCGCCATTGGATTCGTGAGACGATTTCCGATATTTCTAGGGGTCCGGGAATTTTCTAAAGTCGATTTTTTCGTTTTTCGCGTTTTTCTCAGCTCCTGGGCCTCCTAGAGCAAAACGGGCCCGGATTTGGGATCACACCGTTTTTCGCCCATATCTTTGGAAATATGATAGCTAGGACAATTTGGCTGGCGCCATTGGATTCGTGAGACGATTTCCGATTTTTCTAGGGGGCCGGGAATTTTCTAAAGTCGATTTTTCCGTTTTTCGCGTTTTTCTCGGCTCCTGGGCCTCCTAGAGCAAAACGGGCCCGGATTTGGGATCACACAGTCTTTTGCCCATATCTTTGGAAATATCATAGCTAGGACAATTTGGCTGGCGCCATTGGATTCGTGAGACGATTTCCGATTTTCCTAGGGGGCTGGGAATTTTCTAAAGTCGATTTTTTCGTTTTTCGCGTTTTTCTCGGCTCCTGGGCCTCCTAGAGCAAAACGGGCCCGGATTTGAGATCACACCGTTTTTCGCCCATATCTTTGGAAATATCATAGCTAGGACAATTTGGCTGGCGCCATTGGATTCGTGAGACGATTTCCGATTTTCCTAGGGGTCCGGGAATGGTCCGCAGTTGATTTTTTCGTTTTTTGCGTTTTCCTCGGCTCCTGGGCCTCCTAGAGCAAAACGGGCCCGGATTTGGGATCACACAGTCTTTTGCCCATATCTTTGGAAATATCATAGCTAGGACAATTTGGCTGGCGCCATTGGATTCGTGAGACGATTTCCGATTTTTCTAGGGGGCCGGGAATTTCCTAAAGTCGATTTTTTCGTTTTTCGCGTTTTTCTCGGCTCCTGGGCCTCCTAGAGCAAACCGGGCCTGGATTTGGCATCACACCGTTTTTCGCCCATATCTTTGGAAATATCGTAGCTAGGACAATTTGGCGGGCGCCATTGGATTCGTGAGACGATTTCCGATTTTCCTAGGGGGCTGGGAATTTTCTAAAGTCGTTTTTTCCGTTTTTCGCGTTTTTCTCGGCTCCTGGGCCTCCTAGAGCAAAACGGGCCCAGATTTGGACTCAGACCGTTTGTCGCCCATATCTTTGGAAATATCATAGCTAGGACAATTTGGCTGGCGCCATTTCATTCGTGAGGCGATTTCCGATTTTTCTAGGGGTCCGGGAATTTTCTAAAGTCGATTTTTTCCTTTTTCGCGTTTTTCTTGGCTCCTGGGCCTCCTAGCGCATAACGGGCCCGGATTTGGGATCACACCGTTTGTCGCCCATATCTTTGGAAAATTCATAGCTAGGACAATTTGGCTGGCGCACTTGGATTCGTGAGATGATTTCCGATTTTTCTAGGGGTCCGGGAATGGTCCACAGTCGATTTTTTCGTTTTTTTGCGTTTTGCTCGGCTCCAGGGCC
This sequence comes from Diachasmimorpha longicaudata, assembly GCF_034640455.1. Lineage (NCBI taxonomy): Eukaryota > Metazoa > Arthropoda > Insecta > Hymenoptera > Braconidae > Diachasmimorpha > Diachasmimorpha longicaudata. The sequence continues at coordinate 1,294,841 of NC_087240.1, forward strand.
TCCTAGAGCAAAACGGGCCCGGATTTGGGATCGCACCGTTTTTCGCCCATATCTTTGGAAATATCGTAGCTAGGACAATTTGGCTGGCGCCATTGGATTCGTGAGACGATTTCCGATTTTCCAAGGGGTCCGGGAATGGTCCACAGTCGATTTTTTCGTTTTTTTGCGTTTTGCTCGGCTCCAGGGCCTCCTAGAGCAAAACGGGCCCAGATTTGGACTCAGACCGTTATTCGCCCATATCTTTGGAAATATCATAGCTAGGACAATTTGGCTGGCGCCATTGGATTCGTGAGACGATTTCCGATTTTTCTAGGGGGCTGGGAATTTTCTAAAGTCGATTTTTTCGCGTTTTTCTCGGCTCCCGGGCCTCCTAGAGCAAAACGGGCCCGGATTTGGGATCACACCGTTTTTCGCCCATATCTTTGGAAATATCGTAGCTAGGACAATTTGGCTGGCGCCATTGGATTCGTGAGACGATTTCCGATTTTTCTAGGGGGCTGGGAATTTTCTAAAGTCGATTTTTTCGCGTTTTTCTCGGCTCCTGGGCCTCCTAGAGCAAAACGGGCCCGGATTTGGGATCACACCGTTTTTCGCCCATATCTTTGGAAATATCGTAGCTAGGACAATTTGGCTGGCGCCATTGGATTCGTGAGACGATTTCCGATTTTCCTAGGGGGCTGGGAATTTTCTAAAGTCGTTTTTTTCGTTTTTTTGCGTTTTGCTCGGCTCCAGGGCCTCCTAGAGCAAAACGGGCCCGGATTTGGGATCACACCGTTTTTCGCCCATATCTTTGGAAATATCGTAGCTAGGACAATTTGGCTGGCGCCATTGGATTCGTGAGACGATTTCCGATTTTCCTAGGGGGCTGGGAATTTTCTAAAGTCGTTTTTTTCGTTTTTCGCGTTTTTCTCGGCTCCTGGGCCTCCTAGGGCATAACGGGCCCGGATTTGGGATCACACCGTTTGTCGCCCATATCTTTGGAAATATCATAGCTAGGACAATTTGGCTGGCGCCATTGGATTCGTGAGACGATTTCCGATATTTCTAGGGGTCCGGGAATTTTCTAAAGTCGATTTTTTCGTTTTTCGCGTTTTTTTCGGCTCCTGGGCCTCCTAGAGCAAACCGGGCCTGGATTTGGCATCACACCGTTATTCGCCCATATCTTTGGAAATATCATAGCTAGGACAATTTGGCTGGCGCACTTGGATTCGTGAGACGATTTCCGATTTTCCAAGGGGTCCGGGAATGGTCCACAGTCGATTTTTTAGTTTTTTGCGTTTTGCTCGGCTCCAGGGCCTCCTAGAGCAAAACGGGCCTGGATTTGGCATCACACCGTTATTCGCCCATATCTTTGGAAATATCGTAGCTAGGACAATTTGGCTGGCGCCATTGGATTCGTGAGACGATTTCCGATTTTCCTAGGGGGCTGGGAATTTTCTAAAGTCGTTTTTTTCGTTTTTCGCGTTTTTCTCGGCTCCTGGGCCTCCTAGGGCATAACGGGCCCGGATTTGGGATCACACCGTTTGTCGCCCATATCTTTGGAAATATCATAGCTAGGACAATTTGGCTGGCGCCATTGGATTCGTGAGACGATTTCCGATATTTCTAGGGGTCCGGGAATTTTCTAAAGTCGATTTTTTCGTTTTTCGCGTTTTTCTCGGCTCCTGGGCCTCCTAGAGCAAAACGGGCCCGGATTTGGGATCACACCGTTTTTCGCCCATATCTTTGGAAATATCGTAGCTAGGACAATTTGGCTGGCGCCATTGGATTCGTGAGACGATTTCCGATTTTCCTAGGGGTCCGGGAATGGTCCGCAGTTGATTTTTTCGTTTTTTGCGTTTTCCTCGGCTCCTGGGCCTCCTAGAGCAAAACGGGCCCGGATTTGGGATCACACAGTCTTTTGCCCATATCTTTGGAAATATCATAGCTAGGACAATTTGGCTGGCGCCATTGGATTCGTGAGACGATTTCCGATTTTTCTAGGGGGCCGGGAATTTCCTAAAGTCGATTTTTTCGTTTTTCGCGTTTTTCTCGGCTCCTGGGCCTCCTAGAGCAAACCGGGCCTGGATTTGGCATCACACCGTTTTTCGCCCATATCTTTGGAAATATCGTAGCTAGGACAATTTGGCGGGCGCCATTGGATTCGTGAGACGATTTCCGATTTTCCTAGGGGGCTGGGAATTTTCTAAAGTCGTTTTTTCCGTTTTTCGCGTTTTTCTCGGCTCCTGGGCCTCCTAGAGCAAAACGGGCCCAGATTTGGACTCAGACCGTTTGTCGCCCATATCTTTGGAAATATCATAGCTAGGACAATTTGGCTGGCGCCATTTCATTCGTGAGGCGATTTCCGATTTTTCTAGGGGTCCGGGAATTTTCTAAAGTCGATTTTTTCCTTTTTCGCGTTTTTCTTGGCTCCTGGGCCTCCTAGCGCATAACGGGCCCGGATTTGGGATCACACCGTTTGTCGCCCATATCTTTGGAAAATTCATAGCTAGGACAATTTGGCTGGCGCACTTGGATTCGTGAGATGATTTCCGATTTTTCTAGGGGTCCGGGAATGGTCCACAGTCGATTTTTTCGTTTTTTTGCGTTTTGCTCGGCTCCAGGGCCTCCTAGAGCAAAACGGGCCCGGATTTGGGATCGCACCGTTTTTCGCCCATATCTTTGGAAATATCGTAGCTAGGACAATTTGGCTGGCGCCATTGGATTCGTGAGACGATTTCCGATTTTCCAAGGGGTCCGGGAATGGTCCACAGTCGATTTTTTCGTTTTTTTGCGTTTTGCTCGGCTCCAGGGCCTCCTAGAGCAAAACGGGCCCAGATTTGGACTCAGACCGTTATTCGCCCATATCTTTGGAAATATCATAGCTAGGACAATTTGGCTGGCGCCATTGGATTCGTGAGACGATTTCCGATTTTTCTAGGGGGCTGGGAATTTTCTAAAGTCGATTTTTTCGCGTTTTTCTCGGCTCCCGGGCCTCCTAGAGCGAAACGGGCCCGGATTTGGGATCACACCGTTTTTCGCCCATATCTTTGGAAATATCGTAGCTAGGACAATTTGGCTGGCGCCATTGGATTCGTGAGACGATTTCCGATTTTTCTAGGGGGCTGGGAATTTTCTAAAGTCGATTTTTTCGCGTTTTTCTCGGCTCCTGGGCCTCCTAGAGCAAAACGGGCCCGGATTTGGGATCACACCGTTTTTCGCCCATATCTTTGGAAATATCGTAGCTAGGACAATTTGGCTGGCGCCATTGGATTCGTGAGACGATTTCCGATTTTCCTAGGGGGCTGGGAATTTTCTAAAGTCGTTTTTTTCGTTTTTTTGCGTTTTGCTCGGCTCCAGGGCCTCCTAGAGCAAAACGGGCCCGGATTTGGGATCACACCGTTTTTCGCCCATATCTTTGGAAATATCGTAGCTAGGACAATTTGGCTGGCGCCATTGGATTCGTGAGACGATTTCCGATTTTCCTAGGGGGCTGGGAATTTTCTAAAGTCGTTTTTTTCGTTTTTCGCGTTTTTCTCGGCTCCTGGGCCTCCTAGGGCATAACGGGCCCGGATTTGGGATCACACCGTTTGTCGCCCATATCTTTGGAAATATCATAGCTAGGACAATTTGGCTGGCGCCATTGGATTCGTGAGACGATTTCCGATATTTCTAGGGGTCCGGGAATTTTCTAAAGTCGATTTTTTCGTTTTTCGCGTTTTTTTCGGCTCCTGGGCCTCCTAGAGCAAACCGGGCCTGGATTTGGCATCACACCGTTATTCGCCCATATCTTTGGAAATATCATAGCTAGGACAATTTGGCTGGCGCACTTGGATTCGTGAGACGATTTCCGATTTTCCAAGGGGTCCGGGAATGGTCCACAGTCGATTTTTTAGTTTTTTGCGTTTTGCTCGGCTCCAGGGCCTCCTAGAGCAAAACGGGCCTGGATTTGGCATCACACCGTTATTCGCCCATATCTTTGGAAATATCGTAGCTAGGACAATTTGGCTGGCGCCATTGGATTCGTGAGACGATTTCCGATTTTCCTAGGGGGCTGGGAATTTTCTAAAGTCGTTTTTTTCGTTTTTCGCGTTTTTCTCGGCTCCTGGGCCTCCTAGGGCATAACGGGCCCGGATTTGGGATCACACCGTTTGTCGCCCATATCTTTGGAAATATCATAGCTAGGACAATTTGGCTGGCGCCATTGGATTCGTGAGACGATTTCCGATATTTCTAGGGGTCCGGGAATTTTCTAAAGTCGATTTTTTCGTTTTTCGCGTTTTTCTCGGCTCCTGGGCCTCCTAGAGCAAAACGGGCCCGGATTTGGGATCACACCGTTTTTCGCCCATATCTTTGGAAATATCGTAGCTAGGACAATTTGGCTGGCGCCATTGGATTCGTGAGACGATTTCCGATTTTCCTAGGGGTCCGGGAATGGTCCGCAGTTGATTTTTTCGTTTTTTGCGTTTTCCTCGGCTCCTGGGCCTCCTAGAGCAAAACGGGCCCGGATTTGGGATCACACAGTCTTTTGCCCATATCTTTGGAAATATCATAGCTAGGACAATTTGGCTGGCGCCATTGGATTCGTGAGACGATTTCCGATTTTTCTAGGGGGCCGGGAATTTCCTAAAGTCGATTTTTTCGTTTTTCGCGTTTTTCTCGGCTCCTGGGCCTCCTAGAGCAAACCGGGCCTGGATTTGGCATCACACCGTTTTTCGCCCATATCTTTGGAAATATCGTAGCTAGGACAATTTGGCGGGCGCCATTGGATTCGTGAGACGATTTCCGATTTTCCTAGGGGGCTGGGAATTTTCTAAAGTCGTTTTTTCCGTTTTTCGCGTTTTTCTCGGCTCCTGGGCCTCCTAGAGCAAAACGGGCCCAGATTTGGACTCAGACCGTTTGTCGCCCATATCTTTGGAAATATCATAGCTAGGACAATTTGGCTGGCGCCATTTCATTCGTGAGGCGATTTCCGATTTTTCTAGGGGTCCGGGAATTTTCTAAAGTCGATTTTTTCCTTTTTCGCGTTTTTCTTGGCTCCTGGGCCTCCTAGCGCATAACGGGCCCGGATTTGGGATCACACCGTTTGTCGCCCATATCTTTGGAAAATTCATAGCTAGGACAATTTGGCTGGCGCACTTGGATTCGTGAGATGATTTCCGATTTTTCTAGGGGTCCGGGAATGGTCCACAGTCGATTTTTTCGTTTTTTTGCGTTTTGCTCGGCTCCAGGGCCTCCTAGAGCAAAACGGGCCCGGATTTGGGATCGCACCGTTTTTCGCCCATATCTTTGGAAATATCGTAGCTAGGACAATTTGGCTGGCGCCATTGGATTCGTGAGACGATTTCCGATTTTCCAAGGGGTCCGGGAATGGTCCACAGTCGATTTTTTCGTTTTTTTGCGTTTTGCTCGGCTCCAGGGCCTCCTAGAGCAAAACGGGCCCAGATTTGGACTCAGACCGTTATTCGCCCATATCTTTGGAAATATCATAGCTAGGACAATTTGGCTGGCGCCATTGGATTCGTGAGACGATTTCCGATTTTTCTAGGGGGCTGGGAATTTTCTAAAGTCGATTTTTTCGCGTTTTTCTCGGCTCCCGGGCCTCCTAGAGCAAAACGGGCCCGGATTTGGGATCACACCGTTTTTCGCCCATATCTTTGGAAATATCGTAGCTAGGACAATTTGGCTGGCGCCATTGGATTCGTGAGACGATTTCCGATTTTTCTGGGGGGCTGGGAATTTTCTAAAGTCGATTTTTTCGCGTTTTTCTCGGCTCCTGGGCCTCCTAGAGCAAAACGGGCCCGGATTTGGGATCACACCGTTTTTCGCCCATATCTTTGGAAATATCGTAGCTAGGACAATTTGGCTGGCGCCATTGGATTCGTGAGACGATTTCCGATTTTCCTAGGGGGCTGGGAATTTTCTAAAGTCGTTTTTTTCGTTTTTTTGCGTTTTGCTCGGCTCCAGGGCCTCCTAGAGCAAAACGGGCCCGGATTTGGGATCACACCGTTTTTCGCCCATATCTTTGGAAATATCGTAGCTAGGACAATTTGGCTGGCGCCATTGGATTCGTGAGACGATTTCCGATTTTCCTAGGGGGCTGGGAATTTTCTAAAGTCGTTTTTTTCGTTTTTCGCGTTTTTCTCGGCTCCTGGGCCTCCTAGGGCATAACGGGCCCGGATTTGGGATCACACCGTTTGTCGCCCATATCTTTGGAAATATCATAGCTAGGACAATTTGGCTGGCGCCATTGGATTCGTGAGACGATTTCCGATATTTCTAGGGGTCCGGGAATTTTCTAAAGTCGATTTTTTCGTTTTTCGCGTTTTTTTCGGCTCCTGGGCCTCCTAGAGCAAACCGGGCCTGGATTTGGCATCACACCGTTATTCGCCCATATCTTTGGAAATATCATAGCTAGGACAATTTGGCTGGCGCACTTGGATTCGTGAGACGATTTCCGATTTTCCAAGGGGTCCGGGAATGGTCCACAGTCGATTTTTTAGTTTTTTGCGTTTTGCTCGGCTCCAGGGCCTCCTAGAGCAAAACGGGCCTGGATTTGGCATCACACCGTTATTCGCCCATATCTTTGGAAATATCGTAGCTAGGACAATTTGGCTGGCGCCATTGGATTCGTGAGACGATTTCCGATTTTCCTAGGGGGCTGGGAATTTTCTAAAGTCGTTTTTTTCGTTTTTCGCGTTTTTCTCGGCTCCTGGGCCTCCTAGGGCATAACGGGCCCGGATTTGGGATCACACCGTTTGTCGCCCATATCTTTGGAAATATCATAGCTAGGACAATTTGGCTGGCGCCATTGGATTCGTGAGACGATTTCCGATATTTCTAGGGGTCCGGGAATTTTCTAAAGTCGATTTTTTCGTTTTTCGCGTTTTTTTTCGGCTCCTGGGCCTCCTAGAGCAAACCGGGCCTGGATTTGGCATCACACCGTTATTCGCCCATATCTTTGGAAATATCATAGCTAGGACAATTTGGCTGGCGCCATTGGATTCGTGAGACGATTTCTGATTTTCCTAGGGGGCTGGGAATTTTCTAAAGTCGATTTTTTCGTTTTTCGCGTTTTTCTCGGCTCCTGGGCCTCCTAGAGCAAAACGGGCCCGGATTTGAGATCACACCGTTTTTCGCCCATATCTTTGGAAATATCATAGCTAGGAGAATTTGGCTGGCGCCATTGGATTCGTGAGACGATTTCCGATTTTTCTAGGGGGCCGGGAATTTTCTGAAGTCGATTTTTCCGTTTTTCTCGTTTTTCTCGGCTCCTGGGCCTCCTAGAGCAAAACGGGCCCGGATTTGGGATCACACCGTTTTTCGCCCATATCTTTGGAAATATCGTAGCTAGGACAATTTGGCTGGCGCCATTGGATTCGTGAGACGATTTCCGATTTTCCTAGGGGGCTGGGAATTTTCTAAAGTCGTTTTTTCCGTTTTTTCGCGTTTTTCTCGGCTCCTGGGCCTCCTAGGGCATAACGGGCCCGGATTTGGGATCACACCGTTTGTCGCCCATATCTTTGGAAATATCATAGCTAGGACAATTTGGCTGGCGCCATTGGATTCGTGAGACGATTTCATATATTTCTAGGGGTCCGGGAATTTTCTAAAGTCGATTTTTTCGTTTTTCGCGTTTTTTTCGGCTCTTGGGCCTCCTAGAGCAAACCGGGCCTGGATTTGGGATCACACCGTTTTTCGCCCATATCTTTGGAAATATCGTACCTAGGACAATTTGGCTGGCGCCATTGGATTCGTGAGACGATTTCCGATTTTCCTAGGGGGCTGGGAATTTTCTAAAGTCGATTTTTTCGTTTTTCGCGTTTTTCTCGGCTCCTGGGCCTCCTAGAGCAAAACGCGCCCGGATTTGAGATCACACCGTTTTTCGCCCATATCTTTGGAAATATCATAGCTAGGACAATTTGGTTGGCGCCATTGGATTCGTGAGACGATTTCCGATATTTCTAGGGGTCCGGGAATTTTCTAAAGTCGATTTTTTCATTTTTCGCGTTTTTCTCGGCTCCTGGGCCTCCTAGGGCATAACGGGCCCGGATTTGGGATCACACCGTTTGTCGCCCATATCTTTGGAAATATCATAGCTAGGACAATTTGGCTGGCGCCATTGGATTCGTGAGACGATTTCCGATATTTCTAGGGGTCCGGGAATTTTCTAAAGTCGATTTTTTCGTTTTTCGCGTTTTTCTCAGCTCCTGGGCCTCCTAGAGCAAAACGGGCCCGGATTTGGGATCACACCGTTTTTCGCCCATATCTTTGGAAATATGATAGCTAGGACAATTTGGCTGGCGCCATTGGATTCGTGAGACGATTTCCGATTTTTCTAGGGGGCCGGGAATTTTCTAAAGTCGATTTTTCCGTTTTTCGCGTTTTTCTCGGCTCCTGGGCCTCCTAGAGCAAAACGGGCCCGGATTTGGGATCACACCGTTTTTCGCCCATATCTTTGGAAATATCGTAGCTAGGACAATTTGGCTGGCGCCATTGGATTCGTGAGACGATTTCCGATTTTCCTAGGGGGCTGGGAATTTTCTAAAGTCGTTTTTTCCGTTTTTCGCGTTTTTCTCGGCTCCTGGGCCTCCTAGGGCATAACGGGCCCGGATTTGGGATCACACCGTTTGTCGCCCATATCTTTGAAAATATCATAGCTAGGACAATTTGGCTGGCGCCATTGGATTCGTGAGACGATTTCCGATATTTCTAGGGGTCCGGGAATTTTCTAAAGTCGATTTTTCCGTTTTTCGCGTTTTTCTCGGCTCCTGGGCCTCCTAGAGCAAAACGGGCCCGGATTTCGGATCACACCGTTTTTCGCCCATATCTTTGGAAATATCGTAGCTAGGACAATTTGGCTGGCGCCATTGGATTCGTGAGACGATTTCCGATTTTCCTAGGGGGCTGGGAATTTTCTAAAGTCGTTTTTTCCGTTTTTCGCGTTTTTCTCGGCTCCTGGGCCTCCTAGGGCATAACGGGCCCGGATTTGGGATCACACCGTTTGTCGCCCATATCTTTGGAAATATCATAGCTAGGACAATTTGGCTGGCGCCATTGGATTCGTGAGACGATTTCATATATTTCTAGGGGTCCGGGAATTTTCTAAAGTCGATTTTTTCGTTTTTCGCGTTTTTTTCGGCTCTTGGGCCTCCTAGAGCAAACCGGGCCTGGATTTGGGATCACACCGTTTTTCGCCCATATCTTTGGAAATATCGTACCTAGGACAATTTGGCTGGCGCCATTGGATTCGTGAGACGATTTCCGATTTTCCTAGGGGGCTGGGAATTTTCTAAAGTCGATTTTTTCGTTTTTCGCGTTTTTCTCGGCTCCTGGGCCTCCTAGAGCAAAACGGGCCCGGATTTGAGATCACACCGTTTTTCGCCCATATCTTTGGAAATATCATAGCTAGGACAATTTGGCTGGCGCCATTGGATTCGTGAGACGATTTCCGATATTTCTAGGGGTCCAGGAATTTTCTAAAGTCGATTTTTTCGTTTTTCGCGTTTTTCTCGGCTCCTGGGCCTCCTAGGGCATAACGGGCCCGGATTTGGGATCACACCGTTTGTCGCCCATATCTTTGGAAATATCATAGCTAGGACAATTTGGCTGGCGCCATTGGATTCGTGAGACGATTTCCGATATTTCTAGGGGTCCGGGAATTTTCTAAAGTCGATTTTTTCGTTTTTCGCGTTTTTCTCAGCTCCTGGGCCTCCTAGAGCAAAACGGGCCCGGATTTGGGATCACACCGTTTTTCGCCCATATCTTTGGAAATATGATAGCTAGGACAATTTGGCTGGCGCCATTGGATTCGTGAGACGATTTCCGATTTTTCTAGGGGGCCCGGAATTTTCTAAAGTCGATTTTTCCGTTTTTCGCGTTTTTCTCGGCTCCTGGGCCTCCTAGAGCAAAACGGGCCCGGATTTGGGATCACACCGTTTTTCGCCCATATCTTTGGAAATATCGTAGCTAGGAGAATTTGGCTGGCGCCATTGGATTCGTGAGACGATTTCCGATTTTTCTAGGGGGCCGGGAATTTTCTGAAGTGGATTTTTCCGTTTTTCTCGTTTTTCTCGGCTCCTGGGCCTCCTAGAGCAAAACGGGCCCGGATTTGGGATCACACCGTTTTTCGCCCATATCTTTGGAAATATCGTAGCTAGGACAATTTGGCTGGCGCCATTGGATTCGTGAGACGATTTCCGATTTTCCTAGGGGGCTGGGAATTTTCTAAAGTCGTTTTTTCCGTTTTTTCGCGTTTTTCTCGGCTCCTGGGCCTCCTAGGGCATAACGGGCCCGGATTTGGGATCACACCGTTTGTCGCCCATATCTTTGGAAATATCATAGCTAGGACAATTTGGCTGGCGCCATTGGATTCGTGAGACGATTTCATATATTTCTAGGGGTCCGGGAATTTTCTAAAGTCGATTTTTTCGTTTTTCGCGTTTTTTTCGGCTCTTGGGCCTCCTAGAGCAAACCGGGCCTGGATTTGGGATCACACCGTTTTTCGCCCATATCTTTGGAAATATCGTACCTAGGACAATTTGGCTGGCGCCATTGGATTCGTGAGACGATTTCCGATTTTCCTAGGGGGCTGGGAATTTTCTAAAGTCGATTTTTTCGTTTTTCGCGTTTTTCTCGGCTCCTGGGCCTCCTAGAGCAAAACGCGCCCGGATTTGAGATCACACCGTTTTTCGCCCATATCTTTGGAAATATCATAGCTAGGACAATTTGGTTGGCGCCATTGGATTCGTGAGACGATTTCCGATATTTCTAGGGGTCCGGGAATTTTCTAAAGTCGATTTTTTCATTTTTCGCGTTTTTCTCGGCTCCTGGGCCTCCTAGGGCATAACGGGCCCGGATTTGGGATCACACCGTTTGTCGCCCATATCTTTGGAAATATCATAGCTAGGACAATTTGGCTGGCGCCATTGGATTCGTGAGACGATTTCCGATATTTCTAGGGGTCCGGGAATTTTCTAAAGTCGATTTTTTCGTTTTTCGCGTTTTTCTCAGCTCCTGGGCCTCCTAGAGCAAAACGGGCCCGGATTTGGGATCACACCGTTTTTCGCCCATATCTTTGGAAATATGATAGCTAGGACAATTTGGCTGGCGCCATTGGATTCGTGAGACGATTTCCGATTTTTCTAGGGGGCCGGGAATTTTCTAAAGTCGATTTTTCCGTTTTTCGCGTTTTTCTCGGCTCCTGGGCCTCCTAGAGCAAAACGGGCCCGGATTTGGGATCACACCGTTTTTCGCCCATATCTTTGGAAATATCGTAGCTAGGACAATTTGGCTGGCGCCATTGGATTCGTGAGACGATTTCCGATTTTCCTAGGGGGCTGGGAATTTTCTAAAGTCGTTTTTTCCGTTTTTCGCGTTTTTCTCGGCTCCTGGGCCTCCTAGGGCATAACGGGCCCGGATTTGGGATCACACCGTTTGTCGCCCATATCTTTGAAAATATCATAGCTAGGACAATTTGGCTGGCGCCATTGGATTCGTGAGACGATTTCCGATATTTCTAGGGGTCCGGGAATTTTCTAAAGTCGATTTTTCCGTTTTTCGCGTTTTTCTCGGCTCCTGGGCCTCCTAGAGCAAAACGGGCCCGGATTTCGGATCACACCGTTTTTCGCCCATATCTTTGGAAATATCGTAGCTAGGACAATTTGGCTGGCGCCATTGGATTCGTGAGACGATTTCCGATTTTCCTAGGGGGCTGGGAATTTTCTAAAGTCGTTTTTTCCGTTTTTCGCGTTTTTCTCGGCTCCTGGGCCTCCTAGGGCATAACGGGCCCGGATTTGGGATCACACCGTTTGTCGCCCATATCTTTGGAAATATCATAGCTAGGACAATTTGGCTGGCGCCATTGGATTCGTGAGACGATTTCATATATTTCTAGGGGTCCGGGAATTTTCTAAAGTCGATTTTTTCGTTTTTCGCGTTTTTTTCGGCTCTTGGGCCTCCTAGAGCAAACCGGGCCTGGATTTGGGATCACACCGTTTTTCGCCCATATCTTTGGAAATATCGTACCTAGGACAATTTGGCTGGCGCCATTGGATTCGTGAGACGATTTCCGATTTTCCTAGGGGGCTGGGAATTTTCTAAAGTCGATTTTTTCGTTTTTCGCGTTTTTCTCGGCTCCTGGGCCTCCTAGAGCAAAACGGGCCCGGATTTGAGATCACACCGTTTTTCGCCCATATCTTTGGAAATATCATAGCTAGGACAATTTGGCTGGCGCCATTGGATTCGTGAGACGATTTCCGATATTTCTAGGGGTCCAGGAATTTTCTAAAGTCGATTTTTTCGTTTTTCGCGTTTTTCTCGGCTCCTGGGCCTCCTAGGGCATAACGGGCCCGGATTTGGGATCACACCGTTTGTCGCCCATATCTTTGGAAATATCATAGCTAGGACAATTTGGCTGGCGCCATTGGATTCGTGAGACGATTTCCGATATTTCTAGGGGTCCGGGAATTTTCTAAAGTCGATTTTTTCGTTTTTCGCGTTTTTCTCAGCTCCTGGGCCTCCTAGAGCAAAACGGGCCCGGATTTGGGATCACACCGTTTTTCGCCCATATCTTTGGAAATATGATAGCTAGGACAATTTGGCTGGCGCCATTGGATTCGTGAGACGATTTCCGATTTTTCTAGGGGGCCCGGAATTTTCTAAAGTCGATTTTTCCGTTTTTCGCGTTTTTCTCGGCTCCTGGGCCTCCTAGAGCAAAACGGGCCCGGATTTGGGATCACACCGTTTTTCGCCCATATCTTTGGAAATATCGTAGCTAGGACAATTTGGCTGGCGCCATTGGATTCGTGAGACGATTTCCGATTTTCCTAGGGGGCTGGGAATTTTCTAAAGTCGTTTTTTCCGTTTTTCGCGTTTTTCTCGGCTCCTGGGCCTCCTAGGGCATAACGGGCCCGGATTTGGGATCACACCGTTTGTCGCCCATATCTTTGGAAATATCATAGCTAGGACAATTTGGCTGGCGCCATTGGATTCGTGAGACGATTTCCGATATTTCTAGGGGTCCGGGAATTTTCTAAAGTCGATTTTTTCGTTTTTCGCGTTTTTTTCGGCTCTTGGGCCTCCTAGAGCAAACCGGGCCTGGATTTGGGATCACACCGTTTTTCGCCCATATCTTTGGAAATATCGTACCTAGGACAATTTGGCTGGCGCCATTGGATTCGTGAGACGATTTCCGATTTTCCTAGGGGGCTGGGAATTTTCTAAAGTCGATTTTTTCGTTTTTCGCGTTTTTCTCGGCTCCTGGGCCTCCTAGAGCAAAACGGGCCCGGATTTGAGATCACACCGTTTTTCGCCCATATCTTTGGAAATATCATAGCTAGGACAATTTGGCTGGCGCCATTGGATTCGTGAGACGATTTCCGATTTTCCTAGGGGGCTGGGAATTTTCTAAAGTCGTTTTTTTCGTTTTTCTCGGCTCCTGGGCCTCCTAGGGCATAACGGGCCCGGATTTGGGATCACACCGTTTGTCGCCCATATCTTTGGAAATATCATAGCTAGGACAATTTGGCTGGCGCCATTGGATTCGTGAGACGATTTCCGATATTTCTAGGGGTCCGGGAATTTTCTAAAGTCGATTTTTTCGTTTTTCGCGTTTTTCTCAGCTCCTGGGCCTCCTAGAGCAAAACGGGCCCGGATTTGGGATCACACCGTTTTTCGCCCATATCTTTGGAAATATGATAGCTAGGACAATTTGGCTGGCGCCATTGGATTCGTGAGACGATTTCCGATTTTTCTAGGGGGCCCGGAATTTTCTAAAGTCGATTTTTCCGTTTTTCGCGTTTTTCTCGGCTCCTGGGCCTCCTAGAGCAAAACGGGCCCGGATTTGGGATCACACCGTTTTTCGCCCATATCTTTGGAAATATCGTAGCTAGGACAATTTGGCTGGCGCCATTGGATTCGTGAGACGATTTCCGATATTTCTAGGGGTCCGGGAATTTTCTAAAGTCGATTTTTTCGTTTTTCGCGTTTTTTTCGGCTCTTGGGCCTCCTAGAGCAAACCGGGCCTGGATTTGGGATCACACCGTTTTTCGCCCATATCTTTGGAAATATCGTACCTAGGACAATTTGGCTGGCGCCATTGGATTCGTGAGACGATTTCCGATTTTCCTAGGGGGCTGGGAATTTTCTAAAGTCGATTTTTTCGTTTTTCGCGTTTTTCTCGGCTCCTGGGCCTCCTAGAGCAAAACGGGCCCGGATTTGAGATCACATCGTTTTTCGCCCATATCTTTGGAAATATCATAGCTAGGACAATTTGGCTGGCGCCATTGGATTCGTGAGACGATTTCCGATTTTCCTAGGGGGCTGGGAATTTTCTAAAGTCGTTTTTTTCGTTTTTCTCGGCTCCTGGGCCTCCTAGGGCATAACGGGCCCGGATTTGGGATCACACCGTTTGTCGCCCATATCTTTGGAAATATCATAGCTAGGACAATTTGGCTGGCGCCATTGGATTCGTGAGACGATTTCCGATTTTTCTAGGGGTCCGGGAATTTTCTAAAGTCGTTTTTTTCGTTTTTCGAGTTTTTCTCAGCTCCTGGGCTTCCTAGAGCAAAACGGGCCCGGATTTGGGATCACACAGTCTTTTGCCCATATCTTTGGAAATATCATAGCTAGGACAATTTGGCTGGCGCCATTGGATTCGTGAGACGATTTCCGATTTTCCTAGGGGGCTGGGAATTTTCTAAAGTCGATTTTTTCGTTTTTCGCGTTTTTCTCGGCTCCTGGGCCTCCTAGAGCAAAACGGGCCCGGATTTGAGATCACACCGTTTTTCGCCCATATCTTTGGAAATATCATAGCTAGGACAATTTGGCTGGCGCCATTGGATTCGTGAGACGATTTCCGATTTTTCTAGGGGGCCGGGAATTTTCTAAAGTCGATTTTTCCGTTTTTCGCGTTTTTCTCGGCTCCTGGGCCTCCTAGAGCAAAACGGGCCCGGATTTGGGATCACACCGTTTTTCGCCCATATCTTTGGAAATATCGTAGCTAGGACAATTTGGCTGGCGCCATTGGATTCGTGAGACGATTTCCGATTTTCCTAGGGGTCCGGGAATTTTCTAAAGTCGATTTTTTCGTTTTTCGCGTTTTTTTCGGCTCTTGGGCCTCCTAGAGCAAACCGGGCCTGGATTTGGCATCGCACCGTTATTCGCCCATATCTTTGGAAATATCATAGCTAGGACAATTTGGCTGGCGCCATTGGATTCGTGAGACGATTTCCGATTTTTCTAGGGGTCCGGGAATTTTCTAAAGTCGATTTTTTCGTTTTTCGCGTTTTTCTCGGCTCCTGGGCATCCTAGAGCAAAACGGGCCTGGATTTGGCATCACACCGTTATTCGCCCATATCTTTGGAAATATCATAGCTAGGACAATTTGGCTGGCGCACTTGGATTCGTGAGACGAGTTCCGATTTTCCAAGGGGTCCGGGAATGGTCCACAGTCGATTTTTTCGTTTTTTTGCGTTTTGCTCGGCTCCAGGGCCTCCTAGAGCAAAACGGGCCCGGATTTGGACTCAGACCGTTATTCGCCCATATCTTTGGAAATATCATAGCTAGGACAATTTGGCTGGCGCCATTGGATTCGTGAGACGATTTCCGATTTTTCTAGGGGGCTGGGAATTTTCTAAAGTCGATTTTTTCGCGTTTTTCTCGGCTCCTGGGCCTCCTAGAGCAAAACGGGCCCGGATTTGGACTCAGACCGTTATTCGCCCATATCTTTGGAAATATCGTAGCTAGGACAATTTGGCTGGCGCCATTGCATTCGTGAGACGATTTCCGATTTTCCAAGGGGTCCGGGAATGGTCCACAGTCGATTTTTTCGTTTTTTTGCGTTTTGCTCGGCTCCAGGGCCTCCTAGAGCAAAACGGGCCCGGATTTGGGATCACACCGTTTTTCGCCCATATCTTTGGAAATATCGTAGCTAGGACAATTTGGCTGGCGCCATTGGATTCGTGAGACGATTTCCGATTTTCCTAGGGGGCTGGGAATTTTCTAAAGTCGTTTTTTTCGTTTTTCGCGTTTTTCTCGGCTCCTGGGCCTCCTAGGGCATAACGGGCCCGGATTTGGGATCACACCGTTTGTCGCCCATATCTTTGGAAATATCATAGCTAGGACAATTTGGCTGGCGCCATTGGATTCGTGAGACGATTTCCGATATTTCTAGGGGTCCGGGAATTTTCTAAAGTCGATTTTTTCGTTTTTCGCGTTTTTTTCGGCTCCTGGGCCTCCTAGAGCAAACCGGGCCTGGATTTGGCATCACACCGTTATTCGCCCATATCTTTGGAAATATCATAGCTAGGACAATTTGGCTGGCGCACTTGGATTCGTGAGACGAGTTCCGATTTTCCAAGGGGTCCGGGAATGGTCCACAGTCGATTTTTTCGTTTTTTTGCGTTTTGCTCGGCTCCAGGGCCTCCTAGAGCAAAACGGGCCCGGATTTGGACTCAGACCGTTATTCGCCCATATCTTTGGAAATATCATAGCTAGGACAATTTGGCTGGCGCCATTGGATTCGTGAGACGATTTCCGATTTTTCTAGGGGGCTGGGAATTTTCTAAAGTCGATTTTTTCGCGTTTTTCTCGGCTCCTGGGCCTCCTAGAGCAAAACGGGCCCGGATTTGGACTCAGACCGTTATTCGCCCATATCTTTGGAAATATCGTAGCTAGGACAATTTGGCTGGCGCCATTGCATTCGTGAGACGATTTCCGATTTTCCAAGGGGTCCGGGAATGGTCCACAGTCGATTTTTTCGTTTTTTTGCGTTTTGCTCGGCTCCAGGGCCTCCTAGAGCAAAACGGGCCCGGATTTGGGATCACACCGTTTTTCGCCCATATCTTTGGAAATATCGTAGCTAGGACAATTTGGCTGGCGCCATTGGATTCGTGAGACGATTTCCGATTTTCCTAGGGGGCTGGGAATTTTCTAAAGTCGTTTTTTTCGTTTTTCGCGTTTTTCTCGGCTCCTGGGCCTCCTAGGGCATAACGGGCCCGGATTTGGGATCACACCGTTTGTCGCCCATATCTTTGGAAATATCATAGCTAGGACAATTTGGCTGGCGCCATTGGATTCGTGAGACGATTTCCGATATTTCTAGGGGTCCGGGAATTTTCTAAAGTCGATTTTTTCGTTTTTCGCGTTTTTTTCGGCTCCTGGGCCTCCTAGAGCAAACCGGGCCTGGATTTGGCATCACACCGTTATTCGCCCATATCTTTGGAAATATCATAGCTAGGACAATTTGGCTGGCGCACTTGGATTCGTGAGACGATTTCCGATTTTCCAAGGGGTCCGGGAATGGTCCACAGTCGATTTTTTAGTTTTTTGCGTTTTGCTCGGCTCCAGGGCCTCCTAGAGCAAAACGGGCCTGGATTTGGCATCACACCGTTATTCGCCCATATCTTTGGAAATATCGTAGCTAGGACAATTTGGCTGGCGCCATTGGATTCGTGAGACGATTTCCGATTTTCCTAGGGGGCTGGGAATTTTCTAAAGTCGTTTTTTTCGTTTTTCGCGTTTTTCTCGGCTCCTGGGCCTCCTAGGGCATAACGGGCCCGGATTTGGCATCACACCGTTATTCGCCCATATCTTTGGAAATATCATAGCTAGGACAATTTGGCTGGCGCCATTGGATTCGTGAGACGATTTCTGATTTTCCTAGGGGGCTGGGAATTTTCTAAAGTCGATTTTTTCGTTTTTCGCGTTTTTCTCGGCTCCTGGGCCTCCTAGAGCAAAACGGGCCCGGATTTGAGATCACACCGTTTTTCGCCCATATCTTTGGAAATATCATAGCTAGGAGAATTTGGCTGGCGCCATTGGATTCGTGAGACGATTTCCGATTTTTCTAGGGGGCCGGGAATTTTCTGAAGTCGATTTTTCCGTTTTTCTCGTTTTTCTCGGCTCCTGGGCCTCCTAGAGCAAAACGGGCCCGGATTTGGGATCACACCGTTTTTCGCCCATATCTTTGGAAATATCGTAGCTAGGACAATTTGGCTGGCGCCATTGGATTCGTGAGACGATTTCCGATTTTCCTAGGGGGCTGGGAATTTTCTAAAGTCGATTTTTTCGTTTTTCGCGTTTTTCTCGGCTCCTGGGCCTCCTAGAGCAAAACGGGCCCGGATTTGAGATCACACCGTTTTTCGCCCATATCTTTGGAAATATCATAGCTAGGACAATTTGGCTGGCGCCATTGGATTCGTGAGACGATTTCCGATATTTCTAGGGGTCCGGGAATTTTCTAAAGTCGATTTTTTCGTTTTTCGCGTTTTTCTCAGCTCCTGGGCCTCCTAGAGCAAAACGGGCCCGGATTTGAGATCACACCGTTTTTCGCCCATATCTTTGGAAATATCATAGCTAGGACAATTTCGCTGGCGTTATTGGATTCGTGAGACGATTTCCGATTTTCCTAGGGGGCTGGGAATTTTCTAAGGTCGTTTTTTTCGTTTTTCGCGTTTTTCTCGGCTCCTGGGCCTCCTAGGGCATAACGGGCCCGGATTTGGGATCACACCGTTTGTCGCCCATATCTTTGGAAATATCATAGGTAGGACAATTTGGCTGGCGCCATTGGATTCGTGAGACGATTTCCGATATTTCTAGGGGTCCGGGAATTTTCTAAAGTCGATTTTTTCGTTTTTCGCGTTTTTCTCAGCTCCTGGGCCTCCTAGAGCAAAACGGGCCCGGATTTGGGATCACACCGTTTTTCGCCCATATCTTTGGAAATATCGTAGCTAGGACAATTTGGCTGGCGCCATTGGATTCGTGAGACGATTTCCGATTTTCCTAGGGGGCTGGGAATTTTCTAAAGTCGTTTTTTCCGTTTTTCGCGTTTTTCTCGGCTCCTGGGCCTCCTAGGGCATAACGGGTCCGGATTTGGGATCACACCGTTTGTCGCCCATATCTTTGGAAATATCATAGCTAGGACAATTTGGCTGGCGCCATTGGATTCGTGAGACGATTTCCGATATTTCTAGGGGTCCGGGAATTTTCTAAAGTCGATTTTTTCGTTTTTCGCGTTTTTTTCGGCTCTTGGGCCTCCTAGAGCAAACCGGGCCTGGATTTGGGATCACACCGTTTTTCGCCCATATCTTTGGAAATATCGTACCTAGGACAATTTGGCTGGCGCCATTGGATTCGTGAGACGATTTCCGATTTTCCTAGGGGGCTGGGAATTTTCTAAAGTCGATTTTTTCGTTTTTCGCGTTTTTCTCGGCTCCTGGGCCTCCTAGAGCAAAACGGGCCCGGATTTGAGATCACACCGTTTTTCGCCCATATCTTTGGAAATATCATAGCTAGGACAATTTGGCTGGCGCCATTGGATTCGTGAGACGATTTCCGATTTTCCTAGGGGGCTGGGAATTTTCTAAAGTCGTTTTTTTCGTTTTTCTCGGCTCCTGGGCCTCCTAGGGCATAACGGGCCCGGATTTGGGATCACACCGTTTGTTAGAAGGGTGTAGGGAATAATACTTTATGATTCCTCACTATAAACGTTAAAACAGTGAATATATTTAATAAGCAACGTAATATATAATTGGAGCACACTTTAACAACGTATTGACAGTTTCGTGGGTCCTTTTACTACTGGGCCGTTACAGGTGTTACACGTGACATGACGTCACACAACAGTCATGCGCAATGATAACTTTGCATTCCCAACACCTCCTCTCAAAGTTTTAATTCGCTCACACGGTCTTGTCTGTTATTCCTAACATTCCGAAACAACTCCTTATCTTCGGTCCACTCAAACCCTTGGTCAACGCGTCCGCTGGCATGTCCTCGGTTTTCATATACTTCAGGAGTATCTTCTGTCTATCATAAGCATCTCGGATAAAATGATGTCGAATATCGATGTGCTTGGTCTTAGAATGAAACGCACGGGACTCAACTAATTTCTGTGCGCTCTGATTGTCATTGAACAACACTGTTGGAGGTGTAGCTACCCCAATTTCACTTAATAATCCCTGAAGGTACAACGCCTCCTTTGTGGCCGCAGCCATAGCCATATACTCGGCCTCGGTACTAGACAAAGCAACGGTACGCTGTTTACGCGCTTCCCAACTTACAGCTCCACCAGCAACGATGAATGCATACCCTGTGTATGACCGACGATCATCCTGACAAGTACCCCAATCGGCATCCACAACTCCGAAAAGACTCTTACCTGTCTTTCGATATAAAATCCCGAGACCTAATGTGGCCTTTAAATATCTTAACACTCTCTTAGCAGCAATCCAGTGCGATTTGTTGTAATTCAAATTAAACTGACTAAGATAGTTTACCGAAAACGATATGTCCGGGCGTGTCGTCACTGCCAAATACATTAGAGCTCCGATCAACTGCTGGTACGGATAAACTCTCATGACACCTTCATCTGGAATCTCAGACTTTGACAACCTAATTCCGACTTCAATGGGACTTGCTGCTGGCTTACAATTCGTCATCCCAAAACGCTCAAGAATAGCCTCTGTGTAACGCCTCTGTGTCAGCCTTACAGTATGTCGATCCTTGCTCTGGAAAAACTCCATTCCCAGACAATTTTTAACCGGTCCCAGATCCTTCATTTCAAAAACTTGTGCGAGCCTCCTCTTAACCTTCTGCATCCACACTAGATCTCTAGTCGCAATCATTATGTCGTCAACATAGATGGCAACCAACAAAATTTCACCACCACGATTTGCGATAAATAAACATGGATCCTGTGCCAACGATCGAAGACCCATTTGACTCAACTCATCTATTAGACGACGATGCCATTGAAGACCCGACTGCCTTAGACCATACAGCGCTTTACGGATCAAACATACCTTCCGACCATTAGCTCTCAACGCCGAATACCATTTTCTAGCCGTAGCAAGAATTCCACGATCTTGGATAACCTCACTTCTCGAACCAACTCGCTGACCAGACAATATCTTGCTCAGCGTAACCTCTAGCCGGTTCGGAACCTCCATAAAAACTTCCTCGTTCAACTCTCCATTTAAATAAGCTGTGACTACATCCATCTGGTGAACCTCGAGACCAAACTCAGCCGAAAGCGCGGCAAGCAAACGAATCGACGTCGACCTCACCACCGGCGAAAACGTCTCGTGAAAGTCCTCACCAGGCCTTTGCGAACAGCCCTTTGCCACCAATCTCACTTTCTTCTTTCCTGAAGGCAAGGAATCATCAAATTTTGTCCTAAAAACAAACCTGTTACCGATGACCTTGCGATCGGCAGGACCATCAACGATCTCCCAGGTTTTGTTCTTTATTTGCGACAAATATTCATCGTCCATGGCAGCTTCCCATGCATTCACATCAGACGATACAGCTGCCTCTTCCCAGGTTAAGGGATCCATAGCAATGACCAAGTTTGCAAAATGATCATCTCCGCCATCATCAACCTTCTCGTCCCCCTCAAACTGGTCGTTGCTCTCGTAATCAGGGACACTGTTGAACAATTTTCTTGGTCTTCCCCTTGAACCCGTACGAATAATCCTAGGACGACCCCTAGCTCTCCGAACAGCAATTTCCGGACGAGTTTCACAAGCCGCAGGCGCGACAGGTGACTTGAAAACCTCCTCTGATGAGTCAACGCTTTCGTCATCAGAGACCACCTCCTCAAGCCTGACCTGCACTCGTTTAGACTCCAAATCCGTGTCCCTTGAACTGTCCACTTTAGCATTTTCGTGTAGAATTTCTCCATAATCTTTGTTCGATCCTAATCCATCAATAAATCGAACATCTCTACTCACAACAATCCTACGAGACTGGGGACACCATAATCGATAAGCCTTCGATTCTGTTGAATATCCAACAAAAATACACTCGTAAGACCTGGAATCAAACTTGTCCTTATTTGTCTTATCTAAAACAAACGCCTTTGATCCAAAAACTTTAAAATAATTAACAGACGGTATTTTTCCTGACCAAACCTGAAATGGTGTGCTACCGTGCAAAATCTTCGTCGGACATCTATTCCGAATATAACACGCTGTATTTACAGCTTCTGCCCAAAAAATCGGCGACAATCCAGCTTCTCTCATCATACACCTCGCCATCTCAACCAATGTTCTATTCAAACGCTCTGCAACTCCATTTTGTTCGGGCGTATATGGCGCTGTCAATCTCCTTCCAACTCCATTTTTCTCCAAAAAAACATCGAACGCTCTGTTCCGGTACTCTGTGCCATTATCAGATTGCAACAATTTGATTTTCCTTCCAGCAAAATTTTCAACTGCAGCCTTGTACCTCTGAAACACTTGCAATACCTCTGATTTCCGTTTTACAAAATAAACCTGACTCCACCTTGACTTATCATCTACAAAAGTAACAAAATATCTCATTCCTGAATGAGAAGCACAACTCATTGGTCCACATACGTCGGTATAAACAATTTCCAACAACTCTTCAGTACGACCTACACTCGATACAGGAAAAGAAATCTTAGTTTGTTTCTCTCGAATACAGGTCTCGCAACTTTGTAATTTTTCACCTGACTTAATCTCTATTCCATGAACCAATCTGTTATTGATCATCAACATTAAATCTCTCTCATTCACATGCCCGAGCTTACGATGCCATTCCTCCAAACTATTCTTTGGAAACACTCGTGACTCAACAATATTTACCTCTTCGGCATTTTTCAAATAATATAAGTCACCAACTCTCTCAGCAATCATACAAATTTTTCCGCTTTTATCAACAATTAAAGTCTCTTTTTGTCTAAAAATAACCTCAAAACCATGATCAGTAATTTTAGCGACCGACAATAAATTCGTTCTTAAATCGGATACCTTAAGAACTTTCTCTAATCTATACACTTGACTACCTTGCTTATTTTTAACTCTCAACTTGACAACACCAACACCGTCAATCTTTGTCTCATTGCTATTTGCAAGGCTCAACGACCTATTTACTTTCGTTAGATTTTGGAAAATGTTACCGTTCGCACACATATGTGACGTGCACCCACTATCGAGACACCACTTCTCATCACTCGTCGAGGATTCAACATTGAAGAACGCCTTCTCATAAACCCCAGCAGCAACTTCTTCTCGATCGTGCCTCTCCTCAGTTTGACCAGCTGATTGCCGACCTAACGTTACGCGACAACCCCTGGCAACGTGATCAAAACCATGGCACCTATAGCACTGTATTCTGCCCCTTTGAGAACCACTTAAAACCGAACGACTCTTCGTCTCATCTTGTTTACCGTGTCCTCGATAATTTCCAAAACCTCGTGAATTTTCACCTCGGTTCTTATTTATACTCTGTTTATTTTGCCCAAACTTCGAGAAACCTCTCTGTCTGACGAACAAAGCATCGTTCTCTGGCTCACCGCTTTTGTTCCGTCTAGACTCCCATTCGTTTAATATTTTGACCTTCAAAATCTCCGGCCTGGGCAACTCATCACGTGATTCCATGGCACATCTGAAATTTTCGTAAGACTCCGGCAAGCTATACAATAATAAAATAGATAACAAGTCTTCATTTATTTCAAGGCCGATTTCACCCAATTTGTCCACTGCATCGAAAAACTCCCCGAGAAAATCAAACGCATCTTCTCCTTCTTTCATTTTCACCTGCGTGATCTTCTTCAACAATGTGGCTTTTCTAACAGGCTCTCTCGACTGGTACACCTGCTCCAAACGAAGCCAAACATCTCGTGCTGTCTCTGCACCCTTTAATTGTTTAATTTCAGAACGACTCACGGCTAATATAATGTCTGCTTTGGCTTTTCTGTCCTTTCTATCCCACTCTGCAGTTTCTCCATCCGTGGGCCTCAACCTCGTACCACTCACGTAATCAAATAAATCGTGTTTTACTAACACCGCTTCCATCTGGATCTTCCATGTATCATAATTGTCTTTTTGCAAAGAATGTATGGATATATTTGCTCCACCGTCACTCATTTTACTTCACGTGCTCAGCAGTCGAATACTCTCGTCTCTCTCACTCCTATAATTCGCACCGGTCTTCCCGTATGCCACAGTGTAGCTAACTGTATCACTGTCTCTGTCTATCGTGCCAACGGTCTTCCCGAATTGGACACTACTAAACCACGAGGAATCACACCAAAATTATCTCTTCGATAATTGCCCAAAAAAAAAAAAAACCGAAACCTGGCGAAACCTGGGCCCATAACCTGTTAGAAGGGTGTAGGGAATAATACTTTATGATTCCTCACTATAAACGTTAAAACAGTGAATATATTTAATAAGCAACGTAATATATAATTGGAGCACACTTTAACAACGTATTGACAGTTTCGTGGGTCCTTTTACTACTGGGCCGTTACAGGTGTTACACGTGACATGACGTCACACAACAGTCATGCGCAATGATAACTTTGCATTCCCAACACCGTTTGTCGCCCATATCTTTGGAAATATCATAGCTAGGACAATTTGGCTGGCGCCATTGGATTCGTGAGACGATTTCCGATTTTTCTAGGGGTCCGGGAATTTTCTAAAGTCGATTTTTTCGTTTTTCGCGTTTTTCTCGGCTCCTGGGCCTCCTAGAGCAAAACGGGCCCGGATTTGAGATCACACCGTTTTTCGCCCATATCTTTGGAAATATCATAGCTAGGACAATTTGGCTGGCGCCATTGGATTCGTGAGACGATTTCCGATTTTTCTAGGGGGCCGGGAATTTTCTAAAGTCGATTTTTCCGTTTTTCGCGTTTTTCTCGGCTCCTGGGCCTCCTAGAGCAAAACGGGCCCGGATTTGGGATCACACCGTTTTTCGCCCATATCTTTGGAAATATCGTAGCT
Source organism: Diachasmimorpha longicaudata (assembly GCF_034640455.1). Classification (NCBI taxonomy): domain Eukaryota; kingdom Metazoa; phylum Arthropoda; class Insecta; order Hymenoptera; family Braconidae; genus Diachasmimorpha; species Diachasmimorpha longicaudata. The sequence goes on from NC_087240.1 coordinate 1,319,575, forward strand.
AGGACAATTTGGCTGGCGCCATTGGATTCGTGAGACGATTTCCGATTTTCCTAGGGGTCCGGGAATTTTCTAAAGTCGATTTTTTCGTTTTTCGCGTTTTTTTCGGCTCTTGGGCCTCCTAGAGCAAACCGGGCCTGGATTTGGCATCGCACCGTTATTCGCCCATATCTTTGGAAATATCATAGCTAGGACAATTTGGCTGGCGCCATTGGATTCGTGAGACGATTTCCGATTTTTCTAGGGGTCCGGGAATTTTCTAAAGTCGATTTTTTCGTTTTTCGCGTTTTTCTCGGCTCCTGGGCATCCTAGAGCAAAACGGGCCTGGATTTGGCATCACACCGTTATTCGCCCATATCTTTGGAAATATCATAGCTAGGACAATTTGGCTGGCGCACTTGGATTCGTGAGACGAGTTCCGATTTTCCAAGGGGTCCGGGAATGGTCCACAGTCGATTTTTTCGTTTTTTTGCGTTTTGCTCGGCTCCAGGGCCTCCTAGAGCAAAACGGGCCCGGATTTGGACTCAGACCGTTATTCGCCCATATCTTTGGAAATATCATAGCTAGGACAATTTGGCTGGCGCCATTGGATTCGTGAGACGATTTCCGATTTTGCTAGGGGGCTGGGAATTTTCTAAAGTCGATTTTTTCGCGTTTTTCTCGGCTCCTGGGCCTCCTAGAGCAAAACGGGCCCGGATTTGAGATCACACCGTTTTTCGCCCATATCTTTGGAAATATCATAGCTAGGACAATTTGGCTGGCGCCATTGGATTCGTGAGACGATTTCCGATTTTTCTAGGGGGCCGGGAATTCTCTAAAGTCGATTTTTCCGTTTTTCGCGTTTTTCTCGGCTCCTGGGCCTCCTAGAGCAAAACGGGCCCGGATTTGGGATCACACCGTTTTTCGCCCATATCTTTGGAAATATCGTAGCTAGGACAATTTGGCTGGCGCCATTGGATTCGTGAGACGATTTCCGATTTTCCTAGGGGTCCGGGAATGGTCCGCAGTTGATTTTTTCGTTTTTTGCGTTTTCCTCGGCTCCTGGGCCTCCTAGAGCAAAACGGGCCCGGATTTGGGATCACACAGTCGTTTGCCCATATCTTTGGAAATATCATAGCTAGGACAATTTGGCTGGCGCCATTGGATTCGTGAGACGATTTCCGATTTTGCTAGGGGGCTGGGAATTTTCTAAAGTCGATTTTTTCGCGTTTTTCTCGGCTCCTGGGCCTCCTAGAGCAAAACGGGCCCGGATTTGGGATCACACAGTCTTTTGCCCATATCTTTGGAAATATCATAGCTAGGACAATTTGGCTGGCGCCATTGGATTCGTGAGACGATTTCCGATTTTCCTAGGGGGCTGGGAATTTTCTAAAGTCGTTTTTTTCGTTTTTCGCGTTTTTCTCGGCTCCTGGGCCTCCTAGGGCATAACGGGCCCGGATTTGGGATCACACCGTTTGTCGCCCATATCTTTGGAAATATCATAGCTAGGACAATTTGGCTGGCGCCATTGGATTCGTGAGGCGATTTCCGATTTTTCTAGGGGTCCGGGAATTTTCTAAAGTTGATTTTTTCCTTTTTCGCGTTTTTCTCGGCTCCTGGGCCTCCTAGGGCATAACGGGCCCGGATTTGGCATCACACCGTTATTCGCCCATATCTTTGGAAATATCATAGCTAGGACAATTTGGCTGGCGCCATTGGATTCGTGAGACGATTTCCGATTTTTCTAGGGGGCCGGGAATTTCCTAAAGTCGATTTTTTCGTTTTTCGCGTTTTTCTCGGCTCCTGGGCCTCCTAGAGCAAACCGGGCCCGGATTTGGCATCACACCGTTATTCGCCCATATCTTTGGAAATATCATAGCTAGGACAATTTGGCTGGCGCCATTGGATTCGTGAGACGATTTCCGATTTTCCTAGGGGGCTGGGAATTTTCTAAAGTCGATTTTTTCGTTTTTCGCGTTTTTCTCGGCTCCTGGGCCTCCTAGAGCAAAACGGGCCCGGATTTGGGATCACACCGTTTTTCGCCCATATCTTTGGAAATATCATAGCTAGGACAATTTGGCTGGCGCCATTGGATTCGTGAGACGATTTCCGATTTTTCTAAGGGGCCGGGAATTTTCTAAAGTCGATTTTTTCGTTTTTCGCGTTTTTCTCGGCTCCTGGGCCTCCTAGGGCATAACGGGCCCGGATTTGGGATCGCACCGTTTTTCGCCCATATCTTTGGAAATATCGTAGCTAGGACAATTTGGCTGGCGCCATTGGATTCGTGAGACGATTTCCGATATTTCTAGGGGTCCGGGAATTTTCTAAAGTCGATTTTTTCGTTTTTCGCGTTTTTTTCGGCTCTTGGGCCTCCTAGAGCAAACCGGGCCTGGATTTGGGATCACACCGTTTTTCGCCCATATCTTTGGAAATATCGTACCTAGGACAATTTGGCTGGCGCCATTGGATTCGTGAGACGATTTCCGATTTTCCTAGGGGGCTGGGAATTTTCTAAAGTCGATTTTTTCGTTTTTCGCGTTTTCCTCGGCTCCTGGGCCTCCTAGAGCAAAACGGGCCCGGATTTGAGATCACACCGTTTTTCGCCCATATCTTTGGAAATATCATAGCTAGGACAATTTGGCTGGCGCCATTGGATTCGTGAGACGATTTCCGATTTTCCTAGGGGGCTGGGAATTTTCTAAAGTCGTTTTTTTCGTTTTTCTCGGCTCCTGGGCCTCCTAGGGCATAACGGGCCCGGATTTGGGATCACACCGTTTGTCGCCCATATCTTTGGAAATATCGTAGCTAGGACAATTTGGCTGGCGCCATTGGATTCGTGAGACGATTTCCGATTTTCCTAGGGGTCCGGGAATTTTCTAAAGTCGATTTTTTCGTTTTTCGCGTTTTTTTCGGCTCTTGGGCCTCCTAGAGCAAACCGGGCCTGGATTTGGCATCGCACCGTTATTCGCCCATATCTTTGGAAATATCATAGCTAGGACAATTTGGCTGGCGCCATTGGATTCGTGAGACGATTTCCGATTTTTCTAGGGGTCCGGGAATTTTCTAAAGTCGATTTTTTCGTTTTTCGCGTTTTTCTCGGCTCCTGGGCATCCTAGAGCAAAACGGGCCTGGATTTGGCATCACACCGTTATTCGCCCATATCTTTGGAAATATCATAGCTAGGACAATTTGGCTGGCGCACTTGGATTCGTGAGACGAGTTCCGATTTTCCAAGGGGTCCGGGAATGGTCCACAGTCGATTTTTTCGTTTTTTTGCGTTTTGCTCGGCTCCAGGGCCTCCTAGAGCAAAACGGGCCCGGATTTGGACTCAGACCGTTATTCGCCCATATCTTTGGAAATATCATAGCTAGGACAATTTGGCTGGCGCCATTGGATTCGTGAGACGATTTCCGATTTTTCTAGGGGGCTGGGAATTTTCTAAAGTCGATTTTTTCGCGTTTTTCTCGGCTCCTGGGCCTCCTAGAGCAAAACGGGCCCGGATTTGGACTCAGACCGTTATTCGCCCATATCTTTGGAAATATCGTAGCTAGGACAATTTGGCTGGCGCCATTGCATTCGTGAGACGATTTCCGATTTTCCAAGGGGTCCGGGAATGGTCCACAGTCGATTTTTTCGTTTTTTTGCGTTTTGCTCGGCTCCAGGGCCTCCTAGAGCAAAACGGGCCCGGATTTGGGATCACACCGTTTTTCGCCCATATCTTTGGAAATATCGTAGCTAGGACAATTTGGCTGGCGCCATTGGATTCGTGAGACGATTTCCGATTTTCCTAGGGGGCTGGGAATTTTCTAAAGTCGTTTTTTTCGTTTTTCGCGTTTTTCTCGGCTCCTGGGCCTCCTAGGGCATAACGGGCCCGGATTTGGGATCACACCGTTTGTCGCCCATATCTTTGGAAATATCATAGCTAGGACAATTTGGCTGGCGCCATTGGATTCGTGAGACGATTTCCGATATTTCTAGGGGTCCGGGAATTTTCTAAAGTCGATTTTTTCGTTTTTCGCGTTTTTTTCGGCTCCTGGGCCTCGTAGAGCAAACCGGGCCTGGATTTGGCATCACACCGTTATTCGCCCATATCTTTGGAAATATCATAGCTAGGACAATTTGGCTGGCGCACTTGGATTCGTGAGACGATTTCCGATTTTCCAAGGGGTCCGGGAATGGTCCACAGTCGATTTTTTAGTTTTTTGCGTTTTGCTCGGCTCCAGGGCCTCCTAGAGCAAAACGGGCCTGGATTTGGCATCACACCGTTATTCGCCCATATCTTTGGAAATATCGTAGCTAGGACAATTTGGCTGGCGCCATTGGATTCGTGAGACGATTTCCGATTTTCCTAGGGGGCTGGGAATTTTCTAAAGTCGTTTTTTTCGTTTTTCGCGTTTTTCTCGGCTCCTGGGCCTCCTAGGGCATAACGGGCCCGGATTTGGGATCACACCGTTTGTCGCCCATATCTTTGGAAATATCATAGCTAGGACAATTTGGCTGGCGCCATTGGATTCGTGAGACGATTTCCGATATTTCTAGGGGTCCGGGAATTTTCTAAAGTCGATTTTTTCGTTTTTCGCGTTTTTTTCGGCTCCTGGGCCTCCTAGAGCAAACCGGGCCTGGATTTGGCATCACACCGTTATTCGCCCATATCTTTGGAAATATCATAGCTAGGACAATTTGGCTGGCGCCATTGGATTCGTGAGACGATTTCCGATTTTCCTAGGGGGCTGGGAATTTTCTAAAGTCGATTTTTTCGTTTTTCGCGTTTTTCTCGGCTCCTGGGCCTCCTAGAGCAAAACGGGCCCGGATTTGAGATCACACCGTTTTTCGCCCATATCTTTGGAAATATCATAGCTAGGAGAATTTGGCTGGCGCCATTGGATTCGTGAGACGATTTCCGATTTTTCTAGGGGGCCGGGAATTTTCTAAAGTCGATTTTTCCGTTTTTCTCGTTTTTCTCGGCTCCTGGGCCTCCTAGAGCAAAACGGGCCCGGATTTGGGATCACACCGTTTTTCGCCCATATCTTTGGAAATATCGTAGCTAGGACAATTTGGCTGGCGCCATTGGATTCGTGAGACGATTTCCGATTTTCCTAGGGGGCTGGGAATTTTCTAAAGTCGATTTTTTCGTTTTTCGCGTTTTTCTCGGCTCCTGGGCCTCCTAGAGCAAAACGGGCCCGGATTTGAGATCACACCGTTTTTCGCCCATATCTTTGGAAATATCATAGCTAGGACAATTTGGCTGGCGCCATTGGATTCGTGAGACGATTTCCGATATTTCTAGGGGTCCGGGAATTTTCTAAAGTCGATTTTTTCGTTTTTCGCGTTTTTCTCAGCTCCTGGGCCTCCTAGAGCAAAACGGGCCCGGATTTGAGATCACACCGTTTTTCGCCCATATCTTTGGAAATATCATAGCTAGGACAATTTGGCTGGCGTTATTGGATTCGTGAGACGATTTCCGATTTTCCTAGGGGGCTGGGAATTTTCTAAAGTCGTTTTTTTCGTTTTTCGCGTTTTTCTCGGCTCCTGGGCCTCCTAGGGCATAATGGGCCCGGATTTGGGATCACACCGTTTGTCGCCCATATCTTTGGAAATATCATAGCTAGGACAATTTGGCTGGCGCCATTGGATTCGTGAGACGATTTCCGATATTTCTAGGGGTCCGGGAATTTTCTAAAGTCGATTTTTTCGTTTTTCGCGTTTTTCTCAGCTCCTGGGCCTCCTAGAGCAAAACGGGCCCGGATTTGGGATCACACCGTTTTTCGCCCATATCTTTGGAAATATCGTAGCTAGGACAATTTGGCTGGCGCCATTGGATTCGTGAGACGATTTCCGATTTTCCTAGGGGTCCGGGAATGGTCCGCAGTTGATTTTTTCGTTTTTTGCGTTTTTCTCGGCTCCTGGGCCTCCTAGAGCAAAACGGGCCCGGATTTGGGATCACACCGTTTTTCGCCCATATCTTTGGAAATATCGTAGCTAGGACAATTTGGCTGGCGCCATTGGATTCGTGAGACGATTTCCAATTTTCCTAGGGGGCTGGGAATTTTCTAAAGTCGATTTTTTCGTTTTTCGCGTTTTTCTCGGCTCCTGGGCCTCCTAGAGCAAAACGGGCCCGGATTTGAGATCACACCGTTTTTCGCCCATATCTTTGGAAATATCATAGCTAGGACAATTTGGCTGGCGCCATTGGATTCGTGAGACGATTTCCGATATTTCTAGGGGTCCGGGAATTTTCTAAAGTCGATTTTTTCGTTTTTCGCGTTTTTCTCAGCTCCTGGGCCTCCTAGAGCAAAACGGGCCCGGATTTGAGATCACACCGTTTTTCGCCCATATCTTTGGAAATATCATAGCTAGGACAATTTGGCTGGCGCCATTGGATTCGTGAGACGATTTCCGATTTTTCTAGGGGGCCGGGAATTCTCTAAAGTCGATTTTTCCGTTTTTCGCGTTTTTCTCGGCTCCTGGGCCTCCTAGAGCAAAACGGGCCCGGATTTGGGATCACACCGTTTTTCGCCCATATCTTTGGAAATATCGTAGCTAGGACAATTTGGCTGGCGCCATTGGATTCGTGAGACGATTTCCGATTTTCCTAGGGGTCCGGGAATGGTCCGCAGTTGATTTTTTCGTTTTTTGCGTTTTCCTCGGCTCCTGGGCCTCCTAGAGCAAAACGGGCCCGGATTTGGGATCACACAGTCTTTTGCCCATATCTTTGGAAATATCATAGCTAGGACAATTTGGCTGGCGCCATTGGATTCGTGAGACGATTTCCGATTTTGCTAGGGGGCTGGGAATTTTCTAAAGTCGATTTTTTCGCGTTTTTCTCGGCTCCTGGGCCTCCTAGAGCAAAACGGGCCCGGATTTGGGATCACACAGTCTTTTGCCCATATCTTTGGAAATATCATAGCTAGGACAATTTGGCTGGCGCCATTGGATTCGTGAGACGATTTCCGATTTTCCTAGGGGGCTGGGAATTTTCTAAAGTCGTTTTTTTCGTTTTTCGCGTTTTTCTCGGCTCCTGGGCCTCCTAGGGCATAACGGGCCCGGATTTGGGATCACACCGTTTGTCGCCCATATCTTTGGAAATATCATAGCTAGGACAATTTGGCTGGCGCCATTGGATTCGTGAGGCGATTTCCGATTTTTCTAGGGGTCCGGGAATTTTCTAAAGTTGATTTTTTCCTTTTTCGCGTTTTTCTCGGCTCCTGGGCCTCCCAGGGTATAACGGGCCCGGATTTGGCATCACACCGTTATTCGCCCATATCTTTGGAAATATCATAGCTAGGACAATTTGGCTGGCGCCATTGGATTCGTGAGACGATTTCCGATTTTCCTAGGGGGCTGGGAATTTTCTAAAGTCGATTTTTTCGTTTTTCGCGTTTTTCTCGGCTCCTGGGCCTCCTAGAGCAAAACGGGCCCGGATTTGGGATCACACCGTTTTTCGCCCATATCTTTGGAAATATCATAGCTAGGACAATTTGGCTGGCGCCATTGGATTCGTGAGACGATTTCCGATTTTTCTAAGGGGCCGGGAATTTTCTAAAGTCGATTTTTTCGTTTTTCGCGTTTTTCTCGGCTCCTGGGCCTCCTAGGGCATAACGGGCCCGGATTTGGGATCGCACCGTTTTTCGCCCATATCTTTGGAAATATCGTAGCTAGGACAATTTGGCTGGCGCCATTGGATTCGTGAGACGATTTCCGATTTTCCAAGGGGTCCGGGAATGGTCCACAGTCGATTTTTTCGTTTTTTTGCGTTTTGCTCGGCTCCAGGGCCTCCTAGAGCAAAACGGGCCCGGATTTGGCATCACACCGTTATTCGCCCATATCTTTGGAAATATCATAGCTAGGACAATTTGGCTGGCGCCATTGGATTCGTGAGACGATTTCCGATTTTTCTAGGGGTCCGGGAATTTTCTAAAGTCGATTTTTTCGTTTTTCGCGTTTTTCTCGGCTCCTGGGCATCCTAGAGCAAAACGGGCCTGGATTTGGCATCACACCGTTATTCGCCCATATCTTTGGAAATATCATAGCTAGGACAATTTGGCTGGCGCACTTGGATTCGTGAGACGATTTCCGATTTTCCAAGGGGTCCGGGAATGGTCCACAGTCGATTTTTTCGTTTTTTTGCGTTTTGCTCGGCTCCAGGGCCTCCTAGAGCAAAACGGGCCCGGATTTGGACTCAGACCGTTATTCGCCCATATCTTTGGAAATATCATAGCTAGGTCAATTTGGCTGGCGCCATTGGATTCGTGAGACGATTTCCGATTTTGCTAGGGGGCTGGGAATTTTCTAAAGTCGATTTTTTCGTTTTTCGCGTTTTTCTCGGCTCCTGGGCCTCCTAGGGCATAACGGGCCTGGATTTGGACTCAGACCGTTATTCGCCCATATCTTTGGAAATATCATAGCTAGGACAATTTGGCTGGCGCCATTGGATTCGTGAGACGATTTCCGATTTTCCAAGGGGTCCGGGAATGGTCCAAAGTCGATTTTTTCGTTTTTTTGCGTTTCGCTCGGCTCCAGGGCCTCCTAGAGCAAAACGGGCCTGGATTTGGACTCAGACCGTTATTCGCCCATATCTTTGGAAATATCATAGCTAGGACAATTTGGCTGGCGCACTTGGATTCGTGAGACGAGTTCCGATTTTCCAAGGGGTCCGGGAATGGTCCACAGTCGATTTTTTCGTTTTTTTGCGTTTTGCTCGGCTCCAGGGCCTCCTAGAGCAAAACGGGCCCGGATTTGGACTCAGACCGTTATTCGCCCATATCTTTGGAAATATCATAGCTAGGACAATTTGGCTGGCGCCATTGGATTCGTGAGACGATTTCCGATTTTGCTAGGGGGCTGGGAATTTTCTAAAGTCGATTTTTTCGCGTTTTTCTCGGCTCCTGGGCCTCCTAGAGCAAAACGGGCCCGGATTTGAGATCACACCGTTTTTCGCCCATATCTTTGGAAATATCATAGCTAGGACAATTTGGCTGGCGCCATTGGATTCGTGAGACGATTTCCGATTTTTCTAGGGGGCCGGGAATTCTCTAAAGTCGATTTTTCCGTTTTTCGCGTTTTTCTCGGCTCCTGGGCCTCCTAGAGCAAAACGGGCCCGGATTTGGGATCACACCGTTTTTCGCCCATATCTTTGGAAATATCGTAGCTAGGACAATTTGGCTGGCGCCATTGGATTCGTGAGACGATTTCCGATTTTCCTAGGGGTCCGGGAATGGTCCGCAGTTGATTTTTTCGTTTTTTGCGTTTTCCTCGGCTCCTGGGCCTCCTAGAGCAAAACGGGCCCGGATTTGGGATCACACAGTCTTTTGCCCATATCTTTGGAAATATCATAGCTAGGACAATTTGGCTGGCGCCATTGGATTCGTGAGACGATTTCCGATTTTGCTAGGGGGCTGGGAATTTTCTAAAGTCGATTTTTTCGCGTTTTTCTCGGCTCCTGGGCCTCCTAGAGCAAAACGGGCCCGGATTTGGGATCACACAGTCTTTTGCCCATATCTTTGGAAATATCATAGCTAGGACAATTTGGCTGGCGCCATTGGATTCGTGAGACGATTTCCGATTTTCCTAGGGGGCTGGGAATTTTCTAAAGTCGTTTTTTTCGTTTTTCGCGTTTTTCTCGGCTCCTGGGCCTCCTAGGGCATAACGGGCCCGGATTTGGGATCACACCGTTTGTCGCCCATATCTTTGGAAATATCATAGCTAGGACAATTTGGCTGGCGCCATTGGATTCGTGAGGCGATTTCCGATTTTTCTAGGGGTCCGGGAATTTTCTAAAGTTGATTTTTTCCTTTTTCGCGTTTTTCTCGGCTCCTGGGCCTCCTAGGGTATAACGGGCCCGGATTTGGCATCACACCGTTATTCGCCCATATCTTTGGAAATATCATAGCTAGGACAATTTGGCTGGCGCCATTGGATTCGTGAGACGATTTCCGATTTTTCTAGGGGGCCGGGAATTTCCTAAAGTCGATTTTTTCGTTTTTCGCGTTTTTCTCGGCTCCTGGGCCTCCTAGAGCAAACCGGGCCCGGATTTGGCATCACACCGTTATTCGCCCATATCTTTGGAAATATCATAGCTAGGACAATTTGGCTGGCGCCATTGGATTCGTGAGACGATTTCCGATTTTCCTAGGGGGCTGGGAATTTTCTAAAGTCGATTTTTTCGTTTTTCGCGTTTTTCTCGGCTCCTGGGCCTCCTAGAGCAAAACGGGCCCGGATTTGGGATCACACCGTTTTTCGCCCATATCTTTGGAAATATCATAGCTAGGACAATTTGGCTGGCGCCATTGGATTCGTGAGACGATTTCCGATTTTTCTAAGGGGCCGGGAATTTTCTAAAGTCGATTTTTTCGTTTTTCGCGTTTTTCTCGGCTCCTGGGCCTCCTAGGGCATAACGGGCCCGGATTTGGGATCGCACCGTTTTTCGCCCATATCTTTGGAAATATCGTAGCTAGGACAATTTGGCTGGCGCCATTGGATTCGTGAGACGATTTCCGATTTTCCAAGGGGTCCGGGAATGGTCCACAGTCGATTTTTTCGTTTTTTTGCGTTTTGCTCGGCTCCAGGGCCTCCTAGAGCAAAACGGGCCCGGATTTGGCATCACACCGTTATTCGCCCATATCTTTGGAAATATCATAGCTAGGACAATTTGGCTGGCGCCATTGGATTCGTGAGACGATTTCCGATTTTTCTAGGGGTCCGGGAATTTTCTAAAGTCGATTTTTTCGTTTTTCGCGTTTTTCTCGGCTCCTGGGCATCCTAGAGCAAAACGGGCCTGGATTTGGCATCACACCGTTATTCGCCCATATCTTTGGAAATATCATAGCTAGGACAATTTGGCTGGCGCACTTGGATTCGTGAGACGATTTCCGATTTTCCAAGGGGTCCGGGAATGGTCCACAGTCGATTTTTTCGTTTTTTTGCGTTTTGCTCGGCTCCAGGGCCTCCTAGAGCAAAACGGGCCCGGATTTGGACTCAGACCGTTATTCGCCCATATCTTTGGAAATATCATAGCTAGGTCAATTTGGCTGGCGCCATTGGATTCGTGAGACGATTTCCGATTTTGCTAGGGGGCTGGGAATTTTCTAAAGTCGATTTTTTCGCGTTTTTCTCGGCTCCTGGGCCTCCTAGAGCAAAACGGGCCCGGATTTGGGATCACACAGTCTTTTGCCCATATCTTTGGAAATATCATAGCTAGGACAATTTGGCTGGCGCCATTGGATTCGTGAGACGATTTCCGATTTTCCTAGAGGGCTGGGAATTTTCTAAAGTCGTTTTTTTCGTTTTTCGCGTTTTTCTCGGCTCCTGGGCCTCCTAGGGCATAACGGGCCCGGATTTGGGATCACACCGTTTGTCGCCCATATCTTTGGAAATATCATAGCTAGGACAATTTGGCTGGCGCCATTGGATTCGTGAGGCGATTTCCGATTTTTCTAGGGGTCCGGGAATTTTCTAAAGTTGATTTTTTCCTTTTTCGCGTTTTTCTCGGCTTCTGGGCCTCCTAGGGCATAACGGGCCCGGATTTGGCATCACACCGTTATTCGCCCATATCTTTGGAAATATCATAGCTAGGACAATTTGGCTGGCGCCATTGGATTCGTGAGACGATTTCCGATTTTTCTAGGGGGCCGGGAATTTCCTAAAGTCGATTTTTTCGTTTTTCGCGTTTTTCTCGGCTCCTGGGCCTCCTAGAGCAAACCGGGCCCGGATTTGGCATCACACCGTTATTCGCCCATATCTTTGGAAATATCATAGCTAGGACAATTTGGCTGGCGCCATTGGATTCGTGAGACGATTTCCGATTTTCCTAGGGGGCTGGGAATTTTCTAAAGTCGATTTTTTCGTTTTTCGCGTTTTTCTCGGCTCCTGGGCCTCCTAGAGCAAAACGGGCCCGGATTTGGGATCACACCGTTTTTCGCCCATATCTTTGGAAATATCATAGCTAGGACAATTTGGCTGGCGCCATTGGATTCGTGAGACGATTTCCGATTTTTCTAAGGGGCCGGGAATTTTCTAAAGTCGATTTTTTCGTTTTTCGCGTTTTTCTCGGCTCCTGGGCCTCCTAGGGCATAACGGGCCTGGATTTGGCATCACACCGTTATTCGCCCATATCTTTGGAAATATCATAGCTAGGACAATTTGGCTGGCGCACTTGGATTCGTGAGACGATTTCCGATTTTCCAAGGGGTCCGGGAATGGTCCACAGTCGATTTTTTCGTTTTTTTGCGTTTTGCTCGGCTCCAGGGCCTCCTAGAGCAAAACGGGCCCGGATTTGGACTCAGACCGTTATTCGCCCATATCTTTGGAAATATCATAGCTAGGTCAATTTGGCTGGCGCCATTGGATTCGTGAGACGATTTCCGATTTTGCTAGGGGGCTGGGAATTTTCTAAAGTCGATTTTTTCGTTTTTCGCGTTTTTCTCGGCTCCTGGGCCTCCTAGGGCATAACGGGCCCGGATTTGGGATCGCACCGTTTTTCGCCCATATCTTTGGAAATATCGTAGCTAGGACAATTTGGCTGGCGCCATTGGATTCGTGAGACGATTTCCGATTTTCCAAGGGGTCCGGGAATGGTCCACAGTCGATTTTTTCGTTTTTTTGCGTTTTGCTCGGCTCCAGGGCCTCCTAGAGCAAAACGGGCCCGGATTTGGCATCACACCGTTATTCGCCCATATCTTTGGAAATATCATAGCTAGGACAATTTGGCTGGCGCCATTGGATTCGTGAGACGATTTCCGATTTTTCTAGGGGTCCGGGAATTTTCTAAAGTCGATTTTTTCGTTTTTCGCGTTTTTCTCGGCTCCTGGGCATCCTAGAGCAAAACGGGCCTGGATTTGGCATCACACCGTTTTTCGCCCATATCTTTGGAAATATCATAGCTAGGACAATTTGGCTGGCGCACTTGGATTCGTGAGACGATTTCCGATTTTCCAAGGGGTCCGGGAATGGTCCACAGTCGATTTTTTCGTTTTTTTGCGTTTTGCTCGGCTCCAGGGCCTCCTAGAGCAAAACGGGCCCGGATTTGGACTCAGACCGTTATTCGCCCATATCTTTGGAAATATCATAGCTAGGTCAATTTGGCTGGCGCCATTGGATTCGTGAGACGATTTCCGATTTTGCTAGGGGGCTGGGAATTTTCTAAAGTCGATTTTTTCGTTTTTCGCGTTTTTCTCGGCTCCTGGGCCTCCTAGGGCATAACGGGCCTGGATTTGGACTCAGACCGTTATTCGCCCATATCTTTGGAAATATCATAGCTAGGACAATTTGGCTGGCGCCATTGGATTCGTGAGACGATTTCCGATTTTCCAAGGGGTCCGGGAATGGTCCAAAGTCGATTTTTTCGTTTTTTTGCGTTTCGCTCGGCTCCAGGGCCTCCTAGAGCAAAACGGGCCTGGATTTGGACTCAGACCGTTATTCGCCCATATCTTTGGAAATATCATAGCTAGGACAATTTGGCTGGCGCACTTGGATTCGTGAGACGAGTTCCGATTTTCCAAGGGGTCCGGGAATGGTCCACAGTCGATTTTTTCGTTTTTTTGCGTTTTGCTCGGCTCCAGGGCCTCCTAGAGCAAAACGGGCCCGGATTTGGACTCAGACCGTTATTCGCCCATATCTTTGGAAATATCATAGCTAGGACAATTTGGCTGGCGCCATTGGATTCGTGAGACGATTTCCGATTTTGCTAGGGGGCTGGGAATTTTCTAAAGTCGATTTTTTCGCGTTTTTCTCGGCTCCTGGGCCTCCTAGAGCAAAACGGGCCCGGATTTGAGATCACACCGTTTTTCGCCCATATCTTTGGAAATATCATAGCTAGGACAATTTGGCTGGCGCCATTGGATTCGTGAGACGATTTCCGATTTTTCTAGGGGGCCGGGAATTCTCTAAAGTCGATTTTTCCGTTTTTCGCGTTTTTCTCGGCTCCTGGGCCTCCTAGAGCAAAACGGGCCCGGATTTGGGATCACACCGTTTTTCGCCCATATCTTTGGAAATATCGTAGCTAGGACAATTTGGCTGGCGCCATTGGATTCGTGAGACGATTTCCGATTTTCCTAGGGGTCCGGGAATGGTCCGCAGTTGATTTTTTCGTTTTTTGCGTTTTCCTCGGCTCCTGGGCCTCCTAGAGCAAAACGGGCCCGGATTTGGGATCACACAGTCTTTTGCCCATATCTTTGGAAATATCATAGCTAGGACAATTTGGCTGGCGCCATTGGATTCGTGAGACGATTTCCGATTTTGCTAGGGGGCTGGGAATTTTCTAAAGTCGATTTTTTCGCGTTTTTCTCGGCTCCTGGGCCTCCTAGAGCAAAACGGGCCCGGATTTGGGATCACACAGTCTTTTGCCCATATCTTTGGAAATATCATAGCTAGGACAATTTGGCTGGCGCCATTGGATTCGTGAGACGATTTCCGATTTTCCTAGGGGGCTGGGAATTTTCTAAAGTCGTTTTTTTCGTTTTTCGCGTTTTTCTCGGCTCCTGGGCCTCCTAGGGCATAACGGGCCCGGATTTGGGATCACACCGTTTGTCGCCCATATCTTTGGAAATATCATAGCTAGGACAATTTGGCTGGCGCCATTGGATTCGTGAGGCGATTTCCGATTTTTCTAGGGGTCCGGGAATTTTCTAAAGTTGATTTTTTCCTTTTTCGCGTTTTTCTCGGCTCCTGGGCCTCCTAGGGTATAACGGGCCCGGATTTGGCATCACACCGTTATTCGCCCATATCTTTGGAAATATCATAGCTAGGACAATTTGGCTGGCGCCATTGGATTCGTGAGACGATTTCCGATTTTTCTAGGGGGCCGGGAATTTCCTAAAGTCGATTTTTTCGTTTTTCGCGTTTTTCTCGGCTCCTGGGCCTCCTAGAGCAAACCGGGCCCGGATTTGGCATCACACCGTTATTCGCCCATATCTTTGGAAATATCATAGCTAGGACAATTTGGCTGGCGCCATTGGATTCGTGAGACGATTTCCGATTTTCCTAGGGGGCTGGGAATTTTCTAAAGTCGATTTTTTCGTTTTTCGCGTTTTTCTCGGCTCCTGGGCCTCCTAGAGCAAAACGGGCCCGGATTTGGGATCACACCGTTTTTCGCCCATATCTTTGGAAATATCATAGCTAGGACAATTTGGCTGGCGCCATTGGATTCGTGAGACGATTTCCGATTTTTCTAAGGGGCCGGGAATTTTCTAAAGTCGATTTTTTCGTTTTTCGCGTTTTTCTCGGCTCCTGGGCCTCCTAGGGCATAACGGGCCCGGATTTGGGATCGCACCGTTTTTCGCCCATATCTTTGGAAATATCGTAGCTAGGACAATTTGGCTGGCGCCATTGGATTCGTGAGACGATTTCCGATTTTCCAAGGGGTCCGGGAATGGTCCACAGTCGATTTTTTCGTTTTTTTGCGTTTTGCTCGGCTCCAGGGCCTCCTAGAGCAAAACGGGCCCGGATTTGGCATCACACCGTTATTCGCCCATATCTTTGGAAATATCATAGCTAGGACAATTTGGCTGGCGCCATTGGATTCGTGAGACGATTTCCGATTTTTCTAGGGGTCCGGGAATTTTCTAAAGTCGATTTTTTCGTTTTTCGCGTTTTTCTCGGCTCCTGGGCATCCTAGAGCAAAACGGGCCTGGATTTGGCATCACACCGTTATTCGCCCATATCTTTGGAAATATCATAGCTAGGACAATTTGGCTGGCGCACTTGGATTCGTGAGACGATTTCCGATTTTCCAAGGGGTCCGGGAATGGTCCACAGTCGATTTTTTCGTTTTTTTGCGTTTTGCTCGGCTCCAGGGCCTCCTAGAGCAAAACGGGCCCGGATTTGGACTCAGACCGTTATTCGCCCATATCTTTGGAAATATCATAGCTAGGTCAATTTGGCTGGCGCCATTGGATTCGTGAGACGATTTCCGATTTTGCTAGGGGGCTGGGAATTTTCTAAAGTCGATTTTTTCGCGTTTTTCTCGGCTCCTGGGCCTCCTAGAGCAAAACGGGCCCGGATTTGGGATCACACAGTCTTTTGCCCATATCTTTGGAAATATCATAGCTAGGACAATTTGGCTGGCGCCATTGGATTCGTGAGACGATTTCCGATTTTCCTAGGGGGCTGGGAATTTTCTAAAGTCGTTTTTTTCGTTTTTCGCGTTTTTCTCGGCTCCTGGGCCTCCTAGGGCATAACGGGCCCGGATTTGGGATCACACCGTTTGTCGCCCATATCTTTGGAAATATCATAGCTAGGACAATTTGGCTGGCGCCATTGGATTCGTGAGGCGATTTCCGATTTTTCTAGGGGTCCGGGAATTTTCTAAAGTTGATTTTTTCCTTTTTCGCGTTTTTCTCGGCTTCTGGGCCTCCTAGGGCATAACGGGCCCGGATTTGGCATCACACCGTTATTCGCCCATATCTTTGGAAATATCATAGCTAGGACAATTTGGCTGGCGCCATTGGATTCGTGAGACGATTTCCGATTTTTCTAGGGGGCCGGGAATTTCCTAAAGTCGATTTTTTCGTTTTTCGCGTTTTTCTCGGCTCCTGGGCCTCCTAGAGCAAACCGGGCCCGGATTTGGCATCACACCGTTATTCGCCCATATCTTTGGAAATATCATAGCTAGGACAATTTGGCTGGCGCCATTGGATTCGTGAGACGATTTCCGATTTTCCTAGGGGGCTGGGAATTTTCTAAAGTCGATTTTTTCGTTTTTCGCGTTTTTCTCGGCTCCTGGGCCTCCTAGAGCAAAACGGGCCCGGATTTGGGATCACACCGTTTTTCGCCCATATCTTTGGAAATATCATAGCTAGGACAATTTGGCTGGCGCCATTGGATTCGTGAGACGATTTCCGATTTTTCTAAGGGGCCGGAAATTTTCTAAAGTCGATTTTTTCGTTTTTCGCGTTTTTCTCGGCTCCTGGGCCTCCTAGGGCATAACGGGCCCGGATTTGGGATCGCACCGTTTTTCGCCCATATCTTTGGAAATATCGTAGCTAGGACAATTTGGCTGGCGCCATTGGATTCGTGAGACGATTTCCGATTTTCCAAGGGGTCCGGGAATGGTCCACAGTCGATTTTTTCGTTTTTTTGCGTTTTGCTCGGCTCCAGGGCCTCCTAGAGCAAAACGGGCCCGGATTTGGCATCACACCGTTATTCGCCCATATCTTTGGAAATATCATAGCTAGGACAATTTGGCTGGCGCCATTGGATTCGTGAGACGATTTCCGATTTTTCTAGGGGTCCGGGAATTTTCTAAAGTCGATTTTTTCGTTTTTCGCGTTTTTCTCGGCTCCTGGGCATCCTAGAGCAAAACGGGCCTGGATTTGGCATCACACCGTTTTTCGCCCATATCTTTGGAAATATCGTAGCTAGGACAATTTGGCTGGCGCCATTGGATTCGTGAGACGATTTCCGATTTTCCAAGGGGTCCGGGAATGGTCCACAGTCGATTTTTTCGTTTTTTTGCGTTTTGCTCGGCTCCAGGGCCTCCTAGAGCAAAACGGGCCCGGATTTGGCATCACACCGTTATTCGCCCATATCTTTGGAAATATCATAGCTAGGACAATTTGGCTGGCGCCATTGGATTCGTGAGACGATTTCCGATTTTTCTAGGGGTCCGGGAATTTTCTAAAGTCGATTTTTTCGTTTTTCGCGTTTTTCTCGGCTCCTGGGCATCCTAGAGCAAAACGGGCCCGGATTTGGGATCACACCGTTTTTCGCCCATATCTTTGGAAATATCATAGCTAGGACAATTTGGCTGGCGCCATTGGATTCGTGAGGCGATTTCCGATTTTTCTAGGGGTCCGGGAATTTTCTAAAGTTGATTTTTTCCTTTTTCGCGTTTTTCTCGGCTCCTGGGCCTCCTAGGGCATAACGGGCCCGGATTTGGCATCACACCGTTATTCGCCCATATCTTTGGAAATATCATAGCTAGGACAATTTGGCTGGCGCCATTGGATTCGTGAGACGATTTCCGATTTTTCTAGGGGGCCGGGAATTTCCTAAAGTCGATTTTTTCGTTTTTCGCGTTTTTCTCGGCTCCTGGGCCTCCTAGAGCAAACCGGGCCCGGATTTGGCATCACACCGTTATTCGCCCATATCTTTGGAAATATCATAGCTAGGAGTATTTGGCTGGCGCCATTGGATTCGTGAGACGATTTCCGATTTTCCTAGGGGGCTGGGAATTTTCTAAAGTCGATTTTTTCGTTTTTCGCGTTTTTCTCGGCTCCTGGGCCTCCTAGAGCAAAACGGGCCCTGATTTGGGATCACACCGTTTTTCGCCCATATCTTTGGAAATATCATAGCTAGGACAATTTGGCTGGCGCCATTGGATTCGTGAGACGATTTCCGATTTTTCTAAGGGGCCGGGAATTTTCTAAAGTCGATTTTTTCGTTTTTCGCCATTTTCTCGGCTCCTGGGCCTCCTAGGGCATAACGGGCCCGGATTTGGGATCGCACCGTTTTTCGCCCATATCTTTGGAAATATCGTAGCTAGGACAATTTGGCTGGCGCCATTGGATTCGTGAGACGATTTCCGATTTTCCAAGGGGTCCGGGAATGGTCCACAGTCGATTTTTTCGTTTTTTTTGCGTTTTGCTCGGCTCCAGGGCCTCCTAGAGCAAAACGGGCCCGGATTTGGCATCACACCGTTATTCGCCCATATCTTTGGAAATATCATAGCTAGGACAATTTGGCTGGCGCCATTGGATTCGTGAGACGATTTCCGATTTTTCTAGGGGTCCGGGAATTTTCTAAAGTCGATTTTTTCGTTTTTCGCGTTTTTCTCGGCTCCTGGGCATCCTAGAGCAAAACGGGCCTGGATTTGGCATCACACCGTTATTCGCCCATATCTTTGGAAATATCATAGCTAGGACAATTTGGCTGGCGCACTTGGATTCGTGAGACGATTTCCGATTTTCCAAGGGGTCCGGGAATGGTCCACAGTCGATTTTTTCGTTTTTTTGCGTTTTGCTCGGCTCCAGGGCCTCCTAGAGCAAAACGGGCCCGGATTTGGACTCAGACCGTTATTCGCCCATATCTTTGGAAATATCATAGCTAGGTCAATTTGGCTGGCGCCATTGGATTCGTGAGACGATTTCCGATTTTGCTAGGGGGCTGGGAATTTTCTAAAGTCGATTTTTTCGTTTTTCGCGTTTTTCTCGGCTCCTGGGCCTCCTAGGGCATAACGGGCCCGGATTTGGGATCACACCGTTTGTCGCCCATATCTTTGGAAATATCATAGCTAGGACAATTTGGCTGGCGCCATTGGATTCGTGAGGCGATTTCCGATTTTTCTAAGGGGCCGGGAATTTTCTAAAGTCGATTTTTTCGTTTTTCGCGTTTTTCTCGGCTCCTGGGCCTCCTAGGGCATAACGGGCCCGGATTTGGGATCGCACCGTTTTTCGCCCATATCTTTGGAAATATCGTAGCTAGGACAATTTGGCTGGCGCCATTGGATTCGTGAGACGATTTCCGATTTTCCAAGGGGTCCGGGAATGGTCCACAGTCGATTTTTTCGTTTTTTTGCGTTTTGCTCGGCTCCAGGGCCTCCTAGAGCAAAACGGGCCCGGATTTGGCATCACACCGTTATTCGCCCATATCTTTGGAAATATCATAGCTAGGACAATTTGGCTGGCGCCATTGGATTCGTGAGACGATTTCCGATTTTTCTAGGGGTCCGGGAATTTTCTAAAGTCGATTTTTTCGTTTTTCGCGTTTTTCTCGGCTCCTGGGCATCCTAGAGCAAAACGGGCCTGGATTTGGCATCACACCGTTATTCGCCCATATCTTTGGAAATATCATAGCTAGGACAATTTGGCTGGCGCACTTGGATTCGTGAGACGATTTCCGATTTTCCAAGGGGTCCGGGAATGGTCCACAGTCGATTTTTTCGTTTTTTTGCGTTTTGCTCGGCTCCAGGGCCTCCTAGAGCAAAACGGGCCCGGATTTGGACTCAGACCGTTATTCGCCCATATCTTTGGAAATATCATAGCTAGGTCAATTTGGCTGGCGCCATTGGATTCGTGAGACGATTTCCGATTTTGCTAGGGGGCTGGGAATTTTCTAAAGTCGATTTTTTCGTTTTTCGCGTTTTTCTCGGCTCCTGGGCCTCCTAGGGCATAACGGGCCTGGATTTGGACTCAGACCGTTATTCGCCCATATCTTTGGAAATATCATAGCTAGGACAATTTGGCTGGCGCCATTGGATTCGTGAGACGATTTCCGATTTTCCAAGGGGTCCGGGAATGGTCCAAAGTCGATTTTTTCGTTTTTTTGCGTTTCGCTCGGCTCCAGGGCCTCCTAGAGCAAAACGGGCCTGGATTTGGACTCAGACCGTTATTCGCCCATATCTTTGGAAATATCATAGCTAGGACAATTTGGCTGGCGCCATTGGATTGGTGAGACGATTTCCGATTTTGCTAGGGGTCTGGGAATTTTCTAAAGTCGATTTTTTCGTTTTTCGCGTTTTTCTCGGCTCCTGGGCCTCCTAGGGCATAACGGGCCCGAATTTGGGATCACACCGTTTGTCGCCCATATCTTTGGAAATATCATAGCTAGGACAATTTGGCTGGCGCCATTGGATTCGTGAGACGATTTCCGATTTTCCAAGGGGTCCGGGAATGGTCCACAGTCGATTTTTTCGTTTTTCGCGTTTTTCTCGGCTCCTGGGCCTCCTAGAGCAAACCGGGCCCGGATTTGGCATCACACCGTTATTCGCCCATATCTTTGGAAATATCATAGCTAGGACAATTTGGCTGGCGCCATTGGATTCGTGAGACGATTTCCGATTTTTCTAGGGGGCCGGGAATTTCCTAAAGTCGATTTTTTCGTTTTTCGCGTTTTTCTCGGCTCCTGGGCCTCCTAGAGCAAACCGGGCCCGGATTTGGCATCACACCGTTATTCGCCCATATCTTTGGAAATATCATAGCTAGGACAATTTGGCTGGCGCCATTGCATTCGTGAGACGATTTCCGATTTTCCTAGGGGGCTGGGAATTTTCTAAAGTCGATTTTTTCGTTTTTCGCGTTTTTCTCGGCTCCTGGGCCTCCTAGAGCAAAACGGGCCCGGATTTGGGATCACACCGTTTTTCGCCCATATCTTTGGAAATATCATAGCTAGGACAATTTGGCTGACGCCATTGGATTCGTGAGACGATTTCCGATTTTTCTAGGGGGCCGGGAATTTTCTAAAGTCGATTTTTTCGTTTTTCGCGTTTTTCTCGGCTCCTGGGCCTCCTAGGGCATAACGGGCCCGGATTTGGGATCGCACCGTTTTTCGCCCATATCTTTGGAAATATCGTAGCTAGGACAATTTGGCTGGCGCCATTGGATTCGTGAGACGATTTCCGATTTTCCAAGGGGTCCGGGAATGGTCCACAGTCGATTTTTTCGTTTTTTTGCGTTTCGCTCGGCTCCAGGGCCTCCTAGAGCAAAACGGGCCCGGATTTGGACTCAGACCGTTATTCGCCCATATCTTTGGAAATATCATAGCTAGGACAATTTGGCTGGCGCCATTGGATTCGTGAGGCGATTTCCGATTTTTCTAGGGGTCCGGGAATTTTCTAAAGTTGATTTTTTCCTTTTTCGCGTTTTTCTCGGCTCCTGGGCCTCCTAGGGCATAACGGGCCCGGATTTGGCATCACACCGTTATTCGCCCATATCTTTGGAAATATCATAGCTAGGACAATTTGGCTGGCGCCATTGGATTCGTGAGACGATTTCCGATTTTTCTAGGGGGCCGGGAATTTCCTAAAGTCGATTTTTTCGTTTTTCGCGTTTTTCTCGGCTCCTGGGCCTCCTAGAGCAAACCGGGCCCGGATTTGGCATCACACCGTTATTCGCCCATATCTTTGGAAATATCATAGCTAGGACAATTTGGCTGGCGCCATTGGATTCGTGAGACGATTTCCGATTTTCCTAGGGGGCTGGGAATTTTCTAAAGTCGATTTTTTCGTTTTTCGCGTTTTTCTCGGCTCCTGGGCCTCCTAGAGCAAAACGGGCCCGGATTTGGGATCACACCGTTTTTCGCCCATATCTTTGGAAATATCATAGCTAGGACAATTTGGCTGGCGCCATTGGATTCGTGAGACGATTTCCGATTTTTCTAGGGGGCCGGGAATTTTCTAAAGTCGATTTTTTCGTTTTTCGCGTTTTTCTCGGCTCCTGGGCCTCCTAGGGCATAACGGGCCCGGATTTGGGATCGCACCGTTTTTCGCCCATATCTTTGGAAATATCGTAGCTAGGACAATTTGGCTGGCGCCATTGGATTCGTGAGACGATTTCCGATTTTCCAAGGGGTCCGGGAATGGTCCACAGTCGATTTTTTCGTTTTTTTGCGTTTTGCTCGGCTCCAGGGCCTCCTAGAGCAAAACGGGCCCGGATTTGGACTCAGACCGTTATTCGCCCATATCTTTGGAAATATCATAGCTAGGAGAATTTGGCTGGCGCCATTGGATTCGTGAGACGATTTCCGATTTTCCTAGGGGGCTGGGAATTTTCTAAAGTCGATTTTTTCGCGTTTTTCTCGGCTCCTGGGCCTCCTAGAGCAAAACGGGCCCGGATTTGGGATCACACCGTGTTTCGCCCATATCTTTGGAAATATCATAGCTAGGACAATTTGGCTGGCGCCATTGGATTGGTGAGACGATTTCCGATTTTTCTAGGGGTCCGGGAATTTTCTAAAGTCGATTTTTTCGTTTTTCGCGTTTTTCTCGGCTCCTGGGCATCCTAGATTAAAACGGGCCTGGATTTGGCATCACACCGTTATTCGCCCATATCTTTGGAAATATCATAGCTATGACAATTTGGCTGGCGCACTTGGATTCGTGAGACGATTTCCGATTTTCCAAGGGGTCCGGGAATGGTCCACAGTCGATTTTTTCGTTTTTTTGCGTTTTGCTCGGCTCCAGGGCCTCCTAGAGCAAAACGGGCCCGGATTTGGACTCAGACCGTTATTCGCCCATATCTTTGGAAATATCATAGCTAGGACAATTTGGCTGGCGCCATTGGATTCGTGAGACGATTTCCGATTTTGCTAGGGGGCTGGGAATTTTCTAAAGTCGATTTTTTCGTTTTTCGCGTTTTTCTCGGCTCCTGGGCCTCCTAGGGCATAACGGGCCCGGATTTGGGATCACACAGTTTGTCGCCCATATCTTTGGAAATATCATAGCTAGGACAATTTGGCTGGCGCACTTGGATTCGTGAGACGATTTCCGATTTTCCAAGGGGTCCGGGAATGGTCCAAAGTCGATTTTTTCGTTTTTTTGCGTTTTGCTCGGCTCCAGGGCCTCCTAGAGCAAAACGGGCCCGGATTCGGACTCAGACCGTTATTCGCCCATATCTTTGGAAATATCATAGCTAGGACAATTTGGCTGGCGCCATTGGATTCGTGAGACGATTTCCGATTTTGCTAGGGGGCTGGGAATTTTCTAAAGTCGATTTTTTCGTTTTTCGCGTTTTTCTCGGCTCCTGGGCCTCCTAGGGCATAACGGGCCTGGATTTGGACTCAGACCGTTATTCGCCCATATCTTTGGAAATATCATAGCTAGGACAATTTGGCTGGCGCCATTGGATTCGTGAGACGATTTCCGATTTTCCAAGGGGTCCGGGAATGGTCCAAAGTCGATTTTTTCGTTTTTTTGCGTTTCGCTCGGCTCCAGGGCCTCCTAGAGCAAAACGGGCCTGGATTTGGACTCAGACCGTTATTCGCCCATATCTTTGGAAATATCATAGCTAGGACAATTTGGCTGGCGCCATTGGATTCGTGAGACGATTTCCGATTTTGCTAGGGGGCTAGGAATTTTCTAAAGTCGATTTTTTCGTTTTTCGCGTTTTTCTCGGCTCCTGGGCCTCCTAGGGCATAACGGGCCCGGATTTGGGATCACACCGTTTGTCGCCCATATCTTTGGAAATATCATAGCTAGGACAATTTGGCTGGCGCACTTGGATTCGTGAGACGATTTCCGATTTTTCTAGGGGTCCGGGAATTTTCTAAAGTCGATTTTTTCGTTTTTCGCGTTTTTCTCGGCTCCTGGGCCTCCTAGAGCAAAACCGGCCCGGATTTGGACTCAGACCGTTATTCGCCCATATCTTTGGAAATATCATAGCTAGGACAATTTGGCTGGCGCCATTGGATTCGTGAGACGATTTCCGATTTTGCTAGGGGGCTGGGAATTTTCTAAAGTCGATTTTTTCGTTTTTCGCGTTTTTCTCGGCTCCTGGGCCTCCTAGGGCATAACGGGCCCGGATTTGGCATCACACCGTTATTCGCCCATATCTTTGGAAATATCATAGCTAGGACAATTTGGCTGGCGCCATTGGATTCGTGAGACGATTTCCGATTTTCCAAGGGGTCCGGGAATGGTCCAAAGTGGATTTTTTCGTTTTTTTGCGTTTTGCTCGGCTCCTGGGCCTCCTAGGGCATAACGGGCCCGGATTTGGGATCACACAGTTTGTCGCCCATATGTTTGGAAATATCATAGCTAGGACAATTTGGCTGGCGCACTTGGATTCGTGAGACGATTTCCGATTTTTCTAGGGGTCCGGGAATTTTCTAAGGTCGATTTTTTCGTTTTTCGCGTTTTTCTCGGCTCCTGGGCCTCCTAGAGCAAAACGGGCCCGGATTTGGGATCACACCGTTTTTCGCCCATATCTTTGGAAATATCATAGTTAGGACACTTTGGCTGGCGCCATTGGATTCGTGATACGATTTCCGATTTTTCTAGGGGTCCGGGAATTTCCTAAAGTCGATTTTTTCGTTTTTCGCATTTTTCTCGGCTCCTGGGCCTCCTAGAGCAAAACGGGCCCGGATTTGGGATCACACAGTCTTTTCCCCATATCTTTGGAAATATCATAGCTAGGACAATTTGGCTGGCGCCATTGGATTCGTGAGACGAATTCCGATTTTGCTAGGGGGCTGGGAATTTTCTAAAGTCGATTTTTTCGTTTTTCGCGTTTTTCTCGGCTCCTGGGCCTCCTAGGGCATAACGGGCCCGGATTTGGGATCACACCGTTTGTCGCCCATATCTTTGGAAATATCATAGCTAGGACAATTTGGCTGGCGCACTTGGATTCGTGAGACGATTTCCGATTTTTCTAGGGGTCCGGGAATTTTCTAAAGTCGATTTTTTCGTTTTTCGTGTTTTTCTCGGCTCCTGGGCCTCCTAGAGCAAAACGGGCCCGGATTTGGGATCACACCGTTTTTCGCCCATATCTTTGGAAATATCATAGTTAGGACACTTTGGCTGGCGCCATTGGATTCGTGATACGATTTCCGATTTTTCTAGGGGTCCGGGAATTTCCTAAAGTCGATTTTTTCGTTTTTCGCATTTTTCTCGGCTCCTGGGCCTCCTAGAGCAAAACGGGCCCGGATTTGGGATCACACAGTCTTTTCCCCATATCTTTGGAAATATCATAGCTAGGACAATTTGGCTGGCGCCATTGGATTCGTGAGACGAATTCCGATTTTGCTAGGGGGCTGGGAATTTTATAAAGTCGATTTTTTCGTTTTTCGCGTTTTTCTCGGCTCCTGGGCCTCCTAGGGCATAACGGGCCCGGATTTGGGATCACACCGTTTGTCGCCCATATCTTTGGAAATATCATAGCTAGGACAATTTGGCTGGCGCCATTGGATTCGTGAGACGAATTCCGATTTTGCTAGGGGGCTGGGAATTTTCTAAAGTCGATTTTTTCGTTTTTCGCGTTTTTCTCGGCTCCTGGGCATCCTAGAGCAAAACGGGCCTGGATTTGGCATCACACCGTTATTCGCCCATATCTTTGGAAATATCATAGCTAGGACAATTTGGCTGGCGCCATTGGATTCGTGAGACGATTTCCGATTTTGCTAGGGGGCTGGGAATTTTCTAAAGTCGATTTTTTCGTTTTTCGCGTTTTTCTCGGCTCCTGGGCCTCCTAGGGCATAACGGGCCCGGATTTGGGATCACACAGTTTGTCGCCCATATCTTTGGAAATATCATAGCTAGGACAATTTGGCTGGCGCACTTGGATTCGTGAGACGATTTCCGATTTTCCAAGGGGTCCGGGAATGGTCCAAAGTCGATTTTTTCGTTTTTTTGCGTTTTGCTCGGCTCCAGGGCCTCCTAGAGCAAAACGGGCCCGGATTCGGACTCAGACCGTTATTCGCCCATATCTTTGGAAATATCATAGCTAGGACAATTTGGCTGGCGCCATTGGATTCGTGACACGATTTCCGATTTTGCTAGGGGGCTGGGAATTTTCTAAAGTCGATTTTTTCGTTTTTCGCGTTTTTCTCGGCTCCTGGGCCTCCTAGGGCATAACGGGCCTGGATTTGGACTCAGACCGTTATTCGCCCATATCTTTGGAAATATCATAGCTAGGACAATTTGGCTGGCGCCATTGGATTCGTGAGACGATTTCCGATTTTCCAAGGGGTCCGGGAATGGTCCAAAGTCGATTTTTTCGTTTTTTTGCGTTTCGCTCGGCTCCAGGGCCTCCTAGAGCAAAACGGGCCTGGATTTGGACTCAGACCGTTATTCGCCCATATCTTTGGAAATATCATAGCTAGGACAATTTGGCTGGCGCCATTGGATTCGTGAGACGATTTCCGATTTTGCTAGGGGGCTAGGAATTTTCTAAAGTCGATTTTTTCGTTTTTCGCGTTTTTCTCGGCTCCTGGGCCTCCTAGGGCATAACGGGCCCGGATTTGGGATCACACCGTTTGTCGCCCATATCTTTGGAAATATCATAGCTAGGACAATTTGGCTGGCGCACTTGGATTCGTGAGACGATTTCCGATTTTTCTAGGGGTCCGGGAATTTTCTAAAGTCGATTTTTTCGTTTTTCGCGTTTTTCTCGGCTCCTGGGCCTCCTAGAGCAAAACCGGCCCGGATTTGGACTCAGACCGTTATTCGCCCATATCTTTGGAAATATCATAGCTAGGACAATTTGGCTGGCGCCATTGGATTCGTGAGACGATTTCCGATTTTGCTAGGGGGCTGGGAATTTTCTAAAGTCGATTTTTTCGTTTTTCGCGTTTTTCTCGGCTCCTGGGCCTCCTAGGGCATAACGGGCCCGGATTTGGCATCACACCGTTATTCGCCCATATCTTTGGAAATATCATAGCTAGGACAATTTGGCTGGCGCCATTGGATTCGTGAGACGATTTCCGATTTTCCAAGGGGTCCGGGAATGGTCCAAAGTCGATTTTTTCGTTTTTTTGCGTTTTGCTCGGCTCCTGGGCCTCCTAGGGCATAACGGGCCCGGATTTGGGATCACACAGTTTGTCGCCCATATGTTTGGAAATATCATAGCTAGGACAATTTGGCTGGCGCACTTGGATTCGTGAGACGATTTCCGATTTTTCTAGGGGTCCGGGAATTTTCTAAGGTCGATTTTTTCGTTTTTCGCGTTTTTCTCGGCTCCTGGGCCTCCTAGAGCAAAACGGGCCCGGATTTGGGATCACACCGTTTTTCGCCCATATCTTTGGAAATATCATAGTTAGGACACTTTGGCTGGCGCCATTGGATTCGTGATACGATTTCCGATTTTTCTAGGGGTCCGGGAATTTCCTAAAGTCGATTTTTTCGTTTTTCGCATTTTTCTCGGCTCCTGGGCCTCCTAGAGCAAAACGGGCCCGGATTTGGGATCACACAGTCTTTTCCCCATATCTTTGGAAATATCATAGCTAGGACAATTTGGCTGGCGCCATTGGATTCGTGAGACGAATTCCGATTTTGCTAGGGGGCTGGGAATTTTCTAAAGTCGATTTTTTCGTTTTTCGCGTTTTTCTCGGCTCCTGGGCCTCCTAGGGCATAACGGGCCCGGATTTGGGATCACACCGTTTGTCGCCCATATCTTTGGAAATATCATAGCTAGGACAATTTGGCTGGCGCACTTGGATTCGTGAGACGATTTCCGATTTTTCTAGGGGTCCGGGAATTTTCTAAAGTCGATTTTTTCGTTTTTCGTGTTTTTCTCGGCTCCTGGGCCTCCTAGAGCAAAACGGGCCCGGATTTGGGATCACACAGTCTTTTCCCCATATCTTTGGAAAAATCATAGCTAGGACAATTTGGCTGGCGCCATTGGATTCGTGAGACGAATTCCGATTTTGCTAGGGGGCTGGGAATTTTCTAAAGTCGATTTTTTCGTTTTTCGCGTTTTTCTCGGCTCCTGGGCCTCCTAGGGCATAACGGGCCCGGATTTGGGATCACACCGTTTGTCGCCCATATCTTTGGAAATATCATAGCTAGGACAATTTGGCTGACGCACTTGGATTCGTGAGACGATTTCCGATTTTTCTAGGGGTCCGGGAATTTTCTAAGGTCGATTTTTTCGTTTTTCGCGTTTTTCTCGGCTCCTGGGCCTCCTAGAGCAAAACGGGCCCGGATTTGGGATCACACCGTTTTTCGCCCATATCTTTGGAAATATCATAGTTAGGACACTTTGGCTGGCGCCATTGGATTCGTGATACGATTTCCGATTTTTCTAGGGGTCCGGGAATTTCCTAAAGTCGATTTTTTCGTTTTTCGCATTTTTCTCGGCTCCTGGGCCTCCTAGAGCAAAACGGGCCCGGATTTGGGATCACACAGTCTTTTCCCCATATCTTTGGAAATATCATAGCTAGGACAATTTGGCTGGCGCCATTGGATTCGTGAGACGAATTCCGATTTTGCTAGGGGGCTGGGAATTTTATAAAGTCGATTTTTTCGTTTTTCGCGTTTTTCTCGGCTCCTGGGCCTCCTAGGGCATAACGGGCCCGGATTTGGGATCACACCGTTTGTCGCCCATATCTTTGGAAATATCATAGCTAGGACAATTTGGCTGGCGCCATTGGATTCGTGAGACGAATTCCGATTTTGCTAGGGGGCTGGGAATTTTCTAAAGTCGATTTTTTCGTTTTTCGCGTTTTTCTCGGCTCCTGGGCATCCTAGAGCAAAACGGGCCTGGATTTGGCATCACACCGTTATTCGCCCATATCTTTGGAAATATCATAGCTAGGACAATTTGGCTGGCGCCATTGGATTCGTGAGACGATTTCCGATTCTCCAAGGGGTCCGGGAATGGTCCAAAGTCGATTTTTTCGTTTTTTTGCGTTTTGCTCGGCTCCTGGGCCTCCTAGGGCATAACGGGCCCGGATTTGGGATCACACCGTTTGTCGCCCATATCTTTGGAAATATCATAGCTAGGACAATTTGGCTGGCGCCATTGGATTCGTGAGACGATTTCCGATTTTCCAAGGGGTCCGGGAATGGTCCAAAGTCGATTTTTTCGTTTTTTTGCGTTTTGCTCGGCTCCAGGGCCTCCTAGAGCAAAACGGGCCCGGATTTGGACTCAGACCGTTATTCGCCCATATCTTTGGAAATATCATAGCTAGGACAATTTGGCTGGCGCCATTGGATTCGTGAGACGATTTCCAATTTTTCTAGGGGTCCGGGAATTTTCTAAAGTCGATTTTTTCGTTTTTCGCGTTTTTCTCGGCTCCTGGGCATCCTAGAGCAAAACGGGCCTGGATTTGGCATCACACCGTTATTCGCCCATATCTTTGGAAATATCATAGCTAGGACAATTTGGCTGGCGCCATTGGATTCGTGAGACGATTTCCGATTTTCCAAGGGGTCTGGTAATGGTCCACAGTCGATTTTTTCGTTTTTTTGCGTTTTGCTCGGCTCCAAGTCCTCCTAGAGCAAAACGGGCCTGGATTTGGACTCAGACAGTTATTCGCCCATATCTTTGGAAATATCATAGCTAGGACAATTTGGCTGGCGCCATTGGATTCGTGAGACGATTTCCGATTTTCCAAGGGGTCCGGGAATGGTCCAAAGTCGATTTTTTCGTTTTTTTGCGTTTTGCTCGGCTCCAGGGCCTCCTAGAGCAAAACGGGCCCGGATTTGGACTCAGACCGTTATTCGCCCATATCTTTGGAAATATCATAGCTAGGACAATTTGGCTGGCGCCATTGGATTCGTGAGACGATTTCCGATTTTTCTAGGGGTCCGGGAATTTCCTAAAGTCGATTTTTTCGTTTTTCGCGTTTTTCTCGGCTCCTGGGCATCCTAGAGCAAAACAGGCCCGGATTTGGGATCACACCGTTTATCGCCCATATCTTTGGAAATATCGTAGCTAGGACAATTTGGCTGGCGCCATTGGATTGGTGAGACGATTTCCGATTTTTCTAGGGGTCCGGGAATTTTCTAAAGTCGATTTTTTCGTTTTTCGTGTTTTTCTCGGCTCCTGGGCCTCCTAGAGCAAAACGGGCCCGGATTTGGGATCACACAGTCTTTTCCCCATATCTTTGGAAAAATCATAGCTAGGACAATTTGGCTGGCGCCATTGGATTCGTGAGACGAATTCCGATTTTGCTAGGGGGCTGGGAATTTTCTAAAGTCGATTTTTTCGTTTTTCGCGTTTTTCTCGGCTCCTGGGCCTCCTAGGGCATAACGGGCCCGGATTTGGGATCACACCGTTTGTCGCCCATATCTTTGGAAATATCATAGCTAGGACAATTTGGCTGACGCACTTGGATTCGTGAGACGATTTCCGATTTTTCTAGGGGTCCGGGAATTTTCTAAGGTCGATTTTTTCGTTTTTCGCGTTTTTCTCGGCTCCTGGGCCTCCTAGAGCAAAGCGGGCCCGGATTTGGGATCACACCGTTTTTCGCCCATATCTTTGGAAATATCATAGTTAGGACACTTTGGCTGGCGCCATTGGATTCGTGATACGATTTCCGATTTTTCTAGGGGTCCGGGAATTTCCTAAAGTCGATTTTTTCGTTTTTCGCATTTTTCTCGGCTCCTGGGCCTCCTAGAGCAAAACGGGCCCGGATTTGGGATCACACAGTCTTTTCCCCATATCTTTGGAAATATCATAGCTAGGACAATTTGGCTGGCGCCATTGGATTCGTGAGACGATTTACGATTTTTCTAGGGGGCTGGGAATTTTCTAAAGTCGATTTTTTCGCGTTTTTCTCGGCTCCTGGGCCTCCTAGGGCATAACGGGCCCGGATTTGGGATCACACCGTTTTTCGCCCATATCTTTGGAAATATCGTAGCTAGGACAATTTAGCTGGCGCCATTGGATTCGTGAGACGATTTCCGATTTTTCTAGGGGTCCGGGAATTTTCTAAAGTCGATTTTTTCGTTTTTCGCGTTTTTCTCGGCTCCTGGGCATCCTAGAGCAAAACGGGCCTGGATTTGGCATCACACCGTTATTCGCCCATATCTTTGGAAATATCATAGCTAGGACAATTTGGCTGGCGCACTTCGATTCGTGAGACGATTTCCGATTTTCCAAGGGGTCCGGGAATGGTCCAAAGCCGATTTTTTCGTTTTTTTGCGTTTTGCTCGGCTCCAGGGCCTCCTAGAGCAAAACGGGCCCGGATTTGGACTCAGACCGTTATTCGCCCATATCTTTGGAAATATCATAGCTAGGACAATTTGGCTGGCGCCATTGGATTCGTGAGACGATTTCCGATTTTTCTAGGGGTCCGGGAATTTTCTAAAGTCGATTTTTTCGTTTTTCGCGTTTTTCTCGGCTCCAGGGCCTCCTAGAGCAAAACGGGCCCGGATTTGGACTCAGACCGGTATTCGCCCATATCTTTGGAAATATCATACCTAGGACAATTTTGCTGGCGCCATTGGATTCGTGAGACGATTTACGATTTTTCTAGGGGGCTGGGAATTTTCTACAGTCGATTTTTTCGCGTTTTTCTCGGCTCCTGGGCCTCCTAGAGCAAAACGGGCCCGGATTTGGGATCACGCAGTCTTTTCCCCATATCTTTGGAAATATCATAGCTAGGACAATTTGGCTGGCGCCATTGGGTTCGTGAGACGAATTCCGATTTTGCTAGGGGGCTGGGAATTTTCTAAAGTCGATTTTTTCGTTTTTCGCGTTTTTCTCGGCTCCTGGGCCTCCTAGGGCATAACGGGCCCGGATTTGGGATCACACCGTTTGTCGCCCATATCTTTGGAAATATCATAGCTAGGACAATTTGGCTGGCGCCATTGGATTCGTGAGACGAATTCCGATTTTGCTAGGGGGCTGGGAATTTTCTAAAGTCGATTTTTTCGTTTTTCGCGTTTTTCTCGGCTCCTGGGCCTCCTAGGGCATAACGGGCCCGGATTTGGGATCACCCCGTTTGTCGCCCATATCTTTGGAAATATCGTAGTTAGGACAATTTGGCTGGCGCCATTGGATTCGTGAGACGAATTCCGATTTTGCTAGGGGGCTGGGAATTTTCTAAAGTCGATTTTTTCGTTTTTCGCGTTTTTCTCGGCTCCTGGGCATCCTAGAGCAAAACGGGCCTGGATTTGGCATCACACCGTTATTCGCCCATATCTTTGGAAATATCATAGCTAGGACAATTTGGCTGGCGCCATTGGATTCGTGAGACGATTTCCGATTTTCCAAGGGGTCCGGGAATGGTCCACAGTCGATTTTTTCGTTTTTTTGCGTTTTGCTCGGCTCCAGGGCATCCTAGAGCAAAACGGGCCCGGATTTGGACTCAGACCGTTATTCGCCCATATCTTTGGGAATATCATAGCTAGGACAATTTGGCTGGCGCCATTGGATTCGTGAGACGATTTCCGATTTTGCTAGGGGGCTGGGAATTTTCTAAAGTCGATTTTTTCGTTTTTCGCGTTTTTCTCGGCTCCTGGGCCTCCTAGGGCATAACGGGCCCGGATTTGGGATCACACCGTTTGTCGCCCATATCTTTGGAAATATCATAGCTAGGACAATTTGGCTGGCGCACTTGGATTCGTGAGACGATTTCCGATTTTTCTAGGGGTCCGGGAATTTTCTAAAGTCGATTTTTTCGTTTTTCGCGTTTTTCTCGGCTCCTGGGCCTCCTAGAGTAAAACGGGCCCGGATTTGGGATCACACCGTTTTTCGCCCATATCTTTGGAAATATCGTAGCTAGGACAATTTGGCTGGCGCCATTGGATTCGTGAGACGATTTCCGATTTTTCTAGGGGTCCGGGAATTTTCTAAAGTCGATTTTTTCGTTTTTCGCGTTTTTCTCGGCTCCTGGGCATCCTAGAGCAAAACGGGCCTGGATTTGGCATCACACTGTTATTCACCCATATCTTTGGAAATATCATAGCTAGGACAATTTGGCTGGCGCCATTGGATTCGTGAGACGATTTCCGATTTTGCTAGGGGTCTGGGAATTTTCTAAAGTCGATTTTTTCGTTTTTCGCGTTTTTCTCGGCTCCTGGGCCTCCTAGGGCATAACGGGCCCGGATTTGGGATCACACCGTTTTTCGCCCATATCTTTGGAAATATCGTAGCTAGGACAATTTAGCTGGCGCCATTGGATTCGTGAGACGATTTCCGATTTTTCTAGGGGTCCGGGAATTTTCTAAAGTCGATTTTTTCGTTTTTCGCGTTTTTCTCGGCTCCTGGGCATCCTAGAGCAAAACGGGCCTGGATTTGGCATCACACCGTTATTCGCCCATATCTTTGGAAATATCATAGCTAGGACAATTTGGCTGGCGCACTTCGATTCGTGAGACGATTTCCGATTTTCCAAGGGGTCCGGGAATGGTCCAAAGCCGATTTTTTCGTTTTTTTGCGTTTTGCTCGGCTCCAGGGCCTCCTAGAGCAAAACGGGCCCGGATTTGGACTCAGACCGTTATTCGCCCATATCTTTGGAAATATCATAGCTAGGACAATTTGGCTGGCGCCATTGGATTCGTGAGACGATTTCCGATTTTTCTAGGGGTCCGGGAATTTTCTAAAGTCGATTTTTTCGTTTTTCGCGTTTTTCTCGGCTCCAGGGCCTCCTAGAGCAAAACGGGCCCGGATTTGGACTCAGACCGGTATTCGCCCATATCTTTGGAAATATCATACCTAGGACAATTTTGCTGGCGCCATTGGATTCGTGAGACGATTTACGATTTTTCTAGGGGGCTGGGAATTTTCTACAGTCGATTTTTTCGCGTTTTTCTCGGCTCCTGGGCCTCCTAGAGCAAAACGGGCCCGGATTTGGGATCACACAGTCTTTTCCCCATATCTTTGGAAATATCATAGCTAGGACAATTTGGCTGGCGCCATTGGGTTCGTGAGACGAATTCCGATTTTGCTAGGGGGCTGGGAATTTTCTAAAGTCGATTTTTTCGTTTTTCGCGTTTTTCTCGGCTCCTGGGCCTCCTAGGGCATAACGGGCCCGGATTTGGGATCACACCGTTTGTCGCCCATATCTTTGGAAATATCATAGCTAGGACAATTTGGCTGGCGCCATTGGATTCGTGAGACGAATTCCGATTTTGCTAGGGGGCTGGGAATTTTCTAAAGTCGATTTTTTCGTTTTTCGCGTTTTTCTCGGCTCCTGGGCCTCCTAGGGCATAACGGGCCCGGATTTGGGATCACCCCGTTTGTCGCCCATATCTTTGGAAATATCGTAGTTAGGACAATTTGGCTGGCGCCATTGGATTCGTGAGACGATTTCCGATTTTTCTAGGGGTCCGGGAATTTTCTAAAGTCGATTTTTTCGTTTTTCGCGTTTTTCTCGGCTCCTGGGCATCCTAGAGCAAAACTGGCCTGGATTTGGCATCACACCGTTATTCGCCCATATCTTTGGAAATATCATAGCTCGGACAATTTGGCTGGCGCCATTGGATTCGTGAGACGATTTCCGATTTTCCAAGGGGTCCGGGAATGGTCCACAGTCGATTTTTTCGTTTTTTTGCGTTTTGCTCGGCTCCAGGGCCTCCTAGAGCAAAACGGGCCCGGATTTGGGATCACACCGTTTGTCGCCCATATCTTTGGAAATATCATAGCTAGGACAATTTGGCTGGCGCACTTGGATTCGTGAGACGATTTCCGATTTTTCTAGGGGTCCGGGAATTTTCTAAAGTTGATTTTTTCCTTTTTCGCGTTTTTCTCGGCTCCTGGGCCTGGTAGGGCATAACGGGCCCGGATTTGGGATCACACCGTTTGTCGCCCATATCTTTGGAAATATCATAGCTAGGACAATTTGGCTGGCGCACTTGGATTCGTGAGACGATTTCCGATTTTTCTAGGGGTCCGGGAATTTTCTAAAGTCGATTTTTTCGTTTTTCGCGTTTTTCTCGGCTCCTGGGCCTCCTAGAGTAAAACGGGCCCGGATTTGGGATCACACCGTTTTTCGCCCATATCTTTGGAAATATCGTAGCTAGGACAATTTGGCTGGCGCCATTGGATTCGTGAGACGATTTCCGATTTTTCTAGGGGTCCGGGAATGGTCCACAGTCGATTTTTTCGTTTTTCGCGTTTTTCTCGGCTCCTGGGCATCCTAGAGCAAAACGGGCCTGGATTTGGCATCACACCGTTATTCACCCATATCTTTGGAAATATCATAGCTAGGACAATTTGGCTGGCGCCATTGGATTCGTGAGACGATTTCCGATTTTGCTAGGGGTCTGGGAATTTTCTAAAGTCGATTTTTTCGTTTTTCGCGTTTTTCTCGGCTCCTGGGCCTCCTAGGGCATAACGGGCCCGGATTTGGGATCACACCGTTTTTCGCCCATATCTTTGGAAATATCGTAGCTAGGACAATTTAGCTGGCGCCATTGGATTCGTGAGACGATTTCCGATTTTTCTAGGGGTCCGGGAATTTTCTAAAGTCGATTTTTTCGTTTTTCGCGTTTTTCTCGGCTCCTGGGCATCCTAGAGCAAAACGGGCCTGGATTTGGCATCACACCGTTATTCGCCCATATCTTTGGAAATATCATAGCTAGGACAATTTGGCTGGCGCACTTCGATTCGTGAGACGATTTCCGATTTTCCAAGGGGTCCGGGAATGGTCCAAAGCCGATTTTTTCGTTTTTTTGCGTTTTGCTCGGCTCCAGGGCCTCCTAGAGCAAAACGGGCCCGGATTTGGACTCAGACCGTTATTCGCCCATATCTTTGGAAATATCATAGCTAGGACAATTTGGCTGGCGCCATTGGATTCGTGAGACGATTTCCGATTTTCCAAGGGGTCCGGGAATGGTCCACAGTCGATTTTTTCGTTTTTTTGCGTTTTGCTCGGCTCCAGGGCCTCCTAGAGCAAAAGAAAATCAACGGACAGAGATTTCGGGTCAATATTCGTGGTTTATTAGAGTCAGTGCCGAATTCCTTGAGGTCATAAACTAAAAGTAAACACGGCTCGTTGTAAACACCGTGAGTGAAAAACCGAGGTCCTTCAAATTGGCCGAGCGAACCTAGCCGAGTCCAGCAGACGTGAGACACATCACCACACCGACACAGCGAAGAGCACAGTCGGTCGGTAACCTCACACAACGGTCACTTACCATGGACAACCAAATCACGGAGCAGCACAGCAGCAGCGATTCTCAAGACGACCAACAATCAGATGAGTCTATTCAAAGTGTTGTTCCAACCATTTCAATATCTGATTTATCTCATAATGCACATTGCAGCAAGGACATTCCGAAACCTATGTCAGAAAATCATCGAGAATCGGAAATTCAAATCAAAAAAAGGATGTCTGAGGTACCCCCGCTAGGACAATTGAATGGATCTCAGCGATTTAAATTGCAACAGAACGAGTTGCATTTAGATACCCTCAATCATACCAATCAAGAACTTCATCAAGCACTGGAGAGTTCAAGTCTACCCCCACTCACGTGCGAGGAGTTGAATGGGTTGGAACGAACTATCAACGCGGATTGGAAGGAGATGCTCGACGTTCATACGAGTTTAAGCGACGAGTTAAATCCAACTCAAGAGGACATCATCAAGGAGACCTTCCAGAGCGCAACAGTCCTGAAGAGAGAGTGTCTCAGGATGATCTTTCGTCTAAATGGAGAGTTGCAGAGAAAATCAGCTCAGAGCAACTCAACCTCATCAAGTCAGTTACATCAATTAAAGCGCATCAGCTTACCTCCATTCGATGGGAGGCACTCAGAATGGAAACAATTCAGTGACCTGTTTCAGTCATTGGTAGGAAAGGATCAATCCATCCCGCCAGTGCAGAAGCTGTTTCGACTGAAAGAAGCCCTGAGGGGAACAGCTGCTAGTCTCATATCTACGTTCACAGTTACTGACGATAATTACGAGAAAGCTTGGGAGAAGCTCGTGAGGAAGTACGAGGATCCCAGATTGATTACTCAAGCTCTATTCAATCGAATCCTCAATCTTCCGAAAATCAGCAAGGCAACTGAGGAGAGCCTCAGCTCCAATTCAGCAGCCGCTCTGGAGACAATGGACCAGCTTGTAGCCATGACTGGTCTATCCAAGGAGCAGCTTATCGAACAGATGATCGTACATCTACTCAGGAAGTCACTGGACACTGAGACATTAAGAGCCTGGGAGCTGTATGTGGGCAGCTCTAAGGATTTTCCTACCTTGCAAGAAGTCACTAGCTTCGTTGACTCTTGCGGTAGAGGTATCAACGCTGGCTCTAAGCTACATGCAAACACAGAGAAAAACCATCAGAGTACATCAGCAATGCATCATCGAAAGAAGAGCGCTCTCGTCGTAGCGAGTGCTCAGAAAGAGCCAGGACAAACCCCAAAGGATTTTTCAAAGGACAACTGTGCCTTCTGCAAGGAGGCACACTTCATCTCCAGCTGTCCTAAATTCATCGATCTATCACCTGAGAAGAGGAATGAGGTGGTGGCCAGCAAAAGGCTGTGTTTCAATTGTCTTGGACCACATCTGTTCTCCAAATGTAAGAGCAGCAAGACTTGTTACACCTGCAAGAGAAGACACCACACCCTCATTCACGGCGGAAACTCCTACACTGGAAGTGGAGGGGCTGAACGAAGACTTTCCACAGCAGGAGACCAACCAATCGCCGGACCCTCGCATAACGGAAGTGAGTAAAATTTCCTACTCATAATCCACTCGAGCATTCACTGATCGCATTTAAACCACATCTTAGTAGCACGAGAAAATTCATCAACATCAATCATCAATGAGAAGATCAGTGAGCCAACGGAGAAAATCATCGAGGAAGGTATCAACAATCAGGAAATCAGCCAGCAGAGCAGTCATCATTCTTCAGGAGATCATCAGCACGTACTGCTTGCAACAGCACAAGCCAAAGCTTATTCAGCGAAGGGCTATTCACTCCTAGCAAGGATACTAATCGATCAAGGCTCAGAGCTATCATTCGTCTCTGACTCTTTAGTGCATCAGCTTCAACTTCAACGGAGGTCATCATCAATAGAAATAGCAGGAATAGGAGGAATCAATTCAGGTCGCACGAGAGGAGTCGTTTCAATACTTCTCCAGGCAGTTCATACCACGCAACAAATTCAAATCCACGCACATATTTTAAAGAAGTTAACCGCAAGACTGCCATCGTTCTCGTGTTCGACAACCGGGATCAACCACTTCCGAGGTCTTCAGCTAGCTGATCCTGGCTATCTTACACCTGGTCCAATAGACATCATCATAGGGGCGGACATCTACGGGCGGATCATCGAAAACAGAGTCGTCAAGCCCAAACAAACTCACCTAGTTGGCCAACAAACGATTTTCGGCTGGATAATAACCGGGCCAATCGAGAATCAAGGTTGTTCACCGAGAGTATCCCTAACGGCCGTAAGGAACTCATCGAACGAACAACTATTAGAGCTATTGCAAAAATTCTGGACCCAGGAGGAGTTACCATATAACTCACATCAAGAGCTATCACCAGAGGAAATCGAGTGCGAAGAATTCTTTAAACGCACACACTTCAGAGATATCAAAGGACGGTACATAGTGAGACTACCCTTAAGGACATCAGCAAAAGTGCTAGGAGAATCGAGATTCATTGCCTCAAGGCAACTCCAATCAGTCACAAGGCGCCTCAAATCAAACGCGGCCTACGCCAAACTCTACACAGAATTCATCGAGGAGTACGAGTCACTTGGACACATGAAGAAATCAGCGGAGAGCACAGAACCCGCAATAGCCTATTATCTACCGCATCATGGGGTTCTGCGCACAGACGCAATCACAACAAAGTTAAGAGTTGTGTTCAATGGATCAAGTCCAAGTTCATCGGGGTTGTCGCTGAACGACATCCTCTACCCTGGTGAAAAACTTCAGGTTGACACAATGAACGTGCTGACCTGGCTTAGAAGACATCGGTTCACATTTGGAACGGACATCGTGAAGATGTTCAGACAAATAGCAGTGCATGAAGACGATTGGGATCTACAAAGGATTCTGTGGCTTAACGAGAATCATGAGCTCATCATCTATAGACTTACCCCAGTAACCTATGGACTCAATTGCTCTCCATGGCTCTCACTTCGAGTCCTTCAACAATTAGCCGAAGACGAAGGACATCGCTATCCAGCCGCAGTCGAGACTCTCACCAAAGGCCGTTATGTAGATGACATTTACGGCGGAGCAGACACAGTACATCAGCTTAAAGAAATCGCTTGGCAGCTACAAGGTCTCTGCGAAGCAGGAGGATTTCCCCTACAGAAGTGGAGCACCAACTGCCCAACGGCACTGGAAGATTTAGGTTTATCAACTAATTCATCACCTATCCAATTCGAGGAGTCTATTACTAAGGTGCTCGGACTGTGCTGGCACCAATCGAGTGACACATTTCGTTACAAATCCAAGGAATTCACCTCACAGACCTTTACTAAGAGATCAGTGCTATCAGAGATAGCCCAACTATTCGATCCATTAGGATTTCTAGCTCCAGTCGTCGTACGAGGCAAGATGATCATCCAGGACTTATGGAGACTCAAAATCAATTGGGATGAATCACTTCCTCAGGAGTACGTTCGAAAATGGAGAAACTTCAGAGAAAATATCAATGAACTAGAGAAGATATCTGTACCCAGATGGCTGAGAATCTCATCAAACACATCTGGCATCGAGATTCACGGATTTGCAGATGCATCAACCGTTGCAATGAGTGCAGTGGTGTATATCCGTTGCAAGGAGATCAACAAACCAGCATCAGTGACAATGGTCTGCGCTAAAACAAAGGTGGCGCCTCTCAAACGTATGACCATCCCCAGACTCGAGTTAACCGCAGCTGTACTGCTCACTCAGTTAGTGGTCACAACGCAGAAGATGCTGGAATTAACAGACGAGAAAATTCACCTGTGGTCTGATTCAGCAGTAGCACTGGCTTGGATCAGGAGCCACTCATCACGATGGAAGGACTTCGTTCAAAATCGAGTAAATAAAATTCAGGAGTCACTTCCCACCGCTACCTGGAGGCACATCAGTGGAAAGGAAAATCCAGCTGACTGCGCCTCCAGGGGAATAACAACGAGGGAATTATCAGAGCATAAACTATGGTGGTCAGGACCCGAGTGGCTAACTCAAGAGAATGACCACTGGCCATCATCACCAATCGACATTCCAGAGGAAGCAGCAATAGAAGCAAGAGCAACTCCAGCTCATCCAGCAACAGCAATGCAGGTTAAAGAAATTGCGGCAATCCTCAATAAATACTCAACACTAGAGAAAGTCCTACAAGTATCAGCCACAATAAGTAGGGCAATCAAGAGATTTAGAAGAGAAGAGGTCCCCCAGTCACCTGTCCTTACAACTCAAGAGCTCAACGAGGCCAGGATATTCTGGGTAAAATTAACACAAACTCAATATTTTGCCTCTGCTTACAGGATACTTGTGAGAGATCAACAACTGCCAAAAAATCATCCAATGGCTAAGTTGACGCCAATAATCAATGAAGAGGGCATCATCAGACTTGGTGGCCGCCTCAAAAACTCTCTATTAGACCCTGACGAGATTCATCCAGTTATTCTACCTCGTCAGTCTCGCCTCACCACATTAATTATCGAAGAAGCTCATCGGAGAACCCTGCATGGCGGCATTCAACTAACACTAGCCTACACCCGCCAGAAATATTGGATCATCGGAGGACGAGGAACGGTACGCGCGTATATTTTACGCTGCGCCATTTGCACCAGGCACCGAGCAAGAAGGGCGCAGCAACAGATGGGCCAGCTACCAGCCGTAAGAGTATCTCCGACGAGAGCGTTTCTCCACACGGGAGTGGACTACGCAGGACCCCTTCCCATCCTCAAATGGCGACCCACAAACGCTCAACCCTCACGGGTACATATTGCAGTATTTGTGTGTTTTAGTACATCAGCAGTCCATTTGGAGTTGGTTACAAGGGAAACGGTAGAGGGATTCATCGGAGCCTATAAGAGATTCACCGGAAGGAGAGGTATCCCAAAGGTCATGTACAGTGACAACGCAACAACGTTCACCGGAACGTCCAAGGTCCTCACCAGGCTCTACAATCAGCAGACCGAAGAAAATCAGCGAATCCAAGCTGCCCTCGCCACGAATGGGACCCAGTGGAGCTTTTCACCGCCTAGAGCCCCCCATTTCGGTGGAAAATGGGAGGCAGCCGTTAAATCGACGAAGCATCACCTAAAGAGAGTCCTCGGGCCATCGACATACACCTACGAGGAACTCAATAGCGTCCTGGTTCAGATAGAAGCCTGTCTGAACTCCAGGCCAATCACCCCAATGTCGGATGACCCAGAGGACCTACAAGCGCTCACCCCAGGACACTTCCTGATCGGTGAGCCTCTGCAACTAGTTCCAGAGCCATCACTAGTCAATGAGAATCCTATCAAGCTGCAGAGATGGAATCTAGTCACGCAGAAGGTTCAACAATTCTGGGCCAGGTGGTCCAGAGAATGCCTTCAAAGATACCAGGCCATCTACAAGTGGAATCAACGGAGAGAAAACATCAAGGTCGGGGACATGGTTCTCATGGTAGATGAGGACTATCCACCCGCACAATGGCCAATAGCAAGAGTTATAGCTGTTCATCCAGGAGCTGACAGTTTAACAAGAGTAGCAACTGTCAGAACATCAAGAGCAGTCGTTCCAACAAATCAGAACGGCACACCCATCATCGAGAGAGTTAGCAGTACGAGTATGACGTTCAAGAGACCTATCGCCAAGCTCTGTCTCTTACCGACGGATCCACCACCAGCAGAAACTCCTCCAGAAGATGAGCCAGAGCCAGAGCCAGAGTTAATCGACGAGTAAAATTCAACGAAATAAATTCATATGAACATTTATCAAAACATATTGAGAGAATTATCAAAGAAATTCATCATCCCTGATGATGAATGCCCCCGGGATGTTTGAAACGTAAACAGAAAATCGCCAGGTTTAGCATCAGAACAATCGAGAAAATTCGGGCGACCTTGAGGGCATTGAAATTCGGGGCCAGTTCACGCAGAACAACCTAAAAGCATTCAGTTCGTTACGGGAACTCAATCAGAGCAGTCCTCATCTATAAATTGTGTCTAACGTCCCTATCGAGAA
Organism: Diachasmimorpha longicaudata; assembly: GCF_034640455.1. Taxonomy (NCBI): domain Eukaryota; kingdom Metazoa; phylum Arthropoda; class Insecta; order Hymenoptera; family Braconidae; genus Diachasmimorpha; species Diachasmimorpha longicaudata. The sequence continues at coordinate 1,361,775 of NC_087240.1, forward strand.
ATTAGAATCGGGCGTTTAGATATTTTGTAAGGAACGTATAAGTTCATCGGGTTTTTGAGTACATCATCTATTAAAACCTTATTTTGTCAATTTATCGGAGTGTTAGCAATTCAGCGGATTATTATTGAGATACGCAACGTTATAAATTTCCACGAGGAATAGTTTGTATAATCAGGACACAAGGCTCACGCCTAATAAAAGTACATCAGCAATAGGTTTAGTGGACCATTTGTGTTAAAACATTATTTTCTACCACCAATTGTCCCACTTCCCCTAAATCCCGGCAAAAAACATAGTCACTCCTCAAACAAATATCATAGCTAGGACAATTTGGCTGGCGCCATTGGATTCGTGAGGCGATTTCCGATTCTTCTAGGGGTCCGGGAATTTTCTAAAGTCGATTTTTCCGTTTTTCGCGTTTTTCTCGGCTCCTGGGCCTCCTAGGGCATAACGGGCCCGGATTTGGGATCACACCGTTTGTCGCCCATATCTTTGGAAACATCATAGCTAGGACAATTTGGCTGGCGCACTTGGATTCGTGAGACGATTTCCGATTTTTCTAGGGGTCCGGGAATTTTCTAAAGTCGATTTTTTCGTTTTTCGCGTTTTTCTCGGCTCCTGGGCCTCCTAGAGCAAAACGGGCCCGGATTTGGGATCACACCGTTTTTCGCCCATATCTTTGGAAATATGGTAGCTAGGACAATTTGGCTGGCGCCATTGGATTCGTGAGACGATTTCCGATTTTTCTAGGGGTCCGGGAATTTTCTAAAGTCGCTTTTTTCGTTTTTCGCGTTTATCTCGGCTCCTGGGCCTCCTAGGGCATAACGGGCCCGGATTTGGGATCACACCGTTTTTCGCCCATATCTTTGGAAATATCATAGCTAGGACAATTTGGCTGGCGTCATTGGATTCGTGAGACGATTTCCGATTTTTCTAGGGGGCCGGGAATTTCCTAAAGTCGATTTTTTCGTTTTTCGCGTTTTTCTCGGCTCCTGGGCCTCCTAGAGCAAAACGGGCCTGGATTTGGCATCACACCGTTTTTCGCCCATATCTTTGGAAATATCATAGCTAGGACAATTTGGCTGGTGCACTTGGATTCGTGAGACGATTTCCGATTTTCCAAGGGGTCCGGGAATGGTCCACAGTCGATTTTTTCGTTTTTTTGCGTTTTGCTCGGCTCCAGGGCCTCCTAGAGCAAAACGGGCCCGGATTTGGACTCAGACCGTTATTCGCCCATATCTTTGGAAATATCATAGCTAGGACAATTTGGCTGGCGCCATTGGATTCGTGAGACGATTTCCGATTTTTCTAGGTGTCCGGGAATTTTCTAAAGTCGATTTTTTCGTTTTTCGCGTTTTTCTCGGCTCCTGGGCCTCCTAGAGGAAAATGGGGCCGGATTTGGGATCACACCGTTTTTCGTCCATATCTTTGGAACTATCATAGCTAGGACAATTTGGCTGGCGCCATTGGATTCGTGAGACGATTTCCGATTTTTCTAGGGGTCCGGGAATTTTCTAAAGTCGATTTTTTCGTTTTTCTCGGCTCCTGGGCCTCCTAGAGCAAAATGGGCCTGGATTTGGAATCACACCGTGTTTTGGCCATATCTTGGGAACTATCATAGCTAGGACAATGTGGCTGGCGCCATTGGATTCGTGAGACGATTTCCGATTTTTCTAGGGGTCCGGGAATTTTGTAAAGTCGATTTTTTCGGTTTTCGCGTTTTTCTCCGCTCCTGGGCCTCCTAGAGCAAAAAGGGCCCGGATTTGGGATCACACCGTTTTTCGTCCATATCTTTGGAACTATCATAGTTAGGACAATGTGGCTGGCGCCATTGGATTCGTGAGACGATTTCCGATTTTTCTAGGTGTCTGGGAATTTTCTAAAGTCGATTTTTTCGTTTTTCGCGTTTTTCTGGGCTCCTGGGCCTCCTAGAGGAAAATGGGCCCGGATTTGGGATCACGCCGTTTTTCGTCCATATCTTTGGAACTATCATAGCTAGCACAATGTGGCTGGCGCCATTGGATTCGTGAGACGATTTCCGATTTTTCTAGGGGTCCGGGAATTTTCTAAAGTCGATTTTTTCGTTTTTCTCTGGTCCTGGGCCTCCTGGAGCAAAATGGGGCCGGATTTGGGATCACACCGTTTTTCGTCCATATCTTTTGTAAGGAATTTTCAAGAATTCCTTAAGGGGTTATTCTCATGTGAACGCCTATATTTTACCACTTTTTCGGAATTTTTTTTTTATGCGACAACAAACTTCAATCATGTTGATTTTTCAATATATTTTTATTTGTATTTTGAAATATGCGAAAAAAATTTTTTTTTCGTTTTTTACATTTTTAACATATATTTTTTTAAAGTCAAAGTAGTCCCCAACAAAAAAAGGTAGTTCACTGGTCAAGGTGATAGCGGCTGTTCATGTTGTCTGACATAAAAAAATCGAATGGATTATTATTCAGTAGATCTGTGGCTATCGTCTCTACCAAATATAATCAATTTCATTAAAAACAAAAAAAAATATCGAACTTCAAAAAAAAAAATCACGAAAATCTCCTTCTTTTTCGTTACAAATCGTTTAAAAAAAATATGAAGATATTGTCGAAAATAAACAATTGTGGTAGGGACGATAACTATAAAAGAGTAGAAGAACATATGTAAATTTTAAAGCAATCGGTTGAATACTTTTTCTTGTAGGACCTTGACCGTTTCAGAAAATGATGATTCGAGAAAAACGCGTTTAAAGTTGAAAGCCTGGTAGACAATCGCTTACAATACGTCGGCGACTATGAGCTGTAACTTATCAAATACTATGAATTTCGATCTGAATTTTTCACAGCATGTTTTCAATAGGTTTTACTGTCAAAATATCAAAAAAAAAAAAAATCGATTTTTTGAAGTGCTCACATGAGAATAACCCCTTAAAACATCCCGGGATCCAAGGAAAATATCCAGAAGGGGGTGAGTACGTCGAGAGAGAGAGAGAGCGAGAAAGGCCTAGATATGAATTCGGGTTAAGAAATAGAACATTAGGGTAACCGGGAGAATAACTCCCCAGTTCATGCGGGTAAAAACCCGAGAATTATAGAGAAAGGAGTAATAGAAATTTTTGGGATCGGAAACGTTAGGGATGCGGGGACCAAAGGGAATTCCCGGTTATGAGCCAAATTTACCGAGCTACGTGGAATTCCCTGAGGATCACTCCCCCCGTTTAGATTTTTTTGGATCTGTATAGGAGTACGTGAAACTACCGCTCGATTTAGGGATCAAGAGAGAGTGGGAGATACGTTTTGGGTTTAGGGTGGCAGACCTAGGGGCCTAGAGCAGCCCTAGTAACCCCTAGGATAGCCAAAGGCTGAATATTAAATAAAGAATAAAAGTTAGATTTTAGAGTAAAAATTTAGGGTTCCCATTTTCCTCTGATCCTCGAGAAAACAACCAGAAGGATCTAATCGCGTTCCGTGGACAGGATGTTTAAGAATAAAGAGAAAAATAATAATAAAGAATCATCTCCCGATCCAGAGATGCTAGGAGGGTAGAGTAACCCCATTTGAATTTCGAATGCGGTTGGCGCGCGTGCCTCCGGTTGACACGGAGACGCCAGCGCCATTAGTGCCGAGTGCGACCGCAACTCGCCTATTATAATTATTCCATTGTCGGAAAACACGTGTGACGGACGCTAAAAATCGAGGTGCAATTACAAATAAAATTCGAGTGCAATAAAGTAGTCAAAAGCTTCTAGTCGACGCAACATCCAGTTAAGAAGACATCCTGGAGGCCAAAAACAAGGAGTTTTGTGCGAGAAATAAGGTCAGGGAGGTTATCCGTTGGATTTTTGCCGGTCGTCGCCGGTCAACAATAGAACACGTGGGTAACGAGCCACAGGTGAGATTGCATCATTAATAGTTAGGTTAGAAGTAAAAAGAATATTTGCGATTTTATTTTTAATTAACTCCTCATCTCGATGCCGTTAAAGTTAACTCATATGATTTTTAGAGAATAAGATCTGTGTTAATGGAAATATGTCACTTCCCTGGGCGAGGGGGAAGCGGAGAGAGTTTTTGCCGTCTCGCTAGGGCGAGGGGAGGCGGAGAGGGAATCGCCCAAGACAATGGTGCCAGACGGCACAGCTTTTGGGAATAAGCTTCAGTTTTTGATTTTGGACTGGGAAAATCGCGGTAGGGTTTTTGATAGAGAGGAAGAACAGTTCGATTTTAGACTCTGAAGCGTACGGTAGGGATTTTGATAGAAGAAGTGTCGGTTAGACTATCGAAGGATACGTATCGTAGTGCGAGTGATCAGTGTTGATCGAATGCGGGGCGGTTAGCCAGGAAAGGTGATCGCGATGCGTGAGTGATACCCATAAGGAATCACCACGAGAATTTTAATCCTCTGAGGTAATTTAGAGGAATGTAGAGAATTATGTTGCCTCCCGATGGGTGGAGGAGATTTCCGCAAGATCCGTTTCGTTTATAGGGATTTGATAATTATTTAATGGGAAGTAGGGATTTGCTCTGAGCGATTCAGAGAGAAAGCAATTCAAAGGATTAATTACGCAAAAATTTAGAAATTTCGAGCCTCGTCTTTTGCGTTATCTCTCTCGGCGGACTCATATGTATTTAAAAGAGATTATGATGTATCACTTATGGTTGTTTAAGATTCTTTAAAAGATAATAGTTTCTTTTGTTTCTGGTTATGGTTATTTATTAAAATAATGTATTAGAACTAATTGAAATACTACCAAAGGTAATAATTAAATTTATTTATTCGAAGTTTTAGGGGTTTTATTATTTTCTTTTGCGGATGAAAGTCCGACGAATCACCTCCATCCGAACTACGCCCTCTCTCCACAACCGACCCCCTGAGCAGCGCGGGTATTCAAGGTCTTCCCATGGATTCGTAAGCAAAGCTATGTGTTTTTAGTTTTGTGAATTTTGGTTTATGTTAAGAATTAGGTTATTGAGACTCCGGTTTGTCGTCCCCCGGTAAAAAGGACGGCTGGCGTTGCTTGCGAATCCAGGGGAAAGGGCAGTTAACGGGTTTTTCTCAACCCCGAGGAAAAATCTCGTTACACTTTGGAACTATCATAGCTAGGACAATTTGGCTGGCGCCATTGGATTCGTGAGACGATTTCCGATTTTTCTGGGGGTCCGGGAATTTTCTAAAGTCGATTTTTTCGTTTTTCGCGTTTTTCTCGGCTCCTGGGCCTCCTAGAGCAAAACGGGCCCGGATTTCGGCTCATACCGTTTTTCGTCCATATCTTTGGAACTGTCATAGCTAGGACAATTTGGCTGGCGCCATTGGATTCGTGAGACGATTTCCGATTTTTCTGGGGGTCCGGGAATTTTCTAAAGTCGATTTTTTCGTTTTTCGCGTTTTTCTCGGCTCCTGGGCCTCCTAGGGCATAACGGGCCCGGATTTGGGATCACACCGTTTGTCGCCCATATCTTTGGAAACATCATAGCTAGGACAATGTGGCAGGCGCCATTGGATTCGTGAGACGATTTCCGATTTTTCTGGGGGTCCGGGAATTTTCTAAAGTCGATTTTTTCGTTTTTCTCGGGTCCTGGGCCTCCTAGAGCAAAATGGGCCCGGATTTGGGATCACACCGTGTTTTGGCCATATCTTTGGAACTATCATAGCTAGGACAATGTGGCTGGCGCCATTGGATTCGTGAGACGATTTCCGATTTTTCTGGGGGTCCGGGAATTTTCTAAAGTCGATTTTTTCGTTTTTCGCGTTTTTCTCGGCTCCTGGGCCTCCTAGAGCAAAATGGGCCCGGCTTTGGGATCACACCGTGTTTTGGCCATGTCTTTGGAACTATCATAGCTAGGACAATGTGGCTGGCGCCATTGGATTCGTGAGACGATTTCCGATTTTTCTAGGGGTCCGGGAATTTTCTAAAGTCGATTTTTTCGTTTTTCGCGTTTTTCTCGGCTCCTGGGCCTCCTAGACCAAAATGGGCCCGGATTTGGGATCACACCGTTTTTCGTCCATATCTTTGGAACTGTCATAGCTAGTACAATGGCTGGCGCCATTGGATTCGTGAGACGATTTCCGATTTTTCTAGGGGTCCGGGAATTTTCTAAAGTCGATTTTTTCGTTTTTCGCGTTTTTCTCGGCTCCTGGGCCTCCTAGAGCAAAACGGGCCCGGATTTCGGCTCATACCGTTTTTCGTCCATATCTTTGGAACTGTCATAGCTAGCACAATGTGGCTGGCGCCATTGGATTCGTGAGACGATTTCCGATTTTTCTAGGTGTCCGGGAATTTTCTAAAGTCGATTTTTTCGTTTTTCGCGTTTTTATCGGCTCCTGGGCCTCCTAGAGGAAACTGGGCTCGGATTTGGGATCACGCCGTTTTTCGTCCATATCTTTGGAACTATCATAGCTAGCACAATGTGGCTGGCGCCATTGGATTCGTGAGACGATTTCCGATTTTTCTGGGGGTCCGGGAATTTTCTAAAGTCGATTTTTTCGTTTTTCGCGTTTTTCTCGGCTCCTGGGCCTCCTAGAGCAAAACGGGCCCGGATTTCGGCTCATACCGTTTTTCGTCCATATCTTTGGAACTGTCATAGCTAGGACAATTTGGCTGGCGCCATTGGATTCGTGAGACGATTTCCGATTTTTCTGGGGGTCCGGGAATTTTCTAAAGTCGATTTTTTCGTTTTTCGCGTTTTTCTCGGCTCCTGGGCCTCCTAGAGCAAAACGGGCCCGGATTTCGGCTCATACCGTTTTTCGTCCATATCTTTGGAACTGTCATAGCTAGGACAATTTGGCTGGCGCCATTGGATTCGTGAGACGATTTCCGATCCTTCTGGGGGTCCGGGAATTTTCTAAAGTCGATTTTTTCGTTTTTCGCGTTTTTCTCGGCTCCTGGGCCTCCTAGAGCAAAACGGGCCCGGATTTCGGCTCATACCGTTTTTCGTCCATATCTTTGGAACTGTCATAGCTAGGACAATTTGGCTGGCGCCATTGGATTCGTGAGACGATTTCCGGTTTTTCTAGGGGTCCGGGAATTTTCTAAAGTCGATTTTTTCGTTTTTCGCGTTTTTCTCGGCTCCTGGGCCTCCTAGGGCATAACGGGCCCGGATTTGGGATCACACCGTTTGTCGCCCATATCTTTGGAAACATCATAGCTAGGACAATGTGGCAGGCGCCATTGGATTCGTGAGACGATTTCCGATTTTTCTGGGGGTCCCGGAATTTTCTAAAGTCGATTTTTTCGTTTTTCTCGGGTCCTGGGCCTCCTAGAGCAAAATGGGCCCGGATTTGGGATCACACCGTGTTTTGGCCATATCTTTGGAACTATCATAGCTAGGACAATGTGGCTGGCGCCATTGGATTCGTGAGACGATTTCCGATTTTTCTGGGGGTCCGGGAATTTTCTAAAGTCGATTTTTTCGTTTTTCGCGTTTTTCTCGGCTCCTGGGCCTCCTAGAGCATAATGGGCCCGGATTTGGGATCACACCGTTTTTCGTCCATATCTTAAGAGCTATCATAGCTAGGACAATTTGGCTGGCGCCATTGGATTCGTGAGACGATTTCCGATTTTTCTGGGGGTCCGGGAATTTTCTAAAGTCGATTTTTTCGTTTTTCGCGTTTTTCTCGGCTCCTGGGCCTCCTAGAGCAAAATGGGCCCGGATTTGGGATCACACCGTTTTTCATCCATATCTTTGGAAATATCATAGCTAGGACAATTTGGCTGGCGCCATTGGATTCGTGAGACGATTTCCGATTTTTCTCGGGGTCCGGGAATTTTCGAAAGTCGATTTTTATAGTTTTTCGCGTTTTTCTCGGCTCCTTGGCCTCCTAGAGCAAAACGGGCCCGGATTTCGGCTCATACCGTTTTTCGTCCATATCTTTGGAACTATCATAGCTAGGACAATTTCGCTGGCGCCATTGGATTCGTGAGACGATTTCCGATTTTTCTAGGGGTCCGGGAATTTTCTAAAGTCGATTTTTTCGTTTTTCGCGTTTTTCTCGGCCCCTGGGCCTCCTAGAGCAAAATGGGCCCGGCTTTGGGATCACACCGTGTTTTGGCCATATCTTTGGAACTATCATAGCTAGGACAATGTGGCTGGCGCCATTGGATTCGTGAGACGATTTCCGATTTTTCTAGGGGTCCGGGAATTTTCTAAAGTCGATTTTTTCGTTTTTCGCGTTTTTCTCGGCTCCTGGGCCTCCTAGACCAAAATGGGCCCGGATTTGGGATCACACCGTTTTTCGTCCATATCTTTGGAACTGTCATAGCTAGTACAATGGCTGGCGCCATTGGATTCGTGAGACGATTTCCGATTTTTCTAGGGGTCCGGGAATTTTCTAAAGTCGATTTTTTCGTTTTTCGCGTTTTTCTCGGCTCCTGGGCCTCCTAGAGCAAAATGGGCCCGGATTTCGGCTCATACCGTTTTTCGTCCATATCTTTGGAACTGTCATAGCTAGCACAATGTGGCTGGCGCCATTGGATTCGTGAGACGATTTCCGATTTTTCTAGGTGTCCGGGAATTTTCTAAAGTCGATTTTTTCGTTTTTCGCGTTTTTCTCGGCTCCTGGGCCTCCTAGAGGAAAATGGGCCCGGATTTCGGCTCATACCGTTTTTCGTCCATATCTTTGGAACTGTCATAGCTAGCACAATGTGGCTGGCGCCATTGGATTCGTGAGACGATTTCCGATTTTTCTAGGGGTCCGGGAATTTTCTAAAGTCGATTTTTTCGTTTTTCGCGTTTTTCTCGGCTCCTGGGCCTCCTAGACCAAAATGGGCCCGGATTTGGGATCACACCGTTTTTCGTCCATATCTTTGGAACTGTCATAGCTAGTACAATGGCTGGCGCCATTGGATTCGTGAGACGATTTCCGATTTTTCTAGGGGTCCGGGAATTTTCTAAAGTCGATTTTTTCGTTTTTCGCGTTTTTCTCGGCTCCTGGGCCTCCTAGAGCAAAACGGGCCCGGATTTCGGCTCATACCGTTTTTCGTCCATATCTTTGGAACTGTCATAGCTAGCACAATGTGGCTGGCGCCATTGGATTCGTGAGACGATTTCCGATTTTTCTAGGTGTCCGGGAATTTTCTAAAGTCGATTTTTTCGTTTTTCGCGTTTTTATCGGCTCCTGGGCCTCCTAGAGGAAACTGGGCTCGGATTTGGGATCACGCCGTTTTTCGTCCATATCTTTGGAACTATCATAGCTAGCACAATGTGGCTGGCGCCATTGGATTCGTGAGACGATTTCCGATTTTTCTGGGGGTCCGGGAATTTTCTAAAGTCGATTTTTTCGTTTTTCGCGTTTTTCTCGGCTCCTGGGCCTCCTAGAGCAAAACGGGCCCGGATTTCGGCTCATACCGTTTTTCGTCCATATCTTTGGAACTGTCATAGCTAGGACAATTTGGCTGGCGCCATTGGATTCGTGAGACGATTTCCGATTTTTCTGGGGGTCCGGGAATTTTCTAAAGTCGATTTTTTCGTTTTTCGCGTTTTTCTCGGCTCCTGGGCCTCCTAGAGCAAAACGGGCCCGGATTTCGGCTCATACCGTTTTTCGTCCATATCTTTGGAACTGTCATAGCTAGGACAATTTGGCTGGCGCCATTGGATTCGTGAGACGATTTCCGATCCTTCTGGGGGTCCGGGAATTTTCTAAAGTCGATTTTTTCGTTTTTCGCGTTTTTCTCGGCTCCTGGGCCTCCTAGAGCAAAACGGGCCCGGATTTCGGCTCATACCGTTTTTCGTCCATATCTTTGGAACTGTCATAGCTAGGACAATTTGGCTGGCGCCATTGGATTCGTGAGACGATTTCCGGTTTTTCTAGGGGTCCGGGAATTTTCTAAAGTCGATTTTTTCGTTTTTCGCGTTTTTCTCGGCTCCTGGGCCTCCTAGGGCATAACGGGCCCGGATTTGGGATCACACCGTTTGTCGCCCATATCTTTGGAAACATCATAGCTAGGACAATGTGGCAGGCGCCATTGGATTCGTGAGACGATTTCCGATTTTTCTGGGGGTCCCGGAATTTTCTAAAGTCGATTTTTTCGTTTTTCTCGGGTCCTGGGCCTCCTAGAGCAAAATGGGCCCGGATTTGGGATCACACCGTGTTTTGGCCATATCTTTGGAACTATCATAGCTAGGACAATGTGGCTGGCGCCATTGGATTCGTGAGACGATTTCCGATTTTTCTGGGGGTCCGGGAATTTTCTAAAGTCGATTTTTTCGTTTTTCGCGTTTTTCTCGGCTCCTGGGCCTCCTAGAGCATAATGGGCCCGGATTTGGGATCACACCGTTTTTCGTCCATATCTTAAGAGCTATCATAGCTAGGACAATTTGGCTGGCGCCATTGGATTCGTGAGACGATTTCCGATTTTTCTGGGGGTCCGGGAATTTTCTAAAGTCGATTTTTTCGTTTTTCGCGTTTTTCTCGGCTCCTGGGCCTCCTAGAGCAAAATGGGCCCGGATTTGGGATCACACCGTTTTTCATCCATATCTTTGGAAATATCATAGCTAGGACAATTTGGCTGGCGCCATTGGATTCGTGAGACGATTTCCGATTTTTCTCGGGGTCCGGGAATTTTCGAAAGTCGATTTTTATAGTTTTTCGCGTTTTTCTCGGCTCCTTGGCCTCCTAGAGCAAAACGGGCCCGGATTTCGGCTCATACCGTTTTTCGTCCATATCTTTGGAACTATCATAGCTAGGACAATTTCGCTGGCGCCATTGGATTCGTGAGACGATTTCCGATTTTTCTAGGGGTCCGGGAATTTTCTAAAGTCGATTTTTTCGTTTTTCGCGTTTTTCTCGGCCCCTGGGCCTCCTAGAGCAAAATGGGCCCGGCTTTGGGATCACACCGTGTTTTGGCCATATCTTTGGAACTATCATAGCTAGGACAATGTGGCTGGCGCCATTGGATTCGTGAGACGATTTCCGATTTTTCTAGGGGTCCGGGAATTTTCTAAAGTCGATTTTTTCGTTTTTCGCGTTTTTCTCGGCTCCTGGGCCTCCTAGACCAAAATGGGCCCGGATTTGGGATCACACCGTTTTTCGTCCATATCTTTGGAACTGTCATAGCTAGTACAATGGCTGGCGCCATTGGATTCGTGAGACGATTTCCGATTTTTCTAGGGGTCCGGGAATTTTCTAAAGTCGATTTTTTCGTTTTTCGCGTTTTTCTCGGCTCCTGGGCCTCCTAGAGCAAAATGGGCCCGGATTTCGGCTCATACCGTTTTTCGTCCATATCTTTGGAACTGTCATAGCTAGCACAATGTGGCTGGCGCCATTGGATTCGTGAGACGATTTCCGATTTTTCTAGGTGTCCGGGAATTTTCTAAAGTCGATTTTTTCGTTTTTCGCGTTTTTCTCGGCTCCTGGGCCTCCTAGAGGAAAATGGGCCCGGATTTGGGATCACGCCGTTTTTCGTCCATATCTTTGGAACTATCATAGCTAGCACAATGTGGCTGTCGCCATTGGATTCGTGAGACGATTTCCGATTTTTCTGGGGGTCCGGGAATTTTCTAAAGTCGATTTTTTCGTTTTTCGCGTTTTTCTCGGCTCCTGGGCCTCCTAGAGCAAAACGGGCCCGGATTTCGGCTCATACCGTTTTTCGTCCATATCTTTGGAACTGTCATAGCTAGGACAATTTGGCTGGCGCCATTGGATTCGTGAGACGATTTCCGATTTTTCTGGGGGTCCGGGAATTTTCTAAAGTCGATTTTTTCGTTTTTCGCGTTTTTCTCGGCTCCTGGGCCTCCTAGAGCAAAACGGGCCCGGATTTCGGCTCATACCGTTTTTCGTCCATATCTTTGGAACTGTCATAGCTAGGACAATTTGGCTGGCGCCATTGGATTCGTGAGACGATTTCCGATCCTTCTGGGGGTCCGGGAATTTTCTAAAGTCGATTTTTTCGTTTTTCGCGTTTTTCTCGACTCCTGGGCCTCCTAGAGCAAAACGGGCCCGGATTTCGGCTCATACCGTTTTTCGTCCATATCTTTGGAACTGTCATAGCTAGGACAATTTGGCTGGCGCCATTGGATTCGTGAGACGATTTCCGGTTTTTCTAGGGGTCCGGGAATTTTCTAAAGTCGATTTTTTCGTTTTTCGCGTTTTTCTCGGCTCCTGGGCCTCCTAGGGCATAACGGGCCCGGATTTGGGATCACACCGTTTGTCGCCCATATCTTTGGAAACATCATAGCTAGGACAATGTGGCAGGCGCCATTGGATTCGTGAGACGATTTCCGATTTTTCTGGGGGTCCCGGAATTTTCTAAAGTCGATTTTTTCGTTTTTCTCGGGTCCTGGGCCTCCTAGAGCAAAATGGGCCCGGATTTGGGATCACACCGTGTTTTGGCCATATCTTTTGAACTATCATAGCTAGGACAATGTGGCTGGCGCCATTGGATTCGTGAGACGATTTCCGATTTTTCTGGGGGTCCGGGAATTTTCTAAAGTCGATTTTTTCGTTTTTCGCGTTTTTCTCGGCTCCTGGGCCTCCTAGAGCATAATGGGCCCGGATTTGGGATCACACCGTTTTTCGTCCATATCTTAGGAGCTATCATAGCTAGGACAATTTGGCTGGCGCCATTGGATTCGTGAGACGATTTCCGATTTTTCTGGGGGTCCGGGAATTTTCTAAAGTCGATTTTTTCGTTTTTCGCGTTTTTCTCGGCTCCTGGGCCTCCTAGAGCAAAATGGGCCCGGATTTGGGATCACACCGTTTTTCGTCCATATCTTTGGAAATATCATAGCTAGGACAATTTGGCTGGCGCCATTGGATTCGTGAGACGATTTCCGATTTTTCTCGGGGTCCGGGAATTTTCTAAAGTCGATTTTTATAGTTTTTCGCGTTTTTCTCGGCTCCTTGGCCTCCTAGAGCAAAACGGGCCCGGATTTCGGCTCATACCGTTTTTCGTCCATATCTTTGGAACTATCATAGCTAGGATAATTTCGCTGGCGCCATTGGATTCGTGAGACGATTTCCGATTTTTCTGGGGGTCCGGGAATTTTCTAAAGTCGATTTTTTCGTTTTTCGCGTTTTTCTCGGCCCCTGGGCCTCCTAGAGCAAAATGGGCCCGGCTTTGGGATCACACCGTGTTTTGGCCATATCTTTGGAACTATCATAGCTAGGACAATGTGGCTGGCGCCATTGGATTCGTCAGACGATTTCCGATTTTTCTAGGGGTCCGGGAATTTTCTAAAGTCGATTTTTTCGTTTTTCGCGTTTTTCTCGGCTCCTGGGCCTCCTAGACCAAAATGGGCCCGGATTTGGGATCACACCGTTTTTCGTCCATATCTTTGGAACTGTCATAGCTAGTACAATGGCTGGCGCCATTGGATTCGTGAGACGATTTCCGATTTTTCTAGGGGTCCGGGAATTTTCTAAAGTCGATTTTTTCGTTTTTCGCGTTTTTCTCGGGTCCTGGGCCTCCTAGAGCAAAACGGGCCCGGATTTCGGCTCATACCGTTTTTCGTCTATATCTTTGGAACTGTCATAGCTAGCACAATGTGGCTGGCGCCATTGGATTCGTGAGACGATTTCCGATTTTTCTAGGTGTCCGGGAATTTTCTAAAGTCGATTTTTTCGTTTTTCGCGTTTTTCTCGGCTCCTGGGCCTCCTAGAGCAAAACGGGCCCGGATTTCGGCTCATACCGTTTTTCGTCCATATCTTTGGAACTGTCATAGCTAGGACAATTTGGCTGGCGCCATTGGATTCGTGAGACGATTTCCGGTTTTTCTAGGGGTCCGGGAATTTTCTAAAGTCGATTTTTTCGTTTTTCGCGTTTTTCTCGGCTCCTGGGCCTCCTAGGGCATAACGGGCCCGGATTTGGGATCACACCGTTTGTCGCCCATATCTTTGGAAACATCATAGCTAGGACAATGTGGCAGGCGCCATTGGATTCGTGAGACGATTTCCGATTTTTCTGGGGGTCCCGGAATTTTCTAAAGTCGATTTTTTCGTTTTTCTCGGGTCCTGGGCCTCCTAGAGCAAAATGGGCCCGGATTTGGGATCACACCGTGTTTTGGCCATATCTTTTGAACTATCATAGCTAGGACAATGTGGCTGGCGCCATTGGATTCGTGAGACGATTTCCGATTTTTCTGGGGGTCCGGGAATTTTCTAAAGTCGATTTTTTCGTTTTTCGCGTTTTTCTCGGCTCCTGGGCCTCCTAGAGCATAATGGGCCCGGATTTGGGATCACACCGTTTTTCGTCCATATCTTAGGAGCTATCATAGCTAGGACAATTTGGCTGGCGCCATTGGATTCGTGAGACGATTTCCGATTTTTCTGGGGGTCCGGGAATTTTCTAAAGTCGATTTTTTCGTTTTTCGCGTTTTTCTCGGCTCCTGGGCCTCCTAGAGCAAAATGGGCCCGGATTTGGGATCACACCGTTTTTCGTCCATATCTTTGGAAATATCATAGCTAGGACAATTTGGCTGGCGCCATTGGATTCGTGAGACGATTTCCGATTTTTCTCGGGGTCCGGGAATTTTCTAAAGTCGATTTTTATAGTTTTTCGCGTTTTTCTCGGCTCCTTGGCCTCCTAGAGCAAAACGGGCCCGGATTTCGGCTCATACCGTTTTTCGTCCATATCTTTGGAACTGTCATAGCTAGGACAATTTGGCTGGCGCCATTGGATTCGTGAGACGATTTCCGATTTTTCTAGGGGTCCGGGAATTTTCTAAAGTCGATTTTTTCGTTTTTCGCGTTTTTCTCGGCTCCTGGGCCTCCTAGGGCATAACGGGCCCGGATTTGGGATCACACCGTTTGTCGCCCATATCTTTGGAAACATCATAGCTAGGACAATGTGGCAGGCGCCATTGGATTCGTGAGACGATTTCCGATTTTTCTGGGGGTCCGGGAATTTTCTAAAGTCGATTTTTTCGTTTTTCGCGTTTTTCTCGGCTCCTGGGCCTCCTAGAGCAAAACGGGCCCGGATTTTGGATCACACAGTCTTTTGCCCATATCTTTGAAACTATCATAGCTAGCACAATGTGTCTGGCGCCATTGGATTCGTGAGACGATTTCCGATTTTTCTAGGTGTCCGGGAATTTTCTAAAGTCGATTTTTTCGTTTTTCGCGTTTTTCTCGGCTCCTGGGCCTCCTAGAGCAAAATGGGGCCGGATTTGGGATCACACCGTTTTTCGTCCATATCTTTGGAACTATCATAGCTAGGACAATGTGGCTGGCGCCATTGGATTCGTGAGACGATTTCCGATTTTTCTAGGAGTCCCGGAATTTTCTAAAGTCGATTTTTTCGTTTTTCTCGGCTCCTGGGCCTCCTAGAGCAAAATGGGCCTGGATTTGGAATCACACCGTGTTTTGGCCATATCTTTGGAACTATCATAGCTAGGACAATTTGGCTGGCGCCATTGGATTCGTGAGACGATTTCCGATTTTTCTGGGGGTCCGGAAATTTTCTAAAGTCGATTTTTTCGTTTTTCGCGTTTTTCTCGGCCCCTGGGCCTCCTAGAGCAAAATGGGCCCGGCTTTGGGATCACACCGTGTTTTGGCCATATCTTTGGAACTATCATAGCTAGGACAATGTGGCTGGCGCCATTGGATTCGTGAGACGATTTCCGATTTTTCTAGGGGTCCGGGAATTTTCTAAAGTCGATTTTTTCGTTTTTCGCGTTTTTCTCGGCTCCTGGGCCTCCTAGAGCATAATGGGCCCGGATTTGGGATCACACCGTTTTTCGTCCATATCTTAGGAGCTATCATAGCTAGGACAATTTGGCTGGCGCCATTGGATTCGTGAGACGATTTCCGATTTTTCTGGGGGTCCGGGAATTTTCTAAAGTCGATTTTTTCCTTTTTCGCGTTTTTCTCGGCTCCTGGGCCTCCTAGAGCAAAACGGGCCCGGATTTCGGCTCATACCGTTTTTCGTCCATATCTTTGGAACTGTCATAGCTAGCACAATGTGGCTGGCGCCATTGGATTCGTGAGACGATTTCCGATTTTTCTAGGTGTCCGGGAATTTTCTAAAGTCGATTTTTTCGTTTTTCGCCTTTTTCTCGGCTCCTGGGCCTCCTAGAGGAAAATGGGCCCGGATTTGGGATCACGCCGTTTTTCGGCCATATCTTTGGAACTATCATAGCTAGCACAATGTGGCTGGCGCCATTGGATTCGTGAGACGATTTCTGATTTTTCTGGGGGTCCCGGAATTTTCTAAAGTCGATTTTTTCGTTTTTCTCGGCTCCTGGGCCTCCTAGAGCAAAATGGGCCTGGATTTGGAATCACACCGTGTTTTGGCCATATCTTTGGAACTGTCATAGCTAGTACAATGGCTGGCGCCATTGGATTCGTGAGACGATTTCCCATTTTTCTAGGGGTCCGGGAATTTTCTAAAGTCGATTTTTTCGTTTTTCGCGTTTTTCTCGGCTCCTGGGCCTCCTAGAGCAAAACGGGCCCGGATTTCGGCTCATACCGTTTTTCGTCCATATCTTTGGAACTGTCATAGCTAGCACAATGTGGCTGGCGCCATTGGATTCGTGAGACGATTTCCGATTTTTCTAGGTGTCCGGGAATTTTCTAAAGTCGATTTTTTCGTTTTTCGCGTTTTTCTCGGCTCCTGGGCCTCCTAGAGGAAAATGGGCCCGGATTTGGGATCACGCCGTTTTTCGTCCATATCTTTGGAACTATCATAGCTAGCACAATGTGGCTGGCGCCATTGGATTCGTGAGACGATTTCCGATTTTTCTGGGGGTCCGGGAATTTTCTAAAGTCGATTTTTTCGTTTTTCGCGTTTTTCTCGGCTCCTGGGCCTCCTAGAGCAAAACGGGCCCGGATTTCGGCTCATACCGTTTTTCGTCCATATCTTTGGAACTGTCATAGCTAGGACAATTTGGCTGGCGCCATTGGATTCGTGAGACGATTTCCGATTTTTCTGGGGGTCCGGGAATTTTCTAAAGTCGATTTTTTCGTTTTTCGCGTTTTTCTCGGCTCCTGGGCCTCCTAGAGCAAAACGGGCCCGGATTTCGGCTCATACCGTTTTTCGTCCATATCTTTGGAACTGTCATAGCTAGGACAATTTGGCTGGCGCCATTGGATTCGTGAGACGATTTCCGATCCTTCTGGGGGTCCGGGAATTTTCTAAAGTCGATTTTTTCGTTTTTCGCGTTTTTCTCGGCTCCTGGGCCTCCTAGAGCAAAACGGGCCCGGATTTCGGCTCATACCGTTTTTCGTCCATATCTTTGGAACTGTCATAGCTAGGACAATTTGGCTGGCGCCATTGGATTCGTGAGACGATTTCCGGTTTTTCTAGGGGTCCGGGAATTTTCTAAAGTCGATTTTTTCGTTTTTCGCGTTTTTCTCGGCTCCTGGGCCTCCTAGGGCATAACGGGCCCGGATTTGGGATCACACCGTTTGTCGCCCATATCTTTGGAAACATCATAGCTAGGACAATGTGGCAGGCGCCATTGGATTCGTGAGACGATTTCCGATTTTTCTGGGGGTCCCGGAATTTTCTAAAGTCGATTTTTTCGTTTTTCTCGGGTCCTGGGCCTCCTAGAGCAAAATGGGCCCGGATTTGGGATCACACCGTGTTTTGGCCATATCTTTTGAAGTATCATAGCTAGGACAATGTGGCTGGCGCCATTGGATTCGTGAGACGATTTCCGATTTTTCTGGGGGTCCGGGAATTTTCTAAAGTCGATTTTTTCGTTTTTCTCGGGTCCTGAGCCTCCTAGAGCAAAATGGGCCCGGATTTGGGATCACACCGTGTTTTGGCCATATCTTTGGAACTATCATAGCTAGGACAATGTGGCTGACGCCATTGGATTCGTGAGACGATTTCCGATTTTTCTGGGGGTCCGGGAATTTTCTAAAGTCGATTTTTTCGTTTTTCGGGTTTTTCTCGGCTCCTGGGCCTCCTAGAGCATAATGGGCCCGGATTTGGGATCACACCGTTTTTCGTCCATATCTTAGGAGCTATCATAGCTAGGACAATTTGGCTGGCGCCATTGGATTCGTGAGACGATTTCCGATTTTTCTGGGGGTCCGGGAATTTTCTAAAGTCGATTTTTTCGTTTTTCGCGTTTTTCTCGGCTCCTGGGCCTCCTAGAGCAAAATGGGCCCGGATTTGGGATCACACCGTTTTTCGTCCATATCTCTGGAAATATCATAGCTAGGACAATTTGGCTGGCGCCATTGGATTCGTGAGACGATTTCCGATTTTTCTCGGGGTCCGGGAATTTTCGAAAGTCGATTTTTATAGTTTTTCGCGTTTTTCTCGGCTCCTGGGCCTCCTAGAGCATAATGGGCCCGGATTTGGGATCACACCGTTTTTCGTCCATATCTTAGGAGCTATCATAGCTAGGACAATTTGGCTGGCGCCATTGGATTCGTGAGACGATTTCCGATTTTTCTGGGGGTCCGGGAATTTTCTAAAGTCGATTTTTTCGTTTTTCGCGTTTTTCTCGGCTCCTGGGCCTCCTAGAGCAAAATGGGCCCGGATTTGGGATCACACCGTTTTTCGTCCATATCTCTGGAAATATCATAGCTAGGACAATTTGGCTGACGCCATTGGATTCGTGAGACGATTTCCGATTTTTCTGGGGGTCCGGGAATTTTCTAAAGTCGATTTTTTCGTTTTTCGCGTTTTTCTCGGCTCCTGGGCCTCCTAGAGCATAATGGGCCCGGATTTGGGATCACACCGTTTTTCGTCCATATCTTAGGAGCTATCATAGCTAGGACAATTTGGCTGGCGCCATTGGATTCGTGAGACGATTTCCGATTTTTCTGGGGGTCCGGGAATTTTCTAAAGTCGATTTTTTCGTTTTTCGCGTTTTTCTCGGCTCCTGGGCCTCCTAGAGCAAAATGGGCCCGGATTTGGGATCACACCGTTTTTCGTCCATATCTTTGGAAATATCATAGCTAGGACAATTTGGCTGGCGCCATTGGATTCGTGAGACGATTTCCGATTTTTCTCGGGGTCCGGGAATTTTCTAAAGTCGATTTTTATAGTTTTTCGCGTTTTTCTCGGCTCCTTGGCCTCCTAGAGCAAAACGGGCCCGGATTTCGGCTCATACCGTTTTTCGTCCATATCTTTGGAACTGTCATAGCTAGGACAATTTGGCTGGCGCCATTGGATTCGTGAGACGATTTCCGATTTTTCTAGGGGTCCGGGAATTTTCTAAAGTCGATTTTTTCGTTTTTCGCGTTTTTCTCGGCTCCTGGGCCTCCTAGGGCATAACGGGCCCGGATTTGGGATCACACCGTTTGTCGCCCATATCTTTGGAAACATCATAGCTAGGACAATGTGGCAGGCGCCATTGGATTCGTGAGACGATTTCCGATTTTTCTGGGGGTCCGGGAATTTTCTAAAGTCGATTTTTTCGTTTTTCGCGTTTTTCTCGGCTCCTGGGCCTCCTAGAGCAAAACGGGCCCGGATTTTGGATCACACAGTCTTTTGCCCATATCTTTGAAACTATCATAGCTAGCACAATGTGTCTGGCGCCATTGGATTCGTGAGACGATTTCCGATTTTTCTAGGTGTCCGGGAATTTTCTAAAGTCGATTTTTTCGTTTTTCGCGTTTTTCTCGGCTCCTGGGCCTCCTAGAGCAAAATGGGGCCGGATTTGGGATCACACCGTTTTTCGTCCATATCTTTGGAACTATCATAGCTAGGACAATGTGGCTGGCGCCATTGGATTCGTGAGACGATTTCCGATTTTTCTAGGAGTCCCGGAATTTTCTAAAGTCGATTTTTTCGTTTTTCTCGGCTCCTGGGCCTCCTAGAGCAAAATGGGCCTGGATTTGGAATCACACCGTGTTTTGGCCATATCTTTGGAACTATCATAGCTAGGACAATTTGGCTGGCGCCATTGGATTCGTGAGACGATTTCCGATTTTTCTGGGGGTCCGGAAATTTTCTAAAGTCGATTTTTTCGTTTTTCGCGTTTTTCTCGGCCCCTGGGCCTCCTAGAGCAAAATGGGCCCGGCTTTGGGATCACACCGTGTTTTGGCCATATCTTTGGAACTATCATAGCTAGGACAATGTGGCTGGCGCCATTGGATTCGTGAGACGATTTCCGATTTTTCTAGGGGTCCGGGAATTTTCTAAAGTCGATTTTTTCGTTTTTCGCGTTTTTCTCGGCTCCTGGGCCTCCTAGAGCATAATGGGCCCGGATTTGGGATCACACCGTTTTTCGTCCATATCTTAGGAGCTATCATAGCTAGGACAATTTGGCTGGCGCCATTGGATTCGTGAGACGATTTCCGATTTTTCTGGGGGTCCGGGAATTTTCTAAAGTCGATTTTTTCCTTTTTCGCGTTTTTCTCGGCTCCTGGGCCTCCTAGAGCAAAACGGGCCCGGATTTCGGCTCATACCGTTTTTCGTCCATATCTTTGGAACTGTCATAGCTAGCACAATGTGGCTGGCGCCATTGGATTCGTGAGACGATTTCCGATTTTTCTAGGTGTCCGGGAATTTTCTAAAGTCGATTTTTTCGTTTTTCGCCTTTTTCTCGGCTCCTGGGCCTCCTAGAGGAAAATGGGCCCGGATTTGGGATCACGCCGTTTTTCGGCCATATCTTTGGAACTATCATAGCTAGCACAATGTGGCTGGCGCCATTGGATTCGTGAGACGATTTCTGATTTTTCTGGGGGTCCCGGAATTTTCTAAAGTCGATTTTTTCGTTTTTCTCGGGTCCTGGGCCTCCTAGAGCAAAATGGGCCCGGATTTGGGATCACACCGTGTTTTGGCCATATCTTTGGAACTATCATAGCTAGGACAATGTGGCTGGCGCCATTGGATTCGTGAGACGATTTCCGATTTTTCTGGGGGTCCGGGAATTTTCTAAAGTCGATTTTTTCGTTTTTCGCGTTTTTCTCGGCTCCTGGGCCTCCTAGAGCATAATGGGCCCGGATTTGGGATCACACGGTTTTTCGTCCATATCTTAGGAGCTATCATAGCTAGGACAATTTGGCTGGCGCCATTGGATTCGTGAGACGATTTCCAATTTTTCTGGGGGTCCGGTACTTTTCTAAAGTCGATTTTTTCGTTTTTCGCGTTTTTCTCGGCTCCTGGGCCTCCTAGAGCAAAATGGGCCCGGATTTGGGATCACACCGTTTTTCGTCCATATCTTTGGAAATATCATAGCTAGGACAATTTGGCTGGCGCCATTGGATTCGTGAGACGATTTCCGATTTTTCTCGGGGTCCGGGAATTTTCTAAAGTCGATTTTTATAGTTTTTCGCGTTTTTCTCGGCTCCTTGGCCTCCTAGAGCAAAACGGGCCCGGATTTCGGCTCATACCGTTTTTCGTCCATATCTTTGGAACTATCATAGCTAGGACAATTTCGCTGGCGCCATTGGATTCGTGAGACGATTTCCGATTTTTCTGGGGGTCCGGGAATTTTCTAAAGTCGATTTTTTCGTTTTTCGCGTTTTTCTCGGCCCCTGGGCCTCCTAGAGCAAAATGGGCCCGGCTTTGGGATCACACCGTGTTTTGGCCATATCTTTGGAACTATCATAGCTAGGACAATGTGGCTGGCGCCATTGGATTCGTGAGACGATTTCCGATTTTTCTAGGGGTCCGGGAATTTTCTAAAGTCGATTTTTTCGTTTTTCGCGTTTTTCTCGGCTCCTGGGCCTCCTAGAGCATAATGGGCCCGGATTTGGGATCACACCGTTTTTCGTCCATATCTTAGGAGCTATCATAGCTAGGACAATTTGGCTGGCGCCATTGGATTCGTGAGACGATTTCCGATTTTTCTGGGGGTCCGGGAATTTTCTAAAGTCGATTTTTTCCTTTTTCGCGTTTTTCTCGGCTCCTGGGCCTCCTAGAGCAAAACGGGCCCGGATTTCGGCTCATACCGTTTTTCGTCCATATCTTTGGAACTGTCATAGCTAGCACAATGTGGCTGGCGCCATTGGATTCGTGAGACGATTTCCGATTTTTCTAGGTGTCCGGGAATTTTCTAAAGTCGATTTTTTCGTTTTTCGCCTTTTTCTCGGCTCCTGGGCCTCCTAGAGGAAAATGGGCCCGGATTTGGGATCACGCCGTTTTTCGGCCATATCTTTGGAACTATCATAGCTAGCACAATGTGGCTGGCGCCATTGGATTCGTCAGACGATTTCCGATTTTTCTAGGGGTCCGGGAATTTTCTAAAGTCGATTTTTTCGTTTTTCGCGTTTTTCTCGGCTCCTGGGCCTCCTAGACCAAAATGGGCCCGGATTTGGGATCACACCGTTTTTCGTCCATATCTTTGGAACTGTCATAGCTAGTACAATGGCTGGCGCCATTGGATTCGTGAGACGATTTCCCATTTTTCTAGGGGTCCGGGAATTTTCTAAAGTCGATTTTTTCGTTTTTCGCGTTTTTCTCGGCTCCTGGGCCTCCTAGAGCAAAACGGGCCCGGATTTCGGCTCATACCGTTTTTCGTCCATATCTTTGGAACTGTCATAGCTAGCACAATGTGGCTGGCGCCATTGGATTCGTGAGACGATTTCCGATTTTTCTAGGTGTCCGGGAATTTTCTAAAGTCGATTTTTTCGTTTTTCGCGTTTTTCTCGGCTCCTGGGCCTCCTAGAGGAAAATGGGCCCGGATTTGGGATCACGCCGTTTTTCGTCCATATCTTTGGAACTATCATAGCTAGCACAATGTGGCTGGCGCCATTGGATTCGTGAGACGATTTCCGATTTTTCTGGGGGTCCGGGAATTTTCTAAAGTCGATTTTTTCGTTTTTCGCGTTTTTCTCGGCTCCTGGGCCTCCTAGAGCAAAACGGGCCCGGATTTCGGCTCATACCGTTTTTCGTCCATATCTTTGGAACTGTCATAGCTAGGACAATTTGGCTGGCGCCATTGGATTCGTGAGACGATTTCCGATTTTTCTGGGGGTCCGGGAATTTTCTAAAGTCGATTTTTTCGTTTTTCGCGTTTTTCTCGGCTCCTGGGCCTCCTAGAGCAAAACGGGCCCGGATTTCGGCTCATACCGTTTTTCGTCCATATCTTTGGAACTGTCATAGCTAGGACAATTTGGCTGGCGCCATTGGATTCGTGAGACGATTTCCGATCCTTCTGGGGGTCCGGGAATTTTCTAAAGTCGATTTTTTCGTTTTTCGCGTTTTTCTCGGCTCCTGGGCCTCCTAGAGCAAAACGGGCCCGGATTTCGGCTCATACCGTTTTTCGTCCATATCTTTGGAACTGTCATAGCTAGGACAATTTGGCTGGCGCCATTGGATTCGTGAGACGATTTCCGGTTTTTCTAGGGGTCCGGGAATTTTCTAAAGTCGATTTTTTCGTTTTTCGCGTTTTTCTCGGCTCCTGGGCCTCCTAGGGCATAACGGGCCCGGATTTGGGATCACACCGTTTGTCGCCCATATCTTTGGAAACATCATAGCTAGGACAATGTGGCAGGCGCCATTGGATTCGTGAGACGATTTCCGATTTTTCTGGGGGTCCCGGAATTTTCTAAAGTCGATTTTTTCGTTTTTCTCGGGTCCTGGGCCTCCTAGAGCAAAATGGGCCCGGATTTGGGATCACACCGTGTTTTGGCCATATCTTTTGAAGTATCATAGCTAGGACAATGTGGCTGGCGCCATTGGATTCGTGAGACGATTTCCGATTTTTCTGGGGGTCCGGGAATTTTCTAAAGTCGATTTTTTCGTTTTTCTCGGGTCCTGAGCCTCCTAGAGCAAAATGGGCCCGGATTTGGGATCACACCGTTTTTCGTCCATATCTTAGGAGCTATCATAGCTAGGACAATTTGGCTGGCGCCATTGGATTCGTGAGACGATTTCCGATTTTTCTGGGGGTCCGGGAATTTTCTAAAGTCGATTTTTTCGTTTTTCGCGTTTTTCTCGGCTCCTGGGCCTCCTAGAGCAAAACGGGCCCGGATTTCGGCTCATACCGTTTTTCGTCCATATCTTTGGAACTGTCATAGCTAGGACAATTTGGCTGGCGCCATTGGATTCGTGAGACGATTTCGGATTTTTCTAGGGGTCCGGGAATTTTCTAAAGTCGATTTTTTCGTTTTTCGCGTTTTTCTCGGCTCCTGGGCCTCCTAGGGCATAACGGGCCCGGATTTGGGATCACACCGTTTGTCGCCCATATCTTTGGAAACATCATAGCTAGGACAATGTGGCAGGCGCCATTGGATTCGTGAGACGATTTCCGATTTTTCTGGGGGTCCGGGAATTTTCTAAAGTCGATTTTTTCGTTTTTCGCGTTTTTCTCGGCTCCTGGGCCTCCTAGAGCAAAACGGGCCCGGATTTTGGATCACACAGTCTTTTGCCCATATCTTTGAAACTATCATAGCTAGCACAATGTGTCTGGCGCCATTGGATTCGTGAGACGATTTCCGATTTTTCTAGGTGTCCGGGAATTTTCTAAAGTCGATTTTTTCGTTTTTTGCGTTTTTCTCGGCTCCTGGGCCTCCTAGAGCAAAATGGGGCCGGATTTGGGATCACACCGTTTTTCGTCCATATCTTTGGAACTATCATAGCTAGGACAATGTGGCAGGCGCCATTGGATTCGTGAGACGATTTCCGATTTTTCTTGGGATCCGGGAATTTTCTAAAGTTGATTTTTCTAGTCTTTCTCGGCTCCTGGGCCTCCTACAGCCAAACGGGCCCGGATTTGGTATCAACCTTTTTTTGCCCATATCTTTGGAAATATCATAGCTAGGACAATTTGGCTGGCGCCATTGGATTCGTGAGACGATTTCCGATTTTTCTAGAGGTCCGGGAATTTTCTAAAGTCGATTTTTTCGTTTTTCGCGTTTTTCTCGGCTCCTGGGCCTCCTAGAGCAAAATAGGCCCGGATTTGGGATCACACCGTTTTTCGCCCATATCTTTGGAAATAGCATAGCGGTGTAATCCCCCGTAATAGAGATGATCCGACGAGATAATCTAGACAAATCTTATCCACAGGGTCATTCGAGCATAACAAGGGAGAGAACAACGACTGAAACATTGCTAAATAACAGTGTTGAAAATGACACAGTTGACGAGACGACTCATTCAATTCATGAAAACGAGCTCAAAACATCTGCCCAATCAAGTAAAAATGAAGGAAGCAATAATAATCACGATTGTACCACGAATGTCACATTGACCAAACAATCAATGAATGTGCAGAACCAAATGAATGTAAAGAAACCTGCTGCTACATCAAAAGCTCAGAGAAAGACTCCCAAAAATCAGAAAGTGAAGCAGGAGAACATTCCGACCAAATCCCGCCCTGAACAATATGTTGAACGTCTGTCGCATGGTATCAATGGAATTGAATACACTATTTTAGCTAAAAGCAGTCTAGAAGCTCAAAAGATAATGAAATTGTTATTATGAATTGTTATTATGAATTGTTATTAATGAATTGTTATGGAGCAGCGAAAGACTTATTTAAAAAATTTGAACCATTGGCTGAATGTACTCCGCAAAACCGCAGATCATCATCTCACCAAAATGCATCGCAACAAAAATGATCATAGAGCTACGATTCTATGTGGAACTTCAAGAGATACAGCATCTACTGAATCCTATTTCCATGAAATGATCTATGCTTTCGATGGATTGATGCTTTTAAAAATAATTATGAATTTAAAAGGGCATGCGGTGAATGTTTTACCGTTAGTGAAAGATAAAAGACGTCGAATGAAATGGGTATGTGGCGTGTACTGTCAAGTCCCACGCAAGGAAAATGTATTACTGGATTATCAAAAGTTTCTTGAAGATTTAGCAGTGCAAAAATTATGTACTCTTCCAGAATTTCTGAAACTTTGCTTTGTCAAACATTCACCAGATAAGTTAGATCATCCGCACCATTGTTATATAGAGCAAAATCCGTGTTAATCTTTATTCTTTGCTCTGGAAATGTCAGCATCTCACTTCCCAACCGTGAGGAATGTCAAGAGACTTTTGTATAAACTGAACGAGACATTTGGAAAAATGACAAATTTAGATGACGCGTTAGAATCCATGAACTTGGCTAAATTAAGAGTAATATCAAATGACATGAAAAAAACCGGACAGTCCTTCGAATCCTGTTCAATGGGAATTGATGATTTGGATGAAGATAAGATACAGATCAAGTATAAGGACGCTTTTATAGCTCTGAACCAACGGGTTATGGCTGAATATCCTTGCATCTTTTGTCAAAAATTGCATCCGAAAACTGGTGTTAGAAGGATTTCGAATTTGCGGAAAGAAATTCAAACTGTCTATTGGCTCGATTTGTTCAAATTCATTGAAATGCGTGGATCATTCTCGAGCGATTATGTATGTGACTATTGTCTGACAATATTTAGAAAATAATTATGAGCCTAGAAAGCTAGGCGATAGAAGTGAAACTTCATGGATCTCGATGGGCACTTGAAATGAAAATACACACCCTAGTCAGCAAGTTATATGGAATAGAAATCTTTCCCCGATAACCGAAGCCACTATTCATTATTCGGGAATTTTTAAGGGTGTTAGGTTAATGAAAAAAACGATAGTCGACGTTTTTGCCTCCATTTATAAAAAATCTATTCATTCACTTCCATACTTTCATGTTCAAGAAAAGATACAATTGGTTTGTGATATGAAAAATATGAAATGAAAACTCGTGATTGTAAATTATGTAAATATCTTGAGAAAATTGCATCTATTGTCGTGCCTGATGTGGTTGTTGAGTCTTTGGGATTATTATTCATTTTTAAATTGAATTTACTTCCTAGAAATTGTACAAGCGGTTAAGCTTCTTCCAAGGCAAAATTTACATTAAAATCACCTGTAAGGAATTCTCAAGAATTCCTTCAAACATCCCGGATCCGAAGGGGATATCCAGAAAGGGGTGAGTGCGCCAAGAGAGAGATAGAGCGAGAGAGGCTTAGGTATAAGTGAGGATAAAGAAAATAGGGAAATTAGAGTAATCGGGAGAATAACTCCCCAGCTCATGCGGGTAAAAACCCGAGAATTATAGAGAAAAGGGTAATAGGAGTTAGGGATGCGGGGACCGAAGGGAATTCCCGGTTATGAGCCAAATTTACCGAGCTACGTGGAATTCCCTGAGGATCACTCCCCCCGTTTAGATTTTTTTGGATACGTGTAGGAGTACGAAAAATACCGCTCGATTTAGGGATCAAGAGGGAGGGGGAGATACGTTTTGGGTTTAGGGTGGCAGAGGCAAAAGGCTGAATTTTAAATAAATGATAAGGAGTTAGAGATTAGGATAAAGATTAGGGTTCCCACTTTCCTCTGATCCTCGAGAAAATAACCAGAAGGATCTAATCGCGTTCCACGGATAATACGTTTAGGGATATAAAGAAAATTTAACAATGAAAAATCATCTCCCGATCCAGAGATGCTAGGAGGGTAGAATAACCCCATTTGAATTTTTGAATGCGGTTGGCGCGCGTGCCTCTGGTTGACACGGAGACACCAGCGCCATTAATACCGAGCACGACCACAACTCGCCTATTGTGATTATTACGTTACGGAAAAACACGTGTGACGGACGCCAAAGATTGAGGTGCGAATAACAGTAAAATTCAAGTGTAATTACGTGGTGAATACTCTCGTCGACGCGACATCAGTTTAAGGAGACACCCTGGAGACTACCGGTAACGAATTGGGTTCGAGGAATAGGCTGAGAGAGGCTATCCGGTGGATATTTGACGGTCGTCGCCCGTCGACAATAGAACACGTGGGTAACGAGCCACAGGTGAGATTGTACCATTCAATAGCTAGGGTAGAAGTAAGGGGAATACTGTGATTTTATTTTAGTTAATTCCTGATCTCGGTGCCGCTAAAATTAATTTATGTTATTTTTAGAGAATAAGATCTGTGTTTATAGAAATATGCCACTTCCCTGGGCGAGGGGAGGCGGAGAGGGAATCGCCCACAAACAATGGTGCCGGACGGCACAGATTTTAGAAATAATGACAGTTCGATTTTGGACTCCGAAACTTGCGGTAGGGTTTTGATAGAGAAGAGTCGGTTAGACCACCGAAGGGTACGTATCGTAGTGAGAGTGATCGGTGTTGATCGAGTGCGGGGCGATTAGCTAGGAAGGTAATCGCGATGCGTGAGTGATACCCATAAGGAATCACCACGAGAATTTTAATCCTCTGAGGTAATTTAGAGGGATTTAGAGAATTATGTTGCCTCCCGATGGGTGGAGGAGATGTCCGCGAGATCCGTTTCGTTTATAGGGATTTGTCAATTATTTAATTGGAAGTACGGATTTGCTCTGAGCGATTCAGAGAGAAAACAATTCAAAGGGTTAATTACGCTAAAAATTAGAAATTTCGAGTCTCGTCTTTTGCGTTATCTCTCTCGGCGGACTCGTATGTATTTAAAAGAGATTGTGATGTATCACTTATGGATATTTAAGATTCTTTACAAGATAATAGTTTTTTTTTGTTTCTGGTTATGGTTATTTATTAAAATAGTGTATTAGAATTAATTGAAATATTATCAAAGACATTAATTAAATTTATTTATTCAAAGTTTTAGGGGTTTTGTTCTTTTCTTTTGCGGATGAAAGTCCGACGAACCACCTCCATCCGGACTACGCCCTCTCTCCACAACCTACCCCCTGAGCAGCGCGGGTATTCAAGGTCTTCCCATGGATTCGTAAGCAAAGCTATATGTTTTTCGTTTCGTAAATTTTGGTTTATATAGAGAATTAGTTTATTGAGATTCCGGTTTGTCGTCCCCCGGTAAAAAAGGACGGCTGGAGCCCAACAAATGTTGCTTGCGAATCCAGGGGAAAGGGCAGTTAACGGGTTTTTCTCAACCTCGAGGAAAAATCTCGTTACACACCACTTAAAATCATGGGCATAGTATTCAAATCTTCTTCTAATTCTGCTGCGCCAGAGGAAGTATATGCTAATAATGCTCTATGTATAAATTTTATAATATCAGTAATTCTTTGGTTCGGAGTGATGTAGAGAACAATCATTGCCACACGCTGTCCGCTTTCTGTGACACATTCAGCCGCCCAAATATCGCCAACTGCAGCAGCATTCACAGCCAACCAGCTAGTTTGTTGCAAATTCATGTCCATATGTGGAGTGACAATATTTATTCTGTCATTGGAGTTATGGTAGACAGCTACCCCACCAGCTCTTATATTGGGACGTTTGAAATGGACGACACAATCGAAGTTCGGCACATCCACAGCTTCTTCATTGTTCATCCATGTTTCCGACAATAATAAAATATTGGCTCGTTGGGCTACTGTATCCGTCAAGTCCACTGCGTGAGCCCGCAAACTTTGGCAGTTTAGGGAGAATAATGAGAGTCCTCTTCTGTTGCTAATAAAATCTGTCATCGAGGAGGTCATAGTGGACAACTTGCGCAATGCTAGCCGGCGAAACTCTTCCGCGAAACTGCTCGTCGATGCTGATACCTTCCGTCCATGATAAAATGTTTTCTCATCATTTCGGGTGGTAATGTATAGGCCTTGTATACTGGTTACTCGTGATAATGCCACGTATAACAACTGCTGCGAATGATTTTTGTGATATTCATAAACCACTTCCGGAAAGGTACCGCCTTGTGACTTGTGAATTGTCATCGCGCAAGCAGAAATCAGCGGAAAGTTGTTACGCTTCGCAACGATAGTTTTGTTATTGTTGAGGGGAATGCTGGCCGTTCTTCGAGAGAGAGGCACTGCTGTCCTACAGATATTGTGAGCCTGCATATGGGCAGCTGCTTTCTTCTTCAATTTTTCTCCCGTTTTCGGAGCATTTGGGAAAGTTAACCACACACGAGTCACATCCCCAGCTCCGTCGCATTCAATATGTGCTAGTTGTCCTACAGCACCATTCGCCAAACCATCAGAAATATCTATATTGGTTGTTATCATATAATTCTTGTTCAGAACTAAAGAAAAGAAAGAATTATTCTTGAATTTTTTATCAAATTCTTGATGAATATTCTGAAATCGAGTGAAGTCTTTGTAAGGGAGGTTAGGGTTCATGATCATGCTTCTCACGTCATCCTCCCTTGCTGATGGCCCTGAGATGTCTGCATCAACACGTGGAACGAACATGCCGTGGAAAATTCTATTTGGAGCGTTTAAAGTTGCAGAAGGCTCATTATCATCGCCTAAATTATTGGTCTGTTTGATTCCGTCTACCAGTGAAGGGTTCAGACGCCGTTGGAAATTGATAGCCCTCTTCCTTGCTCGGTATTCCCGGACACGTTCAGCACTGGTTTTCGGGATTTTCTTCACTTTATTTGGTTTATTATTGGAACGCAGTCGATCTCTGTATTCCTTACACAACTGAGCATTTGATTTAGGCATGTACAGCTCTGATTAATATTTTTTAGACTATTTAATGACATTTCTCACTTCTCTATATAACCTCAAACACTTAGAAACACTATATAACCTCGAACACTTAGAAACAGTATATAACCTCGATAAACAACAAATGCTGCACGACTGACAACACGTGCTGGGGATACTTTACAAGATAGCGAATCCCCATGAAAATTCCTATGAGAACTTGCCATACTCGGGTCAATAGTCTGAACACTAGATGGCGCATCGATATTCCGTGTTTTAGCTATTGTGAGTCCCAGCCTCGGGTAAAGAAGATTCTCGCGTGTCAGGTACGATATCTTTTTATTCCCACTCTTGCAATATTCGTATATCTTAATAAACCAAGGAGTCTCCAACAATATTCGCTATACGTGTAGTATAGGCGGAAACTACCATTTCTAATCTCTCGCTATACTCCCGCGCTCAGCTCACGCTCTACGCATGCGCTTCGCTTGCGCCTGCGCATCAGTCCCATTCCTTTGCGTCGGCGCATTCGAATGCCTGCCAGTCAGTGAGCTATGCGCGGTCTGCGCAGGCGCCCCGGAGCACGTGGAGATGGCAGTCGCTACAGTGCGTACACGTACGTACATTGTGGTGTTACCTTCCGCGCTCTCCCCTCCCTTCCCATGACACTCATGCCTCATTTCGTCGGAGCCAATCCCCCCCCCCCTACACAAGCTCCCCGCTCTCGTCTTTTCCTACTCCGAATCTATCGCGTTTTTCTTTCTCTCTCAGGTCTCCTTCAGTCCGACTGCCCCACCACGCGCGCTATCCCCTCCCTTTTCCTGTCGCTTTTTCGTTACATACGATATTCAATTTACACCCGAACGAGCGCAAAGAAGTTGCACTTCAAAAATCGCACACTGCATGTAACGAATCCACGTCAGAAATATACAGCCGGAAGGTACTTGGATGAAATACACAAGGGAGACGTAGAAGGAAATATGAACACAATTTTCGAGCGACTCCGTAATTCAGAACAATTCTGGCGAAAACCTCGGAATAATTTGAAGTGCATGGCTAGACACTATGGGCCAGCCACATGGTTTCTGACTGTGAGTCCCGCAGAATGGAATTGGAAAGAAATGATCTTACATGTTCGCAGAATTAATGCTCCGTATCTGGACAAATTATCTGATGGAGAAGTCATTGCAGCAGATCCAGTTTCTGTGTCTAGATTTCTTGACATGAAGATTCATGCGGTACTTGATTTCCTACTATCTGAAAGTCATCCTATTGGCAAGATTGAATATCAAGGACGTGGAACCGAAGATTTCCATTTGATAATATGGGTTGAAAACACTCCAATTGCTGGTATAAATTCAAATGAGGAAGTGGCAGCATTTATCATGCGCTACGTTACTTGCACGATTCCCAATAGCAAAATTTCCCCAACTCTACACCGTCGAGTTACGACACATCAAAAGCATAAGCATAATAGTTATTGCTTACATTCCAAAAAAGAGAAGTCTAGCAAAATTACAACGAAATGTCGATTTGGGTTTCCACGCCCTGTCAGTGATAAATTTGTGTTACGAGACCCTGCCATATCGATTGCTAGCCGTAAAAAGTTGAAAACAAAATCAAGACTTTATGATCTTCCTCGAAGTCAAGGAGAAACTTGCATTAACGATTATAATCCCGCTCTTCTCGTTGCATGGGAAGGTAATATGGACATACAGTTTATTGGAGAATCATCATCACTTTTAACGCAATACTGTACTAAATATTCAACAAAATATGAAGTTTCAAAGACATCGACAGTTATTAAAGAAACAACTTCAACAAAGACTGTGAAACAAAAATTGTGGAATATAGGAATGCGTGCCCTTCAAAATCGAGAACTTGGAGCCCTCGAAGCTGCTGATACACTATTAGGAATTTCTCTGTATGGAACTGATGCTAACACGACCATTAAGTGGTTAGATGTAAGAATGATTCGAAATCGAAAAGTGAAAAAACATGATGAAATAAAAAAATTAGAAAAAGAATCAACAGATATTTTCTGCCCGTCATTGATAGATGATCATTATCCGAATCGGCCAGATGCCCTTGAATCCTTGAGCCTATATGAATTTTGCAAATGGTATGATATTGTCAGAAAAGAACCGAAAACTGAAGGGGTTTCGTATTATGCTCTCAGTTCCTCTCTATTCTTGAAAAAACGTAGAAGAGGATATTTGATTAATCATTGGAGATACAATATTAGTACCGAACCAGAAAACTACTTTTTTACTTTGCTACTACTCTTTAAACCCTGGAGAAATACAGCTGAGTTGAAAGAAGGACATCTGTCCTACACAGAAGCTTTTGAAACTGAAAAAGAGTATTTTGCCAAAGCATGTGAATATCTCGAAAAGGGGGAAACCTTCCAACGAGGATTGGATTACATTTCAGAACAAATTCGAGAGGAACTTGAGAAATCTAATGAGAAGACTACACAATCACCTGAAACGAAGGTCGGTTGTGATCCGAAAGAAGGTAAAATGGCTATGAAGGAATTCAAAGACATTGATGAAAAAGTCACCAAAAGTGTGGATTTAGAGTTCATGGTTTCACAAATGAATGGCGATCAAACGAGAATATTATGGAACAACAATTACTTAAAAAGTGAAGCCACAATTATGGAAATTTGAAAAAACTACAGAAATAACAAAATACGCCAAGCTCATTGATTGAATTTACCAGTGGAGAAAGCTGGTGATAATAGGAGTCCATAAACCGTTTTGAGTTCTCTATAAATATTTTGACTAAGACGAGTCCCATCATATTCTACAAAGGACATCGCAGTCAAATCAAATACTCGACTCAAATCGAAAGGGGTAAAAAGTCCATTGTGAATCAAAAAATTATTCAGCCATATGGTCAGGATCAACGTACTTGGCGTGGTTTGTCCTGATGACCTAGCCTATTTGGATATGCGATCTTTCCTTTTTTCGTTAAAAACCGCCCGTGAGACTTGACCTGAGCAGTGCTGACCCGTATAGCACTGCTGACTGAGAAGTTTGCACAATGACTAACGATCCCAGTATTTGGAAGAATTTTCCGTGCAATGTTTGTGGTTGTTACGTTGAGAAGCTATGAGTGATGGAGGTCAATGAAAAAAAAGTGTCAAAGTCATTCACCAATTTCGAAAAAGCGGTCGAATTTCACAATTTACTCAAAAATGTTACATGTCGTCGTTAGTCATGCCCTGAATCGTGTGAGCTGCTAAATGTACCAAATAGGAATTTGGTGCATTTAGCAAATGTACCAAATAGGAATTTGGTACATTTAGTAGCGATTGTTGGTTCATTGAATTTAAAAAGTCACGAAAGTGCTCTCTTCATCAATTACCAACAACAATTGTGATTGAATGTACATTCAGGTGAGTAGCTGATCTATCGTTATTAATAATGAATCCCTAAAATATATTTTTCCCACTAAAGAATACATTTTCATTCTATTGTAATTTTTTCACAGATTAGCAGGGGTAATAACTCGGAAGAATAATAGATATGTTGTCTATTGTTTACTAGACGGACAATGGTCGTTGTATGATAACAACTGCACCGTGATCCAGACACCGTCCACCGTAGACATTGGACTACTTTGTATGATATACATACTCGAGTCATAACGTGGCAGATCGCAATTGTATGAAAATCGCAATACCAGTCCTCAAAGGTCCAGTCGACCCCTTTGCCAATGTCTGGTTACTACCAACTTCATCGGTAACAGGTAACTTTATGCAACCAAGAATATTTTTCCGTGTTCGAAAATGACTATTCTCATTGGCAAGAGAATTATGTATCTGGCAAATCCTCCATGATCTTCACCGTTCTCTCAGTTCGTTATGATTCTTCTTCACTATTAAACATACCTTGGATTGTGTTACAGGAATTCGAGATTTGAACGACTACAAAGAGAACCAGGTCCCAGCTGCATTGGCTTCGTTGCAACATTTTCTGCATCTTTCAAATTCAATGAAGTTAAGGGTGATACGTAGGAGAGATGTACCAGTTGAATAAATGTTTTTATGCTAATTTTGATTTTTTTTATTCAGTTACCTATTCCCATACACTTTTAACTAAAAAGACCAACATTCATCAAAAGTTCGGGTATCATATGCTTGTACACTATTGAAGATAAAATAGTTAGATTCAATCGATTTTGGAAGAGAAATATTGTCGCTCCGAAATAACATTTTCCGTTAAATATGCACTATTGCAGGTATAAAAGATTTATCAATGAGGGATAATGTGGTACGATGTTAATATCGTATAACATTCGTGAAGCGACAAATTATGCAATATTTAAATAATTTCCAATGCAACTATTCGATTACTTGATTATCTAAGAGCAATAAATTTCTACTGTCCAAATTACAATCTCAATTCGATTAATTTTTGGTTGACCAATGACCTGCAAAATGAAATAATCACTGAATGTGAAATTATTTATTCAACAAATGATTCAAAGCTGAAATATCCTTGCATTTATTTCAAAATTTACTCATTCAGCTGCAAAACACAATAACCAGCTGATGATAAGCCTACTTATGTAACGGTTGCCCCCACTCCCGGGCAATTTCAACTCAGCGCCATTTTTATATTTCTAAATAGTTTTTGATGTGAAACATCTATAGGCGCACTCCTAAACCGAATCGTTGGCGTGGCGATACTTGCCGTGGCGAGCAACGGCCACGCTATACTAAGGTATGCCTATCTATATTCTGTGTAGTAGAGTGGACGGTGTGGGGATGGGCCGCCACGCTATACTGAGGTATACCTATATATATTATGTGTAATAGAGTGTACGGTGTGGCTTCTCACACAGTTCCACGTGGTTCTTTATACGGTACACATAACCTGTGTTTTATTTAATTTTTTATTTCAATTTTTGAAAATAAAATATGTGTGATAGTGATAACTTAGAAGATCAAAGTGATCAACCGTGTGCAAAGAAAGGGAAACTAGACTATGGCATACTACCAAGTCATCAGTAAGTAGATCGTATTTTTCATGTCTCCATAACTGTAATTATTATAGCTCCATATTTAATTAATTATATTGATATTAATCATATCAGTAATTTATAAATTTTATTAGGATTAATAATTATATAAATTATATTAATATTATCTTTAATTAATTATTTTTTTATTATTCATAAAGGAATGAATATGGACAAATTTATTAATTAAATTTATATTCTCAAATCTTTAGTCATATATTGCAATAAGTAACTAAGATTTGAGTTCATGAGTATATTGAAGCCATACTCAACATTTTTTTTTTGTATATTTTAATATCATATTTTTTACAATATTTCAGTTCTCAACAATCTTTACAGGCATCACAAAATATTATTATTGAAACTGGACGCCATCCTGATCAGTTGAACACAAGGCATACTATCAATGTTGTGTAAGACTTTACTAATCGATTGATCACTGATTTTATCAACTCCAGAAATAAATTAACCATATACACTTTAAACTGTCAAAGTCTCAGGAAACATGCTGCTGATTTACAAGATCCTATTTGTAGAAATAGTAACTTTTTGTTGCTAACTGAAACATGGTGTCCTGCAGATGAAGCAGTTGATTTATGTAACTTTCATTGTATTGCAAAATTTAAACGACAAAATGTTAGAGCCGCTGGAGTGGCCATTTACAAAAACAATAACACTTCACATGTTACTACACTCAACATGGATCTAGCAGTTCAAAATGCTACAGAAGTTCATGTTTCCCAAACATCTATTGGTGATATGTGTGCTTCACATATTAAACTAGAAGGGGGAAGTGAATTAATTATGATTGTAGTATACATTTCACCTAATAACAAAATGGATCATATAATTTCATTTTTACATGAAAGGTTATTTCCTTATAGCCAAACAGGTTCAATAATTTTTAAAACAAATAAACCTAAACTGCCATTAATTTTAGCTGGAGACATTAATGTAAATTTTGCAAGAGCTGAATCAATGCCATTAATGACATTTCTTCAAAAAGAATTTCAATTGCAAATCATTAATAATCCAAGAGAATCTACTACCAAATATGGAACAACAATAGATGCTGTATTTGTGAGATATCTTGATGGTGTTTCATCCAATACTTTTGTAACGTACTTGAGTTATCATCGACCAATCGTCACGGTAATACCGGCAGAGGAAAAATCGAATATAACTATTACTGAAGTTACAGATGAAAATAGTTAAATTGTAGCCACTTGATATTAATATCGAATTTTTATATCCCATGTAAATAAATTTTTATTAAATAAAGTTATCATTTTCTGTAAGAAATTTGTAATACTTCATTTGTTCATAAGGCTATATTTAATTCCTGTAATAATATTATCTTTTATGCATATTACTGGTACACACACGATGTTTCACATCTGCCAGGCGTCCCATGACGGCTCATTTTTTTTTGCAATTTTTGGGTGTAGGATTCGTTTGATGGAGTCTCGCAATCACCTGTCAATCACCTACAAACGATTTCCTATCGATTGAGCTATCGTCGAACTTAATTCGTCGAATTTTTTTTTTTTTTGTAGCTAACTTCCGTGTTTTTGGCTCCCAATATTAAAAAAATCCATTAAGGAATTAACTTAATCCGGCAAACGATAAAAGTAGTCTGTCAATCACCGGCTAACGACTGTCAAACGATCTGGCTAAATTAAATAATTAATTTTCCTTAATGAGTAGCCACCTCCCCGGAGCTGAAGGACTCTTAAACTCCTTAACCGATTTTAATGAAATTGGCACATCGTGTGCAGTTTCATTCAACTTAAAAGATGGGATACCAGCTGTTATACCAGCTTTAACGTCTTTCTTCGTAAATATTAATTTCATTGTACTAAGGGGCTACGGTAGTAGAAAATCTGTTATGGAGGTCGCCATATATTTTTACAAATGGCATCTAGGTAAAAAAGCATGGTGATCACCCTGACTGATGTTCTCCTACCGTTCCTCCTAAATAGTTCAGTACAATATAATCTAACAAAAACCTTAACCACAGCAACGCGTGGCCGGGTCTGCTAGTTAGTGTATGTATTTAAATACATTACGAAATTCTCATTTTCGTACCGCTTAAAATTCGGGACTTTTAGTGAAGGATAAGTTAGACCAGAGATTTCATGATTTTCAAAGCATTTTATGCCACTGGATTTCTAATTCCCAGTGAACTATCCCGATATTAATAAAAAGGTTTTATTAGTATTGTTCAACATATTAACAAAATGAGCCATGGTTCCTACGCCGAATCTATCGCGTTTTCGTTTCTCTCCCATGTCTCTTTCCGTCCGACTGCCCCACCACGCGCGCCATCCCCACCCTTTTCCTGTGGCTTTTTCGTTACATACGATATTGGATTTACGGATTTCGGCCTTCAGCCTCCGACGTGTATGGACGTATTCCTCAGTGCGCGCCTCTACCTTCGTTTTTCCTACCACAGTAGTAGCTTCCTCCCGTGTCCTACTTTACTATCCTGACGAAGTCTTGCAGATCACATCAAGCCGCCGAATCTGCATACCGATTAGTGCCTATACTAATTAAACTCGTAAGTAGCACGTGGCTTGGTCACGTGTCGCCCTAACCTCAACGGCGTCCCCGCCGAGGTGACGCTACCGCTCCAAGATGGAGGACCTCCCATCCTCCAAGGCCATGTTAATCAACACCAAGTCAACCAACGTTACCAACGAACACAACTACGACATCAGCCATCAACTGAAAAAACGCGATATAATCTTCAACGACCCATTCCTTCCCCAGAACTCTCCATCTCCCCCTCAACCTAACCTGACCTCTCCCTCTCCACCACATGATCCTAGCGACTCACTTCTTATCGAAGCTGCTCAACGCTCGGCCTACCTTGATTATGCCCTTCAGAACAACATATCCCCCCTCACTCTTAACGCCATTTCCCAAAACACTCTTGATAACTTCTCTGCACTCTCACCACCAAATTCGATCACCTCCCCCCTTGTTCATCCCTCATCACCTCCTGTTAACGACACTGAGATGAGCACCCCAGAAAAAAATGCTCTTGGCAAACGCACAGCTAGATCCTCTGACGAAGAACCAGCTTTCGAACTCCCCAAATCCATGAAAAAAAAGCTTCACAAAGCCTCCTCCCCTCATCCTGAAACCTCAACCTCGTCCTCTGCCCCTCCTGCCATTCTCCCAACGAGGACACCTCGACGCCCCATCATATCCCAAGAACTACAGAAAAATCGTTTCCCTCTCAAGTCCTCAAACCAATCCTTTGAGGTCTTCTTCCAAGCCGACTACTCCTCCCCAAACACCCCTGACATTCATGGAGTCAACCTAGCCAAAGTTCTCATGAACATTCTGAACGACCTAGGCCACGGCCGCTCCTTCTCCCCCACCAGAAAAATTGGTGTCTCCATCCTTGTCTCCTTCCGTTCCGCCAAAATTGCTAACGATGTCATGGAACATCACTCGCTTAAATCTCATAATATAATCGCCTACATTCCCGAATTCAGTCTATCTAGACCTGGCATAATTAAAGATGTGCCCCTCAATATCTCCATCCCTGATCTTCAATCAGACCTCATCAGCGATATCCCAATCAAAGAAATTTCCCGTTGCAACCGATTCACATCCCTCTCCGATGGAACCAGGCACATGTCCCCTTCTACCTCCATACTCATCAAGTTCGAAGGTCAGACTCTCCCAACCCATGTATCTCTATACAACATTCGCCTCCAAGTCTCCCCCTACACATCCCAAGTCAAAAGATGCTCCAATTGCCTTCGTTGCGGCCACTCAAAAGCCCACTGTAGAAGCCAAAGAACCTGCAACCATTGTGGCAAAGCGGACCACAACAACCTTCCCGCAAACTCCCCTTGTCCAAAAGTTGACCAGAACCCTTCCTGCATCAACTGCAAAGGGAGACATCCCTCAACCGACAACAACTGCCCCCAACTAGCCAGGCAAAGACTCATACACAGATATGCCGCCCAACAGGGTATTTCCTATATTGAAGCTAGACACATTATCTCCTCCAATCTCCCAAATGCCCCCCCCGGGCACTTACCTGCCCCCTCACCTTCTAACTTTGCTAACTCCCCTCATCACTTCCCTCCAATCTCACACACCCCCTCGCTCACACAACCAATGTCAACCACTCTCCAACCCACCCCTCGTCATCTCCCTAACTTCGACCTTGTGCCTCATCGCTCTCCTGCCATCATCCAACTCCACTGCCCAAAGACTCAAACCCCGTCCCTCTACCCTTGTCAAACTCGTCTCGTGACAAGCACCTCCAATACTCCCACAAGCTCATGCATAAAGTCCCCCGCACCTCCTCAAGAACCTCACATATCTCTAACTCTTCCTCCCCTAACCATTCCCATCTCCTGATTTCTCCAAATGGTGCTAACTATTCCAACCTTCCTCCTTCTCCAGAAATAAGATACCCTCCCCACCAACCCTCTCTCTTACCCTCGTCCGACCTCTCTCAGGTCCTTGACCAAATTAGAAGCTTCCTCGATCTTTTCCTCCATAAACTCGCTGCCTTAGTTGAAAGCTTTGGCCTCACCAACAAAGTCGCCCACATCTCTAACCTAATCAACAACCTATACCAATCCTCCTCCCAGACCACCCCCCTCCAAACCTTCCTTCCTCTTCCCTGTCCGCCCCTGCGTCACCCTTCAACACCTCTCGCCGCTCATTATCCACCTCATTATGAACTTCACAACGTCAACTAATTCTGCCTGCCCTGGACTCAAAATCTTGCAATGGAATGCCCGCAGTCTTAGACCAAAGCTAGGTGACCTCCAAAATATTGCCTTCAACTATGATATCATTCTCCTTTCTGAAACCAGGCTCAAACCCTCTCATCCTCACACGGCCCTCTGCGGCTTTTATCTCTACAGAGATGACCTTCTAAACCAACAGGGGGGTGGCATTGCCATCGCGATCAAAGAATCTATACGCTTCACCCGAATTCCTAACCTTAATCTCATCTCCCCAAACCTCCACGTCATTGGCATTAATATCTCCTCCAAAGATGGACCCCTAGCTATCTTCTCTCTTTACAAAAACCCCCACGCCACAATTCACTCCTCAGCATGGTCTCAACTTTTCTCCAAATCCGCCAATGCCCACGCTTCCATCATAGCTGAGGACTTCAACTCCCACTCAGAGGCTTGGGGTAGTTCCCATTCCTGTCCCTCTGGCTCTGAACTCCTAGATGCTCTTGCGAACTCAAACCTCTTACCCCTGAACGACGGCGCTCCCACCCGAGTCACTCCCCCCAACTCGCCCCCCTCATGCGTTGACCTCACTCTTGCATCCTCCAACATAGCTCTCCAATCTTCTTGGCATGTTCTTAAAGACCATATGGGTAGCGACCATTACCCCATTGCCACTTTTCTGAACGTCCCTCCCGACAAATTCAAACGTTGTTCCTATCAAATCAACCACTCCAAGGTGGATTGGGATGCCTTCCAAGACTACCTTGAAGCTAACGAAAACCTCATTAACGATACCCCAAATTCCATGTCCCGCCAACTCAAATACGAATCCCTAATTGACGTCATTATGTCAGCAATTCAAGCCTCGTCTCCAAAACCCAAAAACTCGTCCAAATACTTCAACCAAAGTAACCGCAAATCGTCTCCCCCAGCTCCCTGGTGGAACGAAAACTGCTCACACGCCGTCGGCCTCATAAGGACGGCCACATCCCTTTTCAGAAAGGTCATTTGTCTAGACCACTACATTGCGATGAAAGAACAATCTGCCCTTACCAAACTCACTCTCAGAAAAGAAAAATTAAAAGGCTGGTCCACATTTTGTGAATCCCTAAGTAGAGACACCCCCATCAACCTAGTCTGGCAAAAAAGCACGTGGTTCAAAAACCGCAAGGCATACACCCCCACAAATATCCCTAATCAAGACAATGAATCTGCCGATGAAATGCGGAGTTTCATCTCCGACTTCTGTCCCAAACTCCCGCCCAACTACATCCCTCCCTTCCTCCAGCCATCCCTTTCCAAAGCAACCCCTTTCTTCAAAAAGAGTTCAGCCCACATGAACTCAAGTATGCTCTCTCCGCCACTAAACGCACCTCTTCTCCAAGCCTGGATAAAATCGACTATTTGGTTTTGAAAATACTCCCTAACTCCTACAAAAACTGTCTTCTAGACATCTTCAACTCCCTCCTTAACTCCGGCCAATTTCCAGATTCATGGAGAAAATTCTTAGTATTCCTCCTCCCCAAAAATACCCCGGGCAAATTTCGTCCCATAGCCCTTGCTTCCTGCATCCTGAAACTTCTCGAAAAACGAATAGCCAACCGCCTTATGTGGTGGCTAGAAACTGAACATGTCCTGCCCAATAATCAGTTCGGTTTCAGAAAACTCCGATCCTGCACTGACAACCTCTCTATCTTAAGCACCGAAATCCTTACAGGTTTCGCATCCAACCAATTCACTGCATGTGTCTTCATCGAAATAAAGGGAGCATTTGACAACGTCAACCCCCTCACCCTATACAATGACCTAGCCCGTATAGGAATTCCCCAAAAATTAGCTGACTTCGTGTACTTCCTACTAGCTTTCCGCCAACTCTACTTCGTGACGCAAGATGAGCTCAACGGCCCCTACCCTATGGACAAAGGTGCAGGCCAAGGACTAGTCCTTAGCCGTATCCTATTTAACATTTATACTTCTTTCCTACCCCAACTCCACCAGTTCCAGGCTGAATCTATCGCCTTCGCCGACGACCTCGTAATCTTTTCTCGCAACTCCAACCTCTCCTCTTGTTTGGAATCTGTAGAAGAAGCAACCAACTCCATAGCCAATCATCTATCTGACAGAAACCTTGAAATCTCCCCCGAAAAATCTCACCTAATCATCTTTTATAAAAAACACTTCATCCCTTCCGACCACCATATCTCTATCAACGACACCCTCATTCAAGCCAAAGAAACCACCACATTTCTTGGGGTCACCTTAGATTTCCGGTTCTCCGTCTCCCCTCACATCTCAGCCTTAACCAGTAAATGTACCAAAGTTATTTCACTCATCAAATCCCTCAGAAAACCCTGGTATGGGGCACACCCCAATAACCTCATCACCTTCTACAGAGGTCTAATTCGGAGCTCCATAGAATATGGCAGTCACATCCTTCGGTACTCAAACTTCTCTCATTTCGACAAGCTCAACAAGCTTCAATACAAAGCTCTCCGTTTTGCTATTGGTCTTAGAAATTCTACCCCCACGAACGTTATCCTTGCTGAAGCTGCTGAACCCCCTCTAAATCTACGTATTTCCCAACTTTCGAATAGGTATATGGCTAAATGTTTCTCCCAATCACTCCACCCTGCTCTTGACAAGCTCGCCTCCCAACACTTGATCCTTTCTAGGAAAAACTCCAACATCCATAACATCAAAACCGATTTCCCCATGTATCGCTCGTACATCAAACTCCTACATCACATGCACCGAATTCACTCCCACTCCCTAGCTACCCCTTACCAATTTCCGTTCTCTCTCATCAATTCCCCCCCTCTAATCAACACTTCCATTGGCCATTCTCTAAAGATTGCCAAAAACATAACTGCCACCCTGTCTGATGAGTTATCTAAAAATAACCTTGACCTCCACACCCAAATTTACACTGATGGGTCAAAAACATGTGAGGGCTCCTCCTTGGGCTTTGCAGTTGTTGTACCCTCCAAAGATATCATCATCAAACACAAGATATCTTCTTATGCCTCGATATTTACAGCAGAAGCCCTAGCCTTACTAACTTCCCTCCAAACCATTGACTCCCTTAAAATCGAACGCTCCGTTATCCTCTCAGACTCCCTCAGCGTTCTGACAGCTCTATCCCATCTTTCATACCAAAAATCTTCCTCTCATATATTCTATGAAATCCTCGAACTCTACTCAAATCTCTCCCTCAATGGATACCACATCTCTCTCATCTGGATTCCCTCCCACGCGGGAATCCCAGGCAATGAATTAGCTGATCGTCACGCCAAAGAGGCCATTACCAACGGCATCTTTCACAACACCTGCATCTCCCACTCTGACTTCAGAGAATCTTTCTCGAGGAGCCTGAAAGCCAAAACCGCCAAACTGCTCAGAACCCAAAGCATCCGTAAAGGCTCCCTCTACTTTAAACACTTTTACAAAGGTTTTCACCCCCCCCTGGTTCCTCTCCTTAGGTATTGACAGACGCCAAATCTCCTCAATCTCTAGAATGAGATCCAACCATTTCACCCTCAACGACAGCCTCTTCCGCAAAAATATAGTCAACTCTCCACTCTGTGAATGTCACCTTCCCGTAACCCTATCACATATTTTCTGGTTCTGCCCCTTATATACCAATGAACGGTACCCCCTTTGTGAAAGCTTTGAAAAAGTTAAAAATTTCCTCATTCAACATCCTAAAGCTCATCTCTCACCCAAGCACCAAAGTTGCCTTCCTCATTCACAACTACTTAAAATCTATCCACAAATCAGTCTAACCACTATTTCAAATCCTTCCCGCCTCCGAACTACACTACCTCACTCCCTACCTTACCACCTCCCACCCATTCACATGTAACGTTCCTACATTGGGAACAACGGTCGCAAGACTTGTAGTCAGAGTCAACCAAAAATTAGAAGAAGAAGAAGAAGAAGATATTGGATTTACAGCCCAACAAGCGCAAAGAAGTTTCACTTCAAAAACTATAAAAAATGACGGAAATAGAATGTTAGGTAACAAAAAATATAATCTGATTACCATCCTGTAGTGATACCATTAATAATTATGTATTTTTTCCAAAAATTCACTATATTTTACAATCGCCCCACTGTCTTCGAGATGATGGCAGGGGTTCCAAATATTGCTGTTGATTCTTCAGGTTACTGAGTCCGAGTTTACAAAAAGTGTCCATATATTCAGATCTTCCTGTGTAGAGTTGGGACCATGCGTGCAATGATTTGGGGTCTACAAATATGCAAAAGAATAGCTGACTTGAAGATATTCATTGTATGTGAATCAATTAATTACACCTGTAACATCTATCATAATTCAATTACCTCGGCTCAAATCAGTATGTTCAGCAGGTTCAATAA
The DNA here is from genome assembly GCF_034640455.1 of Diachasmimorpha longicaudata. NCBI lineage: Eukaryota > Metazoa > Arthropoda > Insecta > Hymenoptera > Braconidae > Diachasmimorpha > Diachasmimorpha longicaudata. The sequence continues at coordinate 1,406,092 of NC_087240.1, forward strand.
CAGGGACACCAACAGAACTATATCGAAACCTAATTGGATCCCTATATCCGCTTTGCAGCTGAGAAACGGCAGAATTAATCGGTGACTTAATGGGTGAATCCGCTGCTGCCATTAAGGTCCGATATTTGAAGTTCCTAACTTCTGTGTTACCGTCATAAGCTGCCCGATAACCACTTTTCATTTCAGACATATCGGGATTTTCTAACATGTCACACATCAATGTTGTCAATTCTTGATTTACGTGCTTGATGTCTTTACAGAGATCTGCCTCTTTTTTTGTTAATTCTTTGTATCTGAAAAAAAATATGTGTATAAAATTTATGCACGACAGAAGTGAAACTTCTCACCCATAGATTGTTAAAAAATTTTCTCTGAATTTTTTGTGAAAAAATTAAAAATAATGTTCTTAATAATACAGTGAAGGCAAAAGCCACAATTTGGAAACAATTCTCTGCATTATGTGCAGACAGAAAATATACGTTGGAGAAGCCATAATTACGAGTGAAAACCCATACCATATGACGTGAAATGCCACACATTTAATTGTTTGAAATTGGAATGAAAAAAATAATCCAACCAAATACCCCTCGACCTTCAAAATTAATCGGATATTTCCCTCGGGATAAGTTTCGCAGAAAAACCCTCGCCCTTCGCGCTCGGGATTTTTAACCTGCAAAACTTATCCCTCTCGTCGCTAATTTTGAAGGTCTTGAGCCACACAGGACGATTTCAGAACATTTTGTCATTGAAAATTCGGGGAAATCTTGTGGAGAAACCAAATAGAATAGTCAATTTCTGTTCCATATTTCCCTGAAAATTAACAAAATACAAGGAAATTGCTGTCACTGCATTTTTGAACTCGGGGAACAGTGACACCGAAGCCCATTTAGGACAAAAAATTAGGAAATTGATCTCCAATATTGATATTAGAGTATATATTTAAATAAATTACGAGATTCTCATTTTCGGACCGCTTAAAATTCGGGAATTTTACTGAAGGATAAGTTAAACCCGAGATTTCATGATTTTCAAATGTGTAAAAAGCATTTGATGCCACTGGATTGGTATTTCCCCGTGAACTATCCCGATATTAATGAAAAGGTTTTATTAGTATTGTTCATCATATTCACAAAATGAGTCCTTTTCTTACTCCGAATCTATCGCGTTTTCGTTTCTCTCCTATGTCTCTTTCCGTCCGACTGCCGCACCATGCGCGCCATCCCCTCTCTTTTCCTGTCGCTTTTTCGTTACATACGATTTTGGATTTACAGCCCAACGAGCGCAAAGAAGTTTCACTTAAAAAAAAACGACTGTGACATTACTATTATATTCTATGTCATACTAGCGTCTGAGACGAACCCTAGCCTATAGTATAATCGTCTATGTGAAGGATTCCATCCCCATTCAGCCAGCTCGTGACTTGAAGCTTATGCATTTGGTTGATAAATTTTTACATAGTTAATCGACGCTGTAGGAGTTCGCCGGTTGTGTTATAGTATAGCCGCGCCATAGCGAACTCACGACTAATTAGTCGTTCCATCTTTTGTGAAAAAGATTGGAAGGAGTGGATTTCGAATCCTGGCCGTGAAGAGCGATTTGGATTATCGACCGTGTAATTTAATCAACCCGACCATGGTGATCAGCTTGTGTTGCTGGTGTGTTAACGAGTTGATCTAGTGCATTAATCAGTACCACGTGAAAAACACTCCTGAGATTGTGCTAGCCCGCTTTTTTCTATCATTTTCTATAGGTAGGTCCTTTTTCGGAAAATGCAAACAAAAGCCACTTCCAGAAAATATGAAAATATTTACAAAATTTTTATAAAATATAACAAATTTCTCCACCCTAATCTCAACATGGAAAAATCAATGGATAGATTTTATATGAATTGCACTACTATGGCATTGAAGAAATAATTTTTTTTATTCTTCATGTTTTAGGCGAGCAGAATCTGAATCCGAATTTGGTTCTCACGGCTCTTGATTTTATATCTAATCAGATCAATTTTGAAGTGAAACTTCTTTGCGCTCGTTCGGGTGTAAATCGAATATCGTATGTAACGAAAAAGCGACAGGAAAAGGGAGGGGATAGCGCGCGTGGTGGGGCAGTCGAACTGAAGGAGACCTGAGAGAGAAAGAAAAATGCGATAGATTCGGAGTAGGAAAAGACGAGAGCGGGGTAGCTTGTGTAGGGGGGGGGGGGATTGGCTCCGACGAAATGAGCCATGAGTATCATGGGAAGGGAGGGGAGAGCGCGGTAGGTAACACCACAATGTACCGACGTGTACGCACTGTAGCGGCTGCCATCTCCACGTGCTCCGGGGCGCCTGCGCAGACCGCGCATAGCTCACGGACTGGCAGACATTCGAATGCGCCGACGCAAAGGAATGGGACTGATGCGCAAGCGAAGCGCATGCGTAGAGCGTGAGCTGAGCGCGGGAGTATAGCGAGAGATTACAAATGGTAATTTCCGCCTCTACTACACGGATAGCGAATATTGTTGGAGACTCCTTGTTTTATTAAGATATACATATATTTCAAGAGTCGTGCAGCATTTGTTGGTTATCGAGGTTATATAGTGTTTCTAAGTGTTCAAGGTTATATAGAGAAGTGAGAAGTGTTATTAAATAGTCTAAAAAATATTAATCAGAGCTGCACATCATACCTAAATCTGATGCTCAGTTGTGGAAGAAATACAGAGATCGACTGCGTTCAAACAATAAACTAAATAAAGTGAAGAAAATCCCGAAAACCAGTGTTGAACGTGTCTGGGAATACCGAGCAAGGAAGAGGGCTATAAATTTACAACCACCTCCGAACCCTTCACTGGTAGACGAAATCGAACAGACCAATAATTTGGGCGATGGTAATGAGCCTTCCGCAACGTTAAACGCTGCAAATAGAATTTTCCACTGTATGTTTGTTCCACGGGTTGATGCAGACATCCCAGGGCCATCAGCAAGAGAGGATGACGTAAGAAGCATAACCATAAACCCTAACCTCCCTTACAAAGACTTCACTCAATTTAAGAATATACATAAAGAATTTGATAAAAAATTCAAGAATAATTCTTTCGCTTTTCCTTGCTCTATCTGTGATCGATTGTGGTTCCAAGAGGATTCGAGAGCTCCAGCCAATCAACATAGTGAGATTTCAGACACAATTGCACCAACAATGAATAGAGATGAAATGAAAATTTGCTACACCTGCCTTCGAACACTCAACGCTAATTCTATCCCAATATTGTCAGTATATAATAGCTTCTCATGTGTACAAATACCTGCCCATCTTCCACCCCTCGATTCGGTATGAGAAAGACTCATATCACCGAGAATTCCATTCATTCAAATACGGCGATTACGGCATGGACATGGACAATATGGAATATATGGACAGATCATGAATGTTCCAGTTGAAGTGGATATAGTGGTGAAACATCGTCCACGACATCTTGATGACGATCATTGCATCAATGTACACATTAAGAAAAAGAAAATTCACAAGTCCAGTCATTTGAGTGGTCTCATCAACAAGAGAACAATTAAGGCTTGGCTGCAGTATCGAACCAAAGAATTAACGATATCATAAAATTTATACATAGAGCATTATTGGCATATACTCCCTCTGGCGCAGCAGAATTAGAAGAAGATTTAACCACTATGCCCATGATTTTAAGTGGTGATTTTAATGTAAATTTTGCCTTGAAAGAAGCTCAACCACTTGTACAATTTTTAGAAAGTAAATTTAATCTAAAAATGAATAATAACCCCAAAGACTCAACACCCAGATCAGGCACTAGAATCGGTGCAATTTTCTCAAGATATTTAAATAATTTACAATTCCGAGTTTTCATTTTATATTTGTCAGATCACAAACCAATTGTATCTTTTCTTGAACATGAAAGTATGGAAGTGAATGAATAGATTTTTTATAAATGGCGGCGAAAACGTCAACTAACTTTTTTTTTCATTAACCTAACACCCTTAGAAATTCCCCAATAATGAATAGTGGCTTCGGTTATCGGGGAAATAATTCTATCTCATAAAACTTGCTGTATTTTCATTTCAAGTGCCCATCGAGATCCATGAAGTTTCACTTCTATCGCCTAGCTTTCTAGGCTGATAATTTTTTTTATTGGAGGGGTTAGAGGTATCAGGAGAAAGTTTTCAACAAAAAACTCTTTCACCTATATTGTAAAGGTATGTGGTTATTCACACATTTCCCCGGACTGGAGTAGAGATAATGGAACGCATGCAACTTTTCCATTGCACTCATATCGACACCCAAAAACGATCGTCTCAGTTCATATGCTCTCAACGGATTCTCACATAAAGGTTCATATTCACATGTTGTTGGAAATCCCACGAAATTCCGGGCCCTCCCTTCCCCCGCGACGATACATCGACCGCTCGACCCCCTGGATCAAAACAGTCCTCTGTTACCAAGGGGGATCATTGGAATATTTCCCAATTTGGGGCGCCACGTCCCGGAGGCCTCAACCCCGGAAATGCGTGGTAAATCGCTAAGGACATGTCACGTGGGAACAATTAGGCCAATTGTCGCCGGTGACCCCACTCACTCTCACTCTCATCGTGTGGATCGTGTACAGTGAACAGCTCAGTGATCGTTACATCTTGTAACGTGACATTTTCTACGGGGGTCGGAAAATGCCCATCACCTTCGCCCTACTTCCCCTTTATCTAATTAGACTCAAAAATTTAAATCAATGGGCGCCAGATACTTTTTAAGCCGGGAGTATCAAACCGGAATTTAGGCTGAACCTCAATCATTAAGTCCTAAAATACGCAAAAACGAAAACGTAACTGAAATCTATATCTAAAAGAAAAAGAGAGGCAATTAGATTTCGTGGAAAGGTAACGGTCCTCGGGTCGCTCAGTGTGCTTGGTTATGGAGAGAGGGGTGAGTTTCAGGTGGAACCAGAGGTATTGGCTACAAAATAAGGGATCTAGGAGGGGAGAAATAAAAAAAAAGTCACGAGAATAGGCAAATTACGGAGATTCTTCGAAATTTTCCGCCCTCCTAATTATCTACAAATAATATGCAAAACTTTACTAACATTAATTCTCTTCGACATTTCCTTTAATTTCTTTCAATTTTGGCCAGGATTAACAACCCTGGATAATCTTTAATAAATTCCCAATTGCTATCAAAGCTTCGGGATATATTACTAAATACTTCGTCTAATTCCCTAAATACGTATCCCTTAAAAATTCTCCTCCGAACAAGGTGCAAATAATCAACAAATAGAGATTTTGCAGCGCATCTAATATAACGCGTGCGAGAGAGAGACAGAGATAGAGAGCGAGAGAGACGGATGCGAAACCCACCACGCTCGGGGGACATTTTCAAAGGCCGGAAAACACGCTTCCGGAGATTCGCGAAAACGCCTAATCCGTAGAGGCGAACATCAAAAACTTTAGCCCATTAAATCGCGATAATCTAGTAGATGCTCCCAGTAAAATTTCAACAATGTCTAATCATTTCTGGCCGTACAGGATCACCGTAATCCTGTCGGAAGCGCGAACACTCTTCAATGGGCCCACCCAAGGCGTTACACCAAGGGGGGGAATTAACCGGTGAACCGGCGATTTAACATATCCCGAAAACGACTGAGTGGATTTCCGAAATCCAACAGCCTATTTTAAGAGAATACTCCCCCGAACAATCTCACAAAATGTGAGAGATTTCGCATCATTACTGGCCGACCGGGAACCATTAGAAGTTCCGGCGGAATTTCGATCGGGAGATCGAACGGGGGGATGATGCAATCGCCACCCCGCTCTATCCTTTACACTACTACACAATACCGCAACCATTATTTCATCCTTTCTTTTATTGACTCATTACGGCTTGGAATTACCCAAAAAGACACACTAATTAAACTCTCCAAAAGGATTTTTGGGCCAGGTAAAACCTGGAGAACACTCGTACCCTATTGACGGGTAAATCGTTACAACTTGGGGAAATGATTATTAACCCTGATCGTAAACCACCCGGAAGTGGAGAAAGGGCGCTTTGGGCTTAACCCAAAGCGAATAAATAATACAATTAACTCACCCTTAAATCTAGGCGTCTACGCCTGCCTTTTCCCTTCATTTTGGACTCAACAAAACTTTATTGTAAACGGGTTAAACTTTTCACTTATCCCTTCGATTAACGGATCCCGACTGATCGATCACGTCGATGTGATCTGATGGGGACGGACCGGGAGGCTCCGCCCTCTTTCCCGAGGTCCTCCCGAAATTTTCCGAGGGGCACCGCGTAGTGTCACCCTCTCTACTCTAATTAGTCCAACCGTAGTCCTGATTCTCCCTTTAACCGACCGGGCTCTAGGGACGTGATTGCTCACTAGGGTTTCTGGGGTTTTGGCGCTTCCTGCGGGTTTGACTCTCCGGGATCTAAGGGGGTTAAATAAATGTATTAAAAAAAAACCGAAAACTAATGACGCAAACCCTAAACAGCCTGGCAATTCGTCGAAGGCAGGGGCTGTACCTGCTTCGAGCGACCTTCCACCAAAAAAGAAACTAAAACGTAGACAATTAATCCCCCTCAAATCCGCTTTTTGGAGCGCCGGTATTTCAGCCGGGCTTATTCAAATGTCCGTAGAATTAACGGAGGGTGAATCCCATATAAAACTACCGAACGACTCGTAATTTGGCCCTTCTTCGCGATAATTTTAATGGGCCCACAAAACTCATACTTGGGTCGGTAAAAGGCGAACAAATTCCTTAATTGACCACCCGAGGGTGGAAGGGAAGATCTGAAAATCCGTATTTTCCGGGTTTAGCCACACCGGGGTGGAATAGTACAAAATAAATCGAAATTTCTCCCTCTCTTCCCTCTCACTCACGCTTTTTAAACTACTCGTCGTTTCGGGATTTGGTGTTCTCCCTCCCGTCTTTGGGTTCTCAACAGACATCCCCAAATGTCTGTTACAATCTAAAACCTCCGGAATACAACTCATACAGTTTTCTCTAATTAATTATATTGACTGCCCATAACTCAAGCAAAACCATTGTGCAATTTCAGACTCCTCAGTTTTATAATAAATTGACAAATCAGTTATAACTCTAAACCGTGAATTTGTGTGCTGTGAATTGTACCACCCCCCCTCATTTTCTCATCACCCCCTCTCACACTCTATCGCTATCTCACCCACCTCACTCTCCACAACCCAGGCTTCTCCTCAAACACATGTCCATATTCTGTCAACGCATCCTCACCTAAAAGCTCTTTTCTGAGCCGATAGCACTATTCGAACAAAACCCCTTCATTCCCTCCCTTTTACAAAATCATGAGATATCTTCTGAAATAATCGAGATATGAAAAGAAGTAATGAAACAACATTAGGGCAAATTTTATCGAGGAATCTTTTGTATGTAACCGTTTATTCGACATCTCCAACCCTCCTGATGCACAACTGATTCGAAAGGCCATAAATCATGATACGGAAAACCATCTTCGGATTCCATTTTGGCATGCCAGAAAACAGTTTTTCGATCTTCAGATCAGGATTGACACATTTGTTATTACTGCCAAAATTTCTTTTCTTTTTCAAATTTTTGCAAGAGACTTTTTCTTACCTTTTGAGTTGATTTAAAAACCGTATGATAATAGAAAAAAATTGCAGTGTCTTCCTGAAGTGGATTGATCTGACATTTCCTGAAATCTATAAAAATTGTTTTTTTCATCATTTTCAAGTTACACTCGAATATTCCATAATATTTCATTAACATTCAGACTCATTTCACCATCACGGAAATCAATAGTATAGTGAGGGTTTTAAGATTTTTTGATAAATGGGACAATAACTTTTAATATTAACAAAAGACTTAGAAATTGCGACAAGGATTTTCTGTCACTTGAGTTAGTTCATTGTGGAATGTAGAGTTTAGCCTATATGTTTATTTTGTATCTTTTATAGTTTTTCCTAGTGGTAATAATTTAGCTTGAAGTGTTTATTATAATTGAGTGATAGTTTTTTGGCATGCATGCCTTTTTTGGGGCTTTTGTGTGAGGTCCATTGGAGACAGTGTGCCGATAGAACAACAATGGATGGTTTGTTCTAGTGCATTGAAGAAGGGGAAAACTATAGATGAGAATAAGTAAGATTCGGAGTTGTAGACAAGTTAGTTCGTTTTGAGTTTTTGGAGAGAACATACTTATTTTAATCGCGGCATATTTTTACCTTTTAATCAACATTATTGTACCAAGTTGATACTTTATTATTATTATAGTTCTTTTTGAAATAGATTTTTTCACATTTATTTCTTGCCCACCACATTGATCCTACAATAAAATCAGCAAGAAGCGGTTTCAGTACACCAGTGTATGCACTTATTATTGAGGTAGTGTCATATACCGGGTGATGAACCCCTCTTACTCAATCAAATATTGTTAAAACTAATGAACCTACAGATAGATTCCCCCCCCCCCGCCTCTTACCCGGCCCAAGTTAGGAGCCGAACCACTCGGGCTATAATTTTCACCAATCAAAAATGGATCCAAACGAACCCCGGATTATGTTGCGTGTACACGGACGGAAGTATACACCCGGATTCTGATCACGTTGGTACCACCTACTATTGTACCAACCTTATACATAGCCGGATGACACAATGTGACCATAACAGCTCAGTCTGCATATCACAATGTATCGCACTCGACATGGCTCTGAATCTAGCCCTACAACCCAGAGGCCTAAGGTTCCTCATACTCTCCGATGCTCTGAGTACTCGTTAGAGTTTTCAATCAACAAAACTCGATCCCAAAAAGAAATCCTATTTTCTAGATACCAAATCGACATGTAGGAAATTCAAAAATAACGACCGCCATCGCTGTATATTATTCTATTGGATTGCCATACACAGAGGAAGCAGTACTAGGGTAATGAGAGAGCTGATAAATTAACCAAAGAAGCATCACAATATGATGACATTAATTGTCTGGTCCCTCCCACTGATCTCAGATCCAAATACACGAATGATGAAAAACAAAATACGATAACGGAAATTGGACACCAAGGGAAAATAAATCGTAAAGGAGTGGAATATATTTAAATCTTTTACAGAGAGACTTTCAAAGCATTGTACAAAGATACTAACAAATACCCGAAGGCTTTGATTTTATGGCTAAATAGAGTCAGAGCTAACCGTTACCACTTTGAAGGCCTCTCTACGCAGAATCAACATAGTTGACGACCCGAGTTGTCTTTGCGGACACGAAATACCAGACATTGACGATCATATCCTTTCATTCTGCCTCAACCTGGACAATGAGAGGTCAATAATAATGATACTCTTGACAGAACTACAGCGACTGAAAATACCGAACAACTGAATGTTGCCTCTGTGAAAATCAACAAACTCAAAAGTACTCACAACCTTACGTAAATATATTATGAAAATAGGACAATATATATTGTATTTCAAATTCAATGCAATCAAAAACCTAAAACAAATTAATTCATAATGTAAAGGAACCACGTACCCTTGAGCAATTTATACAATAGAAAAAAAGTCACTGTATGATACATAAAAATCATATCGAATCTCATCTGTCGTATCTCCGTCCAGTCAATTTGCCTTTTCATTATCCGCAATGCCGCAATGGGAAGATACCAATAAAAGAGACATTGCAGTTTGTGGATTATTTTTAGTGATTTCTACAGATTTTTCCCAATTTACGATATGTACGAGTTTATTTTGCCTATTAGTGTGCCAGAGTATAGGGCCTGACATAAACTGGGGGAATGGGAGATTATTATTTAATCCCCTCTTGCAGTCTACAATAATGATGATATAATTTTTATGGCGGTGACTGGTGTTGTCAAAGAGGATAGACTGAAGTAGTGGCTCAGTTCTGAAGGTTTGAGGGACGCCAGCGGCATCGTAGTACCTCAGCCCAGAAGTGGCAGGGCGCCCACACGCAATGCTGGGGTGTCTGCCTGTCAGCCGGCTCAACAATTCCTTAGTAGCAGTCCCATTGTCAGAGGGACTAGTTAACAATGGAGGTGTAGTCCTCTGCACCACCGAAATGCTTCTTTTTCCATTGAAATTCGATAATACTAGGATGAGCAGAAATCTCTGGAAACGAGTCATCTGACTCTTTCCCAGGAATGCTTATATGGGAAGGAATCCAAATAAATGTGACCTCTATGTCATTGAGGGATAGTAGTAAGCAAAGTTCAAGGATTTAGTAGATGATGTAGGACGTGAATTAGAGAAAAGTTCGAGAGCACTACGAGGACGATTAGGGAGTCTGTTAACATTAGGGATTTTGAGATGTTTCGGTGGCGGATCTTCTATAGGGCAGTCAGGATTGCAAGGGCTTCGGCTGTAAGGATTGAGGTGTAAGTCGAGAATTGCCGTTTTATTATAATATGGAGTATTGCAATAAATCCTGCAAAACCGACGAGTGAGCCGTCGTCGGTTTTGCATCCAACCATATAGATTCGGGTATGGAGGTCAAGGCTTTTGGAGCACAGGTGTTCTGAGAAAATGGTAGCAGAGTTTTTGCCAACTGGAAGTTCCCTACTCAGCGAAGTGTTGATTGTGAGAGTAATATTAATTAGGCTAAATGGGAATTGGTATGGGACTGAGTGGAAGTGGGACTACATTTGGGGACGGTCTTGAAGCAGTCTTCTGTAGGAATGGTATACAGGGAAGTTGGATCGGATGTGGTGTATATTCATGTTTTTTGAATTGAAAAGTTCTTATGGCGCGTTGGGCGCTTTTGTGGGTTCGCATTTTCAGCCGTTCTCGCGACAGATGAGATTTTACACAGATATACTGCGCGTGTATTCTTATAATATATGTATACTATACGCGCTCTTTGCATGGGCATTCGTTCGTGCCCTCGCGACAGACGAGATTGAGAGTTTTTTATATTTATTTTATAAATGAATATTAAGCGGAAAACTCATTTATTTAAATATTTCATTTGACTTGTGTTGCTGCTATGGTATAAATAAAAAAAAACAAATCTAAAGTGTTAATAGAATTAATAAAAACATTGTTGTAGTGCTTTTGTATACTATAGTGTTACTATATTTTGTATACATTATTACAACTGCTGCTCGTCATCACGTACGTAAATTATTATTTTATTTGGTAAATTTGGTTACGTACATGATACGTACATAAACAAATGCAACACGTTATTAAATAAAATTATCTAAAAAATGAGAAACACGTGGGGTACATATATGTTTATAATAGTGTACAATACTATTAGTATACGCATAGGTATATATCAGCTGTCTCTTTCTTCGGCTAGGGAGACAACTTCCTGTTTTACCAACAGTTACATTACAAGAATACAAGTTTGGCGCTAGCGTTTAAAAAGGCGCTGTATTTAAAGTTTAAAGTTGATAAATTTTTACAAAATTACAGAAAATCTCGAAATTTTGGGGAATTAGGAAAATTAACTCTATGCTCATTTCAGCTAAGAATTAAAAGTTATCGGAAAGCCGGAAAAGTAGGAAAACCTGAAAAATCGAAAATATACTCATTTTATTAGAGAATTTCACTAGGGACGTGATTTGATGGTCGGAAAATTGCTAAAAATTATGGGAACTTGATTTTTGATGTGAAACATCTATAGGCGCACCCCTAAACTGAATCGTTGGCGTGGCGATACTTGTCGTGGCGAGCATTCGCCAGGCTATACTAAGGTATGCCTATCTATATTCTGTGTAGTAGAGTGTACGGTGTGGCTTCTCACTCAGTTCGACGTTGTTGTTTACTACGGTACACATAACCTGCGTTTTATTTAATTTTTCATTTTAATTTTTGACAATAAAATATGTGTGACAGTGATAACTCAGAAGATCAAAGTGATCAACCTTGTGCAAAGAAAGTGAAACTACACTATGGTATACTACCAAGTCATCAGTAAGTAGATTGTATTTTTCAAGTCTCCATAAATGTAATTATTATATTTTTATATTTAATTAATTATATTCATATTAATCATATTAATAATTTATATAAATTATATTAATATTATCTTCAATTAAGTATTCTTTTATTATTCATGAAGGAATTAATATAGAAAAATTTATTAATAAAATTTATATTTGCAAATCTTTAGTCATATATTGCAATAATTGACTAAGATTTGAGTTCAATGAGTATATTGAAACCACACTTAAAATTTTTTTTTTTTGTGTATTTCAATATCATATTGTTTTAAATATTTCAGTTCCCAACAATCATCAGAAGGATCACAAAATATTATTATTGAAACTGGACGTCACCCTGATCAGTTAAACACAAGGCATACTATCAATGTTGTGTAAGACTTTATTAGTCGAATAGTACCAGACTATTTTAAACTATTGCATCTATTGGAAATATGTGTTCTTCACATGTTAAACTACAAGACGGAAGTGAATTAATTATGATTGTAATATACATTTCACCTAATAACAAAATGGATCATCTCATTTCATTTTTACATGAAAAGTTATTTCCTTATAGTCAAACAGGTTCAATAATTCTTAAAACGAATAAACATAAACTACCATTATTTTTAGCTGCATATTTCAGTGTAAATTTTGCAAGAGCTGAATCAATGCCGTTAATGACATTTCTTCAAAAAGAATTTCAATGGCAAATCAATCACGATCCAAAAGAATCTACTACCAAATATGGAACAACAATAGATGCTGTATTTGTGAGATATCTTGATGGTGTTTCATCCAATACTTTTGTAACGTACTTTAGTTATCATCGACCAATCGTCACAGTGATACCGGCAGAGGAAAAATCGAATATAACTATTATTGAAGCCACAGATGAAAATATTTAAATTGTGGCAACTTGATACTATTATCGAATTTTTATATCATGTAAATAAATGTTTATTAAATAAAGTTACCATTTACTGTAAGAATCTCGTAATACTTCATTTTTTCATTAGGCTATATTTAATTCCTGTAATAATATTATCTTTTATGCATATTACTTGTACACACACGATGTTTCACATCTGCCAGGCGTCCCATGACGGCTCATTTTTTTATGTGCAATTTCTCATGTCGCGAGCGCACCTAAAAAAGCTCACCCAAAAAAGTGCCCAACGCGCCATAAGTTCAAGTTTTCACTTTTGCCGGCACTCCCGGAGTGCAACCCTTCGTGTTTCTTTCTATAGTATTGGGTAGGGACGGAAGTTTTTCGAGAAAGAGATGTTTTGAGAAATCGAAACTATCTTCACCATGAAACGGTCGGATAGTTGGGAGATTCTGTGAGGGGGTTAAGATGTTTCAGCTAGCACAACATTTGTGGGTGCGGAATTACGGAAGCCAATTACCAATCTGATAGTAAAATATTGAAGGTTGTTTAGTTTCTCAAAGTTACTGTGGTTGGAGTATTGTAAGATGTGACTTCCATATTCAGGGCAACTGCGCAGGAGTCGTCGGTAGAAGATGAGGAGAATCCGCGAATCGGCACCGTAGTGAGTGTCTCTCACATATTTCATCAGAGAGATGATTCTGCTTCCTTTTTGGGAAATGGATTTTCTGTGGTTAGATAAGGTTAATCTGCAGTCAAGGGTAATCTGCAGAAATTTGTGGATTCATCAGCAGTGATCGGGGAGTTGTCGATGATTGTGGGGTATTTAGGGGGGCTGAAATGTTTTTTGGAGGAGATCACAAGCTGAGATTACTCGGGAGAGGTTTCGAGGCGTTCTTCGGTTAGATATTCTGAAATTCTTTTAACTGCTTTTTCTACTGATGATATGGCAAGTTCGAGTTTACGGTTGTGTGAGTAAATGGTAAGCTTATCAGCAAACCACAGTGACTTGGCATCATTGCCGTGGTATAATGGGATGTTTGGGTGGTAAATGTTGAAAAGGATATGGCTAAGGACAGAGCCTTGGCCTGTACCTATATTTGTTGGGACAAGATCTTGTAGGTTGCCCTATATTACAATGAGCAGTTGACGATATGTTAGGACAAAAAGGATGAAGTTAGAGATTCCAAGGGGAATGCCTCTGCGTGCTGGATTTTTATAGACTGTGTAGGGGTCTATGTTATCAAATGCTCCCTTGATGTCAAGGAAGCCGCAAGAGGTAAAGTGATTAATGACGAAGCCTGTAAGAATTTCGGTGGTGAGGATCGAAAGATTCTCAGTGCCAGAGCGCATTGTTCTGAAACTAAATTGGGTGTTGGGAAAGAAGTATTGGTCTCCAGCCACCATGTGAGTCTGTGGGATACAATAGCATCGCACAGCTTGAGGAAGCAGAAGGCGAGGGCAACAGGGCGAAACTTGTTGGTGGATGGTTCTGGGAGGAGGTAAATTGTCTCCAGGGATCCAGCAATTGGCCATTGTTGAGTAACTCGTTATCGATACTGAGGTGAAAGAGTTTATATTCTGGGGGTAATTTGTTTATTAAATTTTATTTATTTATGTTAATTAAATTTTATCAAGCGTGGGGATGATTCCTTTCGAAGTGAAACTTGTTTGCGCTCGTTGGACTGTAATTCCAATATCGTATGAAACGAAAAAGCGACACGAAAAGGGAAGGGATGCAGCGCGTGGAGGGGCAGTGGGACGGAAGGAGACATGGGAGAGAAACTAAAACGCGATAGATTCGGCGTAAGAAAAAACGAGAGCGAGGTAACATGCGTAGCGGGGCATTAGCTCCGACGAAACGAGCCATGAGTATCCAGGGTAGGAGGGGGAGAGTAGGGTGGGTAACCACAATGGAGGTACGTGTACGCACGGAATATCGATGAACGACATATGCGATTATTGGCATATACTCCCTCTGGTGCAGTAGAATTAGGAGAAGATTTGCACACTATGCCAATGATGTTAAGCGGCGATTTCAATGTCAATTTTGCCTTGGAAGAAGCTCAACCACTTGTACAATTTTTGGAAAGTGAATTTAGTTTAAAAATGAATAATAATCCCAAAGAATCAACAACCACATCAGGCACGACAATAGATGCATTTTTCTGAAGATATTCAACTAATTTATAATCACCTGTTTTCCTATCATATTTTTCATACCACAAACTAATTCTATCTTTTGTTGAACTTGAAATTATGGAAGTGAATGAATAGATTTTTTATCAATGGAGACGAAAACATCAACTATCTTTTATCCTTAACCGAACACCCTTAAAAATTCCAGAATAATGAATAGTGGCTTCTGTTATCGGGGAACTATTTCCAGCTCATAAAACGTGCTGGCTAGGGTGTGTATTTTCGTTTGAAGTGCCCATCGAGATCCATGAAGTTTCACTTCTATCGCCTAGCTTTCTAGGCTGACGTTTTTCTATTCATTTTTTATACAATTATAAACCCAACACTACGAACGCCGGCTAACACCTAACTAACCTAATCATTTGGTTGTCCTTAAATACTAAAAGTGCCATCTGCTATCCTCGTCTTGCTCACTCAGGCCTAAACCTCCCTATATTACTTTATAATCTAACCCCGGTCCCTTACTTCCACTGGGCACTTCCCCGACGGACCTCGGGCCCGCACCATACTTTATGGCTTAATGCTCGACTTTGAAAAAATATTCCATCAATAAGGGTTTTCCCCACTAACAGTCCTTCACTTAAAATTAAAATATATATCCCACACATATTCTGAGATAATCTCAAAAATCTGATCCCCAATCACCAGTAACTCATCCTGATACACGATTTCACACTGAACTTTATTCTTAAACTAATCCCTACAGTTATTTATTTCATTTTATCAATCGAAAACAGATATTTTATATTTTTTATAAAACAAATAATTGGGGGGATTGATTTATGTGTGTAGTCTGAAATCGTGTATTAAGATGATAAAAAATATGACATATCTGTCTTCAATTTATGAAATAAAATAAACAATTGTTGGAATTAATGTAAGTATGAAGTTCAGAGTGAAATTGGGATCGGGATGAGTTCATTCTATTCGAAATTAGTTTTGGATGAATCTCTGAATCGATATGAGATGGGGAAATTTTTGTTCATATATCTGGAGTCTTTTTTTGGGACATTAGTCGTATGATACGTAACTCAGTCCCGTAGTATAGATGCTGGAAGTTTACCCCTCTTGGTTTGAAAAAATGATTGAAATCTCATAAAAATCACAAATAATTTTTGAAAAAAATGGCCAAATCCACGTTTCAGCGCATTGTGTTTTGCACAATTTCGTCAACTTCACAGGTTTGAAAAAATGCTAAAAATAAAAAAGAACCCCAAGCTTGTATAAATACACTGCTTTAGTTATGATGCTACTACTCTGAGTACAACGTCTACTCCAAAAACGCCTGATATTGGGTTGAAAAAAAATGTTATATAAAAACTGCAGGACTAACGAGGATTTAGATTAGGAAGTTCTGTGTCCTCAATCATACTTCAGGATCACAAAGTATGTTGCCACAGGAGGTGTGTGCAGATTATAAGATAATAATGTGTTTTATTTCAATCAATTCGAATTCCTCCATGGCTTAAACTCAGAGCTCCCCAATAGTGCAGCCCTGGGATCAGAGAGATTTATTAGGTTATACCATCTGATAATCAGCTATCCACAGATCAATAAATCTGGTACAGTAAGGCACCAATGATGTTTTTGCCCAAGGACAGTTCTTGAACTTAATCCTGTAATGTAGGACCTATATCTACAGTGAATAGCAGCTCTCATCTGATGGGGTGTTTAGAAACTGCGCCACATACGTTGGTCCCACCATTTTTTCGAATATTTTTTTGTGTAGAAGTAATATTTCCGAAATAGATCGCCTTAACAATGTAATTGCCAAGATTGCCTTCCAACTTCGTCTTATTCGACTTAAATGTCTGGTATATTTTGAGGATGCGATTAATATAAGGGGAGCACTGAAAAAAATGATGAAAATCAACGAATTATATTAAATGAAAGTCAAAAATTTTGCAGAAGCATGTTGAGGTTCTTCCTCTAAGAACTCAAAGATATCAAAATTATGAATTATTCAATAGAGAATTTTGAATTTTGTTCTACATCTCAGTCTTCAAAAATTTCATCCGTTCCGAAAATTTTGGGGGATCCAACAAATTAGCTATCGAGATAAACTTTGTGAAAATTTAATCAAGTTCTATTGTACAACCCCCTACAAGTTTCAGATTTTGATATATTCCATAAAAAAGTTAGTTGAAAAAATCATTTAGGAAATTCTGAGACTTTGGGCAATTACAACGTTCCACCTAAGCAGTAGATTCAAATGACCGTGAGCTTCCTGACTAAGACATAAAATTCCTCTTTCGTTTGGAGGTCACCCACAAAACTCCTTAATTTATTGTTGTAAAGTTTTCGTTACCTGGTCAGAGGATTTCCAATTTTATGGACATCACATCGACAATCATCTGGATCCATCTTGGGTAGATATAATCTTCTATCAGAATTTTTCGGTGGTGGCCTTGGTGTAGAAATTTTCGAAAATGATGAATGAGGCCAACTAAATTCGGCACCGCTTGTGGTAGTAAAAGAATTCACTGGGGTGTCCATGGTCAACGCGCTCAAACTGAAATTTCTCTTATTTAAGATTAATTTGTGTAAATACTAATTCGAGACCATTTGTGTACGCATCAAGTACAGGCATATCCGTAAATGAGAATTAATGGTGAAATAGGCAAGTTATGAAATATTGAAAATACTAATCCTCAAGTGTACAATTCAGATTCCAAATCATTTTATTAACCAATAATTTAGGTCGGATAGTTGATGATTATTTGGTTATTTTGAATATGCCTTTCCCATCCCAATGTGTATTTCAGTTACTTTCAATTAGATATAGGTATGAAAGAATGTTTTAACTACTATGATTTGTAAGTTTTTGAAACTTTTAATATAAAAAATGTCTAAAATCAAAAAGTATCCTCGGTAAGGACCTGACGTACGAACCTTACACATGTCTCAATTTGATTAAAAAATACTATTACTCTAACTATAAACAATGGCATACAGTATTACTTGAAATAATCAATCAAAAGTCATCGTGGAGGGGTATGGCTGCATGCTTGATGTACCTATTGATCTTTTATCAGGCGCAGGCTTGGAAACTGTCTTCAGATATTTTGCCAATGCGTTTTTCGCCAGAATAAGGAAAAATACTACCAGTCTGTATGCAACATAATGAACCACAGCTTTGACGAGTGTTAAACTGATTCGAGAAACATTTTCATCTATTTCCATAGTAATTTTATATTATTCACATAAAATTTTGTGGTTCAAGGAAAACTTCTGAATAATTTACACGTGAAGTTTGCAATGATATAAAAAAATGAAGGAAAGGTGAAGCATCAATGTTGTCTATATTTTATAACAAAGAAAGATCACAGAATATTTTAGGAAGAATGCGCAGCTTCGGATCTCCAGGGCACCTTCCTTTGCAATCACTGGCTTCATTTATGGATCTTCATAGAATGTGGGCGAGTTTCATGCTTAAAGTTCAAAGCTTTTCGTCGGACTCTATCACAATTATGAATACAGCCGCATTCCAGGCGTACTCCATAGGATTGATTTTTCTGGAATTGCGAAAATATGAATATTAATTCAAACTCATCAAATAATGTAACAATTTCAATTGATCGGGAATCAATATCTTGGAACAATTGAAAATGAAGCTTAGCTGGCTACTTAATTCCTGTTGAGTTCAATCCAGTTGACGCTTCGGTTCTAATATGCAATATATATAAGGTCTATTTCACACTTAAACATTCATACATACAGGACTTTCTCGTTTTTTCAGAAAGTGAAAAGTAACTATCTGGAATTTACGACAATTTCGTTGTAGTGTCATTGTAATTTCGGTACATGAGCAAACTTACAATCACAACCTTAATGTATGCATTCATGTATTTCAATTTTGTTTAAATAAATATACGCACAAACCAACAAATATCTTATGCTAAACTTCACTATTGAAATATTACAATATTCTTGTTAATATGGTAAGGGAAGAAGTAACTAAACTCTTTATATGTGACAATTCAAATTAACAGACGTTTTTATTTTCTCATTTTTTAATATTCGTGGACACTTGTTCAACCACATGTTTCTCATACAATCGAGACCTCACCCACTTATTGACGGTGTTTACTGTAGGAAATGCAGAAACTTTGAGTGCGCTTGTTTCGAAATCATATTTCTAACAATTCTGATATACAAAACATTATATTAGTCGCTGTTAAATAGTGAGTGAAATAACAATTAAGCGTGATTTTATCAGTCATTACTATTATTATTATTATTATTAATGTCTCGGAAAGTCACCTTGTGGGTAAATTTATTGACATATGAGACATATGAAGATTGTTGTCCACACTGGTCTTTCATATTAAAGGATAACCATATCACCTCCAAAATTGAGAAATTTGCTTGGGTTGCTTAGGAGATAGCTGGGCCAAAACGCCAGTTTCAACTGCAACCTCTTATTCAGATGCATGAAATGCAGTGAATCTCATGAGCCTGGCAAGTGCTCCATCGTCAATGAATCGGACGGACAAAACCTGAAATGCGCCAAGTGCGGACAGTATGGACATCCTGCTTCATACAGAGGATGCCTGTATTACGACAGTGCAATGACCCTCATAAAAAAAACCATCAAGTCACCCAAAATAAAACCCAAGAGAAAATACTCCGGGCAAGCAAGCCAGTCACCCCCGCTGTCCTTCGCCCACGCAACGCACCTCCCCCCCCCCTCCAGGCAAGGGCCTAACACCTAACTCCCTCAATACCATACCAAGGCAACAATCCTGCAGTCCCACGAGAATGAGTCCAATCAAGGGCCCAACTGGCTCGAAAACCTGAGAGTCGATATAAATTTTAGTTTCACCAAAATCACCGAACTGGCTACATTCATCGCTATCAACACCTCAAGAATCCAAGTCATCTCCGACATGGGAGGCTTTGGAACCTTGACACAATAATTGATATAAAGCCCCCCACCATCGACCAACTTACACCCCCTGTCTCCCAGGACACCGACAACTCACTCATCTCAAGATTAAAGATATCAATGTGAAGTCCCTGGTAGCTCACCAAAGGAGAAATTATCTCTCCAGCTTCGCACAGAAGCCTCAGCTCGACATAGTGCTGGTCTTAGAAGCCCAGCTAAACTCAAGACATAAAAGGTCATTCTCAGACCATACCCTGCACAGCGCAGACAGGCCCAACGCCAATCAAGGCGGAGGAACTGCAACTGTCATCAGAAACAGCATCCCGCACACCTTAATCATATACCCAAGTGCACGCAATAACACTATTATCCAGTTCATTACCATCAAACTTCAAATAGCAGATAATAAACACCTATTCATACAAAATATATACGTCTCTCAACGCTCACGCATAAATAAAAACTTGGTGAATGAGTTCAATCTAATATTCACTTTATTAAGAGTTGAACTCCCCAACAGCTACTTCCTCCTGGCTGGCCACTTCAATGCCAGGCACACCACACTTGGTGGCAACACTAACGCAGTCCATGGACCAGCCTTAGCCAAATGGTATGAGAGCAACGCCCACCCTTACAACTGCAAGTTGTTCTTTGCAAACTCACCCACTTACTGGCCAGCTAAAACTTACCTCGATCACTGCATCTTAGACTACAAGCTCAAAATTAACAACTCCCTGAATAATTGTGGCGTACCCGACGTTACCTGCGCTCCCATCAGCGGGCTTACCGACGCAGCATCAACAGCGGCGCGAACGCAAGCAGAGACTTATCCCTAGGTCCGTACCGTACCAATTGCCTTGCCTACGAATTGGTACGGTACATGATAGAAAGGAGCGTCAAAAACATCCAGCCGTCACTGCAAACTCTGGTTAATAAAATTAACAACTTTTATTTAATGTGGAACCTGCAAATGAGTCGCCTTGAATGTGGAACCATCCTACTCCGACGTCGAGTCAAAGAACTCAACAGATGCCACAAAACCGGCATTAATTTGCTTGAAATAACCACATTTAAGGGGTTATTCTCATGTGAACGCCTATATTTTACCACTTTTTCGGAATATTTTTTTATGCGACAACAAACTTCAATCATGTTGATTTTTCAATATATTGTTATTTGTATTTTGAAATATACGAAAAAATTTTTTTTTTTCGTTTTTTACTTTTTTAACATATATTTTTTTTAAGTCAAAATAGTCCCCACCAAAAAAAGGTAGTTCACTGGTCAAGGTGATAGCGGCTGTTCATGTTGTCTGACATAAAAAAATCAAATGGATTATTATTCAGTAGATCTGTGGCTATCGTCCCTACCAAATATAATCAATTTCATTAAAAACAAAAAAAATATCGAACTTCAAAAAAAAAATCACGAAAATCTCCTTCTTTTTCGTTACAAATCGTTTAAAAAAATATGAAGATATTGTCGAAAATAAACAATTGTGGTAGGGACGATAACTATAAATGAGTAGAAGAACATATGTAAATTTTAAAGCAATCGGTTGAATACTTTTTCTTGTAGGACCTGGACCGTTTCAGAAAATGATGATTCGAGAAAAACGCGTTTAAAGTTGAAAGCCTGGTAGACAATCGCTTACGACACATCGGCGACTATGAACTGTAACTTATCAAATACTATGAATTTCGGTCTGAATTTTTCACAGCATGTTTTCAATAGGTTTTACTGTCAAAATATAAAAAAAAAAAATCGATTTTTTGAAGTGCTCACATGAGAATAACCCCTTAAGCCAGAATCCAGGGAAGAAGTAGCCATACCCACTAAACTAACGGTAAACACCTTTGAATCCACATCGACCCCAGCGCCCGATGCACCAAGCATATGAACATCCAGCTCAGAAAAACAATAAACAGGTTCGACTCCCCAAAATGCTTCTTTCACAACCAGCACATCTCTCACCGAGCTGGCATCATCTGTTACCTCCTACTGGTTAGGCCCCTATTGACCTGTGCCTGCCCAGTCTGATGGAATATGGCTGCCTTCACAGCCGAAAAACTTGGACTCCTCGAACGACAATGCATTCGAGCAGCTCTAAACAAATGCAGATCGACACACTCACGCCACATGATCAGCTACCAGGTTTTTTATGACGAAGCCAATATACCCAGGATTGACAATTTTTCATTACAGCTCACAAGAGACGACTTCAGCCGGGTTAAAAAAATCAACAATATCACCATTAACACACTCAGCCACGTTGACCCCGTGGAGATCAACCTGGCTGCCCAAACAGGACATATTCAGCTCCAAGTATTCACGCACCTGGACCGAATCGGTCTGCTTCGAGACGCCGACCACATCCCAAACCTCTACCAAACCCCCAAACACCCGGCAAATAAAAAATCCCACTCCAGGACATCCTTCCTCAACCAACCAATCAGATTTGCCACATCGCTGAGCTTACGAGAAGAATCGACACCCACGCTAACGATGCTGCCGATTCATGACGTCCACAACTCCAGGCAACCCCAGAAAAAGTCAGAAGGATACCTGCTCCCGTCAGCCTAATTGTATATACTGTACATAGTAGTTTAAGCTTTTATATAAGACCACATCAGGTCTCGTGATTTTTTTCATGCCCAGCGCGGTCGTAATTTTTTCACACGTTCAACGCAATGCAAAAAACAGATATCTTGAAGTTATTCATACAAAACCCCGAAAAACATTACCCAAAGCCCCGTAAAGGCTGCAAATTATGAATAGCGAGATGCTTCTCCTACAAACCACCTATTCAGTGAAATTTAAACTAATTTAAGGCAATTTTATTACTCAGAGTTAATGTTAAGCCTTTCAACCATGTAAAAATTCAAACGACCAAATAAAGAAACTCTATAAAAAAAATAGTTGGGCCGAATTGTATCAGCTTTTTAAAATTTTTTTTTGTAACTGATGCAACATTTAGCGTGACTGGAAGATCGATGCTTATAAACAAACCACGAACCGTAACATCACTAATAAACTATATAGTTCCACATAGTTCACTAAAATACGAGACCTAAAACGTAATTTACGAGATTTTTAAACTCGTAATTGACGATCCTTAAAACGGACATTACGATTCCAAAAAACGTATATTACGATGTCCAATCCCGCGTTTTACGTTTTTTCCCCCTTCACTTGAGAGATTTAAATTAAATAAAATCCTTAATCGATGAAATCGTAAATGCAATCGAAAAGAAAAACGTTTCTTGATAATATGAAATCGTTACGTTTGAGAGGATTCTGAATCTTTTGGACCCGACTTTGGGAGTCATTTTTTCACAAATTTTTCAAGGCAACCTCGAAAATGTTGCTAAAGCCGCTCGTTAAGCCAATAAAAAAATATTGTTTGAAGTTTCCGTTAGTATTCCTTAACTGCAAAGATTCAGACTACCTTAACAACTGCAACTTGGTTTAATGGGCGTGTTTTGCAATATTTTCGAAATGTCCTTGCAAATTTTTTTTCCTATTTCTCGGAAAATTGGGCCCAGATTATTCAGACTCATTTGAAACGTTAATATGTCATATTAGCGAAAAATTTTCTTAAAATTACATTTGCGATTTCATCAATCAAGGATTTTACGTGATTGAGATCTTGTAATTAAATATGGAAGAAACGTAACTAATGAGGTTGGAGCTTGTATTTCACGTCCACACAAAACGTAATGGATGAAGAAGTGTCTCGTAATTTACGTTTTCAAAATGGTAATTGTCGTTTCCTGAAATCGTAATTCACATTTTTTAAGACGTAATCAATGTTCTCAAAACCGTAACCGACGTGTTTAAAAATCATGTAAATTGCGGTCTAAATCTCGTATTTTAGGATCAGTTTTTCCCACGTATAATATCACAAGAGCTTCAAAATTATCGAATATTTCCCGATAGGTTCGTTGCAAACAAATGAACGTGTCAAGTTTTCGAGTTTAAAAATCACGAGCGCGAAGCGCGAGTGATTTTTTTGGAAAACTTGACAAGCTTATTTGTTTGTAGGGAACCTTGAGGGAAATATTAGATAATTTCGAAGTTCGAGTGGTATTCGGGGGATTATTTTTTCCATCCAAATGTTGGCCGATAGAATTGCACCATGAGACATACTTTTCCACGAATTGCCATTTAATCTGTCAGATACAATTGAGGGTTACTTCATCATTTGTTTTTTTTTATATAGACAACATGCAAAATTTCCAGTGAAATTTCCAAGAATTTCCGCTGAAATACCGTGTTGGCTATACAAAATAACGTCGAATGGTGCAATCCTATTGGCCAAGATTTGGATGGGAAAAATAATCAATAAAAATTACGTATCTTTGTTAGAATTTTGAAGCGGCATATAGCGGAGGAGAATTTTACGGAACTTTTATTGAATTTTTTCGGTGCCGAATAGGAATAATTTTCATCCACATTTTTGGTGAAAAATTGTGTTTCCGTCGTCGAAATATTCGTAGTCACTTTTGGAATCGGTAAGCGAACGCAAGGTCCATGAATTCTATTCAATATTTTTCGCCGCGTATAACCTGAGAGATTTTAGTATTTTTTAAAATTAGTCTCGAGGTTTATTTGTTCAATTTCCTAAAGTTGATTGCCAGTCGGACACTCGTATATACTCACAATGTGTTCAAACTTTACATTTTTCATAGATTATTTTTCCTATCCAAATTTCAGCCAATGGAATTGCTCGATCGATCAGAATATGTGTATGACTTTCCAGCATACATTCGGGATATTTCAATTTTTTAACGTTCTGTAGCAAATCCTTGTACGCGCCCTCATTTTTGAAAAAGTCAATCTATCAACTTAAAAATTTTCAAAAAGCGTGTCTATATTAATATGGTGTTTCATTTTCAAGGTGAGCTGAAACTTGTGATTGGTATAGGAAACATACAATATTCTATTTACAAAGAATTTCTCGAATGTTACAAAAACAGTTTGACCGATGTCATGTTTTAATTTTCCCAAACATTCGTTTCGATGACAGCTATTTCAATGGATTCTAATTTATGCACCGTAGCACTTAAAATTATCGATGTAGTTCCATTTTTCCAATTTTCGATGATAATCCGTGTACACGCTTTTACGTTCCGTCAAGTCAACTCGTTGTCATGACAAATAATTCATTTAATCATTGGTAGTTTGAAGTATTTGGTTGGGAAATCAATTGAATTTTTGTTATGACATCATTCTATAGTTATTGATTCTGAGTGGAATACCTTTATCTTGCCTATACCATATCCAATCCCTCTTCCAATACAAATAATGACAATCAATACGGGTGTACTTCCTGCGAACACAAGTCAAGATCCTACTGTACACCCTCTCAACATTTTCAGTAATATTGGAAAATTCAATTGGTATAGGATTACCTGATATCTAACAAACTTTATCGTACTTCATCGTTTCTAACAATAAATCCCACATAGCGCACGGATATTTTTCATCAATTCCAATTCTTTTCAACATCAAACGTGAAACTTCATTAGACAATCCCTCAATATTAAATTCCCAGTGTTTCAAACTAAGCCTAATTTCCGGGAAGACCAACGGCTGATTAAATCGGCCGACTACGACAGATTTCGGACATCTTCGGGTCAACGGTCAGGTCCTAATTTAATACGGAAACCCAACGGTCACAGAGTACAGTTCATAATCGTGCCTCTAACGCTATGCATTCGCTTAATTTAAGAGTTTGGCATTAAGAAGTATCGATCCACCACTGAGGTCTCTCAACTCCACCACCATCAGTGTGGACGTAAAATTCCGGAAACCCAGCTACACCACCTTCACCTTTTTTATCGTTGCAAATTAAGAAAATCAGGGTGATTAATTCGCGACCAAGATAATCAACTTAAAGTGTTTTAATGTGATTGATTCAAGTGTTTAAACACACAGAAAATAAACTTGCGAACTAATTTACCCAGTCGAACTTTTATTTACAAAAAAACCCACCCATCGCAACACACCTCCTAGTCCACCCTAAAATTCAGTATCCTCTCCAAACACCTAGTTCACCGGCCACTTTTTTGATCCAAAAGGTACAAAATGCAAATGTTGTGTTCGACGTTATATTTAATGAAACACGATGATGTACTTTGGCGATGTGATATACTTAATTAACTCGTTACATTCATACTATACTCAATCGATAGATAGATTAATATTCGATGTTCCGAATCGAAACATTTTATATTTCACGGAAAAAATTTGTTTGACTTTTCTCAAATGACTTAATGAATATTGTCGAACATCTACTCAGGAAAACCCCATCAGTTGAATCTTTGATTACGGTCTCATTTTTCAAAACATTTCTATACTTCTGCGTCCTAAAACTTTGTAATCGTTCCATAGTCGCCTTCTACTGTCATCCACAAAACATCTCGGTATCTGTTTAAAACTCATCTATCTACAGGATCCATTAAAATTACTCGTCTCTTCCACCCTAATCCTTGTCCTTTTTTACCTCAACAATAAATACATTCCAGTCCTCAAAATAAATGAGTCATTATCGTCGCAGAAAATCCCGTCCTCAATAAACCAATTTCCTCTGGGTCCCATTTAATTGAAGTCAACCTTACTCTCCTCCTGTAGCGCTCGAGTCCCAAAACAGACCTTCTCCTTAACCACAGTCGCCACCCTCATTTTCCACCATTTTCCTAACCCGCCAATGAAAATTTGTCTTCGATTCTGCAATTCAAGCATTGACCGAATTCTCCCTCCAAAAACTTCCCATCTGAGACTTAGCAGAGAGTTAGTTATCCTCAAACATTCAACCAGTTAACATTTATCGGAAAATATCTGTCGTGTAACATGAATCGTGAAGATAACTCGGGATTAATAAATTTAGACTCTCCGCGTAAAATCGTTACAATAGTGAAAAAATGTAAAGGTTCATTTAAAATATAAGTTTTTATCAATAAAATAAAAAATCTGCATAAATATCCGGTGAACTGTCATTTAAAGAACAAAGATTGAACGTTAACTAATAACTGATTAACAATACGTAATGCTTAATACTTGAATAATACTTGATGGCAAGAATGTAACCCAACTGTATTCGGCGATTATTTTTGTATTTGTCATGGATTTCTGAACTCAATTTAAATGTGGAGAACACAGCGAACTGTCCTCTAGAATTCTAGAGCAAGCAACCAGTGAAAAAAAGAAAAAAAGGGTTAGAATTCTTTCACTTCTACTACAGAGACACGGCTAGGACGTGGTGGGAGAACTGAAAACTTCCGAGAGAAAGAATAGTTACTATCAATCGTATTAGAACAACGATTACCACTTAGCAGACTCCCTGATCAGAGTTTGAATAATCAATAATGTCAGCTGCTCCTGCAGAGCAGCAAGCCAAGCATTTGATCACGTCCTGAAACATTGTCCTAAATATGTAGACCAACGACGTTCGCGACCTTTTACGACTAAAAAATTTGCAGATATCACTTTTATGAAAAATATACCAAATCCCAGATAGGAATTGAAATTTGAATACAGCTTGGTGCAAAATTTCTTTGCGCGAGCCAACCTAGGCGCTTGTTAAAGAGATCATAGGGGTGATGTGCAGGGCCAATAACGAGAGATCAGCCACTAAATTTCCTAGCGGTAGCGCCGGAACTGATTTTGCGGCAGAGCACGCGCGCCCCACCGTACCGAACGTTTCGGCTGCAAAATCGAAGCAGAGAGAAAAGTCGATTACGCAGATAGCGTGGGGTGGGGGAATACAAGTAAGTGAGGAACATCAAACGGCTGGGCAGGCGTTCTGAATATCCCAACGGCGTTAAGGGAAGCTTTTCCCTTCAAGCGCCGATTGCAGCAGATTCGCCCTCAATTTAAAACATCGATATTGCCCCCTCAAATTGAGATCAAGGGATGAAACCAACGGCATTCAATTACTCATTAAATCTTTGACGAATGACGATAGTTTTGTTTCTTTATCTCAATTAGAGGGGGAGAAATGATTTTTTGAATCGTGGGGAGTTTATTGGATATTCTCGCAGGACTCCGCCGAGAACTGATGCGCGTCAAGCTGCATTCTTCAAAATTAATTTCTCCCCTCTTAATTCGGATTAAGAAACGAAACCATCGTCCTTCATCAAAGATTTCATCAGCAATCGAATGACGTTGGTTGTATTTCTTGATCTCAATTAGAGGGGGCAATGTCGATTGTTAAAGCGCTAGGAAATTTAGTGGTTGATCTCTTGTCATTGGCCGTGCCCATCTCCCCTATGATCTCTGCTTGCTAGCAAAGGTAGCATGCTTATAGATCAACTGGTGCCACTTAAAAAACTTCCAGCTGGTTTCACGAATAACATCCCCGGATGACCTTATCTGTAGGTATAGAGGAAACCTACGCATACGCTTGCAGCGTAGACTATTGGTTAAGATATTAGACGAATTCCGTGATAAGAGATATTGATTCAATCAGCAGGTCCTATGACTAACAGCAGCTGAGACAATAACTTCTACAATTTTAGAATCTAAGGTAAAAAAAAACTTACTGATAATCAGTGCCTGAGTGTTTTTGACGACCAAAATGAACTGACTATAGTTTACGAATTTAAATCGCATTAGGCTATTACGGAAAAATGTAAAATTATTACTGTAACGTTAGAGAGAGTTTAAATAACCTATTATGCAGGCTACAATACTTTATCTTAATAAAAAAAACCCGAAGAATCTCAAAATTTCTACAGAGTTTCGCAGACCCCAGTAACCATTTCATTAATTTGAATAGTTACACTTCAAAAGCAAGGCTTTTCTAAATTCTGCTATCTTCTTTACATCACAAAGTACCGCTTAAAAACTGCTCTTAAAGCGGAGTCAACTACCTCGGTATATCACGCTACTACTGATATATATTTGAATAAAAGTAAAACATTTTTAAAAAATTATCAAAAAGTTCATTTTCTGCAAAATTCACGAAAAAGTTGACGTTTTCAAAAAGCAAGTTCAGCAATAATGCTATTGTAATCATCACTTAACATGGATTTGGGGTCACCGAAAAACATAATTTGAACTATAATCGTATTTATCTGAACATGATATCCAAGAAGATTGCTAAAAATTCTGACTTCGAGCGACTATAAAACTTTTACCAATTTTCAAGTAAATGAAAATAACCATTGCAGCTTCATTGTGCTTATCTCTAAACTCAGTCGATATGATACGCAAATAATTTCTTTGAGTCATCATTTGTTCAATTGAGAACTTTTTCTGAATTATGGTAAAACTAATTTAATGACAAAATCGAAAAAAGGGGGTATATTTTAATTCAGAACATTTGTTTTGGCTTATAATGGATTGTCGGACTATATCACAAGATTTGCATCAGTTCATGAATATGGTTAAGAAAAATAAGTCTCATCAACTGTAGAACAAGCTTCACGATAAAAAATCTCAATTGACACTCTATTATTGTTTGATGTGAAGAACTCCAATATTTTTAGTTCTCATTTATTCCTAAAATTGATGAAAATATCATCCGTATGAATTTTTATCGTCAAAAAAGACAATTTCTAGTAATTTAGGTGTGAATGGAAAGATCGGCGAGAGTTGGTGTAATATTATAAGTTGAACATAACAATGAATCATATTTACTTTCATTCCGCCAGCTCTCATGCGATCTTCATTTTCCAGTGCAATCATTGTCTGACCACTGGGATACCTGCCATTCCAGAAAAAATATTCATTCATTATTTTTTTAACACCGTTGGTATAATGACGTTCCAAAAGATCGCGACGCCACTGAAGCTCCTTCAGTTCTGCCAGGACTACTTCTGCATATGTTTTCATGCCTCGGCAAGGGTATGCTATTGATCGATACTCTTCCTCTTGATTCTCCCTCATTGATGAGTGTTCCTCCTGCAAAAGTTTTCCATTTATTCATCACTTTTAAAAACTTTTCCTATTCTTTTAATGATGTTTTTCAGTTATTTACTTCGGTATTCACTTCAGAATTAGCTTCGCTTAATGTTTCCTCTGATGTTTTTGCCTCCACTATTTGCCTCTCTTCATTACCTTCATGAAATTTGTGACATTGCGTACATTTGACACCATGACCCTCCTGCCAATTTTCGATCAATCTCTCGCCGTACGAATTTGCCCCTTTTCGCGAACTTTGTGGTAAATTTGGTGGACTCATTTCAATAGTTCAATAAGACATAAGTGATAAATTTGGCAAACATTCTTATTTTACTCTCGAGGCTTACAAAAATTTATTATGGTTACGTATTAAATGTTAGTTTTCTTCTAAATATAATGAATGATTCACGTTTTTTGATTTTCATTTGTTCCGAAAAACGTTGCCTAAACATAGTAACAAATATAGAAGTCGGTAATTTTTCTGTTTATCCAATTTTAGTAATTCGTTTTTGCTCTTATGGATTTAGACGCCATGCTTTATCATCCTGAAGATAATAAATCTTTTGGGGTTGTTTTAATTACGCTCCACGCAAGAACTGAGTGGATTTAAATTTTAGCCTTTTAGCTTTTCAGAAGTCTAGGCACGGATATGTCGGCATGTGGCACAGAAAATGGGCAAGAAATCTAGAGTTTTCAATGAAATTCTACAACGTTCTGAATAAGTTTGAGATATTCAGAATTGTTTAAAAGATTTTCGGTTACTAAGTAGAGTTACTAAGCGTGACGACATCCTCAGGTTTTATAGAAAATTCGAGTTAACCTTTTGGTTCTTCAGAAAATCCTAAGGGTTTTCAGCGTGCGTGAAAAGTCTTCAAAATTCAACAAATTCCTCGACATTTCAGGCAGGCACCGGAAAGTTCTAGAGACGAACAATACACTGAAAATATTACACAAATTACGAGAAAATTCGAGGACTTTCAAATAGATACAAGGGAGTATAAGAATTGCTTAGAAATGATGAAAAAAAATTTAGAAATTTCTAAATAAAGAATCGGAAGAACTTTAGCGAACTTCTGAACAATTTATTGCACTGAGAGAAAAATTTAGTATATTTAAAAAAAAATTAGTTTGAAACTAACAAATGAATTTAATGAATAGTTGCAAACACATATGTGATTGCGACTGCTAAATATTTAGTTAAATAAATTTGTTCGAAACAACTAATAGACATTTTTGTATCCTGAGATAATTTTTGTACTTAAAACAAAAAACAGGATAAATTCAGACACAGTTGTTACTAATCCAGGTCAATATTGCAATACTCTACGAACATGAATGGTTAAAAATAACAAAATGTATTATAAGAAGCAACATATGAAATGCTTAGATGATTAAAATTACTATTAAAGATCAACGAAAAAAATATAGAGTTTCGATTGAACCTTCGAAGTGAACAGACGTGATTGTACACAGAGAGGTTTAGGAGAATAGTATGCCGATTTATTGGCACTTAAGCCACGAGTCTTTACTTCAGATAGAGCAGTTATCAAAGGTGCAAGTGAACTCAGTTCATATCTGGATAAAGAAAAAACTCAATCCAAAACCCTCTTGAGGGTTGAAGTGGTGTAATCCGTGAATTTTTGGAGGCAAAAATTCTACGGCGGGCATCATGGCCACACCAACGAAATACCAAAATTCCCAAAGTTCCAGAAAAGGTCAAACTTACTCTAGTATTACTAAAACCAGACCCACAAAATAAGGCGCAATCGTAATGGATTATGTACAGGAATCTCAGATAGAAGATTACATGTGGGCATTGAAAGGTGTACGGTAATAGACTCGCCTTTACCGACACATAGGGGCATTTTAACTGCTGCCACTTACGGTGGCAGCACTTACGGTGGGCCCCTCGTCGCACCGGTGGACATGTCGCTGTCGCCGATTGCGGGGCGGGACCCAAAAGACGCTTGCGACGGAAAAGCTTTTTTTTGAATGCCCAACCGTCAGTTAGAAAATCTCTGTGAAAGTGTACACTGTGTGATCATATCGATCAGGATTCATATCCACCTTTTAACTAACGATCTGTCCCGCAAAGACAATAAACTTGATTGAACTAGTGATCCCGAATGCCATTTCGGATAAATCACGAATAATTTAAACTATTTAACATCCACAACTTAAACAACGCGATCTCGAGATCAGTGGTCCGTAGCCTCTTGATTAGCCACATAAACACTTCACGAACGGTGAAAGTCAATTGTGCATCACAAACAATCAACATGAACAACTGATCAAGTCAAATACCAAAATCATTCTAAATAACCGCGAATTAATTCCGAAATAGAAACTAGTGTGCGTATGTGTGTGTGTGTGTGTGTGTGTGTGTGTGTTGACGCATAAACTGTCGGATTTGTTGCGTCATTCGCAGTTATCTTTATAAACTAGTTAATAAACTTGGGTTTTTTATGCCGATAGGCTTAAATAAAATATTGTGTTCTTATTTTATTCATTAATATTCCCTAAAATTTATTACAACCACTATACCACCAAGGGTATGATGGTATTCAACGATTATTCAAAAGGAATATTAAAAGACGAAAAGAAAATACGTTACCTCTCGCGAATCTCCAACAATCGAGTGTGTTGCTATTTACAAAGCAGACAGCAAGTCATAGATTTGCTCAACACTTGCGATACAATCGAAATTAAAGAGAAAGTTATTCGCATCAGACCACTAGTCTCCCAAAGTCGGAAAATTATTATCTCTAATGCTAGGCCCGAAATTCCTAATGACGTTTTAGAAGAGGCCTTAATTAAGGCATCAATACGATTAACTTCAATGATAAGTGAACTGAGAGCCAGCTCCTCAGATTCTATTTTTTCACATATAAGTAGTTTCCGAAGACAAGTATTCATTGAACCAGATGATGTTGAAAAGGTTCCGAATGTCATGCCCATTGAATACGAAGGATCTAAATACTACGTTTATTTTTCCTCGAAGAAAATTTCATGTTTCCTTTGCCATGGAGAGGGGCACATTGCGAAAAACTGTCAGGAGCAGATAGTAATTGAGGTAAAGATACGGTCGATGAAGGAATAATAGATTTGGACAAAAATTTCCCGGTTCCTCCTCCTGTGATAACAACTATCGTCGACGAAAACGCCAGTCCCGAAACAGGAATAAGCGCCCAACCTTTCTCTGTACCGCAAACACCCATTGGTAAACAAACTAATAAACGGGCCCTCTCAACTTCTACCTCCGAATCCACCGCGATGAATGCACCTCAGGCAATTCAAGAAAGCAGGTCAAATATAATAAATACCGATCACTCCACCGATTATGATTCCGATTGGAGTCAAACATCTAAATCTAGCAAAGTCAAAAAACCAGCACAGAAAAAAAAAAGTAGACAAAGAGGAAAACAATACCCTTACTCAACCGATCAATTGGGAACAGACAGAAAAATTCATCGCTGAATCAAATAAACAATACCCACTCGATGCAGAAGCTATTAAAGGTTTATTTCAATCCACTAAAGGAGTACCAGATGTAATGGAAACTGTACTTGACTATACTAAAAATGTTGAAGGACTGAAAGAAATGTTGGATGATATCTACCAAACTCTTCCAAACTCAGGCTCCAAGAATCGATGAACGCGTATCATTAAAAAGATAAATGGGTATATACAGAATAATGAGGAGACTCTAATGGAGGACGAAAATTAAAATTAAATTATATAATCAATCGCAAAAAGGGGGGTCAAAAAAAAAAGAAAAAATAAATAAAAAGAAAAATAAACAAACCACAATGAACAATCACACTAACACCAAAAATGTTGAGAAAGATCTCAGAATTCTTCTTTGGAATGCTAGGTCTATAAGACGAATTAAAGAAGAAATTCCTAAATTATTAGAAGAAATCGACATTTTCATTTGTCTCGAAACTCGCCTGGATTCTTTGACAGTTGCAGCACACGAATGTAAATATCCCGGATTTGTCGTGTACAGAAAAGATAGAAACTTCAAGAAAAGATAGAAAGATGGCTTCCCATCTTCATCAGGCAAAACCTAGCATTCAAGGAAATTCAAACTTTAAAAATTCCAGATAGCAGAATAGAAATGTGTGCCTTACAACTGACGAATATTCAACCCAGTCTTACCCTATTTGTATGCTATCGACCTCCAGGTTTCACGCTCTCCCAATCCAGCTAGGACGAGCTAATATCGAACATGGACAATTATAATAATTTTTTGCTGATGGGAGATTTTAATGCCCATCACACGATCTGTAACTGCCGGCAAACTTCTACCAATGGAGCTAGATTTTACAAAGCTATTGAAAATCGAGACCTTTACATACACAATACTGATACTCACTCGCACCTAGACATTCGTACTCTATCTCACTCAAACATTGATCTTATAATTTCCAATCTAGAAATATCAGGAAAAATAAACTACGAAATAGGAGACGAGCTCATGGGATCTGACCATTTCCCCTTGCATATTAATGTACAGGTAGAAAAAAACTACTATAGGAAAAAAACATTCAGGTTGTATACCATCAAAACGGACTGGGATGAATTTGAAAAATTTCTGCAACAAAAATATGAAAAATTTCTTAATACAGGAGATACAGCCACAGGAGAGAATCGACCGGAACACATGAATATCCCTTTTACATACTTTAAGGAGGAGTTTAAAAAATTATCAAAAAAAAATACGTCCCAACATTTGAAAGAACAAGCCCTATATACGGGCAAATGATATTTTGACTATTACTTCAAAGACTGTTCCAAGCCATGGTTTCATAAATTTGTTAAGCTACAGCGTCACACAATTGTGTGGGTAAATCGCATCAGGGCAAATCATTACAATTTGAACGCATCGTTGGTTAGAATTGGAATTATCGAAGACTCTACATGTGAATGCAGCTACCCAGAAGCAGACATCAACCACATTGTGTGGCAATGCCCGAGATCCGAAGAACAGAGAAGGAAAATGATGAACAAAATAGTGAAATACTGTCAACTTCCGTGCACAATGTTGAATATTGTACATGATTTAAATCCCATAGTTATTAATGCCATTGATAAATTTCTGAAAGAATGTAATCTGAAAATATAAATGCCCATACGGGTAGTACTCTATATTGTATTTACAATTCAGCTAATAAACCTGCCATATAGGTTTCAATGCTTAATAAAAAAAAAAAAAAAAAAAAACGAAGGAAAAACAATTCCAAATTTGAATAATTCTTTTTTCAGATTATAATATTTATAATTTATATTTTGAATAATCTTTTTGTGTTTTGAGTTTTTGTTTGGTTGGTTTATTAAGTTATGAATAAGGAATATAAGTAATTTTTGGTTCCATAAATAATTTTTTCAAATTCTTATTAGGCTTTCGTTATTCATTTATTAGAAGAAATCAATGAAGCTCGTACAGTGGTTTCGTATCGGAATTACACATCTCGACGAACTTAAAGAATAAACATTCAACTTCATATGGCTTATTTGCTTAACATCATGAACAAAATACCATTTTTGGCTGCGTATTACCTCGTAACTTTGGAGATGTTCATCAATACTGCGTTTGGATAACTCCTTCATCACAAAATAAACAGTCTTATGCGTTTGAACAATCACATGAACTTGACAAAGAACTAATTCGCTATCTAACTGTTTTAAACCTATTATTGAACCCGTTTTGTACACAGCGATTTGACATTCTACAGAATCAATCAAACTCACTTAGTCTGGCATCTCTGTAGGCAAGCAATGTTTGAAATTTTCAAAATTTTTACAATCACGTAAATCATAATTTCTTTTATTTACATAAATTATTGAAGAGCAAAATGATTCAAATGACTTTTATAATTATATAAATTACTGAAGGAATGATCACAATCCCGTACCGGACAAAAGCACGCTTTACGTACCGCGTTGTGAATTAAACTTACATGAGTAATTGAATTATCAACCATGTTTAACTTCTGTGTAGAATACGGGCATAAATACATTTTTATACTTTTTTTATATTATTATCTGAAAAAAATATCAACATAACACTTTATAAACGCGGTTTTGTTTCGCAATAACACTTAGTAATATCACATCAATTTTGTGTAGAACTATATACGTCGTGAGTAATATTCACTGTATTCCACAAAAAACATAATCTTTTTTATATGTAAATAACATAAGAGAATATGTGAAAAAGTGCAAAAAGAACTGTGACTGGACAATTATGATTCTTCGAAGAAATCTTTATCCACTATGTTGGAGAGATCGTTGAAGAATGATACGTCTTCGGCAATTCCAAAAGGAATAATTTCCATGGTCATTTCATTTTCAATGAGATGGGATTCCTGGAGTGTGTCAGGGCAATCAACGTTTCCTAATTTTATGTGTGCCTCTAACTCACTCACTATTTCTGATGCTGTTGAGTCAGCCTCTGGTGCCAAATGAATCAAGGTCTCTTAAATTACGCACCACAGATGATAACTTTCCACTGGATACCTGGCATCAAGGGCGTGAAAACATTGAAAACAAATTGTCAATCCTTTAAGTACACTCGGAACCTTCCAGAAAATTTTGTCGATCGAGGCGTAGCAAGCGGTGATTTTCATAAGGGACTCTCCTATGACAATTACAAATGGTTAGAGAGGTTGACACCGTTTCTTTAATTTTTTGGCTCTGCGTTTTATACCTCGTTCTTTTACCTCATCAGTCAAAATTAAACAAAATTCAAATACCTATAAGTAAAGATTTACCCTTATATTCATAATTTTTCTTTCAATTTTTTCGGTTTTCGCAAAAAATTTGTTTTAAAAAAAAAGTCAGCATTGAAAATAATAAAAATAATTTAATTTAAAAAAAAAAAATAATGAGACATTTCTAAATCTCAGCAAATACTTCTCATGAATATTTCGTGATTATTTTATCGTTATTGCTCAAATTATTACCTCGAGATGAAGAATCATGCTGTTTTGTGAGTCCAAGGCTGAGGGTCGGTAATGTTAAGACACTTTTATTTTGGGAGGAAACAACATTGGAAACAAATGAATCTCTGCAGAAGTCTTCGAATCATCGTCAACGTCTTTGTTATCAATTATTTCCATCAACTTTTTAAAGTCCTGACGGCGTTCGTTGCCAGAATGAAGAGCTCTCAAATCTTTCATAAAGTTTTGCCACGTACTGAGCTCTAGCTCAAAATTAGGTAAATTTTTCATTACTCGAAAGTCAATTTCAATGAGTTTGTGTCCATCTGGTCGCTTCAAAATCGGCCAATTTTCAACAAAATCCGCCACATTAGCACTGGTTTCAGTTTGTAAATCCTTTTGCCGCAACGGCCTTGAAAGTTCCCAGTGTTGCAACACTTCATTCCAAGGGGTAACATGAATTTCAAGCCAAGCTTTAGAAGCCTCAGCGTCCGCAGTAACAATAACATTTTTTTTCGTAGGCTTGCCAGCCTTGTATCGTTTCAACTTTTTTATTATATTTCTGTCCTTCGAGGGAAGTTTACCCTTTGATGGAATAGACTTCTTCGTTCTTGATTGACTCTTTGGAATTGGTGGCTGGTAATATGTCGCGGAACGTTCATTTTTGAAAACATCCACAATTTTTTTGGCCAGAATATTCAGACATTGGTTTGCCATCTTTTTGGACACTTTCATGGCTGATTTAAGGATAACGTCCACGATGATTTTTCTCGATTTTGCATCAAGAACTCGTACAGCCTTGTAGTGATTTAAAACTTCTCTCCCCTCCAAATGATTTTTCAGTGCTTTCATCACTGAAAAACTCTGCATGGCAAATAATTGCTACCCGAAAAATGCATCTTGTCTTTCCAGGGTGAAGTCTTCCGGACTGTCTTCATTTTCTTTGTTTCCAAGTGTTTCAATACACTGAGAGAAAAATTTAGTCAAATGCACTAAACCTATTTGCTTGCGACTAAAAATGATTGTTTTTATTGAATTAGATTTAAAACACTCAAACATTTATTTGAAATACACAATTCTTTTATTAATTTGACATTTTGATAGATTAGCGTCAATTTACCATTTCTTAACAAATATGTAGTAAAAACGAAGGAATATACTCTTAATCACACAGTTATATAAAATTCAAACAGAAAAATGAATTATTCGATGCTACTACATTAATTTATTGTAAGAATTGAGCAGTTACAAAATATGTTTCTGATCTTAATGGATAAAAAATAATAATTAGTTGAATTTACTAAATATGTTTCTACATTGAATACGTTGTCAGGCATATTTTAACGAATACGAATTCTAAATTTGAATTCATGCAGACAAGTAAAATTACTATTGAACCCCTAAATTTATCTGGATTTACTACATAGTTTCTTAACGTAACCACATAAGTTTGTTCTCTCACTAAACAATAGGTTAGTTTTTGCAAAGTTGCGGAACGCATGCGCCGGGAAAATTTTACCCATTCCTAATGAGAGCCCTTGCGACGAAATCGTCTTAGTCCCGATCTGCCGGTAATTCTGTTAGGTTGCTGACGCAATAGTTGAAATTGTTTTGGGTGTGATATTGTGTCGTTTGTACTATTAGAATACGTAAGGAAAATCAAACATAATTGTATTATTTTTCTTCATATCGGAAAAAAAGTAAAGATTGCCTAAGCAGATTGCGTGAATAAAGAAAAAGTAATTTAGCACAAGAACAGGACGCATAGTTTGTGTTTCGTCTCCATCAATTGTTCACCTTTTTTTGTCTCTGAACCATAAAATCGCGCGAAGACCCATAACCTCCGAACTCGTTATTTATAGTGGGGAACTCCCCAATTTTACTAGCATCCATATGCTGGACACACTTCGAGAAAAGTCTGGCCACAGATTTATAACTTCAAAGATGTCAAATTTCTGCCGTTCTTCAACTCGCACCCTCTCTACTTCCACCATCAATAGATTCCCCCAATCAGAGCCAACCAAAAATAATTGTGGTATGACATTTTCCCTACCCTTGCTTGGTCTCTGGCACGAGGAAAAACGAAGGGAGTTCAATGCGTTTCTGAGACTTAAGGTAGTGTGACGTGATACGTCTTGTTCGTAACATTGTACGCAAAATCGGGTATATAAAAAACAGCAAATAGTGTTTTCATACACCTAGTGTCCGTGTTAAGTGATTATTAAGGGGGAGCCTGCTTTAGAGGCTTCAAAAAATCGATTTTTTTTTTTGCGTAAATCACTTCCTAAACTATCCAAGAATATGTCTCCAAAATTTCAGAACAAAATTCGGATTATTTCCGGAGATACAGACGAAATAGTGAGCAAGCGTTGAGCAGGAATACGAGCATCACGAAACCTTTGACACGCGATTTCTCGGATTTTCATTTTTATGATCTTTTCAAATTGCGGGGAAAGATAGGAAAAAAAGTAAATGTCCTATCTAAACGAATCAAGATGCGTTGAATTTGGAATTAAATTCTCTTCAAGGTGAACCTAACATATCTTAAGAAAGTTAACATTAATTCGGTTTTTAAACGATTTAAAGTAAATTTTTTTTTTTTTAAATGCATTTTTTTTCAATCTGCGAAAAATTGTTGAATTTTTCACTTTTTGTTGAATTTTCGTGGTCAACCTGGGAATTACACTATTGAAAATTAAAAATTTCTTTTGTTTTTCTGTTTCACATGAAAATTGCGACCTGCATCTTGCCCGACCCACAGAAATTGCACACTCGAGGCGCCTCCGTAAATATCTTCAAACATGAAAAATATCTAATGTATAATAATAAAAAAATTTGAGAAAACTCTTGAAATATATAAGAATAAACCCTAAAAGTTTCATTTCAATCAGACATTTCTTTCCTTTCCAAAAAAATCCTTGAAAATATAGATTTTTTGAAGCCTCTAAAGCAGGCTCCCCCCTTAATTTCCTTTAACCATTAAATTTCTTCTCCAGAGTTCTAATACCTGGAGAGACTTTGAAATAAACATAATATCTCGAGTGATATGAATTTAGTAGCTGCAGTGTATCAACCCTGGACTGATACAGTTTGTTCTTCCGTAAAATTTTTACTCTTCGCTTTGAACTAACCAAAAATTATTTTACGAGTGTTTCATTTGTAATAAGAGAAGATTCTGAATTTCAAGTTTTTAACATAAAAAGTCGATCCCCGATTGTTTCCAGAAAACTTTAATTCAATTCAACCACAAATTTAATCAATGGAACGAAATATTAGTCACATTTTGCTAAATATTTAGTAAAAACTACGAATTTTTGGGTCATTTGACGTGCTAAATATTTTGGAGACTTGTCATATTTTACTGACGAAATCGACTTGTTTTTTTTTCAGTTTAACTAGAAGAGGTTAATATAATAACTATCTCAGTCTCGATTCCGTAGTCCTCGTAATTTAAAAACTCGTCGTTTTTGAATGTCATTCATAAAACATTTCAATGCGTTAGTATTTTGAATCTTTTAGCTGACAACTTCATTTATTAAATTCATGCAGACGCTTTTCTTTTATTTTTCCGGAGTTATTTTTTTTGAGGGGTTTCCATCTTTTGATTTGCTATACGATTAAGTTGTTTTGTCACTCACGTAAATAGCCTTCGCCCTCATTTTAATAAGAAATGGTTTGATAGAATGACTTCTTTCATTGTTACTTATTTGAATTGTCGTCATGAGACATTTCTCTGAAAAATCTCAGCCAAATGCACTGATTCTGGATATTCCTAATCGATTAATTCATTACTTTAGATTCAAAAATGGTTTCATGAGAAATACTATATTTTATTTGTTTTTTTTGCACATCATTTTATCATATCATTTTTCAATGACATTTGCTAGTGATGAGTTCACCGAAGATGACTCGAAGATAAATTTGAAATTTGTATTCGTCAAAATATGCTGATAACGTATTCAATGTAGAAACATATTTAGTAAATTCAACTAATGATTATTTTTTATCCATTAAGATTAGAAACATATTTTGTAACTGCTCAATTCTTACAATAAATTAATGTAGTAGAATCGAATAATTCATTTTTCTGTTTGAATTTTATATAACTGTGTGATTAAGAGTAAATTCTTTCGTTTTTATTACATATTTGTTAAGAAATGGTAAATTGACGCTAATCTATCAAAATATCAAATTAATAAAATAATTGTTTACTTCAAAAAAATGTTTGAGTGTTTTAAATCTAATTTAATAAAAACAATCATTTTTAATCGCAAACAAATAGGTATAGTACATTTGACTAAATATTTCTCTCAGTGTGGAATCGGAGAAAGGAGAACTAACTCCGAGAAATTCCCTGTCAATGCACGTGTCATATCCTGAGCTTCATAGCCAGTAGATGTCACTATATATGATTAATCTTAGTCCACGAAATTTAAATTAATCTTAATTTTTATTATTTTATTTTTTTTATTTTTAATGAAATTTGTTGCAAGTTCTTGCAAGAACTTGCATTTGGCCATCGCCCGAGGGCTTTCAGCCAAGTATTTCCAAATATTTACATTTTATTGTTAACAATTATTGTAACCAAAAGCAAAAAAAAAAAAAAGTGATTGGGTTTTTGTTTTTTTTTCTTTTTAAGTCCATTATTGGAGATATTCAAGAATTCGCTAGGAGTCAGATCCCAGATTCTCAATTCTGACAGATTCAAGATTTTCAAATAAGGTATGATGAGGGTGTTTACCCGAATATGGTCCAATTTATTGATAGCAAAACTCGATGTTAGTTTGAGGAGTCTGTCAATGATGGGTTCTATTTTGGTGTGTTCGTATAGGAGAGTATGGGATGGATTGCGAAGGGGGTTGTCGGGATGACGAATTTTGGTCATTTTACGGAGAGTGGTTCTTTCGGCTACGCCTATTATTTTTTTGGTACCACGTCTGGAATTGAGGAGGAGAGGATGGGCATAGTCTAGGATCGGGCGGCATATGGCTTTATATATTTTAACTATGTGTTGTGTGTTGAGCCCCTTGTCTTTGTAGGTGAGGCTTCGGAATTTTATTCCTCTAGCTATGCACTTTTGTTTGAAGATGTTGGCGTGGGCTCTGAAGTTGAGGTTGTAGTCAACCTCAACCCCGAGGTATCTTGTGTGGGGACAGGGAGAAATGGGGGTATTCTGTAGGGTAATGGTGGACGACGATTTTTGAGGGTTGAGAAGAAATTGCATGTATTGGGATTTGGAAGGATTGAGTTCGAGGCGCCATTGGCTGAACCATCTCTGCACTTTATCCGCGAGGTCTTGAAGGTTTTTCGTTGCCGATTCCCAGTTTTTGCCGTGCCCAACGAGAGCAGTGTCATCAGCGAATTGTACAAGATATTTCTCGGGGTTGTTTATCGAGAAGGAGTTATCGAGGATGTCGTGGCCCAATAGGTTGTATAGGAGAGGGGTCAGGGGGGAGCCTTGAGCGACACCTTGCTGGGGTGAGAATTCGTGGGAGAACCCATTTTTCATTTTAATAGAGAGGCGACGGTTCAGTAGGAATTGTTGGATAATCTTTATGAGGTATTTGGGACAGTTGAGTTTGTTAAGTTTGTAGAGAAATTCTTTGTGCCAGACACTATGAAAGGCCTTCTGTACGTCCAGAAATAAGGTGTTAGTTTTCAGGTTGTTGTGTTTAGCGGTTTGCACGTTGGATGTGAGAATGGTAAGGGGATGTAGGGTGGATTTGTGTTCCCTGAATTCGAATTGAAAAACAGGAATATCATCATGGGTCGCTGTGTACAGCCTCTTCTTTATAATTTTTCGAACATTTTTCCCAAAGAGGGAAGGAGGGTATTGGTCTGTAACTGTCAATGCGGTGGACATTTTTATTCGTTTTAGGAATAACAATGATAATCCCCTTTTTCCATTCGGGTGGAAAGTCGGAGTTTTTCATGCAGAAATTGAAAATTGTCCTGATGTGGAGGTGAATTAAGTTGGGAAAGATTCTTGAAGGTAATTCGGCGTATGCTATCGTGACCGGGGGCTGTATTTTTACCGCTCGTCAGGGATCTTCGATATTCTCTGGAGGCAATGGTGGGAGGGTTTTCGGGAGGGGGTGCAGGAGAATGGGAGAAGTCGTCGTACCAGTCATCTACAAGGTCATGCATTATGTCGTCAAAGGTGTCGGATTCCGTTAATTTATATGCGTTTTC
Organism: Diachasmimorpha longicaudata; assembly: GCF_034640455.1. Taxonomy (NCBI): domain Eukaryota; kingdom Metazoa; phylum Arthropoda; class Insecta; order Hymenoptera; family Braconidae; genus Diachasmimorpha; species Diachasmimorpha longicaudata. The sequence goes on from NC_087240.1 coordinate 1,449,038, forward strand.
AATGTATTCTGCAAAAGCGTCACTTTTGTCTGTGTCAGAAGTAAGGGAGCGGGTGTTGTATATTATTTCTGGGATTGTCATTTCCGGTCTGTATCTGGAAAGTTTCTTGATGGTGGACCAATATTCTTTACCCTGTTTGCACTGAATTTCCCTGCACGCCTTGAGCCATTGATAGGACCTGAACTCCTGAGAGAGACTGAAAATGGTTTTGTTGAGGGCGTTAATTTCTGCTTTGATTTTTTTGTTAACGGCAGGACTCCGAAGTTTGTTCTCTTGGTATTTCCTGTAGTTCTTCCTCTTAGTTTTGATGAGATGTATGATGAACGGTGGTAGCTTATAATTGAAGAAATTATGTTTGATTTTAGGCGTGTGATTTAGTATGGTTTTTGATAAAAATGTATTGAATGTCGTAATATTTCTTTCGTTTATTTCCGGGTGGTTGGTGATAAACTGTTGTAATTCGGCGTTAACTTTAACGATATCTGTTTTTGCGAAGTTATAAAGAGGAGGGTGCAGGTCTTCGGTGAAAATTCTGGGGTCTTTGGTGATGCTTAATTTGATTGGTAGATGATCCGAACCCAGGTCTGGGAAGAGTTCAATGTCGTGTATTCTGTTTTGAATGTTCTTGGTACAGAAGATTAGATCAGGTGTAGTGTCATCGTTTTGCGGCATGATGAATGTTGGGTCTGTGTGTAGTTGGGTGTACTGGCCAGTAGAAAGAAAGTTTTTGAATTGATGATTTTTGTGTTTATTAGGATTGAAGTCCCCTATTATGATGGCGTATTTGCAGAGTGATGCCTTGATGAACAAAGAGTTTTCTAGTTTTGCCGAGTGGTGGGAATATATTAGAAAAATATGGAGTGGTTCATCTCTGAAGGCAAGAGAGAAGTGGAGAATTTCATTCAGTTGATGATTAATGGACGGAGCATTTTGTTTTTTGAGTTGGAGGTTCGGATGTGTTTGGACTAGTGCCCCTCCTCTTGTTTTCCCTCTCAGTGTCACTCCGATTTTGCCCATTGAGAACCAGTCTCTGTATTTGATGTTGGTGTTTTCGTTGATCTTGGCTTCAACGAATAGACTGCAGTTGATATTGTGATTTTCCATAAAGTGATTTATGAGGGGCTTCTTGTTGGAGTAACTGTTAATGTTGGAACATAATATATTAATTGTTTCCATTTTCGATTATGACACTTTTGCTTGTTGATGGTTCGGTGGGTGACGGGGCCTCTGGTGCATCGAGGTTGAACATCAAGATGTATATTTTGTTACCGGAGAAAACTGCTGCTGTGTCGATCCTGAAGGTGTCGATGAAGCGTTTTTTCAGTTTGGCGATGAGTTCTTTTCTGTTTTTATTTTTGGGGTTGTTTATTTTGTTGATGTAGGTGCTGATTATGTAGTCATGGGTGGTGATGGGGTCGTGAATTGGATTGTTTTTGGTGATGGTTTTATCAAGCTCGGATGATTTTTTATTGATTGATTTAATGGGTGCATTGGGAACTCCTTCTACAGGCTTTGTTGGTCTATTGGAACATTTGGCACTCAGAGGTGGTGTGCGTGAATTGGGCACATTTGCTGCATGGCGACGGGGCTGCGGGGGAGGGGAACTGGGATATACGGGATAGTGTTTGTTGAAGAAGAAAACTCCCTCATTCATTAATTTGTGGAATGATTTTTCGCACCCGGTAATAACTCTGAAGAGTGAGGTGGGTTTGCTTGTTGCTCTGGCGATAATCCTTTTGCAGTAGCGGTGATTGATACTGTTGTCAACCAGGTGTTTCTTCATTGTGTCATCATCGATTTCGAATTCGACAGTCGCAATTACCATAGCGTAGGTAGCAGGGGGAGAAGGATTAGCCTGGGATGTGTTTAAGTGTGTTTCCTTAAAATCGGTCAGTGTACCTTTGGTTTTTAGTAGATTGAGAGTGTTGATGAGATCGATCTTGTTTGTGTTAGATTTGAGTAGGAATCCTTGACTCGTTTGGATGATGACATCCTTGTTGTTGTTGCGGTTTGAGTTCCAGAGTTTTGCGAATTCAATACGACTTGTGATGTTTGATCTAATGTAGTATAGGTTGTTGAATGTTTTGTGGATGATTTCTTGGGAACGTTTGGAGGAGTTGATAGATTTTTAACTGTTTGGAGTGTTGTTGGATGTGAACGAAAGTGAGTTGTTGGTGGTGATTGGAAGAGCTGGGAATCCGCGTGATGGAGAGGTATCAGTATCCATGCTGTCAGCAATGCTGGATGCAGAACTTGCAAGTTGGCTGTCATCTTTTCTCGTTCTTCTTCTTTTTCTTGGAAGAGATTCAAGACTGCTTTCACATACCCCGGCGGTAGGGTTTTGTTTTTTTTTACCCTTCTTCGTTTTATTCTTCATAAGGACACACTAGAGTGGTATACTCGACCGGTTAAATTAATTTCGCGACCACTATACACAGTTGTTGACGCGTCAACGTCTCAAGTGCGACTGTCTTAATTTTTATTTTCAATCAGTGTCGAAATACGCAGAAAATAAGTAGATACAATGGACAATAAAAACAATACCACCAGTGTGGGAAAGACCGTTACGCATAAATCTTAACCGCTTGAGTTTAACTTTCCTATTTATTTACCCGTAAAATTCATTGGATAAACATTTTCTCCAAACCCGAAACTTGAGAAGGAAACCATAAATCTTCGAATCAATGCAGTCTAAATCATAAAGTACCAGTTCTGTTTTTGCTCATGTTTTGATTCAACAGGTGTGAGGTCTTCTTTGTCCATTGTATCGAAAGTATCGATGTCACGCGTTTTCCTTTTCACCGCTTTCCTTATTCTACCCCTCTTCCCTTTTCTTGACCAAGTTGCGGGCGCAACATTGAGAGTAGTGGGGTTGTAGGACCGAACCCTCGGAAAATTACTTAAGTTTAGTTCAGTTCGATTTTAACTTGTGTCTATGCCGCTTCTCTCTTCAATTAGTTAATCTCCAAATTTCACAGTATAGTTGTGTTATTAGTTTTTCTGAATGTCTATTAATGTTTCAAGACTCCAGTTAAGCTTCAAAAGTTATTGAATAAAGTGTGTGTTACGTGCTCTCCTAAACACTGCTGTTTGGATTGATTTTATTTACAAAACCTGCATCCAACTATTTCATTTCAACGAGTTGACATCAATGGAGTCCTCATTAGAGGTTTAGCGGCTAACGAATTCCACGTTTGTAACGCTTGGCGCAAATATTCGTTAATGGCGCCACTGTCCTACTAGTGACTCGATAGGACATAACACGTGTATTATGTCCTATGTCTTCTGTCTTATGTCCTCATCGTTAATAGGACATAACGTGTGTTATGTCCTATCGAGTTAACGATGAGGACATAAGAGGTTAACGATGAGATTAATGATGAGAGGTTAACAATGTCCCATGCATTTTTAGGGTGTATTGAAAATATAAAACATTGATGAGGATTTTTCGTAAGCTTCTTCAATGTAGTATGGAAGTGCGTTATTAGTTTTAGATTTTTTTGTAAATGTATAACAATGTTGAAAAATGGAAAATTCACAAAAGCTAATGGATATTCCTGAAAAAAAATTCCAACATGATGAAACTTCGCACATAGATAGATAATCATGAGCCCCACAACTGTTTTATTTTGTCAAGGCGATCGCATCACTAATTCATAACAAAATTTAGAAAAAAACATTTAGAATTTGTCATAAGTTTAAAAATCTGTGCACGAAATTCGAAACTCAAAGCATGAGCTATCAATACGCTCCTCTTTCGTAAGTTTGTTAGGCACTGCAAGAAATTCTCCAATGCAATTTTCCACAATACAGATGGCACGACTTTTTCCATGGAAGAGTAGAGTTCCATTGCAATTCATGAGACCAGTCACTGCTGATGCACTTGGAGCAACTGCTTGTCCAGAATTGATTTAAATAGAAAAGCCTCCTCTTGATTCTCTATCCCATCAGTAACATCAGTCCGACTTAATAGACCGCGATTGCTCTGATAGATCGCACACTCATTATTCTCCCTCGCATGCCTCAAAGCCCTGCGAACTTTCTTATTCTGATGATGGTATCTTTTAAACTTCTTTGTATTTATAAGGGCTCTTAGTCATAGGAGTAACTTATTTATCCTGGCTATTTGCCGAAGGTGATATTTCCCAGGTGAAAGCTAGATATTCGTTGCTATTTCCTGTGTGTACGCTCCTCCAAGGTTCTTCTGTCCAACAGTAGATGCAAATCTGTAGTCTACCGATACACTCAGACTGAAGCATCGGAATTTGGGGTCTGTGCTGGCCATGGTGGCATTTATTTTGGAGAATTTCCCAGTATTATATGTGAGTTTATGGGAAACTTTTTGCAGATCTCTGAGTAGAAGAAGATTTTAAACCCACCAGATTCGGTGTGATGTTCATAATCATCGGGATAGTTGAGATACCCACCATGTTCCACATGTGTTGTGATCATTAAACCCATATTGAGGAATACTGCGGATACTTAGTGTCAGAGCTTGACTGTCACCAACAATCTGGCTGAGAACATACGCAAAGCGCCTACGTAAATAATGGATGCCCGCTGATGTCAAAATCTCACTCTCAACAATAATTTTTTCCCCACATGATGCTCCATTGCCTTCGTGGAGCCATGAAAATTATGAGGACAGTCGTGGTCTAGATGATCGCCGTAAGCGTCGCTTTTTTTGGGTTTCATTTGCAAGTGGAATGATTCAGCACCAGCTCACCGAAATGACCAATGATGGCCCCAAAGCCATTTATGCTGTCGTAACTCCGACCCGCTTCTCGAGTACTCCAGCCCATATCATGAAACGCCATGATGTGGACTACCTTGTTGAAGGTCGCCGGTCTTTTCGGAAATTTGTCGAGCCTACGAAACGAAATAGGAAAACCCAAATGTGGTGACTGTCTCTACTACACCCTGTCACTCTGATGAAAAATTCCCCAAATATGTCGATCTCGTGAGAATACTTTCAACCGTGACAAGCGAATGAGAGAGACAAGGGAAGTGAATAAAAGTGTTGAAAGAAAATATTAAAACGCAAATTCAGCCCATATTGGGAGAAGGAAGAGCTAATGGTTGTAAAGTCTCCGCATGGAATAATTCATTCCCTCACAAACGAGTGCATATTTCTATTCAGTGTATTCTTTCTAACAGGACGGCTTGAGAAAAATGACAATAATGATGCAGACAATTACAATCAAGGTGGATGCTATAAAGTTTGTCGGGTTAATTTCGCAGCCATTTTTCAGACCTACACATATATACAGAATTCAAGGTCAATCCTACTCCCTCAGACAACATTTCATCTATATGTCTACCAATAAAAATCACGATTCTTAGGTATGTTACGGATATATTCTTTTGCTTCCATACTATTCGTTAAAAAGCAATAACCACAAATTGCTTGCACTTAAAAATTAATGAAGCCTACTAGCATGAAAATCTTGAAAAAGTATAAACTACTGAGTCCAATCAAATGTCATGGAAGGTTCTCTTTTAAATAGTTATTTGAGGCTCTCCTACAGATGTTATGGGTTCCCACAAGTAATGTGAACGAACCTTTTTGATAATAATTCTTGCTAAAACTAGAGTTTGTAACGAAATAGGAATGAGTATGTTGGAGGCCCTTCTGGCGGTGAAAGTTCATTTTAATGCTACTGGTTTATGTTGCACCACATTCATGTGTCGCGAATAGATGCTGAACCTGTTTATATCCAGTAAAATGTACGGAACGAAAGATGAACATACCGAGACGGAGGAAATTGCGAACGATAAAATTTTCGAAATCTCCAACAATTTCGTGTAAAGCTTATTGGTCATATACATATTCGGCAGAATACTTTTGATTATTTATAATGTGTGATAATATCGTGTGTCATTTGTTATAATATTCTATTTTTTATGGCGAATTATAGATTATTTAATATTGTTTTATAAGTTGAACAAATCCACGAAATTTGCTCTCCAATTTTGAACGATTGACTGATTACCATCATTCTGACGCGTTGCATGTATTATATTGTTACGTTCTGTCACGTAGACCGCTACCTACCATACAGAGTCCCTATGACTCCAATATTATTACTAAATTTAGCCTCTGGCATTCAAATATTTTATTTAATAATTTAAACTTTTGGGAGAAGGTTCAAACCATTTGTAATATTTTTGAAGACTTTGGAAGATGAAAAAACACAGCCTTTTGAAATGGTCAGTTTCAGAAACTTATGAGCGGATACAAGTAATAAATCTTAAAATTTATTGATGTAGCTCAGACCCCCCAAATAAAACAGTCTGTGTATAATTTTTTGTAGTAGAGTTGCCATGTGTAATTTGAGTCCCACATCAAACCGCTCAAGTCATAAAACCTTTTCTCGGAGACAGTCTAATTTCTCCGAGAGAAACTCAACTATTTCTTCTCTCTCTTTAAAATCCACATGTGAGGCCCCTTTGATAAATTTACGTAGCCCCGGAGGCAAGGTTGAGTAAGCCCAGAAGATCAAAGGAGGAGAAACAGTGCGTTTTCGGGTTTGGAAAAGCGGTACGAAGTCAGTTGTGACTTGACCGGTTGCGCGAGAGGAGACTCTTCTTCTACCAAATTAATATCAACCTCAGTGCACACTATTTGAAAAAAACTTAGTTACCTTTACACAATAAACAAATCCTGTCTTTTATAATCTTGATCCTACATAGCATAGAGAGAAAAACTGGGGGACCAATCAGCCACAGCGTTCTAGTTAAGGGGTTGGACTTTTCATCCCTACTTGGAAACTTTCAATACAAACCCTCTCTTTGGGCCAGGGACAAAGCGTAGCACATGTGTGCAAAAACTGAGAGAGAGAGTGAGGGACCGCCTTTTATGATTCTCCCCAGGGCCTTTTTCCGGAGGGCCTTTTACAACTTTCGAGTTTGAAGAGTTTCCAATGACAATTAAGTTTTACGAATGTGTATAAAAGAAATGGGAAAGTTGTTCCCCAAAGATTTTACAGTGTAGGGTTACAATTAGGCACGCTATTCTGAAATTTCATTTTAGTATTTGTTTTAACTATTGTCATTTAATTATTTATTATTGACTTTTTTATGACTTTTATTGCCGCTAGACGGTATTCATTAGTCCAGAAGTGTAATCAGCCTTTCTGCCAGTTTACACTCTTCCTTAGGCAGCTGTCTCGTCCATGGTCTCGAGTGTCTGTGCCCTACGCGCAAAATCGTAGAGGCCCTTGATACCGTCCCTGTCGACATGTATCTCTGTGCATGCGGACCCGAAAACCTCCCATCTGACTTCATCGAGTCCGCTGCATCTTGTGCATAGGCGATGAGGGTCCTTCTCTGTCAACCCGTATCTATTGCATAGGAGGTCAGTCCCTTTGCCTATTCTCGACAGGTACAGAGCCGGATCCAGGACCATATCCGCCTTGCTTGGGTTTACCCTCAGGCTGTCCGATGTGCACCACTGCTGAACATAGTCCAGCACTTTTTGCATCTTGCGATGTAGCATGCTCGCGTCCCTGCTAGTTACCAGCAGTGCTACGTTGTCCGCGTACCCCCAATCCCTCGAGTGCGGTGAGGAGGCCGTCAACAACGAGGAGCCACAGCAGTGGGGATTTCCTTGACGTCACAAGAAATGTGGAACGCTATATCAACTTCCCGTCTTGTTGATTGCCTGTCGCCTGTTGGCCCCCCGGCCTGTCGCCTGTTGGCCCCCCTGCCTGCCCCTAGTGAGACGAGCCAGGCAGGGCCCAGTTGAGGGTCGCTTGAGACCCCCTCCCGGTTCCCGCCGAACTGGATCTGGTTCTGCTTCTCCCGCCTCTCCAGGGGCACTGCCGTTCCCATGGGTTTTCGCCATAACAAATCGACAAAATATAGTAGGAGCATATAGTAGTAGTATGTGCAGAAGTAAATTTGTTTATATTCTAGAGACATTGTATGCCTGTCATGATAACAGAAATTCATTGTTATATTCAAAATTATCACGTGTAACATCATTGCAACCAAAGAGGATTGATTGGAGTAGAGGGTGAGTTGTGGAGGTTTGACTGATGTCAGCGGCATCACAGGACCTCACCCCCGAAGAGGCAGGACGCCACAGGCAGCGCTGGGGTATCTACCCATAAGACGACTCCACAATGCTTGAGTAGCAGTCTCACTGTCAGAGGGACTAGTCGAAAAGGAGGGTGTAGTCCTCCGCTTTCCCAAATTTTTTGTTTCTAATCAAATTAGGTAAGCCTAGGATGAGCAGGAAGGAGACTATGAGGATGCTTCATTCAATATTAATGAGTTTGGGACGGCATTTTTCCAAACGCAACTACCGGATTCGGTTATACCATTTTTTAAATTGCAAATAATTATTAATTGCTATCTTCCTACACATAATCCTCATTTTCAGAAGTCCTTTGAAATTGCGAATTAAGAAACTATTCGATTATTCTGCCAAACGCATTTTTTTGCCTATTCCCATTAAAAATTGTTCACTTATGGTTCGGAATGAAAATTTTCAATTAATCGTTTTGTATTTTTCAGAATAACGAATCGAAAACGTCATTTAAAAAGGAAATAAATTAATGGGAGATGTCATTTCCTTCAGGGTTAAATCTTATAAATATATAGCTATACGACAAATGATACAAAATCTATTTAAACAGGCCCACTGGCTGATACGCAACGTGATTGACTGACACACGGGTGCCCCTGGTTCGATTGTAGCTGCGATTCATTTTTTTTATGGTCAGTGTTTTTAATCACGTAGTTTCTGCGGGTTTCAAAATTTTCGGAGGGATCATTTCACAATAAAAAACTGAATTTAAGGGTCAGAAAAAAAGAACAAAAATCAAACTATTCAATTCAATATTTTCTTCTATTGATTAATTTTCCGTGTATTAATTACGGAGCGATTCAACGATACTCTGCGTAGCATTGAATGTCTCTTTCAGTTATTAGGTTATTTTATTCCAGGTACAAAAATTCACAAAAAAGACAAAAAAACAAATCTCGATATAATTGCGAGAGGCACAAAAAACAAAATCTCTATGTAAATGGCTAATCATGAATCGAATATCCAGCCAATCTTCTTTGGGCAAAGTTGTCCTTACCTATAAAATTTTTAATATCCATAAAAATTTTGTAGATATTATATTAACAATATTTTATTTAGAATAAGTTGTATCTAAAGTTATTGCAACAGACCACTGCAGCATGTACTCTTTGCATATTTAATTCGGTGCTATTTCTTATTGATCGTTTGACAGCCTCTCTCGATTGGTTTTGTGCAGTTATTTAATTTTTAGTCATTGCAAAGAATGATAAAATAAAAATTATTATTCCAATTCTCCTATTTACCGTCCTTTATATCCCGTCTATATTTATGAAATAAAATTTATATTTATGAAATAAAAATGAAAAAAATAAAAATGGACACGCGGTAGAATTGCAGATGCTTGTTCGATAGCTAATTCTCTCATTGTGTGATACATACTGCGATTTCTTAATCCCAACCGAAAACTTTAGCTGATATCGATTGCAGTCAACACGGAATTAATTTCTACCTTGTCCACTCTGTTTAAAAAACCCTGCGCCGCGTATACAGATGTGACTATGCCTAGTTTTTTTTCGCTACAGTTGGATCCCTGCACAGTGGTGCGCTCACCATCCTGAAAATTCTGTGTCGTCGCAGAATCCGCCAGTAGCGACTAGAATTCCCCAGATTCCTTCATTATTTAAGGTCGTAAGGTTCAATTTAAATATGATTCGAATAATAAACACTCACCCTTGACCCTCTCTGTAGACCAGACGAGAGGGACGGGTGAGTCACCGAGTGGGCGCGTCCCCAGGTGGCGGATAGGAGAAAGGCCAGAGAATGAGTGGTACCACGGGGACAGAGGCAGTTGGCTATGTGACAGCACCTGAATTCTGGATCCTGGCGCCCACTTTTGAACCCGGCTAGCGATAGCTATAAGGACGACCTATGGGAGTAAGGACCCCTCAAGAAAACCCAAGGCATCCCAACCCAACTCCAAGCCAAGGTGGAAGTTATCGTGCTGAGGGCTGAATGGCACTGGGGAACAGTATCTCTAACAATACCCTTGGGGAACCAGTCAACACCCCATCCGCAGAGCCTAGATACGGGGGTATCCAGGGGGTATCCAAAAAGATCCGAATTATCTCATTAACACATTTAAATTTCTCATTATTCTCTCAGAGACCAAATCAAATTATTTCTTCCATAATTTCAATTCTTTCAAAATGTATCAATTCTCATCCATAATTTCAACAACCCTTACATCATCATTATCATCATTTTCATCAAATTCTAAAACTGAAACAATAGGTGTATGGCAACTAAAGTGTGAAATGAACAATTTTGATTTAAATCTATTTATATTTCTTGTGAATAGTGCATCACTAGTAGTTTTGTATTTTTTTGTGCTAAGATTGCGATCATTGGACATCGTTAAATCAAATTCTTCATATAAAAGCGCATCCATTTTCAAGACAAATCTGTAATCAAAAATAAAAATGTAGATTTTTTTAAAGCTATAATCGTAGCATATATATTTTTTCTGACCATCCGAATTTCCGATCGTCGATTCATGTCCCTAGTGAAATTCTCTACTAATTTGAGTATATTTTCGATTTTTCGGATTTTCCTACTTTTCCGGGTTTCCCATAATTTTTAGCAATTTTCCAACCGGCGATCACGTCCCTAGTGAAATTCTCTACTAAATTGAGTATGTTTTCGATTTTTCAGGTTTTCCTACTTTTCCGGCTTTCCCATAATTTTTAATTCTTAGCTGAAATGAGGATACTGATAATTTTCCTAATTCCCCAAAAATTCGAGATTTTCTGTAATTTTGTAGAAACTTATCAACTTCAAACTTTAAATGCAGCGCCTTTTTAAACGCTAGCGCCAAACTTGTATTATTTTAATGTAACTGTTGTTGTAAAACAGGAAGTTGTTTCCCTAGCGGAAGAAAGAAACAGCTCATATATACCTATGCGTATACTAATAGCAGTGATGCCAGACGGGGGCAAAAATCCCACGCGTGGGGGTTTCATGCGCAACTCCCTCGCGCAACTACTGCTGCGGAGTGGGGCAGTAGGAGACGGGTGGGTCCCGCATCTGGCATCACTGTAAAATCTCATCTGTCGCGAGTTCACGAGAAAATGCTCACCCACAAAAGTGCCCAACGCGCCATAAGAAGTTTTCACTTCAAAAAAAAATCTCCCTATGAAACCCCCGTTCGTCTCTCTCTCCGGACTCTTGCCACTGAAAGTGATTTCCTGTCTGGTGGAAGTCTCCAAAAACTCACGAAACGGTCGAGGACCCGTGACGGGTAAAATAGCTGAAAATGCTGTTCCCAATGTATTTTAGATATATGGAACAGCGTCCCAAGTTTAGGAAATTGAACAATCGACTGCTTTAATTTCCTTGCCCACGAATTTAAGGCCGGTTTGGAGATGGTCCTTCCCAAGAACCCCCAACATCCATAGATTGTGAAGGATTTTTATGGGGCTGCTACTCGACCCGCTGTTATGCCATAGGTCGACGACTGCCTGCGACAAAGACGGTATAAATTTATGGAAAATCAAGCAAAGTCCCGTCAGGATCTCTGTCCATTGTAATGAAAAGATCCAGACAAATGGAAAACCTCACAATCACGGGAAGGGTAAGGATGAGCTGAGACTTCGTGCTTAAAAGCAGGACTTGAAGGAGCAGGCTTGCAGCACATATGATCCTCCTACAGAAATTACCAATAGAATCTCCAGATTGTAAGTTAAAAATTTTTTCTGCACTATTGGCCAATTCCTTCGGTTACATTCTTGTTGAAATATTACAACACCGCCGTTCTGTTCCTTTTCAAAATCCCTCGGCAAGGTTTACAGTGATGAAGTCCAAGTGCCGTGCCTGTCTGGGTGAAGCCTTCTCCAGCTTCTGCCGGAACGCGAAGATGAGCGGCTTGTTGTCCGTGGAGATCGTGAATGTCCTGCCTTCTACCATATGCCTGAAATGATTGATGGCGAGGTAGATTGCATGCGCTGGACTGAGGTCCTTGGAGAAGAAGGCCAGTGGCTCCCAGTCTCCGTTGATTTGCGGCTGCAACGCTGCACCGACGGTGCGGTTGGAAGCGTTGGGGTGACCCAGGAGTGCAGCCTCCGCTAGTCTGGTCTTGCAGGTGGTGAAGGCCGTCTGGGCCTCCGGAGTCCAATTGATAGGAGTTCTGCCCTTGATGTTGCCCACCAAAAGCTCGTTGAGTGGTGCCTGGTCCTGTGCAGTCCGGGGTATGAATCTCCGGTAGAAATTCAACATACCCAAGAACTGGCGGAGCTGCTTTGCCGTCGTTGGTGCTGCATAGTTCAGGAGTGCCTAGAGTTTCTTTGGCAGTGGACGGGTGCCATCCTTAGACACCAGGTAGCACAGGAACTCCACCTCTGGCTGACCGAAAACACACTTCTGTGGGTTCATGAAGAGGCCATAGGACTGGAGGCGTTGAAATAGGATTTTCAGATGCTGTAGATGTTGCTCTGGTGTTTCGGCGGCTATTAGAATGTCATCAATGTATGCGTAGCAGAAGTCCAGATTCCGTAGGACCTCGTCAATGAACCGCTGTAACGTCTGGACGGCGTTGCGAAGACCGAACGACGTGTATGGAAACTCGAACATATCGAATGGCGTGGTGATCGCTGTTTTCGGGGTGTCCACCCCGGCGACCGGTATTTGGTGGTACGGCCGGATCAGGTCAATCATCGAGAAGATGTCCTTGCCTCAAAGCGCCTGTGCAAAATCCTGGATGTGCCGAACTGGGTAGCGGCCGGGAACAGAGCGAGCGTTGAGCGCACGGTAGTCTCAGCATAGCCTCTAGTCATCCGTCTTCTTCTTGGCCATGTGGAGAGGTGAAGACCATGGACTGTTCGAAAGTCGGGCTGTACCTCCTTGTATTGGTGTTGTGCCGTGGAGGTTTCCCGGTGCCGTCGGCCTGGTGAAATCTGGGAACTGTTGGAGAAGCCCGTGATACTGCGAATTACCTATCACCGTCTTAATGCTCGGTAAGTCGACTACTTCGACTTGGCCGGGTGAGGTGAAAGAGGTGAGGAAGTCCACGAGTCTTCCGTTGCGCAAGTCGACAAAGAGCCCGTAGTGAAACAGGAAATCTACTCCGATGATGGGCTCGGATACGTCGGCGATGACGAAGCTCCACGGAAATGTTCGCCCCAGCTTCAGATTGAGGTTCATGGAGACCGTCCCATGTGTTACGATGGTGCTGCCGTTCGTTAATTATTTTTTTTATTTGTTTATTTCCTTTGATGTTACAACGCATTTCCGCTGTTTTACATCTCCTCCCGCCTAGCCTTTCTCCTCTCTTCCTCCACTTTGTTTTTCCCTTCCCCTGCGGTGCCATGGGACCGACTTTTTCCCAACTGTACTGCATTTGCACAGGAGTAGAGGGAAACCATGGAAAACCTCTACCGTACAGTCGGCCGATAGTGCAGGGTCCCAGTGTACCCTTCCGTCACACTGACACGAAGGGTACACTGGGTCTCCACACCCGTGCCTTCCGCACAGTAATTTTTGAGCGAGCGAACGGTGTTCCTAAACGGTCACCCATCCAAGTAGTATCCCAGTGGAACGCTGCTTAGCCTGGATGATCGCCGGAGCAACACCACACTCGCCCAACCATTACAGTCGGTTCCGTTCGTTAATTATCGTCCTCCTTAAAATTCTTTCTTTTCGAGTTAGAGTCGGATTAACCAATATATGAGCTCAATAATTTATTTTATTGTTGGAGAATTTATTTCAAATAATATCACCATTGACATGGATAATATTAGTAGAAAAACTTTGATATTGTATTTATACAATAGAAATATTTCATATCTCGCATCAATGATTCATACATATTTGAGTGAACCACAAGAATTGTATTCACAATTAGTGATTTTTTTAATTTTATTGTATTGATAAAAAAATCACGTTCGTTTAATTCTATTCAAATCGCAGATACTGTTGTGCTTTTTTTTATATACACCTAAGCAATCTTTATATGTATACTTTTTTTTAAGCACTTCCTTATAAAACATCTTACGTGATGCATCATATATTGTATAAACCTCACCATAGGATATACCCTGTTTTTGATTTTTCTATATAAATACCACAGAGTATTATCGTTATTAAATAAGCTAGAGAGTCTCTACAGGCCAAAGTTTATATATCTTTTTTTTATATTGTAAGAGAAATCATTTTTTGATACTAGTTTTTAAGGTTTGTAAATATTGTATATAATAACTGTTGTATTTTGAATAAAAACTTGGTTAAAAAAAAAAAAAAAAAAAAATGGTGCTGCCGTTCGCCGACTAGAGCTCGTAGGTCGACTTGCGTTGCGGTCCACGCACTAGGTGCCGCGGAAAGTCACACAAGTCGGCTCCGGTGTCGATCAGAAACCGCACCGTAGTTTCCTGATCGGTGATGAAGAGGCGGCACGTCGTCAGGGCAGAGTCACGAGCTGCCATTAGTGATTGGCCGGGCCGTTTCCCTGAGCGGTGAAATTGCAGGATTGCATGCGAGCCTCGGGTCCGAAGCGCCAATGATACCGGCAAATGTGGTCGGTTCCGTGCTGCCGGTGTGTGGAGCGCCACCTGGATCTGCCGCATCTGGAATTGTAGCCGCGGGGACGTCCTCCATCTCCCCTACTCGATCGCTTTAGGCTCTCGATCTCCGCTCGTAGGACGCCGAATTTCTCCTCCAGGTTGAGGACCATTCGAGATAACTCTCGAAGCGCATCGATGCTGTGCGTGGCTGCCTCAGCGACCTGCGGAGCGGCAGGTGGGACCCTCGGAGCTGGATGGTCTTGTCGGCCAGATCTGCGGCGTCGTCGAGGGGGGCCTTGTGCTGCGTGGCAAAAAGCCCCTGGACGTCGGCTGGAAGGCGTGTGACCCACAGAGTACGACGTGTGTCGTCTGGGAAGTTGAGTCCTGCCAGGTTCTTAAGGTGGCGCAGAAACTGAAACGAGCTCATGCCTCCCATTTCTGCGCTCTCCAGCAGCTTCCGGATCTTCTCTTCATGGGAGGAGCTCAGACGTTTTATGAGCTCCGTTTTCAGGTGGGTGTAGGATGATGTCCCTTACATTGTTGAGATGCCTGGACCTGGCTAGCTTCCCGCAGATGTATCAAAACTTTGTTGCCTCCGAGGTGATGCCAGCAGCATGGAAGCTCCGGTCAGCGATGCTGCAGAAGAGGTCAGGGTCCTCCGGTGCGAACTCTCCCAGTTGTACGGCCACTCGGTTGATCTGGGCCATACCTTCCATTAGTTTTTGCTGCTGATCCCCTGACCACATGGCCTGGGGTGGTGGTGGGGTCCTAGGGCTGAATAGGGCCTGCCGTACGCTGTGCTGTTGTACTGGTGGCTCTTTTTTCACGACCATTGTAACAACACACGTTTGTTACACTCGAGCTAACAATTTAATGTCACTCGAGATGTGTAAGGGCTTCAATTCTCAGTTTCTCTTTGGATGAATCACTTGTGATAAACACAGACACTTTCTGTAAATTGTTATTTATTTTTACAAATGGTAAGGGTACACGAGCAAACGAGAAGGATACATTGATTTTATTTTTGGAACTTAGGTTGCACTCTTGATTTTACTTTGAGATCACGCGGTTACAAAATTGAGGGTTTTCAGGCTACCCTTTCGCACGATGTGGCTTATAAAACTAAAACATTTTGTCTAAGAGGTTCGAGGGCTGGAGGAGGGAATCCTTTCTTCGTCACAACTCCCAAAGATTCTGATTGGTCAAAAAAACTTAGAACCCCACCCTTCGAGCTGGATATTTGAAATTTGGAATGTAAGGGAAAATTCGTTTGCATGTGTTAGGATTTAGCCATTGGGGAAAAATGAACCCTTGGAAAAGAAGCAAGTACACGGCTGACAAAGGATTATGTCATAAACTGGACTCTACGTATGAAAGGACTAGCAAACCCTGTCTTCTAACATATGAAGAAAAAATGAGAGAAAAGAAGAAGAAAAAAGAAGGGAACCAGGAACGCGTATGATTTATGGCGGACTCTTGAAAAGTAGAAAGTGAATGAGAAAGTTTGAGCCTCCAGCCCGCGACCTCTCTTTATTATATATATTCCTAAGCTATTATTACACTAACCATCATTATTACTGCTACTTGATATTAATAAATTCCGAGAAGAAATCATTTCGTTGTTGGAGACGAAACAACCATGGGGCGTCTTCCAATGCTCAGCGTCCACGAACTTTTGGCGTACTTCTGACGAACTTCTTCCTCTATGTTACAGAGTGAAGAATTGGCTTTAAGAATGGGTTGTCCTCTCGTTGGATGATCCGGAATGATGTGGGGCCAATGTAGGCTGGAGAGCAAGTATGTCGATTTTCGGGAAAATACGAGCTTTTAAAGGAAGGTGTAGGAGTGTGATTGGAGAGGATTTGGTAAAGGGGATGCATAGGAATTTCTGGTCTGGGATTGGCTCGGCACTGTACTCGGGATAGCTGAG
Organism: Diachasmimorpha longicaudata; assembly: GCF_034640455.1. Lineage (NCBI taxonomy): Eukaryota > Metazoa > Arthropoda > Insecta > Hymenoptera > Braconidae > Diachasmimorpha > Diachasmimorpha longicaudata. The sequence goes on from NC_087240.1 coordinate 1,465,551, forward strand.
TTTGTGAATGGGACAGTTCTGGGGTATTCCCCTGTTTTTAATGATTGATTTCTGGGTTATTTCCCAGATTTTAATGACAAGGATTTGGAGTGTTCCTCGGATTTTATTGATGGGAATGGCGCCGGTCAGCTAGGTGGTTAGCCTACGAGGGTCTGGTTTACGGCTAGACGCGTTTGGAGAATTCTCCATCGAGTTAACAGAATGTACTGGAGACACAGTCACCACAAGTTAAAGTAATTGATGGTATTGCTACATTTATTTATCTACTTTTACCGATATCCCAATAATTCGTAAGACTCAATTAGTGGAATTTTTGCATCTCCAAATGAACAATACAGGATGTCTCAGAAGAAAATGCCTATACCGAACCGGCATATTCTCGGCGGTTGAGTCTGACCAGAAAATTATTTTTCCACTTTTCGCTCAGACCACCCTCGGCTGAAATATGGCGAGAAAAAGGACGGCCAATGGGGCGCGAGCGTTGAGCGGCTGTAGATCTGTGTGCGCGGGTAAGCGGTGTACGTGCTTCCCTTTCCCCACGGGCGGGCGTTCCATTTCGCTGGTGAGTGAGAGAGACAGAGGGGGAAAGATATTTCCCTCTCACTCATTGACAATTGCACGACAATCCTTTCAGGGGGACAGGGGCGTGAATAAAAACCTATTATAATCACCATTAGCGTTATTTATGAGAATACAAGATACAATTGGTTTGGAAAATTATGATTATTTATTGGAATAATTTGATCAGATCAAAAATTTCAACAATAATCCTCGATTATTAAATAAACTAGTTAATCTACGCAATTTCCTCATTAGACATTTAATGATTAAAAATGAATTCCTCACAAAAAAGCCTTTCGACAGAATGTTGTAAACCCATTTATTTACACGATATTTGTCAAAAAGCATTATTTAGAAAAAAAAATCCCCAAAATCACGGGCATCGCTCTTAGCATTTCAGAGATAATTGTTTAAATGTTAATTATCTCATGATGCAACAAGCCTACAGTATTTTGTCAAAAAATCTTTGTAATTGTAAATTTAATTTACAAGAAGAAAGGTCTCTAATTATTAAGTGTACAGAGTCACTGGAACTAATTAATAATAAGACTGCCAGATGAATGTAAAGAGCACGCCAGCTCTACTTGACTTTATTATTTCGACTAACCGTAGTTAAAGATACATTTGGTACATAGTCAGGCATGTTTTTTTGTGTAGGTAACGAGTAGAAGACTCATTGTATTCGTCATATGCTCGGCATAAATATGGTTTTGTTTTGATAATGTAACCGATTCAACTTTTTTTTCTTGACAGGCTTTCGCCGCAGTTTACGCCTACAGGCGAGGTGCAAGAGCACCGCTCGATGAAGCAATTCTACAGCGTATCATCCAATTAGCTCCGGGTTTGAAAAACGTAGAGCTGATTATCTCCGATTTTGAATGGGCCCCACGCAAGGCGTATAAAGCATTGTTTCCGACAGCCAAATTGCAAGGCTGCCTGTTTCACCTAGTGCAAATCTATCTTGTTGTTCAATTTACTTTTGTATTAGGTAGCTAATTATGATCAACGTATAGGCGATATCTGGATACTGGGCAGATATCTTGAAACTTAGAAAGCTTCAATCTCCCCGTGAACTCTAATTGTTAAGTCGATCTCTTGGGTTACTTCCCCTTCAATTTTTGACGATTGGAATAGATGTCCTCGAAGAACTCACAGAGATGGATACAGAAAACTTTCCAGAGCTTCGGCGTTTTATAGACTATTTAAGGAGACAATGATTGTGGGATACTGAGTGGACCTGTGTGTACGGGAGTGCTATTAAAACAAACAATGGTGCTGAAGCATATAATCGCCATTGCACGCCGCGAATCGGTGGCCCTCGTGTCACCGTTTTCATACTGCTTCGTAAATAGACTTTGTACTTCTCGACCCATGATAAGCCGTGCGTCCTTTAAATAAATCCATTTTTGGATTTTGATTCACGGTTGAGTTGAATAATATCAATTCTAATTGTTGAAATTCCGTTGTTGACAGGGATCCTAAATATTATATATCGTTCTTTTTCAATTTCAGATAACTTCCAACAGCTCATCGAAAATGAATCCATAAAGTTGCAGCGATTGAACAATAATCTACCCATCTCCAAAACCAAAAAAGAACAGGAATCATACAATCGGGACATGTGCATCCTGAAAGCGCAGAACAAACTCCTTACTCAGGTGGAAACAGGAACGGCTCTTCCAAGGTGAAATTTTTATTACCAAAAATTATATTAAATAGTCAGGGGGGGAGGAGTGTGATGTCCAAAACCCTATATCAATAGTTTTTCCCGCATTTCCCATAGATACTAACCACAAGGAAACCCATTCCTTAAACCATAAACACCACCTTGCAAAAACCCATCCAATTTCACCATCCCAGTCACAAAAACACTACGTCATCTAAAAATTGGTTTCGCCATTTAAGTGAATGCATTCACCCTAACAAAAGAATGCCACATGCCAGAGCATTGAACTCCACCGCGGACATCATGCACCACCAAAACCGCTGACTTGACAGGTCGATCCCCTTTAAGAATTGATAGTGGGAAAACCACGCCATAATTTCCACCAATTAGAAGCCAATTCGTGTAACCACCACGAACCGATCCGCCCCCCAAAATCAAAAATCGAAATCAGTCTTGAAGCAACCGTTGGAGCGATAGTTTGACTCGGCGGAAGTCATTTTCCGGAATCGATCTGTCATTTTCGGGCCTCCCATACTATAATTCGCAACAGAGTCGATATAGTGCGCGGTAATCTATTTGATCATAATAAATAGTTAAACGGCCGGAAGTGTATAGGGATACTGCATCCTTCAATCGAAAGTAGGAGTGTTTCCTGCATTTTAAGAGAATAAACTGATCAGTTTCTGTGGTTGTGGATTTTCTCAAAACTTTTAAAACATTGTTCATTAATTATAAACGAGTGGGTGAACGTGGCATGAATAAGAAGTATTCATGATAGGATCAGAAGCCATTCTGATTCTGGTGAAGAAAGACGATTTTGTCACCGAAGGATCCACACATTCCCGATACATAAGGGATAGCATACCTTTACACCCTTAAACTGTGAGTCTCCTAAAAATTATTACATTTTTCTCCAATTCCAAATTAATGGACTATCGAACTCTCTAAGGAAATATTCGGGGACAAATATTGAATCATTACTATCTTTTGTTAAATAAAATTTACATAAAATTCTAGATAATAACCAATCATTGTTAATTGTAATTCAAAAAGGTTCATAATAGAGAAAATTACTTTTGACCATAAAATTTCCTCGAAATCATTTGATTACTCCTAATTCCTTTATTCCCCTTTCTATTTAAATTAACAACATAATCAAGGTAAGAGCGAAAAACAAATCTAGCGTCGTCCAAATAAAATCTCTAAATATAAAAATACTCAGCTTCATTCTATATTTCTAATTTAGCTTTTCATATTTTAATATCAAAATTTCTAGTTCTTGTTTTCCGTAAATAACTCAATTATACAATAGTTGTCCTCCGACGCTGACAACGTCTCCGGACATAACTGGAGTATAACTTTTTTCCTATGTGATGAATCAACGAGATTCCTATGTTGTATTGAAAACAAGAAGAAATACCTAACTGCAATACAGCCTCTCTAACAACAATAATCATCATACATTTTCAGGAACATCACAAAGAACGCTGTTTATGATTTTCTAAGAGAATGTCTACCTCCAAATATTCAAGACAAAATTAATGAAGAATAGGGGAAATCCTTCCCACGGAAGAATTGTGAGGTACAACACTCAGAAGTCCTGGGGCTGGACGACAAAAATGACGATTATGGAGGTAAATAAATCAAATACAATAAAAAAACATAATATGTGGCCTGTTTTATTGTGATAATAACATTTCTAATATATCTTTTCTCCATTTCAGTTAAGAAAGAACGGAAAAGTTCCCCAACAAAAAGTCAAGCGAGCAGACAACCTTCAGCAATGCCGTGCTCTGATCGAAATCACGAGAGAAAGCAAATACTCACGATAACACGTAAGATTTTTACGTAAATCAATAATATATTCCATCCATTTGCTTCTCAACCCTTTAAAGACTTACCTTTCTTTTTTTCAGAGCCAGAGGACGTGAAGAGGACTGATGGAAGTGAAATCAATCATGATTGGGATGTCTTTGAATATCTGTTGCTAGCTAGTAATAGATTGTTCTGTCGCAGAAGGGGTTTTTTCTGTGTAAATTTCAGTAGTTTCGTCAAATTACAATAATTTGTATTTCTATTACTCGACTGGGATCACCCCCCGAGAATTGTTTGACTGAAGGTAAAATCTTTTAGTGAGAATGAAATTCATGAAAGGTCGAATTCAGGGTAAAACTTTAATATCAAGGCCAAAATTATTTACAATCCCGAGTATATTAATTTTAATTATGTATTATGTTTCTCCCAATCTCGGAGATCTCAAGATTACGGTCGCGAAGCTAAAAAATTGAATCATGCGGAAATTCAAACATCGGCGACGAAACCCGATATTACCGGCCTCAGGCTAAAACTGCGCATGGGGCGCTACATTCCCGTCTGTCGCCATGCGCCAAGCCGCCACTTAGCAACAGTATCTGCCCTGACTTTGACGAGACACCCACGTGTTGCTTAGTAGTGAAATAATTAGGATTTGTAAGAGTTAATTATTCAAAACCATCGAGTTAGTCGAAATCGAGGCCTGGTTCCTAGACAACCTGACAAGAAAAGGTGAGAGTCGATAGGATAGAGAGAATAGAGGGTATAGAGGGAAAGAACGGGTGATGAATAAAGCTAAAGAAAATGGAGAGTAAGATAAGGATCCTGAAGAAGAAAAGAGAACTGAAAGACCTCAGTTCGTCGGTCTGTATGTTTGACGACATGACAGGGAGGCAGAAGATCATCCAGTCATGGATAGAGAAACAAGCAGTCAAATGGGAAAAAGCCGGAAAATCCACTAGGATAGGCTTTCAAAAACTAAATGTGGACGGGGATTGGCTAACGTGGGACGAGGAGCAAAATGGAATGAGGCTATGGAAAAGAAGAAGCGAGAGGAGAGAGAAGAGATTTCGTGAAGGAGATACGAGAAGGTGCCTCGCATGAACTGGGAATTATTCACATATAATACCACAAGTGGTTCAAAATTATCGAATATTTCCCGATAGATTCGTTGCAAACAAATGCATTCATTTGTGTGCAGGGAACCTAGAGGGAAATATTCTATAATTTTGAAGCTCGAGTGGTATTCAGGGGATTATTTTTCCTATCCAAATTTCGGCCAAGAGAAATGTGCCATGACATGAAAAGAGGTTTATTTGGTTAAGTGTCGTTTGTTTATCAAAATTATCAAAAAATTATCGCATATAATACCACAAGAGCTCCGAAATTATCGGATATTTCCCGATAGGTTCGTTGCAAACAAATGAACGTGTCAAGTTTTCCAGTTTTAAAATCACGAGCGCGAAGCGCGAGTGATTTTTCTGGAAAACTTGACGAGCTTATTTGTTTGTAGGGAACCTTGAGGGAAATATCAGATAATTTCGAAGTTCGAGTGGTATTCGGGGGATTATTTTTTGCATCCAAATCTTGGCCGATAGAATTGCACCATAAGACATAATTTTCAACGAATTGCCATTTAATCTGTCAGATACAATTGAGGGTTACTTCAACATTTGTTTTTTTTTATATATATCAACATGCAAAATTTCCAGTGAAATTTCCAAGAATTTCCGCTGAAATACCGTGTTGACTATATAAAATAACGTCGAATGGTGCAATCCTATTGGCCAAGATTTGGATGGGAAAAATAATCGCTGATATTCGAGGTAGGCTATACAAAATATCAACAAATGGTGCAATTCTATTGGCTGAAGTTTGGGTGGGAAAAATAATCAATGAAATACACAAGGGATAAAGAATGTGGGGAGAAACAAAGAGATATGGAAAAAAGCGGACATGGTGGTGCTGCAGGAAACACATCTAGAGGAGAAACAAATGATGAAAACGATGGAAAAACTAGAAAGCAACTTTATATGGCACGGAAAGGCGGCAAATAAAAAACACCGTAGAGGAGGAGCGGCTGGTGGACAAATAGTAGGAGTAAAGAGGAGGTGCCTCAGGAACAGGAAATAGGGTAATAATGATAGGTGATCTGAATGCCAGGATTGGAGAGGAGCAGGGGAGAGCAGCATACGGCATGGAAGCAAACAGAAGATCAGAGAGGAACTCACAAAATAACATACAGAGAGGGGAAGGTAAACAGCTGTTAGATTGATATGAGGCGAAGGCAAAGATCATACTGAACGGGACAGTAGAAGGAGACAAGGAGGGGAAGATCATATGTCTAGGTGATAGCCAAGGTCTGGGCGGCGTTTTGGACTTGGTGATAGTGGACCTGGAAAAGGAAGAAGGAATCCTAAGCTGGGTCACGAGCATACAGGTATTAGAACAGGAGGGATCGGATCCCTTGCCGGTTCTCTTAAACGTAAAACGCAACGAAGAAGAGATAGAGGAATACTCCAGCGCAGCACACATAGGAGGAAAGCTGAGATAAAAGACGGAGCTGGCAGAAATATACGTAGATGAATGGAATCAAATATGGAGCACCACAGAGAGAAATAGTGGGGAGGAGCTAGACGTGAAAGAGCGATGGGAAAACCTGGAGAAAACAATCAAGGAGACAGCAAGGAAAATAAACATGGTGAGCGGCGGAGGAGTGCAGAAACGCAGAATGGAAACATGGGACAATGGAGAGTATAAGAGAAAGAGAAGGGAGCACTTCAAGAAACTCAAAACTTCTAATAAAAACAGAGACTGACACAAAAGGAGAGCATACATAACCTGTACAAAAGAGCTGAATATACTAAGAGAGAACCAGACAAGGAAGTGGCTGGATGGAAAACAAAAACTGGTAGCGGGAGCAGAGGTCTAACAGAATGGTGGAAGGCCATATCGTGGTACAGGAAGAGTAGAAAAATGGCCAGGAACCTGTTAAAAAAAGGAAATTGCTGAACCATTTCAAGGAGTTACTGGATGCAGAATAGGAGATACAGGAGAAGGAAAAAACGGCCGAAGATTCGCAAGAAGACGGAATAGCGAATAGACAACCGAGAGATGGAGGGAGAGAAACAGAGACGGAAGAAGAAGAAGGGGAGTGGAGTGGTATAGACGTACCGGTACAAGAGTTAGAGCTACAGCGAGCGATTAGGAATATGAAAAATGGGAAGGCAGTGGGAGAAGACCAGATACAAGCGGAATTCCAGAAGAATCTACCCAAAGAGACAGGGAGAAGAGAACTCATGGAGAGTATGAAACAACGATGGGAAGAAGAAAAGGGGATTGAGGAATGGAGAACCGATAATTTACCCAATATCCAAAAAAAGAGACCCAAATGAGGCAAAAAACTACAGAAGCATCTCCGCGCCGAACCTCGGCTACAAATTAATGACCACAATTACAGCAAAAAGACTAGGACATTGGCTAGACAGGAAGAAAAAGCTGACAGAAGCACAGATTTGGTTTAGGAAAGGAAGAAGCACTACGGTAGGTGTAATGGTATTGAATACACTGGTGGGGGGCAGGCTGAAGGTCAAAGGAGGAAAAATGTATACGGCCTTCATAGACTTCCAAGGCGCTTTTGACAAGGTAAATAGAGAAAAGCTATGGGAAAAAATGAGGAACATGGAAGTGGGGGAAAAATTCTTGAGAATGGTTAAATTGCTTTATGAAAACACGGGAAGCAGGGTGATCGCAGGTGAACAAATGACGGAGAGCTTTCGAACGGGGCTAGGGGTAAGGCAGGGATGTCCCCTGAGCCCAATATTATTTAATATCTACATTAACGAACTAGAGGAGTTTTTAAGAAAAAAGGGAGACAGAGGTTCAGCGATTGCACAGAAGAAAGGGGACAAGATATATGCAGTACTCTACGCAAACGATGCAGGGCTAGTAGCGGAGGAAGGAAGGGACTTGCAGAGGATGCTGGAAACAACAGAGAAATGGTCAGATGAAAATAAAATGGAGCTAAGTACTGAGAAAACAAAACTAATGGTGTTTAGAAATGGGAGAAACAGGAAAAAAGAAGAATGGAAATATAAGGGAGAAGTTCTAGAAGTAGTAAACAATTTTAAATATCTAGGAGTGTGGTTCTCGACAAGGAATCAGTTCAATACACACACAAGGAACCTGGTAGGGAAGGCAACGCAACTTGTAAACAAGGTATGGGGAGAAACAAGGAGAGCAAAAGTGGAGGATTTGTAGAGACTGTTATATCTGATGGAGACTACAGTGAAGACAGTGGCAGTGTTTGGGGTCGAAATCTGGGGCTGGAAAAGATAGGAAAATCTTGAAAAACTGCAGGGAAGATATGTTAAGGCATGTATGGGAATCGCTAGAAACACACCAAGCTACGTATGGAAACTAGAATCAGGGAAGAGAAGCTTGGAAGTGGAGACAAAACGAAGGGCAGTAGGTTATTTACTCAAATTAAACGAGATGGACGACGACAGGCTGGCAGAGAAATGCATGAGAGAAGAGCTAAGAGGAAAAAAGAACGGTAATCCTACTGCCTGGGGAAAGATGATACAGCAGACAATGCACGGGGCAGGAGATGGAGAATGGCTGGAGATGCTAAGAATGAACAGAGAGGAAGAAAGGTGGCTGGAAAGAATGAATGAAATTACGGAGATCTGGAAACAGCAGGACATACAGACAGATTGGAAAAAAGTGAAACGATCGAGCTTCTGCAACTACTATCGGAAGATTAAAGGAGACACAAAATTACAAAGCTACTGGAGAGACAATCAACTAACGGTATGGGAAAAGACAGGGTGGGGTAGGGATGTCGAAAAAATATCGATACATCGTTATATCGATATAATTTTTTCAATGTCTCGATATTTTTGAGCGATATTTATTTTTTGGATATATCGAGATATCGATATAATATTACAAGTATCGAAAACGTATAAAAATGGACATTTTTATGATCAAAAAATTCTAAATCCTTTTTTATACTAACATTTTTTAACTTTTTTTTTGTTTATGGTCGACTCGATTTCCTGCTTTTGTGATGTCCTGAGCTTGATGGCCAGTAGATGTCACTATATATGATTAATCTTAGTCCGCGAAACTTAAATTAATCTTAATTTTCTAATTTTAATCAGTGTCGAAATACGCAGAAAATAAGTGGATACAATGGATAATGGACAACAAACAATGAAAACAACACCACTAGTGTGGGAAAAATCGTTACGCATAACTATAAATCTTAACCTCTTGAGTTTAACTTTCCCATTTATTTACCCGTAATATTCGTTGGATAAACATTTTCTCCAAACCCGAAACTTGAGAAGAAAATCATAAATCTTCAAATCAATACAGTCTAAGTCATAAAGTACCAGGTCTTTTTTTGCTCAAGTTTTGTTTCAACACGTGTGAGGTCTTCTTTGTCCATTGTGTCGAAAGCTGAGGGCCTGAGTCCCTTGACAGAGAAAACGCGATGTCACGCGTTTTCCTTTTCACCGCTTTCCTCATTCTACCCCTCTACCCTTTTCTTGACCAATTTGCGTGCGCAACATTTAGACTAGTGAGGGTTGTAGTTAAGTGTGAAAATTAGTTAAGTTTAGTTCAGTAATCAACGTCAGTCTGTTATCCGTCCAGCGTATTATAGCTTCAATGCGAGCGCGAGCGTATTTCTGTTTTTTCTGATTGTAGTTTTCAAACAATGTAACTAAGTGATTCAATCAATAATCAATTCACGTATGTAAACAAAATAATTCGAGCATTACAGACATGTCTAGTGTTGTATGGAACTTTTTCAAAAAAATAGACAACACGTTGCATGTAATGTGTGTGGAAAAATATGAGAAGCCAGCGGCAATACGACGAATTTATCTACACATCTAAAAAATAAGCATCAGCATGCGTTTTTGCAACTTAAACATAAAAAGGCAAGGTCAAGTGAAGTGTATATTACACCAAGAACCTGTTCACCCGTTTCGTTTACTAATTCAACTAGTACCAGTGTATAGTAAATTTTCTCAATTTCGAACGTGGATAATATTCGACGTTCATCGGGGTGCTAATCACCCCGATTTTCAAGGCGGTGAAGCTACCAGCCAATTTTTGAAAATTTTCGATCGACTATTTGATATAACGAACACTGGAAGCGCTTTCGGTAAAGGTTTCAAATCACCATTGACCATGAGGAATAAGAACATTTGGAAGAGCTTTTTTTTGAAGCAGACACTTATATTCGACAGTTGAAAATCGGTAATAATTACGTGACTCAAACGCAGCAAAATACTTTCGCTTTGGTAGTCCTCATTGATATTCATAGTTTTCAGGGATTAGCTATCAATTTATTAAACAATATCTGTAAACCGTTGAAATATTTTCATACGAATTCGAATTATATTTCTGCTGCATTCGTTCGCGTGGAGGATGGAATAATAATCCAACCATCCTACAGGCTTTGTGGTCGATTCATCGCCTATTGTATAGAAATTCAGTTACACCAAGTATCAATGCAAATTGTTCAAGTGAATATTATGATTCAAATCCAATTTTCGAATTCAGATCAGATAATAAGAATATAAATGAATCGGTTCAAGACCAGAATAATAACTTTGAAACAACTGACAATATGGACAAAATTTTAGAATTGATGCCTTTAGAATGGAAGCCTTAGACAAGGTCGAATTAACAGATTATCAGGATAATATCATAGCTTATATCACAGGGAACTTAGTTCGGAATTTCATTGGTAAATGCCGCTGTTCTCACTGTCATGACATAGTTTTATGGACTGACCGAAACTATGACGTGTATGAGAGACCAAACATTACAGATTATACAGCATTCATCAATTTCGTTGATCGTGGAAAATTATGTGTTCCATCTCGGGCCATTTTTGAGATCGTTCAGTACTGTGAGAAATTATTCTGAGAGCAAGTTCACATAATTGGTGAATCATACGGAGTTAATTTCGTTCATGTAATGACTACTGCAGCTGTTAAACATTTTTCACCTAATATTTCCACTTTATTCACTTCTGCTCATACTATAACCGAAACTATGGATTATTTAACAGAAATACACGAACTGATAATTATAAAACAATTCGCAACTGCCTTTACCAAGCATCGACGACATGCTCATGCGAAAGCTGAAACAATTAAAGAATTTGGGGAGAGAGCGACTATGCGCCAAAGATTGGGTAGACTGATAATATTCAGCAATGTATGAATAAAAAAAATGTGATTAACTAACATGGAGTAGCGAATAATATTACGAAGATTTAAGAAATTCAGAAAATCAGAAGCTATACTGGTTACATTTAACAACATATAGATCTCGAAAAATTGTTATTGTCTAACTTGGAACAGCCAATGATGCTGTGAAAGTTTTTTTAATTATATGTGAAGGGAAAGAATAGAGAGGGAGATGTATTCAGTTGTGTAACGTTCAAATTTTCAACTTCCAAAGAGTATTATACATTACTTGTTATTTAACTCTTCAATATGTGAAAATTTTAATTAGAATAAAGTAACCTAAAAGTTTCAAATACCCATGGCGATATTACTTGAAATTTTGATCGTTGTAAAGGCCTGTTGAACATTACAATCACATTGTTCGTAACCAAATACTTCCTACATTATGTTCACCAGCGTTAAGAGATACCTATATCTTTATATTCACCTTAAACTGCTTTATTTTATTATCATGTACCATTATTACTTTTCTGTGTTGATCATCTTTGTACGTTTCGTTCTTGTATGTGAAAACCTTAGACTTTTTTGGTTTGGTTTGGTCAATTAAACTCCTCTGTTTTAAGTATCTGGTAGTTGGTTTTTCTTCATGCAGCTAAGAAATTTCATTAGCATGTTTTTTTTCATGACTGTATTGGAAACATCAAGAAGAACACATCATAAATTGGAGCCATATTTTGGAATCTGGAGAATAAATTCCTGTATTCACAGAAAAGTCTACAACATTCTAACATCAACTTTCTGTTTCAGGAATTATGTTGGACATATCTAAATTTGAAATTTTCTGTCCTGAGGGCTATATTGACTCAGACGATTTAAGCTCCACGTCTGAGTAATCGAATGGAGGATCTATTGAATTACATGTACTCTTTGTATCTTACCATAGGATTTTCCTCGTGACTGAATTGTAAATAACCCACAAGGGACAAATAAAATTTTCCTCTATTTCAGTTATAAGTTGGAATTTGTTAGACACATATTTATACATCGAATGAAAAGAGGATTTAATGCCAATATTATATCGAAACTTTATAACTCGCACAACTGAAACCATGAAAGAAACTTTTTGGAGCGGACGGTAAGACAAAGACAGGTGGCCCCCTTAATCGGCTCGCGTCGAGGGCCCCAGGTAATTAATTCCACATATGTAAAAATTCATCAGTTTCTCCATTCAAGCCCTTTGAAGGCCTATTGACGACCATTGATATTCGATCAATTTGCTTTGATAGTCAATATTTATTTTTTTTTTCTCAATTAAAACTCACCCCTGACGTGCTCTATAGACGAGACGAAGGGGACGGTTTGAGTCACCGACTGAGCGCATCCCCATGTGGCGGATAGGGGGGAGGCCGGAGAATGGGTGGCACCTCGGGAACGAAGACAGGAGGCTGGATAACAGCACCTGAATCCAGGATCCTGGGGCCCACTTCGGAACCCGGCTAGCGACAGCTATAACGTCGACCTACGGGAGTAAAGACCCGTCAGGAAGACCCAAGGCACCGCCGCGGATCAGACTCCCCAAGCCAAGGTGGAAATAATCGTGCCGAGGGCTGAATGGCACTGGGGAATAGTGTCCCAAACGATACCCTTGGGGAACCAGGCAGCACCCGATTGTATTCATGCCTTACCCCCGTATCCAGGCTCTGCGGGGGTTGACTCTTTGTTCCTGGGAACTCGTGGGATTTCATATGGATCCGATTTTTAATAAAAACTTTAACGCCGATGACGGTGCCCTCCCTGAGGGAACGGCAGAGGCACTTAGGGCAGAGGAGATGATGGTCTGCGCTAGGGCCCCAGAAGGGGAACAAGCGCAGATGGAGGTAAAGGGGGAGCCAGCCTCAGAGGGGCCTACCATTGGTGGGCCCGCTGTCGCTGACCCCACCCAGGGTAAAAAAAGAAGGGGCGGACGGGCGCGGAGAAACGCAGGGCCCGCCAGGCTAGGCTGAAAGCCAAGGTCTCGGGGGATCTGCAATCCCCGCAGGTAGCGACCGCATCAGAGGGAAAGGAGGAACAGGGGACAGGGCCCAAGAGGCCCAGGTCCTCTGGTTCCACTCCCCCGGATGTGGTCATGCCCGCGAAGAGCGTGCGGGCGATGGAAGGGCTGGGGGCAGCTTCCTTCAGGGAGGCGGTGAAGGGTGGAGGCAGGGTGGCCGTAGTGCCAACTGGCTACCCTGAGCTGTCCCTGACGAGGGAGCAGGCCGACCTGGTTCAGGAGGCGCTGGTGGCCGCACTGTTCGGGACTGACCTAGACGGTCAGCTCCCGAGCTTTGATGGCCACCGGTACGAGGATGGAGTGCTGTGGGTGGCATGCACGGCTGGTCGGTCGAGGGACTGGCTGAAGACCGTGGTGCCCACCCTGGCACCCTGGGAGGGGGGCTCCCTTATCCTAATAGATAAGAAAGCGCTCCAGAAGCTGATCGGGGTGACGGCCTTTCTCCCGGGAAAATCCGTGGGAGCGGCTGTGGCCCTTGAGAGGCTAAGGTTGCAGAACCAGACCCTCACCACTGGTAAGTGGGGAGTCTGGGACTGCCGAAGCGGGGACGAGGGACTCACCCTGGTGCTGGGGGTGGACCCTAAGTCCCTAGAGATCCTGAAGGGTCTAGAGATCGCCCCCTTCTGCTGCCTCGGCCGTGGTCGAGCTCCCTCTTACAGAGGGACCCCCTTGCTGTTGCACGACCTCCGCTGAGCGGACGTCCAAAGGGCCGTAGAGGAAAGCCGCCTCTGGTGAGGGGGGGCTCGGCGGGAACTGGAAGGGGGTCTCAAGGGACCCTCAACTGGGCCCTGCCGGGCTCATCTCACCCGGGGCAGGTAAAGGGGCCAACAGGCGACCCTGCCTAAAGGCCCACCAATGACCAAGTTGGCGAGGCGAGGTGGAGCAGGACATGAGATGCGGGGAGACGGTTTAGTCTCACTGCTAGTCCACTGCTCCCAGATTAACTTGCAGCACTGTAAGGCTGCGACTGCACTGCTGAGTCGCAGCCTTGCGGTAGAGCACATAGACATATGCCTTATACAAGAGCCCTGGCATCACGGAGGCTCGGTTAAAGGCTTATCTGGAGGCGAGGTGGAGCTATTCTATGCCCGGGACGACCTGAGCCCCAAGGCCTGCTTTGCTGTCAAAAAGGCGTGCGGAGCCAGGGGAATGGCTAACTTCTGCCACAGAGGTTTGGTGGCGGTTGTCGTGAGACTTCGGCGGGAGGTTGAAGCGGAGGACATTGTGTTCTGCTCGGCTTACTTCCCGTATGACTCACCGACACCACCACCTACCAAGTAACTGCGTGATTTGGTGAATCACTGCAGAGCCAAAAAGCTGCCACTCATAGGGTGCGACGCAAATGCGCAGAACGTGGTGTGGGGCAGTGACAGATGTAATGACTCCTGGAATTTATGGCAGACGTGGACGTGGAGATCTTAAACAGGGGCTCGAGGCCTACGTTTGTCACCTCGCGCTGTCAGTGTATTATTGACGTAACCATGTTATTGGAAATGGTATAAGGGTAAATAATGAAAAAGTAAAATTATAAGTTCTATTTGGTATCTTTTATTATAACGCTGCAAAGGCACGACCGTTCTGTTTCGTTTCCAAAAACGAAGTAACAAATACAAAAAGATGTAAGACCAATTTGGATTCTAATTGTCAGAAGGACACTATACACTCTATGAACTCTAAGACGAGACTAAAACTAAATTGTTCGTCAGGCCCCGATTCACCTCTACTTGTAGAGAGCAATAAACTCTGCACCCCCTGAATCTCCATTAAGAGATTCCACTTTGACCAGGTCTGGTCACCACATGGTTTTTGGGGAAATCCCCTTGGTAAAGTGCAGTTATAAAAAGTTCCCAACTAAAAGGCTCTGACGACAATAAAGCAATAAAATATTTCTCTACTATTAAACATAAAAATGTTTTCCACTCTCAAGAGGAAACACTAGAATAAAGGAAATATTACTTATACAAAGACCCATTCATTCCATTCAAAATAATTAATTTTTGTTAAATATTTGAAACGTAAATTCTAACACATGTACACCCGCCGGCTGGTGGGGCGATGCAGGGACTGGAGAGTGGACAGGGAGGACACATTCTCCGACCATCGACGCATTAGATTTAGCATTAAGGGCTGTGCCAAACTACAGCAGGACCGCCTGCGCAGAAACCCAAGTGCCACCGACTGGGACTCCTTTGAGAGGAACCTGGAGGAAAGGCTCAGGGTAGGACGCGTAAGGCCCTGCAGGGAGGACAGGTTGGAGGACGAGGTGGAGAGAATCCACGTTGCCCTAACCGAATCCTTCCAGATGGCATGCCCGGGTAAACGATGCAGGCAAGGAAACAAAGTGCCTTGGTGGAGTCGTGAACTGGAAGCATCTCCAGGCTTCGCAGGGTTTTCTCGGGGGGCCCTGCACAAGGGCTGGGTGGAATCACGCTGACGAGCGGAGAGACCATCACAGAACCGCGAGAGGTCCTCGAGCATCTGGTTCGCGCGCACTTTCCGGACTCTACTATAGAGCACCCGGGAGAGTGCCCCAAGGCGGACTGGACGCGAACAGGAGGCGGCGATCCCGACTGGGAGCTAGCCGCAAGAATAGTAACGCTGGACAGGCTGCGATGGGCGTTGGACTCCTTCGAAAGGTATAAGAGTCCGGGTCCGGATGGGATACATCCGGCCCGCTGCCCGCTGCCCGCAGGGGGGGGTATCTCCCCTCTGCTGTGGCTCCTCGTTGTCGACGGCCTCCTCACTGGACTCGAGCAGCTGGGGGTAAGGACAGTCGCATATGCGGATGATGTGGCACTGCTGGTAACTAGCAGGGACGCGAGCATGCTACATAGCAAGATGCAGAAGGCGCTGGACTATGTTCAGCACTGGTGCACATCGAAGGGCCTGAGGGTAAACCCAGGGAAGACGGAGATGGTGCATTTTACAAGCAGAAGGAGAGGTGCCGTCAAATCTCCCTCCATTTATAACACAGTGCTGAAGTTCTCTGGGGAAGTCAAATATCTAGGTATTTGGCTCGACAAGAAGCTCAGCTGGAAAAAGCATATCGCCATGCAGACCAACAAGGTCACTATGACATACTGGTCATGTAGGCGAATGTTCGGAAGCACATGGGGTCCTAGGCCGAGGATGGTCAAATGGATCTACACGGCCATAATGACCCCACAGCTTACATATGCAGCCGTAGTGTGGTGGTCAGCCTTGAATAAGGCCTGCCACAGGAAAGCGGTGGACAGAGTAGGCAGGCTTGCGATGCTGGGCATAACAGGGGCCCTTCGAACGACCCCGAGCTCAGCATTGGAGGCTCTGCTCTTCATGCAACCGTCACACCTGATTATAAGGGAGGAGGCGACTAAAGCGGCTGCAAGATCGCGGCTGCAGGGAACGTGGAAGGGAGCCAGGAATGGGCATGCTAGTGTCCTCCGCGCAGACAGAGAGCTGGAAGGGCTACTGTCGCGCGGTGCTGACGTCTGCAGACCCAGATGGCACTTTCGCAGAAAGTTCTCTGTCAACCTTAGATGGCGGGACACTCCGTCAGGATAGGACACGGACTGGGCGCCGCCCTGTGGACTAGTCTGGTATAGGGATGTATCACGGGTGAGCGGACGGGCAGGAGCGGGGGTCTGGTCAGAGGGACCCGCAATAGCGAGGGGCATCGGGCTGGACTCGCACGCAACCGTGCTCCAGACTCAGCTGGCTGCCCTAAGGACCTGCGCTAGGATGATTCTGGAGAGAGGGGACAAGGGCAAAAAGATCTTCATCTACTCAGACAGCAGACGCGCGCTAAGGGCAATACTCAAGTACGAGTGTTGCTCTAAGTTAGTGGGTGAATGCGTCGAGCTGATGGAGGAAATTGCCGTAAATAATCGGCTTGAGGTGGCTTGGATTCCGGGCCACGCTAGCATCAGAGGCAATGAGAAAGCCGATGAGCTAGTAAAGAACGGAAGCAGTAGGGCCTCTCAGGGGGAAGTGGAGCACGTAGGCGTGCACACCGACTTTGTGAAGGACCTGGTCAAGGAGCGTGGGGACAGGAGGATTGTGGAGAGGTGGGGCTCGGAGACGGGTGCCAGACACACGAAATCCCTCTTGGAAAGACCCACTAGGAAGATTGCAGAAATTTTGTTGGGCCTAAACAGGGCTAAGCTCCGAGCTATAGTGGGGCTTATCACTGGACACTGGCCCTTGGCTCTGTATTTATCAAGGATAGGCAAAGGGACTGACCCCCTATGCAAAAGATGCGGGTTGACGGAGGAGGATCCTCTTCACCTATGCACAAGATGCAGCGGGCTCGATGCAGCCAGGTGGGATGTTTTTGGGTCTGCATGCAAAGATATACTTGTCGGCAGGGACGGGATCAAGGGGCTCTATGAGTCAGCTCGTAGAGCACAGATACTCGAGACCAGCGACTAGACGGCTGCCTAAAGGCAGGGTGTAAAATGGCCGAGAGGCTGATTGCACCTCTGCTTAGGACCGTCTAAAATAATAAAGTCATAAAGTCATCAATTAAAACTTTTTCAAGCAAAAGTTAGCACCCCATTTTTCATTTTTCCATTCAAGGTCAAAAGTAACCTCGTCATTGGATTGAAAATTCTTTGTAGGTCATATATAGTCCATTGTCATTAGTCTATCAATCATCATTTATGGGATATTAATTAATTAAAAAATATTATTCTGACGGACGAGTGCCGCGTTATTCATACTACGTTAATTTTCATCTACTGCCAATGATTTTGATCTTCAATCATTATTTGAATTCGTTTGCCAAAAGAAGTTCTATCCTACTCGTGAATTTTCAATTTAAGGAGGGTCATCCCGAATTTTTTTATAAAAACATCTGTTCAGTTAACAAAGGTGATATCGAGTAAATAGCGGACAGACAGGTCATCGATGGTTCATTGGATATTATTAGGAGTGTGAATAAGTCTTTCCCGTTTTTTTTCAAATTTTGAGCCTTTATTGTGAAAAAATGGTTACAAATGAATTATTGAAAGTATTGGCCATCGTCTTCTTGCGTGTGACACGAATCTTCATCAAGCAAAGTTGCCAATTCTTGATCTTCGAAGATTTGCGGCCGCCCGGAACGCTCCTTGTCTTCCACGTCGAAATCACCACTTTTGAAGCGTCGCAACCATCCGCGAACACTTGAATCATCGACACAACCTTCTCCATAAGCTTCCTGAAGCAATCGATGCGCCTCGGCAGCAGATTTCTTCAAATTGAACCAATAAAGTGAAACTTCCCGCAAATGACGTCGACTCGGCGCAAATTTCGACATTTTCACGATATCAAAAATTTATGATGCGAAAAAATTTCAACTAATGTGTTAGTGTGGAATTGTTGACCGATGAATAAGCTTTGATTATGACATATGTAACCATTGAATACTCGCACAGTATTGGTGGCGGCATCTCTTACAAAAAACGAGAAAGACTTATTCACACACCTAATAGTTCGAACTATGTCCTTTATTTGGTCCTTAAAAATAAGAAGTCTTCAACATTCGCTGTCATTCTATCATGCTGGAGACATTCATAAATAATCGTAGGATTTCAACATTCTTCATGATTCATCACGAACTTTTTGGTGGTTTATCATAACAGATCTCTTAAAATTTAAAGCTTAAATATCCATTATTTGCATTCAACGAACGCACTGGACAACTTAATACTTCATCATACATTGAAGTTATTTTGCAGGCTGCGATTCCCTGACAACGTAGATAAAACCTTTTGGTTGAATCTTCGCAGACCCGGATACAGTCTGAACCGCAGTAGAGTGGCCATCATATAATAGCCAATTTGCTAGTGTCCCACAATATCCAACGTATCTGTCTTCAGTGTAAGCAATTATTCCCGCTCATGGACACCATTGGAGATGTAAAGAAAAATGGTCTTCCCTGAATATTGATGTGAAAGAGTTTTATACTACCAACAATTCTGAAGATGACAAATCCAATATCGAGTCGGTAACATTGCTTAAAAGTGGGGGGGGCTCCGTTCGTACTTGTTCAACTGTACAAATGGTCAACTGTACACAGAATTTTCAGAGGTTGAGAGCACCACTGTGCAGGGATTCAACTGTCGAGAGAAAAAATTAGGCATAGCCACATCTGTACATGCGGCGCAGGGTCGGTTAAACAGCGTGGACAAGGTAGAGATTGATAGTTTTTTCTCTCGACAGTTGAATTCCTGCACAGTGGTGCCCTCACCGTCTGAAAATTCTGTGTACAGTTGAACAAGTACGAACGGAGCCCCCCCCCCCCTAGAAGTGGTGAGTTACTACCTGGCGTCATAATTGAGGAGGAGTTGCTCCACGTTTCCCAAACATCTAGCTTCGATTCGATTCTCCATATTCTGTGGTGCACTGTATCATCAATCAATGATGATAGCTATGGATTACTCATTAAATTCCCTACTACTGATAATCGAACGTTGGACTTGATTGTAAAATTAATTAATAATGAGAATCCTGAATCTGCTTATGAGAACAGAGCACTGATTCTGCGGTCCATCAGTGCAGTAGGAGTCTGTCAGAGTAAGACCGAAGTAGATTTCGGTGTGTAATCAATCCATTTGACAGTATGTGGTACGCCGGTTGATATCTGGAAAACGTGTTTTGATACTGAACCTACTGAAAAGAGATTATACGAATGTGATGCCTGTTGTAAATATATCAGAAAAATTCCAGCTTTGTCCCCTGATTATAAGAGACCACCACGAAGCTATGATGAGTTGCAAAAAGCCCTTCCCTTCTGCAAGAGCCTTAGAAAAGTTTCCTATCGAAGGAGATCGTGTTCAGGTTCATGTGTGGTGACAACACCCCCCAATTTTCATCTGTTCATTGATCTTCCCCAAGGATCTCCACAATCTTCTATTGATGCCATTCCCAAATCTATCCAACGAGAATCCGATTATCAGTAAGTTGCAATACTCCTATTGTGGACGAAGTGAGAAATAATCGATTTTTAAAAAATTGTCGAATAATATTACTTGGTGATCGAAATGATTAATTATGAAAAACTTTAAAGTCATTTATTTCAGCGTATGTTGATCACCCTCAATATACAATAATACTAATAATAATTCGTGGAGTTTATTGAATGATTAATTAACTTTTTTTTATAAATAAAATGTCAACAGATTAGGGGGAATAATTGCTTACACTGAAGACAGATACGTTGGATATTGTTGGACATTAGCAAATTGGCTATTATATGATGGCCACGTTACTACACGGGATAAGTTTCGCAGAAAACTTTATAGTTTTAGCCTGCAAAACTTATCCCTCTCGTTGTTACGCAACGAAACTCTCGGGAAATATCCGATAATTTTCAAGGTCTTGGGGTTTTACTACTGAATATTTGTGTTTGTCCACTACCTGAATGCTGTCAGATAATGATGGCGGTCAGATTCCACCGGTTTGACTGCATATTAAAATGCCGTGTGCACATTTACTCGTCCACGTGAAGCCGATGAAAAAATCAGCGGGCGTAGCCCGGAAATTGATAGAATTTGAACTAAGAAATTTTTGACTATTTTCGCAGTGAGAACCCAACCTGCTTCAACAATAAAATGGACAGGCGAGAAATTCTGCCGGTATATCTTCCCAGGGAAATTCTGGACGTTCAGGAGCAATGCCATAGACACAGAGCACTCGGGGCCTGTCACAAAGATGCTTCAATCTGCCGGTCCTTGAAGTGTAAATACGGTACTTGGGGCCATTGCGCCAAAGAGTTCTACTCTGCTGCTGATGGCTCAACATGTGCAACCGAAAAAATTTGCTTAAATGGAAAATGTGTTGACGATCCGACGGTAGCCCCGTTGATGTGAATCAAATGACTCCATTAATTGGGATATTATGTTTATTCTTAAATGAAATTCACTTTTGGGACCATTTTAGGGTTCAACATTATGTTAAATTGAAAGCCTTCACGAACGAGTAGAATAAAGGATAAATATTTGCATATTCGGTGTTTTGAACAAATTATTAAAATCCTTCGTTAGTTTTCAGCAGATTAGACGCCTGATGAACTAATACATTAATTTTCATTTTATAATCAATACACGCTGTTCGGTCGCATATGAAACTAAGTCTTCAGAGGACCGTTAAAGATTCTTTGCTTTTTTTCTATATATTTTAAAATTATAATTTAATCTCGGAAAATTCTTGATCTGCACGTAGTCCTCATAAATTTTTCTATTTTAGTGTCAATAAATCCTTGTTGACGACCTCATCCAAAATTGTGCTTTTCTGAAATATTATTCACAGGACACATTTGTGAGCCACATGACCATTCGAAGATGGCTCTAGCCCCTTTCTTTCGTTTGGGTTCTTTCCTTTTCTTACATGCCATAAAGGACTTATCCTCTCAGTGCTAACTTGGTACGTGCGATTTTGAGAGGTAACAGTTAGTTACTTCGAAGATTTCAAAGAGCCAACACCTTAGAAGCTCAGTACTTAAAATCAATTTTCCGGAATAAGTTTAATAATTTAAGTTTAACTGTTTAAACATCAGATATAAAAATAAGTAAAATTTTATGCAATTCGATTTAAATTCTTTGTTAATATCAACCGTAAAAATCTTAATAAAAAGCTAGTGTTTGAGTGAATCATAATTAAGCAAGTGCGAAATTTCATTTAAACCCCTTCTAACCTTATCGCTTTCGGGTTACTCGCCGTAAGCGAGATTATCGTAAAAACAAATTGACGTCCCACTGTGCCTACCTGAGCCCTACAATCTCAGGGAAGGGTCACCTGTGAATTTAAAGAAAAATAGACTATCGCGTCAATAATACGATATATACCAGCCCAATACCATTATTGCCAAAGGCAATGGCACTGTCGCCTCGTCGAAGAAATGATACGACCCAGGCTCAAGTAAGTAAAACAGAAAACACATTACATTGAGTGATAAACATTCCATCATGATTGAATGATTCATTAGCAAATTACTTATAGAAGACATTCATTTGAATACACCACTGGGGTTTCCACATATTCAAACACAGGTACCCGAATATTGTACGCCCATTAAAAAAAATAATTGAATTTCTTGCCTCGAGCATGTTGACCAATGAGGAAAACGATTTACGCATAAAGTTAGCAAATGTCTTGTGTACCTACCTACATTTATGTGTTTTCATAAATAGGAAAGAACTTGAAATCTCTCTGATCAATCATCAAAATGCGTAATTGAATGAATATTATTTGTTAATGCAATTTAGAGTGAAACAACAACAGTTTCGGAAACTACACCGATTCCTGAACGTATTGCTGACGAAAAGCCAGCTGTACCGGTCAGCGAACATAATTGTCGGTGTCTAGCGAGTAAGTTTTCATCAACCCCCATTCCTGCCCCCGTTTTCCTCTGTCATTATTGATAACTTTCATGATTTATCATTGTTTCAGCATCGGTAACGAACGAAACATGCTCACGGCACTGGACAGAGATCGACGCAGCAATCAGAAACGTTCGTAATTGCTCTATAAATCACAGGAGATGCGTCGACTACTGCGGGGATCTTTCAATGATCCCTGAGAATGAAGCCGGAGTATGTGGCACCTGTCGGCGAATGGCTAAAGATATTTTCTCCCAATGTCCCTTACGCCCTGACACTCTATATCCTCGAGTACTGGTTGTCGTTGATGATACTTATGACGTGAAATTCAACAAAAATGATACCGAGATAATCACTTATATGCTGGGATTTTGGAACAACGTCGATTTAAAATTCAGATTATTCAAGAATCCCCAGATCAGACTGAATGTCGTTGGTATAGTGCTAGCTAAGGTGAGATTGATTTGAACAACGCAGAATTTATTAACACTTTACCGAATAATGTTTTAGAGTTCGGGAATATTTTAAAAAGTCGTTGGTGTGCACTTTCTTATGATTGTTTGATTAATGTAGGATGGCAACGTACTGGAGTACATGAAAAGTCCCCCTAATCAACCAGTGCCTAGAAAAATTGCAATGAGGCTGGCTGAAGGTTACTGGTATGCGCGGAATGACGATATTTCATATGATAGCTACGATTTAGTTGTAACACTGGCAATGTAAGTAATTCAATACTTTATAGGTCATTTTATAAAATAGTGTTAAGTATTCGTTCAGTGATGAAAGCCAACCCTCTAGGATATGTCAATTTTTGATTATTTCCAATTTCAGAAAAGGCCTATGTGAATATACGCGGGATAAGGCTACAAATATCGAATATTGTCCTTTCGGCGGGCATGCTGGGGGTAAGACTATAGAATACTAAATATTTTCTCATTATTTGTATTATTTAGTATTTCTAATTTGTGAATTGAATCGTTATGTTTGAAGGGATAGCATTCAAGGGCAGCGCATGCGCCACTTGCGGGAAAAAAGTTCTCAAACTCGCTATCGTTCAGGACGATGCCAAATTTGATTCAGTCTCAGCCACGGCACATGAAATCGGTCACTTGTACGTATGGAAAAGATCAAGCTATTTACGTTTAAGTATTGATTCCATGGAAAAATGACGTCTAAAGACGATCGTTTTTCCAAGTGAAAAATACGAAATATATCAAATGTTCTTATATTTTTTTCTAGATTTAATATGGACCACGATAATTTTTCTGACTATGTAATGGGGCCCCACTCAATTGTAACGAACAATGTACAGTGGTCTAACGATAGTTTGAGAAGTTTCCAGAAATTTTTGTTGTAAGCTTAAAATTATATTATATCATAAAAATCGAAACGTATTTGTATTAATGAGAATTTATTTTTCTAAATTGGGACACGAAAGGGGGACACAGAGACTCCCTACAGTCAATCATATTTGATCTAGAAAATTTATGGATTTTTTTTTGCAGGAACACGCCATTTTGCTTGAACGAAAAACCGAAAGAAAAAGACTTCTTGCCTGTATATCTTCCGGGGAAAATAAAAAAAGATGAATTTTTTGACGAGTGCACGCTACAAATATCCTGTAACAGAGACAATCCATTCTGCATAGAATATTGTGCACGCCCTAGCGTGAAGGAGTGCCGGTGGGATGGCTGGCGTAACCCTCTCGATGGTTCATACTGTGAAATTGGAAAAATGTGCGTGAATGGGCATTGTGTTGTCGATTCGACAGAGGTACCATGGACGTGAATCAAAAAACTCGGTTGATTCCGATGTTATGTTAATTTTTTCATGAGCTCCGCCGTTGGGAACATTTTATTGTTCGACACTACATTAAATGGGAAAATAACCCTCTACGAAAAACTAAAATAAAGAATATATTACTGCATATTCAGCGTGATTTATTGATTCATTGCCGCATTCCCTCGATTTACTCACTAGTGTCGGGAGACTCTGGTCCAATTATAACAAACTATTCTACGGTACAGATCATTCCAAGCTGCTTCCTCATTTGGTATTTGTCGAAACTCATTTATCACTGTAATAATGCTGTAATAGGTGGTGGAGGCCTTGGAAGGATCCAAAGACTTCGCAAAGGGTGCAGTACTATTATCTAGTCAGCAAAGGGATAACAGCTCGCCAGGAGTAAGTAAAACAGACGAAGCACATTACATTGATAACGATTCATTGATAACCGAAAATCGCAAAACCAGTCCTCAGAGGTCCAATTGACCCCTTTGCCAATGTCTGGTTACTACCGACTCCATCGGTAACAGATAACTTTATGCAACCAAGAATATTGTTCCGTGTTCGAAAATGACTATTCTCATTGGCAAGAAAATTATGTATCTGGCAAATATGGATTTGCCAGATACATAATTATAGATTATGTAATCTGGCGAATCCTCCATGATGTTCACCGTTCTCTCAGTTCGTTATGATTCTTCTTCACTATTAAACATACTCTGGATTGTGTTACAGGAATTCGAGATTTGAACGACACCAGCTCCCAGTCGCATTGGCTTCGTTGCAACATTTTCTCCATCTTTTAAATTCAATGAAGCCAAGTGTCATACGCAGGGGAGATGTACCAGTTGAATAAATGTTTTTATGCTAATTTTGATTTTTTTTATTCAGTTACCCATTCCCATACACTTTTTACCAAAAAGACCAACATTCATCAAAAGTTCGGGTATCATATGCTTGTACACTATTGAAGATAAAATAGTTAACTTCAATCGATTTTGGAAGATAAATATTGTCGCTCCGAAATAACATTTTCCGTTAAATATGCACTATTGCAGGTATAAAAGATTTATCAATGAGGGATAAATTGGTACAATGTTATTATCGTATAACATTCGTGAAGCGACAAATTATTCAATATTTAGATAATTTCCAATGCAACTATTCGGTAACTTGATTATCTCAGAGCAATAAATTTCTATTGTCTAAATTACAAACTCAATTCTATTAATTTTTGGTTGATCAACGACAGGACCTACAACATGAAATAATCACTGAATGTGAAATTATTTATTCAACAACGTTTATTTGAAAATTTACTCATTCGGCTGCAAAACACAATAACCAGCTGATGATAAGCATACTTATGTAACGGTTGCCCCCACTCCCGGGCAATTTCAACTCAGCGCCATTTTTATATTTCTAAATAGTTTTTTTCAATTTTTGGGTGTAGGATTCGTTTGTTGGAGTCTGGCAATCACACCCACACATGTCACTAATGACTAATCAGCACAATCCATCGTTTATCAAATATTATGCCGTTTAATTTAATGCTTCTCATCAAAACATCAATTTATGAAATGTAATATATATGATGTATATGTACACTGTATGTACACTGTATGCACACGTCACTACACATTATTGTCGATAACAGAGGAATCGACGCAAGCGGCTGATCGGTGGGTCGATCTAAATTTTTTATCTCCATTTAATTACTTAAAAAATGAATGTGCAAATGAAAGGGAAAGCAATTCGTGATGTACAAACGATTCTCTATCGATTTCACTGGTTATGAACTCTAATCAAGCAATTTTTGATTCCGTTCCGGCCAGCATCATGGCAAGATTTATCTAATTAATATTAATTAATGGGTGACTGTACAAACAAAACTTTTGCTAGTACAATCATGTACTAACGATGTACAGTCGAGTATATAATGTCGTTTTTGCAATTAGTGACCCGTGTCGGCTAAGTACCTGGGGGTCGTTACCGACGTAGTTTCACCGCCGGGAAGGGAGGCGCCACGAGTACTACTGACGTGAATGGCGGAGGGCGAGTGAGAGAGAGAGCGGGGGAAAGACATTTCTCTCTCGATTAATGGTAATTTCAAAACAGTAGTTTCAGGGGGGTGGGGCCGGGAGGTTCGCGTTTCTCTCGGCTCCTGGGCCTCCTAGAGCAAAATGGGCCCGGATTTTGGATCACACCGTTTTTCGTCCATATCTTTGGAACTATCATAGCTAGGACAATTTGGCTGACGCCATTGGATTCATGAGACGATTTCCGATTTTTCTAGGGGTCCGGGAATTTTCTAAAATCCATTTTTTCGTTTTCCGCGTCTTTCTCGGCTCCCGGGCCTGTAGCAGCGGGACTGCTACCAGAGACCATGGGGGAGATCAGCAGGGCCAGTCCTGGGAGATCAACCACGAAATGTCCTAGCGGTAGCGCTGGAACTAATTTTGCAGCCGGATTTGTTGGTAAGGTACCGAACATTACGGCTGCAAAGTCGGAGCAGAGAGAAAAGTCGGTAACGGAGATAGCGTGGGGTGGGGGAATGCAAGTAAAGAGGGGAAATTAAACGGCTGGGCAGGCGTTCTGGATATCCGAACGGCGTTGAGGGAAGCTTTTCCCTCATTAGAGGGGGGGGGGGATTAATTGTCAAAAATGCAGCTTGACGCGCATCAGTTCTCAGCGGTGACAAGCGAGAATACCCAATAACCCCCCACGATTCAAAAAGTAATTTCTGCCCTTCTACTGGAGATGAAGAAATGAAACCAACGTCATTCAATTGCTCATTAACTTGTTCATTAATGACGGTAGTTTTGTTTCTTAATCCGAGTTAAGAAGGGAGAGAATAATTTTGAAAAGGTAGCTTGACGCACATCACTTCTCGGCGGCGTCAAGCGAGAATACCCAATAACCCCCCACGGTTCAAATTTCATTTCCCCCTCTGTAATTGTGTGCGGGGTAGTTACCGTGATGATAAACTCAAAGAAAAAATAGAGTCTTCCAGCTTGATCCTTCCCTAGGGTTGTAAGTCGCAGGTATACACCTTGGTGCGGCAACACTGTCTCCTGCACTACTACTCACGAAAGGTAATTCGCAAGCAGCAATGTTCTTGTTTATGTGAAGGGAATAATTAATCTCAATCACATAAATTGATGTTCACAAATAGTTAGAAAATCATTAATTATTAGATTAGATTATTTATTCCCTTCACATAAACAAAAACATCGCTGCTTGCGAATTACTTTTCGTGAGTAGCAGTGCAGGAGACAGTGTTGCCGCACCAAGTTGTATACCTGCGACTTACAACCGTAGGGAAGGATCAAATTGGAAGACTATTTTTCCTTTGATCATCACGGTAACTACCCGCACACAATTAGAGAGGGAGAAATTAATTTTTGAATCGTGGGGGGTTATTGGGTATTCTCGCTTGTCACCGCTGAGAACTGATGCGCGTCAAGCTGCATTTTTGACAATTAATCCCCCCCCCCCTCTAATGAGGGAAAAGCTTCCCTCAACGCCGTTCGGATATCCAGAACGCCTGCCCAGCTGTTTAATTTCCCCTCTTTACTTGCATTCCCCCACCCCACGCTATCTCCGTTACCGACTTTTCTCTCTGCTCCGACTTTGCAGCCGTAATGTTCGGTACCTTACCAACAAATCCGGCTGCAAAATTAGTTCCAGCGCTACCGCTAAGACATTTCGTGGTTGATCTCCCAGGACTGGCCCTGCTGATCTCCCCCATGGTCTCTGCTGCTACTGACTGCTACTGAGGCGTTACCGGCTTGGCCGGTATGCTGACACCCCAGTTGTTACGTACCGAGCGGATTGATTTGGGGAAAAATAAGCGGCAGATAAGTCGTCCGTGGGGTGCTGAACCACCCTGCTGTACAAGTGCGGGAAGGTTTAAATTGAATAACTGATCACGTTTGAAAATAGACACAGTTGACTTTATTTAACTTTGAACTTGGGAACGTTCTCAAAGAAAAATCTTTAGTCGATGCTTTTTGTAATACAAAATTAGCTCTACTGACGTTCTTACAAGTCTTAGAACAATCTTAGCCTAGCTTATTCTACAACATATCATAGAGAGAAAAACTGGGGGGCCAATCAGCCACAGCGTTTTAGTCAGGGGGGTTGGGCTTTTCATCCCCACTTGTAGATTTTCAACACAACCCCTCTCTTTGGGCCAGGAACAAAGAGCAGCACATGTGTGCAAAAACTGAGAGAGAAAGAGAGAGAGAGACCAGCTTTTATGATTCTACCGAGGGCTTTTTCCAGGAAAGCCTTTTACGACTTGTAGAGTTTGAAGGGTTTCCATTGACCATTAAGTTTTACGAATGTATATAAAAAAATGGGAAAGTTGTTCCCTAAGAATTTTACAGTATAGGATTACCATTAGTCGTGCTATTCTGGAATTTCTCTTAAATTAATGCTTTTTCCCCATATTGCTGGAATTTCCTCTTTCTATTTTTCTCTCCTGTCACACATGTCTAATATTTTATTTATTATCATTTTATGTGAGCATTCGTCTTAACTATTGACATTTAATTGTTTATTATTCGAATAATGTTTAATTTGAATCTTACGCACTTAAATCTAGAGAAGAATGGATGTGATGTCCTGGGCTTGAATATTATAGATGGCACTATTTATCGGCCATTTTGATCCGCGAATTTTGAAAATATTATGAAGAGCAAAATGATAAATCAACGCCATATGGAATTTTAGAAAGTCAGAAGGAATGCCAAAAAATAAACAGCGGGACAATGAACAAGGGAGAAATAAATTTACGGGCGTGAGAAAACCATTCAACAAAAACGTAGAATCAAGTGTCAAGTATTCGAGTTCTAATCCAAATTTATTACTCTCCCAAACGGACTGCAGAAAGGCAGTTCCTCGAAACATAAAATATAAAGACAAAGTAAATTCAAAAGTCACGGTCTAAAGTCATAAAACTCGAGTACTGTTTACTTCAAACATTTCTCTGTCTCATGTGTTTAACACATGTGAGCTTTCCTTTGTCCATTGTCCTGTTGAACAGAGAATCCGGGAATTCTCTGTGGAAAACTGCGACATCACGCGCTCTCCTTGTTTCCCTCTTTCTCTTATGATTTCCTTATCATTGTCCTGCTGAACAGAGAATCCGGGAATGGGGAACTTGCATGATTTTTTTTTATTTTTTTTTTACATAGTTAATGGTCCTAATAATAGATTTTTCATGAAAAAACATTTAAAAAATCGTTTAACAATTAATTATCGATTGTTCAAAAAGTGAAATTTTCAAATGCTCCAAAAGTTGTCATGACGTCATCAGGCGGGTCCTATACTTCCAGCTGTGGCGCCATCTACCGGATCATAGATTCCTACCGTCGGTATATCAAATGTACCGAACCCTAACTGATTAAACCTATTTAAACTGATTTAACTTTAACTGATTATAACACTCACAAATACTCCAAAATGTTAAAAAACAACCATACAAATATTGTTTTGTACCATCGTGTGCGAACTCAACTGTGTCAACACCGAATTAAGTGTTTATAACAGTTCCTGCGTGCAAAATTATTCGAAAATTGTGGTGTGGAGCCGCAGGTTATTCTCACCCATTACTGGGCAGAAGTGACATTTAACAATATAACCTCTACTGTTTGTTGACACCGGCTTACATTTAGAAAAATATCAGTGCTGTCATCTAGTGGCTGCAATAAGAACCCGGAGTCACCGCCTGATGACGTCACGAACGTTAAAAAGTGGTTCAAAATTATGCAATGGGGAACTTGCATGCGGCCCAGATTTGAGAAATAAATGTATTAATAAATAGTTTAACGCCTATGGAATACTCTCCAATGAAAAATGCATTCTAACTCATTGCAGTTTTTTTTTAACAATCAATCGAAAATTGCATAATTTTGAACCACTTTTTAACGCTCGTGACGTCATCAGGCGGTGACGCCGGTTTCTTATTGCAGCCGCTAGATGACAGCACTAATATTTTTCTAAACGTCAGCCGGTGTCAACAAACAGTAGAGGTTACATTGTTAAATGTCACTTCTGCCCAGTAATGGGCGAAAATAACCTGCGGCTTCACACCACAATTTTCGAATATTTTTGCACGCAGGAACTGTTATAAACACTTTATTCGGTGTTGATACAGTTGAGTTCGCACACGATGGTACAAAACAATATTTGTATGGTTGTTTTTCAACTTTTTGACTGTCATTTGACATTTTTGGAGTATTTGTGAGTGTTTTAATCAGTTAAGGTTAAATCAGTTTAAATAGGTTTAATCAGGTAGGGTTAGGTAAATTTGATATACCGACGGTAGGAATCTATGATCCGGTAGATGACGCCACATGCGGAAGTATAGGACCCGCCTGATGACGTCATGACAACTTTTGGAGCATTTGAAAATTTCACTTTTTGAACAATCGATAATTAATTGTTAAACGATTTTTTAAATGTTTTTTCATGAAAAATCTATTATTAGGACCATTAACTATGTAAAAAAAAAATTAAAAAAAATCATGCAAGTTCCCCATTTTCGATTGATTGTTAAAAAAAAACTGCAATGAGTTAGAATGCATTTGTCATTGGAGAGTATTCCATAGGTGTTAAACTATTTATTAATACATTTATTTCTCAAATCTGGGACGCATGCAAGTTCCCCATTCTCTGTGGAAAACTGTGACATCACGCGCTCTCCTTGTTTCCCTCTTTCTCTTATGATTTAATATGCCCCTTGGGCCAGGGTTGCGTGCGCCACTTTTGGACTAGTGGGGATTACTGGACCCAACCCTTAGAGTTTAAGACTAAGATAAGTCAGTTCTTTTTCAAGCCTTCTGCTAGAAGCTTCTCTCCATTAGTTCAATTAAAATTTACGGATTATATGTTCTAGTGTAAAAATCTTTTCCTCAAATTTGATCTTAATAATAAACGTGTTAATGTGCTCCCTTAAGCACTTGTGTCATCATTTATTATTGAATTATTCATTAATTCAATTGATCTTCACCTGGACCAATCAACATTCGGTGGAGTCCTCATCAGAGGTTTAGCGGCTCACGGATCCCGTTTTTAAAATCTGGCGCTCAATAACCCAAACAGCGCTAGTGTCCTGCTAGTAACTTGGGTAGGACGTAACATGGAGGAATCTGGGGAATTCTAGTCGCAACTGGCTGATTCTGCGACAAACATAACACTGTGCACCGCATCTAGCAATCCTGATTGATATGTGGCATAGCAGGAAATGTTCGAATAAAATACAAATTACACTTATAATCACGGATAGAGGGTAAAATTGTAGGTACCATCAAATTTCTTTAATACAGCAATACTTACATTAAAAGCAATGTAATTACTTACGCGATCCTATTACTGGGTTTATCAAACGTTTCCATTCTGAATTATAACCTCGAATTCACGGCTATTGCAAGAAACTGTCTGTCATGTGTCTTGTGTTCGACGTGTCTCTTATGCCTGGGTTTTCTGAAGTGTAATCATTTATTAAATTCGTTTTTTCTCTTGAATTTTTCACAGTTCATTTGACGATCGTGAGGATGACATTAACCTACGAGAGATGAGCAACAATACGATCAGGTATTCAATTTAACTTGTATTGGGTAATCTTGTTTTTGCATATTGTTAATAAATGTCAACTTAAAGAAAATATATTTGTCTTGATTATTTCTACATCCTCGTGTTTTCGCCCTTCCTTATACATTTTTTTCCAATAAACAAATGGTGCAGCAAAAGCCTGCTCACGAGGCAGATACGTAGAATCCCCCTCCTCCTTGAGTCATTTGCTAGATGAATCATTTTTACGAAACTATGTAAAGTTTACGCAACTGAAACGTACGATTTCAGCTCCGATTCATAATTTTTATTGCATTTACGTGATACGTAAATTTTACCTTTCTTTTTCTGATACTCTTTACTAATCATCTCTCTACATGTCGTAATAATGGGAGCGCATATATATAAGCCAAGGTGCCGATTTTTATTCACTCGTCAGTGATTCTTAGATGTTTCATCTCTAACAAATCTATTTTTATTCATTGTCGAATCGTATTTGATTATCATTAATGTCTGTTAAGGATAGGAAAATATTCTAAATAAATAGACGTTTTGGAAAACGAAAGAAGAGGGAGGACGCGGGTAGCAGAGAAATTTTAAGCCTTTTCCCTATAAGTCTAATCCGGCAACTCAAGAGGAAATCACGATCAAGTAGGTTGGACAAAATTGCTAACCATCTGGAAAAAATATTGTTCCCAAAACCCCTCAGCTCCTCAGTAGTTTACCATTTTTTGTCAACACTAACAGTGCACGTGAGGACCAGGAACCGCAGAACCCGTCATTTATGGTGGGCCACCCGCGTACTTTGCAACACGCACGTCCAGAGCACATTTTCAGAAAGATCTTGTCAGGAAAACGGGTCCATCGAAGACGACACTTTGCTCGGTAGAAATTTGTTTTATAATCTACTCCGTTACAAGCTATCACAGCACAAAAAGGGTTCAACATCACG
Organism: Diachasmimorpha longicaudata; assembly: GCF_034640455.1. Classification (NCBI taxonomy): domain Eukaryota; kingdom Metazoa; phylum Arthropoda; class Insecta; order Hymenoptera; family Braconidae; genus Diachasmimorpha; species Diachasmimorpha longicaudata. The sequence continues at coordinate 1,498,507 of NC_087240.1, forward strand.
TAGTCAGGATTTATGACTTCAGAAATGTCAAATTTCGACCCCTTCAAATCACACCCTCTCTACTCCCATCATAGATTACACCAATGAAGGTTCTTGGCCCACCAATCTGAAAAACGATAAAATAATTGTTGTATAGCAAATTCCCTCCACTTTCTTCCGACGCTCGCAAGAAATCAACGGGGAAACCAGACAGTTCGTTTTTGGAAGTTGTGGGGTGATATCGCACGTTCGTAACTCTCTAGTAGATGCAAAGACCATGTTCAATAAAAAATACCCTTTTAGAGTTTGTGCAGCCAAGGGGCAGTGCCATTATAATTGAATTATTTCTGTGAGTTTCTCCCATCAGTCACCTTTCATTCCAAATCGTGTTTTTTTCTCAAACGAATATCAAGCAGCCCCCGGGTAAATTGAGTGAAAGAAGCATATATCGAGTGATATTAGTTTGGTAGCTCGATTGTATCAACTCTGAGTTGATACACTAGAGGAAAAATAATTTTAAAATAAACTACAAATTTAATTTTCCTGAGCGCAAAAAAATTTTTCCATTTTTTGAAATAAAAATAAATCTCGAGATGGCACAAAAAACTTTGTTTTATCAGGAAAAAACTTTTTTAAAAACACCAAAATATTATTTTTTATCTTTAGAGGCGTTTCTTATTTGGATGAATAAGTTCAAGGATACACCTTGGGAAATACTTATGTGTTGAGATTTACCAATTCTCGAGTCTAGGGATTGAAGGGGACAAATGCGGGTGATGGAATCGTGGAATTCAATCCCTCTTTACTGTCATTTGGAAATCGGTCAGCAGTCGCACGGTGTCTTGGATACATCGTGCTAAGCAGTCTCCAATGTTAGGACATTGGTCAAGTAGGAATAAAGGCCTGGCTCAAGCCTGATCCAGGCCTCAGGCTATCCTGATTTTACCCTGAAATGTTACATGGGGCCAAACCTCGGTTTCAGACCCAAGTTAGAACCAAGCCTTGGTATCCAGGCGTGGACCAGGCTTTATTTTAGAAAAATCTAGGTTTCATTCAAACTTCTATTATCATCAAGTGAAATGTTTAAAAACTGCCCTTTAAGGGGGGAGCCTGCTTTAGAGGCTTCAAAAAATCTATATTTTCAAGGATTTTTTTGGAAAGGAAAAAAATGTCTGATTGAAATGAAACTTTTAGGATTTATTCTTATATATTTCAAGAGTCTTCTCAAATTTTTCTATTATTATATATTATATATTTTTCATGTTTGAAGAAATTTACGGAGGCGCCTCGAGTGTGCAATGTCTGTGTGGCGAGCAAGATGCAGGTCGCAATTTTCATGTGAAACAAAAAAACAAAAGAAATTTTTAATTTTCAATAGTGTAATTCTCAGGTTAACCACTAAAATTCAACAAAAAGTGAAATTTCAACAATTTTTCGCAGATTGAAAAAAAAGTGCATTTAAAGAAAAAAAAAATTTACTTTAAGTCGTTTAAAAACCAGATTAATATTAACTTTCTTAAGATATGTTCGGTTCACTCGAAAGAGAATTTAATTCCAAATACAACGCATTTTGATTCGTTTCGATAGGAGGTTTACTTTTTTCCCATCTTGCCCCGCAATTTGAAAAGATCATAAAAATGGAAATCCGAGAAATCGCGTGTCAAAGTTTTCGTGATGCTCGTATACCTGCTCAACGCTTGCTCACTATTTCGTCTGTATCTCCGGAAATAATCCGAATTTTGTTCTGAAATTTTGGAGACATATTCTTGGATAGTTTAGCAAGTGATTTACGCAAAAAAAAAAATCGATTTTTTGAAGCCTCTAAAGCAGGCTCCCCCCTTAAAAGAGCGCTTCAATTATTATAATATTTTCGCTTGTACGTGGTCTTAATTATCATAAATAATGATTCACAAAATCATATTGAAAAACAAAAGGGGTGCGCTGGGGTTTAAATCTGTGACCATCAGACCGAAGAATTAATAATAAAAATGATTGAATTTCATGTTATTAATTATTTTAGATCGGATGGTTGCGCACTAATTTACAGAGATAACTTCCTCGGTTTCGTAGCTTCAAGGAAGATCACTCCTTCGCCTCTTGTTTCCCGGATAATGGATAAATACCTGTACGTAGAAGATGCATTTAGACCACTAGGCTACCTCAATTACCTTATGGTTATCATAAATTAATTTGCGTTATAAACCACTTCTTCAATAGCCGGTGACATTCAAGTATGCGACATAGTAATGATCTTATTAACTCTCCCTTCAATTTTCTAATTCTTATTTAGTTAATTGAGTTTAGCATAAATTAAAAAATTGTAATCAGTCGTAGATCTAGCGTTGTCCAGGCCTAGTGATATCGAGCATTGGATACCGGACATTCGCCTCGACTGACCCGATGTTGGCATCCAGACACTTGGAAATCAGCCTTGGAAATAAGCTGGTCAGGCAACTCGTATCAAAATACATGTAGGTTTCACATGATTCTATATTGTCAAGTTATTGTCAAGGGCATAGGCTGGTCGAAGAGCGTTAAATCAAGGCTTAAGCTGGTAGCCCAGCGCCACGCTTGTTACAATCTTGGTATCCGAGCTTGGTACCATGGAAGAATCCAAGCCTGGTGACTATTTGTCTGGTTGTTAGGACAACCATAGTCCGGTAAACTAAAACTTACCAGAAGCTTGATTCATTCGTTAGACCTGGTAAGTGTTACGTGTGTTGATGATCCAACAGACGTTTGAGCCATTGTCAGCATCCTCATGGCTTCGGTGAAAGATCATATTAAGCAGTTTCGGAAATTTTACCACGTTCAGTTCAGAAGGATGAACTGTTTGACAGTGTGAGTCCTGTATCAATGATAACATCAGATAAATATTAATGCAAAACCCATGATACTTCTTAGCGCAGTGACTTCAATCATGATCGATTTTCGACGACGCCAGGAGAGGCAAAGTAGGCCCAGGAGCAGAGCAGAGATCTCTGAGCTCCCCCAACCACGACTCCAAGACCCAAAGGTGATAGCGCGCATACCGGGTCAAAACTACCGAGTGTGACTGCCTGCATATTATCAAGAGAATATCCTTAGCCTAACATTTTTCCCGTGAGTCACGTAACAGCCCTCCAACATGAGTGAACCTGTGCGAGCTCACCGAGCCGGCCAGTTGGATGGAGTATGACGGCCCAGAAAGCACAACATTGTAGCAGTGTCCTACCATCAGTTGAAATTTCCACGAAATACATCTACATACATATTTCTGCGAATCATAGCAACGAAACTGTTCGTGAAGATTAAATTCAAATTGATAAACTGATTTCTCGATTGCCTACTCTCTTATTCCACCATTTTAAACATATTCCATCATCTATCGATGCCAAACTTTATCACTAAACTTTATAACCTTTATAAATAAAAATAATCGATCAGATCTAGAGACAACGATGGTTTCAGTGATTAAATGTTCTGGCCGGATGGTGAGCTGCGCATGGCGCAGGTTCGAGTCTTGTTTGGGGTAATTTAGAAGCTTCAATCTTTGGGGAACTGTTAAACGGGAGTTTGGGTACCGAAAGCCACCGATATTTGATATTTGACAAACATTCTCGTATGATATCCTGTCGATAGGCTTACATGTTGGCCAGGGTTTTCAAAATAAAGAAAAATTCATTTATTCATTAATTCATTTTTTAATTTTTTTTCGCTAATAATTGTTGGTCCCATGATGCTGTTTTTACTCAAGAACGAATAGAGTGTAAAGAGTATCCTTGAATTTTTTGACTAAAATTACGTTTATTTGATTTTTTATTCCATTTTCGAGGCTTACTACTATTTTAGAAAATTATACAATAATTTCATGTATTTTTAAAATAATTTTTCCCCCCAAGAATCACTTATAAATGATTAGAATGAAAAATTAATTTATTCATCTGATAGATTGGGTCTTATTATCACATATAATACCACAAGTGGTTCAAAATTATCGAATATTTCCCGATAGATTCGTTGCAAACAAATGAAGGAGTCAAGTTTTTCAGGCTAAAAAATCACGAGTGCGAAGCACGAGTGATTTTTCCTGAAAAACTTGACGACTTCATTTGTATGCAGGGAACCTAGAGGGAAATATTCTATAATTTTGAAGCTCGAGTGGTATTCAGGGGATTATTTTTCCTATCCAAATTTCGGCCAAGAGAATTGTGCCATGACATGAAAAGAGGTTTATTTGGTTAAGTGTCGTTTGTTTACCAAAATATTCAAAAAATTATCGCTGATATTCGAGGTAGGCTATACAAAATATCAACAAATGGTGCAATTCTATTGGCTGAAATTTGGGTGGGAAAAATAATCACATATAATACCACAAGTGCTTCAAAATTATCGAATATTTCCCGATAGATTCGTTGCAAACAAATGAACGTGTCAAGTTTTCCAGTCTAAAAATCACGAGCGCGAAGCGCGAGTGATTTTTCTGGAAAACTTGACAAGCTTATTTGTTTGTAGGGAACCTTGAGGGAAACATCAGATAATTTCGAAGTTCGAGTGGTATTCGGGGGATTATTTTTTCCATCCAAATGTTGGCCGATAGAATTGCACCATGAGACATAATTTTCAACGAATTGTCATTTAATCTGTCAGATACAATTGAGGGTTACTTCATCATTTGTTTTTTTTTATATAGGCAACATGAAAAATTTCCAGTGAAATTTTCAAGAATTTTCGCTGAAATACCGTGTTGACTATACAAAATAACGTCGAATGGTGCAATCCTACTGGCCAAGATTTGGATGGGAAAAATAATCATTAAAATTCTTAGAAAATTTTTTAAAATCCTCAAAAGAACATGAGGAATATAGATAACCCAGTGGATGGAGAATGCTTCATGTGGTCACACTGACGGATTTTCTGGTCAAGAAAATTTAGTGAATTGAATAGATACTAATTTGGAGTATCAATTTGACGATTTCAATAAGACCTTTAAATTAACGTGAGATCTATTTCCGTAGACCAGGTCAAACTTCTTAATAAATGATGACCTTTTTGAGACGTGGTACAACAGCAAAAATAGAAAAGATCTGATATACCTTGATGAGCAGGTCATTTTCAAGAATCGTGGAAATTCTTTAAAATAGTATATCAACAGTTTTACTTACTTAGCCGATAGTTACAAAGAGACCGCATTAATCTAAATTTTCAATAAACATTGTGACATTCAATTTTTGAACACGAAACTCATATAAGTTGATTAAAATTAGACGTGATTAAATAATATCGGGGGTAATCTGAAGGTATCTTGATATATTTTCACACGAGTGTAGACTATTACTATGAACTTGAACAGAAACCACGCAAATGGCATCATTTATAAGAACAACATGGAACTTTTCAAAATCTGAAACGATGAAGTCGCTATATTGTCTGCTATAAAAATTTGTGTAATAGATAGAATCAATGATATGAGAAATCAATTTGAATATTTCGATGAGATCTACAAACTGACATATAATATATCCCCACTGGTGTAGTGTAACGTCTCGATAAATGGCATAAATTCTCATTGTTGGTGTGTGACGTAACTTAAAAAATGGAAACAATCAGATGTAACTTGATGAAAATGCAGTTACACTAAATGTGTGATACGCCATCTTGATGAACAATAAATGTTCTTAAAATTGATGTATGAATATCCCTGCTTGATCTATTTAGAAGTATAGAAAAATTCAGCCAGACTTAATGGTTAGGATAAAACTTGAAAATTAAATTTTATTCCAGAACTATCATAAAGAAATGAAAAAGCATCAGAAATCTGCAAATCAGCTGTCCATTTGAAATCTACTTATTAATTTTTCCAATAAGTATGCATAGAGCGATCGACTGTAGCACAGCAACTAGAGAAAGAAGTCTAGTTACACTCACGGATGTTTTACTTATGGTTTCTAATAAGGTGTTCCCTGAATATTTTTTAAATGGCTGACCGGATTTCATTTTTTTTAAATACTCACCTAGATGTCCCCAATAGAAGTCGATTGAAATAGTTATAACTCCAAAATGGTGAAACGTGTAAATGTCAGAATAGAAGTCTGAAATTAAACTATTGTGCTATTAAATCATATTTATGACTAAAATTCAAGATCAATGGATTCGATACTTCTTGGTACCTAACAATTCAGCAGGGCTTATAAATATGTCCACCCCGAAATACACAATTACATTGACTGTAGTCGCTTTTTGACAGTGGCGAGCTTGCTTCTAGTTATTTAATTTTATACTTTTTTCATGAGAAATGAATGTGTACAGAATAAAATTATGAAATGCGTCATGTAAGCACGATTTTCTTGAGAATTACTAGGTAATTAAGTTCAATCAGTTCATTGTTAATTTTTGTCAGCTAGCATCACGCCTAAAAAATCGTTAATTTTTTAAAACCAAAACCAGTGAACGAGCACCGTTAATTAATAAATATTTTTATTCTACGAACAACTTCTACCGATGTTCAATCAAGCAAACAAAATCTTTTCTTTTCATAGTGTCCCGTATCGGTTAATTTAAAATATTTCACTTTTTGCCGGTTAGCATCATATCGAGAATCAACAATCGAATTACGAATAATTACTGGCTATACAAACTAAATGGTTTACAGTACAATCATATACTGACGATTCACAATCGCATACATCCATTGGTTTTTTGAATTAATGTACTTGTCGGCTAAGTATCTTGGGATATGCGGTTGCTCAGCGAGTGACGAAGTGAGAAGAATAATATGACGCTGTGATTGGCCATCTATATGAGAAGCAAAAAGGCATCGACCTGTCTTGCAACGGGCTGGCATCGTACTGGCAGTTCCCCCCTTCAGTGCCACCAATACACACGGGCCGAGGACTCACTGTCGCCGACCATTGGTCCTCAATTTGCCGACCAATCATTGGGAAAGTGGCCACAAAAATATCCAATGTAAGTCCACAAATTATCGAACACTTGCCAACGCTAAGCGCGGGCATCGTGATTCGCCTCAACCCTTAAACAATTATAAATATTATTTGTTTTGATATTATCTGAAGTATTCTTCGGGGCATTTACACGCGTCCCCGCAATACGTGAAAAGCCTTGCTAACGGCCATGTTTGTCGTGGCACACGCTAAAGCCCAATTATTTCCAATAAAATGTTCCTCAACATCATCATTTAATCACAATCATCGCGCCAATAGTTTTTATACAAATGAAAAAACGTCATAAACATAACGCTATTATTGTTGTTAAGTGTTGATTTGTTACAATGCGTGACTTCGAAGTGTTTTTGCCTCATTTTTACAATGACGATAATGGATAACCTACTTCGTGTTGGGTGAAATAGCTAGACCGGACTCAGTGCTTTTATGAATAACTTTAAGTGTTTTCTGGGTCACGCAACCTCAGTTTTCCTCCCTGAAATTTCGCAATGAATCCTGTTATCAACACAAGTGAACATAACTCCATTTTCTCATGGCAATGTATTGAACTTATCACAACTGAGGTGATGATTATCTACCTGTCTCTCTGAATATTGACTATGGAGAGAGGTTAACTGACGTATGTTGCACTTTTTCACTTTTAACAGACAATACGCGACGCAGATGGAGCAGCTAGGGGAGGGTCAGGCAGTTGTGGTTGGAGGTGCTGGTGGTACAGCTCTCCAGGTAGTCCAGATGGGCCAGGGTGGCCAGGCTATGATGCTCCCACAGACAATTCAGGTTGCAGCACCAAATGGACAGATTCAAATGATGACATCACTCGCTGGTGCAGGACAACAGATTGTTATTCAACAACCACAGACACCACAGATTATACAGACCCCAGATGGACAAACTTACATTTATCAGCCTGTTCAATTAGATGGGCAAGTTCAACAGGCACAACCTACAGGTAAACTAATAAAAACTGGAGAAGTGAGTCAATTGATTTTCTCATTTCGTTAGATTGGTGCAGTATTCTAATTAAGTGAATTTTCGCAAGGCCAAGTGATTATAATTGGTGAAATTTATATAATACGTTGGAAATAGATATTTTCATAATTTTTCCAAGTTAATAGATGAAAAGTCTTGTTCAGTCATGCATGGAATAAAATTCTATTGAAATTATCTACAAATTCCAGCGAATTATAGTGATCTTTAACGGGAAAAAATGGTTCGAACAATCTTTTGATTGATTTTGATAATGAAGCTCATCATGACAATCGTTAGTTTCCTTTATTAAAAAATTGTCAAAAAAATTGTATTTCAAGATTATTGAAGATCAGAATGCCAAATATTTCTTTGCACATTATGCGTCAAATTGATTCACTAAGAGCAACTCTTTAAATGTTGATAAATTGAAGTTGAAAAAGAATGACAATAGCTGATGTGATTTTTATGAACATTGTTGGAAAGTTACAAATTTTCATCAATAACCTTCAAAGTAAAGTTTCAAAGTCACTGAAGTACATATAATTACATTTTTCGTTATTCGCATATTTTTGAAGAGTTTGAGGGAGAAATTGGATGGGGAAAAAGGGCGATACTGATAATATCTAATTTTGATAAAATTTTAGAACATAGTTGAAAAGTAATCTTATACATTTTGATAATATTAAACCAGTGCAAAATTATCCCGGTATCGTATACAGTCTAGTTTTTTTACTAATAGATTAGCAATATGCTTCCAAATGTTCCTTTTGTATTCTGATTTTTTGGGGTTATTATTATTTCTTCATCATTTGCATTTTTGACTTCTATAGATTCATGTTTCATGGTAAATTTTTAGGGAATTTATTATTTTAACTGTCATCAAACAACGAAAGTAAAAGAAAAAGCAGCCATTTTTCAGATTTCTTAACATTGCTACAAAGACTAATTAATAATTGCAGCTATGATTGAATTTATCTGCAGACAAATATCCAAAGATATTTGTAGTACTGTGATATCGAATGTAATACTTTGGTGATTCCTCGATAAATTAGACTAACTAGTATAACTATCATCTCCATCTTCGAACTCGGTTACGAACAGATTTATAACTTAGTTTCAGGCATTATTTAATGAATCATTTTTTGCTTGCGCATTGAAACATTATAATCAGGTCATTTTCACATTTTTTAAATTTTGATTGGTACTGATGCGGAATGACCTAAGGTGCAAAAATACGAAGTTTGAGGACCACGTCGGTATGTCCTCCCCTCTGCCACTTTCCCGAAATCAACTTTTTCTCGAAAATTAATCAATTAAATAATAAATTGACTACAAAAATTGTTTAAACCCGGAAATTTTTACAGATCATAGGTTTTGATGAGGACTAACTGTGCATAAAATCAGGTTGATTGATAGAGTACTTTTCCGGAGTTTTTTTCGCATATACCTCCAAAACTAGGGAACTGGTTTTATTTTTTTTGCAGAATGTTCGTCTCGATAGCCCGTCTGTTGATCAATTAATAGCTATATACCCGTTTTCGCAGAGTTTCCGAGATCTTTACGATTTTTTGTTTTTTTTTTTCCGAAAACAGCGAAATTTAGAGAGGACATGTTCTTTATGAAAAGAACGGCTCATATATCGGATGGGCTCAGTCAGACTAGTGATTCTAGAGATGTTGAATTTTTTCTAAACGTTTTTTTCCGATATCTAGAATGAGCAACTGGCTATAAAACCATTTTCATTTTATTTTTTTTTCGCAATGGTCGTCTAGTGTTTTTCTTTTTTGTTTGCGAAAATATTGCTCTCAATATCCGTCGAATGGGTGGTGGGATTTCTATTTTCTGTTTGAAGATACTCGTCTTGGTGTTTCTATCGAAATCAATCAAAATATTGGTAGGCTCTCTTAGGAAATTTTCCTGATATGAGTGTTGTTCGTTTTTAAATATATTTTTCATATAAACGTGGTTGGGAGACAGCTGAATTTTATGATACAAATTTTAAAAATGAGTCATTTGGCAGTATCATTAAGTGATGTTTGTATATTAAACTGTACTTTTTTTTAATAGAGCGATTTAGAGGAAAAATCACAACTTATTAAATATCATAAAGTACAATTTTGTCGATAATTCTTGCATAGGGGAGGCTTAACTATTTTGGGAAAACTATATTTATAGTTAATTGTGTTATTTCTCTGTTTAGTTCATAAATAGTTGCTAAAATATTGTTGGAGTGGTGATCGAGACAGATGTGTGGATGGTCATATGTTTTATTTTAATTTCCTACATCCGATAACTGGAAAAGACAGGAATAGGAATGTCACATTGAAGATGTCAATGGTCCGAATAAAATCAAATGATTTTGAGGATATTTAAGTTTTTGTTAAAATCTATTGCATCGAAATATTACATGTCTCTTTTTAAAGGTTCTGTGGAATATGGGTGCCGGTTGCAGAAATAGAATGTGAAGCCTTATATCGGAATCATTGTTAAACAATTGACAAATCGAATGAAAGTTTTATATTTGAAATGTTGAGCAATACATTCTTTAGAATTTTTAAATCACATGACGACTATCTCATTTTTTATTTTTGAATTGGAGGTAGTATAGATTAAGTCGGAGGCATACTATCCATAGAATCGGTAGGAATGATGGAAAAATCAGTAATTACGCGTAAAGTAACGATCATTTCTGTCGGATAGCATCGGTCACCTGCTGGTTTTAGTCCGAGCGTGTTTCAACAACGGACTTTAAAAAAAAATTAAAAACCTAACAAATTAGTGAATGACTTAAATGTTAGCTAATGACGATGAAGAGCGCTCAGCAATACCTATATTTGAGGGAAATAATGATTGAATTCCGTCGATTCCCTAGCGCACAATCCAGAGAAACGTTTATCACATATCATAATAGACACATACATATACGTCCACACGTATACACCCCCGTTAAAAAATGCAAAAACCGAAAACCTTAATTTGCAATGTTTTCTCTTGGAAACCATAAATAAATTTGATAAATGATATAATTTTTCAGTAAAAATTGCGGTACCATCTACAATAGATAAGTAATTTGCTACTTGTTTCATAAAAAGTAATAAGCCAGATACTAATTAGCTAAAACTGAAACAAGAAACTAAAATGATTGTGTGGACGTTTGTATTATGTTTCCCACAACCCTGTGAAGCTCCCATATTCAATAATCCGTTATGCACATGAAAACTCGATCGTCATGTAATTAAATCTTATCAGTATAATGATCACCAAAATCATCCGATCTAACGGAAATATTTTTTTCCAGTAATAAATGTCAATGGAACGTTAATGCAAATTGCCGGAGCTACAACACAAGGAACGACCGCAACAACTGCAAGTCCAGTGCAACCAATTCCAAGTCCAACAGCAGCAGCACCTCAGGCAGGAAATATTGTTATGGTGAATACGTTCAAAAAGTCTCTTTCACTTGCTTAGTCTGTGTACCATGATATACTGGCTAGTAGTGATAACAGAGCGACATTACTGACAGAATGCATTGACATTTATTTATCATGCATCATTCTCTACTTTCTCATAATGTGGCTAATTTGATAGTGACCTTATCCATTTTTACGTGACAATCAGATAGATGAACATTCTCAACTTCTTATAGTAGCTCACCAAATTTTTGACTTCTCTATGTGAAGAAAATGCGGTATCCATCGTGGTATTGAGTTCAGGCTTAGTGGAGTTGATGGCTTAGTTATCAATAATGTCATAAAAGTTCAGAGTGTCCATTTAGTCTTGTTTTCCTTTACGTAAATATATAAGAGAGTCCACTCATTCTTTATGAAAAAAATTGCTTCTAAATTTAAAGAATTTGTATTGTCAATTTCTTTTGAATTTTCAATCCTAAAAATCTTTTTTTTCACTTCCACTTGCGGAGCTTCAAGATGCATCTAATAGATTACGTGGGAAATTTTTTCAGTTTCTTGAAAACAATTTTTTTATCTCCTACATGTGGATACTCTACACAATTTCGTAATTAAACTTACCGTAATTCTAATTATTACCATGGCTTATTTTTGAAGTTGGAGTGAGAAAACTTGAGATACTTCAATTGACTAAGTCAATTAATAACAAATTAATTATTAAACAAAGTATTTTTTCCATCTGTCGTTTGACGGGCAAGCTTTGACCTTATTCGTACTAAAAGTTTCAGAATTTTTGGAAAAAATTTTCTCGATCAACAAGACGGTTTTCAGTCAAGCTGAACTGTCTGCGGAGCTATCGTAAATGGTAATTTTATTTCATGTGCAAAAATAATCTTATAAGTGCATGAACAAAAATATAAAAATTGTTTTATGAATACATAATTTTACTAATTTTTCAAATGTTTTCTTCATATACTTCATAGTGTCGATGAAAATAATTTTTTTATTTATGACGGCCCGTGTTGCGGCGAGGCGGCACCTCTTACGTTTGAGGGGTTTGATATTTTAGTATAGAAAACTGAAAAGAAAGTGTTTCAATGACCTGAAACATTGAAAGCTAAAATTGGCCGATGATCACCATTTAGTCCTCCCAAAAAAAGAGATTGACGAAAATATAACGGAATCCAAAGACAATTGAGATATTTTGCAATGTGGCAACTTGCTCTGAACTCTCGAAACTTTTATCCCAAATTTTTTAGATTTTTTAATTGTTCAACTCGCTTTTTATTTTCAAAACATAAATAAAATTTAAATGTTTTGAATCTTATAGTTCATCCCGAGAACTTAATTCAGTGATGAAGGAACAAAGAAAAACGTGCCTCCTACATTCAAAAATTGTTTTTTTTTTTCATAATAACTTAAAATATAGAAATGAGACATGGATTTTTATAATAACTTTTTTCGCAAATCACGAAGTTTGTACTAAAGGCGGAGATTTTCCTTCAATTCTAAAATATTGGCAACAGCATAATGAATAGCTGAATCTACATGCCATTTTCGGCACATCATCTTCTTTGTGTTTAATGAGAAAACTTCTAACTCTTTTTTTTCGATATATTTCCTGAAATACTCATTTTTGGGAGCACAATATTTTGTTATAGTCTACACTTGAGGAAAATATGTTTTTGACAAAAAATTTTCTGATCTGGTTGATGAACAAAACAGAAATAGTGCAAAGAGTGGACGGCTCGAAATCAGTGTTTCAAACTGCATTTCCTAGTTTATCTCCTCACGTGCGGGGTCCGTAGAACGCAACCTGTGTTAGTCGTCGGAAGACTTCTGATGTACCATTCCAAGCAGGCATAGCTCTTCGGACTAATTTCAATTAATGATAATTTTAATAAGTTGGGATTCATTCATAATTAGTTTGTTATCGACTTTCATGAGAGGAATAATTCTCTAATTTTGTAGACTAATTTCAAGAACAGTTTCAGGCTAATCCATCATCAAGATGTTCAAATATGCTCAATTTATTAATAACAAATACACCAGCCAACAAATAGGAATTTCATTCACGCCCCTTGGTAGAGCAACTTTTCAGGTATTTTCAGTAATTATCTTCCCACTTAGGATTTCAGCCAATCAGAGTGTACTATTTGAAGCTACCGAAAAAAATTTCATCGAAAATTTTGAAAACCTATTACATCATATATCGATGTCACAAGGTTGCAAAATTTACCTCGGAATTTCATTAGTAGAATATCATCCTTTTTCCACCTTTCAACCCATTGCTCGTTGATCGAGATGACTGAATCGGTGAAGATAATATTTTCATCTGTAATTTTTATTGGTTCAAAGAAATATAGAACAGTACGTTGAAGAAAAATGACAGTAGGTGTCCTAGAATTCGAGAAAATATTTTTTTCTTGTTGACAGAAAGTATCCATACGATGGGTGAAGCTTGGCCGCTTTAAAATATCAAAATATGTAGATACATAAAAATCTTTTTTTTTGGAAACATTGAAAATATTTCTGACATAATTAATGAATGGTATCTTTTCTATTGTCTTCAGTAGCTTGTAATTAACCCACAACTACATTATTAGATTAAGACAAATTTACTCGTCAATATTTACGCCTGATCAGTTGGTGAGCTCTTGGTATAATCATTTTTCGTCTTTTTGATTATTATACTTTCCAATAAAGAATGAACAAGTGGATTTTTAAAATTCTGAGGCAATTTTTTATATTTATAGCTGGCAATTACTTGTGGAAATGCTCATGTTGTCTAATCTATTCTACTGTTGATTAAAAATATAGATGGTACCGGGAAACAGTGGGCAGGGCCCATTTCAACGAGTGGCCTTACCAAATGCAGAATTTTTAGAGGAAGAACCACTTTATGTTAATGCAAAACAATACAGACGAATCCTAAAACGACGACAAGCTCGTGCCAAGCTCGAGGCTGAGGGCAAAATCCCCAAAGAAAGACCGGTAATAATATCAATTTTAAATTCTTTTTTATTGCAACAGCAGCAGCACGCATTGTCATCACTATTGGAATTGTTCAATATTACAAAGATTTGATCCTTACATTATAGTACATTTTGTGACCGCTACTACGGCCAGGCCGTGTCGAAAAGTGCGTTTTTGCATACTAGTGAAGGAAAAATAGCACAGTTCACCACTCGTTGAACGTAATGTGCTTGTCAAAACGTATAGTTCGGAGAGGCGCGTTGAATTGGCAGACTTCACGTTCGTGACCGTTTCGTCACACTTATCTCGAAATATACTTTTGAAATATACATAGGGAATAATGTAACATGAAATACAAAAAAACAGTCACCAATAGTATACTAGGCAATAAGTGCGATTAACATTTTCTGACGAATATAAAGAAGACCAGCCAAAGGTGAATGTTTTTATCCTGCCCGTCAAGTAATCTATGCTCTTCGTGTTTCATGCAACATATTAGATGACTCTTTGTTAACTTTTGTGCACGTAATGTAAAACTCGGTAAGGAAACATATGCGGTTTATTTTTTCTGATTGGTATAATTAAAAAACTTACTAGCGGCTCCATTCTCCACCCTTCACGCTCCTCAAAAAATAGTGTCCAACGATCTCTTCTCCGCTTTCTTCAACAGCCACTAGTGGCAACTATCTACTAAGAGATGGCGGACAATGAGGGATAAATTCCGGCGATAGTTATGATTTATTTCACCCAGAAAACCAAATACACTGTTCAGCTATTTTTTTATCGCACTTTCCTAAAGATCTGATTAAAATTAGGGAAATATGGCAAAACATTAGATCAGTGGTTTTGTTGAATCAGTTATATTCCAGTTTAGGCGATGACGTTCTCATCTAAAAAGATTATCATTCTGTCGGTGTCCGAAACAACTGATCATTAACTCTTGGGTTATGTCATATTTCCCTTATTTTTAATAGATCGCTTCGAAAATATAATGAAAAAATGGCCTAATAGTGTAGCAATCCCACTGGGGATCATTTTCCGCCACTGATACGTAACTAACGCTGAACTTTACGTTCGATTTTCCGCCATCTCCTGATAGTTGGAACCATTTGCTATAAGGCGGAGAGAAAGGACTGTTAGGGGTCAGGCCTTAAATAGAATCTCTTCGAATTTCAATCGACAATCTCTACGATAACTTACGAGCGAAATTCATAATTAGCAGTTTGGAAATTTAACAGTAATTCTAATTTATGAATATGATTTTGTAATTAATGATTCTGCATTCTAACGCTTTGAGAATTAACGGCAATCAACTTCTTTCTACAGAAATATCTTCATGAATCACGTCATCGTCATGCTATGAATAGGATTCGAGGAGAAGGAGGACGTTTCCACTCTGGACAAGTGAAAAAACGAAGGTAATGTGAAGGTTTCCCGTTTTCCTATGATTGTCGACTTATTCTCCATTCTACATAGAAATTATTAATTAATTTCGCAGGAATAATCAAAATGCCATGATCACCCAGCACATATCGACGTCGACAAGCACAAATACAATAAGAACGATTTCGTTGCCCGCTGGTCAGGGAAATGTACAACATCATACTACTGACAACATGGGATCGACGATCATTATCGAGGTAGTTTAACAGTACATTATTTTATTACTTTTACATGCAATTCGTCACGTAATTGTTTTATCAACTATCTTGTAGGGAACTGGAAGCACTTCCTTACCTGACATGATCGGAGATAGTGGGATTGTGACATCTGATGGTCACTGAAAGCTAAATAAGTAATCGAAAATAAAAATTAACATATGAATGTGAAAGGGAATGGCAAGTGCGTTATCAAATTTTAAGAGATTGTAAATACATTCAAATTTCTGATTATTATTATAGTTTCTTTCCATTCTTCTCTTCATTGCCTTCGAATTTTTCAACTCATCGCTTTATGATTGAGTTTGGCAAAATACATGTTACCGTCTCTCAAGGGAGAATACTAGTTGAAAGTCGCGGGTTATCAGAACGAGATTTATTACACATTGAATATCGATTATGTATGTAAAAAAATGCATAATTGGGGGACTTCTTGGCTTCTTTGACTGAGAAACGCTGAAATTTTCCTAAAAATATTTTCATCTAAAAGTTCCCTTTTTAATTTTTGAAAATTGCGGACAATAAAAACGGGAATTCTTTTTTTTCGAATTTGTTTTTAATGTAAAGTTCTTTGTTCGTGTAATTCAATTGAAATTGCGGTATTCATGTATAATTGGGGAGACAATGGTTCTGAAACAATTGAGTATATTTTTTTTAATATTTGAAGAAGAGATTTTTCATTTTGCGTGGAGAGCGCCAACTTTTATATTCAAGAAAATTAAATTAAATCTAAAATTTAATTAAATCTATATCACTCAAACCTGGCAAGCAAATTCATATTTTTAATTATAAATTTCTAACTGTTATAAAACTTTTATTGCCTTAAAATTTGAAGACCTCGATAATTGTTAGCATTTGAAGTATTGTCTGGGACAATGAACATGTAATGTTTTTGCACTTATTGTTAGTTCTAAATAGATCTAATAGATCTTGAATGATTGGAAAGTCTATTAGCCGCCACTTTCAAAAATAATTAAATTCTCAAAATGTAATTCAATTTTTTTATGAAAACACGTGTGAGATGAAGACTGGTAAAAAGCTTTCTTGAAAATACATTAGTAACCCAAGATTGTTTGAGTTGCAAGGTACTATCTTTCAAAAACCATTTCGAAGACGTACACCATAAGATCTTCAACAAATTTGGCATTACTGTTAAATGAAAATGAATTATATCAAGCTTAAGTAAGTCAATAATTTAGAAATTAATTTTTGGCATAGTCCTGTATTTGCGACTTCGAAATTTCTGTTAAAATTATTAATATTATTCGAACCGCCACAAGTGGGAGTTTGGCTCATTTTCATCTGTGGTTTCACATTAATAGTTTAACATACTTCTATCAAAATTTCTCGATGAGCTGATTATTTCTTATAAAGACGCTGATATATGGATATATGCACTGTCTTCGGTTTCCATACGCGTTTTCTTACCGATTTAAGTAATTACCGTGGATAATTATATGAAATCCTGTTTTTCACGAAATTTTCATTTAGTGCAATAATTAGTTGCTTTCAGAAACAAATCTTCAAGGAGATTTCACCATGGCTAGTGAATATGTTGGTCTCGATGTTCCATTTTTTAGAAATTAATTCTTTTAAGCACCCACGGAATTCATTTTGCCAGATTGCAATTTGTCATCGCATACCAATATATTCATTATCCGCTGGATTTTCGTACTTATATTTCTCACTTAACGTTGATCGGTTACCTAGTGTTATATATTTAGAAAATGATGGATTTCATTATAATGTCATCAAGGCCCAGGTCCATTATCTGGAGAATATTAACACATTTGATTATTCGGATTAATTTTTATATATAAATTGATATAAATTTGGTAAGAAAACAAAATGAAAAATTGTTTCAATACTTTAGAAAACCATCCTTAAAAATATGGAGGAATATTGCAGATATCGATAGTAATGACGATAGACAAAACGAAGCAGGAAATCCTGTGGTAAATTTGCTAAAATATTTTTACCAATACTTTTACTACACTTTTAGGACAACTAAATAACCACTTTTTCCCATCTGTTCATTCACAGAATTAACTGATAACCAGCTATTACTTTCTTGGGGAATCATTATTTACGATCTGTTTGCTTAGTCGTCATGAAAGTGCAGGGAAACTAGTCGTAACAATATTTTTTTTTCATTTCAAAAAGCCTTTTTTTCGACAAGCGTTTGTTTACTATGCACCACTAGATTTTCTGTTCTATTTTATATGTACTCATGATGGCAATACGCTGATCGGCATTTGCAAGAAAATATTATCTAAACTTTTTACTTCTTTCTCTAGCTAAACTTATAATTATTATGTTCATGAGTGACAAGCCATCGACTTTGACATTTTTATGTGCACATTGAACCAAATAATCGAGTTTGATAATGTTCTACAGATACTGGGGCCGGGTCTTAATTCGAAGATTAATGTTCGACAGAGCTAAATGCGATTGATTACAAGAAAAAATGGATGTAAATATGTGAATTGAAGAATAGAGAACCAAAAAATATACATACAACTGGAAAGATGAAAAAATATAGAATATTTGAGTAGACAACATAAATACAAGGCAAAACTACGCCGGTGCGATTGTGTTTTGTACTGATCTACGTGACAATTTATTAGAATATTTATCGATATCTATTTCGTCCAATTTTTTTAATGCTACCTTGTAATAATTCCTACCTACTACGTTATACCATCCCTCATGCCCTATCTATTCACTATTCCTCGTTTTCTTATGCATTTACTATTTATCATTTGACAACATTTTTATTTCTAAATTGAGGTGAACAGTATAGTCAAACTCCGCATACTTCTTCAGTGATTTCACGAATAATAAATTTACATGACTCGAAATTATTGATCATTGATAAATTCTCTTTAAAAAAAGTTGAAATATAATCCATGAAATTATTTTTAGTTTTTCTTCTAAAACGATAGTTGCTCATCCAACTAATATAACCCGGAAGGTCAAACGATTACTTTCAAAGTAATGTTATTCATTTTTAGGATTATTCTTCAAAATTTTCCGCGGACGCTAACCTCTCAGTCCGTAAAATATTCATTTTTTCATAAGACTTTCTTATGTTAGAATATTCAATTTAATCATCGTTACCAATACCACAGAGGAGGTCAGTCCTCTTTGCTCATACCACACTGTTAATTACCCGGGGAACTCAGGCAAATTTTTTTCACCACATCAACCCATTTTTAGAATTACCCAGAAATTTTCGAAATAAAAATCGTGGATGTGCTGGGCTAAAATCTGAAAGATATGATGAAGAAGCTCAGCCCCGGACGTGCTCTATAAACGAGACGAAGGGGACGGTATGAGTCACCAACTGAGCGCGTCCCCAGGTGGCGGATAGGGGGACGGCCGGAGAAAGAGTGGCACCTCGGGAACGGAGAAAGGAGGCTGAACAACAGCACCTGACTCCAGGATCCTGGGGCACACTTCAGTACCCGGCCAGCGACAGCTATAACGTCGACCTACGGAAGTAAAAACCCGTCAGGAAGACCCAAGGCATCGCCGCGGACCAGACTCCCCAAGCTAAGGTGGAAGTTATCGTGCCGAGGGCTGAATGACACTGGGGAACAGTGTCGCAAACGATACCCTTGGGGAACCAGGCAGCACCCCATTGTATGCATGCCTTACCTCCGCATCCAGGCTCTGCGGGGGTGGACCTTCTTTTCCTGGTCACTCGTGGGATTAACATGGACCCAACTAATAATAAAAATTTTAACGCCGATGACGGTGCCCTCTCTGAGGGAACGGCAGAGGCTTGTAGGTCGGAGGAGAGCACGATCAGCACTAGGGCCCCGGAAGGGGAACAAGCGCTGATCCAAATGGAAGTTGTGGAGGAGCCAGCCTCAGAGGGGCCCACCAGTGGTGGGCCCGCTGTCGCTGACCCTATCCAGGGGAGGAAGAGAAGGGGTAGGACGGGTGCGGAGAAGCGCCGGGCCCGCCAGGCTAGGCTGAAAGCCGATGCCTCGCGGGATCAGCAATCTCCGCAGGTAGAGACCGCGTCCAGGGATAAGGAGGAACAGGGGACAGGGCCCAAGAGGCCCAGGTCCTCAGGATCCACTCCCCCCGATGTGGCCATGCCCACGAAAAAGTTGAGGGCCATGGAAGGACTGGGGGCAACCTCCTTCAGAGAGGCGGCGAAGGGTGGCGGCAGGGTGGCCTTAGTGCCAACTGGCCATCCTGAGCTGTCTCTGACGAGGGAGCAAGCCGACCTGGTTCAGGAGGCGCTAGTGGCGTCACTGTTTGAGACTGACATGGAAGGTCAGCTCCCGAGCTTTGACGGCCACTGGTTTGACGATGGCGTGCTGTGGGTGGCATGCACGGACGGTCAGTCAAGAGAGTGGCTGAAGTCCGTGGTGCCCACCCTGGCACCCTGGGAAGGGGCCTCCCTTATCATGATGGATAAGGAAGCGCTCCAAAAACTGATCAGAGTCACAGCCTTTCTCCCGGGAAAACCCGTAGGAGCGGCTGTGGCTCTTGAGAGGTTGAGAAAGCAGAACAGGGCCCTCACCACAGGCAAGTGGAGGGTCTGGGACTGCCGGAGTGGGGAGGAGGGGCTCAACCTGGTGTTAGGTGTTGACCCCAAATCTCTGGAGGCCCTGAAGGGCATGGGGATGGCCCCTTTCTACTGCCTCGGCCGGGCTCGTTTCTACGAGACCCAGCGGAGAGCGGCGGGGGGAAAGGCGCCCCAGGCGCAGCCAGGCCCGGGGAAAGTGATCGCCGACCAAGGGGAGTCAGGGATCGCAGGGGAGGGGGGAGGGCAGGAGGGAGCGCCTAAGGGTCCTAGTGGCTCGGTGAGTGCCCCAGGAACTGCCGGGGAAGGCGCCCAGGAGGGGAAGGAAAAGGAGAGCGAGGAAGGCTCCCTCTTACAGAGGGACCCCCTTGCCCCTGCAAGGCCTCCGCTGAGCGGGCGCACGAAGGGCCGAAGAGGAAGGCCGCCTCTGGTGAGAGGGGGCGCGGCGGGAACTGGGAGGGGGTCTCAAGGGACCCTCAACTGGGCCCTGCCGGGCTCATCCCACTCAGGGCAGGTTAGGGCGCCACCAGGCGACCCTGCCTAACGGCCCACCAATGGCCAGGGGGATAAGGGGGGAAGGAGCAGAGGGCAATATGCAGGGAGACGGCTTAGGCTCTCTGCTAGTCCACTGCTCCCAGATTAACTTGCAGCACTGCAAGGCTGCGACTGCCCTGCTGAGTCGCAGCCTAGCAGTAGAGCATACAGACATATGCCTCATACAAGAGCCCTGGCAACACGGTGGCTCGGTAAAAGGCCTATCTGGAGGCGAGGTGGAGCTATTCTATGCTCGGGGCGACCTGGGCCCCAGGGCCTGCATTGCTGTCAAAAGAGCGTGCGGAGCTAGGGGAATGGCCAACTTCTGCCACAGAGACTTGGTGGCGGTTGTCGTGAGACTTCGGGGGGAGGCCGGTGCGGAGGACATAGTTTTCTGCTCGGCTTACTTCCCACATGACTCGCCGACACCACCACCTACCAATGAGCTGCGTGATCTGGTGAATCACTGCAGAGCTAGAAAGTTGCCACTCATCATAGGCTGTGACGCAAACGCGCAGAACGTGGTGTGGGGCAGCGAAAGATGTAATGACAGGGGCACTGCTCTCCTGGAATTTATGGCAGACGTGGACCTGGAGATCCTAAACAGGGGCTCGAGGCCCACGTTCGTCACTTCTCGCTGTCAATGTATCATTGACGTAACCATGTGCACCCGCCGGCTGGCGAGGCGATGCAGGGACTGGAGGGTGGACCGGGAGGACACACTCTCTGACCATCGACGCATCAGATTTAGCATAGAGGGCTGTGCCCAACCGCAGCAGGACCGCCTGCGCAGAAACCCAAGGGCCACCGACTGGGACTCCTTCGAGAGGAACCTGGAGGAAAGGCTCGGGGTTGGACGCGTCAGGCCCTGCAGGGAGGACCGGTTAGAGGACGAGGTGGAAAGAATCCACGTTGCCCTAACTGAGTCTTTTGAGACGGCATGCCCGGCTAGACGTTGCAGGAAGGGTAAAAAAGTGCCTTGGTGGAGCCGTGAGTTGGACAGGCTGAGAAGCCAGTCCAGGAGGCTCGGAAACCGAGCGCACAAATCGAAGAGGGCCGAAGACTGGACTCTGTACAGAAATGTGCAGAGAGAGTACAAGAGGCTCATAAAACGATCAAAGGAGCTCACCTGGAGGACATACTGTGAGGAACTGGAGGCGCTTTCAGGCATCTCCAGGCTTCGCAGGGTCTTCTCGGGGGGCCCTTCACAACGGCTGGGTGGAATCACGCTGGAAAGCGGAGAGACCATCACAGAACCGCGAGAGGTCCTTGAGCATCTGGTTCGCGCGCATTTCCCGGACTCTATTATTGAGCTTCCAGGAGAGTGCCTGGAAGTGGACTGGAAGCGAACAGGAAGCGGCAATCCCGACTGGGAGCTAGCCGCACGAATAGTAACGCTGGACAGGCTGCAATGGGCGGTGGACTCCTTCGAAATGTACAAGAGTCCAGGTCCGGATGGGATACATCCGGCCCTCTTGCGAAGAGGGGGGCCATTGCTCCTGCGCAGACTGATACCGGCATTCAGGGCCTGCCTAGCATTGGGCTATGTGCCAGGCAGGTGGCGGGAAGTCAGGGTTGTCTTTATCCCCAAACCGGGTAAATGCAGCTACGACAACGCGAAAGCCTACAGACCGATCAGCCTGAGCTCCTTCTTACTGAAGACGCTGGAAAGGCTGGTCGATAGGCACATTAAGGAGGGGGCACTGAGAATTAATCAGATATGCCCCTCACAACATGCTTACCAAGCTGGCAGATCGACTGAGACTGCGCTGCACCACTTGGTAGGCACAATAGAAAATGCGAAGGAAAGGGGGGAGGACACCCTTGGCGTCTTTATAGACATCGAAGGGGCCTTCGACAATACCGCCTTTGATACAATGGAGAAAGCTGCGGCAGCGTTTGGGATCGAGGATTCGATCATCAAATGGATAGCCGCCATGCTCCGATCAAGAGTTGTCCACTCCACCCTTGGGGACAGTGAGGTAAGGGCTGCGGCAGGGAGGGGCTGCCCGCAGGGGGGGGTTATCTCTCCTCTGCTATGGCTCCTCGTTGTTGACGGCCTCCTCACTGGACTCGAGGAACTGGGGGTAAGGACAGTCGCATATGCAGATGATGTGGCACTGCTGGTAACTAGCAGGAACACGGGCATGCTACACAGCAAGATGCAAAAGGCGCTGGACTATGTTCAGCAGTGGTGCACATCGAAGGGCCTAAGGGTAAACCCAGGCAAAACGGAGATGGTGCACTTCACACGTAGAAGGAGGGGTGCTGTTAAAGCTCCCTCCATTTATAACACAATGCTGGAATTCTCGAGTGAGGTCAAATACCTAGGTATTTGGCTCGACGAGAAGCTCAGCTGGAAAAAGCACATCGCCATGCAGACTAGCAAGGTCACCATGACATACTGGGCATGCAGGCGAATGTTTGGAAGCACATGGGGTCTAAGGCCGAAGATGGTCAAATGGATCTACACGGCCATTATGACCCCACAGCTAACATACGCAGCCGCAGTGTGGTGGACAGCCCTGAACAAGGCCTGCCACAGGAAAGCGGTGGACAAAATAGGCAGGCTTGCGATGCTGGGCATAACAGGGGCCCTCAGAACGACCCCCAGCTCAGCGTTGGAGGCTCTGCTCTTTATGCAACCTCCACACCTAATTATAAGGGAGGAGGCAACAAGAGCGGCCGCAAGGCTGCGGCTACAGGGAACATGGAAAGGAGCTAGGAATGGGCATGCTAGTGTCCTCCGCGCGGACGGAGAGCTGGAAGAGCTACTGTCGCGCGGTGCTGACGCCTGCAGACCCCGATGGCACTTTCGTAGAAAGTTCTCGGTCAATCTCGGACGGGGGGAAACCCCGTCAGGAAAGGATGCGGACTGGGTGCCGCCCCGTGGACTAGTCTGGTATACGGACGGATCACGGGTGAGCGGACGGGCAGGTGCGGGGGTCTGGTCAGAGGGGCCCGCAATAGCGAGGACCATTGGGCTGGACTCACACGCAACCGTGCTCCAGACTGAGCTAGCTGCCCTAAGAGCCTGCGCCAGGATGATCCTGGAGAGAGGGGACAGGGGCAAAAAGATCTTCATCTACTCAGATAGCAGGCGCGCGCTTAGGGCAATACTCAGGTATGAGTGTTGTTCTAAACTGGTGAGTGAATGCGTCGAGCTGATGGAGGAAATTGCCGTAAATAATCGGCTCGAGGTGGCCTGGATTCCGGGCCACGCTGGCATCAAAGGCAACGAAAAAGCCGATGAGCTAGCAAAGAACGGTAGTTGCAGGGGCTTTCAGGGGGAGGTGGAGCACGTAGGCGTGCACACCGATTTTGTGAAGGTCCTGGTCAAGGAACGTGCGGATAGGAGGGTCGGGGAGAGATGGGACTCGGAGACGGGTGCCAAGCACACGAAATCCCTCCTAGGAGAACCCACTAGGAAGTTGGCAGAGACCCTGTTGGGCCTAAACAGGGTTAAGCTCCGTACTATAGTGGGGCTTATCACTGGACACTGGCCCCTGGCTCTGTACTTATCAAGGATAGGTAAGGGGACTGACCCCCTATGCAAAAGATGCGGGTTGACAGAGGAGGATCCTCTTCACCTATGCACAAGATGCAGCGGACTCGATGAAGCCAGATGGAATGTCTTCGGGTCTACTTGCATAGATATACGTGTCGACAGGGACGGGATCAAGGGGCTCTATGAGTTAGCTCGTAGGGCACAAATACTCGATACCAGCGACTAGACGGCTGCCTGAAGGCAGGGTGTAAAATGGCCGAGAGGCTGATTGCACCTCCGGACAGGACCGTCTAAAAATATGATAAGTGATAAGTGATGATGAAGAAGAAATTCTACTTTTAAAAAGGCAAGAATTCAATTATTTTTAATATATTCTTCACATATTTTTTATTGTACTTCAATGGATTTTTTAAGTGAAAACTTCTTATGGCGCGTTGGGCACTTTTGTAGGTTCGCATTTTCAGCCGTTCTCGCGACAGATGAGATTTTACACAGATATACTCCGCGTGTATTCTTATAATATATGTATACTATACGCGCTCTTTGCATGGGCGTACGTGGCCCCAGGTAGTTAAATCCACATAGGTAAAAATTGATCAGTTTCTCCATTCGGGCCCTTTGAAGGTCCGAATGGGTCTAAAATAGGTACATCCGCAAAGAATGGTACAGGAAGTGGCGGCCATTTTCCCCAGAAGTTTCGGGGGTAGGGCCATCTAGAATCACTGTAGGGAACTGAAAAAGAGAATTTCTTTACCTGTTGTGAAAATTACCGATCGGAGAAAGGAATGCGAATGTCCTCTATCTTAATTGTGTTGTAACACAAAATTTTTATCTTTTATAGATGGCGACAGTAATCCACAAATTATCTTTCAACGTTCTGTCAAGGGATGCTCATCCTAAAATACTAACGAGAATGTGCATGGAAGCTATGTGCCCCGTTTTTTTCAAATAATTAATTAATTGTTAATGAATTAATTTATTGTATCGATGATGGTTATTTACTCTTTGAACTTAATCAGATTTTTTTTCGCAGTGCTCTATAATATTTCTTATTGTTACGGTTAATTATATATAATGGGGAACTTGCATGATTTTTTTTTATTTTTTTTTTACATAGTTAATGGTCCTAATAATAGATTTTTCATGAAAAAACATTTAAAAAATCTATTATCAATTAATTATCGATTGTTCAAAAAGTGAAATTTTCAAATGCTCCAAAAGTTGTCATGACGTCATCAGGCGGGTCCTATACTGTGGGTTAATGGTATTGATTAATGCGGAAACCGGATCGGGATTACACAACACGAATAATTATAATTCTACCACAAATAGTCTTTATTGAAAACTTTAGAAACTTAGATATACAAAAGATGCTTTGGCTGCAGCCAAAGAGGATAGACCAAAGTAGAGGCTCAGTTCTGGGGGTTTGACCAGAGATCATGGGGGAGATCAGCAGGGCCAGTCCTGGGAGGTCAACCACGAAATGTCCTAGCGGTAGCGCTGGAACTAATTTTGCAGCCGGATTTGTTGGTAAGGTACCGAACATTACGGCTGCAAAGTCGGAGCAGAGGGAAAAGTCGGTAACGGAGATAGCGTGGGGTGGGGGAATAGAATGAAATAGGGGAAATTAAACGGCTCGGCAGGCGTTCTGGATACCCGAACGGCGTTGAGGGAAGCGTTTCCCTCATTGGGGGGGGGGGGGATTAATTTTTAGGAATACAGCATCAGTTCTCGGCGACGGCAAACGAGAATTCCCAATAAACCCCCACGATTCAAAAATTCATTTCTCCCGTTCTACTTGAGATGAAGAAATGAAACCAACGTCATTCAATTGTTCATTAAATTGTTCATTAATGACGGTAGTTTCGTTTCTTAATCCGAGTTAAGAAGGGAGGGAATAATTATGAAAAATGTAGCTTGACGCGCATCAGTTTTCGGCGGCGTCAAGCGAGAATATCAAATAACTCCCCACGATTCAAAAATTAATTTCTCCCCCTCTAATTGAGATGAAGAAATAAAACCAATGCCATTCGATTGCTCGTAAAATTCTTCATTAATGATGGTGGTTTCGTTTCTTAATCCGAATTACGGGGAGAGGCATTAATTTTCAAAAATGCAGCTTGCCACACACCAGTTCTCGGCGACGTCAAGCGAGAATACCCAATAACCCCCCAGGATTCAAAAATTCATTTCTCCCCCTCTAATTGAGATGACGAAATAAAACCAACGTCATTCGATGGTTCATTAAATCTCTGATGAATAACGATGGTTTCGTTTCTCAATCCGAATTAGGGGGGAAAGGATTAATTTTGAAACATGCAGCTTGACGTGCATCAGTTCTAAGCGGCGTCAAGCGAGAATACCCAATAACCCCCCAGAGTTCAAAAATTAATTTCTCCCCCTCTAGTTGTGTGTGGGGTAGTAACCGTGATGATCAACTGGAAGGAAAAATCGAGTCTTCCAGTTGATCATCACGGTTACTACCCCGCACACAACTAGAGGGGGAGAAATTAATTTTTGAATCGTGGGGAGTTATTTGATATTCTCGCTTGACGCCGCCGAAAACTGATGCGCGTCAAGCTACATTTTTCATAATTATTCCCTCCCTTCTTAACTCGGATTAAGAAACGAAACTACCGTCATTAATGAACAATTTAATGAACAATTGAATGACGTTGGTTTCATTTCTTCATCTCAAGTAGAACGGGAGAAATGAATTTTTGAATCGTAAGGGTTTATTGGGAATTCTCGTTTGCCGTCGCCGAGAACTGATGCTGTATTCCTAAAAATTAATCCCCCCCCCCCCTAATGAGGGAAACGCTTCCCTCAACGCCGTTCGGGTATCCAGAACGCCTGCCGAGCCGTTTAATTTCCCCTATTTCCTTCTATTCCCCCACCCCACGCTATCTCCGTTACCGACTTTTCCCTCTGCTCCGACTTTGCAGCCGTAATGTTCGGTACCTTACCAACAAATCCGGCTGCAAAATTAGTTCCAGCGCTACCGCTAGGACATTTCGTGGTTGATCTCCCAGGACTGGCCCTGCTGATCTCCCCCATGGTCTCTGGTTTGACTGACGCCAGTTTCTCCACGTTACCGACACGATTTCACCCCCGAGGAGACGGGGCGCCACGAGTCCTACTGGGGTATCTGCATATCGGCCAAGCGGGGGGGCTCCGTTCGTACTTGTTCAACTGTACAAATGATCAACTGTACACAAAATTTTCAGACGGTGAGAGCACAACTGTGAAGGGATTCAACTGTCGAGAGAAAAAGCTAGGCTGTACATGTGGACCCAGCGCCACATGTACAGCCTAGCTTTTTAGAATTTTAGAATTTTCAAACGGTGCTCTCACCGTTTGAAAATTCTGTGTACAGTTGATCATTTGTACAGTTGAACAAGTACGAACGGAGCCCCCCCGCTTGGCCGATATGCAGATACCCCAGTAGGACTCGTGGCGCCCCGTCTCCTCGGGGGTGAAATCGTGTCGGTAACGTGGAGAAACTGGCGTCAGTCAAACCCCCAGAACTGAGCCTCTACTTTGGTCTATCCTCTTTGGCTGCAGCTGTGGCGTGTTATGTTATGTCCTCCCTAGGTAACTAGGAGAATGGTGGCGCCAGGTGAGTAGTATTTAGCGCCAATCTTTGAATGTGGGTTCGTTAGCCGCTAAACCTCTAATGAGGACTCCATCGAAGTCTGTTTCTCCAGGTTGAGGGTAATTGAATTTTTGGGTAATTCAATAATAAAACAATTACACAACTGCTTAGAAGAGCACACTAACACTTTATTTGGTAAAAACTAACCGTAATTTGGATCCTTGTACAAAAGTTATTCTAATAACTGATCCTAATTTAACTCTTGAAAACTAATTGAACAGGCTAACGGAGAGAAGCTGCTAGCAGGAAAATTGTATTAATACTAACTTATCTCAACTAAACTTCTAAGGGTTGGGTCCAGTAACCCCCACCAGTCCCCAAAAGTGGCGCACGCAAGTCCTCCTCTTGGAAGGTTTTAGATTTCTCCTTGTACAACAAACAATGAACAATGGATCCCACATGTGTCGAAGATGTAACCCAGAAAACCTTTAAAATAAGCAGTGCTCAAATTTCATGACTTGGGACCGTGACCGTTGACTTGACTTTTTGTCTTCAAGTTTCAGTTTTACAAAGAACCCCCTTTATCCAGAGTTTTGAGGGTAATAAATTAGATTAAAACTCAACAACTTGAGATTTATGTTTTCGTCCAACGGTTTTTCTCACGACAGTCAATTTATTCATCCCCTGTTCATTGTTTGTCCTTATGGTTTTATTTTAAATGTTATTATAAAATTTTCCAACGGCATTAAAATTTTATCTTAAAACAATAACTTAAAAACTCGCGGATTAAAATGGCCGATAAATAGCGCCATCTATTTTATTTACCCCCAAGACATCACACCTTCCCTCATATAATAAAAATTAGACTCAACAAGAGTCTAATTTTTCAAACAAATTCTATGAAGGATTCATATAATTATGAACTATTTAAGCTAATTTACAGTTAAGTTCACATTTGAATATTTATGTGACCAATTATTTATATTCTTATGGTTCTATGTTTTTGATGGTTTCTTTGATAAAAATGCGGGTTTTAACTTATTAATATGTACTGTTTTTGTACGATAGTCGCTGAGTTTTATCACCGCATTTTCTTTATTCGTAATCTTTTGTACTTCATAAGGGCCTAGATAATTAGGCTCTAATTTATTAGTTTTTGCGTCATTGATTAAGAACACCCAATCACCCGATTGAAAATGTTTCTCATTTACAGCTCTGTCATAGTATTGTTTAGATTTGAATTTCGCTAAATCGACATTATCAATTGCGCGCGCTTGTGTTTCTCGTAGCTTATCTACTAAATCGCCTAAATAATCTGTATATACTGGTACAGTACTTTCTTTGACAAAGTTTGAAGGAATACGGGCTAATCTACCAAAGATTAATTCATGCGGTGTAAAACCTGTCGATTCATGAACTGAGGTATTGTATGAAAACATTGCATACTTTAACCAGCTGTCCCAATTTCTTTCATTGTTAATAAAATTCTTTAAATATTCGACTAGAACCAAGTGACTTCTTTCAAGAGAGCCATTGGTTTGGGGATGGAAAGCTGTTGTTTTTAACTGTTGAATTTTGAATAATTTTGCTAGATGTTTCATTACTTCCCCAACAAAGTTAGAACCTTGATCGGTTAAGATTGCTTCAGGGCAACCAAAAATACAAATAAAATTTTCTGTAAAAGCTTTGGCAATGTCAATGGCTTTAGTTTCAGCTAGTGGGACAGCTAACGAATATTTTGTTAAGTTGTCTTGAATGGTCAAAACATATCTATTACCGGAAGTGGTAATAGGTAATGGACCGACGATGTCTAGTGCTACCTTTTCAAATGCTGACTGCGGGGTATCGGTAACTATCATTGGTTGTCTAGTCTTCACTCTAACTAATTTATTTTTCTGGCAAATTACACAATGTTTAATAAAGTTCTGAATTTGTGATTTCATGTTGTCCCAAAAATACATACGCCGAATTCTATCATACGTTTTTACAACACCCTTGTGTCCACCTACTGCAGACTCGTGCATTTCTTTAATAATATTTTCTCGTTTATCTATTCCGGGAATTTCTGTTTGATTAAGACAAAGGGTTACATGATAACCTTGCGAAAATGTTTTCTCTAAATACATTTTAATGTTCCCCCAAGGGAGTTTATCAAGTCCGCCTCCAGCTGTTGCGATTCTCACGGTTTTTACATCAAAATAATCCATGGTCTCTTTCAATTTTGAAATACAAGAATTTATATTTGTCAAAATCGTCTTTTCTTCAGCTGAATCTTTAATAACTACAAGGAAAATATGAAAATGTCCATGTTTAAAAATAACAACTTCACTGATTTCAGGCTTATCTTTAGGAAAATCATCTTCTCTGATATAGTTTCTAACTAGAAGTTCTTGGAATACAGGGGTTCTCATTTTAAAATCTGCGGAGATAAAAGTGGCGATATTATCCTTTTTCATAAAAATTCCATCCCTAGTTTCACTAAAAACATTCAAGGAGACGCGTTGTTTAGCTCGTTTTCCGTGTTTAACTTTTAGTGGTGCGTTGGGGACATTCAATTCGCCTTCGTCTGAACTAACTTGATCATCATAATCGCTGATATCATCTGGAAATTCCTCATCTAAAACTTGAACATTAGGAGGTGATTCTTCTGAATTTGAATGGAAAATCCAATTAGTATTTTCCATGTGGAAACTTGAACATTTTTCACAAACACGGCTACCTTCGCTGGCACTATTTTCTCTGTTCTGTTTTGGTAATAATTTTAATAAATTCTGATTGATTTGACTTCCCTGGGATGCCCCTAGTGTTAGTGCTTCTCTCTGTTTTTCTAATATTTTTTGAAATTCTAAAGGTTCGTGCGTGCACGTCTTTCTACTGAAATTTTTGTTTGGCATGTCGCTCCACACCTCCGGGCCCGGAAAAATTTCAAACTCTATTCTTATTGAAGGGAGAGTCTCCAGTGGGTCAGCAGTATCCCCCACAGACAGTACTGTGTCCGTTCGGCCAACATCTTCCTGTTCTATAGGGGCCCTCCGACCCAAAGTACAAGTCTCTCTCCCTTCTTTTTCTGATTCTGTAGTGAAACCTTCCTGCAAGTTAGCGCATTTTCCTGCATTTAGGCTCACTCCAGCACCAGGAGTTGGGTCATTACGCTCAATGAACTCCTGAGTTTGTTTTTGTAATTGCCCACTACGCTCAGTGGGCAACCGTTCACTACGCTCAATGAACTGTCTATTTTTTTTAAATTGTTCACTACGCTCAGCGAACAACCGTTCATCACTCTCAATGAACTGTTTATCATTTTCCTTGAATTGTTCTAAAATGTTCCTATCTTTTGAGTACATCCCCAGGAAGTCTACTGTTTCTTTTTCAGCATATAGGCTTTTAGTAAACCTGATATTTGCTGCTGGTAACTCTGATAACTCGACAGGATTTCGCGACAGCGCATCAGCATTAGCGTTCAGTCGTCCTGGCTTATAAATTACTTCATATTGATACTCTCTCAATGATAATACCCAGCGAAGCAGCCGTGATTGAGGATCTTTTATTTTATGCGCCCACACGAGAGGTCGATGATCCGTCACAAGTTGAAATTTTGTTCCGTATAAATAGGGGCGAAAATGCTTCACAGCAAAGACTATTGCATACAACTCCTTCTCAATAACAGAATAACCGAGTTCAGGTGGTTTCAATAATTTTGATGCATAGGAAATGGGTAGATCTTTACCAATCTCACCCTGGCTGAGAACTGCTCCAAGAGCATAAAAGGAAGCGTCTGTTGTGACGATGAAAATTCTTTTAAAATCAGGGAATTGCAGTATAGGCTCTTTACACAAGATATCTCTCAAATGTTCAAAAGCGTTTTGGCATTCAGTACTCCAACTGAAAGGTTGATTCTTTTTTAATAGTTGTGTCAATGGGCGAGAAATCCTGGCAAGATTGGGAATAAAACGTCGGTAATAACCGATAAGACCGAGAAATTGCTTGATGTTCTTTGACGTTTTGGGAACTGGGAACTCTTGAACTGATTTTACTTTGGAGGAATCGGGGATCACCCCTTTATCACTCACGATGTGACCTAAATATGTCACACTCGTCTGCAGAAATCGACATTTGTCGATCTGCAAAGTCAACCGACTTGTACGGAGTCTTCCCAACAACCTCATGAGTTTTCTCTCATGATCCTCCAATGAAGATGCATAGATGACAATGTCATCAAGATATACGAAAAGGTCCGCACCCTGGAGTCCAGTGAGTACCTGGTCCATCAAACGTTGGAACGTCGCTGGTGCATTCTTGAGACCAAAAGGCATCCTAGTGTAATGATAGTGTCCATTGGGAGTGGAAAAAGCGGTTTTGAATTTATCTTTCTCATCCATGGGGATTTGATGGAAACCAGAGGCAAGATCGAGCACGGAAAAATATTTTGAACCTCCCAACTGGTCCAGAATATCGATAATATTGGGAAGAGGATAAGCATCTGAGACGGTTTTTTCATTAAGATTCCGAAAATCTATGACCATTCGCCACCGTTTATTACCCGCTGAGTCTGCCTTTTTCGGAACTATCCAGATCGGGGAATTGTACGGAGAAGAGGAGGGTTCAATTATGTTTGACGCGAGTAAATCCTTAATTTGCTTCTGGATTTCTTCTTTATGAATTTGAGGGAACCTATATTGTTTCGTTGAAATAGGAATGTCATCTGTAGTTGGAATTTTATGAGTCATTACATTAGTACCCTGTAATCGATCACCCGGAAGCTGGACTTGATAAGGGAATTTCGCAAAAATTCTAAGAATACTTTCTTTTTCGTCGGAATTTAGATTTTCCAAATGGAGATTATCACCAAGTCTTTTCATTCTTTCTTCGACAGATTCTGCTTCAATTTTATAACAGGTTTTGATTGGTTTTTCCGAATAATTTTCAATTTCTTCTATATACTGAGCAGGAATATTGAGTTCTCGTTCTTCCTCATTGCAATTAATTACATAAACCCACATAACCCCTTTATAATTGGTTACTAAAGCCTCTCCCCCATAAAGATTTTCTCCCAAATTTAATCGTGGTAAATACCCTTGTTTTATATCTGTATTTAGGACTTTAATTCCCACTTTTTTTTTGCAACGAGCAGGAACTATTACTTTAGTTTGCATGAGCGGAATTTTAACTCCCTTATTATTTATTTGCAAACTGCTGTCGGAAAAACAGAGCGTTGCTCTTTCGTCCCGTAGGAACTGCGCACCTAATATGCCGTCGTATTTAATGGGGAAATCTGCACGAATAATTTGAAATGTGCATGGTACAGAATCAAACGTGATTCGAGCTTCACCAATTGTCTCATCTGACCCTGGGGTAATACCTCTCAATGAAAAGCGCTTATCTCGATTAATTTTGATACCCGGTTTTAATGCATGTTCTTTCAATAAATTAATATCAGCCCCAGAGTCGACAAGGAGTCAATTTTTCATGTTTACTAAATCATCACTTGTGATAGTGACACAAGGGAGAGTCATCTGCTCAGCTTGATTGGTATTAATCGATGCCGATTTGAGAGAGTTTCGAGTATTTGACTGAGAATTTTGTCTATTGAAATTGTTAGGGTCTTTATAACGACAATTGCGTGTAGAGTGCCCAGTTACTTTGCAATTAACACAATAACCCGGTTTATACTGACTGTGACATTGGTTCATCATATGACCTATTTTCCCACAAGCATAACAAATTGTTTGATTTTTTATTTTATTATTATCGAAACTGTGGGTCTGTGTAACATTTACTCTGGCTGATCTGTGTAATCTATTATGTGGATTGTATGGTCCGTGGTTTTTATAATGACCATTTTGATGATTTCGTGAATAGTGCGAAGAGGGACGATTGTCTTGGCTTTCTGTATTGTTTAAATTTTTATTTTGCTCGTGCTTGAAAATATCATTACGTTGTTCAATCTCGTTTTGTTTTTCAATCGCGATTTTAACTGCTGCCTCGAAATTTATCGGTTTTTCATTTGAAACTTGTGAACTCAACTCACCCCTTAAACCGCGAATAAAACTATCACGAGCTCCCTCTTGAGTTGTTGCTAAAAGCCCGGCTGAAAGTTCAATTGGGTATTTCTCTTGAATTAACTCGGTAATTCCCTGAATAACAACATTTATTCTCGCCACATAATCAATAATTTCTTCCTTCGGTTTTTGATGAATAATTGCTAGTTGACCCTGCCATTGAGAAAGCGTCTGGCGAGGTGCAAATGCTTGTTTAAGATTAGCAAAAATACTGTCAAGACTCAAAGTAGTTTGATTTGCAATATATTTGCTGGCTCTACCGGAAATCTTTGATTTAATAAATTGTATGAGATAAGTGTGATAGGTCGGTGATGCAAGCGAAACTGCTTGTTTGCACAAATCGATAAAATTGTTTACTGGGATATTGTCTCCATTGAAATTTGGAATTAAACTTGAGATATCTTTAATGGACATGGAAATCAGAGACTCTTGGCTGCTCGTACTCACTCGATTCCCTGATACTGATTGTGATTGTAACGCATTATTTGTGTCATTACTTGAAACATCACTCGCTAAATCTGATAGATCTCTAACGTTTCCCGTTCGTACAGATTCCCCCCTTCTTGTATTAGCCCTAGTACTTCTTCTGACAGGCGGCATTCTACCTTTTAATATTAAACTTTCTTCAGTAAAATAAATATGTTAAAATTAGGAATAAATGCTTCTCTCCTCTAGAAAAACTAACTAAACTGAAAATTTTGTGCTCTCTCTAGAAGGCATGGACGAGGCTGCGGCCCGATCAGTGTATCTCGCTACTACTCAGTAAAACCGCAGAAAACCTGAGCAATACCCTGACTTGTCCACCCTCAAAAATTATACTTATTTCTAGACTTACAATTCTTTCACGAGTTACAGCTAATCCAATTGTTTCACTTGTCACTATAATTTTTCTCTTTCATTCACAAATTGCCCATCAATTTTCACTTCCACTTTGCACTTAATTCTGCTTGATGATCTCTCTGGAAACTGCCTGGCTGCTACCGTCCTGGACCTTTTAACTGGAACTGCCGGAACTCCGCTTCACTTCACCCCGATGTGGACAGGAACAGTAATCAATTGAAAATATATATATATATTTTTTTTTTTTTTTTAAATTCGAATTCCGCGTCCGATGAATGCGGCTATCCCACCGCTGTCACCAATTGTTATGTCCTCCCTAGGTAACTAGGAGAATGGTGGCGCCAGGTGAGTAGTATTTAGCGCCAATCTTTGAATGTGGGTTCGTTAGCCGCTAAACCTCTAATGAGGACTCCATCGAAGTCTGTTTCTCCAGGTTGAGGGTAATTGAATTTTTGGGTAATTCAATAATAAAACAATTACACAACTGCTTAGAAGAGCACACTAACACTTTATTTGGTAAAAACTAACCGTAATTTGGATCCTTGTACAAAAGTTATTCTAATAACTGATCCTAATTTAACTCTTGAAAACTAATTGAACAGGCTAACGGAGAGAAGCTGCTAGCAGGAAAATTGTATTAATACTAACTTATCTCAACTAAACTTCTAAGGGTTGGGTCCAGTAACCCCCACCAGTCCCCAAAAGTGGCGCACGCAAGTCCTCCTCTTGGAAGGTTTTAGATTTCTCCTTGTACAACAAACAATGAACAATGGATCCCACATGTGTCGAAGATGTAACCCAGAAAACCTTTAAAATAAGCAGTGCTCAAATTTCATGACTTGGGACCGTGACCGTTGACTTGACTTTTTGTCTTCAAGTTTCAGTTTTACAAAGAACCCCCTTTATCCAGAGTTTTGAGGGTAATAAATTAGATTAAAACTCAACAACTTGAGATTTATGTTTTCGTCCAACGGTTTTTCTCACGACAGTCAATTTATTCATCCCCTGTTCATTGTTTGTCCTTATGGTTTTATTTTAAATGTTATTATAAAATTTTCCAACGGCATTAAAATTTTATCTTAAAACAATAACTTAAAAACTCGCGGATTAAAATGGCCGATAAATAGCGCCATCTATTTTATTTACCCCCAAGACATCACAGTTAACTCTCTAGGGAATACTAACTAGTTTTCAGTGCGCGACAACTCAGTCGTCGTCGCGCCTAGGGACAAGCTTCTGCTTGCGCTGGCGGCGCTGGTGAGGCTGCGTCGGTAAAACAGCCGCCGGGCGTGCTGATGGTAACGGGGGGAACGCCACATCTACTCCCCCTCCAGTGTCCTTGCCCGAAGGGGAAGGGAACGATACTTTTTTTCGGGAATACGTTCTCGCTGGTCGGTCCATTGAGGTAGATGGTAGAGGATCAGGTACTGTAACTGGAGGTGCTGGTTGGCTGGAGGTCCGGTCTCGTCGATTTTCGTCCTCTGTAGTCGAATGAGGTACTTTTGCGACGAAGGCTGGTTTAAGACGATCGACCGAGATGTTTTTCTCGACCCCATCGACGTCGACAATAAAGTTTCGATCGTCAACTCGTTTAATCACTCGATAGGGTCCAGCGTAGGGTGGTTCCAAAGGCTTCCTGACGGCGTCGATTCGCACGAAGACGTGTGAGCAGGTGTAGAGCTCTTTCAGGATGAAGCATCTGCTCTTGACGTGGTGAGCCGTGGGGGTTGGGCGTACTTTGCGTATATGCTCCCTGAACTTCTCCAGAAAGAAGTTTGGCTCAGCTGGCATGTCTGCCGTGGTGAAAAATTCGCCTGGGATCCTGAGCTCGGTGCCGTACAGGAGTTGAGCGGGAGAGGCATTAAGGTCCTCCTTAATGCAGGTCCGTAGGCCGAGCATGACGGTCGGCAGCAGCTCTGGCCATGGTGTAGGGGCGTTGCACATAAGTGCAGCCTTAACTGTCCGGTGCCATCTCTCCAATATCCCATTTGATTGAGGGTGATACGGAGAAGTGTGGATTTTGTTGGCTCCGATCATCTGGGCGAGAGCGGTGAACAGTCTGGACTCGAACTGGCTTCCTTGGTCTGTGGTGATGGTCAGCGGAGTGCCGAACTGCGTAACCCAGTGTCCGTAAAAGGCTGTGGCAATCGTGTCAGCCTCGATGTTAGAGAGTGGAACTGCCACGGGCCACCTGGTGAACCTGTCGATGATGGTCAGACAGTAGCGCAGTCCGTTCACACGAGGGAGTTCGATAATGTCCAAATGGACGTGGTCGAAACGATTGTCGGGCACGTCAATGTGGATAGGGTCCAGCCGGTTATGTCTCTGCACCTTGGAGCGCTGACAGGGGAGACATTCGCGGGTCCAACGAATGGCGTCACGTTTGATGCCAGGCCACACGAATTTCTCTTTAAGATGTCGTGCTGTCACTCGTCCAGAGGGGTGCGCCAGGTTATGCACGACCTCGAAGGCCTGTTGACGTAAAGCCTCCGGTATGAAGGGGCGAAGTCGTCCAGTTGAGATGTCGCAATAAATTTCGAACCCTTCGAGGATCAGAGGTTGGAGCTTCAGCGCCTTGTTGAAGCTGTTGACGAGTCGTGCCAGCTCCTGGTCGTTTTGTTGGGCCTCGTAAATGATGTCTGTGCTGAGGCCTTTGGGCATGTCGATGGTGCAAACTCGCGACAGAGCATCAGCGACGATGTTGTCCTCACCCTTTACGTGGACGATGGTGGTCGTGAACTGGGAGATGAAGCTCAGTTGGTTGACTTGTCGGGGTGATGCCTTCTCGGGTCGCTGGTGGAACGCGTAGACGAGGGGCTTGTGGTCCGTTTTCACGAAGAACTCACGACCCTCGACTATGTGTTTGAAGTACTTAATACCGGAGAAGATGGCGAGTAGCTCACGGTCATAAGTACTGTAGCGTTGCTCAGTGGGGCTCAGCTTCCTCGAGAAGAAACCTAATTGCCATGTGGAATCGACGAGTTGCTCCAAGGCGCCTCCGATGGCTGAATCGGAAGCGTCAGTGGAGAGAGACAGAGGGGCTGATGCTGACAGATAAGACGCCCTGGTGGCCTTGGCCACACTCTGCTTGCAACTCTCCAGGGCTGCTTCCGATTCCGGGGTCCAAGGGACTTTGCGCTTGTCCTTTTTCTTGGCCTGCTTCAGGTGCTCGTTCAGGGGGGCCTGGATCGCTGCGGCCAGAGGGATACAGCGGCGGTAGTAGTTAACCATGCCGAGGAATCTCCGGAGGTCCTCGATGGTCTCTGGCTTGGGGTAGCTCACAATTGCTTCTACCTTGTTGGTGGGTGGACAATAGCCATGCCTGTTAAGGGTGTACCCCAGGTACAGGACCTCCTCCTGAGCGAATTGGCACTTGCCTGGGTTGATCGTCAGGTGGTTGTTAAGAAGCAGCTTGAGGATGGCTTCCACATGGCGTTGATGTTGCTCTAGAGTCGTGGAATAGATGATGATGTCATCAATGTAACACGCAGCGAATTGACAATCTCGTAGCAAATTGTCCATATGCCTTTGAAAGGTTTGTGCGGCGTTGCACAGTCCAGGCGGCATGCCGCAAAACTCAAAAAGGCCGAAGGGAGTGGTCACCGCGGTCTTGGGGATGTCCTCTTCAGCTACTGGGATCTGGTGATAGGCACGCACCAGGTCTAGGGTGGTGAAGATGCTACTACCATGACAGCGCTGGATCACGTCCTCTATGTGCGGGATGGGGTAGCGATCGGGTGTCGTTTGGCGATTGAGCTGTCTGTAATCGCCTGTTGCACGCCATGCGCCGTCTTTCTTGGCCACCATATGTATCGGGCTGGACCACTGGCTGCTGGAAGGCCTAATGACACCGAACTGTAGGAGCAGGTCGAAATTCTCCTTGGCGGACTGGAGTTTCTCGCCAGCTAAACGACGTGGGCGCTCTGCTACAGGTGGGCCTGTGGTGGGGATGTGGTGTGCGACTGGGCTGCTGAAGCTGATCGTGGGGATCGGTGCAGGCTTGGTGACATCAATATACTTTTGCAGCAGTCCCGTGTAGAATGGAGGTAACTGCCGGGCTTTATCGACTGGAGAGACGTTGAAAATTGGGGTCTCGAGCAAGGTGCCGGTGACACTGAGACTGGTCACTTTGTCGACCAGACGGCGACCTTGGATGTCGATGAGCAAACCATAGTAGGCCAGCAGGTCTGCACCGATGATCGCAGTCTTAACGTCCGCAATGGTGAAGGGCCACTTCAGGGCACGACGGAGACCGAGGTTTAGGTTGAGCACCCGCTGTCCGTACGTGTGAATGATGGTTCCGTTGGCTGCATATAATTGGAACTCTGCTGGTTTTTCGTTGTGTTCTCGCTTGTCTCGTGGAATTATAGATATGACGGATCCAGAATCCACGAGGAACCTGATTTGTGAGATTCTGTCGGTGAAGAATAGGCGGTGTTCTTTGGTGTCCGGGTTGTTGTTGTTGAAGTCGCTGTCGCCTACCGCTATGACTGACGACAGCGGTTTTAGTTTCCCCGGCTCGATAGTTGACCATAGGTGGAGGAAACGAAGTTACAAGGTTTGTGACACTTACGTGCCTCATCTCCAAACCTTGCGTGGTACATGCACATACCTCCTGGAGCTGGCGAGTTTGGTCGCGAAGTAGAGGGGTGACGTGACCTGGACCTGCCTCTGTTGACGGCATGACCTAGCCTCTCGATGGACTTGGCCATGCTCTGGTTCAGGGTGATCAGCTGGGTCATCGCTTGTCGCAGCTCAGTAAGCTCTGAGGCCACTGAGCTCGTGTGTTGCTGGATGGGTAGCCTCGCATGGCTGGAAACAGCCATGACGGTTGTTCTCGAGGACTCCTCCAGCAGATCGTCAGCGGCGACGGCCAGGTCCTTCAATGGCAACGTCTTGGTGATCTTGAGGATCCTCCTCACGTCAGCAGGCAACAGTGACAGCCATTTGACCCGTAGAGTGTCCTCTGTGGCTCTGTTGCCAGCCAGCAATTGTAGCTGACGGAGTAACTGTGAAGGCTTCTGACTCCCCAGCTGTACCTCTGACAGGGCCTTTTCTAGCTGTCGGTCGGGAGAGTCGGTGATCCGTTTCAGAAGCTCTTGTTTGAGGTATTTGTACTTATCTGTTGCTGGGGGATTTTCCAGGATGTCAGGAATCTCCTGCAGGACGTCTGGGCTGAGGTGGCTTACCACGAGGTGGAATTTGTCGACGTCACCCGTAACACGGTAGGCCTCGAAGACGGAGTCGGCCTAATAGAACCAAAGTTGTGGCTGACTCTTACTGAACACTGGCAATTTGAAGCGGTACCCGCGTGGTGCTTCAACGTTGGCCACGTGTGTCGAAGAATCAGGTTGATTGACGCACTCGATGTTGTCGTCGAGGTCGATCAACGAATCGTTGAGGTCGCCTCTCTGTCCGAAGCCCAAGGGACTGCGTCGTCTCGTAGCATCCGGAGGTGGTCGTGGCGTGCTGTACATGTCGCTCTTTTGTTCGTTGAGTTTTGAGGTTAGCGTCGCCGTGAACTGCGTATATCACGTCGGGGTCACCAATTTTGTGGGTTAATGGTATTGATTAATGCGGAAACCGGATCGGGATTACACAACACGAATAATTATAATTCTACCACAAATAGTCTTTATTGAAAACTTTAGAAACTTAGATATACAAAAGATGCTTTGGCTGCAGCTGTGTGTTACGTCGTTGGCCGTTGGTAACTAGGAGGCGTTGCGCACCTGGCGGTCAATTTAAACTTCAGTATATCCCATTTGATTTCATTAACAATTTAATTATTTTTATTCTTAATAATACTGCGTAGTTAAACACGTGTGCTCTGGTGGACAATGACGTCTGTTTTAAATTCGATAACAGAGTGCTTATTCATGAAGAATAGCATACATAATTGGAAGTAAACATTTGAAAATACCAAACGTACAAAGAGAGTTAATATAAATATTGGACACCTGTTTATTTAACGTGGTCGCATAAACCCATAAATTCAGACATAAATTTCTTGAGAAAGGTCCATCACAAATCCTAACAGATCTCTCTTTGTATTCTTTGTATTAAACCCAAGAACGTCATTTTTTTTTTTTTTTTGCGGGTCACACGTGCATCTCAAATTCTAGCATGTGGACGGGGGGTGGCTAACAACAGTTGACTGCGTCACGACGTTGTCCAGCCCCTCCCCGCCACTTCTTATTTCTATTATCTCAGAATATGAGGAAAATAAGGAATGCGTGCGCAATCAAGAAAGAGTGGGAGTCATAGGGCCCACAAAAGGGAAATTTTGAATAGTTGTTTCAGTTTATGTTTTGTTTTCGGGGAGTGCCTTTTAGAGATCAGGTTTAACTAGAATATAGAGTACGGAGTTTGTAATATTATTAAGTGAATAAATAGTTTACGTGCTCTCTCGAAGCACTCAGTGTTTTCTTTATCAAACATTAAACAAACCCTCATCCCAATAAATATTGACATTAAGGGTTTGTCGATTATCATTTTGGATTGGACTTCGTTGGATTGCCCATCCGGGCTTCAGCTGGGAAACGTTCCTGCCTCCTTTTATTAATTCAAATTAAGGCGCTGTTTTCCTAGTGACATCTGGGAGGACATAACAACTGGTGACAGCGGTGGGATTCGCAGCGTTCAATAGGTCCGATTTGAAAATTTTGCAAATTTTCATATCTCCAACTTCAACTACGAGGATTCAAGGAATTGACAACTCAGACAACCTGGACATCCCATCTTCAAGGATAACGCGATGCAGATTATAGTTCAGTGATAGTGAAATAAATAAAAGGCAATAAAGTGAAAAATAAATAAATGAATAAGGAGTGAAATAAATAGATAAAGTGAAACATCATTGGCATACAGCGTAAACATCAGTATAAGGAAAAATTGTAAGTCTAGAGCATAAGTTAAATATTAGTTTCAGGGTTCGGACACCAAGATATCTTACTCAGCTTTTCCGCGGTTTTACTGGGTTTTTACGAAAAGATATCTTGCAGAGCCAGACGGCCGCGGCCGCGTCCACCCGACGGAGAGAGCACAATCATATTTAGAAGAGAGAGAGCATAAGTTACAATTTAATTGAATAGTTAAATTTAATATTTAGTACAAGAATAGTGTTTATTGAATTTTAGTGGCCTTGTAAAATTATAATCATGTCGTTTCGAATGGGTTCATGGGTCATTGAGGAGATCATAGAGAATAATTATGGAAATAGTAAGGCACTAAATAATGATAAGAATAATGGCGAACATAATGAGACGAATGATATTCAACGTAATGAAACAAATTTGCAAAACAATACCGAGAGTGGAGAAACATCAGTGCGAAATGTTAATAGGGATAATCAGAATGTATCACAAAATGAGACACGGGAAATTGGAGTAACCACGCGAAATGACGATGGGCACGGACGAATTTTGGATAAATCTTTAATGATTACGGCGTCAGGGGTGACGACGATTAATACAAGTAGTGGGAGTGACAGTGTATCGACAAGTGGCATCAGTGGCGCTGGGAGTATCACGTCTAATATCACTCA
This sequence comes from Diachasmimorpha longicaudata, assembly GCF_034640455.1. NCBI lineage: Eukaryota > Metazoa > Arthropoda > Insecta > Hymenoptera > Braconidae > Diachasmimorpha > Diachasmimorpha longicaudata. The sequence goes on from NC_087240.1 coordinate 1,541,065, forward strand.
GAGTCATCATCAACAACCGGTTGAGAATAATGAAAATTCATATTTGTCAATTAAAGACGCGAAGGACATGATTCCGAAATTTGATGGGGAAAATATGCCGGTACTGATGTTTATCGAGCTTTGTAAACACGCTGTTCTTTCAGTTCACCCTTTACAGAGGACTTACTTGACTCAATTCATTAAATCACGAATTCACGGTAAAGCAAGTACTTATGTCTCCAATCTTTCTGGATTGTCTCTTACGGAATTGGTGACGACTTTAAAACGAGCCTTGGCACCGCGTCGTACGCTCTCACAATGGCAAGCTCTTCTAGCTAATATCTTTCAGAAACCGAAAGAAAGTATTATGGATTTTGTAACAAGGATAAATGAAATCTTACGTGGGACAGAAGAAGTAATAAATGAGAAATACCCAAACGGTACAAATATGAGGTTGTTAAGTAGCGTTAGAGAAGGGGCGCGTGACAGTTTTGTTAGAGGTCTCAGGGGCGAATTAAGTCTACGCGTATCGGGTAACAGACCATCCACTTTAACGCAGGCAATAGATTTAGCCATGGAGTTGGAGAAAGAAGTCGAGGAGAGAGAAAAATTGTTCAAGATCGAAGAGGGCACCCCAAAAAGGGAAAATATTAATGAGTCAGAGGGAATGGATATTGATGAGGATCAAAATTACAGTCACAGTAAAAATCGAAGAACTACAAATTTTAGGCATGCCCATGTCCGTTCGACTCAGGGAAATTCCAATCATTTCAGACAATTCGATCGTAAATCGGTAATTTGCTTTGCGTGCGGGAAAACCGGGCATTCAAAGGGAAATTGTATGAGTAAATTTAAACCGGGATACTGTACAAATTGTAAACGCACTGGACACACTACATTCAAATGTCGCCGTAATGGTAGAAATCAAAATTTCAATTATGACAGGAGAGATCGCACGGAAGATTCAGAGGACAAATCGTCTACCGATCAAACGAAACCCCAACAAGCGGCCGTCAATCTCAGTGAATCTAAACGTATTGTTCCACCTTGCGTAGTACTCAGTAGTGATGAATTACGTAACATGAAAATGTGACTATTGGTCGATTCAGGAGCTGATGTCAATCTTATCAAAGAGAACTGTTTATTACCGGAAAATGTCGTAAATAAAAATCAGAAATATCTATTATCAGGAATTACATCAGGATCAGAGACAACACTTGGAGAAGTCGTAATCAAATTTGATTCATTTTCTTGTCCCTTTCAAGTAGTCAGACACGATTTTCCATTAAAATACGATGGAATTCTGGGTTCAAAATTTTTGCGAGACGAAAAAGCAACGCTTTGTTTCACAGAAAATTGTTTAAAAATTTCCGACAAAAACACACATATTCCATTTGGCAATCAAAATATCAAAATTCCAGCACGAAGTAGAAAGAAAATCCATATCAGGGTGGTAAATACTGAAATTGTTGAGGGATACTTACCCAAATTGAATCTAGGCGAGAATATTTATATAGGTGAATTGCTTGGATTTACGCAATAAATTCTAATGAGGAAGAGAGAGAAATCGTAATTCCACCCCAAACAATTGAAGATGTAGATGTATGGCCGCGTAGAACGAGTAAAAATAATACCGGGAAAGAATCGGAAAATTCTGACGAGATTTTATCTGATAGAATAAATAGAGTTATCGATAGCCTTCATTTAGACAATTTAAATTCTGAGGAGAAACAGAGTATAATCAGGGTATTCTCCAAGTTTCCATATGAGGTTCATTTGTCGGGTGATCGTTTGAAAGGTACGAACGTTGTAACGCATAGAATTACAACTTCGGACCATATACCTATTTCAACAAAACAATACAGATATCCCCCCGTGCACAAAGAGGAAATACAGAAACAGGTTAAAGATTTGCTCGGAAATGATATTATCGAACCGTCTCATTCTGCATATAATTCACCGGTTTGGATCGTATCCAAGAAACCAGATTCAAAGGGTAATAAGAGATGGCGTATGGTGATTGACTTCCGCCAATTAAATCAAAAAACTATCGGAGATGCGTATCCCCTTCCAAATATAATCGATATATTAGACCAACTCGGTGGTGCAAAATACTTTTCAGTTCTGGATCTTGCCTCTGGTTTTCACCAGATCCCCATGAATGAAGATGACAAGGTTAAGACAGCTTTCACAACCCCCCATGGTCACTATCATTTCAAAAGAATGCCCTTTGGGTTAAAAAATGCGCCAGCAACTTTCCAACGGTTGATGGATCAAGTACTCTCGGGTTTACAGGGTGTTGAGTTATTTGTTTATCTTGACGATATCGTCATTTATGCTAGCTCCCTTAAAGAACATGAGAGAAAACTCATGAATTTAATGGGTAGATTACGAACGGCGCGTTTAACATTGCAGCCCGATAAATGTCAGTTTTTGCAAAATAGCGTTACATATTTGGGACACATTGTCAGTGCTGATGGCGTAAAACCTGATCCAGTGAAATTAGTATCGGTCCGCGACTTTCCAGTCCCTAAAAATCCTAAAAATATCAAGCAATTCCTTGGGTTAATCGGTTATTATCGGAGATTCATTCCAAATCTAGCTAAAATTGTACGCCCTCTGACCCAATTATTGAAGAAAAATGCCAAGTTTGTCTGGGAGAATGAACATCAGAATGCATTTGGAATTCTCAGGGAAAAGCTTTGTATCGAGCCTATACTCTAGTTTCCCGATTTCACGCGCATTTTCATTGTCACGACTGATGCGTCACACTACGCTCTCGGAGCTGTATTGAGTCAGGGTGAGGTAGGTCAGGATCTTCCTATTTCGTATGCTTCAAAGTTATTGAGAGGTGCTGAGATAAATTATTCTGTCATTGAAAAGGAGTTATTCGCTATTGTGTTTGCAGTGAAACATTTTCGACCATATTTATATGGGAGGAAATTTTATCTGGTAACAGATCACAGGCCTCTAGTGTGGGCACATAAAATCAAGGACCCCACATCGAGACTACTGCGCTGGGTACTAAAATTGAGAGAATATGAATATGATGTTATTTACAAACCAGGGCGATTAAACGCAAACGCGGATGCTTTGTCAAGAAATCCTGTCGATATGTATAAATTAGAACCAGCAGGTATTAAATTTACGCAAAGCATTAACAGTATTGGCATAAATGAAAACCTTCTGAAGGATGACTTGAATAAATTTGATGATCAGGAAAATGATTCGAAGTTGAGAAACTTCATAAATAGATTAGGAAGGATTAGGAAGAGCATCGACCAAGTAAAATGTTGCGACTTAATGCAACAGGTGCCTATAAGCACCGTAGTTAAGGAGACCAAAGCCTTCCCAATGAGTGGACGGCCTTGTGTGGAGTTGGAAGTAGTTGATGAACCGTCACAGTACTTCTTTACACAGGGTCATCTTCCATCGGATAATAACTTGGGCCTCGTTACTCCTGAAGTGGGAACAAGTATTCCCGTAGTTGAGGGTAATAAAACCCCAGAGTTATCAAACTCGTATATTGAGATATTTCCGGGCCGGGGTAGCGCATGGACCGAGGGATTCATGCATGAGATGCTCAAGAGGACGTCCTCACTAGATAGAACAGATATAGAAAAGATGATAAATAAACAAGTACAAATACTAACCCTCAAGTCAGCTGAAAGAAGTGATAATGAAGAAATTGAAATACAAGAAATTAATAAAAGCCCAACCAGCCGCGGTGGTCCCGTTTGTAATTATTGTTCAATTTTTCATACAAATTCTACACTAGAGCCAGGTGATAACAATAGCGATGATGAATTTGTTGATCCATTCGGTGATGACTCATTTCCGGATTCTATATCCGAAGGTGAGGATAATTATAGTTCATCGGAAAACGAGGATCAAGTTGCTCAATCAAAACCTGATGTACCGAAAAGAAAGAAACGGGTTATATTGGATGTTTTCTCAGAGACTAGAGATGGTCTGTTAATGAAACGGGATAATATTGCACATTTTTCATCAGCGGATTTCAAAATGAGAACTCGAATATTGCAGGAATTGATTGAGAAACAGCTGATTAGCGAAAAAGAATTACCCAAGGAGAAACCGGAAATCGGTGACGTAATTGTTTTTAAACACGGTACATTCCACATTTTCCTGATTGTAATTAAAAATAATGTGGAGGACAAAATTCAATTGAAGAATGTTTCATTAGGAATTACAAAATTAAAGGAAATTATGGATTATTTCGCAGTAAGAACTGTTAGACTTGCAAGAACCGGGGGAGGGCTTGATAAACTCCCTTGGGGAAGTATCAAAATGCACTTAGAGAAAACGTTTCCGCCTGGTTATCACATTACTTTGTGTCTGAATCAAATCGAAATACCTGAAATTAATCAAAGGGAGAAAATCATTAAAGAAATGCATGAGTCAGCCGTAGGTGGTCATAAGGGAGTGTTGAAAACATATGAACGTATCAGACGACAGTATTTCTGGGAAAAGATGAAAACCAATGTCCAAGATTTTATTAAAAAGTGCCTCACTTGTCAGAGGAATAAACTCGTAAGGATTAAGACCAGACAACCCATGATAGTGACTGACACACCGCAAACAGCTTTTGAAAAGGTCGCTCTAGATATTGTCGGGCCATTGCCAGTTACGAGTTCAGGGAATAGATACGTTCTAACGATCCAGGATAATTTAACCAAGTATTGTCTAGCTGTACCTCTGATTGAAACTTCAGCTCCAACAATTGCTAAGGCTTTTGCTGAAAATTTTATTTGTATTTTTGGATGTCCTGAAAGTATTTTGACAGATCAAGGTGCCAATTTTACAAGTCATTTAATGAAACAATTTGCGAAGTTATTCAAAATTAAACAATTAAAGACTACTGCATTTCATCCTCAAACCAATGGCTCCTTGGAGAGAAGTCATTTGGTACTTGTCGAATATTTAAAGCATTTTATTAGTACAGAGAGAGACTGGGACGGTTGGTTGAAGTATGCCATGTTTTCTTATAATACCTCCTTGCATGAATCAACTGGTTTCACTCCTCATGAACTGATTTTTGGTCGAATCGCTAAAATACCTTCGAGTTTTGCAAGAGAAAATGTTGTTGCTACGTATTATGACTACGTCGGAGATTTAGTAGAAAAACTAAAGGTGACACAATCACGAGCCGCGGATAATTTAGATATTGCAAAATTTAAGTCAAAACAGTACTATGATAAGAAAGTGAATACTAATGACTTCAAAGAAGGAGACTGGGTGTTTTTGATTAATGAAGCAAAATTAAATAAGTTGGATCCAAATTACTTGGGCCCTTACAGAGTTGATAAAGTACTCGAACGAGAGAATATAAGGATTAAGTTAAGTGATGTTCGCACTAAAATAGTGCATGCTAATCGATTAAAGCCAGCTTATTTATAAAATCATTAGTACCCAAAAATTTGAATTACGACTATTCAAATTTTTATTTACGGGGGGAGGTGTTACGTCGTTGGCCGTTGGTAACTAGGAGGCGTTGCGCACCTGGCGGTCAATTTAAACTTCAGTATATCCCATTTGATTTCATTAACAATTTAATTATTTTTATTCTTAATAATACTGCGTAGTTAAACACGTGTGCTCTGGTGGACAATGACGTCTGTTTTAAATTCGATAACAGAGTGCTTATTCATGAAGAATAGCATACATAATTGGAAGTAAACATTTGAAAATACCAAACGTACAAAGAGAGTTAATATAAATATTGGACACCTGTTTATTTAACGTGGTCGCATAAACCCATAAATTCAGACATAAATTTCTTGAGAAAGGTCCATCACAAATCCTAACAGATCTCTCTTTGTATTCTTTGTATTAAACCCAAGAACGTCATTTTTTTTTTTTTTTGCGGGTCACACGTGCATCTCAAATTCTAGCATGTGGACGGGGGGTGGCTAACAACAGTTGACTGCGTCACGACGTTGTCCAGCCCCTCCCCGCCACTTCTTATTTCTATTATCTCAGAATATGAGGAAAATAAGGAATGCGTGCGCAATCAAGAAAGAGTGGGAGTCATAGGGCCCACAAAAGGGAAATTTTGAATAGTTGTTTCAGTTTATGTTTTGTTTTCGGGGAGTGCCTTTTAGAGATCAGGTTTAACTAGAATATAGAGTACGGAGTTTGTAATATTATTAAGTGAATAAATAGTTTACGTGCTCTCTCGAAGCACTCAGTGTTTTCTTTATCAAACATTAAACAAACCCTCATCCCAATAAATATTGACATTAAGGGTTTGTCGATTATCATTTTGGATTGGACTTCGTTGGATTGCCCATCCGGGCTTCAGCTGGGAAACGTTCCTGCCTCCTTTTATTAATTCAAATTAAGGCGCTGTTTTCCTAGTGACATCTGGGAGGACATAACATGTGGCGTGCAGGGTTGGGTAAATCGGTGGGATCTAGGGTTTTTTACGTTACACGTATAATACACGTAAATTATGTAAAAAATGTATAAAATGTATAAAACGTATTTTACGGTTTATTACATTCGACCGGATTTTGAATGTACGTATTTTACGTAAAAAACGTAAAAAACGTAAAAAACGTAAAAAACGTATAAAACGTATAAAATGTAAAAAATATGTAAATGGCTGTGGAGGTCGAATGTCATGAGGGTGATAAGACTGATAAGTAAATGGCTAAATTTCATGAGATTCACTAGGGAGTTATTAAATGTTACTAGAGGCGAGCATTAAAAGGATCACAACAATGTTACTTTACGATAGTACTTCTTACCCTTGTGACCTTCATGAAATTTGAATTCTCCTTGTTACCCTCGTTAATTGCCGGATGGTTAACCAATTTTTCATGAAATTTGTGTTAAAAACGAAAGCACTGCTGGGGAAAATGGCCACCAGCAGTGCTGGGGAAAATGGCCGCCACTTCCTGTACCATTATTGGCGGATGTACCTATTTTAGACCCAATACACTACATTCATAATTTTGTGTATATCAAAGACCCCTCATATATATAATTATATTTCATTTACGAACTATTAATAAAGTGCGTTCCATTAAAATCATGAGTTCTTCCACAATTAACAACGTAAGTAACGAATCACTCTTTTTTGAAATGGTATAATTATTGTTATCGAGCTATTAATGTATATATTTTTCTATATAAGAAGCAGTCATCCGCCGGGTTACTAGGTTCAGGGTTGGCGCTTGACAGTGTGCGGAACGGGGAAATTAAATACCTAGGATGTCGCGAAAAATATGAAATTGACTTTTCATTGAATATTTTAACTCTCATCAGTGCAAAAACATGTAAATTCCATGCGACACGGCGTGACGTATAATACGTATTTTACGTTGTTGTATAAAATGTATTTTACGTTTTATACGTTGTTGTATAAAATGTATTTTACGTTTTATACGTTGTTGTATAAAATGTATTTTACGTTTTATACGTTTGAAAAAGGTGACGTAAAATACATGGTATAATACGTGTAAAATACTATGTATTTTACGTGACGTATTTTACGTGCCCAACCCTGGTGGCGTGTTAACTCTCTAGGGAATACTAACTAGTTTTCAGTGCGCGACAACTCAGTCGTCGTCGCGCCTAGGGACAAGCTTCTGCTTGCGCTGGCGGCGCTGGTGAGGCTGCGTCGGTAAAACAGCCGCCGGGCGTGCTGAAGGTAACGGGGGGAACGCCACAATACTTCCGCATGTGGCGCCATCTACCGGATCATAGATTCCTACCGTCGGTATATCAAATTTACCTAACCCTAACTGATTAAACCTATTTAAACTGATTTAACCTTAACTGATTAAAACACTCACAAATACTCCAAAATGTCAAATGACAGTCAAAAAGTTGAAAAACAACCATACAAATATTGTTTTGTACCATCGTGTGCGAACTCAACTGTGTCAACACCGAATAAAGTGTTTATAACAGTTCCTGCGTGCAAAAATATTCGAAAATTGTGGTGTGAAGCCGCAGGTTATTCTCGCCCATTACTGGGCAGAAGTGATATTTAACAATATAACCTCTACTGTTTGTTGTCACCGGCTGACGTTTAGAAAAATATCAGTGCTGTCATCTAGCGGCTGCAATAAGAACCCGGTGTCACCGCCTGATGACGTCCCGAGCGTTAAAAAGTGGTTCAAAATTATGCAATTTTCGATTGATTGTTAAAAAAAAACTGCAATGAGTTAGAATGCATTTTTCATTGGAGAGTATTCCATAGGCGTTAAACTATTTATTAATATAGTTATTTCTCAAATCTGGGCCGCATGCAAGTTCCCCATTGGACCAACCTAAATTACCGGTGATGTAATTTAAAATTTAACAAAATGATAAATAAATAAATAGTTGGGTCTCGCTGCTTTCAGAGGTCTCTTCGGATCCCTCTTCCTTTCCTTGATTAATTTATATCTAGCAACCTTACGATGTTCCCGCCAAACAGATTTCAGCGGCCAGACGAACCCTTAAACAAAAGAATAACATAACAATAATCGGCTTCTAGGCCTCCTAGTTCGAAAAGGCCTCGGATTCAGGATCACAGCGTTTTTCGTCCATATCTTTGGAATTAATATAGCTAATGCAATTTGGCCCATTCGTGAGGTCATTTGCGATTTTTCTAGGGCTCCAGGAATATTCTGAAAGCGCTTTTTTTCGTTTTTCTCGACTCCTGCGCCTTCTAGAGCGAAAATGGCCCGGATTTGGGACCACACCACTTTTTATCTATATCTTTGGAAATAATATAGTGAGGGATATTTGGCCTACGCCATTCGATTCATGCGGTGATTAGCGAGTTTTCTAGAGTCTGTAACGAGGGCACATAACCTCATTTGCTTCTCCCTCCCCCCGCCCACTCATCGCCATCACTTGTTCCCTGTAATTAAAAGAACAGTCAATCGATCTTCATATACGACCGTCCCTTTCGAAAATTACATATGTAGTTAGCCTCTGACGAGGTAAACATCACAACGTTTTAGAGATTTGAATTCAAAAGTTTTACCTGCTGCTGCCCATAGCGCCATCCGGTGTTGAGTCATATTTTAGAGATTTTGAAATAATCTTCATTTGAAGATGATTACGGGTTATAATTTGTTGGAAGGGTGTGGGTGTAATCATCTTCGAACGAGACGCTCGTATAATTCTGATGTTTCAATGATACTTCACGTCTCGTTTTCGATGATTAGATATGTAGATGTTTAGAGACTGGATAATTTCACTTCATTTGCGTTATTCATCATTATCATTATAATATTTATGTTGTCACATTAAACTTCTTTTTTTTCGCTTCATAAACTTTGAAATATTTACTTTCTAAGTACTGATAATGTGACTGTCTCCTTTGGAGGCTCTATAGGTTGATTATAAAATCCAGCAAAAATTCCTGACCTCTCAGACCATTCCGCTGTCCTTCGAATTAGACTAAGATCTACACCTTGTTTGAAAGCTTTCGACACAGCTGCATGACGTGTACTATAAGTGCTGGATATTCCAGTGTCAATGCCTGCTCTACTGATTAGTGTTATAATCCAGAGTCCTATGGCCTGAGATGTCACAGCCTTATGAGGCTTCTTGGTTGAAATAAGTAACCGTTTGTTATCACTCTTTAACTCTTTGGTTAGCTCTAAATAACTTATTACATGAGAGGCTACACAGAGTCTCTTGTTCCCTTGAAAAGATGGAATCACCAAGTCTGGTTGGGCCTTGTCTCGTTTTGACCTTTTGATACGCTCTGGAATTTTTATGCCAATATGCTCTTCTGACACTACTATATTCTCAACATTAATCTTCTCTAGGGTTTGAAGCCGGTGGTTTGTTGTGAGTGCTATAAGAGTAGCTGTTGCTTGTGAAAGCATCATTATATTACTAGAGTCAGTCATTTTCTCAATGAAATCCAGTACTACTGAAGGATCCCAGGTACTTGAATATCTAGCTCTACGCGGACGTGCTTTATGAACACTCTTAAAAAATCGTGATAGAGATTCGTTATTGGAAATATCAGCATTGAAAATAAGAGAGATTGCTGAACGAGCTGAATTCAGTGATCTATAACTGCTTCTTTCATAGAATCTTTTAGTCAAACATTTTATAATCATTGGTATCTCGGCTTTAAATGTGTCGCATTTCAAGGTTTGTAGCAATTTCCACCACTGATCCAGGTGTTCCTCATATTGTTTGAGTGTTGATCCTTCGATTGAATTGATGAAAAACTGCCGATTCCTGAGGCATCCCTTCATTTAGATACGCTTGCCAGATAATTTAACAACCACCAGGGAAAGGTTCGTGGCTAGCGGATGTATCATCGTTCGGTTAGGAAAGAGAAGTAATTGTTTATCTGGATCGAAAATGAGTGGTTTTTCACAAGCCAATCTCATGAGCAAAGGGTACCATGGTTGGGCAGGCCAGAGGGGTGCTACCACTGTACCACCTTGTGCTTCATCTACGATGATTTTCTTGAGAGTCCGAGTCAATAGAGCGAACGCAGGGAATGCGTAAAATTCTTCTCTTGACCAATTAATCGTGAAGGAGTCAATATGTTGAGCTTCAGGATCTAGATCCCTCAAACAGAAATTTTTACATTTTTTGTGATTTCTGGATGCAAAGAGATCCGTAGAAAAAGGGCCAATATTTTTATTTATTATATAAAAAGCTTGCGAAGAAATTTCCCATTCTGTGTCAATATTTTTGACACGAGAAGCACTGTCTGCTTCTGAATTTTCAGCTGAGGGGATATAAGAAACAAAAATCCAAATTCTCCTAGTCTCACACCAGTCCCCAATTTCTTTAACCAGTTCTGTGAGATGAGGAAAACGAACCCCACCAGTCTTGTTTACGTATGCTATCGCAGTTGTATTGTCCATTCGAATAAGAATTTCACAATTCCATGAGTCTCTGGCAAATGTTTTCAAGGCTAGGAAGCAAGCAAGAAGTTCAAGATAATTTATGTGATGTTTTTCATCTTTAAGGGTCCTATTGAAAAAAGCAAAAACAATACGATCATATTACAGATCTATATAAGTCTATATCAATACTATCAGGTCATTGTTTCCTGGAGAGACCGTCTGTGTGGTCTTACGACGAAAACTCCAGTTTATATTTATTAAATAATATAACGAAATCTTTGTATTTGTTGAAAGAAAGAAACCATGATGACGATGCTTTGGTTTTTAAGATTTCAAGATCGTTTGTCAGTTCGTCGACTGCTCTCGAAGTGTGAATACATAATCATCAGAAATAAAACTGCTCTTACTTATATCGTCTATTCTTTTCATTAACCTGGCTTCCAATTATTAAAATCTAATGGGTCCAGAAACTACCGGTTTTTATGCCTTTTGAAAAGGCGCCCCACCCACTAAGGGATGCATCTGAAAATGTTTCCATTTTGTAGGACATCGTTCTGATTGGATGAATTCCTAATACTAAATTTCCTTTCCACCAAACCAAACCATAATTGTTATTATTAATTAGTAACTGTAGATATTGAAGTCTCTCTAAGCTCTTACAGTGTACTCCGCCATATGTTACAGTTGGACAGCATGCTGTGAGTACACCTGATCAATAAGCAAATTTACGAATAGAGGCCGTCTGTCCGAGGCTAAACTAGTCAAGAAGTTCCGATACTTTTTCCTTTTTATACTGGGTAATTCAATTGTGTAATCCTCTAAATTTAAAATAAACCCAAGATATTTACATCGTTTAATGGGCTCAATTGAACTCTTCTTGTAGTTAATCACCAAACCTAGCGATTCTAATAAAATGATGGTTTTTGATACATTTACTCGGCATAATTCCCGATTATTACCAAATAATAAGAGGTCATCCAAGTATATAAACAATAATAGACCCTATGATCACAATCTATCCACAATCGGTTTCATCACTTTTGTAAAGACAAATGGACTGGTTGCAAGACCAAAGGGTAAGCAATTCAATTGATATAATTTATCTTCGAAACTGAATCGCAAGTATTTTTTGCTATTCTCATCAACTGGGATTAAAAAATACTCCTCCTTCAGATCTAAAGAGCTCATGTAAGTTCCTCTACACATTAGGTCTCTGGCTGTCCTCAGGTCTTCCATCTTAAAATGGGTATAAGAAATGAATTTTTTTAATCTTTTTAAATTTATAATAAATCTATATGACCCGCTGGGTTTTGGTATTAGGAAATATGAAGAAATAAATTTTCCCTCTGTTGGCTCGTATTCCTCAATAGTTTCTTTCTTGACCATGATTAACTCTTGAGAATTTTTAATGTTAATTAATGAAGATTGCATCGGCGACAATTGCATCGGTGATCGCTTAAAACGAATTTTATAGCCTTCGAGTGTTTCTAAGATGAATTTGTCTGAAGTTATTTGTCTCCATTTGTCTATGAAATGTGATAGACGCCCTGCAATCTCGCTTACCTCCAGCTGTTGTTGGGCGAGTCGATTGTCTCGGCCTGAATTTTAATCGAAGCCGGCCTTCTTGATATTGACCCATCTGTCTCCTTGCAGGTGGGTTCTTTCAGTTTCCCGAAGTAGATGATTTAGACTGCGTCCTTGGCTTCTTCAGTGCTTTAATTTCGTCACCAGCTGTCTCAATGGCCTTGGCTTCCTTCACCTGATCTGCGAACTTTTGCCCATAAAGCCACTTCTCATCAGGCTCGGTCGCGTCGATTGTGGGTTTGACTGACTTACGGAGAAGAGGAACAATAAAAGATCATCGAGTTATCGAATGTTGGTGGAATATATCTGCCAACATCTTTCCCGCGTCGCAAAGATGGCCAGCGAGTTGTGTATAATCGATTCCCCCTTCAGGGTCCTGCAGAATCATTGATACTGCTGCTGCCAGGGTGACAATGGTTGTGCCAATGTCATGTTGTGTGTTTAGAAAATGTTTATTACGTTTTCTAGTGATATCAGTCAGAGCTGGCCGTACTTCTAGGTTAACACCGGGAGCCTCAGCGAATAGAGAACCCGATTTGGGATACTTCTCACTGATGCTAGTTTTAATTTTCTCAGGTAAACCCACCGACATGAAATTTCTCCAAGCTGTCTTCACCTCTTCTTGCAATTTGAGGTCTGCTGCGGCTTCTGTCTCCTTTCCAATCATCTGAAGAATTTCGATGTCTAGCTGCTCTGTTTCACCACACTCGGGTTTCTCATTGCCTTGGGCAGCATCTGAGCGCTCCACCTGTCCGATCTCTGGATCTTCGATGATGTTAATACAATTCTGATCATGTTCTTTCGATTGAATGTCTGAAAAATCAAATTCCATGTGGAGGAGGAAATTTTTCTTACGAGACCTATTTTGCTATATCAAATACAAGACTGGGGCAATTTCGCATGGAAAGAGCCCAACGAATCATCTCAACTCAAAATTATTGAGGATTCGTATTGGCTTGTTGCCCGCAGCATTCGTATGGAACGTCTGCGAAGAACAACTTCATGTGGAAGTTTATTCTTAAGGGTTTTAATGCAACCTACCGCCTAGAGTCAAAATTTTCTTTCTAGGATTATTTATCTCGTTGTGTTGAGTATTGTTCTGTGGTGACAGTGTCGCCAGGACACCCCATCAACTCGATGGGAAATTCCCCAACCGAGTCTAGCCCCGGACCTGACCCTCGGAGGCTAATTACCCACTCGACCATCATCAGTTTGGGGAACACCCCAAACCCTGGTCATTTACAACCAATAAACCATTATTTAGAGACTGGGGAACTCCCCAGAACCGGCGCCTTCCGAACCCTAGATCAGAGATCCCAAGGCATTCCCTTTCCTACACTTTTCCTTTATAAGCCCACACTCTTCCCGATTCCTACACAGTCGTTCCTCTACCTTCGTCGGAGACACTACTCCCCGATCTACCTTGAACATACGATTCGCTGTATCTTCGAAGAGGAAATAAAATATTCGACCACCGCATTGGCGTGAATCTTATTCAATCACCTGCTCAACCCCACAGTTCGTTCCTTTCTTCTCAGCAAGAGATGTGACGAGAGAAGTGAGACTTGTGAAAAGAAAAAGCACAATCTCGAATTTTAACGTTAGGTCTGTCACGTGAATTTAGGTAAAATAAACAGAGAAATGCTGAAAATAATAGGAGAAGCCTTTGTGCAGTATAAAAATTAGTCACAACCTTTCATACAAAATAGAATTTGAGAATTAACAGACCATGCCAGCCTTTTCTTTCTTCCCTTGTTGTATCAATCCAGAGTTGATACACGCGAGCTACCAAATTAATATCACTCGAGATGTTATGTTTATTTTAAAGTCTCTCCAGGTATTAGAATTGGGGAGAAGAAATTTAATTGCTAAAGGAAATTAAGAATTACTTAACACGGACACTGGGTGTATGAAAACACTATTTGCTGTTTTTTATTTATCCGATTTTGTGTACAATGTTACTAACAAGACTTATCACTTCACACTGCCTTAAGTCTCAGAAACGAGTTAGACTCCCTTCGTTTTTCCTCGTGCCAGGGACCAAGCAAGCGTAGGGAAAATATCATACCACAATTATTTTTAGTTTGCTCTGATTGGTGGACTCTATTGATGGTGGGAGTAGAGAGGGTGTGAGTTGAAGAACGGCCGAAATTTGACATTTTTTCAGCCATAAATCTCTGGCCAGACCCTTCTTGAAGTGTGTCCAGCATGGATGTTAGTAAAATTGGGGAGTTCCCCACCATAAATAACGAGTTCGGAGGTTCTGGGTCTTTGCGCGAGTTTATGGTTCAGAGACAAAAAGAGGTGAACAATTGATGGAGCCGAAACCCTTGTTTTTATGTCCTTAAGAAAGGCCTAGAGTCTGCTACATAGACCCCCCATTGCTTGTCATGTCCTCCCAATAGTTTTCCACAAACACATTTTCATCCCCACTCTTCTTGGTGTGAAAAGTTGAATTTAAGAGTTCGAGTTTTAGTCCGGTTCAAAAACGGAAACTAAAGAGATAAGTCGAGACAGCCTTTAGTCCTGATCTCAATGTTCCAATATCCTAATTATAATCATTTTGTCAGGTACATCAAGTACAACAGTTGTTTAAATTAAAGATTTTTTAATTATTTGTGAAAATCGATTGGTGTGATTGTGATTATTTGTTCCTCTCACCTAATCAAGAACATCACTGCTTTCGAATTACTTTTCGTGAGTAGCAGTGCAGGAGACAGTGTTGCAGCACCAAGGAGTACACCTGCGATTTACAACCGTAGGGAAGGGTCAAACTTGAAGACTCTATTTTTTCCTTGAAGGGATCACCACAACTACTCCGCACAAGCGCTACGCACAGTAGCGGGTAGGAATTTTTAATTCAAATCTCTAGAACGTTGTGAAGATTACCTCATCCGAGGCTAACTACATGCGTCATTATCGAGAATGAGACGCGAAGAATAATGCTCACCGTTGGAGAACCTCTTTCCGCGTGAGTCCTCCCCCCTCCCCCGCTCCCTTAATCGCCACACTCGCCATCGACTGCGGAGAGTCTATTCACCATTCCAGGTAGGAAGCGCCAAGTCTTGATGACCGGCCCAGGCTTGTAACAGTCGTGATTTCTATGCCTTGGCTCAGTCAGGCTGGTCCTAGCTTGCGTTGATGGTGCTGCCAGTCTATCTCCAAGACTAGTAACTATGACCTTTGGCTACCAGATCTGGCTCTGTCTAGGCTCAGGATTGGTACTCAAGCTTGTGCTTACTAAGCTTGGACCAGGCTGTATCCAAGGCTGTCACCCAAGCCATGATGATGCCTAGATTTATATGGCTAATGGGGAACTTGCATGATTTTTTTTTATTTTTTTTTTACATAATTAATGGTCCTAATAACAGATTTTTCATGAAAAAACATTTAAAAAATCGTTTAACAATTAATTATCGATTGTTCAAAAAGTGAAATTTTCAAATGCTCCAAAAGTTGTCATGACGTCATCAGGCGGGTCCTATACTTCCGCATGTGGCGCCATCTACCGGATCATAGATTCCTACCGTCGGTATATCAAATTTACCTAATCCTAACTGATTAAACCTATTTAAACTGATTTAACCTTAACTAATTAAAACACTCACAAATACTCCAAAATGTCAAATGACAGTAAAAAAGTTAAAAAACAATCATACAAATATTGTTTTGTACCATCGTGTGTGAAC
Organism: Diachasmimorpha longicaudata; assembly: GCF_034640455.1. Lineage (NCBI taxonomy): Eukaryota > Metazoa > Arthropoda > Insecta > Hymenoptera > Braconidae > Diachasmimorpha > Diachasmimorpha longicaudata. The sequence continues at coordinate 1,557,161 of NC_087240.1, forward strand.
TCAACTGTGTCAACACCGAATAAAGTGTTTATAACAGTTCCTGCGTGCAAAAATATTCGAAAATTGTGGTGTGAAGCCGCAAGTTATTCTCGCTCATTACTGGGCAGAAGTGACATTTAACAATATAACCTCTACTGTTTGTTGACACCGGCTGACGTTTAGAAACATATCAGTGCTGTCATCTAGCGGCTGCAATAAGAACCCGGAGTCACCGCCTGATGACGTCACAAGCGTTAAAAAGTGGTTCAAAATTATGCAATTTTCCCTTGATTGTTAAAAAAAATCTGCAATGAGTTAGAATACATTTTTCATTGGAGAGTATTCCAGGGCGTTAAACTATTTATTAATACATTTATTTCTCAAATCTGGGCCGCATGCAAGTTCCCCATTGTAGCCTGGTAACATGACTTCGGCCAAGCCATTTTAGAGCTGGTATCCAAATCTTGACAGCAATAGGCTTCAACCAGGCTGAATCTACGACTGGTACTCAAGCCTCAGTTATGGCCAAATGTCAGGTTCAATGCTGGTAGCAAGTCATGGTCCGAGCTGTCTTGACGACTGACTTCCAAGGCTCAATCCTACCAAACTTGGACCAAATACGTTTAACATTGATCCCTGAGTGTCCATAATATCCCGGATTACTTCGTAACGTTCGATAGTATTAGGCTTGAGTAAAGCTCAAGAATTGAGTTGAACGTGATTGAAGTCTAAGTCCCAAACACGATTCTTAGCAATTATAAAATATTTTCTCCACAGCACTTGTTTTTTAGTGGGAATGTAATTTCCATCACGTGACGTCTCTCGTCATAGGATTCACTATACGGCAGTTCCTGGTACGGTTGACGTCAGAGATCAACTGTTAATTTTATATCTGTACTTATTTTTAAAAAACAAACAACAGTTATTGTGCCAGTGTTTTGCCTCATGAATTCTTCTCAAAACGAGTTAGAGAGTTAGGGATTAGGCTGGAGGAGATGGTCATTTAAAATGTGTCCCGTTAGAAAATGAGTTTGCACAGATGTGTAGAAAATTGTAAACTACAAGAGGAGATCAAGATGAAACGATAATACAGTTTACTGCTAGGCAAATTCAACGGCCTCCCAAAGTAAAGAACCCTAAGAGGAGATTTAACTAATGGATTTTTGAAGTGAAACTTCTTTGTGCTCGTTGGGGTGTAAATCGAATATCGTATGTAACGAAAAAGCGACTGGAAAAGGGAAGCGATAGCGCGTGTGGTGAGGCAGTCCGACTGAAGGAGACATGAGAGAGAAAGAAAAACGCGATAGATTCGGAGTAGGAACATGGCTCATTTTGTTAATATGATGGGCAATACTAATAAAAACTTTTTATTAATATTGGAAGTTCACTGGGAATTACCAATCCAGTGGCATCAAATGCTTTTTACCCATTTGAAAATCATGAAATCTCCGGTCTAATTTATCCTTCACTAAAATTCCCGAATTTTAAGTTGTATGAAAATGAGAATTTTGTAATTTATTTAAATATACATACATATATACATATGTATACTCTAATATGAATATTGGAGATCAATTTATTTTATTTTTCAATGAAATCGTAAATTTCCTGATTTTTTGTCCTAAATGGACTTCGGTGTCACTGTTCCCCGACTTAAAAAATGCATTGACTGCAATTTCCTTGTTTTCTGTTCATTTTCAGGGAAATATGGAACAGAAATTGACTATTCTATTTGGTTTCTCCACGAGATTTCGAATTTTCAATGACAAAATGTTCTGAAATTTTCCTGTGTGGCATAATAAAAATTTCCGAAAATTATCAGTAGTAATACCCCAAGACCGCTCCGCGCCGAGCGCTCCGCGCTCGGGTTTTTTAACCTGCGAGCCTTATCCCTCTCGTTGCTACGCAACGAAACTCTCGGGAAATATCCGATTAATTTTGAAGGTCGAGGGGTATTTGGCTGGATTATTTTTTTCATTCCAATTGCAAACAATTAAATGTGTGGCATTTCACGTCATATAGTATGGTTTTTCACTCGTAGTTGTGGCTTCTCCAGCGTATATTTTCTGTCTCCACAAAATGCAGAGAATTGTTTCGAAATTGTGGCTTTTGTCTTCACCGTATTATTAGGAACATTATTTTTAATTTTTTGATCAATAATCTCCAAGGATTCTCCTCCAAATCTGCTCATGTCAAGGTAAAGTCTTTGAACTTGATTTTTTATAATGACAGTTTTGGGGTTTAAACCGCGTACAAATTTTTTATCGGATATTTTCATTGCTTAGCAATAAACAGGGAAATATCCGAAAAATATCTGAAGTAAAACTCTGTTACTTGTACCACGTGACGGGAAATGCCACCATTTGATTGGTTGAAATTGGGATGAAAAAAATAATCTATAATTTTGAAGCTCGAGTGGTATTCAGGAGATTATTTTTCCTATCCAAATTTCGGCCAAGAGAATTGTGCCATGAAATAAAAAGAGCACTTAATCCGCACTCAAAGTGTATTTTCTCTCATCACAAAAACTCGAAAATTGCATCCATGCTGATGCTTTCGTCTTGATCGTATTAACGGGGACAGTTCCTTGTATTGCCTTATCAATATTTGCCAGCGAACTACTTCCGAATCGACTCATTTTCGATACAATTGCGTAAAATCACCACAATAAAATTCAATCTGTCAGTTTGACAAGGGGTGTATTTAGTTAAGGGGGGGGGGGGTATGGGATAACGGGCCAAAAAAAAACGTTTTTGAAGATTTTTTTTTGAGAAAACTACTCAATATTTTTGAATAATTTTATTATCATATTATTCAGTGACATTTCATAGATGTTTTCGAATTTCTAGACAACAAAATGTCGAAAATCAACCAAGTTGCAGCCACTTGAAGTAGGCACTCAACGGAATTCCGCGCATTGCGGTGTCCCGGATATAAGATCGTAGAATCATCCGAAACACATGGGACAATATCTCCCAGCCAACGTTGCTCTTTTGAAAGAAAAATTATTTTTTCATTTTTTCAACGGTCGGTGAAGGTAAAAGTACGTTTTTAGCCCTAAAAATGCGCCATTTTGTGGCTGTAAAATCGAATAGAAGCAAAAAATAAATAAAATGGGACCGTTGGCTGGGAGTCAATTCTATGTTGCACAAGTGTGCAAAATTTCAATACGATCGGTGCATAACTTTTTGAGTTATCGTCGACACCGACTTCAAAAAAGGCGTTTCGAGAAAAACGCGTTCAAAGTTTTGGGCAAGAAAACCGACTACCTGCTCGACGCGCTCAACAGTTTTCGATGGGGCTCGGTGTTTGACGTCATATCTCAGTCAGTTTAACTCCGAATGAGCTGAAATTTTGAGACAACATTCTTCAATAGTTGTACATTCGATTTAACAAATAAAAAAAATTTTTTTTTTTTTAATTTTATTCCATACCCCCCCTCCCCTTAAGTTATCGTTTGTTTTTTTATATATAGCCTACCCGCAGAATTATCAAAAAATAATCACATATAATACCACAAGTGATTCAAAATTATCGAATATTTCCCGATAGATTCGCTGCAAACAAATGAAGGAGTCAAGTTTTTCAGGCTAAAAAATCACGAGTGCGAAGCACGAGTGATTTTTCCTGAAAAACTTGACGACTTCATTTGTATGCAGGGAACCTAGAGGGAAATATTCTATAATTTTGAAGCTCGAGTGGTATTCCGGGGATTATTTTTCCTATCCAAATTTCGGCCAAGAGAATTGTGCCATGACATGAAAAGAGGTTTATTTGGTTAAGTGTCGTTTGTTTACCAAAATATTCAAAAAATTAACGCTGATATTCGAGGTAGGCTATACAAAATATCAACAAATGGTGCAATTCTATTGGCTGAAATTTGGATAGGAAAAATAATCACAAAAAATTCAGACAAAATTTTTGAACAATCTATGGCTAAGAAGTTTCACTTCTGTCGTGCATAAATTTTATACACATATTTTTTCGTTTTATTTAGTCTTAATTCATTTCCTAAATATCCATAAACATGCAGAATTGCGAAAAACAGTGAAATAAAAAAGTTTCACTGCCATCAAAAGCCAGATTTTGGTTTTTGGCAGCGGGGCAATTGACTTTTATCAAATTCAATTTTTTTTCGTCAATTAATAGGTAATTCTGTCTTAATTCACCACTTAGATACTGAGAAAACCTGACTGCAGATCAGGAACGAAATAAAATGTTCACCGTCACCTGGAGCCCCATCTAGGTCATGAATCCAGCAATTTCTAGCTCAATGTGAACCGGAACAGAAAAACTATTTCCCACTTCGATAAGGTATCATATACCTTTTTACCTCAAGTTCCCGGAAAAATAAAAAAAATACTCATACGAGTCTTTGCCAGAACTCGGGGGAATTCTTCCATCTGGAAGCTAAAGAGGTCTAAAAGTGTTCTAGCCCCTGGTAAATATTTTTTTCGAAGTTCCTCCCAGAGCATTTACGATCAAAAACAAATGTTTGCCGTAATTTCGGGAAGTTATCACTGTGGTTTTTCGATGAATGCGCCTGCGCCGAAGATCCCGTTCATATTTTTAACATTCGGTATAAAACGCTGCACCGGAGGCCTCACCATTGGTTTGTTTTTGTGATAGCAGTGTTTATATCGGAGACTTTATCGTTTATGATCAGGAATACATCAGTGGTCCAAACAATCATGTCGAGGCCGAAGGTTCTCGTTACGAGCTGCGATACACCGATTGAAGTAGTGGAATTTCTGGCCAGAAGGTGAGATTCTATTTTCTTGATTATTATTAGATCTTCGTTAACACCGACTCGTGGTTTTCACCTTGATCTGTAATGTCGGCATTTTCAATTGACTTTGTTATTACTTCGAGGAAGTGGTTTCATTGCTTCGCGGAAGAGTAATTGAGTTCTTGTGTCTGAGCAATTCCATGACAAAACGAACACCGGAAAAGTGCACTGTCACGAATTTTCTTGTTTATTTTTCCTGGAACTAAATATTTTCCTGGATAACAATCTGCGGTTTTCTTCATTCCATACACTTTTTTTTATAATTCCGTATTTCCAGATGTGATGTTACCGTTTTACCCTATGTCTCACCAACAGAAGCCCAAGTATTGGCGGATCTTCCTGGACACGATGGTGTATTTCTCTATGGATGCGCCGACGTCAATAGCCAATTTTTTGATATCGCTGGTATGATTTTTTTTCATTGTTCAATTTATCGAGAGAAAAGGTTCCCTAAAAATTACGGAATGTTCTGAAAGAACTATTTGGCAGATTTGCAAAATTTTCGACAACAAAACTTCACTTGGGAATCCCAGAATATACGTAATTTTTACGCAATATATAACTCCGTGAAGATAAACGTACTCTTGCCAGTATCTCGCACTTCACAAGCGTTCCCGTGATAATTAAGAATCTTGTCGCGAAGGTCGTAAACTGAAGGTCGCGGTGGCAGTGTCAACTGAGTTAGCTCAGCTCGATGTCCAGGAGATGGAAAGCAGGGATTATCATGTTGGAGGTACGCTCATGCATTATCACACTGCACTTGCTCAGGTTGCGGTGATGCTCTTGCTGAATGCTAGGAGACGCCCACTCGAGAGTTGCATTCTTCGTGAAGAGTAATTCAAATGATTCATTTTATTTTTCAAAATTCCAGTGAATTCTCATTTGTCATAAAATTCTTATATTCCTTTGAATTATTATTTTTTGTTCATTTCTGCATGACAACATTTAATAGAAAGAATCAGATCAACATTTTTTTATTTGTTTCGCTTGAATGACGAGAGATAACATCGTTAATTAAATTTGCAAACGTCAATTCTTCCAGGGTAAGGACCGGAAGTCGTCCCCAGTTTACCCCAGTGTTTGACCATCACCTTCGTGGTTCAACGGTTGGAATAGTTGGTCTAGGAGTTCTTGCCCATGAGGTGATGACACATCTACTCGGTTTTGACGTTGGAAAATTCTTGCTTCTCGGGGACAGCCCGAAAAGAGCTTATAGGGAACTGGTAGATGAATTCGTCTCCTTCGACAACATCCTTACGCATAGTGACTTCATCGTCGTTACTCTACCGTTGACAAGCGAAACGCGGGGATTGTTCGACGACGCGGCTTTCTATAAAATGAAGCAAAACGCTGTTCTCGTGAATGTCGGGGGTCCAGCTGTTGTTAAAATGAGCTCTCTTCTGAAGGCACTCCACGAGGGGGCGATATTGGCGGCCGGGCTGGACGTTGTTGATCGTGAGTCAGTGCCAAACTACCGCGAACTCCTGGGGCAGCCGACTTTGGAGCTTGGGCCACGTCTTGGAGTTACTACTAACCTGTCGAGTGAAGAACGTTGCATTTACGCTGCGCTTAGAATTTTGAGCGTCCTTGTGATTCGACCCATCATGTCTACTCCCTGGGAGTTGTAGAGTGATACTTAGCCTGTGGGCCAAATTAGGACTTGATTTTGTTGTAATAAAAATAATTTCATGAAGAGTCACTTCTAACAAACATTATGATAATTTAATTATCATAATTTGAAAATAGAACCATTAAAAAAGATTCTCAGTATTTCGAAACATCTCAGAGCTCTTCATCAGGAGAATTAATTAAGGTTGTGCAGTGAGGTGAAAGCTTATAGGAGTGGGAATGAAGGTTAGTGTTCTAACCTCACTTTCGCGCCCCATTCTTCAATGTATAACCTCCAAATATTGAATTTGTTAATTGTTGTGAGTATTCTAGAGATGTGAAAGTATTATTGTAAATTATGACATACTAACATTTTTAATAATATTCTTTTAATATACAGATTCAATAAACAATCTTACGAATAGTCTTGATTATTTTTCCCACCCAAATTTCAGCCAATAGAATTGCACCATTTGTTGATATTTTGTATAGCCTACCTCGAATATCAGCGATTATTTTTCCCATCCAAATCTTGGCCAATAGGATTGCACCATTCGACGTTATTTTGTATAGTCAACACGGTATTTCAGCGGATATTCTTGGAAATTTCACTGGAAATTTTGCATGTTGATATATATAAAAAAAACAAATGTTGAAGTAACCCTCAATTGTATCTGACAGATTAAATGGCAATTCGTTGAAAAGTATGTCTCATGGTGCAATTCTATCGGCCAAGATTTGGATGCAAAAAATAATCCCCCGAATACCACTCGAACTTCGAAATTATCTGATATTTCCCTCAAGGTTCCCTGCAAACAAATAAGCTCGTCAAGTTTTCCAGAAAAATCACTCGCGCTTCGCGCTCGTGATTTTTAAACTGGAAAACTTGAAACGTTCATTTGTTTGCAACGAACCTATCGGGAAATATCCGATAATTTCGGAGCTCTTGTGGTATTACATGCGATTATTTTTCCCATCCAAATCTTGGCCAATAGGATTACACCATTCGACGTTATTTTATATAGTCAACACGGTATTTCAGCGGAAATTCTTGGAAATTTCACTGGAAATTTTGCATGTTGCCTATATAAAAAAAACAAATGATGAAGTAACCCTCAATTGTATCTGACAGATTAAATGGCAATTCGTTGAAAATTATGTCTCATGGTGCAATTCTATCGGCCAACATTTGGATGGAAAAAATAATCCCCCGAATACCACTCGAACTTCGAAATTATCTGATATTTCCCTCAAGGTTCCCTACAAACAAATAAGCTTGTCAAGTTTTCCAGAAAAATCACTCGCGCTTCGCGCTCGTGATTTTTAGACTGGAAAACTTGACACGTTCATTTGTTTGCAACGAACCTATCGGGAAATATCCGATAATTTCGGAGCTCTTGTGGTATTATATGCGATAATTTTTTGAATATTTTGGTAAACAAACGACACTTAACCAAATAAACCTCTTTTCATGTCATGGCACAATTCTCTTGGCCGAAATTTGGATAGGAAAAATAATCCCCTGAATACCACTCGAGCTTCAAAATTATAGAATATTTCCCTCTAGGTTCCCTGCATACAAATGAAGTCGTCAAGTTTTTCAGGAAAAATCACTCGTGCTTCGCACTCGTGATTTTTTAGCTTGAAAAACTTGACTCCTTCATTTGTTTGCAACGAATCTATCGGGAAATATTCGATAATTTTGAACCACTTGTGGTATTATATGTGAAAATTATTCTCTTTATACACCCATTGTAAAATTTAGATAAGTTTGATATAGAATGTCTCGTTCACTTCCAACGAATATCACTAAATTCTTCGTGATTCGTTCAGTTGATGACGACTTCGAGGGTGCAATCCACCGGTTTCTCTTCTATTTCCAATGATTGAGTCCGTCTGAACGACGTTCGATAAAGGTTCATTCGTGATCGGCCTCGTTTTACGAGTTAGAAAAGATTCGCTTTCTCATTCATTTAGTTTTCTTCGTCACAAGGATTTTATCACCCATAGGGAACGACGGGTAACCATCAAGAAGATATTTTTTATTGTTGTAAATTTAATTTACAAGAAGATCTGTTTTTTGTAAATTTAATTTACAACAAGAAAGGTCTTCTGACAAAATACTGTAAGCCTGTTGCATCATGCGATAATTAACATTTAAACAATTATCTCCGGAATGCCAAGGGGGATGCCTGTGGTTTTCGGCATTTTTCTAGTTAAAAATGCTTTTTGAAAAATATCTTGTAAACAAATGGGTTGACAACATTTTGTCAAAAAGTTTTTTTTTGTGGGGAATTCACTTTTAAACATTAAATGTCTGATCAGCCAATTACATAAACTATTCAGTTTATTTAATAATCGAGGATTATTGTTTAAATTTTTGATCTGATCAGATTATTCTTGTATTCTAATAAATCATCCGAATCTTAATAATAATAGAATTTTATTCACCCTCCTGTCCCCCCCCCCCTGAAAGGACTGTCATGAAATTGCCAATGAGCGAGAGAGAAATATCTTTCCCCCCTCGCTCTCACTCACTATCCGTCCTTCACGTGAGGTGACGTAATTTTTTTTTTACAAAATGGTAAATCATCAATCAAATAACCGTTTGATATGATTCTCATGAGGTATTTCGATAAATGATTAACCATTTGTAAAAAAAACGAAGGGTTGCACTCCGGGAGTGCAGGCAGAAGTGAAAACTTGAACTTATAGCGCGTTGGGCACTCTTTTGGGTGAGCATTTTTAGGTGCGCTCGCGACATGAGAAATTGTACATAAAAAATCAAGTTTATCAAAGCAATGTGGGCACTTTTTGAATGGACATGAAGTATAATAATATAGAAACTATATTCGAAGGAAGTGGTTTGTGGCGCTGGGTCCACATGTACAGCTTAGCTTTTTGTCTCGACAGTTGGATCCCTGCACAGTGGTGCTCTTACGAGCCGGCCCCCCCCCGAAATGGGGGGGGCTCCGTTTGTACTTTCTCAACTGTACAAATGATCAACTGTACAGAAAATTTTCAAACGGTGAGAGCACCACTGTGCAGGGATTCAACTGTCGAGACAAAAATGTGGCTGTACATGTGGACCCAGCGCCACATGTACAGCTTACCTTTTTGTCTCGACAGTTGTCGAGGATTGGTCCAAAAATTTCTAAACATTTGTGTTAATGTGTTTCCGAGGGTTCTCAGGTCTAATGTTTCGTCGTGGCTAGTGTATTCCCGGGAACACTGGACAAATCCTTTCAAAAAAAAAAAACATTGCAGCTAATTTATGGTGCGGTCTCTTGCCGCATTTCAAATTCCTCATTCGTAGAACTTTTACAACTTGATCCGTTCCAGATGCACCTTTCCTTCGACGTTCAAATATAATTTTCGGTACGAAACATCATCTTTCGGAATACTATGTAAAAATCCCTCATCCTTTCCCGTGGCGGCATTAAACGCTATGCATTTGAGGCAATCTTGGATGTAATCCTTAACTTTCCCACTCATCACTGGGAACCAATATGTCGACTTTATCGCATTACATGTTTTTTCCACTGATAAATGCCCTATTTCCTCGTGGCATTTACGAATCACATGAATAACTTTATTTTTTGGTACTACGAACAACAATTTCCCTTTTTTCTTTCGAAAAACTAAGCCATTACTCATCTCATAACCCTGGAGCTCGGATTTTTCGAACGCTTCACGAATCTTAACAACCTCGGGATTCCGGCCCTGACTGAGAGCGAGATTCACTTCCAATGGATTATCCTCGACGGCCAGTATTTCTGGGGCACGACTTAGTGCATCGACATGCTGCATGCGATTCCCAGCCCGATGTACCACCTCATAATCAAAATTTTGGAGTTTCAACGCCCATCGTGAGATTCTCGGATTAATCTCCTTCTTATCTAAGGTCATCTTCAAAGAATTACAATCCATGACAATTTTAAATTTAATCCCATGGAGGTAAATACGAAATCTACGCAGAGCATAAATGAGCGACAACCCAACGAACGTCTCCAACTCAAAACTATGATATCAACTCTCTACCTCAGTTGTGCGTTTCGAAAAATAAAACACTGGATGGAATTTCAAGTCCGGCTTTCTCTGCAGCAGTATTGCTCCAAAACCGTGAGAGCTTGCGTCCGTATGGAGTTCTGTCTCATCGTGAGGGTTATATATTGAAAGAATTGGCGCAGCGACCAATTTTGATTTTAATATTTCGGAAGCTTTCAACTGCTGTTCCCCAAATTCAAAAGATTCGTTTTTCCTTGGCAAATCTATCAATGGTTTAGCTAAGACCGAAAATCCTTCGATAAATTTCCGGAAATAGGAGCACATGTCCATAAAGCGCTTAACGCTTCTATCTTTAGGGATTGGAAAATTTGTTATCGCGTTGATACCGTTTTCTGTAGGGCGTATCCCATTAGCGCTAACGCGATACCCCAAGAACTCGATTTCTGTAAATAAGAATTTGCATTTGTCGAGTCTAAGTTATAATTTACTGTGAACAAGAGCGTCAAAACTTTCCCCCAGCACCTTCAGATTATGCTCATTTGTACTTGTCGCCACCAATATATCATCGAGATAAACTACAACATCTCCTCTCTTGACAAAAATTTTCAAGGCTTCGTTCACCCATCGTTGAAAAGTCGAGGGAGCTCCTTTCAGCCCAAACGGCATTAGCACATACTCATATTGACCCATTGGAGTAACAAAAGCCGTAAATTTGATGGAATCGTCGGCAACACGGATGTGATGAAAGCTATCTTTCAGATCTAGTGCCGAAAAATATTTGTTCCCGTCTAACACATTCAATTGATCCTCAATCAGGGGAAGGGGATAATTGTCGCGAAGCATTAACTTATTAAGAGCTCGATAATCGACACACATACGTACCTCACCAGTTTTCTTGTTTGCTAACACAATTGATGAGGCATACTCCGATCGGCTCTTTCTAATAATACCTTTCTCTAATAATCTGTCGATTATTTCCTGTACCTTGTTTTTCTCGGCATAAGAAAGGCCATGTGGCTGAAAATGAAACGGCTGTGAATTAGTAAGATTGAGCCGTAATTCGGTAGATACGCGTGGCTCGTCTGGACGCGGAGGCTTCACACATTGCTCCTCAAACAATGGTCTAATTTTCATGTCAATTGCGTATGGGATCTCGGGGTTTATTTTCAACAAATCTACTGGATTTTCATCTGTTGCTGTCTCAATATTCATAATATCTTTAATTGCGTTGGACACCTCGTCCTTCTCTCTCAGTACAAGGTCAAATTTCCCCAAACAATCTCTACCCAAGACGACCGATGTACGCATAGTATAATCCGAGACAATAAATATTCGTCCTTTTGTCAAGTGCCTCTCTGAACTGAGACTAATATTGACCCTGACGGTCCCCAAAACCACGAGACTATTGCCGTTAATTCCCGTAAATTTATTCCCGAGATCCTCAATAATGTCAATAAAGTCACTCGGAACATATTTAAGTTTCACGAAACTAAGTCGGCTACCTGTGTCTAATAGCGTGTCTAAATTTATAAGGTTTTCCTGATTTCTCTCCCCATGCATAACACAGGTAATTTTTCTAAAATACTCATCGTCCGATGTCGATGCTGCTAGGACTTCTCGCTGCATGTCCACGTTGTTAACGTGCGATTTTTTCCCTGGACAATCTTCCATCATGTGGCCTAGCTCGCCGCACTTGTAACAGGGCTTCCTTCTCGTCGACAGAACTGGGCAATGGAATTTCGTATGGCCCCGTTTTTTGCAATAATTGCACATCCGGGTATCCTCCACCATCGATGGGCCACTGGATCCTTCCGTAATTTCTTCGTGTATTGACTGCTCGTCTTTTCTTCCAGCTGAGGTAGCTAGCCTCAATGTTTCTTTTCTGGGGGAAGGTGCGCCCTGTTGGGTCTTCTTTCCTGTGCTCACGCCTCATGGATACCTTCTTGAAGGTCTTCAGCATCTGGGTTTTCAAAGAGAAATTTTGAATCCTATTTTGAAACCGTCAGCGCTTGCGCTGAGACGGTTCGATATGCACCCCTGACTTTGATCAGCGCAAATCTCTCAGCCATGTCAAGTTTAACCTTGACATGTTTTAGCATTCTATCACGCCATCCTGCTGCTGCGTAGGTAGCTATCGGCACGAAGGTACCTTTGTATATTGTTCCCATCGCTTTTGGACCTATTCCCCATTCTCTTCGGGCCACTCTGCCTAGCCTTTCAAATAGGTTCTTGGTTCGTTCTGACATTTTCCTCACGTGTTCTGTGCTACACTTAGGCCTGTACCGAAGGTGATTCCTAGGTACTTGTAGAGTTCTGTTGTTTTCACTCTGGTTCCTTTAATTTTGATGTCCGGAGACGTCTTCTTGTGAAAGTTCCCTTTTGCAAGTAACATTTCACACTTATATGCAGCACGCGTGAGCTTATTCTCGTCACACCAACGAACTATCGCGTCTACTGCAGCTTGGACTTTTGCCTCTAAATCTCTTCTGCTGTGTCCTTCAATTAGAACTACTTGACCGTCAGCATACGTTAGCGTCTTCCAGCTGATATTTTCAAGCATCCTCAGATTCGAGTCTAAGATGAGGTTCCAAAGCGTGGATCCGATGACTGAGCCCTGAGGGCAGCCCTTCTTCACAGGCTTGACGACCTCACGAGCAGACTCTCTCATCATTACCTTCCTATTACAGAGGTAATTGTTGATGAGCGAGTATAGCTTTTTGGGGCAATCCTCCTCTCTGAGCGCTCTCAAAACACTGGGCCACAACACATTATCGAAGGCACCTTTTATTTTATGCAGCTTTTAATATATCCAAGCTGCAGTTGTCTCGCCCGGGGGCTTGTTTCCACTTCATCTTGTTTATGCATGCTGTTAGCTGTTCCTTGGTCAAGAGTCTCATTTCGCCTTCTAATGTTGGCTTGTTCAGGGCCCGCACCCGCCTCTGGCCGTCCGTCTCTCCATCCTCGCAGTCTTCCGGAAACAACTTATCCATCATGGCTTTGGCCGTTGCATGCCAGTCAGTAGTGTACTCATTGTAGTACTTTATGTTATTTATTACATCTCTGGTCTACATTTTTCCTGTTTGGAGTTTGTATACGAAGCTCCATGGATTTTTGTTCCCGTTAAGGGTGACGAATTCTTTCTATTTATTTGTGCGCGCTTCGAAAATGTTCTGTGTGTAGATCCATTTCTCCCTTCTGTATTCTTCGAGTTTTTGTGCTCTCTTTGTAGGATCTTTGTTTCTTTGAGGTTTCCTTCTAGCCCTGTATGCCACTTTTTTCAGCCTGGTGAGCCCAGGATTCCACCATGGAACCTTCCTGGCTCGACTATTCCGAATAAGTATGGATGTGTTGCAGGCTTTCCGTAGTGCTTTGCTGAGGTGTTTTACCTGCTCAATGACCTGGGTTCGATTAATTACATCGTTATAGGGTTTGCTATGCCACTCTTGCATTAATCGCTCTGTAAAGAGATTCCAGTCGGCTTTACTTGTCACATACCCCTTGCAGCTGCCGCTGCTCTGGGTATTGACTATTTTCACGTTTTTACTGGTTTTGATTGTGAACGTGATTGCTCTGTGATCACAGGATGTCCACTCATCGTGTACTTTCCATGCACAGATGTTTTCATACATTCTGGATGTTGCCAGCGTCACATCTGGGTGAGCTTCTTCGACTTCCGACGAGACGGTAGCCATGTCTCCCTCATTTACTACCTGTGATCCCTACTGGGCGATTAATGCTCCATGTTGTTCAGATTCAGATTAGATTCACCTCTGGTGCTTGCTTTCTTTGCTCCCCATAGGGTGGAGCATGCATTAGCATATATAGCACTCAATGCGGTATTATGAAAACAGCCTTGCCAGGTTATGGTTTTCGGAAACCTCGCATGGCCTGTTAATCTACTCTACTTACATAATAACAAACACTTAGGCTCTTACCCACTTCCAAGGGGGATTTAGGAAAAATCCATACTGTCGGCCGGTTCAGATGGCCGAAGGACACTTAGCAGCCATGACGGCGCCGGGTCGCAAGTGACTGACGCAGGCATGGCTCCTGCGGGGAACCTCGGGGCGGTGGTCCTGGGTGTCAGCCTGAGACCCAGAATGTGAAGGGTGGATAAGGGTATTTGGAATTAAAAGAAAGAAATAGAACAGAAGAAGAGGAAGAAAAAAGAAGAGGTGAATCTAATTCCCATTCATATCTCCAACCGGGCCAGGGTTACCCTGAGAAGGTTACCGGGGTCCTGCCCCACGACTCTCGTCTGCGACGAGAGCTGGTTGGTCTTGGTCATTCATTCACTCATCGTCGCCGCCGTTTCTTATTTCCGCGTACGCTTCCACGTATTTCAACCACATATATTCCCTGCAAAATCCGCGAACACGGTGAATGACTCCCTCGACGACACTAGCCCTTGTGCCGCCTGGGGCCGTGGGCGATTCCCGATTACATGCGCGATGCACTCCCGCTGTGGTGCATATATTGGACAGTCCATGATGAAGTGCTGGACTGTGTCTTCTGCCTGGTTGCACTCGCAGTTGCGTGATTGGGCAAGGCACCGGTCTTGAAGATAGCACCGGAATTGCCCATGCCCTGTCAGGACCTGCGACATCCAGTGGTCGCACTCGACCCACTTAGCGTCCAGGCGCGCCGCAGTGTTGGGAAAGAACGCTAAGACGTTCCTCCCGGTGGAAGCCCAGTCGAATCTACACTTCCAAAGATTCCGGATCTCTGCCTTTATATCGTCGACGGTCTCGATCGGGCGACCGTTGTTATCAACGCGCGGATTCGCGGGGTCTATATCTATTCCACCTATTCTGACCGGAATACCTTTCTTAGCTTGGTAATGCGCTGCTCTTTCCCTCAATAATAGGTCCACAGGAAGAACTCCCGCCGCTGCGCAGAGTCCTTCGTGTGAAGCCGTCCTATACGCGCCAGTCACCGCCAGCAGCGCGCTCCTCTGCGCGGTACGGAGTTTTGAGACAGGAGATATTATTTTCTATTCGCGTCTGTTAACTTTTCCCTGTTCTCGGGGATCTCATCGATATTTCAAAACATAAAATATCATAATTTATTAAACTATAACGAGAATGTGGTCGACATCTAATGCGCATGCGTCAAGGGACACATTTTGGCTAGTCCAGCGCATGCGAGGGGGGGGGGCAACAAGTTGCTTGAGGCCCACCGAGCACTCTTCGCCCGACAGCGATAATATTCGCATAATAATTTTGTTATTGTATTCTAATTTGCGTTATTCGTCATATTCTGTATTTGTGCGGAAAGAGTCGATCTCCGAGGACTTTGTTAATTAAACGGACAGGGTACTGTCGACATATTTTGTGAGTAAAATGATTATTAACATTTTTGCCTTGAGTTTTCCTTTCTCTCTCTCTGTCTATTTTCCGTGATTCTAAGGGTCTTCCAACTTCCACGCTCTGAGTATTGTCGATCGTTGTTGGTTCGCGTTAAACCAACTGGCGCCCAAATAAACTGTTAATTGATTGGATTATTAATTCGACGCTTTAGTTGTCGAATCCTTGAGCCCTGGTAGCCCCTGACCCAGGCCGCGCCAGGTGTAGGCCTTCACCCAATTTATAATAATTCTTGAGCATTTATTAATTAATATTTATCGACATTTATTTAACTAAAAACGGCCTTGTCACAGTTTCCTCCAGGCGTGCGGTGTGCACCGGTCCACCCACCCGTGGGCTGCATACGACGCGACAGCCTGAAAAACGCCCTGAAAAACGATTTTCACGGATCGGTATCGAAGTCCCCAATGCTTGTGCATTAGGGCCGATAACCGAGTGAAAAGTACCTTCGCTTTTCCTAATATGTAGTCGGTATGGGTCCGGACCCGCATGTTCCTATTGAAATGTACCCCGAGGTACCTCACGCTGTCCCTAAACTTAATTCTTTGCCCGGCAGGCCTAATTTCGGATGGGCGGCTGTCTAATGCCGGTTTTCCGTGCCGGCGTCGCTTTCGCGCCCTATCCCACCTATACTGCATCAGCGGCGCTCTCTTCTGCGAATTGCATGACAGGACTATTGCCTCTGTCTTGCTCTTCGAGAGTTCGAGCTTCGCTGATGCGTACCACGACGAGATGTGGTCTACTACAGCTTGGCCTATTCTTTCTAACTCCTTACGCGAGTCGGCCGATACGACTGCGATAAGGTCGTCCGCGTACGCGACTACGATTTCGCCGAAGTTTTGCTCGATGCTCTTGAGGAGGGCATCGAACATGAGATTCCAGCAAGCGGGGCCCAGGACTGGCCGGCTTGGAAACCTGTTGGTCGCTCCAGGCGATCTTGACGGTCCGATTGTCGAAGTAGCTCCGGAGCACTTCAAGGACATTCTTCGGACAGTCTCGATCCGCCAAAGACCCGAGCAGTAGGGGCCACCACACGTTGTCAAAGGCTCCTGAGATATCGAAGAGGAGTCCAATGACGTACCTCTTGTCGTTAGCGCGCTGTACCAATTCACGGATCTCTACTATCGCGTCTTTCGTGGAGCATCCAGGTAGAAAGCCATATTGACGTCCTGATAACTTGTCCTCCGTAAGGACTTTCGCCGTAAGGATCCCGTGTCGGTTGTCGGGAAATTTTCGAAAAATTTCCCGACAACCGACAAGTCGCAAATGGAAGGGTAGGATTTGGGGTCGGACACATCGTTGTGAACTCCTTTGAAGAGAGCACGGAGGGTGCCGACTTTCCGAACTGTGGGAAAAACGCCGTGCTTAAGGCGTTGAACAGTCTTGTAAAGATGTGAGGCATCCTCATGACGGCGACTTTTAAAACCCTAACTTCTACTAAATCGCATCCTGGGGCTTTGTCATTCTTAAGGGTCTTTACGAGGCCCTTGAGTTGGTCGTCCGTCAAGTCTCGTGCGTCCTCTGTCTGAACCCTTAGGTTCCTCACGCGTTCGCGGATGTCGGTCTGTTCCGGTGCGTCTTCGTTGGGGTCATCGTCGGGTACGTGTGTGTCCAACAGTACCTCAGCAGTCTGACGCATCGTAAGTGTCGTGCCATTCGCGGTTCTAATTGGGCTGAGTACCGTGCCTACACGCAATTTATCAGCCGCATATTTGTAGTGAAAGCCCCAGGGATTCGCGTTGCTTTCCGTCGTAATATATCCGCGCCAGCTATTTTCCTTGCACGTCCTAAGTAGTCTGGCATAGGACCGTAAGATTACACGATACCTATTCTGCTTGATTTTTCGCGCGTCAGGGTTGGTATCTCTTCGGTAGGCGATTCAGAGACGACTAACCAGCCTTCGTTTACTGGTCAGCTCCTCGGTCCACCACGGATTCGCACGACGGTAATGTCTACGGCGCGGCATCGCATCTTGGCAGGCGTTGGTGAGTACGTCACCCAGCATCTCTGCCATTCTCTCAACATCCTCTGGGAGATCCAGCGGATGGTCCGCAAGTTTCTCATGGGCCTCCTTATCGAGGGTCGCCTCGAACTTTTCCCAGTCGGCCCGACGAACGTTGAACCGCATGGTTGAGCCCTCGCCGACCCCGAGGTATTGACGCGCTGTGAGGAACTCCGGATCGCTAACCGAAAACTAACAGATGTGTGGTCACCGGTGGACCACTCGTCCTGCAACCTCCATGCACGTATGAATTTATACATGCCAGGGGTGGCTAGTGTGACGTCGATGAACGACGTACCTGCGGCACCCCTGAAGGTTGGGCCCTGCCTAGCATCATTCGCGACGCGGAGACCGAAAGAGTCGATGCGCTCACCCAGGAGGATACCACGGTCGGTGGTCCTGGGGCCCCAAAGGGAGTGGCGACCCCTGAGACAGTGGAGGACCTTTCCGTTTAGCCTAGGAAGAAGACCGAAGCAGCGTGTTGGTCTTCCACACCTCCACCAAGGTTACGGGTCTCCACACACGGCAAACATGCGGGTAGGGGCACCACTCCCTACTTTTGTGAGTTCTACAATTAGCAATCTCGGGGTACCGGTCGAATACTCCAGAGGTATCTCCCCCCGCGTGAGTTTCAGCTCTTATTACTCAGACGCTTGTAGGATGGGGGGGGGAGCTTGTCCAGATAATATTGGCCAAAGGTTTCGAAGGCTTTCCACTGTCGGGCCTCAAATTTTCACCTCAGATCAAGTTTTGTTGGTCGATCGTCAAGTACCGACTTGATCTCATCCAGTAACTCCTGCAGATTCATACCCAGGTGTTCCTGCTTCGAGTGAAACCACTTCATGGCCCCACCCTTCAGCCGCTGACCGAGAATTAGACGCATTTAGAACTCTTCTAGGTTACAGTTGGCCTTGAGGAACTCTAACTGCTGCTCCCACTTCCAGAAAGCGTCCTGAGCCCCTGTTAATTCAGGTAACATTTCCGAGATTACCCTAATATTCCGAGATGACGATACTCCGGCTGATGCGCCTTCGTCTCTGTCTCGTGGGGGTTCCATATGCGCGTTGACGCGCAGTAGTTCTAACTCGCGTCGCGCAATTTCCAATTCTCTCCTCATCAGGTCACGTTCCCTGCGTGCAAAGTCAAGCTCTTGCTGCATGAATTCTTGCCTGCGTTCTGTTCCTCATTTTCTTCTCAAGCATCAATCTGCTCCTGATCATCGTCGACCCGCCTCCATTCTCTTTCCGGATCATGCGTCATCAGGCGAGTAATCAGTTAATTTTTATTCCCACTCTGTGGTAAGCCAGCCTTTTGAACTTTGTATTTAAGTTCGTTGATCGTAAATACGTCAGCCTCTTGATACACCATTGTGACTATTGCCGACACAAAAGTCTCCACCAAAATTTTAATGCGACGAAGGCCACAGTTTTTACAAATTGACGTTCAAATTTTATTTCACGTTGGACCACCTAATTCGGAGCCCAATTCTATATAGGATTAGCTATTTTCCGCTCTCCTTATCTATCACGGGTGCCTCACAACACAACAATTCGCACACGTAAACAGCGCTACCGTACAATATTCTAGATTCTATGGATCATGTGGAATCTGGAATGCCGTGAGGTATCACAACAGTTCGTCAACTATTTCCTTTAGAAGACAATTTCGTCAAGGTCAAATCTAGGTATAACGTGGAAATTATGAACAACATTCAAATTGTTCGTACTGACCACTCAAAACTCGCAAATCCCGACGATGGTCTCCTATTCCAAATAACTGTAGCCAAACTTCTCAGTGGAGGACGCGTCGTCTCAAAAAACCCGTGATCGGTACCCAAATCACTCAGTACATTAGTACAGAGCTTAAAATTGTCTCCACGATTCACTCACAAGCATTCGAACGGAACACTAACAAAATGAGGATCGTTAACTGATTTTGTAGTGTTCGGTTACGAATCGACATCATGGAACGATCGTGATCGTACAGACGTTTGGACTCTATGTTTGTCGAAAAACGAATTCCAAAAGTTTAATTTACAATGAGTCCGGCCAAATTTCTTGAAAGTTATAGATCCACTATTCCACTTTTGATTTGTAAGGAGTTGTCAGATTTGTTCGTCAGGAATAAATTATTAATAAAATTACTCTGGCGCCGTATTAAGATGGTATATTTAATTGATCTATATTGGTCAGTACAATTCAAAGGCTCACGCCGGACTGTTCCACGTTTGGTATCGCAGATATTCGTCAATTATTACCTGTAGAGAGGGGAGGCAATTTCTGCAGTGCTGTCGTGAGAGTATACACTTATTATTATGGAAATGAAACCAATTCCACTCGATTATTCGTTACATTTCCAATGAATTACAGTGCTTCCATTACTTCATCTACATTAGGAGTATACAGACATTTTTCTCATGAACAAAAAAAGAGCTGTTCATTTTTCGAAATGTTGAAATCTAGAAATATTTTTATTCCAATATTTTACATTGACTGTGATAGATCCCGCTTGATAGATTTTGCAAAATTCTTGTCACATAACGATACACTTTTTTTCATTTTTCCACCTCCGTCTGCGTCGCTCACTCTTTTGCTCCGTGAGCAATCCACGATGTAGGGGCAAGGGGAAACATAATTTTCTTGGAATTAAACGTTTCAATTTTGTTTCTGAAAATATTCTGGAATCGCTTCGTTCCGAATGAGGGCTAAACATATAAACAAAGCCTTTGCAACCGATCAGTTCAGTGCTGTTCTTGATGAGAACAACATCGTTGTCGATACGACGGCTTTTGCATTGGCGAAATATCTTTTTATTCACTCATTCGATTTTTTTTTCAATAAAAATGGCGAAGAAATTTTCACCTTATGGAAAGTGCGCGTACAAGGATTGTGAAATGACATCGTGGCACAGTGAAATTGGACATCTTTTCAGGTTCCCTTCTGATGATCAACGACGACGTCTGTGGATTAAGAATTGTGGTAACGTATTTATGTATAAAATTTAGAGAAATAAAGCAGTATAAGTAATGTGTATATCAGCTAGCACGCGAGAGTGCACATGTGTTCCAGTGGAGTTATTTTCCTTTTTTTGAAATAGTCTTGTATTTCACCGATTTCCCGATTCTCTTCTTTCAATTCCAAGTGGGCTAGAATGTCATGAAACGTGAAACAATCATATTTCTATTTTGCAAATTTATGTTTAGAACATTCCTGACAATGCGGTGAAATTTTTTGCGATAAATCGGGATTTTAATTAATGACAGCTATGATCAACCGTATACTGAACCGGCATATTCAGGGGGTGAGTCTGACCAGAAAAGTCATTTGCCACTTTTCAATCAGACGAACTCCTGCTGGAATATGGGGGTAAAAAGGACGGGCAATGGGGCGCGAACGTTCCTCGGCTCGACGTCCGTGTGCCGCGGGTAAGCGGTGTGCGTGCTTCCCTTTCCCACAGGCGGGCGTTCCATTCTGCTAGTGAGTGAGAGAGAGATGGAAAGATATTTCTCTCTCGCTCATTGGCAATTTCAAGACCATTCTTTCAGGGAAGCAGGGGGGGGGGTGAATAAAACCCTATTATTATTGACATTACTGTTGAATTTTTGGGGATTTCCCCAAATACAAAATTCATTATTTCTCCTCTGCTCAATATTGTCTAGAACTTTATGATGGGCCCCAAATGTAGAAAAAGAGGGAAAAGTTTTTCTTACCCGTCTTACTTAGTAACATTTGGCGGCCAGAAGTGGCCATGGGGCCCCAAAATAAAAACCTTTTCGGGGGTGGAAATGTTTCGGTCCATGAGGCCCAAAATATTATTTCGGAGTTCAGTCTATCGTTAGGATCTTTAGAGGAACATACCTCCTGGCATAAGTTGAGCCAAACATAGAAATAAAATATAAAGTGTGCAAA
Source organism: Diachasmimorpha longicaudata (assembly GCF_034640455.1). Taxonomy (NCBI): domain Eukaryota; kingdom Metazoa; phylum Arthropoda; class Insecta; order Hymenoptera; family Braconidae; genus Diachasmimorpha; species Diachasmimorpha longicaudata. Next base: position 1,578,821 of record NC_087240.1, read on the forward strand.
CTAAAAGTGTTACTTATTTTAATCCCATATTCCAATAATTACGATTATCTATGAAAATGCGAGAATTCGTTTGAACAATTATGAGTATTTATTGCAAAATGTGATCAGATCAAAAATTTTAACAATAATCCTCGATTATTAATTAAACTAGCTAATTTACACGATTTCCTTATCAGATATTGTTTGAAACGTAAACAGAAAATCGCCAGGTTTAGCGTCAGAACAATCGAGAAATTTCGGGCGACCTTGGGGTCATTGGAATTCGGGGTCAGTTCACGTAGAAGAACCGGAAAGCGGTCAGTTCGTTTCGGAAACTCAATCAGAGCAGTTCTCATCTATAAATTGTCTCTAAAGTCCCTATCGAGAAATTAGAATCGGGCGTTTAGGGATGTTATAAGGAACGTATAACTGCACTGGGTTTTTCAAGTACATCATCTATTAAAACCTTATTTTGTAAATTCAACGGAGTGTTAGCAATCCAACGTGTTATTAATGAGATACGCAACGTTATAAATCTCCACGAGAGATAATTTGTATAACAAGGACAAAAGGCTCACGCCTAGCAAAAGTACATCAGCAATAGGTTCAGTGGACCATTTGTGATAATCATTATTTTCTACCACCAATTGTCCCACTTCCCCTAATCCCAGCAAATTGCATAGTTACTCCTCAAACATATATTTCATGTTTAAAATTGAATTCTACACAAATAAAGTCTTTTGACAAAATGTTGTAAACCCATTTGTTTACAAGATATTTGTCAGAAAGCATTTTTTAGTAAAAAAAAATCCTAAAAATTACGGGCATCCCCCTTGGCGTTCCGGAGATAATTGCTTAGATGTAAATTATTTCATGATACAACAGGCCTACGGTATTTTGTCAAAAGATCTTGTTTGAGATGGAGACGAGGATGCGGTGCCGATTTGGGATCGGCGGGGAAAATAAAGTACACGAGACACGGGAAACTTACGGGGGATGCACTTAGTTTATTATAAATAAATAAATAAATTGAGGCGTGACCTCGCGTCTTTGAGAGAATTTTGTATAGGTGATTTTCTTGGTTTCACTATGCATAATACTGGTGATGTACGTGAATTGATAGATAAATTAATTACGCGGTTGAGGATTGAGTTTCACTTAAATTCGGAATCGAATAAGGAGCACTTGTGCGTCCGTTAATCGAATACGTTGATCTGGCTAAAACGTCCGTTGAGTGGACGCATCTTAGCGCGGGGTAGGTTTTCATCCATCTATAGGATTTTTAGAGAAACTATTTGAATTTTAATAACTAAAAATTATAATTAGTTATCTTCACGATAAGCTCTAATTGGTGATGTACAAGTTGATAATTATCAAGAACACTATTCTTATATAAATTGACGTCGGTTCTAACTTGCGAATAAATATATTCGATGGAGAACTGCTTGTTGACGTAATTGCGTATTCACTGTTGACCGTTGAACTATTTGAGAATAAGTGAGCTAAATGTCTGTTTTTGGGTCTCTTTATATAGCCAAGGGTTGTTTTGATGGGATTAGCAACCCAAGGTTGTGGAAAGTTCGAGACGAATTCCTTAGTTCGAATGTTCTCGAAATGTTCGCTGGAGTATCAGGTGAATTCTCTCTCTCTTTTAAACAGATCTTTTGTGTTGTAAATTTAATTTACAACAAGAAAGGTCTCTTGATAACATACAGTAAAAGGGCGTGTTATAAAGATAATTAACAATAAACAATTGATTCTGGAATTCACAGGGAGTGGCTCGCGATTTTCGGTAAATCGGAAGCAATAAATGGATTTCCTTGATTATTAAGTAAACAAATGGGTTTACGGCCTTTTGTCACTCGACATTTTTTAAAGAGAATCAATCTTTCTACAATAAATGTCTGATGGTGTAATAATGTAAATCCATTAGTTTAGTTAATAATTAGATTTTTATTTCAAAGAAAAATCCTCGATTATTTACTAAACTAATTAATTTACGCGATTTCTTCATCAGACATTTAATGTTCAAAATTGATCTCCCCACAAAGAAAGTCTTCTGACAAAATGTAAACGCATTTGTTTACAAACAGCCTGATTTTTACGGAATATTTCTTGAGCGATATTTAATCATTGATGTCACCGTGCTTTCAACCCCGGCAGTGATCTTATTCCAAACATAGTCAGCCGCAAGTGTATCACCTTTTTCGTTTCAAACTTTCACTGTTTCATAATACAATATCAAATGATTTGCGTTTTGTGAGAGTTACTACAAAAAATTTTTGTTTGTATCGCTACAGGTAATGCGAGGCTTGAAGCCAAGAAAACGATACTGCATTATGGACTCTGCAAACGATATTTTTGTAAGAGTTCATATACAAATATCGACCGGCAATGCTTGAACTGGAATGCAGTTCCACTTCGATATGTTAGCGAACCTGAGTCTTCGATGGGAATTGAAATAGTCAGTAATGATTCCTTCAATCCAGACGAGATCAACCAAGTGCTAGCAAGTCGAATTCGGCCTGAGGTTCAAGCTGCTGTATTCATCGAGCCGACTGTCCCTCCGATGAACACTGACCAACTGAACGAATCGCTTGCATCAATCTCTCCATTTCAGAGATTAGTGCGTGAAAATGAGGAATTGAAGAGAGAAATTGACCGATTGAAAACTGCAAATGAAAGATTGCGAGCAGAAAACGACGCGCTTTTCAAAAAATCCGAAGAAGGGGCTTTGAAAATAACAAATCTTCAATACCATCTTAGGCAATCTCCGAAAATCACTGCACAAGCAGTTGCCGCGTTGACAATTAACGATTTCTTGAATTCTCGCGTCCCACCCCTACATCCTACTGCTGAAACCATGGTAAGGTTACAGTTTCATAAACCGAACAGCCCGTATAACCCGGAAGAGGATTTGCGAAACAATTTTATTATCATTCGGCTTCGGCCTATTCGCGCATGCGAAAAGCGGGCTGTACACTCGCCGGGGAAGGTACAGTTCGCTCGTGGATAGCTTAATATGACATTTGTCCGGGATTCTGCCTTATCATTTTCGAGAAATTGAAGGAAAAATTGGCAGTTTTAGTATTATCGACAGATATTGCTCTTTAGCTTGGGGTGAAATGTTGATCAAAAATTATGAGGAATATTCTTCGAAGTATGACACCATTGAAGGTCTAGTCGACCTTGGCCCTCTGGGACGACGAGACATCAGAGCGCCCAACGTTTTTTTCTTCAATCTTACCAGTTTGAACACCACAAATAAATGGAAACAGCCCATTGCCTTTTTTTTCGGCAAAAAGTGGCTTGGCTGCACAAGAAATTCATTCATTATTACAAGAATGCCTTCGACGTTTGGAGGAGGCTGATGTAAGGGTGAAACTTCTTGTCTGCGATCAAGATTCAACCAATGCGTCTCTTTATGACACAATTCTTCACGTTCATTATGGGGAAGCAACGGTGACCATAGGAGGCAAAGTTTATTTCGCAGCTTTTAATTTTCCTCACTTAATCAAGCCTGTTGTTATCGCATTAAGAACGCACAGGGCTATTTGGCAGGATGGTCGAGTGATTGTTTCATGACATGATTTCACGTCAGCGTATACGTTCGACAAAAATTTAGCAACTTCGAATCTTTTGTCAACCTTTTCTGACATCCATATCTCTCCCAATTCCTTTCAGGCTATGAATGTGAAACGAGCGTTCCAAATCTTCGGACATCGTTATGCACAAGCCATTAAACTTTGGGGTACTTGTTTGCAAAATTCTTCTGGTCCATTGGGCCTTCGTCTACTTGAAGAGACAGCGCCGAATATGCTTCAAAAATGAACGATATTATTGATGCATGTAACTTGGCAGGCGTCCTTGATGCAAATCCCAATAGGAGACCTTTATCTTCAGGGAATCCTCAAATAGAGGAGCTCATCCTGGACTTGATTCAATGGAGTAGTACATGGAGAATTCCTCCTGGTTTTCGAGGACTACAGCTGACTGCAAATGCTCCCATTAATGCGTACAAAACATTGACTCGGGAACATCCCGATTTCAAATTTGTTACTTCCCGCGGAAATCAAGATCAATCAGAACACTGGTTTAGTCTTCTCCGATCCCGCAATGGGAACTGCCAAAATCCCACGGCAAGAATGGTTCGACTTTCCACAAGGCATACTCTTTCAATGGGTTATGTTAGCATTAGCAATAAGGGGAATGTCTCATGCGATGACAATGAGTTCCTTGTAGCATCAAAGCCCTCACGCGTTTCAACAGCGTTTAATGATCCATCGGTACTAGCGAGTTTTTCGAGTGAAATGAATGTCGAAGAGAACAGTGATAAGAGAGAGATCTCTGGAGCTGTAGACATCTTTCACGAACTCGAGCAAGAGGCAACAAACAGCGTAACTCCTCGTCATGAAGGAAACTTCTCACTATATGAAGCAAATGCCATTGCTTTCTTCGCAGGCTATGTAGCATTTAAAAGTATAAAAAAGTGTGAAGGTCGCAAAACTGATATCTGCAAGTCGCCTATGGATGCTCATTCTGTGAATGAGTTGTACATAGAATTCCGCGAATATGAGAATGTCGATATCGATGCGCCAACCATTACGAAGCTAACTCGCCCAACTGATAGGTACGCAGAATTGGTTCGGATGCAGCTGATAGTTTTTGATAGAATTTGGAAGAAGCACAGGAGTTCCTCATCTATACTCCAGGATATCACTATTGATATAAGGAGAGCTCTCGACTCGTCTGCTCTTGATTGGTTTCTTCAGAGTCATTGTTGCTACAATCATCGGGTAGCCACTTTGGAATTTCTGGTAAGGGTCAAACTCTTTGCCAGGACAAAATACGAAATAGGAAAAGTCACTCATCAGTGAATCATACATGTGAATCTATGTTCTTCGTTGTGTTAGTGGGTTCTTCGTTGTGTTAGCATGGAAAAAAAGGAAAATATTTCAAGAATCTTGGAAACATGAACCTGAGTTTTCTGGATGGGTGAAAAGAGTTGATCAGTATCCAAATCGTGTCTTTTGTTGTGCATGTAATAAGCAGATTGCCGCTGAGAAATCTGAGCTTCGGAAGCATGCCGGGACTGATAGGCATAGAGATAATATGTTGAAGCCCAATTTCATCCCCGGGGATCCAAAATTAATTGATGAAGGGAATGCTCCCGAGGAAAATTCCAGTAGTGTTGCGTTGGCCCATCAAAAAGCAGTTAAAACCGCGGAAATCCTATTGGCTAATTGCATTGCGGAGCGTAATGTTCCCGTCAGCTTTATCGATTACGTTCTTCCTGTAATGAAACGATCATTTCCGGATAGTATAATCGTGCAAGATTGTTCTATGAAACGTACAAAGTGTACGAGCATCATTACGAATATTTTGGGGAAAGTCGCGAAGGATAATCTCGTGAAAATTTTAAGGATAAATAAGTTTTCAATTCTTGCAGACGAAATAACAGATATTTTGAAAAAGAAAGTTTTTTGTGTTCTCGCGCGATATGTTTCTCCTGACAGCGGCAATGTTCACACGGAATTATTAGATCTTCTCGAACTGGATCCAACGGATTCTTCAGCAGACAAAATTTATAATTCGTTTCAATTATCTTTACGCGAAAAACAAATTCCATTGCAGAATATCGTGGACTTGGCCTGTGATAACGCGAGTGTTATGATCGGTGTTAGAAATTCCTTCGCACAGCGATTGAAATTAGAGGTTCCGAATTTGATTTTGATGAATTGCATTTGCCATTCATCCGCGATCGTAGCGTCGAAAGCTTGTAGTAAGTTGCCCAATGAGCCGGAAGAATTGATTAGAGGTGCATCGATGTATCTCTCGAATAGTCCGAAACGATGCGCGGTTTTAGAAGAATATCAGGAATTCTTCGGAGAACAAAAATTGAAAATATTGAGCGTGTCAAACACACGATGGTTGTGTTTACATCAGTGTGTCTCGCGAATTATTCATAATTGGGAACCCTTAAAATTATTCTTCTTATCAGCTATGTTGGAAAAGCAATTATCTTCTGCTCATAATTTGCATAAATTGCTGGACGATGAATGTGTGAAGGGCTATTTTTTTTTGCAATATTCATTGAATTTCTTCAATTCTTTCAATGCCCTCTTTCAGTCTCGTCAGTTTATGCTTCATAAATTGGCTGAATGCAGCGAGGGACTCATTCGTAAAATCGCTCGGAATTTTTGGAAGAAAGATGTCATCGATCAATTTTTCGTGAAACATATCAATGTTAATCATCCGGATCACTTTCTTCCCTTGGAGAAGATTAACCTCGGATCGGCATGCAATCAGCTTGTTCAGAATTTCCTACGACCTGTCGCTCAGCAATTCCGGCTTAAATGTTTAGATTTTTACATAACCGCGACTTCCGAAATGAAATCGCGTTTACCGCATTCGCATCCCATTATTCAACAGTTGGAATTTTTAAATCCTGAATCGGCACTAGAGGATAATATCAACCGCATTGAATCGACAGTTATTCAAAATGTCGCTTCTCATTTCGGTCATTTTGATGAAACTGATTGAGCTTTTGAATGGCACTCATTGCCTGATGCCTTTATTCATTCAGACGAGAAAAAGCGTGTGTGTGCATTACCTGTTGATCAGTTTTGGAATGAAGTATCAGAGTTGAAAGATTTTACTGATTCTGTCATGTTCCCGAATCTGACAAAACTCACAAAAATTATCCTCTGTCTACCACATTCTAATGCTGAAGCAGAGCCTATTTTCTCGATTGTGACAGATGTCAAACACAGGAAACGCAATAAGCTTGGTACTGATTGCCTCAAGTCGATTTGTCAGATACGGTCCTCTTGTCAGTGTCACAAAGCCGATTGCACTACTTTTCAAGTGCATCAGGATCATCTCGATTTACATAATTCGAATAATTTGTATCCCAAACAATATTCCTAAAGTTAGAAAAGTATTTTTAGTTTCATCGCGTTAATTTGGTATCTCACACCGTCTTCATTTTCTCACTGTGTGTGAAAGGATAATTTCAATTATTTTCGCCTATTAAAAAGTCAACTCTTTCAAACTATAATAATCATCATCTGCTCATTAAACTCAGGTTCTCTCGAGGATTCTATACAACATGAAAAACCATTCAATTAATCTATTTTTTCAGAACGAAACGGCCCACTGTTCCCAACAGTATCTGCGCAGGCTTCGAGAGAACAACAACGTGTTGATTCATTGTGACTTAATTAAGTGTTATAAAAGTGAACTGTTATAATATATCGAGGGAGTTGAAATCAAGAGGTCGCCGGGGAAACAACCGATCATCAGGACACCCCATTGAGGAACCATGGAGGACGAATTCAGCCCTTTCTTCATATACAGTCGATACTGCTTCAGGGTGTGTGTACACAATACCCGTAAGTGGTCCATTGTTTAATAATGGTAATTAAAGCTTAGAATAATTAGTCCTAAATTCTCATCTCAGGGTAATAGTTATCGTTTGCTTTCATTTATTGAGGTTATGCTCTGTGCGGTAGAGCCTAAATAACGCCAAAATTATGCATTTTTGTCTTTTTGGGGTTTTCACGCTTTTTTTTGAGAATTACTAACATTTCCCATGTTGGGCCCGGGTTACGTCAGAGGTAATTTCGAAAATTATCGTTATTATGTTATTTTCGGGTAAAATAATCGTATTTAGCCGACATATTTTCTTCTGTTTCTATTTCGGGTTTTTTGGTAAATTTAATGAATTAGATTGGACGGATAACGTCAGTTTGGGTCTCTCTGCGTACGATACGCCGCCAAGTGTGTAAGATTTATCTCTCTCTCATGAAAACTATTGGGGTTATATTTGCATTTCTTATTAAAATTTGGAATATTCTAGAAATTATTGTATTTAGGGTTATTATTATCAAGAGGTAAAGTTAATATAGTCCCGTAAAGAAATATGAAATATGTGTTTGAGTTAGTTTATTTATTGAATTAATAGCCCAGTGACCAGCAACCACCCGAACCACCCCTCTCACCACAACCTACATCCTGAGCAGCGTGAGCATCTACCACCTTTTTCTTTACCCTTTAGTTGGAGTTTTCCTACCTTTATGTTTAAGTTAGAATTTTGGCTCGTTGTCGTGATTTATCCGCTTCGCTTACGTTTTTCGGTTTGTTGTTCTCGTCCAGACAAAGAACAACTGGTGCCCTTTAGAGCATTCGTTCCGTTTTCGGACTGTCAAGGGAAAAGGGCGGGTTAACTAGTCAATTTTTATGCGAGTGAAAATCTACTACGTAACAAGCTTGGACAATTTGGCCTACGCCATTCGATTCATGAGGCAATTTGCGATTTTTCTGGGGCGGCAGGACTATAATAAAATCCATTTTTTCGTTTTTCTCGGCTTCTGGGCCCCTTAGAGCGAAAAGAGCCAGGATTTGGGATCACACCGTTTTTAATTTATATTTTGGGGAATGATATAGCTGGGGTAATTTGGCCTACGCCATTCGATTCGTGGGGCGATTTGCGATTTTTCAAGGGCTCTAGGAATATTCTAAAATGGATTTTTTCGTTCTTCACCTGTTTTTGGGCGCCTCCCGCAGGGGGTGTAATGGCGGGTAAACTCGCCCTCGCACGCGGGGTGTGATGATTCCGCGAACCCTGAGTCGAAATTGGTGTAGAGATTGAGATTTCCCTTTGCGGCGGACTCAATAATTATATGAAATGGGGTTACGGGTGCAAGGAGGGTCGTGGGGTGGGCCGGGCTCCCAAAAGTTTGGGAACTTTTGGTAGGGGGTTCGCGTTGTTTGGAAACCTCTCGGAGGAGCTGGGTCGCGGAATAGGTTGGACAGGGATGGGTAGGATTTCCAAATGTTTGGGAAGAATTGGCAAGGAGGTCGCTGCGTTCGGGAGCCCCTCGGAAGAGTTGGCTTGCGAAATCGTTTGAGAATCTTCCAGGAGGGTTCGGTAACATTTGCGAGGGGGTCGCGATGGTTCGGTAAACGCAAGGGAGGGCGAAATCGTTGGATGGCGGCGGGACACGTGCGGGCGGAGGTGCGGGAGGAGGGGGGAAAGGCTGCTTCGCAGTGCGAAGGGCATGGACGTTGCAGTTCTCGCAACTATTTCCAGCCACGCATTAGTAGTCGGAGCCTTCCGCAACTTCAGAGGCCGGCGAAAAGGCAGCGCCACTGCTGAGGCTTGGTGTCAGGGGAAGTGGGTGGGTATGCGTCGGGAAAGGGACGGTTCGCGGGGTGGGTCATCGGGTAAAATGGGTGGGTCCCCCCTTTCTGAGAGTCTGCTCCTCCTTTGCTCTCTTTTCGAGGGGAGTCGAGAAGGAGCACTCCCTCAGCGCCTTCACCGGACCCCCACCCGAGCTACCCAGCTCGGCGGGAACCGGAAGGTCCCTCTCAGGGATGGCGCTCGGCGTCCCGAGCTACCCAGCTCAGTGCCGCGGGGAACCGCTCCTTTTAATCCGTTTTACTTTTCACCTCTTGCCTTTTGGCACGGCCAGCGACCTTATCGTCAACTTCAACCACGGCAGACCATGATTGCAATTCTATTCCGGAGTCTAAGTTGCCAACAATCAGATCTTCGGGGGGGGGGTGGGGGGGGGCACAATGAGGCGTCCGTCGTCCTGCGAAGTCTGCGCATCGCCTCCCAGCGTGTCAGAGCAATGTTGGATTCCCGTAATAAATTTAAAACACAGAAATTATATTGAAATAAAAACTGATATTTATTCGGAATTTATTCAACGAGTAAGTATTGTGACAATATGTATGTATATTTTCTAATGAGATTTCTGATACTTGAGTAGACTCAGTGCTCTCGATGAAATTCGGAATCTTACTGACTAACAAAATAATGTCGTAGTCCTCAGTTCCTTACCTGAGGATGCAAGGAGAGTATTGGAGGGGATGGAGGGAAGCATGCCTATATTTTGGGCATGTAGACAATTGCCTTTAGCAAATGGAAAATATAGAAAATTCGTCGTGGCGCCAACGTTTATGGTAGGTTTAAGACTCGGGCCAGACGTAGTTGGGGTATTCCCCAAGCAATAAATGAGGGAAAAATAGTAATATTAATATAAATATAGTGTAAAATATAGGGGTATACAACACCTCCCCGCTTAACATTGCGAATACCATTTGCAATTGTTAATAATATTCATAAATTTAGAAAAGATCAAAGTTAATATAATGATTGTTAATTTAAGTTATACGTTAATCTAAAGTTAATATAATGATTAAAGCTATAAATTATTCGTTGGTATAAAGTTAATACATTGATTGAAAACATTTTTTTTTTTTTTATATTATCTATAATTTGGGATTCAAATCGGAGTGGTACTTCTACGATGTCGGATAGGAGTCGGTCTTAGTTTCTGCGGTGAAAAGTCGTACTCGGGTTTGCCGGTTGTTTCTAAAATCCGGCGTGTTTCGAGGACTGGTGGTAAAGAATATCTGCTTCGATGATTGATTAACTCTGTAGATGAAGGCAACAAGGGTTCCATGTGGATGTCGGACTCAATGGTACAATTCACGTAATTTTTGATGACAGGAGCAAGAGATTCTGGCTGTGTCGTATTCAAACGAAATCGATTGAAGAATTTAAGGCAGTTGCAGCAACGACAGTAACAGCAAGCGAAGATCAGGAACAGTGTAAATCCGATGAAACTCAGGCTTATGGTGAACCATGATGTTGGTACATTGGCTGGTGATTGTTCGCTTTTTGCTGCCAAGACCTTATTAATTTCCTTTAGCCTTCTGTTTATAATTTGGTGATCGTTGTCATCTATGTTGGTGAGTTGTATCGGTTTTAATTTCGCTGCTACGGAAGGGTTTTCGTAGAATTCTTCACAATCGAGAATCGGAAGAAGAGTAATTTCGATTGCCTTGGTAATATTCTTGTTATTCTGACTGCTGGTTTCGAGGATGTAGGTGCTCGAATATCCCTTGCATCTCTCATCAATTTGGAGAATTCCGGTTTTTTGGAGAGTTATGTCTTCCAGATGACTTAAGTTTTTATCGTCGCAGACAAGAGTTAAGGTTATAGGCTTCTGAAGACTGTAAATCCATTGGTTTGTATTCAGGTATTGCCAGGATTCCATCGTTGCTCTGGCAGTCCTAGTGTTGCAGGAACTTGGAATACGATTGATGCGTGATAGAAGAAGTTGGACTTCGCAGCTCAGTTGGTCGGATGTCTCGATGGTGTTTTGTCCAAAACAAATGTACTTTCCACTGAGATGTTCCTTACATTCCGAAAGAGATGGGAGATATATGAAGTGGGAATTCGATTGGGATGTAAGGAGATAATTGGATCTTGGTTGTATGAATGTAAAAGTGGATGTGGACTCACTAAAAATAGGTAATGGAACTAGTCTATAAATCTTGAAAACGGTCTTCATTATCAATGGAATGTGTAATGTAAAAATTATCTTTTTAGTTGTGATTGAGACTTGGATATTAGTTATCTTATAGAAAGAAGCAATATTTTGAAGTGTAGGTTCCATAAAAAATTGAAATTGATTTTCATATTTACTTAATTCTTCATAGAGAATTTTTGGAGTAATAATCGATATGGGAATGATATTTTTCATTGCGGATTTTATTGCTTCGATATATAAGGTGTATTCTCGTGAAACTATTGACGATAGCGCAAAAAGGCGTGAGATTTGGTCATTAATTGTGATTTCCGAATTTAGAATACAAACTTGAGAGCTCATTTGATTTGAAAATTCATTAATTTTCTTTATATTTTCGTTCATTGTATCTTCTTGGGCTTTAATAAAATTAGAAGAGTCGTTGAAATTTTTTATAGTATTCGTGATAATTTGGATTTGCGATTTTATCAAAGTTTGAATTTCATTATCATTATCAAATAATTTTTCAATGCTATTTTTATAATAACTAGTATCAGTAACATCTGATATACCGAAAAACCAATTGAACACGTGAGATACTCCATTGATGAGTCCTCGACGTTTTCGTCTTGATTGGCTTATGGCTAATTGTTGTAAGATCTCGTGTTTTTTATTGATTCCCTGAATTTCATTATTAATTATATTTAGGCTACGTTCGCAATGAATATTGATATGGCACGTTTCGGATAATTTGTTCCGTAAGGTTTTGCAAAGATTTAATGTAGAAGCAGAATTTCGTATTATTATTTGTCGAGCTTGATTTAAGTGTGAATAATTGATTTGAATTACGAAAGTTAATTTGGAATTTGAGATTTGTGCTAGTCCTTTATTATCATAAAATATCGCGTTTGAATCATTTAAAGGGTAAATTTTGTAATGGAAACAATTAACAAGGAGTAGAAGGGAGAGAAGTAGTAGGGTTTTGGGAATCATCTGAAAAATACCGTTTCAAGAGATTAGTGTGGTATTTAATGATTTTCTTACCTACTTCTACATCTACCGTGTGGTTATCGTATAATTTGAGAATTTTAAAGGGTCCTTTGAATTGTATCGATAATTTTTTACTTGTTCCAATTTTGCTTTGTTGTTCCCGAATACATACAAGATCATTTATTTTGAATATCTCAGGATTTTGGTTACGATCATAATAAGTTTTACTCTTTTCTTTGGCATTTTGGAGGTTCTCACGAGCGATTTTAAAAGAAATATTGAGTTTTGATTGCAGTCCTTTAATGTAATCGTCATAAGAATAATGCAATTGGGGTTCTTGAACGATTGACGAAGGAAGATAAGCTTTACTCCCGAATAATAATTCATAAGGAGTAAATTTCGTAGACTTGTGAATTGATGTATTATATGCAAACATAGCAAAAGGGAGATACTCATCCCAGTCAATTTGAGTGGGCTTGATGTAATGTTTAAGATAATCTTTTAATGTGAGGTGAGATCTTTCTAACGCACCGTTAGTCTGAGGGTGATAAGGAGTACTAGTTAAATGTTTTGTTTTGAAGAGAGTTGTTAATTCCTTGATTAAATTTGACATAAAGTCTGGACCTTGATCAGTCAGAAATGTCGTGGGAATTCCAAATTTGGTAAATATTTGAACGAGGACTTCTGAAACCGTTTTAGCTTCATGATTAGCGATGGCGTGAGCAAAGGAATACTTTGTTAAATCATCTTGTGCGGTAAGAATAAACTTATTTCCTGATTCAGAGAGGGGTAAAGGACCTACGATGTCTATAGCGAGACGTTGAAATGGTCTTTCTGACGTTGTAGTAATTGCCATAGGTTGTTTTACTGGATTAAAATTCGTTTTATTTAATTGGCATGAATGGCAAGATTTAATAAATTTTCTAATATCATTTTTCATTGTCGTCCAATAGAAACGTTCTTTGATTTTAGCGTAACTCTTATTGAAGCCGTAGTGTCCAGCAAGCTTACTACAATGATTCTCTTCTAGTATAATTTTAATCTCTTCCTTCGTTTTAGGAATAATTTTAGTGAGGTTAAACAATTTTATATCAGATTTGGGGAAAACGAATTTGAGCATCTCATTTAAAAATTGGGGTTTAATATTCGGACTCTTTAGTGGAGGAACGAAGACGAACGGCTTGTTTGTAATTAATTTCTTTAAATTTTTCAGACTCTCAAAGATATCTCCGTACTTGTATTGATCGTGGTGAAAATTTTTTGCATATAAAAGATAGAATGTCTGATCGTTACTTTTTAATTTATTAATCTCATTAATACCTGGCTTCAGATTACGAACGTCAAAATTGTTAGAAATGTAATCGGCATTTTGATTACTTTCATCGAGGTCTTGAGACCAGAGAAGGATAACAGGTTCGCGGATTTTTGTTAATGGGTTATTCTCCTTGGGGAATTCGATGACATCTTGATTGGTGTAATGGAAGTGAATAAAATCCTTGTAATTCGATTCTAAATTCGAAATATGGTTAATCTGTATTGAACTTGATTCTGGGATTTCATCTTCAGAAAAAAGTCGAGAAAGACCGTCAGCGTTGGAGTTCACTCTGCCTGGCTTATATTTTATTTCATAATCATACTCGTTAAGGGTAATTCTCCATCGAACTAGTTTTGATGAGGGTTTCTTATGATTGAACAGCCATTGTAGGGCACGATGGTCTGTGTATACCGTAAATTTTCGACCAAAGAGATAGGGTCTGAAATTTTCGATGCTGTTTATGATTGCTAAACACTCTTTTTCGGTAGTGGAGTAATTTTGTTCTGCAGAATTAAGTGTTCTCGAATAATAAGAAATAGGTAAATCTTTACCCTCTTTAAGTTGGGACAATACTCCGCCGATGCCTACATTAGAGGCGTCACAAGTGACAATAAAAGGTTCTTTGAAATTAGGATATTGTAATATTGGGTCTTCAGTGATAATTTTTTTTAATGTAATGAACGCATTCTCCTGAGTTTCTGACCAAATGAACGGGACATCATTTTTTAGCAATATAGTAAGGGGTTTCGCAATCGTAGAGAAATCGCGAATGAACTTTCTATAATAACCAATCATCCCTAAAAACATTTTAATGTGTTTAACTGTTTGGGGGCGTGGAATTTTGTTAATCGCTTCGATTTTCTTAGGATTGGCCCTTACACCTTCATCCGAAATAATGTGTCCTAAATATTCGCATGCTTGTTTCAGAAACTCACACTTATCGGGTTGGAGTTTGAGATTATTAATACGTAGTCTGGAAAAGACGTTTTTTAATTTAGAATTGTGGTCTTGAAGAGACGAACCGTATATAACAACATCATCTAGGTACACGAAACATTGAATATTGTTTAATCCCAATAAAACGTTGTTCATCATGCGTTGGGACGTGGCTGGGGCTGTTTTTAGACCAAATGGCATTCTAGTAAATTCGTAATGACCATCAGGGGTCGAAAAGACGGTTTTTTCTGCGTCCGAAGGGTTTAGGGGGATTTGATGATAACCACTGGCTAAATCTAAAGTTGAAAAATAATGGGCATGGCCTAATTGGTCTAGAATATCTTCAATATTTGGGAGTGGGTATGCGTCGCCAATTGTCTTCTCGTTTAACTTCCTGTAATCGATTACGATACGCCATTTGCGTTCACCTGATGCATCTAATTTTTTTGGTACTATCCAGAGGGGACTTGACCATGGACTCATTGAATTTCGAATAATTCCCTGTTCTAACATTTGATTCATTTGTTTGTGCACTTCCTTTTTATGAACCTCTGGATAACGGTATGATTTTACAAAAATTGGGTCTTCATTAGTTGTCTTAATAGAGTGAGCAGTGGCAGTCGTTTTCGTCAATAAGTCCGTTGGCAAGTGAAATATGTCGTTGAATTCTGTGCATAATTCTTCAATTGATTTTCTTTCTTCAGTGTTTAAATGGTCAAGTCGTAAGTTTTTTTTCAAGTTTTTTACGCGATTTTCTGGAGAATTTTCACATTGCCCGGGAGCGAGTTTGAATATGGTCATCTGTTTTGATAAAGACTGAACAGTGACTTGGGGAATTCTTAAGGTTTTTGGTTCCTCTGAGGAATTAATGATTGTGACGAGAGCGTGTTCATCTTGAATATTAACAATTGCATTCGGAATCATAAGGTTTGGATCATTTGAGATTTTCTGTGAGGGGATAATACCTTCTTGTAAATTTTGGGGATTGTAAATGCTAATTTTAGCAATCATTTCCGATCTTGCGCCAATTGTAATCATAGAATTATTTTTCGGTTGAGGAACGTGTTGAAATAATGGAATTGGCTTCATTATTGATGCGATTTTAATATTAGCGTTTTCATAATCGATTTTGCATTTATGTCGTTGGAAAAAATCAAATCCTAGTAATCCGTCAAAGGGAATATTAGTAGAGGCACTGATTAACTGAAATTTTGAATTGAGACTTATTTTATCGTATTGTAGCTGAAGAACTGTTTCACCGATAGTAGCAATAGGCGCATTTGGTGTGATTCCATTTCACATAATAATTTCAGGATTTGTAATTTTAAATTGATTCAACGCGGAAGTTTTTAAAAGAGAAATTGCTGCACCAGTATCAATTAAGAGCTTGAGTGTTTTGTTATTAATTTTTGCATTAGGACATTGAAATAAGACATAAGTTAAATTATTTGAAGGCATCGTAATATTCATTTGAAGAAAGTGATTGAAGTCTCGTGTAATTTGATGAATATTTGAATTAATTTGATTGGTATTGGTGGATCTTGAATTTATCTGAGAGTAATCATGGTTTTGTGAATCATGTGGGTTTTGAGGGGCGCGATCTTGATAATTAATAGGAGCGTTTTGGCTCGCTCGCTGTGGAAATTGATGATTCGAAGAATTCTGATGTCTTCGGTTTTGAGGTTGATAGGTAGGTCTGGGATTATTACTATTATTTTCCTTTTGGTTTTGAACCCATAGTCGTTTCCTACCTTCTGTAATAGTATGCCCGAATTTTTTGCAATAATTGCATTGTGTATTGATTTGATTTATTGGTAAATTGAGAGATCTATGGTTCGAATGGTTTGGTCCATTGAAATTAGAAAAGTTGACGGATCTAGTTCTCTGTTGTCGAGGGAAATTATTTATTGATTGGTTTTTGTGAGGGCAATCACGAGAAAAATGATCTGTTCGGTGACAGATGTGACAACTTTGTTGACTTTGCGAATTGAATTTTGGTCTGAGAACTTTCTCTTCAGCCAACGCGGCGGTAAGTGCGTCATTAATAGTAGAAAAATCACGATATCTCAACATTTGAGAAATTGCGGGATGTGTATGATAAATGAATCGGTTTCGCGCCATATCTCTAGTCATCGCGATACGACCTTTGATAGTTTCACTATCTTGCTCTGTAGCATAGACTGCCGCTAAGATGCGTGAAGAGTAATCTTCCAATCTTTGATAAAATTGGGATACCGTTTCGTTACGGCCCTGTGAAATATGATTGACTTCTTCTAACAATTGATCCATCGATTTTTTATCTTGGAATAAATTTAGTAAAAGCGCGGAAATGTCTGCCCATGTTGTAAGATTACAATGAATATCGATTTGCTCTCTAGCTTGACCCGTAATTCTACTTTTCACATAAAGGAGTAAGGGAAATTTTTGCGATTCTGATGCTATTTCGAATATCCCGTCAACCTGCTTTACGAAACTACGTACTTTTAGTCGATTCCCGTCAAATGTATCGGGAATTAGCTTAATGAGGAAATCAAGAGATAAATTTCCCGTTGATTGACCGTTTTCAGGATTTTTATTCAAGGAGTGGGAGGAAACTTGATTATTGGGCATTTTTTTTTTTTTTTTTTTTTTTTTTTTTTTTAATTATAAGGAAATCTCTTTCGAAAGGTAATTTTTTAAAACATCCAAGTGTCAGTACTTACAATTGTTGATATTGTTGAACAATCTACCGGCTGGTGCTGGGGGTGTTAATTCCCGATGAAAAGCCAATCCTGGTCGTCTGTCCTTGTAGAGATGTGGGTGGAGGTCCAATTTTATAATATTTATCACTTGTGTCCAGGTTGAAAAATGTTTATTTTTCGTTAAATGCTCTGGTTTTTACACGAGTGTTGAACCAAATCTTAATCCTCGTCGCCAAATTTTTGTTGGATTCCCGTAATAAATTTAAAACACAGAAATTATATTGAAATAAAAACTGATATTTATTCGGAATTTATTCAACGAGTAAGTATTGTGACAATATGTATGTATATTTTCTAATGAGATTTCTGATACTTGAGTAGACTCAGCGCTCTCGATGAAATTCGGAATCTTACTGACTAACAAAATAATGTCGTAGTCCTCAGTTCCTTACCTGAGGATGCAAGGAGAGTATTGGAGGGGATGGAGGGAAGCATGCCTATATTTTGGGCATGCAGACAATTGCCTTTAGCAAATGGAAAATATAGAAAATTCGTCGTGGCGCCAACGTTTATGGTAGGTTTAAGACTCGGGCCAGACGTAGTTGGGGTATTCCCCAAGCAATAAATGAGGGAAAAATAGTAATATTAATATAAATATAGTGTAAAATATAGGGGTATACAACAGCAACATCTCCAGTGACTACAACGAGGAACCCGAGGAGGGTGGTGTCCTCAAGGGTTCGTAGTCGCCCGCAGTGCGCCGGGGTACTGCCCTCCCGACGAGGGAAAGGTTCCAGTCATCGCGCTGTCCAACATGGCGTCGCAGAGGAAGACGAGGGATTGACTGGGCAGCAGGGCCAGCCAACGCTTGGATCTTCAAGACCATCTACCGGTAAGGTCACTTATTCGTTGAATAGGGTTCACGAGTGCCACGTTAGGTTAGTTAGGATCGATACGGACCACCTCGCAACAGGGGGCTCACCGAGAGACCGGGCGCGCAACGCGACATTAGGATACTGCAGTTGAACATGTCCCGTTCAATTGCAGTAAGCGGAGAGGTCTTTCAGCTCGTTCGTCAAGAGCGTTTGGACATAATGTCGCTCCAAGAGCCGTATGCAATTCTTGAGCCGAACATCTGGTCCATCCGAGGCCCAGGGCGTGGGCTTGCGTATCGCCGCTCAACGGAGTAACCGTGGGCGGCCGTAGTTTCGTGCAACTCCATCGTCGAGATTGCTTGCGTGTCCCAATTAAGTACAACACATTGCGTTTGTGCTGAATCCTGCGTCTCCGGTGGATCCTTCTTTGTCGTCTCATTTTACTTCCAGTATCCAAACGACATTTAGGGTCACCTGAGGCAGCTTGAGAAGCTCCTCAGCCGTCTCAGGGGTCGCCGCGTTCTGGTGGCGGCAAATGCCACATCCCAACATTCCCTCTGGGGCCTCAGGACTATCGCCATGTATAAAGTCATACGTGCATGGAGGTAGCAGGACAAGTTTTCCACCGGTGACTACTCAGCTCCTGGTTTTCGGTTAGCGATCCGAAGTTCCTGCCCGCGCGTCAATGCCTCGGGGATCGGCGAGAGCTCTGCCATGCGGTTCAACGTTCGAGAGGCCGACTGGGAAAAGTTCGAGGCGACCCTTGATAAGGAGGCCCTTGAGAGACTTGCGGACCATCCGCTGAATCTTCCAGCGGATGTTGAGAGAATGGCAGAAATACTGGGTGACGTACTCACGAAAGCCTGCGAAGATTCGATACCGCGCAGGAAACATTACCGTCGCGCGAATCCGTGGGGGACCGTGGAGCTGACCAGCAAACGCAAGTTGGTCAGTCGTCTCCGAAACGGCTACCGAAGAGAGACTAACCCTGATGCGCGTAGAATTAAGCAAAATAGATATCGTGTAGTCCTACGAGTCTACACTAGGTTACTTAGAAGGTGTAAATAATTTAGCTGGAGAGGGTACATTATCACGAAAGCAACGCGAATCCCTGGGGCTTTCACTACAAATACGCGGCGGATACATTGCCAGTAGGCACGGTACCCAGCACATTTAGAACTGCGAATGGCGCGACACTCACAGTGCGTCAGACTACTAAGGTACGGTTAGACACACACGTACCCGACGATGACCCCAACGAAGACACACCGGAACATACAGACATTCGCGAACGCGGGAGGAACCTAAGGGTTCAGACAGAGGACGCACCAGACGTGGCGGACAACCAACTTAACGGTTTCGTAAAGACCCTTACGAAAGACAAAGCCCCCGGATGCGATTTAATAGAAGTTAGGGTCCTGAAAGCCGACGTGATGACGATGCCCAATATCTTCACCAGACTTTTCAACGCCTGCCTTACGCACGGCGTTTTCCCCATCGTTTGGAAAATCGGCACAATCCGTGCACTCCTCAAAGCATTTCACAAGGATGTGTCCGACCCCAAATCGTAGCATCCCATTTGCATCTTGTTGGTTCTCGGAAAATTCTTCGAAAAGGTCCTTCACAGGATCCTGGCGGTGAAAGTCCTTACCGAGGAGAAGATATCAGGACGTCTTTATGGCCTTCTGCCTGAACGCTCCACGAAAGACGAGTAGAGTTGCGTGAATTGGTAAAGCGCGGTAGCAACAAGAGATACGTCATCGGGCTCCTCTTCGATATCTCGGGAGCCTTTGACAACGTGTAGTGGCCCTTAATCCTCCAGTCTTTGGCGGATCGAGACTGCCCGAAGAAGGTCTTTATAGTGCTCCGGAGCTACTTTGACCGTCGGACCGTCAAGATCGCCTGAAGTTACCAACAGATTTCCAACCCGGCCACTCGGGGCTGACCGCAAGGATCACTCCTCAGCCCCGCTTGCTGGAATCTCATGTTCGATGCCCTCCTCAAGAGCATCGAGCATAACTTGGGCAACATCGAAGTCGCGTACGCGGATAAACTTATCGCAGTTGTGTCGGCCGACTCGCGTAGGGTGGACCAGTGTACATCGTACAAATGGAGGACGCTTCGTACCGCAGAGAGGAGCGCGCTGCTGACATCGACTGGCGCGTATAGACTGGCTTCGCATGAAGGATTCTACGCAGCGGCGGGAATTCTTCCTGTGGATCTTTTATTGAGGGAAAAAGCAGCGTGCTGCCAAGGCAAGGAAGGCATTCCGGTTAGAATAGGTCCCGTCGAGATAGACCCCGCGAACCCGCGCGTTAAAGACAACGCTCGCCCGATTGAGGCCGTTGAGGATATGAAGGTAGAGATCGGAAATCTCTGGAAGAGTAGCTTTGAACGGACTTCAACAGGGAAGAACGTCTTCGCATTCCTCCGCGATACTGCGGCCCGCCTGGATGCTAAGTGGGTCCAGTGGGACCAGTGGTTCTGGCAGGGCGTGACCGAGCATGCGCGATTCCGGTTCTATCTTCAAGACGGGCGCCTTTCCCAATTAAGTAACTGCGAGTACGACCAGACTGAAGACACAGTCCAGCATTTCGTTATAGACTGTCCGATATATGCACCACTGTGCGAGTGCATCGCGGACATAATCGGGAATTTCTCATGGCCCCAGGCGGCACAAGCGGTAATGCCGTCATTCACGACCCTAGTGCCGTGTTCGCGAATTTTTGCAGGGAGTGTATGTGGCTGAAATGCGTGGATGCGTACGCGGAAATCAGAAACGGCGACGACGATGAGTGAATCAACGAACGAGCCTAACCAGCTCTCGTTGTCGAAGAAGAGAGTCCTGGGGCAGGGACCTGGTAATTTTCTCCAGGTAACCCTGACCCGGTTGGAGGTATGACTGGGAATTAGAGTCTCCTCTTCTCTTTTCCTCCTTTCCTTCTCCTCTATTTCTTTGAATCCCAAATACCCTTATCCACCTTTCACAGGCTGGGTGTCAGCCTGACACCAAGCACCACCGCCCCGAGGTTACCCGCGCGAGCAATGCCTGTGTCAGTCACTTGTGCCTCGACGCCGTCATGGTTGCTATGTCCTTCGGCGATCTGAACTAGCCGACAATATGGATCTTCCCCCCCCCCCTGGCAGTGCGTCATGGCCTAAGTGTTTGATATTATTTAAGTAGAGTAGAATAACAGGCCATGCGAGGTTCCTGAAAACCATAACCCGGCAAGGTTGTTTCCATAATACCGCATTGAGTGCGATAGAGAGGCCAAGCAGAATACCACTTCCTGCGCTATTTCTTCCACCGAAGTCTCATCAGTACTGCCACCAGGTTTTTATGACAGAGATCTGCCATTCCCTTGGCCCCGTATCCCCTTTTAACAACGACGCAGGCCCGGGGCTACAGTTCATTTCGAGCAAAAAGCAAAGCTCCATCGAACCCGTGTTAAAACTTTGGACAGAGCCCTCATAATACCACGACTTTTCTATGAGACATGTGTCTATTTCCCCTCCGGCAAGGCTGCGTTTCAGGGCAGTTGCAGCCCTGCACTGTTGCACGTTGATTAGAGAGCCGTGGACAAATGATGAGATTATACCACCTTTTCGCACACTGTCGTCTGCTCCGGCGTATTCACGCCTACGAGCCGTCTGAGCCCCCTTAACGGTTCCCCTTCGAGCCGGACCGAGGTAGTAGAAAGGAGCCTTGCAGGAGAGTAGTTCCTATGAGGCCTGGGCCTCAGCCCTGGTCAGTGGCGTAACTACCTAGAGGCTAGGCGGGGTCCCGGGGCCCTGAAGCTCAGGAGACTTTCGAATCGTCACCAAAAATCCCGACCGAACTGAACGTTCCCAAATTTCTTTCAATTTCAAAAAAACATGACAGGTGGCAACCCCCCCTTTAATCATGACAACTCAGTTGAGAGCTATTCAAAAGTTATGCCTTGGTGTTGGAAATCCGGCTAAATTCCGAACCCTTCCTTTCCCCCGCAACAACTCACCGATCGCATGGCTCTTGGATCATAACAATCCAGTGTTACCAGGGTCCTAACTCAAATATTTGAGTTAGGCCCCTGGTAATTAAGGTTGAGGCGCCGCTTCCTGGACGTCTCAACGCCGGAAATGCGTAATAAACGTTGCGGAATAGGTTCCGGGGCGAGAATTAAGCCAATTGTCGAGCAGAGGAACCCACGTGCCGTCTCGTCGATTTACAATTGGATTACGGATCCCCCCCCCCCCATCAAGATGATCTCTGAGGACAACGGGACGAGTGTCGATGACGACACTACGCTTTAAACCCGTGAAATATATAGTTGAAAAGTTGTAGTACAGAGATAGTAAAAGTTGAGAGAATAAAGAGTATTGAAGGGTTATTGAATAGAAGATGAAGAGCGACGAAACGTGTTAAGGAGACGAAGGAGCAGAGGAAAACGGAGCAAAAGCGTGGAGGAGACGAAGGAGAATAAAGTTTGACAGAAGGCGAAGTTAGACGTGGACATCGGTCGAAAAATAATTTCCCCCCTGTTCTTCTTTGGAACTATCCGGAATTTGGAGGATCCGCCTACAACTGTGAATGCCCCCCTTTTATTTTCTTCCCACCCCAAAATTATTACACATTACCCTATCCCTGAATATAACCTCCCCTCAACGGTAAGCCTACACATTATAATGAAACTCCCCCTGATTATTTGTATTCCCCCCTTTCGTTTCTTTTTTATTAAATACAAGTTAATCGTTCCCTAAACGTCTTCCCCCCGGCTCTTTGCATATTATTAGAATCTTTCCTTTTTACATTATGTAGTATCACGAATAATTATGGGGAAACCCCTAGTGTAGAAATAATAATGTAGCAGATATTTTAGACAGATGTTCTTCGTGTTTTATTAAGAGAGTCTAGGACTATAAGTATATATGAAGTGAGTTGGGTATTTAGCTAACTCAACTATCAATTAAATATTTATCGAAGATAAATTTATTACGTGGAAAGATGTATACAAATCAAAGGTTAAATTTAGACTACTCAATCTGCTGCTGGTCAGGCGCGATAATAATTCGGGTCGAGTGTTAGTGTATCGGTGTACGACAATAGGCGAAAGGGGCCGAATAATAACTTCGTCTTAATTTCGCATGTGGTATCCTACCACATCGACACCAACGACGCGAAATTAAGACGAAGTTATTATTCGGCCCCTTTCGCCTATTGTCGTACACCGATACACTAACACTCGACCCGAATTATTATCGCGCCTGACCAGCAGCAGATTGAGTAGTCTAAATTTAACCTTTGATTTGTATACATCTTTCCACGTAATAAATTTATCTTCGATAAATATTTAATTGATAGTTGAGTTAGCTAAATACCCAACTCACTTCAGTGGTGACCCCGACGTGATCTGTTGCAAATCAGTTACGTTAACAATTGCAAGCAATCCCACATTTTGTCGATTTGTTTGACCGCGTGGCCGAGTTAATTTTTCGCCGCACATCATTCTCCAACGTGTTAGCTAGTGCATTAGTGCTTCTCAGTGCCTAGCCTCACTGTTTTGTATAATTGTCGACAAGATAAAAGTATTGTTTAATCATTGCCGCAGTATCTCGTAAACGATGATTCTCGGCGTATGGAAAATTCTCGTTAAGTGAACCTTCGAGAACATTCCATAGCATTACCTCAGTATCGATAGCCAGCCTGCGGAACCAAAACAAACGCGCCAAGGCCACCTCACGACACTTCAAAGCAGTGCCCGGAGAACAGTGAATTTTTGCCTAATCCGTTTTCGACAACAACACTCGTAAATCGATAATTCCGCGTGTGTATTACCAAGTGCCGTCAGCTGAGTGCCGACACATTGCTGAGCACCCTATAGACGCTGTGCTGTGTTGGTGAATTTAATACGGACTCACAACGCCCGATTATTCCACGATGCCCGTTGATCCAGTCACAGGTCTCCCGACACCTGCGACGGGAATGTCAACGATAGTCACTGCTGACCTCAAAGCACCACCATTCAGCACGGAAAAGCCTGCCCTTTGGTTCGCCCAGCTGGAAGCTCAATTCAGGAACCGTGGTATCGTCACAGAAGCTGATAAATACTACCGAACTATTCCTCTAATTGATACTCGCTCTGCATCGGAAGTGGAGGATTTAATTATCAATCCACCCACAGAGATACCGTACCAAAAATTTAAATCTGCCTTAAAATCATCTTTTTCTAGATCCCGGGAGGCAAAACTCCTCCAACTACTCGATCGCGAGAGCATTGGAGATCGCACTCCTTCGCAGTACCTTCGTTATCTACGAAGCCTGGTGCCAGATATCGACGAAGAAGTTTTAAGGACTCGCTGGATTTCACATCTGCCAGAGCAAACCAAGGCCTGCTTGATAATCCAGAAGAACGCCTCAGTCACCGAACTAGGAGGACTTGCGGACAAACTACACGAGGTCTTTCAGCCCACAGTTACCGCAATCTCAGGCCCGAATCTGGAGCACCAGATTGCCGAACTGACTAAGCAGGTGGCCGCGCTTTCTTCCGGCCGGTCTCGGCCGAGTCGCTCGCCATCCCGCACCTCATCCGACTCTCGCAAAAGGCGAGGTAGTCGATCTCGATCCAGGAAAGTATCCAAAAAATTCGAAACGTGTTGGTATCATTTCGCTTATGGCGACAAAGCACGCTCTTGTTTACCAGGATGTAAGTTTCAGGGAAAAGGCCAGGAGAATCAACAGAGGCGGTAGTTGGTTCCCCTATTTCAAACCGCCTTTTCGTCGACGATACAGCCAGCCGTCAGAGATTTCTCATCGACTCGGGCTCAGACGTTTCCGTCCTTCCACATAATCGACGACCTTCTCTCCGAAGGATCCCTTATCAACTCTTTGCAGCAAACGGCTCGGTGATTAACACCTACGGCGACGCAGTCCTCACATTGAATTTAAAACTGCGCCGTGACTTCACTTGGCGATTTCTGGTCGCCGACGTTACCCATCCGATCTTGGGCGCCGACTTCCTCAGCCATTTTGGTCTCGCCGTCGACCTTAAAAACAAACGCCTCATCGATACTGTAACGGACATGTCGACACCGGGTAAGACGACGGAAAACCAAACCGTAGCATCTATTAAAGTGCTTCAGCAACACGATGATTCACCGTACCTGAAGCTACTTCAGGAATATGCGTCTATAACGAAACCTGACGGAGCCTTCTCCAGAGCTAAGCATTCGACAGTCCACCACATCAGAACGACAGATGGACCCCCAGTATCGAGTAAAGCTCGTAGATTAGCACCCGATAAACTCGCTGTAGCTCAGAAATGTTTCCAAGATATGCTAAATTTAGGAATTGCTCGTCGTTCCCAAGGGTCCTGGTCATCTCCTTTACACCTCGCACCGAAGGCGACAGGGGATGTACGACCATGCGGAGATTACCGCCGACTCAACGACAGGACCATTCCAGACAGATACCCAATTCGACGCCTGGATGACTGCTGCAACGCTCCACGGAAAAACAATATTTTCCACAGTCGATTTAGTCAGAGCGTTTAATCAGATACCTGTGGCAACTCAAGACATCGAGAAGACAGCCATCATTACCCCGTTTGGGTTATTCGAATTCCCAGTAATGACATTTGGTCTCCGGAATGCAGCTCAGTCGTTCCAACGGTTTATGGACGAAGTCACGAGAGACCTGCCATACGCCTTCCCATACATCGACGACGTGTTAATCGCCTCGCGCAACGAGGAAGAGCATCTTCAACACCTGAAGACACTTTTCGACAGATTCCAAGAACATGGACTCGTCATCAACGCCGCGAAGTCGACATTTGGGAAGCCAGAAGTGAAGTTTTTGGGTCATCTCATCAATGCGCAAGGGATTAAACCACTACCCGAGAAAGTAGAGATGCTATTGAATTTCCCTCAGCCAAATAACATCAAACAGCTGCGTCGATTCATGGGCATGATAAACTTCTACCGCAACTTCATTAAAGGCCGTGCACAACTCCTCGCACCCCTGAATCAACTGACGAGTGGTAACGTCAAGGGTAGTACAATCATCGACTGGACACCACAGCTCAACGAGGCTTTCACGAAATCGAAGGAAGCCTTAGCCAATGTCGCGCTCCTCGCGCATCCTGACACTAGCGCCGAGTGGGCAATATTCACCGACGCTTCAGATCATGCCGCCGGAGCAGTTCTGCAGCAACGTCGTCAAGAGGGTTGGCAACCATTAGCCTTCTACAGCAAGAAGTTCGCCCCTAATGTCAGCAAGTTATCGACATATGATAGGGAACTTCACGCTATTTATGAAGCTGTTCGCCATTTTCGATACATTTTTGAAGGACGACATGTCGAAATCCACACAGATCACAAGCCGCTAACGCACGCTTTCCAGCAACAACCTGACAGAGCCACTCCCTGGCGATTTCATCGATTAAACTTCATCAGCAATTTTACCACTGATATTCGACATATCGCCGGTGATGAAAATGTCGTCGCCGATTCTTTATCACGACTAGAATCGATTTCAACGGCCGTCACCATACAACAAGTAGCTGAGGCGCAACACTCCGATCCTGAGCTGGGAAATATCCTGCGAGGAAATCACCCGGTTTCAACTCTAAACCTTCATAAAATTCGTTTCCCGGACACCGAGGTCGAACTGTACGTCGACGTCTCGTCGAGTTCAGCACGTCCTTACGTCCCACAGCAATTGAGAAAACAAGTTTTCAACTCGCTTCATTCTCTTGCGCACCCAGGACATAAAGCTTCCTTAAAGCTCATCGCTCAACGCTACGTGTGGCCTTATATGAATCGCGACTGCCGCGAGTGGGCCAGATCATGCATAGAGTGCCAAAAATGTAAGATAACTAGGCACCAGTCAGCTCCAATCGCTCATTTCGAACTTCCGTCTCAGAGATTCGAACACATACACATTGACATCGTCTCATTACCCCTGTCCAGAGGACATCGCAAATGCCTCACAATCATCGACAGGTTTACTCGTTTTCCCGAGGCAGTGCCACTGGAAACGGCATCTACGGAGAACATTGCCCGAGCACTATTACTGCACTGGATTTGCCGATATGGTGTGCCACTAAGAATCACATCCGACCGAGGAGGACAATTCGAATCAGATCTTTTCAGACAGCTAAATGATCTACTAGGAACTAAACACCTCGTGACGACACCTTACCATCCACAAGCAAATGGCCTCGTCGAACGCCTCCATAGGCAGCTCAAGGCTGCACTACTATGTCACAATGACACATGGGTCGACGCGTTGCCCGCTACACTTTTGGGACTCCGAGCAGCATTCAAAGAAGACGTCGGAAGTACGCCAGCAGAACTTGTTTACGGAGAACCAATTCGACTACCTGGCGAATTTCTCGCACCATCGAATAAACCGCTCCGCGCCGGAGAACTCGTCCAGAACTTGAGAAACCACTTCAACAACCTAGCCCCAGAGCAAACATCAAGACACGGACATCGTTCAATTTTCAAATTCAAGGACTTGAACGCCGCCAGCCACGTCTTCATTCGCCAAGGCCAAATCCAAGCAAGTTTCTCCAAGCCATACTCTGGACCACATCGTGTAGTTGAACGTCACGAAAAATACTTCATTGTCCAAATCCGCGATAAAACAATCGCAATCTCAATCGATAATTTGAAACCGGCATACCTAATGGATGAAGATATCAACCACACAGCGAAAGTACCTGAACAGACTGAGTCTCAACCAACAGCAGGAACAAGCTCATCGTCTACACCACCTAATCGAACCCGGAGACGAGTGCATTTCAGCGACAATTAATTCTTTCTTGTCTAATAGTCAAACACACCTATTTTTCTCTCTGTTTCAGCCAGTAATCTTTCTCAAAGCAAGGGAGGCATGTGGTATCCTACCACATCGACACCAACGACGCGAAATTAAGACGAAGTTATTATTCGGCCCCTTTCGCCTATTGTCGTACACCGATACACTAACACACGACCCGAATTATTATCGCGCCTGACCAGCAGCAGATTGAGTAGTCTAAATTTAACCTGTGATTTGTATACATCTTTCCACGTAATAAATTTATCTTCGATAAATATTTAATTGATAGTTGAGTTAGCTAAATACCCAACTCACTTCATATATGGTAGTTTAGCGTAGGTGCTATTTGCAGAGTTTCCCCACAAATAGACATAGATTAGTACAGAAATGCAGGCCTGTACCATAAAAGCACTTAGAGGGTCATATTTTTTGGGTTTATGAGGCCCACAGGTGTGACAGGCGGAGATCGGTGCAGCCAGCGTGGATGCTAGGGATGCTAGGACCATGTGGCGCGATTAGGACCCAGTCCGGGGTTGAGAAGAGGGACAGGGTCAGAGTCGTGATTAAGCAGCGCTAGACGTTAGACGTGTTTTTTAGATAAACGTAGACTTACCCGTTTTTGTGTTATGTGTTCAAGAGTGTGATCGAGAGTGCTTGAAGTATATTAAGTGTGTTAAGAATAGTGAATATAGTGTGAAATCAATTGTACCCCTTTTTGCTAAAAATAAACTGTTTCATCTTTTTAAAGTAACCCTACACATTATATATGTACAGTCATGCGTGTGCCGCAGGTTAGTTAGCCTTATCCATTTCCCGCGACATCTATATAAAAAGGCCGGAAATATTTCTGTTAGCCTGAAATTATAAAAAGGAGTTGTGATTTTCATTAAATTTATTATTATACACAAATTCTATCCGAGTTCTTATTTTTTGCCCCCATTAGTATAACCATTTTTACAGGCCTTCTCTCTCAATATTAAGGGGTTACATGGGTTTCAGGGTTTCAAAAAATCGATTTTTTTTTGTCTTATTAAATTCTATAACATCTCTAGAATATTGTCCTAAATTTTCAAGTTGATCCGAGTAATAGTTTCGGAGATACAGCCCTGAAAAGACGGACGCTCGAGGTCAGGTAATTCAAAGTGTCTAGAGCTGTTTAAAGTGTCTAGAGCCCAGATAAGCCAGGGTTCGTCATCGACAGGAGCAAAAGGATGCCCTGGACATTGCAGCTGCAGCAGGTTCTCTACTTTATGGCCCAGGAATCGACGATTCAATGTAAGTTGAAAAAAAGATTTTTTTTCCCACTTTTATTGTCTCCAAAACTTTAAACGCGTTTTTCTCAAAACTATATTTTCAAAGTCGGTTGTCAAGATTTCTCGCGAACTACTCAACCAATCTTAATGAAATTTTACACGAGAATATTATATCCCTCTAGGTTCCCTGCATACAAATGAAGTCGTCAAGTCGTCAAAAACTTGACTCCTTCATTTGTTTGCAACGAATCTATCGGGAAATATTCGATAATTTTGAAGCACTTGTGGTATTATATGTGATTATTTTTTCCATCCAAATGTTGGCCGATAGAATTGCACCATGAGACATAATTATCAACGAATTGCCATTTAATCTGTCAGATACAATTGAGGGTTACTTCATCATTTGTTTTTTTTTATATAGGCAACATGCAAAATTTCCAGTGAAATTTCCAAGAATTTCCGCTGAAATACCGTGTTGACTATATAAAATAACGTCGAATGGTGCAATCCTATTGGCCAAGATTTGGATGGGAAAAATAATCGCTGAGATTCGAGGTAGGCTATACAAAATATCAACAAATGGTGCAATTCTATTGGCTGAAATTTGGGTGGGAAAAATAATCACTCATATTGATGTCCGTTCAGTCAATAAATCTTGTCAAATCTATAGATTTCGGTTACAGCTCATTGTATAACGCAAAATATCGTGAAAAATGTAAATCACCTGCAGTGGGTACATTAAATTCAGGTCGGCGGCCAGGAGATCGGTCATGGCCTCAACTGTAGAGCTTATCGCTCGTAGAGCTTGTCGCCTGATATGGTCACGATATACCCACAGATAATACTAATTATTTCCAAGTTTTTTTATCGTTGCATTTTGCTTATAATTATCAATTGTTTAATATCAGGACTTTTTAGGAATTGTGTGAAGAACCAGATTGGAAAATGGACAGCCAATTGATATAGAAGTAAAAGAAGTGTTTCTAGGCGTTTATGCAGCCATTTAACATGGCACAGTAGATTTAGTCAACCAAGTGGCAACATTATTTATTAACAAAAAAATTGATTTGAAAAAATTGGTGGAGCAAGGCTATGATGGGGCCAGTGTAATGAGTGATGTGTATAATGTTTCACAAAAATATATTAAGGATATCCACCCTAACACAGAGCGCGTACATTGTGCCACTTATCCGACGAAAGGGTCGAGTAGGGTTAATACCATATCTGCAATAAAATTACGTTATTTTGATATTATCAATACATTATCAGAAATAGTTCTGAAGAGTTCTACTGAAGATGAGCGTAGTACAGCAAAGAGTTTTTGAATAAAAATTTTGAGTTCGTGTTGCTTTGGGAATTCATGCACAACGTATTGAACGATATTAATTATGCATCCTAAACTTTCCAAAAATGCGACATCAATTTGGGCGAGGTGAGTCAAGTTTTAGCGGAGACCAACTCAAAATTGCAAATTTATAGAAATGATCGCGAATTATTCAAGTGCGAAGCCAGTGAAACTGGAAGAAAAGATGGTATTGGTATTCATTTTCTAGAAAAAAGGCAAAGAAAAGTTAAAAAACATTTTGATGAATTAGCTGCTGATCACCGATTTGGAAACCGAGAAAAAATATTTAAAATTGAGATTTTCAATAATGTACTAGACACAGCAATATGGCAATTAGATACACGTTTTATTGGTATGAGTGAAGTCTGTCATATATTCATTTTTCTAACACCAACATTTTCAATACATGTTGATGAAGCAACTTTATTATAAAAGTGTGACGAATTCCAAGGAAAATATTCAGATATAATAGGCCCTAGTTTTTCATTTTAATATATTCATATTTACCACCTAGTTTACCTCAAGTAACTCAAACATGGAGTGCTAGAATGCGATCTAACGGAGGTATTTACGGCAATGTTATTATTCTTCAGAATTCCTGTCATTTCTGCAGCAGCTGAAAGGTCATTTAGCCAATTGAAAATAATAAAGAATTATTTAGGAAATAACCTAAGCCAAACTCAACACCGACATTTATGGCTAATAGCAATTGAAAACAAAACCGTATCAAGCCTGGATTTAAACGAAGTCATTCATGCTTTTTCTAAAAAGCTAGGAAAACATTGTAAATAGAATTGTTATTGAGTGAGTTGGTAGGCCCGACCTTTATATAATAGACCTTCGAATCTTTATTTCGTTTCATTAGCCAAACCTACACCAAGTATCAATTGTAATTTATGTTGTTACTGTTGACTATTGTTAGTACCTGCCCTGCAGTGCACTAAAAAGAGCTTAAGTAGCTTAGCATTTTTAAGGTATTTGTGAATTTCATATTTTTATTCGACGAAACCTAATCAGTTTCCATAGCACTGTGCCCTCATTTTTTAATTTGCCCCAGGGCCCTTCGTTACGTACCTACACCACTGGCCCTGGCATTGCAAGCCGTACGGTTCTCCGCTCCTGTGCGCCCTCTGTGTTTCCGATTTTTGACAGGCTGGTCATCGGTGGCTTCTTCTGTGGTTTCGCCGCCCGCTGACCCGCCTGCCTCCTCCACCGCAATCTTCTGACCCCTTGGCAGAACATCAGAAACCACAGCCGGCTTCCTGTAAGCCTCAGACGTTCCCTCTAAGAGAGCACCGTCCTCGGCGTTAAAATTGTTATTATTGGGGTCCATGTACGTTCCACGAGTAAACTGGGAATGAAGGTCTGCCCACGCAGAGCCCGGATGCCGGGGTAAGACATGCGTGCAATGGAGTTCTGCCTGGTACCCCAAGGGTATCTTTCAAGAGACTGTACTCTAGTGCCACTCAGCCTTCGGCACGATAACTCCCCCTTGGCTTGGGGAGTTCGTTTGCGCTGGCGATTAAGAGCGCACTATTGTGATTTACCCCTCTTATTTACTCGTATGTCAGCCGATAGCTTGGTTCCGACAAGGACCAGCGGGATCCAGGGCCGAATGTCTTGCAACATCCGCCCCTGGTCACACCAGCACCTCGCTTCCACTGGCCATTCTCCTACCCACTACCTGCGGACGGAACTGATCGGCACTCAACCATTCCCTTCGTCTCTTTACGAGTGCGTCCGGGGCCAGAGAATTATTATCAATTAAATTGTCCATGAATCAGCTCGGATGAAACAATAGAAGCAATAATATATTGTTCAAACCATGAGAACGAGCACTCCTCGCTTTAAATTGCCCGTACGATTATGAGTACTCAATAATTGTAGGGCAGCAGCCCAGGACACACGGAACACCAGCAATCGTCGAAGCTGAGGAACATAAACTCGGATAGAAACTTGATGGGTGATCAAGTTTGAAGCCCGCGGGAACCATTTTTTAAAAATAATTCACATATGTGAGCCGCTGAAATAGTCTGTACAGTAACAGCCTCCTCTGTGCCAACACGCGGGCGCGTTTTCACCGCTTCCAAGTGCGGTGGCAGCACTTGACACGGGCTCGTCGCGCGCTGTTGGATACGTCGCTGTCGCCGGTTGCGAGGCGGGACCCAAAAGACGCTAGCGACGAAAAGCTAGTGTAAAACCCAATGGCTAGTGAGTGACAACATGCTTTTATAAACCGAATCGTAAAAAATTATCGATCGCGATTTACATCGCTTTTCCCAAAAACCATCTGTCCTGCAAAGACAATAAACGTGATTAAACGAGTGATCTCGAACATTCAAGCGGATAAATCTCCAAATATTTAACTGTTCGAAGAAAACCACGCAATCGCGAGATCAGTGGTCCTTAACCTCGTGGCTAGCCACACAAACCATTCACCAACGGTAAAAGATTTAATTGTGCATCCCAATTGATCAACGTTAACAACCAAACAGAGTGAATCATAAATAATCTAAATGAGAAATCCGCGGATTAATTCATGAGATAAAAATTTGTGCGTGTGTGTGTGTGGTGTGTGTGCGTGCGTGTATGCATGCCGTATCCAATTGTTGACTTTGTGACGTCATTCGCAGGTTTTCCGTTGTGAACACATTAATAAACGTGGGTTTTTTATGCCGAAAAGTTTTTTCCTAAGCGAACTAGTGTATTATTATTATTATTCCCAATTAATCCTCAAATATTATTGCAACTATCATACCACCAAGGGGAACAATTCATAGTCCGTCACAGTATACACATCGTTATAAATCAATAATGAAAGAATTATTCAAGTAATTTATTGGGTGAGGCAAATTCATAGTTGCAGGAATGGAACCTTAGATGGCCTTGTCAGGTTCAGAGTCAATCAACCTGATGAAATTCAGGCTTGACAGTGCGTTATACTCCAGATAAGGTCCTGATGTGCCAAGCCCTAGGTAATCGGACGACGACCTGATTTTTTAAATCAGGCAACCTTATCTGGACCCGATAACACGTATTTATTTCTCTAGTCGGGTAGTAGCTAAGAGTTGAACCTAACTCTGGACCCAGACTCAGCTCGATTGGTCAACCCATTTGTGAGAAATTGCCGTTTGATTATAATTAGTTGAAGAAAAAATTTCCATAACTAAGCCAGGTATTCAGTTTTTTTCTTTTTTCATCGTTTTGATCGTGATTGGACCTATCGAAATCAATGAACAATTGGAAATTGAATTGTTGAAAAACTCATAGCTATTTGTTATTTTTATGTTTTTCAAAAAGAAACTATTAGTTGCCCTCTCATTCGCACAAATAACGAACTATTAACTTGAAATTTAAACCGAATCTTCCTCTCATCACTACAGTGCATATTGGAAATGAGCTGAACTGAAATATGTGTTTCGAAGATATTAAATTTTTATTTTAAAATGATTGTGTAGAATATCTCAGAACTAACCTGATAAAATTCGTTTTATTAATCGAAAATTTCAGTTTCGATGTCCTCTGCCATAATCAACAGAAACCTCATCATAATCAACTGAATAAAATAAGGCAAAATGATGGAAATAAACAAGTAAACATTTCTGAAATACATAATTAGATGTTTTGTCTATTTTCCTCTTTAGATTCCTATTTCCTATACACCTTCGAATTAAATATTAACTAAAGGAAAGAAACATAGTGTACATACCAACCGGAAGATGACCACCAATATATTTATTTCAATAAGTTATCTGCAGTCGCAGATCTACTGCCGTCTACTTGTTTTCAATTCTCCCCATCTATTAGTTATCGAATATTAAGCAATGTGAAAAAATGTAAACTTAGTGGAATTATCACAATTTTTCAGATGCAATCGTTAACTGGAATGATCTCCATAGCATACTCACGTTTAAGACATCTAATTGTGTTTAAAAGAGAGAGAAAAATCACCCAATTCTCCAGCGAAGAATTCGAGAATATTCAAACTGAGGAATTCGTCTCGAACTTTCCAAAGCCTTGGGTTGCTAATCCCATCAAAACAACCCTTGGGTATATAAAGAGACCCAAAAACAGACATGCACACTCAGTCTCAAATAGTTCAACGGTCAACAGTGAATACGCAATTAAATCAATAAGCAATTCTCGATCGAATATATTTATTCGCAAATTAGAACCGGACTCAATTTATATAAGAATAGTGTTCTCGATAATTATCAACTTGTACATCACCAATTAGGGTTTATCGTGAAGATAACTAATTATCATTATTAGTTATTAAAATTCATAGTTTCTCTCAAAATCCTATAAATGGATGAAAACCTACCACGCGCTAAGACGCGTCCTCTCAACGGACGTTTTAGCCAGTTCAACGTATTCGATTAACGGGCGCACAAGTGCTCCTTATTCGATTCCAAATTTAAGTGAAACTCAATCTTTAAGCGCGTAATTAATTTATCTAGCAATTTGAGTACATTACCAGTATTACGCGTAATGAACCCAAGAAAATCACCTGTACAAAATTCTCTCAAACACGCGAGGTCACGCCTCAATGATTTTATAATGAACTCAGTGCATCCCCCATAAATTTCTCGTGTCTCGCGTACTTTATTTTCCCCACCGATCCCAAATCGGCCCCGCATCCTCGTCTCCATCTCAAACAAATCGAATTGTACTACTTTTTTTAATAATTGAACATCAAACCTCTTGTTTATTTGATTTTGTTATCGAAATATCACCATTTGGAGTAGAACATTTAAAAACGTATTGAACCGCAGATTCAAGTATTATATTAAACTCATGACAATTTTTTCTGATAAAAGTAATTTCTTTTTTTTAATTCTTTATTTCCTTGATGTTATTTATTTATTTAATTTATTTAGGGTCGCTGTGTAACTACAAGGTCATAAGCGACCGATATTGGATTCAAACATTAGATTTCTTTATACAGGTCAATAGATTTCAAGAAGGATATCACTTTTTTGCAGTTACTATCACTGTTTAATATTTCGGGGGATTCAATTGACAGATTGACGTTTTCCCTCTCTTGTTGGAATTGTTGGCATTCCAGCAGATGGGTAACCGATGACATTGTGTCGCATCTAGGACATTTTTTCTTAGGCTGCTTAGTCATGAGGTGACCGTGTGTGTAGTTCGTATGGCCGATCCTGAGCCTAGTTATCACTACTTGCTCTCTCCTGTTTTTCGTTGAGAATAAGATTTTTTCAAATATATTCGTTCGGAAGGAGTGCAGTTTGGAGGTTTGCATTTGCCATTGATTGTTCCATTTTTGTTTGATTTTTCTTAGAAGAAGTTTCTTAATTTCTGGTAAGATGGAGGGTGCCTCTTCATCCATCGCTGGGAATTCAATGGCTTCTTTAGCTTTTTTATCAGCTAGTTCCTTGATGTTACAACGTATTTCCGTTCTTTTACATCTCCTCCCGCCTCTCTTCCTACACTTTGTTTTTCCCTTCCCCTGCGGTGCCATGGGACAGACTTTTTTCCCTAACTGTACTGCATTTGCACAGGAGTAGAGGGAAACCATGGAAAACCTCTACCGTACAGTCGGCCGATAGTGCAGGGTCCCAGTGTACCCTTCCGTCACACTGACTAGAGGGGTACACTGGGTCTCCACACCCGTGCCTTCCGCGCAGTAATTTTTGAGCGAGCGAACGGTGTTCCTAAGCGGTCACCCATCCAAGTAGTATCGCAGTGGAACGCTGCTTAGCCTGGGTACTCGCCGGAGCAACACCACACTCGCCCAACCATTACAGTCGGTCTCTGATAAAAGTATTTTCTCATGAAATTTCTTCTTAATTCATTCATGCAAGTGATTCCGTTTATTAGGACCATCTCAATACAGAAATTACCTTTTGACGTGTTCATAATGGTATAAATTTCCCATACACTTCTTATAAATTATTAGAATTATAAGAATTTTTAAAATTATTAGAAATTATTAGAATTTGTGATAAATGTATAAAATTATACAGAAAATAGGTAATACGAACTTTCTTTGATAAACTATTTTCAATAATTATCAATGCCATCACGAATCCATAATAACAACGAATAATCAATTCTCATTTTCCCTACCACCTACGTAGCGACCAAGAAAAAATCGTAGTTGTGTGCAAGGGTATTTGTTCCCTTCTATGCTCTTAAAATGCATTAAATGTCAGATGAATTAATCAATAGTTTCATACTCGTTATCGACGGAATTATCTTTTTCTCATTTTCTTCTTTAAGCAATCTTCGTCTGAAAACAACTTCTGTAAATGAGTCGAAACCGAACCCGCCGTTGGACGAAGAAATGTCTGAACATCAGTAGCATGTCCCCGAATCTCATTCTTTTTTGTCTTTCTCAATACTCACTCCCTTACCTGTGGTGCCGACTAGTACCGTACGAATCACATATAACCCTCAGGACCCCTCATATAATAATCGTGACAATTGCTTGGATCCCTGTTATACGCCGGAGTTGCTTAAGCCTTATTCCTCGACCGCCTAATCTAATGTTCCTCCTACCCTCACTAGAATTTCGTTTCTGTTCTTTATTCTAATGCTCACTCTCGCCTCTTCAATTCCTATTTTTACCTTCTTGAATTTAGCATGACCTATTGCACTAGGAATCTAATCCTTATGGTTCTAACTCAAATTTTTATGACCTTATTTTAATGGTGGTGATGCTCAATCGGAGAATCTTAAGTTCCACTTCCCATTTTTTATGATTAAAAGTCGATTTGACCCTTAATTATTACTCGTATTCGTGTACTTACCCTAACCGTGTTCTGTAGTCTAATTGTTACAACGATGATTTCGACCTCGGATCCCTAATCGGACCTGGGCTGACATTGATTCAATCTGTGTGATCCTTATTCCAACCCTCAGGACCTTTATTATGACCCTGGAGGTACATAATAGATAACCATAACGATCATAATCACGATGCATAATTAAAAAAATATGTGTAGAACATTTATGTACGACAGCAGTGAAACTTCTTAGCCATAGATTGTTAAAAAAATTTATCTGAATTTTTTGTGATTATTTTTTTCATCCCAATTTCAACCAATCACATGGTGGCATTTCTCGTTACGTGGTACAAGTAAAACGGTTTTACTTCGGATATTTCCCTGTTTGTTGCTAAGCAATGAAAATATCCGATAAACAATTTGTACGCGTTTCAAACCCCAAAACTATCATTAGAAAAAATCAAGTTCAAAGACTTTACCTCGACATGAGCAGATTTGGAGGAGAATCGTTGGACATTATTGATCAAAAACTTTGAAAAAATGTTTGAAAAGAATTCTCTGCAATATTTGGAAAGAATTCTCTGCATTTTGTGCAGACAGAAAATATACGCTGGAAGCCACAACTACCAGTGAAAAACCATACCACATGACGTGAAATGCCACACATTTAATTGGTTGAAATTGTAATGACCATAATAATCCAGCCAACTACCCCTCGACCTTCAAAATTAATCGAAATATTTCCCTCCAGTTTCCCTGCGTAGCACCGATCGGGATAAGTTTCGTAGAAAAACGCTCGGGATTTTGATCCTGCAAAACTTATCCCTCTCCTTGCTACGCATCGAAATTCTCGGGAAATATCCGATAATTTTGAAGATCTTGGGGTATTACTACTGATTATTTTTCCCACCCAAATTTCAGCCAATAGAATTGCACCATTTGTTGATATTTTGTATAGCCTACCTCGAATTTCAGCGATTATTTTTCCCATCCAAATCTTGGCCAATATGATTGCACCATTCGACGTTATTTTGTATAGCCAACACGGTATTTCAGCGGAAATTCTTGGAAATTTCACTGGAAATTTTGCATGTTGCTATATATAAAAAAAAACAAATGTTGAAGTAACCCTCAATTGTATTTGACAGATTAAATGGCAATTCGTTGAAAATTATGTCTCATGGTGCAATTCTATCGGCCCAGATTTGGGTGGAAAAAATAATCCCCCGAATACCACTCGAACTTCGAAATTATCTGATATTTCCCTCAAGGTTCCCTACAAACAGATAAGCTTGTCAAGTTTTCCAGAAAAATCACTCGCGCTTCGCGCTCGTGATTTTTAAACTGGAAAACTTGACTCCTTCATTTGTTTGCAACGAATCTATCGGGAAATATTCGATAATTTTGAAGCACTTGTGGTATTATATGTGATAATTTTCGGAACTTTTTATTGAGCCACACAGGAAGATTTCAGAACATTTCGTCATTGAAAATTCGAAATCTCGTGGAGAAACCAAATAGAATAGTCAATTTCTGTTCCATATTTCCCTGAAAATGAACAGAAAACGAGGAAATTGCTGTCAATGCATTTTTTAGTTTGAGAAACAGTGACACCGAAGCCCATTTAGGACAAAAAAATCAGGAAATTTACGATTTCATTGAAAAATCAAGTAAATTGATTTCCAATATTCATATTAGAGTATATGTTTATATAAATTACGAAATTCTCATTGTCGTACCGCTTAAAATTCGCGAATTTTACTGAAGGATAACTTAGACCGGAGATTTCATGATTTTCAAATGGGTAAAAAGCATTTGATGCCACTGGATTGGTAATTTCCAGTGCACTCCCAATATTAATAAAAAGGTTTTATTAGTATTGTCCATCATATTAACAAAATGAGCCATTTTCCTACTCCGAATCTATCGCGTTTTTCTTTCTCTCTCATGTCTCCTTCAGTCCGACTGCCCCACCGCGCGCGCTATCCCCTCCCTTTTCCTGTCGCTTTTTCGTTACATACGATATTCGATTTACACCCCAACGAGCGCAAAGAAGTTTCACTTCAAAAACTGGGGTGCAATACTTCTTCCTACATAAACCGACTGCACTGGTTGGGGAGTGAGGTGTTGTTCCGGGGGCCGGGGGGGGCTCCGTTTGTACTTTCTCAATTGTACAAATGATGAACAGTAGAGAGAATTTTCAAACGTTGAGAGCCCCGGTGTGCAGGGATCCAACTGTCGAGACAAAAAGGTAAGCTGTACATGGGCGCTGGGTCCACATGTACAGCCACATTTTTGTCTCGACAGTCTCGACATTGCATCAATGTACACATTAAGAAAAAGAAAATTCACAAGTCCAGTCATTTGAGTGGTCTCATCAACAAGAGAACAATTAAGGCTTGGCTGCAGTATCGAACCAAAGAATTAACGATATCATAAAATTTATACATAGAGCATTATTGGCATATACTCCCTCTGGCGCAGCAGAATTACAAGAAGATTTGAACACTATGCCCATGATTTTAAGTGGTGATTTTAATGTAAATTTTGCCTTGAAAGAAGCCCAACCACTTGTACAATTTTTAGAAAGTAAATTTAATGTAAAAATGAATAATAATCCCAAAGACTCAACAACCAGATCAGGCACTACAATCGATGCAATTTTCTCAAGATATTGAAATAATTTACAATCCCGAGTTTTCATTTTATATTTGTCAGATCACAAACCAATTGTATCTTTTCTTGAACATGAAAGTATGGAAGTGAATGAATAGATTTTTTATAAATGGCGGCGAAAACGTCAACTAACTTTTTTTTCATTAACCTAACACCCTTAGAAATTCCCGAATAATGAATAGTGGCTTCCGTTATCGGGGAAATAATTCTATCTCATAAAACTTGCTGGCTAGGGTGTGTATTTTCATTTCAAGTGCCCATCGAGATCCATGAAGTTTCACTTCTATCGCCTAGCTTTCTAGGCTGATAATTTTTTTTTATTCATAAACGAATAGTATTTCAATATTTACAGCCTTGAAAAACTGGTATGAAAAAACATAGTTTTTATGCTATTTTAATAATTTCAACTCTCAAGTTTTTTCAAGTATTACAAATTAGAGAAAGATCTTTTTTAGTTTTAACATTAAAGCGAGTGTCATTGCTATCTGTATATAAAATGTAAATTATTATGGCGCTAAAAAAATAATTAAATAATCGCTTAGTGTACAAAAAACAACCATATTTACAACAAAAAAATAAATAAATAAATAAAACAAAAGAAAGATTGACGAGATTATTTATATTTCCTCAAACTCAATTTACTTTTATAACTTATGAGAAAATAAAGACAGATTTCTTTATTTTTTTGATATATTAAAATACAATAGTTTATTGTTATAATCATTATGAGCTCTATTTTTCTTCGACGGTGTAAGCCGGACGAAAATTATTTCGAGTGGAGATATTCAAATCGTTAATGCTATTTTTTCTCGCTTGTTTATGAATATCATCTCTCATGTATTTATCGATTAAATTTAGCCCCAGAATTTTTTTTAAATTCGGGTGAAATCTTCATATCTACAATTTGGAACTTTTGTGGAATATCGAAGACCAGAGCGTTCCAAATCGTCTATAAGGATTTTTTTACACCTCTAATATCTGGGGATATGGCATAAAATTGGTTTGTAAACCTGACCGTGACTCAGCGCCGGACACTCTTACCAACTGAGCTAGCGGATACCCCATAAATTAACTCTCAAATTCATCACAAACACCCTCTAACCTTCTTTATACATCAAATAATTCAAAAAGAATTAGAATTAGGGACAGAAAAAAATATATTCATACATTGCTGGAACTCCCTACCATCCCCCTTGCGGCAAACGAAGCTGGGGTTAAATAGTAGTTGGTACGTATTACAAATATTTATTACTCCCTGCTTGAGAGGTGACTGCCTCCTCCTTTTTCGATTATTACGGTAGCGGCAAAGCATCTTGTGCGTGAAGTGGGTGTCTTACGGATGGGATCCTTGTATGATATACTTCGACGCGTTTTTTCTCACCACCTTTGTGTCGCCAATTCACCCTCTACCCTCCACGCACCTCTCTTCACTCGCCCCCTTAACCGCCACACTGTGGCCACGCCTCTGGCGTCTATATAAGGTCCGTCATCTCCGCGGCGACTCACTCACACCCGGAACGATCAAGCTAGTAGCAGCGTGTTCCTCCACTTCTGAAAATTTCCACTAGTTTCCTCGATCTGTAAGGGAGGCTATTATCAGTTACGAGTCAGTGTGCCTTCAACATTTGTCCGGCATTCAGTGCTCGCGTGTATTAGTCAAGGAATCTATTAGTATTGTCGCCTAGGGTACTCAAATTCAGTTAATATGAAACTTAAAATCAGTATACTCAGCCTTTTTTTCATCCTGTGTATCCTAGCAGAAAGGAGCAGCGCTGGACCATATTTTGACGATGGTAAGTTGTTTTCTTTCATGGGAAATTATTTCTCTATTTTTTTCTTCCAATTCTTCACTTCATCTCTTCGAAATGTTGATATTGTACCGGGCCGTTCAATACCGTATGTTTGGTTTCAATTGCATTTGATTTTTTAGCGATGGGGAATAAGAGAACTCTTTCAATTACAGTTGCGTTTTCTGCGTCGGAATGGAATGGTTGTATTTCAACGATTTTTTCATTCCCTAATTTTTATGTCAAATGGTGCGTTTCTGTAGTTGCTGAGATATAACAATTATTAAAAATTTTGCTTTTCCTCGGTATTTAAGAATATACTGAACAGATTCAATTTTTTTGTTTTAAAACATTTGTCGCGATGACCTCTATCGAGATCAATAACTACTTAGACATCGGTTCAGCAAAATGTGGAGATGTTGCCATTTCCCGTTTTTCAATGATAAATAGTTTGAAGACGTTTAAAAATTGCTGTGATGTATAGAAAGATAGAAATGTTTATGTTGTTGAAAAATTAACTTTTTTCAAATACGTTACAAATTACGGACCGGTTTTTTATTTGAATAGTTTAGGGGCAGTCGCGTTTTTCTGTTTGTTTTTTTTCTAGTCTTCTACATCCGAAAACTTGAACGGGAGTATGAGAAGTTGGAAATCCATACGATACTAATTAGACTCATATTAAAGCTTGCTAGTTCCGATAGACCTAATCGGTGGAGTCGTTTTGGAGATATTCATTTTTCTATATAAATGTTAAATATCGCCTTTCAATCATCTTGTGGAACATGGTGGCTTATGGTGAAAACGAAGTGTACAGTAACATGTTGAGATCATTCTAAAAAAGTTCAAAAATACCAGGAAAGTTTTTTCAATTGTTCCATCATACTGTGACTATCCAATTTTTCATTATTTAAGTACAATTGGTACGTATTTATTCGAAACTCTATTACCAATTACAACTGTCAATAAAGGATAAATTAAGGATCGCATGTTTAGTACTGGTTCCTGGGTAAAATATCGCAGAGTAAATATCTCATGCCAAAATATCACATGCAGGGAAATCCCATGCAGAAAAAAATCTAAATAGTCAAAAATGTTTTGCAATACAGAAATCTCAAGATGATAATATCTCGCACAATAATATATCCGATGAAAATATCTTAAAC
Organism: Diachasmimorpha longicaudata; assembly: GCF_034640455.1. Lineage (NCBI taxonomy): Eukaryota > Metazoa > Arthropoda > Insecta > Hymenoptera > Braconidae > Diachasmimorpha > Diachasmimorpha longicaudata. The sequence continues at coordinate 1,621,702 of NC_087240.1, forward strand.
GCAACCGTCCTAAGTAAAAACATCAACATCACAACAGAATGAACTCCAGAGAAATAATAAAAAAAATTGTGACATTCATCAATCCAGATATCAATAATTACAAAACCGTCATATAATCATCGTATAATCGGAATGAAAGATCTAAACACAAGCAACGACTGACGCTATTCTACCGAAGTGATGTGATCGATACTTTACGAATTATTATTTTTTATCCTTCATTTCCATCAATTCGATTAGTAGTGTCCTTCCGAATTGATCCACACCAATCCGATTTCAAAAATGAAAAGGTAGATATTCGCGATGTGCGTTAGTTGTGGTACTAGCATTCGCCAGGGGGTTTAGAAACATATATTTACCTTATTAGTAACATGAAGTTCAACCAAATAATAATTTTTGGAACAATCGCGCGACGGATTGCGGGCATCCGACGTCTGAGGCTTTCATATCATGAAAGCAGCGATTATCCAAAATTTTAACTTGTTATCCCCATTTTTCATCAAAATGTGAGGTATATAATACTAAAAATCTTTTTAAAAAATCAAAAAATGACAATATTTTGTGATTTTTGTATCAACGGGCACATATATTTTCACAGTTTTTTATGGTGCCATTTGAGACCAGTATTTTGGGGAAACAAACTCAACATCTGTTGAGTGGTCATGGGAGATGAAAGGAAACACATTCATGCAAAAGGTGTGATATTTCTGGAACTACCTGGCCTATTGCACCCATCCAAAACAGTAGTCTTTTATGTCATGACAGCTACAAAAGTACAAAATTTCAACTTTCTCTCTCAATTTTTTTTTAATTTCTGATGCTCATACCGATTATAATGATTGTTTTCCCATCCAAATTTCAGCCAATAGAATTGCACCATTTGTTGATATTTTGTATAGCCTACCTCGAATTTCAGCGATTATTTTTCCCATCCAAATCTTGGCCAATAGGATTGCACCATTCGACGTTATTTTGTATAGCCAACACGGTATTTCAGCGGAAATTCTTGGAAATTTCACTGGAAATTTTGCATGTTGCCCAATTGTATCTGACAGATTAAATGGCAATTCGTTGAAAATTTCGTCTCATGGTGCAATTCTATCGGCCAACATTTGTATGGAAAAAATAATCCCCCGAATACCACTCGAACTTCGAAATTATCTGATATTTCCCTCAAGGTTCCCTACAAACAAATAAGCTCGTCAAGTTTTCCAGAAAAATTACTCGCGCTTCGCGCTCGTGATTTTTAAACTGGAAAACTTGACACGTTCATTTGTTTGCAACGAACCTATCGGGAAATATCCGATTATTTCGGAGCTCTTGTGGTATTATATGCGATTATTTTTCCCATCCAAATCTTGTCCAATAGGATTGCACCATTCGACGTTATTTTGTATAGTCAACACGGTATTTCAGCGGATATTCTTGGAAATTTCACTGGAAATTTTGCATGTTGATATATATAAAAAAAAACAAATGTTGAAGTAACCCTCAATTGTATCTGACAGATTAATGGCAATTCGTTGAAAATTATGTCTCATGGTGCAATTCTATCGGCCAAGATTTGGATGCAAAAAATAATCCCCCGAATACCACTCGAACTTCGAAATTATCTGATATTTCCCTCAAGGTTCCCTACAAACAAATAAGCTCGTCAAGTTTTCCAGAAAAATCACTCGCGCTTCGCGCTCGTGATTTTTAAACTGGAAAACTTGACACGTTCATTTGTTTGCAACGAACCTATCGGGAAATATCCGATAATTTCGGAGCTCTTGTGGTATTACATGCGATAATTTTTTGATAATTTTGCGGGTAGGCTATATATATAAAAAAACAAACGATAACTTAACCAAATAAACCTCTTTTTATTTCATGGCACAATTCTCTTGGCCGAAATTTGGATAGGAAAAATAATCTCCTGAATACCACTCGAGCTTCAAAATTATAGAATATTTCCCTCTAGGTTCCCTGCATACAAACGAAGTCGTCAAGTTTTTCAGTAAAAATCACTCGTGCTTCGCACTCGTGATTTTTTAACCTGAAAAACTTGACTCCTTCATTTGTTTGCAACGAATCTATCGGGAAATATTCGATAATTTTGAAGCTCTTGTGGTATTATATGTGATTATTTTTCCCACCCAAATTTCAGCCAATAGAATTGCACCATTTGTTGATATTTTGTATAGCCTACCTCGAATATCAGCGATAATTTTTTGAATATTTTGGTAAACAAACGACACTTAACCAAATAAACCTCTTTTCATGTCATGGCACAATTCTCTTGGCCGAAATTTGGATAGGAAAAATAATCCCCTGAATACCACTCGAGCTTCAAAATTATAGAATATTTCCCTCTAGGTTCCCTGCATACAAATGAAGTCGTCAAGTTTTTCAGGAAAAATCACTCGTGCTTCGCACTCGTGATTTTTTAGCCTGAAAAACTTGACTCCTTCATTTGTTTGCAACGAATCTATCGGGAAATATTCGATAATTTTGAACCACTTGTGGTATTATATGTGATAAAACCTAATAACAACGGTAATATTTTGAAGTTTTACCCGAAAGAATGTGGATATTTCAATTGTTACACATAAGATGCACTGAGACGAATATTCTGAAAAAAATGAAATCCTTGTATTAGTTTTTGAGGCATTGAGGAAGAACGAAATTTACAAAAGTCGCTATATCTCAAAAACCACTGGATCTACCACTGGATCTGGTATCGAGCTGGAACGACATATCAACATAAATGTTACTGATAGCTATCATAAGTTAGAATTCCCGATTTTTCGCTACCAGTTTGACCGCATTTTTTTACAATTTTTTCAAGATTAATCTTTAAAATTGTGAATTTTTCAACACATACATACAGACGTGATACAAAAAACATGTTTTTTTTCGTTTCATAATATTTTCGACACCTTGGAATTGAGTTTATGTTCCATTAATGTTCAAGAAACTCTGTTATGGGTTTATTATCTAATACGTCTACATAAACTGTCTCTTAAATATATGCTGAAGTTATATCTTCAAATCACATTTTTCAAGCACCCTCCCATTATTATCAATGCTCTTGGGTCCAGACTATGTAGGATGGAGTTAATGTGGATTCAGAAGTTGGACCCGTTTCTTCAGCCTTCCATTAAGTTCCTTCTTTGTGACCCGAATTTTTTATATTCGAAAAAGATGTGATTAAGCGCTGCGATGGAATACTCCCAAGAGCACTCTTCAAAATCAACAATGAGAATATGGGAGTTTATTTCCATGATTTCCTTTGGTCCTATTGACCCATATAATTTGCTCTCGCTTGACTTTATGTAAACTTCCAGAGTTTTGGTGTTTCGTTTACAGAAATTTGCGAAGTGCTTCTCGTCCTTGTTTTTTCCTACCATCTCGATCAGTTTAACTGTAGCTTGAGGAGCTTATTTTCTAAATAAGTCTACAAAGTCAATAAAAAGCACTCCGATCATTTCAGTTTCTACACTGTCTGTAGCTTTCCTTACTAGTTTGCCAGCTTCTTCATTCCCAGTAATCTCCAAATGAGATGGTATCTAATGAAAGTGTAATGAGTGAAATGGTTCTGCTTTCAGCAGGAATCCATTATATTTATTTTTTAATTTATATATCTATTTGTAGCTCCTTATGTGGAGGCAATTGAAATTAGAGAATTGAAAAATTAGTGAAATACTAAGCTGCCATGCGGAAGCAAAAGTATTTTGCTAAATGGACGGACGGTAGTCGTTAGAGTGGCGGCTAGAGTGCTCGAGTAGTATGATACGGATGGGGGTGGAATTTCTGGCGACGGTAGGTGAAAATTTTTAGACTTCTAATCTCATAGTGTCACTGCCGAATGATAGTGTCGCCAAGGAGATGACTGTGACTGGACAAGTTTTTCCCCCCGCGTGAGGTTTCCGTCATCCTGCGGTGAATGCGGTATAGAGGGTTGGGGGTGATATGGAAACAAATCATAATAATTGTTGGCATTTGGTAATTTTAGACAATTCGAACTTGTGAATAAGTGAATTAACAGTGTACTTCGATACAAGTGCGAGGGGATGGAAACGAGTGTGAAGTTGGCGGCCCGAGGCGAAGCCGAGGGTCGCCAATCACACGAGTAAAAATACCCCGTCGTACGTGTATCCGAATTATACTTTTTGTTAGTGATGTGACGTTCAGCGAGTGGCAAACTGTGTCATTTTTTGTTTACTAGTTAACGAAAAGTCTTTTGGTTAACAAGTTTTTACTGTTCGTTTACAAGTAAACGAAAAGGTAATTTTCGACACGGGATGAACATAGCAGCAGTGCAAAAATGTTTTTATTTGTACGTTCGGAAAGGCACATCCACTTTCGTTCGTTTCCTTGGAGGAACTACCTAAAATGACAAAAAGGAATTGAACATCGTGAACTTGACGACTCACATGAATAAAGGTCCACTCGTGCAACTCTTTTTAGACCCGAGAAAACAGAATATACACACCATGCCCCACACTTCTCAGAATTTCCACCCATCAACATGTTTTGCTATCTGAAGCAAAAAGTCGAGATTAAAAGAAGTATAAGCCATACAAAGACTTATTCCATCCAACTGAAAATTAATTTTTGGTTAACAATTTTGAAATATACACTCCAATAACGTCCATTCTATCTTTGAACTTATTTTAACATACGACTTCACACTTTATCTCTGCAACAGGGATTTGCATTCTACGGAATCTCTAAAAGTAGTTATGTAATATTCTGATGGAATGGATTTGTTGCAAAAAAATACAAAATCTAGAAGAATTAGCGAGCGCGGGTATACTTAATGGATCTAAATTGAGCATCTTAAGATGAACATTGAAAACAATGAATATGGGTTACTTTTTAGAGATATACGTAAAAAAGCATTTTCGAGAAAGTTGTTATTATAAAAGCGTGTTTTGTCCAAATTTCTACTTGATATTCTAATATTTGCGAATGCTAGAGAGCGAACAACGTTTTTTTTTCCAACAAACCTAAATCCCAAATAGCCAGAAAACTTGGTGAGAACAGGTATATTGTTTTTGATTGAACTATGTGGGGGGCATTTGGGAGAATATTTTTTGAAAAAAATGAATAAATAAATGGATCCATTAGCTTGGAGATTTTTGTGAAAAATCATTCCAAAACAAATGGCCTTTTCTCGAAATATATGCGACCGATCAAGCGGTTCTTCGGGGCAGACTAACTACTCATTAACACCTATGGTCTATGAAAAGTTCAGGTTTGTTTCGTCTTTTGCTTCCGAGTGGCGGCATTGTAATCCGTCATTTTTTACATTCCTTAATTTTCATTGGAAAGGATGTAGAATGACCTGAAACCCAACAATACGAAGTTTCAAGTCCATGTGTATATACAGCCCCCCTCCCTCCTCAACTTGCTGAAATGAGCATTTAAAAATGGAACGAGGAATTAGCCGAGAAAATTTGAAAAAATCTGAAATTTCAAGAAATTATAGGTTTTAATGAGTACTCACTCAGTACACAAGAATAGTTGAATTACTCGAATATTTTGCGAGAAAAAGCCAAAGGTTCTTCAATATTTTTTGACAAATATTTCAAAACCTAATGGGCCGATTTATTTTTATTTCTTTCAAAATATTTACCTCAATGCCCCGTATGCAGACCAATCAAAAACTATACGTCTGTGTTTACAAATTTGTAGTGCTATCTACCATTTTGCGTTTTTTTTTTCAAAAAATCGTTAGCATCCGCAAAAATTGAGATATCCAGGGAAGATTTGGAGAGGAAATATCACACATAACAATGAATGTACGTATTACAGATAGACTCCACTGGATTAGCAGCTTCGGAGATATTAAACTTTTTCTGCAAATGGTTTTTTACGAATATCTCCAAAACATGTCAACCGATTTTATTTTTTTTATAATGTTCGTCTCGAACCCCCTATCTCGATGTATCAAAGTTTGTATACCGGTCATGGCAAAGTTTTCTAAATTTTTCAATTTTTTGTGTAAATTCATTTCATCAACATATTACCCATATTTTTTTAGAGATCCCGCAGAAAACAAAGGGCTATTGCAGAGAAAAAGTATTAAGTCATATGTGGAAATCATTTGATGAAAGTTGAATAATCGAAGGGAAGTTTTGTATTAGAAACATGGGGCAATATATTTTTCAATTTTTCAATTCCATCGCGAATGTCTAATTTCTTGTTCTGGAACCGAATTGGCACTGATCCATTCGTCAGCATTTTACCAATGAAATTGGTAGAAATGAAGGGAGTAGTAGATTATGGAATGAGGACGATGGGTGGAGGATTGTGAGGAGTGTGAAGTTTGCAGCACGAGCGGGGCAAGTCGAAAGGGGGGGGGGCTTGTTCGTACTTGTTCAACTGTACAAATGGTCAACTGTACACAGAATTTTCAGACGGTGAGAACATTACTGTGCAGGGATTCAACTGTCGAGAGAAAAAACTATCAATCTCTACCTTGTCCACGCTGTTTAAGGGGGGATCCTACTTTAGAGGCTTCAAAAAATCTTTATTTTCAAGGATTTTTTTAAAAAGGAAAGAAATGTCTGATTGAAATGAAACTTTTAGGATTTATTCTTATATATTTGAAGAGTCTTCTTAAATTTTTTTATTATTATACATTAGATATTTTTCATGTTTGAAGAAATTTACGGAGGCGCCTCGAGTGTGCAATTTCTGTGTGGCGGGCAAGATGCAGGTCGCAATTTTCATGTGAAACAAAAAAACAAAAGAAATTTTTAATTTTCAATAGTGTAATTCCTAGGTGAACCACAAAAATTCAACAAAAAATGAAAAATTCAACAATTTTCCGCAGATCGAAAAAAAAATGCATTAAAAAAAAAATTTACTTTAAATCGTTTAAAAACCGGATTAATGTTAACTTTCTTAAGATATATTAGGCTCACCTAGAATAGAATTTAATTCCAAATACAACACATTTTGATTCGTTTCGATAGGACGTTTACTTTTTTTCCTATCTTGCCCGCCAATTTGAAAAAATCATAAAAATGGAAATCCGAGAAATGGCGTGTCAAAGTTTTCGTGATGCTCGTATACCTGCTCGACGTTTGCTCACTATTTCGTCTGTATCTCCGGAAATAATCCAAATTTTGTTCTGAAATTTTGGAGACATATTCTTGGATAGTTTAGGAAGTGATTTACGCAAAAAAAAATCAATTTTTTGAAGCCTCTAAAGTAGGATCCCCTCTTAACGGACCCTGCGCCGCATGTACAGATGTGACTATGCCTAGTTTTTTCTCTCTACAGTTGAATCTCTGCCCAGTGGTGCACTCATCGTCTGAAAATTCTGTGTACAATTGACCATTTGTACAGTTGAACAAGTACGAACGGAGCCCCCCGCTGAAGTCGAGGCGAGCCGAGGCGTAGACGTGTCACACCGAGTTTTCTGTTTATCGTTACGAAGACTTATGGCCGGTGGGCGAAGGGGCACACGAAGGGGGCGGGGGAATCTTAATCGAAATACTAAAAAATGAATAATGCTTTAAATAATGAATAACGCTCAACTGTCATGTCGCTCCGAAGTTTCGACAGTCTCTATTAGAGGCATAGTAGATGGCATTTAGCGGAGGGTAGGTAAGCACCTATACTCCTAGGGGCTGTAATATATCTCTGGTGGAGTCCGGTCTTATAATATTTAACCTATCGTCCTCAAACCAGTCGGGTAGGAAGCGCTTTCCGCGCCTCAGTAATGAAAAAATGATTAATTATGCATAAAGGCACGGTCACATGACTGTACCATCGATTGCTGCTCCTTGTTGGTTCCGAATGAAAGCTTTGCAATTCTACAACCGCGACCAAAAAAAATAATCCAATTTTGCTTGGAAAGGATGTAAAATGGCTTGAAATCTCGAAATATAAAATTTTTTGAAAATATCTGTGCGTGGTCCACCCTAACCAGGAGTAATTTTATAGTTAGAAGAAGACGCAGATGGGTAAAAAATTCCGAAAAATTTTGAATTTAGTTAGATAGTAGGTGAAGGAAGTTAAGCGGTGTTACTGTTGAATTTGAGAGTGAATTTCTGAGGTTGTGGGTAGCTTGGTCGGTAAGAGTGTCCGGCACTATCCTGGGAGACCCGGGTTCAGTTAGCCAATTTCTGAATAAACGCAAGAGAACTCAATAGAGGTGTTAGTGACGGCCGAAGCAAATATCAGTGTTCCGGTGGCAGGTGAAGTAACCACATTTACATGACAAATGCGGTTGATACATCCTAAACAGTATTTGCTCCTATTGGATCATATGGCTTATAATTGAGAACAGATTTAATTAACATTATTGGTACAAAAACGGATCGACGTGGAGGGAGCCGGAGAGTTGATATAAACATAAACAATGACTTCATAGGAAGAAATAACTAAGAGTTCTTTGTCGATCGATAACGATATTCTTTGGGCCTTAGTGACCGGGTTGTAGTCTGCTTTAGCAGCACATAGAGTACAGACGTGACTTCCTCGTGCCATATTCATAATAAAAGAAAGTAAAGTTCGATTCACTGCATTTATGTGATTACTTCTTTACCCATTCCCATTAGCTCGAAAAATGGAAAAAATTGTTTTAACTGAAGATGATGGTCCAGGGGCCAGATTACCTCATGCGAATGTTAGTTAAAATTTAATGAGGGGTTTGCGACGTTGGCTGGCCCACATGCTTTCACCCAGGGTACACACTTTTCACATTCTTTCAGGGGTTTTGGAAACCACCGAAACGTGTGTTCAAACGGTCTGAAGAACATTCCGAGTATTGATTGTCGGAATTGCACGATACGTTCACACAATGTTTCGCCGTATTGTCTCAACCAATTGTCCGCCATATCTGCCATTCTTCCACCGAGTGGCGTGTTGATTTGTCCCAGCCGACGCTATTGACCTTTCGTCGATTTCGTCGAATTTCTCAAAGTCAATTGGGAAATTCGCAAAGGCCCGGTTGTGTTAAAGCGGGAATTTGTTTCCTTTGATTCGAATTCTCTTTGAATGGATGTGAAATAAAACCGGGCGTCGGTTAGTGGCTGGCATCTCGCCGAGTTTCGGCTGGAGCCCCTACAATCACGTTGGCATCTCAACCTTCGTTCAGGTTTGGCGCAGATCTGGCTGAGTATTGGGCCCAAAAGCCGGGAGGGCCCGACTGCCAGTTATGAATTGAGCCCCTTCTATTTTTGGAGCGACAGCTCAATGGCAATAGGATTATCAATCAAGATTTTTGGCGGGACAGGTCTTCATTATTCCATCATGAAAGCGGACTTAATAAATTCGACACTTTTTTTTGCTTCCGAATGGAAGCATTGTATTTTTATTAATGTCCCATCCCCGGAGTATTAAAGATTCGATATGTCATCGTCCTTCGCACTTGTACTGAATTGGATGGTAATCATTGTCGTGATGATAAGAATCCACATCTAAATTATCCTTTTATTCCCTTATTTCTTATTATTTATAATACAGTAATTAGATTCTTCTTTATTTGAAAGACAGACAAATTTTCATTTTATTGAGATTTGTATTCATCATTTAAGGGTCCGGTGACAAATGTGTTTTTCTGTGAATAAACGTTATCGTATGTCTATCTGAGCGCGATAACGCGCTACCGAGCAGGACAAACTTTTTTTTATTCGGTATTGCATCATAAAGAAAAACAGATAATATCTTCATACCTGTGCATCTGAATTTTATTGTAGTACAAAACTGATATTGAGGGACTGCTGGTAGCACGATTTGAAGAGAATCCCAATTGGTTCATGTATAAACATTTGATGGCAGGCTGTTAACTGTGAAGTCAATTTTATAGCACACCAACATTATCAACAATACAATTCAATGTATATAGGATTCTTTACTGGGCGACATTTACGTTGATTCCTTTCCCTAAGGAAAATGCTAAAGAAATTCGTACTAAATTCCATGATCTAACAAGTGCTAAGGCCACATATAATGGTCACAGCTGAAAAATATATTTTCTTAAATCTATTTTAATTTTCTCGAACCATTTGACGTCGAATATTTTTCATTGTCGCATCCAATAGCACCCTAACCGGACACTTTTTTCTTGAATGTGAGTGGATAAGCCGTTTCATAATCGAAAACAATACGATTAATTCCCGTTTGTATCTGCAGTTACAACTTTACATTTCAAAAGATTCAGAGCATACAATTGCTAACTGAATTTAATCACATAGACTTTCTTAAATAGATATATTTCAGATCAGGATTATGATAAATCTTTCTTTAAACCTAAAGTGTCGGGGAAAATTTTGAAAGGTGCAATGAATGCAACTATTTTTATAGAACTACATGGTCCTCGGTTCGATTTTTTTCGAATTCGCGAGCTCTAAATTGCCTTTGTTTTTCCTTGGCCAGTTGTCGCCTTTTTCGCGGACGATAAAGTCTGCCTTCGTTTTTTCCGCGAGTTTCAAACGCTTTTCATGGGCCTGTGATTTTTCCTAATCCTGTTTCTTAGCAGCATCTTTTATTGTTTCGTTCGGCTGAGGTCTTCTTACCACAATTGTATTTTTAGGGGACACATTTGCATCATGCACTTGATTGAACGTATCAAGATCTTCTTCTAACATATTAATCCACAATATTTTTTCCTCTGTGCTCATTTGTATGATTTCACTTTTTTTATTGACTTTGAGGATTTTAGAGTTACTTTGAGTGTTACAGAGTGATTTATTACTCAATTGTTCCGCTGAGTTTTTCTTCTTCTCGGGCTGTTGGAGGTCAGGTTTAATGTTTAGGACAGGACCTGTCTTGGAATCTGCATGGCGTTGGAGTTTCACTTTTTCCACTATTTTTGCAATTGATTTTTTCTCAAAACTGGTATGTTTCACTAAGCGATACCTACCGATTTTCATTCCATTCTTAGTTGTTATATTTGCCCAGTATTTAGATTTTTTGGGTTTGAAATTTCCAGGTTGATAACCTATCGGCAGCACTGAACTTCCACTGGCTTTCGGAGATGAGTCCACTTAACTTGTTCTAATGTTGCCGAAAACGACGTAAATTGAGTGAAAATTATCTCGTGAGGTTCTTTGATGCAGCTCCAGTTTGAATGAGTTTGGGTTCAGTTTTCTATGCTTTTGAAAATTTCACCTTGGTGGGGATGCTTTGAATAACCTACGAGGAAGAATGCTCGAGTTTTCCTTTTTGCTACCGCACTTCATTTGCATTTGTTACCTATTGAGAGAAAAGATTAGTGATCGGTCCATTTTTTTATAGAGCAGTATCTCCTCCCCTGCGGGGAGATAATATTCTCCCTCACCCGCTCTATGGAATTGCAACCTGTTGAATTTTTCCCCCACATTTGCTTCACATAATTTTATTCATTCTATAACGTTGACAAACGTCCTAATTTCCACATTCTATATAATAACACATCACTATTATGTCCAATTGCTTTGGTAACCATGGACAAAGTTTTTTTATTTTACGCATATTTTCTTTCATTTAATAAATTTGTGATTGCAATGCTCCTTAGTCATGGCGGATTATATATAATTGGAAAATTTGCTTCCATTTCTTCATTAGATTCAACAGATTCTTCACTGTACCATACTTGAAAAGTCGTACACATATCCATAATGCCCTCGTCTTGGCAGTGTAATTTATCCTTGCCATACCTGATGTGTATTTTATACCCTCATTCACTCTTGAACTTATTTACATCAACGATGAGCATCAACAAGTAAATCTTCCCCTACACATTCTCATTTTGACTCCGTCGCGATCTTCCACATTTTTTGTGGAATGTATGCCTCATCGCTATCTGTATATTTATCAACACATGCGCATACTCTTTTATGGCGAAATTCAGGCGTTTGTCATTCCTCATACGATTCACGATCCGCGAGATATTTCTCGAGGGCCTCCAAATCGTGACCTTTCAGATTTTTAGACATTTTTACTACTGTAATATCTTTTTACGAATAACGAAAAGCGTGTCGCTCAATTTTCATAAAATCAGTGGCGGGGGTTGTATGATAAGAGTGGGGGTAATGCGCATCATATGAAATCCGCGGGAGTGGGAACATGTGTGACGCCGCCGCCGCAGAACTCTCTATGGTAGGGATAACGTGTGACGGTCATAGGCCTGTTATGTGCATAGTGGGGGGATTCTCCCCACTCTCATACGTAGCGCTATAAAACGCGACTGTTCTCAGTACATTGTGTTCAGTCGACCCGATTTCGTCCATTCATTTTTTCAACATGGGGAGCATCAACCAAAGATTCAGTGGTGCTGGCCAGCATGTGGTACTGTCCTAAGTTATATCTCCAAATAGATCGGAGCCAAAGCAAATTCGTATTGGTTTGCACGTTCCGTGTTTTGGTCAATTTCTTTCGGTTATACAGTGTATGGCCGTACACTCGAAATGCGGAGTATTGTCAATGTTACGTGAAGAATACGTGGGGCCTTTTTTCAACTATCTGGATGCTGTTACAGACTACTTTGACCCCGAGAAGTTTCATCCGAAGATCGTTCCCAATGTATCTGCAAATAAATTTGGGGTCATAAAAGTGAAATTGCACCGTAACTTTAAAAATGACTACGTAACCGTTGCTCGCGATACTGATGATAATCAGACTCATATGATGATGATGAGCCAGGGTATCACAACATTGAAAAACAAGGCTACCTGGATTGATCAGTGGCTCAATTTCTTGGAGACATTACCTCTCGAAAAATATAACGGATCTCTTGTACGATCAATTACAAGCGCTGTCATACATTATATACAATACAATAGAATGACAGCCACTGAAGATCTCCATCATCGCATACATGGAAATTTCGAAGAGATGTATCTCATGACTCTCGATGATCTTCGACGTACAATACCCTACGAAAATCTGGGATATTTGTATCAACTGTTTGGAAAATTATTTCATAATTGCTTCGATCATTTAGATAATTTCGTGGGAAGGGTTTATAGAACGTCCTCATATTGAAAACATATTCGATACCAAACACATGATATTGTAAATTATTTTAACCTTGAGAACCATTTGTAAAATAGAAAAAATGTATATTACTATTTCTTCAGACCTTCGACAGATTTTCAGATATAAAAAGAGATGGAAGGCAAAAAAATTTTGGATATTTTAAGAAAAAATCTTGGTATGCAAAAAAGCTACAAGTAATAAAGAGAGAGAGAGAGAGAAATAGGTAGAAAGAGACGAGATCGTTAAGAATTTTCCCAACGTTCTTCCATAGCCACGGCAAATTTATTGTCCTAAAAGTAGCTGAAAAAAATGCATTCATCTGACGCAGCATCCGGGCTCAAGGTACCGCGAAATACTACACCTGAAAAAATAGAAAGTTTCTCTCGACCCCTTCTGCACAACGACATTCCAAGACCCGACAAACTGTTGAACAACATTTTTTTGGGACCGTCACCCCAGGGGACCCGCCAGCGCGTCGTCCTCTTCAAAAGACATGTTGACCAAGGGAAACCCTGCTCGACATTTCTGGAGAAAGGGGGGGGGGGGATTCTGGGAATAAATTCACCAATCGTTCCCACTTACTACTGAGTATGATTTGAATATGCACATTCTGGTAGTTTTCCCACCTGAGACGATGATGGGTTAATTAAATTTTTCATTACGTATTGTCTATCAACCGTGCAATGAACATAGTAATTAGTAAAATTACAAACTGATTGCGAATTCATTCTCTAGACAATCGTAGTAGAATGTTTATCATATAGTATAATAAGCAAAATAACAATAGAGCAAGCGACACCAATGGCCAACGGGTAATCGCTAGTTTTAGCTGTCCATTTTCTGGTTCATTATCTGGCCATAGAGTCTTTCCACATTTCCCATTTCACAACGTAATTTCTTGTTTCTCAACGATTTCAGAGAACTTTAATTCATAGACATAAATTTATTATAAGTGTTATTCTCGTATTCTTACTTGCACATAAATCCGACTGAACAGAAATATTTAATTCGTGCATTTAAATTCTGCCCATGAATGATAGTTTTACATAAGATCAGAAGGAATCGTTTTACGAATTTCTGCAGAGATATGCGTAAAAATAATTAAGGATTAGAATAGCTGATTTGAATTATTTTATTACACATATAGCTTTGTTTCTGGATTTTTTAAACAATTTTTTCTTCACAATAGCGACATGGATTATCTATATTTTCAAACACGCTCATACCCGTTAAATTAATCTTGTAGTGTCAAGTAAGCGAGGAAAACATTTGGGTTACACTTTAAGAAAAACAAACTGCCTCCGGGAAAAGACATTATGATTTGGATGGTTTATAGTTGAGTTCCGGCTGCACTGGAAAACCTATCAGAAAAACTAATACGACAGGGCTGTTAGTTTTCGGTGTCCCAGGCTACGCTAACATCTGGAGTTTTATTAGCGACTTCCTGTTTTCCCAAGTTTGCTAACATATTTCCTTAACAAGTATATTTGTAAACTTATAATGAGAATCTTTCAATTGACACTAATAATAACAATAATAATAGAAATGGCTAATAATAATAATCGTATTATAATCGATTTGAATTTTAGTGATTTAATTTAGTAAAAACATGGTGGTCACAGGGACCCTACGTCGTACCAGAAGAGATATTTTGACAGTGGTCGAGGGTGATCGTCTGGGCGGAGGGAGGGTTTTGCCTAAAATTTTTCTACCAACAATCCTTATAATTAGAAACGCTAATAATAGTGCATCACATTAATGTTGATTTTAATGCAGGAGTTTGGAGAAATCAGAGGGAGATGATCAGACAAGCAACCCGCGATGCCACACTGACATGATTTGGGTTACCCACTTCCAAGAATGTAACGCTCTGATTACTCGTTTCTATTTCTACTATCGATCCTTGTGCTTTTTAAGTGCATCAATAAGTCAAGTCTCTCTCAACACTTTAAACTGTTACCGTAAGGAATGATTTGGAATTCCGTTCGAAGACATCGAGTAAAGCGCTTTATCTTTAACAAACTGCGTGATCAGTCACTACGAAGGTATTTGTAATTGCAAGTAGGGTTTCCGGTACTCGGAATGGTGAATAAACACTGGGTCGAAGTAACGACTGATTCCGGGATCAAGTATCTAAGTTTGCGAGGAGTTAGTCCCTTGATGGTTCTGATTGATCGTACATCGATTCTGATGCTAGGACAAATCGGAAATTAAATTTTAAGAAATTTTATACATACGTTTGTAGTTAACTTCCGAGTGTAAGTGAATTCGACGTTGATACCGCATCATTTTTATTGTGTTCATTACAGTTCGTCGATGGGTACGTGTTGGTATTCGGCAATCGACGCACCTTGTTCGCGTGATTTCGCAGAATATTCTTTCAATAAAGAGCTTTCTGCCAATTTAAACATCAAATCGTATTTGGTAATGAAATAGAATATTATCAGACACAGCAGGGCTTATCATAAATATTTAATTGAATAAAAAAATGTGGATCATAAAAACTCTGCATGACTCTCTACACACATCAAACAGACACAGTTCTAGATACAATAGTATATCGTGTTTCAGTATAACTCTGAAAATAACTTTTTAAAGTTATGGTTTTCAAAATTCCCGCTCCGAAAGCAATTCAAGGTCGACTCCAGCGCTCCCTTGACCCCTGGCACTTCTTCACCGGCAAATACTGTGAAGGTGACTCCCATATATACCACCAACCAGGACAGTGTTACCTGAGAAGGTGACCAGGATCCGGCCCCAAGATTTCCGTCTCCCATAACGGAATATTGGCTAGTCCCATTCAAACTCTTACTTCCTGCCAAAATATTTCCGATGTGCACGTAGACAGATACACACCTCAGCTACATGCAATCCCACAAAATGCAATCTTACCAAATTCCACGAATTCGGCAAATGATTCCCTAGATGACATGAGAGCTTGTACCGCTTGGGTCCCCTGAAGATTGCGGGTTATTTCCGCAACGCACCCCGCTGTGCTGCATATATCGGACAGTTCATAATGAAGTGTTGGACTGTGTCTTCGGCTCGTTCGCAGTCACAGGTCCTCAAGTTTCAAGTTTTTTAAACTGCTGATTCCACGACGGAATACTGTGGTTGACAAAGACATAAAGCTGTGAAAGACATAAAGATACCCATGCGAAATCTCTGCAAACCTTCGTTTGCAGAGACTTCTCTAAATGGTGGAAAGGTCTTCTTATCTTTCCTCGACACTGTCGCTGGACTGGACGCAAAGTGGGCCGTCTGCAACCACTGGATCTCACAACCCCTGCCTGGGCAAGGTTCGTTCTATCTTATCTTCAAAACCCGTGCGTTGCCGTCGTGGAACACAACGACAGTATTCCGTCGTGGAATACTGTCGTTGTGTTCGTCTTTGAAACAAATATGTTGAACTCTGATTGAATATATTGGAAGATCGGTATCCAGAGATATTCACTATGTTTTGAATACCATGTTTTTCTGCAAATTTCAACGTTTATTATTATCGTTTGCATTATCGAACTCGGTGAAGAGGACGTACTAATTTTTTAAACTGCTGAATCGCGTTTGAGTAATTACCCTGATCAGTTAAAAATAAAAAAATTGAAATCATTTGTCATGAGGTGAAAATTTTATGAGATCACTTGAAATTATCTGGTCCATGAAATCTCTTGGAATCGGAAACCATTGTGTCATGATATACGGCCGGGAATAACCCTTCAGAATGGTTCAACGTAGTTTTTTTGCGTTTCAAGCCATACGGCGTGGTTAGTAAACAAGTTAGAAAATAAAAAAACGAGAGCGGCTCTAGGGCTTCCCTGTGGAAGCAAAAAAGTTTTTTATCTACACAACAAAGTTCTCTTAACCATATATCTTCCACTTTGATCCATTATCTTGTCATTTTTCATGTCAAATGATAATCCCGTCACTGCAGAAATTGTATGGTAGTTTTCGCTGGAGTCTTTCAAAGTTAATTTTACCCCATCAAAGCAATTCTGTAATAACCGGAACCCGTGGTGATCTAATAATTGGCTATGAAGACTATAACGTGAATGCCCCAAAAGATTTCAGTTCGACTATCCAACTTTTTGACAAGTGATCTACCATATGTGAGGTCTGGCGAAAATAAATTTTTAGTAGTTTATAAAATGTTACTACAGTGAAACCAGCTATGGAACATCGCACTACGAGACCATACTTCATTTGTTGTAACATAATAACATTAAAAATTGCGACAGTTTAAATGTGGAAAAACGCGCTTGTTTTTTTTACGATTCAACATCGTACTTTGCATTTCAGTTTGCAGTATAAGACAGAGGCCACTTCAAAATCGATGAAGACAAATACTCTCCATAATCCTATTATATAGCATAGCGAAATCATCATTGAATAAGCGCCAATTTATTTTTCAGTAGAGCGATTTTTTAAAATCAGTTATGCAAAATTGAGGGAATAATATTTTGTACAAGGTGTAGAATTCAATGTTGCTATAGTTCTAAGTAGAAAAACGACTTGAGTATTTCAAAACTTTATTGATTTTCTGGTACTTATTAGGGTTCTTTCGCCGCGAGTAACAATCTATTCGATTCTAATCGAGTTGTAAATTCGATTAGTTGACTATACAAAATTAAACGTGGGAAACGTGATACGCCGAATAAATACTTGTACCACATATGAAATTGATCGAAAGAGGGATACGAAGAAAAAACGTGACACTCGAACTAGGAGAATAAAAAATGTTGGACACACAACACTTATTCAACAATTAAATATTACGATTTAGTCACTAGAAATGGAATACACTTAATAGTGGTGACAATTGACGAGCCACTTCGGGGGTTGAATAACAACTAACTCAGAGACTACAAATCTTAAAAAGTACAAATCTAACGGTGTGAAAGGGAAGAGGGAGTACATTTCGAGGATGAAAGGTGAAAGCGAAAATGTCATTGGTTAAATGGAAGAAGGAGTAGGGTACGATCGAAAAAGAGGGAAAGAGATTTGTTCAATTGGGTTTGCTATCAAAAATGCTAAAAACTGGCGAGTGGAGGTAAAGAAACGCAGGTCCGCTCGTGGGCCAGGTGAGAACTGAGGGGAAGTTTGGGACTGTCTAAGCGGGTGGTAAAAATTTTAATGGATTTAAAAGGTTGGTGGATTAGGGCGATTTTATAGGTGAATTTTATGAAGAAACGGAAAATTGCAAGTAATAATCAGAGAGAATGGATGGTGAAATGATGAAGGACTCGTGGGTAAGTCAAGAGGGGGAAATTTTTTGTTAGCATAGCAAAATTGTCTGTGATTAAAAATATAACTGGGGAATTTTTGTTAATGAGTTTGACTTGACTTACTCTTTTTTTAGCTAATTGGAACTACCAATCCCTCCAGACTATTTATTAACGCTTCGTCTTTTTTATCTCTTTTTAATTCTCTATATAATCTTATGGGGTGTCTCAAGAGTAAAGGGGGTGAGTCTTCGCGAATAAGTTGAATTATATAAATATACCTGTTTGGTCTACATAAGTAACGCGATCTTAACAGGATTTGTTATGTAGAAAGGGGGGGTCAGCTCACCGGTAAGGGGAGAAATTAATTCACTAAGGGATACGAGGGAGAATATTATGACGTACTCACCCAAGACCACGATCCGATTTTGGTCCAACGAGACAAGTCGGTAATGGCCTAAGTGTATGGTATCATGTAATTAGAGTACATCAATAGGTGTTGCATGTCAAACACGCCAAATAGATTTTTTATTTGGTATTTTCCATTCCCGTTTTCTTTAGTACAATTTAAATTCCTACCTTCAGCAAATTTTCCAATAAATCCATAAAAAACTTGAAATGTTCAGGCGCATTCCTTAGAGTCTAATAAAACTATAGAATGCTTTCGAATGTTTTTGGAATATTGATCACTTTATCTTTCAGTACTGTTTTTCTTTAAGAATTTTCATCGTTTCAGTAAAATAACTCTCAATTTCCCGCGTCTATAGGAATCGTTCTAACCTCTTTATTAATCGTAAACTCTGCGCGTGGAATTACTTTATAGATTCTTTTCCCCACATATTATATTGCCCACTGCAATAATCATTTTTCGGCTACAAAATTGTTTATTAGCAGGGTTATTGCTTTTTCTCGATCCTGAAACATTTTAAGTTTCATTTTCCCACTTCTATAATTTTTCATCGTCAGTATTGTCGCGACCATCATTGTAGGAACATCTCAACGGAGATCCTTCCCTTCTTTCGATATTAGTGTTATAGTTCACCCTTCTTGTTGTAAAATATATGTGAAATTGTGAATTAAAGGTGTTGTGTATCAATCAAATAAATTCCCATTCTCCTCAAAAGAACACATAAAACATCCACACAAGGAAAATCTCGGCGTGTAGTATATATTCGAAATATTCTGTGCAGGACAGATGCGTAGAATTTACAACTCTAGGAAATTCAAAATTGAATGTGGTATTCGAACGAATACAAAACAATAGGCCAAGCAAAGTTTCCGAAAACCATAAACTGGCAAGGTTGTTGTCATAATAACGCATTGAGTGTCCAACGAGACACATGTGCCCAAGCTCATCTGAGGCATTCCTGGTCGGTGGGGATGCACGTCAACCTCTCCGGGGTTCCTGAATTTAGTTATTAAATCCAATTAAACGACTCTAATCCTAATTACTGTTCCAAACACGGGCGTATTGATGTTTCGGAGAATTTCCATTCGATTCACTCTCTAACTGGGGTATCCAACAAGTGTCTGCCCCCCTTTGTGCGGCCCTTCTTCCGGAGTTTCCTCGGGCAATGCCCTTAATCTTCGCAGGGGGTTGGATGGGATGACCCTGCGCTTCACCCTGATATGTGGTTCACGACGCACATTTCAATTCCGTAAATATTTGGACTGATTTTGCGGGAGGACGCGTAAAGCGAGTCGGGGATAGTGCTAGGGGAAGCGGTATGGTGCGTGCCGGCACGTGCGACGAGTATACTTCCTTGCGAGGGGACAGGGGAAAGGAAGGGAACGATAGCTGGGGACGATGTGAGGGAGCCAACGGTGGTCAAGCGGCTTGGAATTAGAGAGAGGGAGTGAACAAAAAAAAAATACCAGTTGCCTTGTCACAATACATTTTTCTAAATACCCTGGCGAATGTCAGTACCCATTGTAGAGATAAAATATAGTAATCTGGTGAAGTCATAGGGTTTTGTCTGCCGATTTTTCTGCAATGAATATTTACTTTTTCCCTAGGTTCAATTTGACGGAAACTATCTCAAATACTCTGGAAAATATGCATTATGTCCTGGTAACAATTGAATTGTTTCTATGAAATGTACAAAAATCGACTACTCATGATGTTCTCTTTTTTTTATTAAAGCTTGTTGAAACCTAGAGGTTTATAAAGCTACAAACATATGTTTACAGGAATAATTTGGAGTTAACGAATTTCGTTTTTCGTTTTAATATGTTCGGGAGTTGAGCAGTTATACATTTATATTACATTACTTTAGAAAATTGTCTGTACTTAATAAACATTCCTTGTCCAAGTCTTTGAAGAATCATTGAATTTACTATGGTGGTCGGTATCCGAGCGATAGAAGACCGTGGATCATGGGATGTCTGTACTGCTCATAGAGAGGGCAGTTCCAGAGAACATGATCAAGGTCCTCACTCGGATGACCACATCTAGAAACGGCAGAATGTATCAATCCTTTACGTTTGAGGAAATAGCTCAGTGAGGTAATTTAGAATTGTAGAACTAGGGTTTACGTCTATTAGAGTTGAAGTTGCAGAAGTAGATGTGACCCCAATTAGGGGAATCTTCAGTGCATATTTCAAGTGTTTGGTTCAATGATTTTTTTTTAATTCTTCGCTAAAGGCTTCTTCATAATTTTCTCTTCAATTGAAATTCTAGTGAATCCATTCATATGCCTATTCATAACTCCATTGTCAAAAATTAGATTTTGTGAAGAACACATTAGAAAGTTATCAACTTTTGGTATCCATCAACTAGGAGTTCTACCCTGCTTGTTTTTGTTAGAGAAATAATCGAAATTTCGTTTACGCAAACTTGAGAGGAGAATAAAACTAACATTTGTTGTGAAATGCCTCACGGAGAAAGGAAAACGAACTCTCTTTCCAAAAATTGTCAGAGTTTCACTCCCTGCACTACCATCGCTATCGATTAATGGTATGAGGGGGAATGAGTAGGGGTAGCAACAGAAGCGTAAAAGTTCTAGTTTCTTATACATGTATGTGGTCTAAATCAATTTTGGCACAATTATGAGAGAACGTGAGGTATTTAACCTTTCAGGAGGGACTCCGATTTCTTGAAAAAATGAACTCATCCTTGAATATTTAAAGGTGCTGGCGTAAGATCGCAGTATCAAAAATTTTCACGCTCGGTACTAGCCACCCCCTGAACAGTGCCATCAGATTATACTCATGCATACCCCTGTAAATTTTCTCTCAGCATGAAAAGTTCAATTATGAAGTACAGAGATTATAAAGTAAGATGAGTACAAAGTTAAATTGGGAAAGTTGGAAAGTAAAATTGTTAAACCATAGCATCTCATTTTCCAATACGTGATCTCCTGTGAATCCCAGAATAGTCCGTGCAAGTAGAATATAAAAATTATTGATTCAGTAATCGGTGAAGTTACCAAATTGTCTTCTTTCCTCGAGAGAATTATACCGTTTTTATCAATTTTAATTTTTGGTGATATGTCGAAACAATTTTCATGTATTAATTTCATCGATGTAGGGTTACTTTTTAAAAACATAAGAACAGTTTATTGTCCATGAAAGAGGGTACAATTGATATTAATATTATACACTATATCTTGACTATTGAATACACACTTAAATACAGTCTTAAGACACTCATAAGCACACAAAAACAAAATGTCCAAGTCCTAATTGTCTAACCACGCGTCTATCGTCTATCTTTGCTCAAAACGAACTCTCACTCTGTCTCTCTTCTCAACCCTGGACTGGGTCTTAACGGGGTCACGTGGTCCTAGCAACCCTGGATCTCGCTGGCTGCAACAATTTCCGCCTCTCACATCTGTGGGCCTCACAAACCCACAAAATATGACCCTCTAAGTGCCTCTATCATACAGGCTTGCATCACTGTACCAATCCATGTCTATTTTCGGGATTTTCCCACAAATAACACTTACGATACGACTACAATATCATCTTATAGTCCTAGTACTATCTTGATAAAATACGGAGGACATCTGTCTATCACATTCGACCGGTTATCATTTTTACACTGGGGATTGCTCCATAATTTTTCCCGATACTACATCGATGTGAAAAATCAAAATAAATTTAATTTCTGACAACACAAGTTCCCTGAAGATGGGTAACAACTTAAAACCACAGCGAGGCTTAGCAGAATTTTCTGCCCTTATCATGACAAGTTGAAAACACTGGGAACTTAAGGGTACATTGAGTGACTTCAACACTTTGCGACTGAATTTTCTTTTCACGCGATATGAGTTCATTTAGTCAAATTTATTTGAAACGACAATCTTATAATTTATGTGACTGGATGAAGAGCTGCTATAGCTTAAGATATGACGGAATGAAATAATACTCAGTGTCAATAAATTTATGGAAATTAACAAATTTTCATATCAAGATACCCGACTACGTATATCGCCCAAATTAATATAGAGAGGGCCGATGGACAGACGAAGCTGATGCAGTCGCACTGAATAATTTCAATATTACACTGAAGGAAAAATATAATTTTGTCAATTAAATATTTTTCTGACAAGAATTTTAAACGCATTTTCCAATGGTAATTTTTGAGAAATGGTTTTTGCAAAACAAATACGATAAGCAAAATTATATTTCTCTCTCAGTGTAGGGTTAACACATATCCCCTCTTATTCTCTCACACCACCGATCGATACAATTAGAAATGAATTAGCCAGACTATAACGATTTTTGGAAAGAGAAGTCGTTCTCTCTCTTCGTTAGACGCCATAACGATAAGTAGTCTTAGTTCTTCAATTTACAAAGGGTAGTTTGTTATTAATAGTTAGTGTGATATAGATTGTTTGGATATGTTTATATCATTAAAATCAATTAAGTTTCTGTTGAAAATCTCTATATAATAGGTCAGGTACTTCCATGTATCGAATCATCTCCAAACTATTCTTTCCACTAACTCCGAAATTTAGTTGATGGTTTTAGCCAAAGTGACAGGATTTCGATTAACTAAATTAGTTATATTATAAATACCTCCCATGGACCCTTAAGAACTCCAAAGCCACAGGATGCGATTTAGTTGAAGGTATGATTCTTAAAGCTGCTATGCTGAAGGTACTTCACGTCTTCACAAAACTTTTCAATATCTGCATGAAGTGCGGTCTTTTCCCCACTCTGCGGAAAGTCGGCACACACCAGGAACTTCTCAGGGAGCGGATAAGCACGTCGAATCGCAAATCTTACCGCCCCACCTATCTCTCGTCGTTGGTTGGTAACTTTTGCGAAAAGCCCGTTCACCAGGTTCTCGTTACGGCAATCCTTACCAAGAGCAAGATTTCCGCGCGGCAATATGCTCGTCTGCCTGGGCACTTCACAGAACAGAAGATAAAATCTTGATGTACCAAGCCCTAGCTAGCCGGACGACCACCTGATTTTTGAAATCAGGCAACGTTATCTGAACCTGATGTGACACGTATTTATTTTTCTAGTCGGGTAACTGAACTGAACTGAACTGAACTGAACTGAACTGAACGCATAGTGGGTTGTCTGTGACCACTGAATATTGCAAGTGCTAATGGGGCGCGGGCCATTCCGGTTCTATATTCAAGACCGGCGCCTTGATGAATTAAGTGTCTGCAATTGCGTCTATTCCGAAGACAGAGTCCAAAACCTCATTATCCCGAGTGGAAATAATGTCAGGCGAGCCTGAGGTTTTATCAGAACTATATCTGGTGGTGGCCAGGTTCAACTGATCAAGCGAGAATTGATGAAGAACTGATCAGTTTTTGATTTACTCCGTCTGATCGGAATTACTCTGATCAGGTTCTGATATGGTGAGCTTGATCTGAACCCGAGGTGCGTTCAGCTATAATCACCTTGATCAAGTTCTGATGAGATGGACCTGCTCTTATACTGAAGGTCGTCTGCTTGCGATTATTCAAATCAGATTCTGATGAGTTCAACTTGAGCGGAAATCGAGCATTGTGCTTACAATTGTCATCTACTAGGCAGAGTACCGAGGGTAAATGTATATGTACAAAAAAAAGGGGAAACGCCTAGGTGCGCGTAACAGCAAGTGGTGCACACGTGTTGACCGCTTGCTCGGGCTACAACGACTTATCCGGAGAAAAGAGAAACAATGAAGAATTTCTCTACTCAATAAATTCCGTTTCCAAAAAAAGGCTCTTTGTCGAAATTTCCCCGAGCGTGCCCATCTCATCTGTGCCTAGCTAAAAGTGTCAATAAAGAAAAAATGGTTAAAAGATGGCGTGCACATTACTATGAAGATATTGCGACGCAACATCCACCGTACAGCATAGTCCGAGCGTTCCGTCGATCAAATCCGGATCTGTTTGACGGGATTAACTTCTGATCAAGTTCCATTTATCTAGCCTCATCAAATTCTGATCAGTTGGGTCTGACCAAATTCTCATTTGGTCATATTGATCAAGTTCGAAACGAGTGAAGGCCTTACATGCCTGATCAAGTTCTGATCCAATTCTCGAATCAGTACCCGATTATACATGAGGTCTGACTTGGTTCGAACTTGATACAGATCTGAGATAAATTTCCACTCGGGATGAACTGTTCGATATATGTCGCACAGCGGGAGTGCATCGCAGAAATAATGGGAAATCTTCAGTGCCCTGAGGCTGCACACGTTATTGTGTAGTCTAGGGAGACATTGACCACGATAGTGGGTTTTTGTAGAAAGTCCATGCGACTGAAGTGTGGAAGTGTTTGCCCGGTAATCGGAAATAGTTACTTCGACGAAGAGTGACAGTGTGAGTGGAACGAAACAACCCTGGTATTCGGAGACAGGGGTCATGGGGCAGGAACCTAGCAATCTTCTCCGGATAACCCTTGCCGAAATGGTGGCATGAATGACAACGAGTATCGAAAACACTCCCTGCGGGACCGCGTGGGCGTCGTAGGGGTAAACCTGGGGATGTGCGCGAGACGCGAATTCTAAAAACCATAACCTTGAACGGTTGTTTTCATAATTACGTACTGAAAGATTCTTCATATCATCGATTTCATCTTTTGTGAGTGAATTTTTTAACTGTATAATGTCAATTGATAATCTTTTCCATGCTGTCTAATACAGTGGTTTAATTAACAGCAATCAGAGATGTTTTATATTTTCAATGAGACAGTAGTCCCGTCCCGGAATCATAGGTGAATCTATAAGGCGCAAATCATCTGAAATTCGCACCTGATTCCAGTGATACTGAATATGACCCTGGTCGTCACGACGAGTTAAGATTTTGTTCCGATTCCCTGTTTAATCAGTACACAAACGGTGGTAGTTCTATAGTGTACGTCCGAAATCTACGCTTCGAGTGCCAAGTCTAATAAAAGTGAAAAATCATTCATCTTGATCATATTTCTGAAGAGGTTTTTTCCGATTAACTACTTTTCCCTGTCTTTCTATCGCTTCTTTTTCTAAACACTGCTGATTCTTGTATTTTATTTTACTTTATAATAGTTTTTTCTTCACCGATAGTCATTTTGTTTCTACCTGCCTGCATATTTTTCCCAGAGAAAAACTCTGTGAAACGTGTGGCACGCCATCACTACTACCGGCCTTCCTCGTATCGTCAATTAATAATGAGCTGGGCACGCTGTTTTGTTCGTTTCTCCTGTCAATTGTCAACAATTATAGTAATAATGGGGTCAATGTGTTTCTAAATAATGATATAAGGAAATATGTGGTATTCTTAGTCTTTGTTTGTTTTTGCAGATTAAAAATTTATCATTTGTATCACGAAAATGGTATAACCGACAATGCAGCCAATGCTTCAATAAATACATGGTCATAATTGATATTGACATCATGTTCTTATCGATATTGTCTTATTATAAAACTTTCTCTTCATTTTATTACTAAATGCGTGAGGTTAACATTTTGATCAACATTTAATACTGGTACTAATAACGAATAAATACGTACATTTTAAGAAAAAAAAAGTTGAATATTTAGAAATTCAAATGAATTTATAAATAACATCAATTCGAAGAGATTTGACGCATGAATCACATAACTCCAGCATATGATTACACGGCCGACCTTGCATATGGATACCAGATTCGAACTGCTGACAATAAGTGTTAAGTATCTAACTGTTTAGAAGTGTATAAGCATATGACACAACACCTGCACTCATTCGTTGAAATCTTGTATATGCTGCGCACGTGAAATTAATCGGATGCGCCGTAAAATAATACAGGGAATGCTGCGGTTGTATGATCTGAAGTTTATTGTACGCAGTTCGTAATATGGACAATAGGTTAGAAGCGTCTACTTCTTCCTTCGAATGTTCGAAGGTAACTGTTCCACAACTAATTTTATAAATCCATTCACCGTCTCGCCTACTTCTTCTGACAAGAGGGACCCATATTAAGGTTTAAATTTTTTTATGAATTTGGTTATATGAACCAAACCCAATGACTCTTGGTTTTAAACGGGACTTTATTGTGTGGCCTAAGTGAAGAACGCATGCAGCCAAGATTTACTTTACAACATGTCCTAGGAGATGAGCTTTGGGATCTTGTATTTTAATGGTCTATTGCTTCAAATGCTAAAATACTGAATATATAAAACTAGCAGACCCGGCCACGCGTTGCTGTGGCTAAGGTTTTAAAATCAGTTAAAATTGGATAAGTACTTTAAGAGTCCTTCGCGGACAAACAACGTGACACGTTTGTAGGTTTAACATAGCAGTGCCATCTATTGATTACTTACTCAACCCAGTCAATAGATATCGCCATCTGTTAAAATCATTTGGAGTTAACAGATTAGAATGTGTGAATGTCAAATATTAGACAAATAATTTGCAATAGAATAATATTGCAACTATAAATTAAGGTGTAAGCTATTATACCTTTTAAGTTGAATCAAACTGGACATGGCGCGCAAATTTCATTAAAATCGGTTGAGTAGTTTAAGAGTCCATCGCGGACAAACAACGTGACACATAATTTATATATATATATAGATAATCATGTGCACACATACAGGGTCCCAACACAAACTATTTATGACTTGAATAAGATGATAGTATTGAGTACGAAATTACTTACAAGTAGCAATAAATCAGGGTTTAACCCGTGACTAATACAACTTTCCATCAAATTATTAACCTGGAAACTGTTTTCTTAATTTTGCACAAGTCTAGATAAATTCAATGAGTCACTAGATTATGTCAGCACATCTACGGAGTCTCTAAACAATTACAAATATCGCGGTCATTGAAAAACTTTTTGAGAGTATTACGAGAATTAAAATATTTCTCGAAAGTTCCCAGTAATTCGAGAAACATTCTGGAGAGTCTCCCTAGACAGTGAGCTGGCCAAACTGTAATGATTCACTCTGTCCCGGTTTATCGATCTAATCGTTCTTCAAGCAAGTTTACACTTATTAAAACATGCTGGGGACCTTTTCTTCTGGACTTTTTGTTACTGAGCCTTTCCAAAAGGTTTTTCCAAAACACATCTCGTGACCAGACATGGTCAAGATACAATTTCTCTGTACAGTTTCAGGTGGTGCGAAATTTATTACCCTCTCTGAGTAGAGGTGAACCAGGGCCTCACTAGTTGTTTGTGAACTGTCGTTAATGACTATCATGCCCTTGGTGGCATCATAGTTGCAATAATATTTAGGAATTATTTTCGGGAATAATAATGAAACGCACTACGTGATTGGGAAAAGCCTTTCGGCATAAAAAAATCCACGTTTATTAATGGTTGAACAAAAGGAACTGCGAATGACGTCACAAATTACACTGTTGGATCTGACATGCACACACGCACACAGTTTTGTTTTTCTTTTAAGAGCTAATCGCGGATTTCTCAAACACACCGTTCTTAACTCATTCAGTTTGTTTATTAAAAACGCTTTAAGTTGGTCAAGAGGGATGAAATGTTCACTGCTTGACCGTTAATGAAAGGGTTGTGCGGCTAGCCATGCAGCTAAGTGCCACTGATCTCGGAATTATGTAAATTTACTGGATAGCTACACTTTGGAGAACTTTATCTCACGATTCTTAATCCTGCTCTGAAATACAACCATCAAGCTGTATACAAATTCTCGATACTACAAATGTATTAGGAGTGTGAATAAGTCTTTCCCGTTTTTTTCAAATTTTGAGCCTTTATTGTGAAAAAATGGTTACAAATGAATTATTGAAAGTATTGGCCATCGTCTTCTTGCGTTTGACACGAATCTTCATCAAGCAAAGTCGCCAATTCTTGATCTTCAAAGATTTGCGGCCGCCCGGAACGCTCCTTGTCTTCCACGTCGAAATCACCACTTTTGAAGCGTCGAAACCATCCGCGAACACTTGAATCATCGACACAACCTTCTCCATAAGCTCGGCAGCAGATTTCTTCAAATTGAACCAATAAAGTGAAACTTCCCGCAAATGACGTCGACTCGGCTCAAATTTCGACATTTTCACGATATCAAAAATTTATGATGCGAAAAAATTTCAACTAATGTGTTAGTGTGGAATTGTTGACAGATGAATAAGCTTTGATTATGACATATGTAACCATTGAATACTCGCACAGTATTGGTGGCGGCATCTCTTACAAAAAACGGGAAAGACTTATTCACACACCTAATATATTCTATCCAGGCACCCTATCAGACCCTGATCTATAAACAGATCAGGATCTGATGAAGTCGTGAATCGAAGCTAAAATTTCTACTCAGGTGGTGGGTCAACAAAAAAGAAGTGACTGAAATATTGTGACAAAATTATAAAAATCGGGAAAATAGCAGTCGTGATGAACCTAAAAACCGAGAGATCAGGTAAAACGGGGCGGAAAATGTCACCCTCCTCCACACTTTACCGTGGGAAGTATCACCCTCATCCCTACGTGCTTGTCATTCTCCCTTTCAGCTCGAAAGGCAATTTTGCGTGGGAAGAGACTGATCCATTTTCCAAGACTTGAGCATGAAATGCCCTCCATCATAGCTTTTCCATTGAAGACGACAAAACTTCTACGGTACTGGGCTAATAGTCACTTCAAAAATGGCACAAAATGGTGGATCAAAATGGCATATGATTGATTTAATAAACTCAACTTTCAACATAAAATAGTTAATATCATGTAGGATCAAGATTACAGAAAGATAGAATTTATTTATTATGTAAAAGTAACTAAGTTTTTTTTTAAATAGTGTACAGTCAAGTTTATATTAGAAGTAGAAGACGAGTATCCTCTCGCGCAACCGGTCAAGTCACAACTGACTCCGTATCGCTTTTCCAAATCCGAAAATGCACGGTTTTTCCTTCTTTCTTTAAACATTAACTTTCTCCCTGAGTCGTCAACAATGTAAGGTCTGTCCTGAGAATGACCCCCTATGGCCGGGCAAAAACCCACCGTCTTAGTATACAGAAAATCCTTAAAACTTGAAACATGACCGTCATAAAACTGTCATGTTCGACAGACACGTCTCCTTTTCCTCGCTTTTCTTACGTTAAAAACAAACACATAAATTACAGTGAAAAACTTAGCATCTTAATAAATCTTAACGTTAACTAATGTTATATTGTTCTCTGACACGTACGCGAATATCCGAAAGAACAAAGCACTCTTCACTCATTTCATGCATTCCACACTCATGTTTTCACTGAAATAATAATTTTTTCTCGACACAGGATTAGATTAAAGGGGAGTATTTATGTCAAAACTGATTACATTATTACAACTTCGTCGTGTTTCAAGATACATCAGGATGATATTACATCTAATCACTTAATCATTTCTACAAATACTAATGTGGTATCTTGTCTAACATTCTTTAGATTACTGTCAAGTGCAAATGTCTGTGAATAAACTAACTATTGAATCAGCAGTGCGTTGATTATCATTTTGCGGAAATCCAAGAATCTTCTTTTCTCTTAAATGTTGTCTCCTTAATTCTCAAAAATTTTTCACAATAATGAAGATTCAATACGAGGAAACTCAATGAGGAGAACAAGATCTATTGATACGTTAAACCAGTAGCAATCAATACGTTAATCAAGATCAATTAATACGTTAATGCGCCTCCGATATATGTGCTATGGAAATTCGTCCCCTCCTCTTCCCCTTCTCACAATTGGGCAACGAGAACAGGGATATTTTTTCGGCAGTGGGCATTAACTTTGGCATGTTCCATACCAATTCATCAAATATTGCACTCCTAAATTTTCATGTGTATGGTTCGATGAAAAAATAATAAATAATTGCTTTGTTATTTCTTTGTATAATTACCCACGAGTGAAAGGGCGATATGATGTCAGCGATTAAATTTCAGAACTTGTTTCAACGAAAATGGTAGAAACGCAAAGTTCTGATTTATTCTGCATGTTTAAACCTAGCATAAGAAATGTAAGTGTGAAAGCAGAAGTGTTTGCTTGGCGTGACAGTTTTATTGTGGTTGTTTTAAGGATTTTTGAGGATTTCGTTGCTCCATAAGGGTAGCCTTTACCTGGCCACATGAGGTAATTTCTGGCACCAAGATTGTATTGATAGAAAGTGAGAGTGAGTGCGAAGACCTCGTTTAAGGGGTTACTCTCCTGTGATCACTTCGAAAAATCGTTTTTTTTTCTTTATATTTTGACAGTAAAACCTATTGAAAACATGCTGTGAAAAATTCAGACCGAAATTCATAGTATTTAATAAGTTATAGCTCATAGTCGCCGACGTGTCGTAAGCGACTGTCTACCAGGCTCTAAATTTGAAACGCATTTTTCTCGAATCATCATTTTCTGAAACTGTCATGGTCCTAGAAAAAAAAGTATTCAACCGATTGCTTTAAAATTTACATATGTTGTTCTACTCATTTATAGTTATCGTCCCTACCAGAATTGTTTATTTTCGAAAATATTTTCATATTTTTTTAAAACGATTTTTAACGAAAAAGAACAAGATTTTCGTGATTTTTTTTTGAAGTTCGATATTTTTTTTTTCTTAATGAAAATGACCATGAGCAGTGAACTACCTTTTTTTTGTTGGGGACTACTTTGACTTAAAAAAAATATATGTTAAAAATGTAAAAAACCAAAAAAAAAAATTTTTTCGTATATTTCAAAATACAAATAAAAATATATTGAAAAATCAACATGATTGAAGTTTGTTGTCGCATAAAAAAAAAATTCCGAAAAAGTGGTAAAATATAGGCGTTCACATGAGAGTAACCCCTTAAATTAAATAAGGAAAATCAGCGTGTTCAGGTTTCCCAAATCGGAGTCAGGTCAGTTCGGACTTGACTGGTTGCGAGTGAGGATACACCTTGTCACTTACATGATAAGCCCATCTGTATTTGATTTGAATTAAATTGTGTTATTCTTTTAAAATGAAAAATCCCATGTTTGAGTAGTGAAATGTTAAATGCCAGTATTTGGTACAGAAAATTGGTAATAAAAATAAAATTAATATTGTTTTCGCGCGTAACCTATTAATATCATGTTAGCGTCCAAGATCACAATTATTGTTGTCACAGTATAAGCGAAAGGAAACTGATAATGACTAGAACATTTGTTTACTATTTTTACAGATATTGATGCATTGCCACTCGACGATGGTGACTACTCGGAAAATAACGCAGTGGGTCCCCTGCGCGGCTCGCAACAAAAGTGAGTGATTATTTCCAAATCAGTTTTAGAAATTGTGCTTTTCGTTCGCTGTAGAGTAGTTCTTCAATTCATTTTATTATGCCATAGAATAGTTTTTAGGTTTTCATAGATATTACCTTTGACCTCGCTTGTAATTTTTAATTTCTCTGGGGGAAAAAATGAGGGATTTCATTTAGCTTTGGTATCCGTATCATTTCATGCATGAACAAAATTTTTATACCACAATCATACCGTTATTGTTGCACCACAGTATGTCGTTCACGATGACTAAAGTCAACAAACATGCGGTCTTCATACTGACAACGACTGTTTCGAACACAGCCCATCGTTCGTTGACGGCGATGGAATTGCCTTTCGAAATGTCAGATTTTCGTACATGACAACGAGATTGTATTTAATTAACCAATTTCGGAATACACATCAGAGAGCCCGATAAGCGCGATAGTAATAACCGGGAGAAATAGCAGCGCTCAGGTGGTAGGTGAAGTAACCACATTGACACGACAAATACAGCTGATGCATCGCAAGTAGTATTTGTTCCAAAAATCAAATAGTATATTTTGATACAAGTGTGAAGGGGTGGCAATAAGTATGAAGTTGGCGACTCGAGGTGAAACCGAGGGCTACCAATCGCACGAGTTAAGGGGTTACTCTCATGTGAACGCCTACATTTTACCACTTTTTAGGAAATTTTTTTTTATGCGACAACAAAATTCAATCATTTTAATTTTTTAATATATTTATATTTGTATTTTGAAATGTACAAAAAAAATTTTTTTTTTCGTTTTTTACATTTTTAACATATATTTTTTTAAAGTCAAAGTAGTCCCCAACAAAAAAAGGTAGTTCACTGGTCATGGTGATAGCGGCTGTTCATGTTGTCTGAGATAAAAAAATCGAATGAATTATTATTCAGTAGATCTGCGGCTATCGTCCCTACCAAATATAATCAATTTCGTTAAAAAAAAAAATATCGAACTTCAAAAAAAATCACGAAAATCTAGTTCTTTTTCGTTAAAAATCGTTTTAAAAGAATATGAAAATATTTTCGAAAATAAACAATTGTGGTAGGGACGATAACTATAAAAGAGTAGAAGAACATATGTAAACTTTAAAGCAATCGGTTGAATACTTTTTTTTCTAGGACCATGACAGTTTCAGAACATGATGATTTGATGAAAATGCGTTTAAATTTTAAAGCCTGGTAGACTGTCGCTTACGACATGTCGGCGACTATGAGCTGTAACTTATCAAATACTATGAATTTCGGTCTGAATTTTTCACAGCATGTTTTCAATAGGTTTTACTGTCAAAATATTTTTAAAAAATCGATTTTTCGAAGTGATCACATGAGAGTAACCCCTTAAAACACCCCGTCGCACGTATATCCGAACTATACTTTTTGTTAGTGATGTTACATTCAGGGAGTGGCGAACTGTGTCATTTTTGTTTACTAGTAAAGGTTCTTTATTTAAAAGTTTTAACTTTTCGTTTACAACAATACGAAAAGACACTTTTCGACATGGGCTAAATGTAGCAGCAGTGACAAAAAAATCTATTAACGGAAGATGATGTCCGAGGAGCAAGATTACCTTATACAATTGTTAGTCAAAATTTAGAAGCGGATTTAAGACGCTAGTTAGTTTGTTGGAATTTTAACGCTAATGTGTTAAATTTGACTTAATCAGAGGGGGAGAACTTATCAGGAAGAAGCGAGAATGTTCATGTTAATATTATTGACGTTAGTAATATTCTCATGTGGGATGTTGTGACACTTGTTATCTATTAAAGTGGTTCGTCGCGGGTCTGCCGTCAATCAAGTTGCCAATCGGAAGCGAGACACTCATGGAACGCTCTAGAAGCACATTTGATTTTCTCCTCTTCCCCTCCAGGTACCTCTCGTTTCTCGAGCTAATTTTTTTTTATTTTTGCAATACCCGTTAACCCACCAAATATACGAGCCGCACTTTATTAATAATAAAATGACACTAGAAGCATTAATAACGTGTGCACTGCTTATTGACCTTCATCTCACAGAGTCTTCCTTCTCCTCACTGGTCAAACTGGATCGAAAATCCACGAGATCAATTGAATCCATTAACATTATCTAACCTCCTTTTTTGGAATACGGAATGTTCCTCAGTCTCCCGCCGAGTAGCGCGTCAATTTGTCCCAACCGACGCTATGAACCTCTTGAGGAGAATTTTTCAAGTTCGATTGAAAAATGGGCAAATAATTGATCAATCAAAATCAAGATGTAGAATGGGAATTCCACGGCAATCGAACCAGCCTGTGATTTCGACTTGCCCACATTCGTGAGCGATATTTATATAATGGAACCGATGATTTCTAATTTTTTAATTAGAATAATAAACTTGTTAAAATGAGTTCACCCGTAAATGCGGGAAAAATTACGAATAAAATTATTGGGACCTGAAACGTCAGTTGCTGCTAAAATTAATAGGGATACGGATCAGAGTAATAATAATAATAATAATAATAAATCTATTAATATATTGTATCAAGAAAAGAGAAAAGATAATTTTCACATGCAGTGGGGAAAAATCGATATTCTTAATGATAATAAGTGTATACTCCCACGACCGAACGTGGAACAGTCCGGTTTGTCAATTGTACTGACCGAAATAGACCAGTTAAATACACTATCTTAATATGACGCCAGAGTAATTTTATTAACAACCGATTCCTGACGAATCAACCAAACAACCCCTTGCACACAACAATAGTTTCGAATAATATTTCGTGTGTATTTGTTCTAGCCGAGGCTATGGACTTCTCACGGAAAAGTTTTTCAGCTTGATTAAGAAATTAGCTAATAGGTGACAGGTTGCTTTACACGGAGTCGACAAGTGTTTGATTTGCCAACTTAACGGACGCGATTAATATGCGGTCTTTTTTCAATATTTTCCGTAAGTTGCTCAAATTTTCCATTAGCGTTCTGCCATTACAAAAATTCCGTGTAATTTGCAAATTATAGATTTTTTATTGGGCTAATAAACGTCTTTCGCAAAATTTTCGAAATCGTAAAATCATAAATTACGTTTATAAATAGTAATTTATGTTTTCAGATTCGCAATTTATGTTTCTTGAGACGTCATTTACGTGTTTAAAAATCACATAAATTATGTTTTAAATCTCGAATTTAAGGATTAGTTTTTTTTGTCTCTGTATAGGAAGAACTTCAGTGCAGCAATAACAGTAAAAAAGATAATGAGAAAAAACGTTATTATTAATCCACTTGACTTTAGGAGTATCGATTCTCTGTTACTTTGAGCATGAAGCACATGGTTTTTCAATAGTTTGCCAATTTTCTTTTATAATTACTGGGTCTGACATTTCTTACAAGTATAGAAACATTTAATTATTCCATTAGTAAAAATTGCGTTTTTTCAATTTTCGAAATTTGATTTATTTCCGTTATATTTTTGCCTGTAAACGTCACCCGTAACGGACCTCTATCCTTCCAGTACATTGAAAGATTATTGAAAACTCCGACAAAAACTTCAAAAATGTTCACCACATGTCTAACCATAACATGGGGTAAACTGCTCATTAACGAAAAACTTAAGAAATCTTACAAGTTTCCATAGTGTGCGGAGTATTTCATTTTTAGGAATAGCGATTCCTTCTTCATCACGTTTATCGAGTATTCAATCTATTTCCAGAATCCGTTAAGTTTTGCACAGGGAAGAGTCCTGGATGAAATCGCAACAATTGTTGTTTTATGATTTTTCCACGGATCTCCTCTATATACGGAGTAATGTTCATGTTGCCACTGACTGAAGTAAAGAGAAGTAATTGAACTCTTTCACATTCAAATGCAAAAGCAATCATCTCAGCTCATATGATATAAACAAACCGAAACACACTTTCCTAAATGGGTGCCAGTAACCAAACGAAATCCCCTCATTTACTTCATTTTACCCCCAACATGGAATATTTCCTTAAATAATTAAGGTACGAAAAATAGTAATTCAACAACTTTGGTGCAAATTTTATTCAGGAATATTTATTGTGTTTGGTGAATGTCTTGATTTAGGGTGGCGGGGATGTTCGAAGATCCCCGAGTTGAAATAATCATTGAAGATTTTGTTTAATGAATTATGATTATTTATTGAAGGCTTTGAATCACTGTTCCTCACTGAACAAAATATGTTCGTCTGCGTTGATCGTACCATTCGATACGAGTCACTTACATCTTCTAATACCGTTGAATCACTGATAACATTATGTAACAACAACACACGTTTGTTACACTCGAGCTAACAATTTAATATCACTCGAGATATGTAAGGGCTTCTATTTTTATTTTGTCTTTGGAGGAATCACTTATGAGTAACACAGACACCTTTTTTAAATTGGTATTTATTTTTATAAATGATAAGGGTACACGAGCAAGCGAGAAAGATAGAGTGATTTTAGTTTTGGAATTTAGGTTGCACTTTAGGTTGCTTTGTCTTTGAGATCACGCAGTTACAAAATTGAGGGTTTTAGGCTACCCTTTCGCACGATGTCACTGATAGAACTAACTTTTGTCTAAGAGGTTCGAGGGCTGGAGGAGGGAATCCTCTCTTCGTCACAACTCCCAAGGATTCTGATTGGTTAAAAGAAACATAGAACCCCACCCTTCGAGCTGGATATTTGAATTTGGAATGTAAGGGAAAATTCTTTTGCATGTGTTAGGAATTAGCCGTTGGGGAAAAATGAACCCTTGGAAAAGAAGTAAGTACACGGCTGGCAAAGGATTATGTCATAAACTGGACTCTACGTATGAAAGGATTGACAAACCCTGTCTTCCAACATTTGAAGAAAAAATTAGAGAAAAGAAGAAGAAAAAGGAAGGGAACCAGGAACGCGTATAATTTATGGCGGACCCTTGAAAAGTAGAAAGTGAATGGGAAAGTTTGAGCCTCCAGCCCTCGACCTCTCGTTATTATATATATTCCTAAATTATTATTACTGCTACTTAATATTATTAAATTCCGACAAGAAATCATTTCGTTGTTGGAGACAAAACACATTAACTACTTTAATTAAAATGGTGTTTTGTTGAATTTCCTACTGCGGAGGTAATAGATGCTGATCTACAGACTTGATTAGCATTTCGCATTATTGATTACGATGGCTTAGTTTCTATATCAAGTAAGTAGTCAAGTCGACTCCACTACCTGATTGACCCGTTACGGTATTAACGTTAGTTTTTCGATTAATTTGCGTTAAATTTGGGTGACTGTACTAGACCTGACCGTTGCCTCGGAAAGGGCCGATGATTGTCGTAATTAGTCGATTATCTGGACGTCGAAACTTCTCGGAATCATACTTCCGTTGCAAACATATTGTTCAAAACTTTTTTCGGTATCGCAAATCGTTCCTAGGATAAATTTCTTCGAATAGCTGAAAATCTAGTGTCTATTTCAGATCGATTAATTACTGCAAGGAGGTACCCCCTCCCCCTCTCACTCTTTTCATTTATGGCGAAATGTTCCGTAAAAAATATTCTCCGCCATTACTGGCTTCCCGAATTTTTCTGCATTTCCTCTCCCCACATTTCCCTCAAGAGGATTCCCTAGTGAGCACAGACGATGATTTATCACACAAAGATAACGACACTCGGGACACCAGCACCAGGACCGAGAACAGGCTATCGGCCCCCCGAATCCAGTCAAAAAAATCCTTCCAAACAACATATACACACAGCCCCCTAAACTCTCGGCTCAACATTATACATAATATTGGATTTAAGAAGAAGAAGAAGCTGCTCCCCTATTCGTCATCCTTCAAGATGTTAACGCTAAATGACTCACTCCTGTGACAGTCGTTTTGGAGAGCACTACGCGCCGAACCTAGAAAAATAGTTTTTGGGGATTAATTGTGCGGACAGATATTGACAGCTCCAGAAGAGCGAACAAGGAGACGAGGCCTGCAATCTGCAGTTACGAGGACTTAGACAATTTGGAAGTAGTGAAGTGTTGGAGAATCCGCTCGGAGAGAAAAATCGGTGAATTTATATAGTGTGATTCCGATAAAAATTACTATGCTGTCTTACAATCTCGGCGCAAAATGCAGGCTCGAGAAAAATGACTAGGCGACCGAATAAGATTTCTTAATCAGCTTAGGAAAATCTCAATATCGACCTCGTAAAAATTCAAAGTCTAATGGACAGCGAGGGGCTAAGCGCCGGATTTAACAGCTCCCGTAACGGAGTCCAACGTGGCAATAATCGAATATATTCAGTGCTTATCATCACCAGTAACCAAGGGATGATAAAATAAACGGATTTACATGAGAATTTTCAGAGGATTTCTATGAATTTTTCATTCAAACTTAAATAAAAATTGATAGACCTTCATATTTTATCGAATTGATAGATAAAAATTAATAGACCTTCAAATTTTATAGACTTGTAGGGTTACTTCGAAAAGATAAAAACAGTTTATTTCTAGTAAAAAGACGTACAATTGATTTTTACACTATATTCACTATTTTAACACACTTGATGTACTTTACAATCTTTAAACACTCTTAAGTACACTCTTCAATACGCAACACAAAAACGTCTAAATCTACGTCTATCTTTTAAAACTCGTCTAACGTCTATCGCTGCTCAGTAACGGCTCTGACCCTGTCCCTCTTCTCAACCCTGGACTTGGTCCTAATCGCGTCACGTGGTCCTAGCATCCCCTGGACCACGCTGGCTATAACGATCTCCGCCTGTCACATCTTTGGGACTCATAAACCCACAAAATATGATCCTCTGAGTGCTTCTATAGTACAGGCTTCCATTCCTGCACCAATCTATATAACTTATAGCTCTAGACTATCTAAATAAAATACGAAGAACATCTGTCGAT
Source organism: Diachasmimorpha longicaudata (assembly GCF_034640455.1). NCBI lineage: Eukaryota > Metazoa > Arthropoda > Insecta > Hymenoptera > Braconidae > Diachasmimorpha > Diachasmimorpha longicaudata. Next base: position 1,660,375 of record NC_087240.1, read on the forward strand.
AATACTTGACAGGTTATTATTTCTACACTGGGGATTTCCCTATAATTATTCGTGATACTACAAAACTGATAGATAAAAACTGATAGACCTTCACATTCCAGTATTCTAGCATTTTGCACGTCGATTCTAGTGTCTGGTACAGTAATTTGTCCACGATGTTTCTCTCCGGACGGATAAGCGGAAATTTTAGCGAGAAGTGCAGCTACGAACAGTTCTTCGTGAGGAAGGAGAAGTCCGACGCCCTCGTTTCATTAGTACCCCGTGGTTTTCTATGTTCCTCCATTCATCATCCCTGTTAAATACTTTCCTCCAACGGTGAACCCTACATGTTTTTATTCCCCCATTTAATCCTATTTATTATGAATGATAGATTCTCGCCCCCTTGTCATGACTTGCTCGCCCCGTTCCTCCGGGGATTAAGAGCCTTCTTTTTTTTCTTTGGTTAGAGGTAAAGTGTGTCCGAAGAGTCGCTTGACCTTAGCCATCTCCCCTTTACCATTTTTCAAAATGCCGGGAATTATTGTGGGAAATTATGGTGGTGAAAATTAAGTTTTCTTTTTACTTGATCGGCTATATTAATTCATTTATTTTTATTTTTATGATCGACGTCCCTCTGATTTGAGCAGCCTAACCCACGTTTCAGGCCCGAATAATGTTATGGGTAATTTTGTTGATCATTTACTGGTTAGTTAATTCCTACAATTTTATGATTTTTACTGAAAAAATAAAAATGCTCGGGTCTGCGCCGAGTGGCGCAGGCGGTAGAGACCCGACCCTTTAAGAATAATGCTTGGGGTTCGTTCCCCTCAATTACAATTTTAAAAACCGACTGTAATGGTTGGGCGAGTGTGTGGATGGATGGGACCCTGCACTATCGGCCGACTGTACGGTAGAGGTTTTCCATGGTTTCCCTCTACTCCTGTGCAAATGCAGTACAGTTGGGGAAAAAAGTCGGTCCCATGGCACCGCAGGGGAAGGGAAAAACAAAAAGTGTAGGAAGAGAGGAGAAAGGCTAAGAGAGGCGGGAGATGTAAAAACAACGGAAATACGTTGTAACATCAAGGATATAAACAAATAATAATAATAAAAATGCTCGGTCATATTATATAAAATATTGTGCCAATTCAGGTATCTCGAGGTCACAGGCTGGTTCAGGTGACATGGAATTCCCGATCAATATCTTGATTTTGATTGATCAATAGTTGGCCAATTTCTCAATTGAACTTGAAAAATTCTCCTCGAGAGGTCCATAGCATCGGCTGGGTCTAGACTGTTAAGAGGGTTCCGCAGAGTAACTTAGACTCCATTCTTGTCAACGCAATGATTATTTATTAGTTAAACTTTGGTACGAAAAAAAATAAAAATTCGAAGAGAATTAAAACCAGAGAAAAAATTTCCGCTTTAACCCAACCGGGAATCGAACCCGGGTCTGCCAGTATCGCGCCGGCTACTATTATTATTTTTTTATTTCTTAACCAAGTTTTTATTCATAATACAACAGTTATTATTTACAATATTTACAAACCTTAAAAACTAGTATAAAAAAAAATGGTTTCTTTTATAATAAAAAAAAAAAGATATATAAACTTTGGCCTGTAGAGACTCTCTAGCTTATTTCGTAACGGTAATACTCTATGGTATTTATATAAAATAATCAGAAACAGGGTATATCCTATGGTGAGGTTTATACAATATATAATGTATCAAGTAAGTTGTTTTATAATAAAGTGCTTAAAAAAAAAAAAAGGTATGTATATAAAGATTGCCTGGGTGTATAAAAAAAAAAGCACAACAGTATTTGCAAATTGATTAAAGTTAAACGAACGAGATTTTTTTCCCCTTTCTCTTTCCTTCTCTTTATCAATAAACAAAAATAAAAAAGAAAAAAAAAAAAAAAAAAAAAATCTCTAATTGTGAATACAATTTTTTTGGTTCACTTAAGTATGTATGAATCATTGATCATGAGTCATTGTTGCGATGAATTATTGAGCTGATATATATGTTAATCCGACTCTAACTTAAAAAGAGAGAATTTTAAGGAGGACGATAATTGTGACGATGAAATCGATTTCGACGTCTATCTTTATTTTTATTTTTATTCAATTGTTTGAAGAGTTCTTCGCGAATTTTCAATTCCCTCATGTGCCTGTCGCCCGGGTTCAGCCACCAAAATTGCTTATTTACTCTAGAGAAATCTTCAAAATCCACTTTTGGGATGTCTCTCGAATATACGAATTCTTTATTTTCAAAATCGTCTATGGGGATTTTTTTGTTATTTTTATGTCTGCTAATGTGGAATAAGACTGGTCTGTTCAGTTCGTCCTGAAACAAACCAATTCTATCATAATACGTAAAGTATTGGGGTTTTATACACCCACAGCGAGCTCTTCCCACAGCCTCGTCTGCTGGGAACTCCGCAAGTGCATTAATAGTTTCGTTTTTGATGATTTTAAGTTTATTATAGTAATTTCGACTTAATCTGAGAATAAAGTTATCGATTCTTGGAATTTCAGCTCTGCTGTAGAGAATTTTATTACTGACATTATGATAGTAGTTTGAATGTTCGGAGCGATGTAAAAAAAGAGAAGTTCTCAGACTTTTCCTTTCAAAAACTCGTAATCGTTCGATCTGATGAGCGCCCATATTCCAAAGAATCTCAGAACCGTATGTCAAAAGGGGTCTGATGAGTAACAAATAGCATATTACTCTGGCCTTTTTATTAACAAATTTATTGTGAAACAGAAATCCCAGAGACTTGAATCTACTCCGAGCTTTTTCTATTTGAATATCAAAATGTTTGGAACCACGGATTAGGTAATCCAAATGGATTCCCAGGTATTTAACTGTATTATTGTAAGGAACAATAGTCTCTACGCCCGTGGACTGCTCTTCGATTTTTATCTCATATTGTTTAATGCTTGCAATTTGTTTTTTAGACATATTTTTGTGCAGATTTCGAAACAGGATTGTCTCACTTTTGGAAGGGTTAACTTTAAGGTTCCATGTAGAGTATAATTTACATACTTTATCAATTAGATTATTTAATTTACGTGAGATGACATTTGCGTCACGACCAGCGGCGTAGACAATCCTGTCATCCGCATATGCAATCGAGTAAGTGTCGTTGCCAGAATTCAGATCAAAGGAATCGATCATGTTAGCCGTAAAGATGGAAAATAAACAGGGGGAGTTGATTGTTCCTTGCTGTAAGCCCTCTGTTATTTTGAAGATTGAGCTCAACGAGTTATTATGATTTATCACTCTAAATTCTTTACCATGGATCATATCCCAGACTGTTCGAATGAGATGTAAGGGAAATTTTTTCTTGATAAGGATAAAAATAAGGCCGTTCAGCCAAACACTGTCAAAAGCCTTTTCGAGATCCAGGAGGACAGCACCAACCATTTTATTCTCAAATAAATGATTGTTTAAGTCTGTAAGTAATTTATTAACTGCATGTAGTGTTGAATGTTGATTCCTGAAACCATATTGATTGTTTGGGATCAGGTTATTTTTATTTACGTGAGACATGATCGAGTTGTTGATGACTGCTTCAAATATCTTACTAAGTGCGGGAGTCATACTGATCGGTCGGTAACTAGCGGGGTCGGTGTGACTTTTCCCTTTTTTGTGAATAGGGATAACAATGGCAGTTTTCCAAATTTTGGGGTAATAATAATTATTCAAAGCGTTGTTCATTATTATAGTGAGGTGTGTTATCATTATTTGGGGTAAATGTTTAATAATTATCGGAGGGATTCTGTCTATTCCACTCGAGATTTTGTTCGGAAGATATTTGAGGATTAATTTAACTGTTGATTCATCGGTAAAATATTTTTCTGCATCCGTTACGTTACTGGGCTTCGTAGCTATATTTTGGTTGTTGAAAGTGGTGAAGGTAACTCCATTTTTCAAATCTGAATTTAAATTAGTGCGAAATTCTTGAATTTTAAAATCGATCAAAGTTTTAAGGCGGGAACCTTCATTAAGATAACGGGGTGAATTAACTCGTTGATAATGTGCTCCCATTATGTTAATCAAGTCAGTATCATTGTTAATGATGAATTCGTTATTTAGAATCGGGATATTGTCAGTGTTACAGTTGGCTTCATGAATTAGTGAGTCATTATTTGCATCAATTCTGAGTTCTTTAATTTCTTGTTTTAATTTGGGTCTAAAAATGTTATTGATAGTTGGCATGAATTTTTTTGAGTCTCTGAAGTCAATCTTTTTATAAATGTTTTGCCAGTATTTTTCAACTGCGGATGAGAAAGCCGATTTTAGCTTTTTTTTACATGCAGTTAGTAAATCGTGGACTCGTAGGGTATGTGCGCAGTTCCTTCCTGGATCTGATTTTATACATCTGTGATATAATGTTAAAAGCTTCGACTTCAATTTTTGTAATTTTAGAATTTTTTTATTAGAATATTTGTATATGTTGCCCGAGGGAGTTCCTTTGGGGACTTGGGAATCAATGGATGTGACGATAAAATTAGTGAATTCTTGAATATATTCGTCGATTTCAGCGTTGGATAAGTTACGATTGTTTGGGATGATTATGGGATAATTATTTTTGAGATATTCAGAGAAAGTATTCCAGTTTGTATTTTTGTAAAGGTGAAATTGTTTCTCATTAGAATTTGATAAATTAATACTCATCGAGTGATTCAACTCGATTTGAATTGCTAAGGCTTTATGGTCGCTATCATAGCTGAACGTGGGAATCTTGTTATTTGTTAGATTTTTGATATAGAGTCTGGTATCGATTAGAGCAAGGTCAAGAAACGATTGCGCCTGAATATAAGTAAAACCGTTCGGGGAAATGAGATTTAATTTCAACTCATGCTCCCGTGCGAGCTCCCAGTTCCGGAGCTGTCGGCCTCTGTAATTATTATAAAAATCCCCGTAGGCATGGTGTCTTGCATTAAGATCTCCCATAATTATGTAATAATTGTTTAAGTCTGAGAGTCTGAGTTCCTCAAATAAGAAGTTCAGTTCTCTCAGAAAGACGTCTTTCCTATTTATAGCGTTCGTGGCATAAACACTGACGACAAACAGCGACTTGGAATTTGAAGTTTCAATTTTTATAATAGAATATTCTAAAATGAGATTATCCCTTGAATTTGGGTAATTTATTATTTTAAAATTAATATCTTTGCGGATAATTATCGCCGAACCTCCTGAAAACTTTGAATTAGATCTGTCACTTCTGATCATGGTATAATTGTCAAATCTAACCTTATGCTTGATGTTTAGTTTGGTTTCACCAATTAAAGCGATATCGACATTGTTGTTATCAATGAAAGTCTGCAGAAAGAAACGTCTTTGTTGTGAGACGATAGAGTTGACATTTATGGAAATAATATTTAATCCATTTATGAGTATCGGATTATCTATATTGTCAAGATGTGACTGTTGATTATTGATTCTCGACGCCATTTAGATTGAGGTGTTTTAGAATCTTATCAATATTTTGTTTATTTGCCTTGACCTGATCAGAGATGGGTTTCAAGGACGCAGTTATTGCTGCAATAATATCATTCTTCATGGGGTCTGCCCATTTTGGAATGATCTCTGTATCAGTATTATTATCTTCGTTAATATTATGATTGTTGTGATTGGGCTGTCGAATATTGATTTGAGAGGGTGCTCTCTGATTTCTATTAACTTGAGATGTTTTTGTATTCTTTGGTTTGGTCATATCGGCGAATGAAATACCGGGGGTGACTTTGTTGCTGTACGCTTTGATTTTATCAATTCTGTTCTGATCTGAAGTTTTTTTATTAGAGTTGACAATTTTCAAAGCTTCTTTGAAATAAATGCAGCCCCTGTAATTCGCAGGGTGTCCTGATTGACCACAGTTGGCGCATTTCAAAAGTTCTATGGGAGAATCTTTGTTCAAATGACATTTACCCGGCTCATGATTGCCGCTACATTTAACACATCGGTAAGGAAGAGCGCAACTTCCCGCCGCGTGAGCCAGCTTCTGGCATCGTTTACATTGGAAAATTTTGGTTTTACGCAAAGGTTCCCATTTGATTTTTTGAAAGAGGAATTTTTTAATCTTAGTGATTTCAGCAATGTTGGAGTTACTTGATAATTGGACTAAGTAACCGAAGTGGTTTGATTTCCTGTTGAAAATTAATTTGCTCGCTTTTAATATTTCAACGTTTTCTATTTTCAATTTTTTTAATTCGTCAAAGATTTCTTCGTCAGAGTAATCACCGTATAAGTCCTTCATAACTATAGATTTTAATTTCTCTGGTTTAGGGGTGTAAGTGTAAAATTCCACTTGTTTGTTTTTCAGTAATTCTTTAAAAATATTGAAAGATAATATGTCGCTTGGGAAAATTGAGACATAGCTAGAATCTTTTGCTTGTTTTAGACTGAATTTGTTTTCAACTTCACCGGTCGATGAAACGGTCGATGAAACCAGTAGCTCGGCGATTTCCTTCAGTGTCTTCCCTGTGGTGTGGAGAGGGGGAGGCCTTTGGGCAGTTGTTTTCTGCGATTTGAATTGCTGGCGCTGTGATGGACTGGGGAGAATTACCTCTTCTGTCTCACTTTCGCTGTTCTCGATGTCGATCAGATTGTCGTAAATATTATTGTCCTCGATTTGTTTTGGGACCTCGAAAATGCTTTTGTTTCGGCGCTTTGGTGAGGTTTTCTTCTTTTTCGGAGAGATCCATTGGCTTTTCTCCGTAATTTCAGGTATTTTCTCATGATTATCTGGAGAGTTCTGAGAAATAATGGAGCTGGTGGTTCCCGCTTTTTTTGGGTATAGGGGAGTGTTTGGTCTTGTAGATGCAGTTGAAGCTCGTGTACCTGGTATGCCGTATAGTGACTTCAACTCTTTAATATCCTTGGTGATCATCTTATCTAGCAGATCAGTTGTAATATTTGGTTTTTTAACCTTGCTGGCTTTAACTGGAGCATCGGAAGTACCATCAGAAGCTTTCCTTTTGCTCAGGGTTGTCGTTTTAATATATCCACGACCTCTGCCACGGTTTTGACTCATTGTGACAGTGTCGATTAGGTGAATATGGAGTGGAAAATTCACTAAGTCGTTTATTGACTTGAAACTGGTTCACTTGATGTTAGAACAACGCACTTCGTGACCGATGCACTTGGGGAAACGAAGTAGACATTCCCGCCACATCAGTGGGGGATATTAATGGTTTTTGGGCTGTATTAAGACCGATAAACTTTTCGAAGCTGTTTAAGTGACAAGCATCCGCTCTCGGTCACTGCTCAAGGCAGTCTGATCGCGCCGGCTACTCTTCCCAACAGCCACCGGATACCCCAGAAATTCACTCTCAAATTAACAAGAAACACCGCCTAACCTTCTTTGGGCATCAAATAATACAAAATAGGATTTATGATAATGTTAGATAATTGCTACACGTTTGGCGCCAGTACGTAGGTCTAGATACTAGGGCCTGTTTCGCCGATTGCAGCGCCGCCCTGTGGACGGGATGGGAACTGCCGGAGACAGTGCCACCGCAACTACTTCCCCTCCAGTGAACTTCGCGGGGAGGGAAGGGCACGAGATCGTCTTATCTCTCATGACCTATATTCAGTGAGGTCGGTCCATGATTGATGATGAGATCTGGGGAGTAGCTCTTTCAGCTTCCTCAGCCTGCTGAGGTTCTTGAAGCTTCTCAGGATCTTCCGTCGCGATGTGGGCTGGTTTGAGCCTATCCACTGATATTGCGTTCCGTACGCCATCGACCTTGATTTTGAAGACGTTATCAGTTTGCGGTTCCAGCACTTCCTGCAGTCCGGAGTATGGCTGCGGCAAGGCTCGTTTGACTGTGTTGATGCGAAGAAACACATGCGAGAAATAGTACAAGTTCTTTAGAATGAACATGCGCTCTTTCGCGTGGTGAGCTATTGGTGTGGGTCTCAGGCTCCTAATGTGCTCGCGGAACTTCTCCGCGAAGATTTGTGGGTCAGCTGGCATGTCCTCCGATACAAAACATTATACACAAACGCGCAAACCTGTCCCATATCCAAGATCAGCAAGTGAGGCGTTCAGATCCTCCTTGTAGCAAGTACGAAGTACAAGGAGTACGATTGGAAGGAGCTCAGGCCAGGGAGCCTGTGAGTTGCACATCAGAACTGCTTTGACATTTCTGATGAGAACTGATGATAACTCTCTCAATCAAACCATTAGATTGTCGATGGTACGGTGCGGTTCTGATCCGGTTGCCATCAATCAGTCTTGCCAAGACCTTGAAGAACGTGGACTCGAATTGGGATCCTTGGTTGGTGGTGGTAGTTACAGGCGTGTCGAACTGAACGATCCAGTGGGTGTAGAATGCCGTGCAGATGGAGTCAGCTATCATATTTTTCAGGGGATGGCTGCGGGCCACCTGGATAATCTGTCGATGATCGTTCGACAGTAACTCACCTGATTGACCGCTGGGAGCTCGTTGAGGTCTAGGTGAACGTGATTGAAATGGTTATCAGGCACGTCAATGTGGTTTCGTGTCACACGATTGTGTCATTGAATTTTTGAGCGTTGGCCGACGATGAAGTTGCGAGCCCACTCCAATGAATCCTTCTTGATGGCGTGCAATGTTGTCCGACCACTGAGATGGGACAGCCCATGTACAGTGTCGAAGAACTCGCGATGAATACTCTCAGGGATGAAGGGTCTCACAATTCCAGCCGAGACGTCGCAGTAAATTGAGTCATTACCATCGATAAATAGTCGCTGGAGCTTCAACGAGCTGTGTTTATTGCCCATCAGTTGTTCCAGCTCTTCATCATCTTGCTGCTCCTGTTGGATTTTCTCAGGACAGCCTGGTTGGCATGTTGATGGCGCTGATTCTGGAGAGCGCGTCAGTGACAACATTATCTGTGCCTTTGAGGCGGACAATTTCAGTGGTGAATCGCGAGATGAAACTGAGCTTGTCGAGTTGACGAGGAGGAGCCTTGTGCGCTCCTTGGGAAAAGGCATAGATTAGGAGCTTCTGATCAGTCCTGATGATGGAGTAGCGTCCCTCGGGGATATGACGCAAAAATTTGACAGCTGCCAAAATTGCTACTTTCTGTCATACGTGCTCCATTCTTTCGCGGCTGGCCTCAGCTACCTAGAGAAAAAGTCAACTGTGTTCCAGGTGTTGTCCTTGAACTGTACCAGTGATGCGACTATGGCAGAGTCAGAGGCATCAGTCGTGAGTGACAGGGGAGTAGATGGTGATAGGACGGCTGTGCGAGATGCTGAGGCAATGCTCTGCTTGAACTCCTCCAGGGCTCTCTCCGTGTCTGTTGTCCACTGAATCTTGGTCTTGTCGTTCTTTTCGGCGCTCCTGAAGAACGCATGGAGTGGAGCTTGCGACTCTGCAGCATTGGGAGGGCTCTAGTGGAAATGGTTTAACATTCCCAAGACTCCGAAAATAGTATTCCGAAAATAGTATTTTCGTTACTGAGGCGCGGAAAGCGCTACCTACCCGGCTGGTTTGAGGACGATAGGTTAAATATTATAAGACGGGACTCCACCGAGATACATTACCGCTCCTAGGAGTATAGGTGCTACCCTCCGCGATCTACTATGCCTCTAACGGAGACTGTGGTAACTTCGTAGTGACATGACAGTTGAGCGTTATTCATTTTTTAGTATTTCGATTAAGATTCACCCACCCCCTTTCGTGCGCCCCTTCGCCCACCCACCATAGGTCTTCGTAAGAAAAATAGATTATGGCATGAGGACGATTGAGTCGGATGGTGAGTCGTGTAAAGTTTGCAGCGCTCGGCGTGGCAAGTCAAAGTCGAGTCTCGCCTCGTGCTGCACACTTCACACTCCTCACAATTCTCCACCTATCGTCCTCATGCCATAATCAACCGTATTTATCATGTAAGTGTGGTTACTTCACCCACCACCTGAGCGCTACTATTAGTCCCGGCAATAACTGGCGCCCCTAGCGGGCTCCGTGGCGTATGTAGGATCAAAATCAAGTTAAAGGATTAATGATTAGTTTATTTTACGAAGGGTTACAGAATATTATAAAGTCACACAATAAAAATTATCTTAGGAGGATGAGACGAATATCCTCACGCGTCCGCGGTCAGGTCACAACTTAAACTAAACACTAAATTCATACCGCAGCTCACACCCGAAAATGCACTGCCTTTTTCTCCGTTTTTTCATCATAAGTTTTCCTCCCTGAGTCCTTCAACAATGCAGGGTCTGTCCCATGAGTGACCCCACATGGCCGGACAACACTCACCATTATGCCATAGAACAAATCCTCAAAACTTAAAACACAACTAACATAAATCTTTCATGTTCGAGACACACGTCTCCTTTTCCTTACATCTCTTATATTAAACAAACCCATAAAATACATTAAAGTCTTAGCATCTAAACAAATCTTAACGTCCACTAGAGTCATATTCTTCCACACGTGCACAAACATCTAATATAACAAAGCACTCACTCATTCATTCTTTATTTATTTCACACATTCCACACGTATATCCAGACATCGACTAATTGTAAGACTATTCCGTTGATGAGCAGCGTTCCCCGCATGATTAGCTCACCTTATGATGTTAGTAGACTCCCTTGCTTTCAGTAATTTTTCAGTGTAATGATGTATTTTTTCTTGATTTCCTTAATCTCGAATAGACGCTCGTACATATATCTGTATAGACGTAGCTGCATTCGCCGAGATGGAAACTGCGACCACAGACCCAATGACTGCTGCTACAGCTCCTCATGTCGATGCAACCTCTGGGGCAGCAATTGCCGATGTCAACGTATGGGACTCTTCCAGAAATGGGGATAAATTTTTATTCTCGGTGCATATGCTTTTGAAGTGTCCAGGCTCATGTGCTTCTGTACTCCTCAAATAGCTATTCTTTACTCGCTCTTCCCGTCTATTTATCTGTAAATTCTGAAATCCTCCATCTACATTCCCCCTCAAACATATCTTTCAAGATGAAATTTGCTCGAGTGTTCTGAGTACCTTATTCCTTCGAGGTTTTCCTTCCTTCCTCCATCTCCATTAACCTCTTCCCATACTATCAGAGTATATCACCAACTGTTTGTATTCACAAACAGGGTCTCCGGAATTCTTCAGTAAACACCACTTAGTCTTTAAATCTCCCTGGAAATTGTACCGTAAAATGTTTATGAAGCATTGATGTTCAATGGAATAAACGGATTAAAAGCGAATCCTTATACAACATGTCTGTGAAACTAGTCTCCCAAAAATTCTATAGAGAGAAAAATATAATTTTGCAAATTGAATGTTCTTCGGACAAAATTTTAAAGCGTATTTTCCAATGAAAATTTTAGGCATTTGTTTGCCCCAAACAAATATGATTGATGAAGTTATATTTCTCTCTCAGTATAATGTCGCAGAATTGTCATTGCAGAAGGAAGAAGGGCATACAAAAATAAAGGGAAAAATGATTAAAACGACCAGTAGAGACGAATTTCAGAGAGCTTGAATAAAAAGAATATAAATTTCGATATAAATGTTTTTACTCAGAAAAAAACTAAGTGGCAGTCGTTTCTCTCACTCGAGGTTCATTATTCCCTTCGGTCAGATCTCAAGGGTGTTGTGTGCAGAAATTTTGTGTGATCGCCTGAATAAACAGTATCTGAGTTCTCTCGATTTTCACGAACGGTAGAGAAACGCTTGAGAAAATTGATGAATAGTAAGGGGTGGGTAAGGGAGACAACGAGGACCGAGAAGGGATGAAAATAAAGTGAAGTAAAAAATGACAACATAGAGGATGATAAAGAGCACTGGTTTCCACACATCAGCTAAATTCGCACCTTTCCTTTGTAATTCCAACTGTCCCTCCCATTTGTTCTCATAATTATTACTTATTGTACTTATTACCTGTTGTACTGAATATTCAATGGAGACTTGGATTCTGGAAGATGGAAGTGAAGTGGAAAATTGAAAAATGTTTATCATGCAATGAACAAGGTATTCCGATTGAAAATATCTCCACAGCCACTTCTTCGATGACCTGGCTGTGTTTCAATATCTTAATTATTGTTCAAAATAAACAAGAAGCTATCAATGTCAACAATATAATGAGGAAAATACAATTATTATCAGGAGATATAAAATTCAGTTATCTCGAGGCATGTCCGTCATTTATGGGTTTATTGGATTAAATGCTTGGAAGAATATGGCCTAATGTGGTTTTATTTTGCATTCCAAATCGAAAATGAACTGAAAATAATACGAACAATAACGAAGTGCTTTATCTGTGGTATAAAGCATGGTGTAGGCATATATGTGAATCAGTACGTACATAAATGTATTAAATTATTGGATGAGAATTAAATATGCAAGAAAATCCTGGATACTAGAATAATTGAAAGGAGAAGAATGGAAAACTATCAATATACCTCTGCGGCATCGTACACTATGAACGCAATATATAAATAAATTGAAAATCTATATTGTACTATGATAAATGTTAAACATTGTATTCGAGATGAATGTACGTAAGAATATACAGATATACAAACGAAGTTTTGGATAAGTTATTTCCTACGATTTGGTGACACACCTTGACAAAATTTTTATTATTATTATTATTATTATTATTATTATTATTATTATTATTATTATTATTATTATTATTATTATTATTATTATTATTATTATTATTATTATTATTATTATTATTATTATTATTATTATTATTATTATTATTATTATTATTATTATTATTAATGGTAGTTCATCGCATCAAACTCGGAAATTATAAAATCTCGCAAATCACATGCCAAACAAAATTCATAGCTTGCATTGCTCTGATTGATTACAAATAATTTGTCTTTATCATATTTCAACCAAGTTCAATCTTAGAAAGACTAACAAGAATGCACAATCTAAACGCCGAATTATCAAACATATTCTGTTTTTATTTCAAGTAACTTTCATTCCAGTTACATTTGCAACCCTGAAAGTAATATATTTTACATAATCTGAGGTGGTCAAACACTAGTTTATTTACACTGAAAAGAAAATATATTTTTGCCAAATATCCATTTACTTGAGGGAAATATTTATTAAATTCTCCGACGATTCTGATTACGTTTAAATTGCGTTAATTATATTGTTCTAGAACATGCTCATGTTAATTATAACTTTGAGTGAACTCCTGGATAATTATCAGCATTAAATAACTCATCGAAATTCTTCCCTCAAGAAATGAGGGATTTTAAAAAGCTGACTAATTATTGATAGAGTTCATTGAGGGTAATGTAGAAAATACTCATCTTGTAGAGTCATGATTATCGTAATTTATATCTAACTGGGTTCCCCTTGGCAGTGATTAGACGGGAGCCATACAATTAAGAAAAAAATTCGTCTCTGAAGTAAATGGATATTTGGCAAACAATTTTTTTTCACGTCATATACAACTTCATTCAAACATTGAGTTATGATTCACAACTTCCATGTTTTATCAATTATTGATTTGTAAAGTTCAATAATTACCTATCAAATGTCGGCGAGAAAAATATATAGATTAAATGATTTAGTTTACTTATCTTGACCTGTCAAAAGGAATTAGGTTCTGCCTCGAGGCTACAAACATACCTAATCTTGTCACAAGAAATACTGACAATTCTACAGGTGTTATCAGGACGGGAACTGAGGTAAGAGAGCGACCAGGCTCTAAAAGCTCTTCGTCTCCGACCTTCGATCACAAAACCAAAATATTTGTGATTCAATGCGAATCATCAATTTTGGTTTCGATCATCAATCTCATCAGAGCTATAACGAGAAATCTACCCTTCCAATTGTTGCATGATGATTCGAATTCTTACACGTTATTTTACAACTAATTAGTCATGATTAATTCATGTCCAGCGATTCCATTGCTACTATGTTTCCGAATGAAGTTATATGAATTCTTTGTTAACTGTGAGCCATTGCACATTGATAGTGTGATTTAAAAATAGTTTTTAAAAATCTCTGATTTTTCAAGCACAAACCTTTCATTCAATCCTTGAAATTTTTTGAAAATTATTCCGACTTATTACTTGATACTTCATCTTAACAACAGGCAGCAATCCGAATGGAAATCCAGTCAGTTGACCCACGTTTCATGCAAGTTTAGGATCAGGAATTAGTCAGGTTAATCTTAATATAGTGATTGACGGATGAGGTCCTGATCAGGCGCTCAAAAGGAATCCCTTAATAAACTCACCTCTTCCGAAACCTGATTTGGGTACTCTGAGTTTTTAAGCTCTTCCTGGTTCTCTTCCTACCTAACCAAAATCCAATCCAACAATTTCCTATGACGTCACACGATGTGGAGCGCTATATAAACTTTTTACATGTGAGGACAAAGGACACAACGTATAAGAAACTGATCAGGAATTGAAAAGGCATTCCTTTACAAGTTAATGCCATGCGACAACGGATTCGGTGAATATGCGGTGAAATTTATGGTAGTTGTATATTTAGTAGATGAAGGGCTCAGGGATGATCAGGAAGTGGGAGGGCATTTGTTAGCAATCTTACCTCTCACGAAAACTGATTTCGTTATTGTCCGTCTACTCTTACTTCAAGGCTGACAATTGTACACGTTAATTGGTGAACTGTTTGACTCTGCCTATCATAATCATGTCAGTGACTGGTAGATAAGGAACTGACCAGGTAGTAAAAGAGGAAATCCCCCGATATACTAATTAGTCCTCCTCGTGGAAACTGATCCAGTTAGGGTCTGTCCAAACTCAGTCTACTGGTATCTGCGACAAGTTGATCGTCAGGGAATCATTCGACTAACCTCTTTCAACCTTACCTCAATTCTATCAACAGCCAATAGATAAGAAACTAATCAACCATCGAAAAGGCATTGTAGTGCCCGATATCACGAATTGATCTTGGACACTTTCGAGCTAAAAAAATGAATTTTACTCGAAAGAATATAGGACTAAATTCGCTTTCCCTTTTTTTACAATACACAATTAATGCAATTGTCTATAAATTCTCACTGATGGGTTTAATCACTGTACACACAATATATGGAACTCACTGTTATTTTTATTACTTTTCAAAGGGTGACTGTTTTGTTTACAAAAAATTGGATTTTGCTTTTCACAAGTATGAGTGACTCAAGAACTTAGAAAAGGCCACTAATGTTGTCGGGAGGATGGTGAAGTTCTAAGTGACTCTCTTTTGTCGACCTGCACGTCTTCATAGTAGATGTGTAGTATCGGAGATTTTTGGACAATTATATTGCTATGGGGAAATCCTTTCTAATGTTGCGACATGCGGTCCAGATGTTGAGGAATATGTCCTTGGCAATAGAATAATTTAAGTATTAGACGAGTTGTAGGATTCCTTCAGTGAGGAATCAAGTTTATGGTTTAATGGCGGTAGGGCCTGTCCCCTCGTAGTGAGGGCCAGACAGTATGTGTGTGTGAGAGGGAGAGAAAGAGAGGACGAGAGTGAAATGGGTCCTGGTCGGCCCATGCCACTGACGTCAGAGGGAACCTTTTCCCGTCTTGACTGTGTTGACCTCGGAGTGGGGAGCGACGTAGGGCACCCTGAGAGACCCTTACTAGTTAGTTAGTAGAGAGAGTTGGTAGAGAGACCTTGAAAAGAAGGTCAGCGCGTAGAGTAGAGCATAGAGTAGAGTATAGAGTGTAGAGCATAGAGTTAGAGTAGATATAGAGTTTTAGAGTTGAGTGTGACCTTTGAGAGAACGGGGTCACAGTTTGATTGACAGATCTTCTAGAGTTGAAGATCGGTTAAACGCGAGTTGTAAATTCTACAGTTTTCTATATATTATTAAATACAGTTAAAGAGTTAAGTGTTTCGTGAGTTTTTCACTAACCAATCCTTTTCACCCTTAAACTAATCCCATAGATGAAAGGCAGCTGCAAGGGATTATATGATAAAATAACTAGAGAGAAATTGAAGAGAGATATTTTATTGTTAACTGAATTTGTCTCGCTAGTTTTTATGATTGGTTTTGGGATAAAAAGGTTGTTTGGTCATCGTAAATTTCAACTGGAAATTATACAAGATGACCCTACTTAAAATTTTGGGAAAAATCCATACATCTGGTCTTGGGGAATACCCCATGGCACCAGGTTGGAAAATGTTGGGGAAATCTTTTTTATTCGTTATTGGAATTTTATAAGAGGATTAGCTATGCTCTTTCCAAGTTCTTGAATATGGAATGACGATAACATGAAAATAATGGTTTTTCTTTCTTAATTATTACGTTTCGTTTATCGAGGGAAGGAATGAAATGGGAATTCCTCAATAAGTTAAATCTTCACGCATTATGATTAAACTACTATTGATCAATGGAAACTCCGTTTAGGAGTGTATGCCTTTTTCGGTTTTTTTCCACATTTATGTCCTTTTGTGCTGTCAAGTGAAGTTAAACTGACAGATTGAAAAACAAGAAAGTAGTCTCACCGAAATATTCTTCATATGGGAAATTTTAGTTGCTAAAAATTACAGTAGCGCGACAGAACAGTGGTAACGTATCGGGCTGGTATTTTTAGAATGCTGCGTTCGAATCCTGGTCTGTGCCGAATCTCATCAGATGATTTTGAAGATAATAGCACATCGATTATGGATTTGGGAAATCAATCATTGGGAGACAGTTTCACTACTATGAGATGCTGCATGTTTGGGTGTGTGCAAAGGACTACCTCCTCCAGGTTCACCGTGGGGGCGACATTGGCACTTTGACAGAAATGTTGCCATCACAACGGAAATTCTCCAGTTTACTGGCAGATCTGAATTTCGCCAAAACCGAAGAGATCCTGCAGAGGTTTAACAATTTTCCGATAACTATAAGCCTAGACGGTTGTTGCCAAATTTTTAATAAATATGGAGTCTTGAAATAAATTCTGTCGTGAAGTGGTAAACTAGGATAAGTGCATTTTTTTTGAAAATGGGTTTTTTGTTTAAATTGAAGCATAACATTGTTCCGGAGGTCCTCACAAAAGGATTTAGCTGAAAATTATTTTTTGGTGCCAGTATCGAACACAAATGAGGAGGATAAGTGACATTATGACAGCGCAAATGAAGACGAGTTGACATATCCTCCGAGGTTGAGTTGCTGGGAAAGGATAAGTTGACTTATCTTACTATTTTTACACTACTTGCTGCATTGTTTGAAATGAAATAATTATTATTGTCAAGTGCTGGATTTGGACCAGGTCTGTTTCGAGCGGCTTGAAGTTGATTGTTTGAATAAATTATTTATTCAAACAAATCAACAATAATTCGTTGGGGATTCCGGGATAGTTGTTCAATCGGTTTATCTCTCACTCAATGAGATCTACCAATCTGGTTGATGGTAATAAAATATTATCATCAACCACGAATTATAACCCGCCATAAAAAACAGGCAAAGTTTACAAAATAAATAGAGTCAGCGCCAAAAAAGTAGGAGAGAGAATATCAGCTCTATCGAGTTTTTTCTCTTCTCTACTACCAATATTACGTGGGGATAAAACAACCGACACTCAATAATTTACGTGAAAAATTGCAAATCCCCTATAACTATAACAAAATTCTACTACCCCTGTCTGTTGCGTACAAGACCACCCGCAGCCAAGGACCAATAAAATTATGTGTTACGAATGATTTCATTGCTATATAATATCCCTGCTTACGGGGGGAGGTCAGTTGTATGTATATTGTCCGAGTGCAAACGTCGTTACGGTTAAACTGTATAAGAAATTGAAGACTAACGGATCCAGACATTATCTCATCAAGTGAAGACAATGATTAAAAAGGGGTAAATATGATCAGGGTAATACAATTGAAATTGCAGTCTCATAAATAAATAAATAAAATTTTTCGTACACAATTCGACGGAATTCAGTAATTGATTATTGCCCTGACAACAACTAGAGGATAAGTCAACATATCTCATTCCATTTTTATTGCCGAGGAAGATAAGTTGACTTAACTTTTGTTGGTAATCATGACAGTGAGGATAAGTGCGTGAATTAGGCGTCAAATCTAGTACAAAGTCGTGGTGCCATCGTTATTAACAAATAATGGAGCAATAAATAAATATCCATCATTAGATGCGTGAAAATCCTCCTTATAATGCTGCAAATCGTTTTTCAGCTCTCCTGAAAAATTCGAATTTCTGCCCTTATCCTAGTTTACCACATCACGACAGAATTCATGGGTGGATTCAGGGTTCCAGAAGAGAATGATCGTTGAAGGGGCTGATAGATTACAGAGTTCATGACAAAGTGGACTCTAGTCGAGAATCAGCAAAATAGGGGAATCGCAAAATGGTGCAAAAACAGATTAAGTGTATTACTTCAAAGTCCAGAATTTTTGACGAGCCACTTATATTGGACGACCTAAATTAAGATCGCTATGTCCGCTTCCCGTAATAAATTTAATAACATAGAAATTATATTTAAATAAAAACTGATATTTATTAGGAAATTCACTCAACGTGTCAATATTGTGACTACAGATTTATGTGTTCAGAGAGATTTCTAATCTTAGAATGGACTCAGTGCTCTCGGTGAAGTTCGGGATCTAACTGATTAACAAGAATAATGTTCGAGTACTCAGTTCCTTACCTGAGGACACAAGGAGAAAATGGAGGAGATGGAAGCATGACTATTTTTTGGGCATGCAGATGCTAGCCTTTAGTAAATGGGAAATGGGGAAAATTCGTAGTGACGCCAGGGTTTATGATGGGATTAAGAGTTTGGGCCGGACGTAGTTGGGGTATACACCAAGCAATAAATGAATGGGAAATAGAAATATTAATGTAAAATATAAAGTGAAATATAGGGGTATACAACAGCTATTTTACCATAAGTTGAAAAAAATGTAATCAGGGTCGGGCAGTCCCTATTGCTACGCCCATTGATTATAGCAAAAACCATATTAGCCATAAGAATTCGTAGATTGTGCCCTCTGCAGTTGAGCTTCATATCAGTGGCTTTCCCCTAGAGACGAGCTTTGCAGAAGCCAATATCTCATCCAGAATGTCATCTGGAATTTCGACGGTAGTAATGGAATCTCCAATTATAAAAAAGAACAAAGGATTATGGTCTCTGCCAGTGCTTCCAGAGAGCCGTGGAAGGAATTGATAGTATTTAAGGTTGCTCAATTGTGTAAAATGATTAGATAGTATAATTAAGAATCAAATGAACTTACCTGTATGTGAAGTTCAATTGTAATTATATGAAATCTCGTTCGAAGGGATAACAATAATCACTTGTAGAGCTAGAGAGTTGGATATCCTGCTTTTTTTTATTATGAGCAGCGTAAATTGTTTTTGCGGACACGAAGCACAAGACATGGACCACGTCCTGTGGTCCTGCTCCATCCTGGTCACTGACACGTCAATACTGTTGACCTCTCAAAACAGCGACTCACAATACCGATTAACAATTAATTTCCCTCTTGTTGAAATTAATAAATCCAAAAGTACTCAGGACCATAAACATATTCATGATAAACACAGGACAAAATATTTTGTCAATTTCACTACAATTAAACAATTAGAATAAGTTAAATCATAGTGTAAATACATCATATAGACTTGAGCAGTATAAACAATAAGAAAAAAAACATCGTAAATTTGATTCAACATCTAACATATTGAAACCTGTTTGAAATACACTTGCAATTACTGAAAATATAAATACCTTAGACGTGTAGATCTTCAAATCTTTCCTTTATCTCCAAAAACCTTCGAACCTATTGGAGTTTACATTTCAAACTGTTTATCAAAAATTAATTTACAGTTGGATTGGATAGGTCTTTGTACGATTTGTATGGCTTTTATTTCCGTATTTCCACTTGAGATTGGAAAACAACAGCTATTTGGGGTATAATGTGTATGTTCTGTTTTCTTGGGTCTAAACAGAGGTTCGTGAGTGGAACCATTGTTAATGTGAGTCAGCGGGTCCAGGGTGTTGTGGCCCTTTATTCAATCTTTTTATTTAGTTCCTCTAAGGAAACGAACCGGAGCGTTTGTGTCTATCGAGCATATGAAATAAAAAAGAATAAAATAATATTCACACGTTTGAATCATTATAACTATCCCATTTTTAATAGAAACGAACATACCTAGTTCAGTGACAACCGATCTATGATAAAACTTTGCAAAAACTGGTGATCACTAGTGTCTACGCTGTTGTCTCATGGATGAGACCTATATCGATACCTTTCATGTTATGTGCTGAAGTCATTTTACGCTTAATTCTTTTTGCATGTTTTATGCGGTGCGCTGTAAACTTATCATCTATCTCCGCCGCTCTAGTACAACATTGTAACCATTTGTTGAGCATCTGGGACCTAGCAGTGCTGTGAGTTTTTTTCCAAGTTAAAAGTAAAACATTAGGATCTCTTTGTCGGTTTTTAGTTGTCTTCGAATGCGGGATTAAAGATTCAGTTACACAAATCTTAGTTCTATTCTTAAAAAAACAGAGAAACTCTGAAGTATTTAACGTAATTCCCCAATTTATGACTTTGATAGTTTTCGCAATCGTAATACTGAATTTTCAGCAGGATAACCGGAGTTTTTAAAAAGTTTTGCTATGTTATATGTAAAATTTTCAAGTAAATGGCATATGATCTTGTAGTGTAATTTTCCATAGCAATTTTTACTGTAACAGCATTCTATAAACTATTAACACTTCATTTCGTATGATTCACTACATTTTTGATTGACTTAACTATGGCTATTGATCGAAGCATAATGAAAACCAACCTTGCGGAATTCATACTTAAAATACCAATATTGGAACAGGACTGAAAGTATCTTGACACCAACATCACAAATAGTAACTCCGAGGATATGTTTAAAATGTCCTCCATTTACGATAAAACAATAATTCACGAAATATTAAAAGTTATTTGAAAGAATGACCAAATAGCATTGATGACAAATATAATTGCACCAAGTTATGCATTTCGACTGCATAATCTAGAAGATGCCACCTGATGTATACCCCGAAATTCCAACATTAGAACCAGATTTTTCCCTTCTTAAAATCTAATTGCCGTTAAAAACAGTATCCATTAAAACATCTCAATATTTAAACTCTAACCACCCTCTATTAAACTCTGACTATCCGCAATCCATAATACTCTCGAAATATTCTAATCCACCATCGTTACAACCTTTTCCCCAATAAACAATCCTCATTCAGAAGATTTTCCTGTAAATAGTCGCACTCAAGACCCTTCCTGATCCTCAGACCCAAATGTCCACTCTCTACCCCTACCCCAATCCTCTAGTA
This sequence comes from Diachasmimorpha longicaudata, assembly GCF_034640455.1. Taxonomy (NCBI): domain Eukaryota; kingdom Metazoa; phylum Arthropoda; class Insecta; order Hymenoptera; family Braconidae; genus Diachasmimorpha; species Diachasmimorpha longicaudata. The sequence continues at coordinate 1,681,625 of NC_087240.1, forward strand.
GTCACGTGATCATCCCTCAATATCTCCCAGAAATATTTTGTAGACTAACTTTCGAATTAACATTGGACACGACTGGATGTCTCAATAAACTGTACCCTAAGACAAGAAAATAAAGTTCTTTCATTTTGTGGAACATTAAGAACGAGTACGTTTACTCTGGTATCCAACACACGTTATACATCACATTAGATTGCTTGCTACAGAGTGGGACTGAACCTTGATGTAGGTCGACGCTACAGGGTTAATACAGTTAACCCCAACGAGTTTGATCACGGTATTGCCTGACCTACAGCTGCAGATGAGTACCGCCTGAGCCGTTACGAGATCGGCTCCACACGACGAGCAGCATGAATAAGCAATTGGGAATCTTCCAACTTCCTTATTCTGGACGTGGCTTTCTTCGACTTCTCACCTGTTGGCGGATCTCATGTTTCTAATAACTAATTTTGTTACTCCATTTCTCAAAGCATTTAAGGCATGTCTATCGATTTCGTATTCCACTGTCGTTGCAGGAGGGAAATTAGTTTGGAAATTCCCTTCGTTGAGAGCACATCTTCCCTGTAATGTAAACATACTAGAGTCTGGGAAATTCATTGGAAGTATTTCATGCCAAATCAGCTAACAGCCGATCTTCACATTTTCGGAAATTGATGACCATTTTTCTACGATTACGGACTGGACAGGACAACGGAGAAAAAATAAAACCAAAATTACCCTGATATTTCTGGCCATTTCATCATGTAGAACGCTAATTTCGTTGCAGTACGACATTCCAGTAGCAATTATGGAGCTATGGACAATTTTTGAAGTGTGAAGAAGGAAATAGTGGTACATCAGTAGCAGCAAAACTATCGAGCTAGTATAACTGAAACTACTGAGCAGTTGATTGAAATTGGTTGTAGGGACGTCAAATATTTAATGACGAAAAATTCAAAAATGATATGTCGATATAAAAAAATTACCGTGTTCGGGATTTCCTGTGGGAAAAATTACGTTAAAAATTGAAATTAAGTGCCAGTTAGAAATTAACAACTCGACGGAGATGGGATGAGACTTGGATCAGGGCAAGCGAACCCTGTTTTTTTTGACTGACGTCATAGCTTGGGCCTAACATGTGACAGACTGGAAGTGAAACATTCGACGAAGCTTGGGGGGGACGAAGTTCAGATTGGTTCAAGACTGACGCCCAGTATAGGCCCACTAGTATAAAGCAGGCCTGATCCAAGTTCATCTAAACCAAAGCCTGACGTCAACCAAGTTTCGGAATGAAATGGACTGAGAATCTAAATTACCACATGTTTATTTTATTTTCTATTTATGACATTTATTTCGCCAAGAAACAACAATCTTGATTTGATTCTTGCCAACTTGTAAATTTGTCTAATTTGATTATTCAAAATTATTTTGCAGGAAACGTGATACGCCGATTGGGTTCTTTGTACCACTTATGAGTTATCGATGCTGGAAAGAGGGGTTAACGAGACGAGGAAGGATCAATAACTACCGAAAATGTTAATAATTAGTGACACACATACACGAATTAATATTTAACAAGTTACAGCTTATTTTAATTCCGGATACACTTGGATTTTTGGTTTGACGTTTGCACTCTTAAGATTAGATTAATACTGAATGTGTTGTAAGATTTTTGTTGAGAGAGAATTAAGATAGAAGGAGTAGAGGAAGTACGTTAAAGGAATTATCGATGAGAGTGGAAAAGTCATTGGTGGAAAACTTGAAGAGGAGGGGGAAAATTCGACTGACGAAGATAAGGTGATTTCTATTGGTCTTTGGGACTGGAAAAACTCAAGCCTTTGTTAGGGTGAGTTTAAGGACTGAAAGAGGCTCAGTCTGCCTGGAAAGAGGGGCACATCGGGAAGGGATTAAGACAATTTTGTGGATTAAGACGATCCTTATGAAGGAAAACGAAATTTTCGAGTATTTGGGAAAGTTCGGGGAATTTCTGTCAATTGAGTTTTTATAACTGTTTCGAAGAAATTATTATACGTTTTTGGCCCGAGACGTGCCAAACAATAAATGAACAGGAAATGGATAGAAATGAATGGCGCGTCCAGACGCGTGTGAGATAAAGGGATGGCTCTTTTCTCATATTAATCAATTATTAATCATAATACAAAAAATATCAAGTGCCTGTGTCATCACGCAACAACATGATTATAAAAATCTGCTATCAAACACTTAAACATAATGTATAAGGTGTGTGAATAAGTCTTTCCCGTTTTTTTCAAATTTTGAGCCTTTATTGTGAAAAAATGGTTACAAATGAATTATTGAAAGTATTGGCCATCGCTAGCTACAACTTTTTCCCATCTTTCTGGCAACATACGAATCCCGTTGCGAAAAAATTCGACCGGTTTGGCCTCTATCCAGTCATCCACCCATTTTTTGGCTTCCTCGTAGGAATGGAAGTGCTGATCAGCCAGGCCATGGCCAAGAGATGGTAATCAGACGGAGCAATGTCTGGACTATACGGCGGGTGGGGTAGGACTTCCCATTTGAGCGTTTCTAAGTATGTTTTCACCGGCTGTGCAACATGTGGGCGAGCATTGTCATGTTGCAAAATAACTTTGTCGTGCCTGTCGGAGTATTGTGGCCGTTTTTCTCGCAGTGCGCGGCTCAAACGCATCAATTGTCGTCGATAGACCTCGCCTGTGATCCTTTCATTCGGTTTCAGAAGCTCATAGTAAACCACACCTAGCTGGTCCCACCATATACAGAGCATGAGCTTGGCGCCATGAATATTTGGCTTGGCCGTCGATGATGATGCATGGCCGGGTAGTCCCCATGATTTTCTTCGCTTCGGATTATCGTAACGGATCCACTTTTCATCGCCAGTCACGATACGATGCAGAAATCCCTTTCTTTTATGTCGCTGAAGCAGCTGTTCGCAGGTGAAAAAACGCCGTTCGACGTCTCTCAGCTTCAGTTCGTACGGCACCCAATTTCCTTGCTTTTGGATCATTCCCATGGCTTTCAAACGCTTGGAAATGGTTGTTCGGTACACTCCCAATGCTTCAGCAAGTTCTTCTTGCGTTTGACACGAATCTTCATCAAGCAAAGTCGCCAATTCTTGATCTTCAAAGATTTGCGGCCGCCCGGAACGCTCCTTGTCTTCCACGTCGAAATCACCACTTTTGAAGCGTCGAAACCATCCGCAAACACTTGAATCATCGACACAACCTTCTCCATAAGCTTCCTGAAGCAATCGATGCGCCTCGGCAGCAGATTTCTTCAAATTGAACCAATAAAGTGAAACTTCCCGCAAATGACGTCGACTCGGCTCAAATTTCAACATTTTCACGATATCAAAAATTTATGATGCGAAAAAATTTCAACTAATGTGTTAGTGTAGAATTGTTGACAGATGAATAAGCTTTGATTATGACATATGTAACCATTGAATACTCGCACAGTATTGGTAGCGGCATCTCTTACAAAAAACGGGAAAGACTTATTCACACACCTTATATAAGAAACTTCGAGTCGCATGCATTAAGTCATGCAGGTGATATGCATTCAATTAATCAACATGAAATTAACCAACCATTAATATACGCCAATTGTTAATTTTTCAAATAAAAATAAAAAATAATCTACTCCAATCATCTTTCCATAATTTTATGACTCCATTGATTTGACCAGGCTATGAACTGGGTTCACAACCGGACTTCGAGGTCACCTATCGAAATAGTGTTGGCCCTAGATTGGCGTCACCATCGGTCAAAGCATCACATACTAAGAAAAAACCGACCCGGCAGTTTAGAGTCAAGCAACCTTGGCTCTGTTGTCAATCCTTGACAATTCCTACCAGGGGTCGATAATTATGAACTAAAATAGCAGCGGACATTGTGTGTAAATTGGAGAATAAAGCATGCACGGAAGATGGTATCAATGCAATGCTAATTAAGGAAGTATAATCTTTTATTGAAAAACAGTTTATTAAACTTATTAATTTATTACTTGGTAAAAGTGAAATTCCTGCCGACTGAAAAAATACGTTAATTACTCCAATTCTAGAAATGCCAAATGCTACCAAAGCCAACGAGTTTAGACTAATAAATATATTACTGATATTTGAAGAAATTCTAGAGTTCAAAAAAACTAATCTCCTAGCACGAGAACATTCGAGGTATGGTATACACAACACAACTGCTCTTGGTTTTACTGCGGAATCAACGATGGGGACGTAGCGGTTACTGATATGCTTTTTTTATATAAATTAATAATTTTTGTTTTATATGGGAGGTTTCATGCCCGGCCGGGCCTCGCACAGGTTCCCGCCAGGGGCGCTGCCCCTCCTGGACCCCCACTGTCGATCTGCCTCAGAACCCCTCTAAGTTAGTACATAAAAAAATGAGGAGAGGGGTTTGGCAGGCCCGTAGAGAGAAGGCCAACGGGGATGATATCCGTGGCCGAGGGGATATTTTTTCCAGGAATATTTCTTCCCAGGATATTTATTCCCGGATATTCTTTCCGCCACCTGGTTCGAATGAATGACATGAATCAATTACACTTTTGCCCATTCCCTCTTTTTCTATTGTGGGTTTTAAGATTTTTTGACAAATGGGACAATAACTTTCAATATTCACAAAAGGCTCTTAGAAATTAAGACAAAGATTTTCTGTTACTTGAGTTAGTTCATTGTGAAACGTAGAGTTTAGCCTATATGTTTATTTTGTATCTTTTATAGTTTTTCCTAGCGATAATAATTTAGCGTGGAGTGTCTAGTATAACTGAGTGATAGTTTTATGACATGCATGCCTTTTTTTGGGGCTTTTGTGTGAGATCCAGTGGAGACAGTGTGCGGACCGCTAAACAATGGATGATTTGTTCTAGTGCAGTGAAAAGGGGGAACTATGGATGAGAATGAGTGAAATTTGGAAGACTGGACAAGTAGTTCGTTTTGGGTTTTCGGAGAGAACAGTTATTTTAATCGCGGCATATCTTTACCTTTAATCAACATCATTATACCAAGTTGATATTTTCTTATTATTATAGTTTTTTTTGTAATAGACTTTTTCTCATTTATTTCTTGCCCACCACATTGATCCTACACTATTTTTCTCTAGCCCTCTATTTGATTATGGGGTAGAAAAGAATAAACACTGTTTAAGTTTTACTTAAATCAAATTATGATTTAAAATATCACTATTGATTCTATCCACTCAAGAGGCAGTACACACTACGAATGTTCACTATGAACTATACTAGCTAACTAACCTTCGTAAGGCCCAGAGGTCACCCTCAATCTCAGAGGGCAATAGAGCTCCCTCCCCTTGCACCCATCCCGGCTCTCTCTAATCACCAGACGTAAATCGGGATAACTATAGCGGATAATCCTTATGGGGATTCCCCTTAAATTATTCTAGAAGGAGGGCCTCATAAAAATAGACTAATAAATATTTCCTATATATTGAATGATTTTATAGCAGGGTGAATTTTGTAGTGGGGAAAACCCCAAAATCCAACACCCTCTTTCGCGCTTCTCTCTCGTTCTCAGTCTATTTTTCTCTTATTTCCAATTCCCTCTCTCTAGTGCTGTTAAACGCTTAATGCAACCATGTGGTCATTCCCCCTCCATATCGACGTTAAACGTTTAACGCAATTATTTTGGAATTTCCATTACAAGTTTCATTAAAAAAAAATTATGTTTGAAAACTTATACAATTTGTATCAAACCCTTATTCAAATCCTTCCTATATGTATATACACAACCGGGGTCATGGAACTCAGTATGACCTCTGGAGAGTCACGACACGTCAGCCATATACACATCTGTTTTTCTCTTCTCACCTGCTTTCGTTCGTTCTCCTTTCGCTTTAACCAACTCTGTTAGCCGTACTATAACAGATTCACGTCTCGTAATCCAATATTTTATCCTCAGAGTGCAGTCATGCAAAATCGTGGAATAGAAATGATGGGCTCCTTTTGAGAAACAGTGGATGTCTTTAATGTATTGTTTTCTCAATTTTGTATGCCTATAATTGGAAAGTGGATATGATAAATGATATAATTTCTGCCGTAATACATCTCATTTCATTGTTTACATGTTTCCTTGTTATTATTTATTTGACTCTTGAATTACCGGAGGAGTTCAATACTTGAAAAATGATGGACAAGGTTGGGGACACCACATAATCAATGGGCTTTAATAATTCAACAAGTTACATCTAGCAGACTACATAATGGTGTTTTTTCCATACCAAAATCGTCCTACACTCGCACCAACACGCGAAAGTATTATAAATTGCAAAGCGATTGCAGGAAATTTGATTAGATTCGACCCTTTCCATAAAAGTTTGACCAGCATACGACCTCAACTTCTTCCATCTAAGCCGTCATTTTTATATGATTGATCCATTTCAAAAAGCACTCCTAATTTTTTGGAAGTTATTTATATGGTAAGGTTGCTTCTTAATTCGCTTCAAAACTACAAAATGCTACTAGCGATAAAGCTAAAACAATCGCCAAATTTGTGACGAAAATGTGAAAAATTTTCAAATTTATTTCGACATGGAGAAATCAAGAGGTAAGATTTTTATGGATACCACTTCTATGAGAAAGTGTTGCGGTTATGCCTGTTGGGGACACAATAAATTTTTTAAGGCAGTGAATAATCACGAGGTTTGTTGGGGTTCGGTATTGAATAAATGGATAATCTGATATTTAATGAAATTTTTACTTTATTTTAAAAACATATATCTTTTAAATGACTTTTTACACCATATGAATTCTAACGATTTGCGCGGAAATTAGTTTAAGGTTAGTTTAAGATACATTTGATTTTCCCGTTGAACATAAAAAATGTATCGATTCGGAAGAGTTGCATCGCAACATATTCGTAGAAATGTGTATGAAATATTTTAATCATTTCGTCGTGATTGAAACCTAGGTTAGGCGCAGATGAGTTAGGCAAGTTCGGGGGAATTTCGACAAAGACCTTTTTTTTAAAAGGGAATTTCTTCACAGGAGAAATTCCCCATTTTTTTTACTCTTTTCCCTCAGATATATCGCTTTGCCCCATTTTACTGAGAGAAAAAGACTTCTCCTAAAAATCTTAGAGTTTAGTTCACACCCACGAGTCGTAGCATTCACATCGCGAAATATTAGCAACTCCTAGTCAAGATATCAAGTCAATCAAATATACATATTGAAGACTAAGGATATTTTTTGTAAGACTAGTGTATATGAGAATGAGTGGTTGTGTTATTAAACAATGGTTAAAGTGGGTCAACGCATTATTCATTCAACGGAAACCCTGCGTACATCCTGATCACCAAAATCCACAAACTAGCCAAGTGAAAACACAGTAGCTTGGCAGTTCTTGTGTCCTTCTAGTGAAACCGGCAAAGGTCATATCGGGCCTTACAAACTCGATAAGTTCCAGCAGAACTGCGCTACAGAACAGCGATATTGTTTTATCGCTTTCTTTCGTATCTCAATTATTTGAGAAAATATTCCAGAATTTCTGTCAAGTGAAGTCCATGAAGGAGTATTGTGTGTTACGCACTATCCGCTCAGGAAAATGCAATTAGCAGGTACCAAATTGAAAAGCATCACTGAACTTTTACAAATTTAGAACTGCAAAGGGTACACAGAAAAACCTTCTACCGTTTCTAAGTTACTCGAGTTCAAACACATGAGAAAGTTGAAACAATTAATTTATGCTAAAGGGACCATTGGTGGCTATCCATATCTTGGCATACACTGAGAGAAAAATTTAGTAAAATGTACTAAACCTATTTGTTTGCGACCAAAATTGGTTGTTTTTACTAAATTAGATTTAAAACACTCAAACATTTTTTTGAAATAACCAAATATTTCGTTAATTTGATATTTTGATAGATTAGCGTCAATTTAGCATTTCTTAACAAATATGTAGTAAAAGCGAAAGAATATACTCTTAATCACACAGTTATATAAAATTGAAACAGAAAAATGAATTATTCAATTCTACTACATTACTTTATTGTAAGAATGGAGCATATGAAGTTGAATGTTTATTCTTTAAGTTCGTCGAGACGTGTAATTCCAATCTGAAACCACTATACGAGCTTCATTGATTTCTTATAATAAATGAATAACAAAAGCAAAATAAGAATTTGAAAAAATTATTTATGGAACCAAAAATTAATTATATTCCCTATGCATAAGTTAATCGAACAACCAAACAAAAACTGAAAACACAAAAAGATTATTCAAAATATAAATTATAAATATTATAATTTGAACAACCGACTGTAATGGTTCCGAGAAGGGTACACTGGGACCCTGCACTATCGGCCGACTGTACGGTAGAGGTTTTCCATGGTTTCCCTCTCTACTCCTGTGCAAATGCAGTACAGTTGGGGAAAAAAGTCGGTCCCATGGCACCGCAGGGGAAGGGAACAAAATGTAAAAACCCGAGAGGGTATACATGTGAAAATAAATAATAATATTATAATTTGAACAAAAAAATATTCAAATTTGGAATTATATTTCCTGAAACAAGTATTTTTTTCGTTGATCTTTAGTAGTAATTTTATTCATCTAAGCATTTCATATGTTGTTTCTTATAACACATTTTGTTATTTTTAACCATTTATCTTCGTAGAGTATTGCAATATTGACTTGAATTAGTAACAACTATGTCTGAAATTATCCTGTTTTTTGTTTAAAGTAGAAAAATAATCTCAGGATACAAAAATATCTATTAGTTGTTTCAAACAAATTTATTCAACTAAATATTTAGCAGTCGCAATCACATATGTGTATGCGACTATTCATTAAATTCATTTGGTAGTTTCAAACCAATATTTTTTGAAATATACTAAATTTTTCTCTGAGTGTAAAAATGGTTTGGAGAGTTGCATTTTTGCGCCCGTAATCAAGACTTGATCAGGGACACTTTCGAGCTATAAAAATAATTTCAGTCGGAAGAATAAATGACTAAATTCACTTCCATTTTTTTAGAAACAATTCACAATTAGTTAAATTATTTTATATAAAGTCCCACGGATGAGAATAATAACTGCATACACAATGTATAAAATTCACTGTCACTTTAATATTTTTTCAAAAGTGATTGCCTGGTATACACAAAAAGTTGGTTTTATTTTACACTCATTTTTTTTCAAGTTTTCTACACTGAAGTAATTTTTCGCAACTAGACTGTAATGCTCGCAAAGATTATCTCTAGAAATTGTAAGTGATTCAAGAACTTGGAAATTGCCGATTAGATGTTGTCGGAAGGATGTTATTACTATAACTGACTCTCTTTTCTTTTATCACTTTTTGGTGACAGACTTCGGAGTTCGCAATTTTTGAGGAGGAACATCTCGTTATTTTATTGGTGAAAATGTCAGAGGGGAGGATACGTATAGATACGAGAAGGAGGTTCTTAGATGGGTTCGTTCCTTCAGGTCAGTGTTTTTGTATGGGGTTTGACCTTTTCCCAACCTGCACGTCTTCATAGTTGAAGAAAGGCTGCAACGGATTATGTCGTAAAATGGCTAGAAGGAAATTTAAGAGAGATATTTTATTACGAACTGAGTTTTTCTTGCTAGTTTTTATCATTGGTTTTGGAAATGTCGAAAATATTATTCAAGATGATAGTTCTTAAAATTGTGGGAAAAATCTAGACATTTGGTTCTGGGGAAAATATTAAGGGTGATGGTTATATTGAGGATGTTTCAGCCTTTGTCTTGGGGAGTTCCCCATGGCACCAGGCTGGGTAATGTTGGGGAAATCTTTTTTATCTCAGAAAGAACTGGCTATTGGATTTTTATAAGATAATTTTGAGTTAATTACACTATTTCTAAGTACTCAAATATTTAATGACCACGACATTAAAATAATTGTTTTGTCAATTATTATTTTTCGTTACTTTTTTTTATCGAGGGAAGGAATGGAACATAAATCCTCAAATGTATGACGACGATAAAATTAGTCTAGTAGTTTTCATTAATGGAATGAAGGTTATAGAAATACGGAATCACCACTGTGGCCCATTGCTATGACGATTTTCCATCCAACATATATAGCCATTTGTTGTAGGCACATATTATGGCAAAGCAAAACCTGGGAGAGTGCCACAGTATTTGGAGGACTTCCTCAAAGTGAAAACTTTGATTAACAAAACTGTAACGGCTCATGGCTGAACATATACATTTGTGTTAGTGGCAATACTTTAAGGTAGTCTAGCCCGAGCGGTTTTTAAATGTACCAAAAGTGAAACAGCAGTTTCCTGCCGTGAACCTGATGTACAATTAAACGAAAAACTGTTAATAAGAAAAGAGTTTTTATCAAATTCAATTACTGTAGGAAACGTTGGATAAAAAGATTTCAAAGAAAAACTCATGAAAGACTTGATGATTAATATCAGTTACATATATAAATATATACAAAGTTACACGTCACAGTCTCAACAACTCTTGTCTGATTAACCTTCAACGCCAGAAGATCTCTCGACGAACTCTGATACCGCTTTGTCCTCGTAAGGGTTTTTCAGGATGCCCTACGTCACTCCCCACTCCCAGGTCGACACTAGCGACACCATGGAAAATGCGACGCCTCTGCGTCAGTGGCATGGGGAGAGTTCTCCCTCTGACGTCGGCGGTGAAAACAGGAACCTCAGCACGAGCACATAGCTGATCAACCACTGCCCGACAATGGACTAATAAGAATAAAGCCTCAAAAGAGCAAACAGTGATCTCACTTTCAGCTCTAGCAAGATAAATGAGGCAAAATGGAGAACTCCTGTCAAAAAAAAGAACGTGGTTCATTTCGAGAGCAATAGCTGGTGCGACGGTGAGCCTGAGGTGCTGTGTGCCTTAAAAATAAAAACTGCAGGACGTTACCATATGCTGACGATCAGGTAGTTCTAATAGACGTGTGGAGTTGAGCAGGAAATCACGCCAGGGTGTGAGCGAAGAATCGTTTATTAAGTTTCTCTACGCTGCAATATTTGGGAGTTGGTCTTAAGTATGGCTTGTCGTCTCGATGTTCCTTCCGATCCGGAAAAGTGTGGAATGCCCAAATGACAGCTGGTGAGAGAGTGTGTTAAGTATTGGGAATGTGCAAAATTTGGTGGAAAGTATAGGAGTATGATTGGTTGGAAATTCGTATAGGGGATGCGTAGAAGTTCCAGGTCTGAGATTGGCTCGGCACCGTATTCATGACTCGTGACTCGCCAGCCAGGAAGACAGGAAAGCTGGGTTTATGGTTTGGACGGTTTCGGGTTATTCCCCAGTTTTTGAAGATAGGGATGGCGCCGGTCGGGTAGGTGATTAGTCTAAGAGGGTCTGGATTGGGAGCAGAGATGTTTGGGGAATTTTATAAGAAGATCTTGTCATAAGAAGGTCTTCTCGTAGCGATCGCTACGTATGCGGCAGCAAGATGGCAGGATAGAATGCAAAACATATGAGGGAAAAAAAGCGGATTATTTTGGAGTAAATGAAGAGGAAATGAGCAAAGGCGGTTTGATTTTCCACTGCGATATTTGTGTACGATGGTTTTATTGACTTCACACTAAATAATACATTTTTCCCATAAACAATGCTCAAGGAGCTTGATGTTTTCTGACAAGAAAACTAAAGTGTCTACATAGTGAATATTAAAAAAAAAGAGTTGTCTCCTAAGCATCACCAAGTGATACCTTAGACTATGCCGTACCTCGCAATTGTATACCAGCATTAGTTTTGTCACTTTCATCGGCTTGCTCCTTTTTGTTGTATTAAGTTTCTCCGCATAGATACTATTAGTTTGACTGTGGTGTTTTTTCATCCTCGCATCCTCATGAGAGAATAAGAGTGGATAGTGAATATTATATATAATGTATGATACATTACGAGCGTTACTTACGCTCGCTCCCATACTCGCAGTTGACAATTTCGTACCGTAATAATGTGAGCACCAACTAGCTTTTTGTGAATGAAAAACTACCAAAAGCCGAAAGAACCGATAGAGCAAGCAAGTCGCGTTGGACTGATCTGCGCGAGGTCCGTAAAATCTCATAAAAAGGGTTTTGGCATGGTTGTCCCTTTTGGATTGAGTCCAGACGTCCTTGTGACGGGAGCTTCTCTATTCTAACAGCCGCTCTGTGCGTCACCAGTAGGTCCCCAAATGATGCCAGAATACGAGACCAGAGCCATGTCCGGCCCTTAACGACCAAGTCGTCTGCTAGTTCGTTGCCGATACTGCCCGAATGGGCGAGGATCCAAACTAGCTTGCAAAAATTTGACCTACCTACGTGACAAAGCCGTTCAATGCACTCGTCCAGAGCTCTAGATGTCGCGGCACAGGCGGCAGCGGCTTCAGGAGCCCTTATGCACTCCAAGAAGATGTACAACAGCCCTCAGTTCTCCCTAGAATACCGAGATCCCATACTCTAGTTAGCCTGACCATACTCCCAAGCTCACTCTGCCACCTATTCGAGTACTGTATGTGAAGTGATCTACTCTACTTACATGATATCAAACAGAAAATCCATACTGTCGGCTAGTGCAGATCGCTGAAGGACACTTAGCAATCATGACCGCGTCGAGCCACGAGCGACTGACACGGGCATGCCTCCCGCGGGGAACCCCGGGGCGGTGGTCCTTGGCATCAGCTGACACCCAGCAAGTGAAAGGTGGATAAGGGTATTTGGGATTAAACGAAATAGAGGAGACGAAGAAGAGAAGAGAAGACTCTAATTCTCAATTATATCTCCAAGCGGACTAGGATCAACCGGAGAAGATTACCGAGTTCCTGCCCCAAGACTGTCATCTCCGACAACGAGAGCTGGTTGATCTCATTCATTCATTCACCCATCGTCGTTGTCATTTATGATTTCCGCGTACGAGTCCACGCATTTCAGCCACATAGACTGTCTGCAAAAATGCGCGAACACGGTGAATGCCTCCCTCGATGACACAAGAGCTTGTGCCGCCTAGGACCATGAGACATTCCCCGTTAGGTCCGCGATGCACTCCCGCTGTGGTGCATATATCGGACAGACCGTCACGAAATGCTGGACTGTGTCTTCGCCTGGTCGTACTCATAGTGGCTTGATTGGGCAAGGCACCGGTATTGAAGATAGAACCGGAACTGGCCGTGCTTCGTCAGGACCTGCGAGATCCTGTGGTCGCACTCAATCCACTTACTCTTCTAGAAATTTCGTATCCCTGCCTTTCTATCCTCGACGGCCTCAATCGGGCGACCGTTGTCATTTACGCGCGGATTCGCGGGGTCTATTTCCACGGCACTATTCTAACCTATTCTAACCAGACGATAGCTACTCCAGCTCATCCCTTGACGTTCCACTCTTCCCTCTGATGGACGGCGGGATCAAATAAAAAATTCCCGTGAAAGAAGAATGTCGTTGACCAGTTCTCACTCGGTAATTTTAGAGCCAACTCATAGGAGCGGTCTCCTTCAAGTACCACAATCCGTAATCAGCCACAGCAGAAGTGGTTCTAGTCTATAGACCTTCTCCAACTTCTGGCGGGGGATTTCCTTGATGATCGTCGGCCATCATATTACTGATGCGGATAGAAGCTGGGCCACGCCCAGTGAACTGCATACGGACTGAGTATTAAAGTGTTTGTTCCAAGGCAGTTTGACATTTGTGAGACACCCCTGTATTTGACTTCAGTGGCCAACGTCAACTTGGTAGGGAAAATTGAAGATTTCACTATCTTGACTGTCCTTCTCTCCGTAAACAGGATCAGTTCCGGCTCATTGGCTTCCGGTTTTGCGAGTCGCAGATTGAGCGCCCCTTGCATCTTGGCATGACATACCCGGGTGATCCCAGGTGCCTGTGATGATCATCTAATCCGCGGAATCCATCGCTGCTTTAATTGTTTTAGCAGCCTCCAACACCCCATCAGTGATGATTAGTCCGACAGGAAGAGACGACTATGTTTATGACGAAATCAAGCAATAAGTTAACTAAAAAACATTGAAAAAATATGATTCGCCAAGGGTTCTTCGCAAATATCTCCGCAACTCGTCGAACGAGTTAATTTTTAAAATATTCGTTGTGATGCCCCTGTATAGATTAATGAACAGCAATGAACCTGTTTTCGCAAAGTTTTCGAGACATTTACGATTTTTTGTTTTCTTGGAAGAAATCGTTGTGCGCTCTTTAGCATTCGTAAAAGTGGAAATATCAAGTTGAAATTTGCATCGAATATCTTCGTCATATCGATAACGGTTTTTCATGCAGATAGGCTCAATAAGAGTAGCAGTTTTGACGATATTAAACTTTTCCTGAAAATCCTTTTTTTTTAATGTTTCGCCCCGAGTAACAATCTATTCGATTCTAATCGAGTTGTAAATTCGATTAGTTGACTATACAAAATTAAACGTGGGAAACGTGCTACGCTGAATAAATCTTTGTACCACATATGAAATTGATCGAAAAGGGGACACGAAGAAAAAACGTAACACTCCAACTAAGAGAAAAAAAAATGTTGGACACACAACACTTATTCAACAATCAAATATTACGAGTTATTCACTAGAAATGGAATACACTTAATAGTGGTGACAATTGACGAGACACTTCGGGGGTTGAATAACAACTAACTCAGAGACTACAAATCTTAAGAAGTACAAATCTGACGAGGAGAAAGGGAAGAGGGAGTACCTTTCGAGGATAAAAGATGAAAGCGAAAATGTCATTGGTTAAATGAAAGAAACAGGAGGGTATGATCGAAAAAGAGGGGAAGGGATCTGTTCAATGGGATTTGCTACCAAAAATGTTAAAAACTGGCGAGTGGGGGTGGAGGAACGCAGGGCCACTGGTGGGTTAAGTGAGGGACTGAGGGGAGGTTCGGGCCTGTCTAAGCGGGTGGTAAAAATTGAAATGGACTTAAAAGGTTGGTGGATTAGGGCCATTTTATAGGTGAATTTTCTGAAGAATCCGGAAATTGCAAGTAATAATCAGAGAGAATGGATGGTGAAATGATGAAGGACTCGTGGGTAAGTCAAGAGAAAGAAATTTTTTGTTAGCATAGAATTGTCTGGGATTAAAAATATAACTGGGGAATTTTGTTAATGAGTTCGAAGAGAGGTAGAGACCTTTTTCCTCATGCTGCATAAAACAATAAAGGAGAGAGATCGGGACGGTGTTATAGGCAAGATAATATGCATATTATTATATGATTTATTTATTATTATAAAAAGAGAATTCTATACTGTCTAAAATATCTACTCAATTGGCGACAAAATATACATTGCGTTTCGGCACGCAACAGCGAATATCTCCAAAAATAATGAAACCTTTTTACGGCATTTCTTTAAATGTTTGCTATTACTGAATTATCTATCCAGGGATCATCGTGAGCGTTCAAATAATTTTTACAATAAGTTTTTTTTTTATTAATTTATACATATAGAAAGAATGTGTATCGATCTTAATCTTAATTTGGATAGGAAAAATAATCCCCTGAATACCACTCGAGCTTCAAAATTATAGAGTATTTCCCTCTAGGTTCCCTGCATACAAACGAAGGCGTCAAGTTTTTCACGAAAAATCACTCGTGCTTCGCACTCGTGATTGTCTAGCCTGAAAAACTTGACTCCTTCATTTGTTTGCAACGAATCTATCGGCAAATATTCGATAATTTTGAACCACTTGTGGTATTATATGTGATTATTTTTCCCACCCAAATTTCAGCCAATAGAATTGCACCATTCGACGTTATTTTGTATAGCCAACACGGTATTTCAGCGGAAATTCTTGGAAATTTCACTGGAAATTTTGCATGTTGCCTATATCAAAAAAAAGACAAATGATGAAGTAACCCTCAATAATTCACAGAAAAACCCTCGCGCTTCGCGCTCGGGTTTTTTAACCTGCGAACCTTATCCCTCTCGTTGCTACGCAACGAAACTCTCGGGAAATATCCGATAATTTTGAAGGTCTTGGGGTATTACTACTGAATATCCCCCAAAAATAAGCAGGGTATTCAGTTTTTCCTTCGGGACGGAAGCGTTATACTTGACTAATTTTTCGATCCTTTCATTTCAATTGCAAGTCACTTAAAATATTATGGAACGCATTAAAACTAAAATTTTACATCACATCTGTGAGTATGTGTTGGAAAATAACAAATTCTGACGATTAATTTTAAGAAAGTTCTACATAAATCCTGTTTCGTCCTGTCATTCAAGAAAAAGGACGAGGTTGAGTTGCACTGCATATTTTTTGTCACTCGTGCTTCGCACTCGTGATTTTTTAGCCTGAAAAACTTGACGACTTCATTTGTATGCCGGGAACCTAGAGGGAAATATTCTATAATTTTGAAGCTCGAGTGGTATTCAGGGGATTATTTTTCCTATCCAAATTTCGGCCAAGAGACTTGTGCCATGACATGAAAAGAGGTTTATTTGGTTAGGTGTCGTTTGTTTATCAAAATTATCAAAAAATTATCGCATATAATACCACAAGAGCTCCGAAATTATCGGATATTTCCCGATAGGTTCGTTGCAAACAAATGAACGTGTCAAGTTTTCCAGTTTAAAAATCACGAGCGCGAAGCGCGAGTGATTTTTCTGGAAAACTTGACGAGCTTATTTGTTTGTAGGGAACCTTGAGGGAAATATCAGATAATTTCGAAGTTCGAGTGGTATTCGGGGGATTATTTTTTGCATCCAAATCTTGGCCGATAGAATTGCACCATGAGACATAATTTTCAACGAATTGCCATTTAATCTGTCAGATACAATTGAGGGTTACTTCATCATTTGTTTTTTTTTATATAGGCAACATGCAAAATTTCCAGTGAAATTTTCAAGAATTTCCGCTGAAATACCGTGTTGACTATACAAAATAACGTCGAATGGTGCAATCCTATTGGCCAAGATTTGAATGGGAAAAATAATCGCTGATATTCGAGGTAGGCTATACAAAATATCAACAAATGGTGCAATTCTATTGGCTGAAATTTGGATGGGAAAAATAATCCGTAAAAATTATTTAAAAATAAATTACAATTTCTGTAAAAAAGCTTGACTGATCCAGCTGAATGCAGGTCGAGACTTAGCCTCAACTCTGACTCGCCTGACAAAATTATAATTTTTTGCGATTTTTTTTCCCATCTATGTTTTTTTCCCAACTAAACAAAGACCTTTGATTAAGAGGGATTGCGCACAGAGATTTCCAAGCAAAATGGTATTCCTATATTTCAGAGTGTTACACATCGTTTGTAATTGTATTGAAAATTGTATTAACTTTTTACCGAAATGTTTGTTGATTTTTGACCGATTTTATTGACATCCGGTTCAATGTAAAATGTCAATGAAACGTCCAATAGAACTCGAAGAATATAACCATCGATAGAATTTTCTATTTAAAGAATAGAAAGTTGAATCAACGTCGATGTTTCACTTCATTTTTCACTTGTAAACTTTGACATACTCATTCCTAGACCACGAAGCTATTACAAAGTATTCGATAATTTGGAAGCAGTTAAAACTGGGAATTTGTTCCCACATACATTTTCCTCTTCTCTTTATCGTTTATGATGGACTGAATGAATAAATATGGTTTGGATGTGTATAATTTCCATTCATAATAATAAAACGAGTGAGAAACAAGTGAAAGCGCGTTAGCGATGGCACTTGCACGAGATTAAGGGGTTATTCTCATGTGAGCACTTCAAAAAATCGATTTTTTTTTTTTTCGATATTTTGACAGTAAAACCTATTGAAAACATGCTGTGAAAAATTCAGACCGAAATTCATAGTATTTCATAAGTTATAGCTCATAGTCGCCGACGTGTCGTAAGCAATTGTCTACCAGGCTTTCAACTTTAAACGCGTTTTTCTCGAATCATCATTTTCTGAAACGGTCAAGGTCCTACAAGAAAAAGTATTCAACCGATTGCTTTAAAATTTACATATGTTCTTCTACTCATTTATGGTTATCGTCCCTACCACAATTGTTTATTTTCGACAATATCTTCATATTTTTTTTAAACGATTTGTAACGAAAAAGAAGGAGATTTTCGTGATTTTTTTTTTGAAGTTCGATATTTTTTTTTGTTTTTAATGAAATTGATTATATTTGGTAGGGACGATAGCCACAGGTCTACTGAATAATAATCCATTCGATTTTTTTATGTCAGACAACATGAACAGCCGCTATCACCTTGACCAGTGAACTACCTTTTTTTGTTGGGGACTACTTTGACTTAAAAAAAATATATGTTAAAAATGTAAAAAACGAAAAAAAAAATTTTTTTCGTATATTTCAAAATACAAATAAAAATATATTGAAAAATCAACATGATTGAAGTTTGTTGTCGCATAAAAAAAAAATTCCGAAAAAGTGGTAAAATATAGGCGTTCACATGAGAATAACCCCTTAATCACCGGAATATTATGAATTAACAGGACACTGTCAGGAAATTGTGACAGCGATTTTATTCTACATGCAATAATGGTGATGTGATACGTGTCGGTAGCTTCATGAGAGAAATTTGAAGATAGCGCTCTGCATTTCCACTTTTGAAACTATTTTGATATTCAGACATAGAAAATTAATCCTAAAATGCGAGATTTAACATGTCATTTATGCGAGATTTAAGCACGTGAATTATGATTTCTAAAATTAAACTTTCGATTTTTAAACTGTGAATTCCGAATTTGAACACATAAATGACGGTTTTGAAAACGTAAATTACGAGATCCTACCTAGTAAATTACGTTTTTTTTAAACGTAAAATATGAGGTCCAATCTTGTAAAGTAGAAGAAAAAACTTTTTTTTCTTACAGATGATTCTGAAGCAACTGCCACTAATTTTGAGACATTTTTAAAAAAATGTGTCAAGGTCATTTCGAAAATATGGTGAAAATGGCTTGTTAAACCAACGAAACATCTGCAAGTATGAAATTACCCTGAATGAGTGCAGTCGCAGACTGATAGTGGAAAATTCCAAATATTTGACACTTGCAGATAACCGTCTTTAACATTTTCGAAATTGTCTTGAAACATTTTTGAAAAAATGTTTCGGAAAGTTGGATCCAGATGATTCAGAATCACCTGAAACCTAATGATTTCGTATTGGCAAAAAAAGTTTTTTTTCGATTGCATTTACGATTTCAAGGATTTTACGGGATTGAGATCTCGTACATGACGAGGAAAGAAACATCAATCAGGAGTGTTGTATGCCTACTATCCTTTAAAGGATTTATTCTTTGTTTTCTGTAAGAACCTGAAAATTCTCAAACCCTTTATCCCTAACCTTCACAATATTTTCATATTTTCACAGCTAACAAAACAGATCAATACATTTACAGTAGTAATCCTTAGAAAACATTTCTAATCCGTTAAAACATCACAAATTTGTGTATCAACTCAGGGTTGATACACTCGAGCTACCAAATTAATATCACTCGAGATGTTATGTTTATTCTAAAGTCTCTCCAGGTGTTAGAACTGGGGAGAAGAATGTTAATTGTTAAAGGAAATTAATAATCACTTGACACGGACACTGGGTGTATGAAAACACTATTTGCTGTTTTTTATTTATCCGATTTTGCGTACAATGTTACAAAAAAGACTTATGACTTCACACTGACTTAAGTCTCAGAAACGAACTGAACTCCCTTCGTTTTTCCTCGTGCCAGAGACCCAAGCAAGCGCAGGGAAAATGCCATACCACAATTATTTTTAGTTTGCTCTGGGTGGTGGATTCTATTGATGGTGGAAGTTGAAGAACGGCAGAAATTTGACATTTTTGAAGTCATAAATCTCTGACCAGACTCTTCTCGAAGTGTGTTCAGCATAAGGATGCTAGTCAAAATTGGGGGGTTCCCCACCATAAATAACGAGTTCGGAGGTTCTTGATCTTCGTGTGATTTTATGGTTCAGAGACAAAAAAGGTGAACAACTGATCGAGACGAAACAGACCCATTTTTACCAGCCAGATCTTCCTGAAAGTGTGCTCAGCGTGTGGGTGCTAGTGAAGTTGGAAATTTTTTCACCATAAATGACGGGTTCGGTGGTTGTTGGTCTTTGCGGGCGATGTTTGGTTTGACAAAAAAATAGTAAATTGCGGAAGAGCTGATGGGTTTTGAGCATCAAGATTTTTCCCAGATGACCAGCAGCCTTGCCCAAACTACTAGGTCGTGATTTTCATTGGAATGGCCCAATCAGCCGGATGGAAAAAAAGGATTGAAATCGTTCGAAACGAAGACTAATTTTCCAGCAGGACAACGGTCAACTAGCTCGACCACCTACGACATTATTCGAACATCTTCGGGTCATCGGTCCCAATGGTCAAACCCAATGTATTAAGTAGTAGTGCGTTCGCTCGACCTTTGAGAGTCTAATAAGAATCATCGTTCCGTGGCTGAGGACTCAGCTACATCACGTTTCATTGCGAACATTCAAAATTCAATAAACTCCCAGCTACACCATCCTCACCTATTTGCATCGCGCTAAATGTCTCAGAAAAGCACAGTGATTAATTTCCTAAATATATTTTCATCGTAGTCTAATTCAGTGTATAAGTGACTCAAGGGGTTCAATTCCACGTAATAAATATTGTGTGTTACTTTACCAAGTGTCAATTCATATTCCAAACCTATCCATCGCCATACACCTCCCAATCCACCCTACAAATTAGTATTCTCTCCAAACAGGAGAAAAAGGATTGAAATTGCAGTTATTCACATCCTCTGGCTCTCTCGTTTCGCTCTCCAAAATGTCCGGTAATTCAGGATATTTTCCTTTTATGGAGAACAATAAATCATAATGTGGAAAATATAAGGTAAAAAGATTTCAAGGAAAAACTAAGCAATCAAAGGAGCTCATCTGGTGAACATACTGTGAGGAACTGGAGACACTATCAAGGGTCTTCAGACTTCGCAGGGTTTTCTCGGGGGGCCCTGCACAAAGGCTGAGTGGAATCTCGCTGACAAGCGGAAAGACCATCACAGAACCGCGAGAGGTCCTGGAGCATCTGGTTTGTGCGCACGTTCCGGACTCTATTATAGAGCACCCAGGGGAGTGCCCTGAGGCAGACTGGACGCGAACAGGAAGCGGCGATCCCGACCGGAAGCTAGCCGCAAGAATAGTAACGCTGGACAGGCTGCGGTGGGCGGTGGACTCTTTCGAAATGTACAAGAGCCCAAGTCCGGATGGGATATATCCGGCCCTCTTGCGAAGCGGGGGTCCATTGCTCCTACGCAGACTGTTTTCAGCACTGAAGGCCTGCCTAGCATTGGGCTATGCGCCCAGCAGGTGCGGGAAGTCAGAGTTGTTTTTATCCCTAAGCCGGGTAAATGCAGCTATGACAATGCAAAAGCCTACAGACCGATCAGTCTAAGCTCCTTCCTGCTGAAGACGCTAGAAAGACTGGTCGACATGCACATTAAGGAGGGGGCACTGAGGTCAAACCAGATATGTCCCTCACAACATGCATACCAAGCTGGCAGATCAACTGAGACTGCATTGCACCACTTGGTAGGCATAATAGAAAACGCAAAGGAAAGGAAGGAGGACACCCTCGGTGTCTTTATAGACATAGAGGGAGCCTGCGACAATACTTGCTTTGACATAATGGAGAAAGTTGCGGCATCATTTGGGATCGAGGCGTCGGTCACCAATTGGATAGCCACCATGCTCCCAACCAGAGTTGTCCACTCCACCCTCGGGGACAGTGCGGTAAGGGCTGTGGTGGGGAGGGGCAGCCTGCAGGGGCGGGTTATCTCCCCTCTGCTGTGGCTCCTCGTTGTCGACGGCCTCCTCACTGGACTCGAGGAGCTGGGGGTAAGGACAGTGGCATATGCGGACGATGTGGCACTGCTGGTAACTAGCAGGGACGCGAGCATGCTACATAGCAAGATGCAGAAAGCACTGAACTATGTTCAGCAGTGGTCCACATCGAAGGGCCTGAGGGTAAACCCAGGCAAGATGGAGATGGTGCACTTTACAAGCAAAAGGAGGGGTGTCGTCAAACCCCTCTCCATTTACAATACAGAACTGAACTTCTCTGGGGAAGTCAAATACCTAGGTATCCGGGTCGATAAGAAGCTCAGCTGGAAAAATCATAGCGCCATGCAAACCAACAAGGTCACTATGACATACTGGGCATGCAGGCGAATGTTCGAAAGCACATGGGGTCTAAGGCCGACGATGGTCAAATGGATCTACACGGCCATAATGACCCCACAGCTTACGTACGCAGCCGTAGTGTAGAGGACAGCCTTGAATAAGGCCTGCCACAGGAAAGCGGTGGACAGAGTAGGCAGGCTTGTGATGCTCGGCATAACTGGGGCCCTTCGAGCTCAGCACTGGAGGCCCTGCTCTTCATGCAACCGCCACATCTAATTATAAGGGACGAGGCGACAAAATCGGCTGCAAGACTGCGGCTACAGGGAAGTGGAAGGGAGCCAAGAATGGGCATGTTAGTGTCCTCCGCGCAGACAGAGAGCTGGAAGGGCTACTGTCGCGCGGTGCTGACGCCTGCAGACCCAGATGGTACTTTCACAGGAACTTCTCTGTCAACGTTAGATGGGGGGAAACCCCGTCAGGAAAGGACGTGGACTGGACGCCGCCCTAGGGGCTAGTCTGGTATACAAATGGATCTGGGGTGAGCGGACGAGCAGGAGCGAGGGTCTGGTCTGGGGCGCCCGCAATAGCGAAAGCCATCGGGCTGAACTCGCACGCAACCGTGCTCCAGACAGAGCTGGCTGCCCTGAGGACCTGCGCCAGGGTGATCCTGGAGACAGGGGACAAGGGCAAAAAGATCTTCATCTACTCAGACAGCAGACGCACGCTGAGGGCAATGCTCAAATACGAGTGTTGCTCAAAACTAGTGAGTGAATGCGTAGAGCTGATGGAGCAAATCGCCGTACACAATCGGCTAGAGGTGGCTTACATTCCGGGCCACGCTGGCATCAGAGGCAATGAGAAAGCCGATGAGCTAGCTAAGAACGGATACAGAAGGGCCGCTCAGAGAAAAGTGGAGCGCGTAGGCGTGCATACCGACTTTGTGAAGGACCTGGTGAAGGAACGTGGGGACAGGAGGATTGTGGTTAGGTGGGACATGGAAACGGGCGCCAGACACACGAAATCCGTCTTGGAAAGACCCACTAGGAAGATTGCAGAAGCTCTGTTGGGCCTAAACAGGGCTAAGCTCCGAGCTATAGTGGGGCTTATCACTGGACACTGGCCCCTGGATCTGTACCTATCGAAGATAGGCAAAGGGACTGACCCCCTATGCAAAAGATGCGGGTTGACGTACGAGGATCCCCTGCACCTATGCACGAGATGCAGCGGGCTCGATGAAGTCAGATGGGACGTTTTTGGGTCTGCATGCATAGATATACAGATATACATGTCGACAGGGACGGTATCAAAGGGCTCTATGAGTTACCGCGTAGGGCGCCGATACTCGAGATCAGTGACCAGACGGCTGCCTAAAGGCAGGGTGTAAAATGACCGGAAGGCTGATTACACCTCGAGACTTATGAGGACCGTCTAACGGCAATAAAGTCAATAAAGCAAAAACTCACAAAACACTTTATAATTAAATGTATTTAGAGATATATATTTATAAATAAAACTGTAGACTTCACAACTCTCGTCGGGTTGATCTTCAACTCCTGAAGATCTCTCGACAAAACTCTGACCCTGTCCTATCGAAGGTCACACTTAACTCTCTACTTACACTCTACACTCTGTACCTTGACCTTCAACTCGAGGTCTCGCAACATACTCTAAAAACTCTCCCTCCTCGAAGGAACTCTCAGGGTGCCCTACGTTGTTCCCCACTCCGAGGTCGACAATAGCGACACCATCGAAAACATGACGCCTTTGCGCCGGTCACACGAGAAAAATTTTTCCCTCTGACGTCGGCGGCATGAGCCAACTCAGGGCTCATTTCACACTCGTCCTCTCTCTCTCTCTCTCTCTCACCGTCTGGCCCGTCCAGACCTCATTGTCTAATGGCTTCATTACGGTGAGACAGGCCCCACCGCCATTAGGCCATCAACTTGATTCTCCGCTCAAGGGATCCTACTACTCTTAAGACTACTCTATCTCGCTCGTCCTAATCCTTGTTCTATACTTGAACTATTCTATCGACAAGGACATATTTTCTCAACATCTGGACAGCATGTCGCAACGTTAGGAGGGACTTCCCCAAAGTAATATGAATATGAAACTGGTGAAAAATCCCCGATACTACAATAATTAAATACAATTAAACCATGAATAAAAATAGATTTATTGGAAAGGAAACAATGTATATCCCACGTAAAATCTTCAATACTGGCACGAAACGCCCTCTGAACCTTCGGGCCTCAATCCCTCCAATGCTCCCACTCCTCACTGTTCCAAAAAAACCTCTCTTTGAGACATCCCTTCATTACCTATCCAGTTCTGTTCCAAAGCTCCCATTACAAGAGTAACATATACCTATGTGAACAGTATCTCACTCCTTCATACCAATCTTCATTTATTAAAGATTTGAGTGTCTTACGCGAATGAAGGATTTATCAAACTTATTCGACCCTTGAATCATTAATACACAATACGACGTTGAAATTCCTATTTTACATCCCAAAAAAACGTAATTGACGAGGTGGGATTTCGTAATTTACATTCATCGAAATCGTAATTTACATTCGTCGAAATCGTAATTTACATTCTTCGAAATGGTACTTTACATCTTTAAAATCATAATTCACGTTTTTTCAAATCGTAAATCATGTTTTAGAACTCGTACTTTACGCTCTCAAACTCGTAATTGAAGTTTTTTTGAAACGTGATTTACGTTTTCAAAAGTCGTAATGTACGAGTTTAACAATATTGTAAATTATCTTTCAAGTCTCGTATTTTACCACTAGTCTTTTCCTGTGTGTGATATTGGCCACGCAAGTTGTTTACATTTCATTCGATGAAAAATACTCCGGGACTCGGAAGGTTCCTACCACGAAATGACAATCACCTCACCCATTGACAAAGCATACGAAACCAATCAACGGTTATGGGGAAATGCCGGATGTGCCCACATATTTATTTAGCTGTAGGCTCTCCATGTTGACAAAAGACTACTATACAGCTTACGTGTGCATGTGGATCGACCTACCATCACATTGATTATTTCATCATTGGAATTCTTTTATTGTGTAGAATTATGCCACCTTGACTGCGATTGTAATTAGTTGAAAGAGATAGTAACTTTCAAATTCTTTACAAAATATTGATAAGAAAGCATGTCAACATTTTTATTATCATCACTTAGATAAACTCATTAGATGGGTGAGTCAGAGCTTCACAGAGTGAAGAAAAACAACATTTTTTGCTAGTCTCATTAACGGACTTAATAAGCGCTGAATAAGACGATTCGTCATTTTATTGTCGCATGACCTACTATGTAGTCTTCTTTCGAAAAAAAGCCTACGAAGTCGATTTTTTCAAAGAGCGATTCATGATTCCAGACAAAGCAATTTATTATTTCCGTAATTCAATGGCGGCAGTGGAAATGGATTAAGATACTTCCGACTCAGCCCTACATTGAGCAAAAAAAACGAGTGAATCGAAAAAACATTTTTTTCAACATCGTCAAAGAAATATTTTTCAGAACCCAATTAATTATTTTTCATTTTGATGGTATTTGTGGTATTGTAAGACAATAAATATTTCGAAAGTCGATTATCTTTGATTTTCATTTAAAAAATCAACAACTGTCTTATGTTAATGGTCCATTAATTTCAAGTTGATTAATTAAATAGACATCACCTGCACGATTTTATGTATGTAATGTAGAATGTTGTATATATCATGTCTCAGTGTGCGATAGCACATTTTTATATCACTGTTAGTAGTAAATATTTTGACTGGATGGGACTATTTGAATAAATTGGTTAAACACTTGTCTATTGATGAATATAATAATCCTTGAAGAATAGTGAGGTGATTTAACAAATAATTATGATATATCAAGAACAGGTATATAGTTGAATAATATATGGGATTATTTTTCCCATCCAAATCTTGGCCAATAGGATTGCACCATTCGACGTTATTTTGTATAGCCAACACGGTATTTCAGCGGAAATTCTTGGAAATTTCACTGGAAATTTTGCATGTTGCTATATATAAAAAAAAACAAATGTTGAAGTAACCCTCAATTGTATCTGACAGATTAAATGGCAATTCGTTGAAAATTATGTCTCATGGTGCAATTCTATCGGCCAAGATTTGGATGCAAAAAATAATCCCCCGAATACCACTCGAACTTCGAAATTATCTGATATTTCCCTCAAGGTTCCCTGCAAACAAATAAGCTCGTCAAGTTTTCCAGAAAAATCACTCGCGCTTCGCGCTCGTGATTTTTAAACTGGAAAACTTGACACGTTCATTTGTTTGCAACGAACCTATCGGGAAATATCCGATAATTTCGGAGCTCTTGTGGTATTACATGCGATAATTTTTTGAATATTTTGGTAAACAAACGACACTTAACCAAATAAACCTCTTTTCATGTCATGGCACAATTCTCTTGGCCGAAATTTGGATAGGAAAAATAATCCCCTGAATACCACTCGAGCTTCAAAATTATAGAATATTTCCCTCTAGGTTCCCTGCATACAAATGAAGTCGTCAAGTTTTTCAGGAAAAATCACTCGTGCTTCGCACTCGTGATTTTTTAGCCTGAAAAACTTGACTCCTTCATTTGTTTGGAACGAATCTATCGGGAAATATTCGATAATTTTGAACCACTTGTGGTATTATATGTGATAATAAACAATTTTGTAGTAAGTCGAAAAATAATTATTGCAGTGGACAATATAATAATTGGGGAAAAGAATCTATTAAATAATTCTACACGCAGAGTTTACCGTCCATAAAGGGCTTAGAATGGTTCCTTATAGGTGCGGGGAATTGAGAGTTATTTTACTGAAACGATGAAAATTCTTAAAGAAAAATGTACTAAAAGATAAAATGTGCAATATTCCGAAAACATTCGAAAGAATCCTGCAGTTTTATTAGACTCTAAGGAAAGCGCCTGGAAATTTTACATTTTTTATGGATTTATTGGAGAATTTGCTGAAGGGAAAAATTAAAATTGTACTAAAGAAAACGGGAATGGAAAATTCCAAATAAAAAATCTATTTCGCGTGTTTGACACGCAACAGTTCTTTTAGAGTCGGAATCATCGATGAGTTTTCTCATATACTTATTTCTTCCTGAATTCCAATGGATTAAACATTTAAGTATTGGAAATTGATATTTATATGTAGTGCATGACTTCTAATTTTCTGTAGATCTGTTTGTTGTAGCAGAATAAGTTAAATGCCTTGGGTACATTAAATAAAAAAAAAAACGGTAGCTTTGTTGGCGCGGCACTGGAGAACCCGGATTCCATTTGAGGCTGGGGTAAAGTGGAAATTTTTCTCTCTAATTCCGATTCTCTTCGAATTTTTTTCTTCCCAAACCACCGAACCAAATTGCGACACATATGCGAAACACATGCGCCCTATCGGCACTAGATCAAAAATCATCGTTCCAACTCACACATACGTACAGATATCTATGTGACCATCAATTGCGCAGCAATCTCATTGCTCCCCTCATTACACCCACTAATCATATTTATCATTAGACCGCACACGTCACGCCGACGCGGAATCTCGGCGACGCCTGAGCGCGACCAAATTAGTGGAATAATTTAATTATTCAGACGAAACCATATTTGATACTATAATTTGAACGAATCCGCCAAATTACAAACCAATGTTACACGGAAATAAATTTTTAGTAGATGATAAAATGCTACCACAGTTAAAATTGCTATAGAACATCACACGACAAGACCATACGTCATTTATTTGAAAATTATATATTTAATATAGTAAAATTGAAAAGTACAGCAGTTTGAATTTGCGAAAATGCGATTGTTTTTTTAACGACTCAACATTGTACTTTTCATTTTAGTTGGCAATATAAACACAGACAGACACCAGTTTAAAATCGATGAAATCAAATACTTTCAGCAATGCTTTTCTATACGCGAGGTGTTTCGAAGCTGTATCTACAATTAGAGGCATTTCGCGTTGGGCATGAGATTCGAAGGGAGGAATATTCAGGGAGGGGGCAGTAAGGAGAAAAATGATTGGGCCCATTCCCCAATTCGTGAGGGATTTAGGATGGGTATTCTAATAAAAGAGGGAAAGGTGATGGCAGCGTACGCAGAGGGAATTGTCAGTAGTAATACCCCAAGACCTTCAAAATTATCGGATATTTCCCGAGAGTTTCGTTGCGTAGCAACGAGAGGGATAAGGTTCGTAGGTTAAAAATCTTATCCCGATCGGTGCTACGCAGGGAAACTGGAGGGAAATATCCGATTAATTTTGAAGGTCGAGGGGTATTTGCCTGGATTATTTTTTTCATTCCAATTGCAAACAATTAAATGTATGGCATTTCACGTCATGTAGTATGGTTTTTCACTCGTAGTTGTGGCTTCTCCAGCGTATATTTTCTGTCTGCACAAAATGCAGAGAATTGTTTCCAAATTGTGGCTTTTGTCTTCACTGTATTATTAGGAACATTTTTTAAATTTTTTCATCAATAGTCTCCAAGGATTCCCCTCCAAATCTGCTCATGTCGAGGTAAAGTCTTTGAACTTGACTTTTAGTAATGACAGTTTTGGGGTTTGAAACGCGTACAAATTGTTTATCGGATATTTTCATTGCTTAGCAACAGACAGGGAAATATCCGAAAAATATCCGAAGTAAAACTCTCTTACTTGTACCACGTGACGGGAAATGCCACCATTTGATTGGTTGAAATTGGGATGAAAAGAATAATCGCATATAATACCACAAGAGCTCCGAAATTATCGGATATTTCCCGATAGGTTCGTTGCAAACAAATGAACGTGTCAAGTTTTCCAGTTTAAAAATCACGAGCGCGAAGCGCGAGTGATTTTTCTGGAAAACTTGACAAGCTTATTTGTTTGTAGGGAACCTTGAGGGAAATATCAGATAATTTCGAAGTTCGAGTGGTATTCGGGGGATTATTTTTTCCATCCAATTCTTGGCCGATAGAATTGCACCATGAGATATAATTTTCAACGAATTGCCATTTAATCTGCCAGATACAATTGAGGGTTACTTCAACATTTGCTTTTTTTATATATAGCAACATGCAAAATTTCCAGTGAAATTTCCAAGAATTTCCGCTGAAATACCGTGTTGACTATATAAAATAACGTCGAATGGTGCAATCCTATTGGCCAAGATTTGGATGGGAAAAATAATCGCTGAAATTCGGGGTAGGCTATACAAAATATCAACAAATGGTGCAATTCTATTGGCTGAAATTTGGATAGGAAACATCATCATAAAAAAAAGGTTAGGCCGCGAAGGATATTTTGGGAGTTAGGACGGGGCTGGTAATGTTTTAGAGGGTTTGAGACATGTCCATTACAAATAATGCGAAAAAATAAACGTTAATACTAATTACTAGCTGTTAAAAATAATGAGGTTCCGGAGGGATGGATGGGCCGGATGGGACTGGGAAGTGTTGAAGTTCGGGAATCATGTGGTCCACACGTGGCATTGATCAGAGTCCTGATTTATGTTCAAATATACACTTATGGTCACTCCGTGGATAAAATCCTATATTGTTATCCCGAAAAACGGTGGTCAAAGATAATTGGTTGTGGTCATTGGGAATTTGACCGCGAGATTTTAAACACTAGCTATAAATTAATATTCGTACGAATGGTTAGGACTGAAGCTGAGACATCTTAAAATTTACCCTTAATGATAATTTTTTGGGGTTTTTATAATTTGATAGGCAACAAACATTAAGAAACAAATCACACCTAAATTACAACAGATAAACATAATTAACATTTTCCTTAAATTTTAATTTCTTTATTCTCCGTCAAAGTCCAATATTTTCCTAAAAATATGTTTGTTTCCTTTATACTATTTACAGTTTTGACTGAGACAGTTGAATATAATTTGATGATGCAACCTTTCAAATTACGTTTGCATATTATTACAACTTGTTGGTGTGTATGTGCATACTTGTGGTCATTGGTCCAGAACTCTCCTTATTACTCGAAAGCGGTCGGTGCAATGACCTTGCAATTATGGGTGACAATTAGTGCGTTCATTATCGGAATTTCGAGACCAAATTCAGCTGCATTTGTTGAACTGTTTCAGAGATATAACGATTTCTCAGAAATCGGTTTTGCGAATATTTCATCAACCGTTGGACCGATTCAATTGTTATTTCTTACGGCCCTTTCTGTCCTTTTTTTGCTTTCAAATGGAAGCTGTTTCGTCGCGGAATATTTTTTCACGAGAATTTTTTCTCTATTATTATTTTTTCCCCGATATTCCACAAATATTGTAATAAGATTCAGGTGTAGCGATAATAAACCGTATTATCGCTAATTCTGAAATTTTCAGTTTATGTCCTCAATTATCTATGTCCTTTGATCGTTATTAGCGGGAATCCCCCAAGTTAATTAAACATTTTCAATGTATTATTTACCCAAAATCACGCCGTTGATTTGGGTCATTTATGTATTTAGTAGGGTCGCTCATGGATCGCAGGCCCTACGGCCCAAATAAGACCCGATTATTCACCCTCGTTTATTATGGCGATGCTTCCCCCATTCCATTCATGATATTATGTGCGAATACACATTTGATTTTCAGTTAGTTCAAGTTTAGTCTCCAACTTTGCAACAACGCGGAACTAATCGGTGCCATTGCATTCAACAGTGAAGTTCCTCCGATTTTATTCAAATCCTAATTATAAATTTATAACAATTGTGAAAGTGTTTTTTGTGTTTAAAAATAAAGATTTCACGTGTGACAAAATATGATCGAGTATTTATTTTATTAGCAACGTGATCCAACTGTTTGATTCTTCATCCAAGAAAAAAGAGAAGCCTTGGGTTTAACCGATTTTTCGATTCTCAAGTTTCAATTTCAAATTATCTAGAATCTTACGAGACGCGAAAAAACGATAGTTTTTATCTCATGTTTGTGTTTATGTGCTGGAAAATTCGTAACTAAGGAGATTAATTTTCGAAAAATCATAAAAAATAAGCGGAAATTTGTTGGTAAAAATCTGAATTTTCAAATTATGATAACTACCATTCACCTTGACTTTAATGTTTCATTTCAGCTCTATCGGTCGCGTAGTTCTTGAGAAATAGCAACTTTTGTAAATTTCGTTGTTTCTCAATATCTCAAAAACTACTGTAAATATTTCACTTTGTTTTTTTTTTCAAAATACTCGTCTCAGTGGGCACCAGATAATGCTATCAAAATATGTATACCATTTGGTAGAAAAATCACCATTGAGGTAATATCATTTTTCGTTTGTTTATATTGTCAGTTTTGTGGTATGTGAAATAAATGGTAAATTGCAGTCGAAAGAAACTATTTGTTTTTTTTGCGATATTATTATTATTAATAGCTTTTCTGAAACTGTTTAATTAGCTGATTCGAGTTTTAAGTAGAGACAAAAGCATAGATCAATTTTGCTTTATAGCATTATTTGTGCATTAAAAAAAATTATTAATAAATGTTTTCATCTGACAAATTCCTTGTGTTGCTTAGGAGCATTTTTCTATTCCTACAATACATTCCACTTCATATTCACAACCGAAGAATTATGAATTTTTTACGGATTGGGACATCATAGCACCTGTTTCATCTCAATAATTATGTTCACAAAAAAAAAATTTCTCGTTTTTATATCATTAAAAATTATTGCTTAATAACTGGAACTTAGCATGAATTCTTTTGCAGCTACATATGAAAAATTCGACAAAATATCAACAAACACTACGTATTTTTCATTCAACTGTAATTTTCCTGCTCAATTATTCTATTTTCATAAAAAAACATGCAACAGTCAATTCTTCTTCAGGTTTATCTCCTAATTCCACCACAGCTATTACGTTTGTGGTATAATTGAAAAATAAATCTCATTGATTATCAAAATTCAGTAAGTTCTGTTTTCAATTGTATCTTCGGGAAGTGAGAACAATTTACTTAACATTCCAATCCACCTTCTCGATTCTACAATAGTTTTCTGTATCCAATAATTCGAAATAAAAAATTGAAGTAGCAAGCTAAAATTTGTTAAAATCATATAATTTATGATATCATTTCAGATCGTGGCACTCCGTCCGGTGGTTATTACAAAACTGATTGTCTTGTTGAAGTTGATCTTACTAATAAGTTAAATATATCTCGTTAAATCCCCTGTCGAACATCAACACCACAACTAACTGACATCGCAAATCTCTACCTTTTAATTTTTGAAATCAAGTTGGTACGGATTCATTCGAAATCATTCTACCTATCGAATTGGTATAAATAAAGGAAAAAATAATAATAACATCTAAAGTATCAGTGACCCCACTTTTACCGAATGCCATCCGTCGCCTGCTCCTTTCATATTGATCACTCTTTACGTATAAAATTACCTCACATGAAACCGTATCGTTCCCCATAAGAAACGCATCGATAAATTCCCCTTTAGTTATCGAATAATTCACATCACAAGACGGGTTTACGCATCGCACGATGTTGGGATTACGATTAACCTTGAATTGCATCGTAATTGCATCGTAAGCAGTCGCCTCCTTTGTAGATAATTTAAACACAAGTTTATAGCACGTAGCGTACTACGTTCCGTCTTCTGAATCTTTCCTGAAGCGCCTCGTCGAAATCCCCCCACTTCGGTACAAACCCATACCGCAATGATGTCTCGATCCTGACGTCATCAAGATGGCGCTCGTGTGTCAGTCCGCGAACTGAACGGAATCACAGGTTTGACAGATATACGCCGCGTGGGTAGAGCTGTTTTTCATTGTTCATCAACCAGACAACGCTAATGACGGGTTTATTTTTCTTTCAATTCCATTCACTGAGGTACAATGAAGTCGATGGGCGAGGTTGAAGAAAATATCGTGCATGCATGAAGGAATCCATGATTACCATCGACTTGTGGGAGATTCATGCGATAGCGTTTCCTTTGAAATGGCAATTAATAAAGTAAAAATATTCCTGAAACAAACGCATCCGAGATAAAAAATATTTCGGAAATTAAAAAACAACCTGATGATAATGTACAGTAAGAAAAGTTAATAATAATGTTATTATCATAATTCATATTTTATTGTAATTTATCGGAAAGAAAAAATATTTAAAAATATTTAAATCTGTATTATTCGCATTCTGAGTTCCTCAAAAGTTTCATTTTTTTAATTAAAAAAAATCTCATAAGAATGTAGAGCAATATAAATTAATGCTTTTATCATAGTCCATATTTTATTTTATTTCAGAAGTCATTCATAAGCATATACACCGCGAGAGACATAAAATTTCTCCAATAACATTTGTTTAGAAATTTGGGTCAGAAAAATATGAAATTGTCAAAATAATATTTTTCTCGCAATGTAATACCTAACGTTGAACTGGACAAAGTTAATACGTCTTTAGTTAACAAATACTTGGAACATTGGCATGCGTTCGATGAAAAGATGTACCAGGAATGATCATGTTGTAATTTTTATGGCGCTGACTATTGTTGTCTTGCGACACTTTTCCCTCTGGCGGGCAATTCAAATATTATGGGGTTGGTAAGGAAGATTTAAATGGGATCCGGGGATTTTAATAATTTTTTTGATGGACTTCAGCTAATGAGTTACGATGAATGTTTCACTGGAGGTGGGGGAGGCTAGTATTTTTGTGGATTTAAGGGATTCCTTGTTATATATTTTCTTTAAGACCTCTTCACATAGGGAGCAATACCAGAGAGACTCAATTTGTTTACAGGAGCAGAGGGGTGAGTAAACAATTTTTTTTCAATACAAACTTTGATTAAAATTCACCTGATTGGGCTTCAGTCCCGAGATAATGGATATTCGGAGTGTTTGAAGGTGTGCGAGTAACCGAATCACCGAAGCATTCGCGTACAGTCGCGTGGGACGAGCGCGGTGGCCGGTGAGAGGCAATAGACACCTCAGTGCGCCGCAACGCGCAAGACTGTGTACACGCGTTGTCGTCTACGCAGGTACAAACATTCCGTATTTATCTGTTTGTAGACTGACATTCCACTTGAGTTATGTTCATTCATTATTGATTGCAAACAATTTTCCATAGTTGGTGATACGCGATAAATCCGGATGATCGGATGATATTCATACGACGAATCTCACGGGATTGATCGGATATCAACGGGGATTATAAATCAAGTGTAATGATTGGTGTATGTGTGTAGTTTTTTACAGTGTTCATTCGTCTTACCTCTTCGATATTTATTACGCCCGTGGGTGTGTCCCGTGCAGTGAATCTATAAATACGTAAATGGAAAGGGCCGCTACCTTAGCCCTTCGCTGTTCTAGCTAATCAATAAACAACTAGCCCTTTATCCTTGGGTTTATGAGGGCATTGTATCAACGTTTTTTTCTTCTTCGCTCTGTACACTGCATTTAACATTGGTGGAATTAATTATTTGCCTTTTTATCATGAAAAAATCGAGATCGATTGATTGAGCCGAGAAATTGTCGACTGGAAAGGCAGTGGAAAGAAGAAACTGTGATCAATAATGTGGTGTATATGTGTGGGGAGTATGTGTGGGTGGTTGACTATGTGAAATAATACAAGAATATGGAGGAAAGCACGTACTCCCATGCTACCAACAACCTCACCTGAGCAACGATCTCCACCACTTGATACGCGAATATCCAATGACCGAACGAAATGAGAAGAGAGCGTTACGAAATATTGTTTAATAGAACTTGAAGAACATCAGAGTGCAGTATTATTTCCATTTATCAACGTGAATTCTCGTGCGACATGAGTGACAATAGAGAGGCCGTGATCGATACCGGGAGAATGACACTGCCAAGCGAGGGAAATCGATAGCTCAGTTTATTTTCGGCGGTGAATGCTCGCTCATCTTCCACCGTTCTACATAATAAAACAAAACACTAGTATACGGTTGGATTGTAACGTTAGTGTATAATCCTCCCGGAAGATATAAGGTGGAAAGCCTCGGAGACGTTTCAAACGAGTTGGGTCTTATTTTTAGCGGTTGATCTTGGAGGAGTTGCAAAAACCGGTTCTCCATCGTCCTGAGGAAGAGATGTGATGAGAAGTGAGAGGATTGTAAGAGAAATCTTTGCAGGGATACTACGAGATTCCAAAAAGATTCACCGAATGTTATTGAACATTAGGATTAATTATTTGGACTGATGGAGGCTATAAAAATTAGTGGATTTTTTGAGATCCGTTGAGTGAGGGCATTTCAGTTAATTTTCTGTGCTAATAATCGTCGGTTGTATTATTAATTGACGACAAATTCAATATTGCGAAGTTGAGTATGTGGTGAAATATGATAACGAAGGAATTTTTATGATGAATTTTAATTTCTCTTGAGACTGTGATTTCACGGAAAGCAATGGCAACTATGATAATCAAAGTCTAACGGAACTCGATGAGAAATACTTGACGGCAATTCGACTAGACTTACTGGTGAGGAGAAAGTTGTCTGTTCCTATCGCGTTTGGATAGAGTAGCTCAGCAACGTAACTATATCTACTCGACAGCACTTGGGAATCCTCTGTTTATGTTGCTGATAGTACCTGTGACAGCAATTATCGGAGATTGTGCTTGAGGAAGACGTCAATTACGGAAGAAAACGGCATGAAGTATGGCGGATATGAGTCGTCAAGGTGTACGGGGTATTGTCGGGACGGAGGTGGATTCACGAAGAGGAGAGCAACGTGCACTTGCAGCACGGGGTGCTACCGGCGCTCTTGTGCTTGGGATCATTGCTGTTGTGCTTCAGGCCGCTGCAACTGCAACACCCGCGTGGGGATACTTCACAAATCCTGACGGTAAGTCATTAGTATTTATCATTAATTACGCCTAATTAAAAAGTTTATTTGTCGAGGGGCCGTTCGTATGTGTTGGAATATGAGGAACGAAAATGATGGAAAACACACAGTTAATATTTAAACACTAAACTTTAATATGTTATTCAGACTCTACTTGTTAAGAGGACACTGTACACTCTATGAAATCTTAGAAGAGACTGAAAACTAAATTACTAGTCAGGCCCTGATTCACCTCTACTTGGAGAGGGCAATAAACTTTACACCCCCTGAAACTTCACTGAGAAATTCCATCTTGATCATGTCTGGTCATCACATGGTTTTGGGAAAATCCCTTTGGAAA
Source organism: Diachasmimorpha longicaudata (assembly GCF_034640455.1). NCBI lineage: Eukaryota > Metazoa > Arthropoda > Insecta > Hymenoptera > Braconidae > Diachasmimorpha > Diachasmimorpha longicaudata. The sequence continues at coordinate 1,717,856 of NC_087240.1, forward strand.
AGTTCAGTAGTAAAAAGTCCCAAGGAACAGGCTCTGACGACAATTAACTAATAAAACATTTTCTCTAGTTTTAAATATAAAAACTCTGGAACGAGTGAATTTTGTATTCGGGGAAAACTCCAAAATTCAACAGTATGAAAATTTGGTGATCGTAGTCTCGCGAGTCTTTAGGTTGAATTAACATCGTAGACTCTCCAAAGTGCAAATGTGGACACAATGTAGAAGATTTGAACAATATTTTCTGGCAATGTCCCTTCTATAGTCAAGAAAGAGACAAAATGATTTCTTCCTTATGCAACTATAATTGTTTCTCACCGTATCATATAAGATATTTGTTACGCTCAACGGATCTCTTACTTGTAAAAATTATTAATAGATTTGTTCATAAATGCACAATCTCTATTTACAATAGATTATAAAATAACTCATTGTAACCCACTATACCACCAGTTTCATATGTTCTGTATATGTGTGCATTTGTTGTAGCATAATTAACCCATCGGTTTCAAAATGCTTAAATAAAAAAAAATGTGGTGAAAGCGATTGTCGAATTAATACAAGGTCGAAGGGATTTCGATGATTTCATGCAATTATCGATTTCATGGGGTTTCAGAGTCGTTTTATGGCGATGTTAAATGATTTTGAGTGACTTCAAATTTATTGTATTATACCATAGCAAAATGAGAATTCGTTAGACCTAATCTTACAATTGCAATTTCAGAATATTTTCTGAGTTCATGCGATGTCATTAATTGGAAATGATTCCAATCGATTTTGGTCGAAATCGATGAAATCTTCTGATTCAGTTCTAAGTGATGCGGTGATTTCCCAAATGAATGACCACTCATTAGGTGCAGGAAACGTAGTTTTTTTATTATGACGTTAATTAGTTAATAGTTAGCGAATGACGGTAACAGTGATGGATATCCAAGCGTTACAAAAAAAATGTTTAGCAAAATTGCTTTTAAACACTTATGAAAGGGGATCAAACGTTTATTTTGAGCGCATTTGCAACCCCAATTTCCGGACGTTTTATTGAGAAATAAATTCTGAAGATTGAATTATAACACAGAATTTCTATAAGAGCAACGCCCTCGCATCTTCAATTCTATTTTTGGTTGTGTTAGGGTGTTTATTAACATGTATAATTCTATATAAGTGTGTGCGTTATGCTTTCTAGATTTTATCAACACATTGAAAAATATGAGTTACAGGACAAATAAGTGAAAAAATTGACGTGAAATACCTCTGAGTTAACCGGTGACCCCATTGAATGGTTTAAATTTGAAGGTTCCACTGATTTCGCACCCTGAAATCTTCAGGGTCCCCCTCACACTATCCAACGTGTTTCGAATATGAACGTAAATTAATCGGGTGGAATCTTTCAAATATTTAAATTAACAATTAATTTATAAACAGTAACAGTTTTACGAATTTTGGTGACGCATTTTATCTCTCGACCCCGATCTTCCTGAGGTTTTTTTTCGACTGCCACTTCCGGAAAAACTTTCATCGATCCAGTTTTTGTCAAACGCCTCTTCCGGTTTCCCTCACTGGACGTAACTCATGGTTCGTTACTTTCATCCAATTCGTGTCACACAAAAATATTAAATGAGTTTATTAGACTTATGTGTCAACCATATCAACAACCTATAGCCTGGTCGCTTATTCATCATACGATACAACGATCAGAGTGAAGTAAAAAAATTAATCATTATATTTTGCAACAATTTTTCTTATTTGTTATAAAAAAGATCAGCACTAATTAATGATGAATGCACGGTTTATTGAAGATGCTAAGCATAGAAGGTCATTTGACGCAACTACTTGGATATCATTAAGAAGCTTCATTTCATGCAATTAAATCGTTCCACCTTTTCACTATGAGAATAACTGTTCAGTTTGACTTGGCGGGGGGGGGGTGGCTCAGACCTAAATTCGGAAGAGTGGGAATGCTGCACCAGGACCATTTTGATATAAGGGTTTGTGTATTTGTATTATACTTTAGACGTCACTTTTTCAGGGGTTTTTTTGGAGTCCTTTCGTAATTCACTAAGAAAAAAAATTGTTTTTGCCGAATATTTATTTACTTCAAAGTTATGTTTCTCCTGTGAAGTCCTTATGCTGTTAATAATCATTAGATTTTAATTATATTAATTAAAGTGTTCTAGAGAAGGATCATGTTAGCAATAAGCTTGAGTGAACTAGTTTCAACAGTTATGAACGTTGGACAGTTTTCAAAATTCGTCCCTCCAGAAAATCTGAAGGTCAGGAAAATGGAAAATAATGACCGGATTTAATTCAAAGTTCTGCGTAGCATAGTTATACGTAAGAGCAAGAGTATTGTCATCAGTAAAAACTAATTAAGCTCCTGTGGGAATAGTTCAATATAAAAACTTAATTTTTGAAAAATAAATACTTCTCTGAAGAAAGTAAATATTTGACAAAAATATTTTGTTTCTCAGTGGATATATTTATGCATGTTCAGATGACAATCAGTTATCGGGAAAAGATATTGAAATTGAAATAAAATTCTTTAAAAAACGAAGCGATCATTTTGAAGAAATTTCAGGAAATCTCAATTATTTGATATTTGCCTGTCTCTCATCCACTTTTCCGTGTAAACATAAACTAAAAAATTTCTTTCTTTCCTGATTACGAAGGATTTAGTGGTGTCACATAATGGTGGAAAAAAGTGAATTGTGTTTATCATTTTAAATATAAAAAAAATGTGACGAACAAGCAGTTAAATATTTTGATATTTTCAAATGTCACATTTTGTGGAATGTTCTCATTAAACGGTGATTATTTGAAACGAAAAATAAAATCAAAATTACTCTATTTTTTGTCCAGTAAATTTATCAGGCAACGCGGTAATGTCGTTGCTCTTCCATAATTCATCAGAAATTATAGAACTATCGACGATTTTCGTGGTAATCCGTACAACAAGTGACTTGTGAAGAAGGAAACATTGATATGGTGATATCGATAAAAAAAAAATTTTGGTGCTGACACGACAAAAGCTATCACACTATTGAAATTTTTCCCTCACAGGTAAGAATTGAATGACCAAGAGTTAAAATATAAATACCAGTACCAAAAAAACTAGTACTGCCAAATTATGAATTTTTCGAACGAGAAACTCCAATTGAGTAAATAATTATCGAATGAAATTGATGTTTTCGGTAATATCTACAAATCTTACCTGTTTATATTTCCTGAAATCTGCGTAAACACTTCAAATTCTTCTTAATCGTATCCAATGTTCAAAAAACAGCTAATTAACATAACTAAATTTCTGTATCATGGGGAATTATCGGATTTGAATGTTACCAGATTCGCCAGTTACAATAGAAAGAGTGACATTCGCGAAAAGCTTTGCAACATGCAGTTTTATTATTATCGCCATGTAGGACCCTAAATTTGTCCAGACCAGACGTTGCGCCATATTAATTGTTGCGGAACTTCACAATTTAAAATAGCAAAGTTGATCCCATAATTCATTAATAATTATTTTTAGTCCACGAGTTTTAATTTATGTCATGACGTCTGAAAAACTGCGATTCTAATCTCGCGTCGCTGGCATAAATTGCAGTTTTTGAGCTGAATAACATAAACTAGTGTTTATCATACCAGAATAAAAGTACCATTTGATTCATGTGATTATAATCCTCGCCTTCAGCTCGAATTATCAAGCCAACCTCATCACGTGATCGCTGTCGCCTCATTTAAAAAATCTACTATTTTTTAATAAAGTTTAAGATGCTAAATAGTTAAATTTACTGAAAGTAATTCTTTTTTTGAGCAGTATTTCTTAAGGTTGTTGTATCGAGAGAGGCAGTAGCAAAATTTGTCAGGTTGAGCACAAGGTACCCGCTGAACTGAGCGCTTGAATTAGACCGCAAACTTTTACCAAAGTACAGTTCAACACGCCTCACGCACACATGAGTAGACTATGCAGTAATACGTGCGCATACAGGTAATACTGAACTGTGTCGATTGTAGCAACTATGTGCACTCTCTCTCTCCCCCCTCCCCGCCATCACTATTTCTCACTCTCCCCCCCTCCCACTATAGCATAAATTTTTCATTTTTTTTGTGACGTATATCCTAACCTGGGAGATCTTTCACTTGAGGTGGTTAAATTGTTTCAAAATAATTAGAAAAATGTCAAGTAGATTAAGATACCGAGGGACTATTTATTAAGGCAAGTGAAGTAAATAAACAGCCGAATTTTTCTTCTAATATGATGCGGGCAAAAGAAATAAAAAAATCGGAAGAGATTGATCCCAAAGGAAATGGTGTTGAAGACGAAAAAAGACAGAATGTTTGTTCTGGACGGAGAATTGTCAGTACTTGGTGAACATCTACAGTGTAAATACTAACTGTAAATACTTTCATTGAAAAGTGTGGAGAGTGAAAACCCATTGTCACCCAAATCTTTTAAATATAGGCGCGATGAGCCGTAGCTGCGCTGTTGCCGCGTCAGGAGTACGAATTTACTGGTTCCGCCCTCTTTGGAAGAAAATCCAACTTTCTCAAGTTATTGCCCAGGAATGAGATAGTCAATCAATTCCACTTTTTTTTGGTAAATCGGTTGACACTGGTTCCGCAATATATATTTTTTTAATGAAAATTTGTCGAGTGGTTAATTAAACAAAAACTAAGGATTGTTAAGTTGCTTTTAGGGACGTTGGTGGGACCCTGTCTGTGCAAGCGATTATTTTATATATTCAGTATCGTGACATTTGAGGCAATAGTTATTAAATTGTATAAAATTCCAAAGTTCGTCTCCTAGGACATGTTGTAGAAGAAATGTGGGCTGCATGCGTCCTTCACTTAGGCCACGCCATAAAGTCCCGATTGAAACCAAGGGTCAGGTGATACCATAACCTGACTATTAACTACTTTAGTTTGGGTTGATTTATACAACCAAATAATAAGAAAATTTAAACTTAATGTGGGTCCCTCTTGCCAGAAGTAGGCGAGACCCTGAATGGGTTTGTAAAATTAGTTTTGAGTTAGTTACATTCGAACATTCGAAGGAAGAAGTAGTCTCTTCTAATCTATTGTCCACAATACGAACTTGGTACAATAAACTTTATATCTCACAAGTGCAACATTCCCTTTATTATTTCAAGGCGCACCCGTCTCATTTCGCGTGCGCAGCATATACACGATTTCAATGAATGTGTGAAGGTTTCCTGTCATATGCATATACGCTTCGAAACAGACGTGTTAAAGAACATTATATGTTTGTACCTCAGAACTGTGGTGGTAAATCAAAATTAATCTAGGGGACTTTTTGACGATAATAATGAAGACTATCTGTCAAAAAAAATTCATCGAAGTTAATCGATAATTTAAGCCCACGATACAAAAACCTTAAAAATACAGAAAAATGACAATGCAATACTTTTATCAAAATAACATTGCAATTTTTCTCGTTTTTTTCTCCGTATATAGTTGACACCAATTCGAGCTTGAAATTCAACTCGCGTCACTGATTATCAACAATTTCGCTGGCGTCAAGGGAATCCACTAATACTGCTCGTAACATCGCCTGGTGAAATTGAAGTGCAAATGTTATAGGCAATAGTTTATGGGCGTCATTAGAATCATGGCGAGCACCGTTGTCAGACCTCAATGAGTTTTTCCTTTCTTTTCAATTCAATAGCAAATGGGTGAACTGACTTAAATCGATTCTGGCTATTGATTCGTTTTTTACGATTCTTTTAGAATCTGTAAATGATACTGCTATCCGTGCCGAAACATTATTTGTCGAGGTGATTGAACGTTACAAAAAACGTCGTAAGCAAATATTTGCCACTTCGCACATTCCGAGATATTGATAAAAAAATTAAGCGAAATCAAAAATGGACTTCACCCGATTTACTGATTGGCCGTTAAATTTTATTAATACACGGGGCTTCAAGCAGAATTGGACATTTACATCGGCAGCTATTGGAAATGGGATAATGGTTAAATGATCAGACGTGTGAGTCCCGTTTTAATTCTTTTATTTTATACGCTGGAAAGGCGCAACCGCTCGGCTTCGTTTCGTTAAAGGAACTAACTAAAAGACTAAAGGGATACAACACCCTGGACCTGATGTCTCTTATTAACAATGGTCCCACTCATGCACCTCTGTATACAATCAGGAAAACTTCCTAGAATTTTCTCTCATAAAAATGTTTTCCAATCTCAAGTGGAAACACGAGAATAAAAGAATTAGGAATTGGACAAAGACCTATTCATTCCATCTGAAAATTAATTTTTGACAAACATTTGAAATGTAAACTCCAATAGCAGAGTCCGTTCACACGATCACTGCAAAATTTTACCTTAAATCCACCGTCAATTTTACCATTACTTTTCAGTCATTTCTATGGTGAATATAGGACAGAGTGACAGATGTATCAGACTGCTTTATTTATCGCGTACAGCTAATATATTGTTTATTTGAGCTCCCCCACAGCTAAAGTTTTATACAGCTATAATGTTCAATATGACAACTGAGATAGGAATCAGTAATTAATAATTAATAACCCAACTTATGAGGCCCAATATAGACCTGACAGTATAAAGCTGGCCTGATCCAAGATAATGAAAGCCAAAGCCTGGGGTCAACCGAGAGTTGGATTTCAATAGACTGGAAATCAAAGTCAACACATTGATTTTCCTTCCATTTATAACATTGTTATAATAATCTGCTATCAAACACTTTAACATAATGTATAAAAAACTTCGTATTGAATACATTAAGTCATACAGCTGATGTCTATTTAATCAATCAACTTGAAATTAATCATTCACCATTAACATAAGGCAATTGTCATTTTTTAAAATAAAAATGAACAATAATCCATTCGAATACATTTTCCGAGGGGCCATTCATTCAAAAATTCGATGACACAGTGATTGCTGATTTCATCTGATTTCGAGATGATTTCAATGATTTCTTGAAATCGTTGATTTCATGTGATTGCCAGGGATTTTTTTCCGGTGATTTCACGATTTCACGATTTTAAATGATTTAACGACGTTTCGTTAATAACTGTACTACTTCGCGTGTGGTCGAAATTGCCAGTTCAAACGCGTCCAACGTCGATTTGGGGGACTCTGAGAAAATTCGTCGATCGATTTTCTCTGAGGATTTCATGAGTCGATCCTCTCGCGTTGTGTATTTGTTTTTTCCCCCGTAGAAAAAGCGTCCGGAGTTGAAAACAAAAGTTGATTAACACCTCGATGCAAAACACGTTGAATTCATCGAAAATATTCCGTGTATATTTCACCTATTTAATACATTCGAATTTTTTTTGTCTTATCTGCGGACGATTTTCTATTTATTTTTTGGTGTTATAGTTCATGCGATTTCACTGATTGCATGGCATTTCACTGATTTCATGTAATTTCATTTGGAGTCACCTGAAATCGACGAAATCCCCGAATTTCTCTGATTGCAATTAACTTCGACCGATTTCATGAGATTCCATGTGATTTCAAACATGATTTCAGCCCGAAGTGACACAGTGATTTCACGAATGAATGGCCCCTCGACATTTTCTATAATTTTATGACTCCATTGGTATGACCATTTGCTGAATCCAGACTCATGCTAGGAAATGCCAGGTTTGTCAGTTCAGATTCAGGTAATCTTGGCCCTGTTGTCAATGCTTGGCAATTCCTACCGAGCTGGTTTACCTAGTGATACTTTTAATGGAAACGTCAAACCATTTAACCCAACACCTGCAAAAATAGATATTGGGATATGGATAAAAGTAGATAAATAAATGTAGCAACACAATCAATTACTTTAACTTTATCACTTCATTATTGGCATGAGGAAAGCACGACTGACCTAGAGGACCGGTGTCCAGAGACTGAATTCTGACTATTTGAAAAATATTTACTAAGGAAAAAAACAAGAGAACGTTTATGACTCTAAAGGACACAGTTTCCTTTGAATACCACATGTGGTAAGGAGCACAACAGATGTTAAATTAGTACTTTTCTGGAGACTCTTTCAAAAACATCATAAACCTTGTTAAGTGATTTTTGAAGATAAACAGAAGAGCTGTGTTCTAATTCCCCAACAATAGAATTCTCCAATTAAAGTATCGGAACATCTGTAGTGGATTCACAATAAACAAAAATGATCTTAAATTATTGGTAAAATCGATTCCGGAATTAGGTAACGTTTTCCATGACGTGTAGGAATCGACACAGCCGTTTAGATTTCGAAAATAATGAGCTCAATCGCCGGAGGCGTATTGGAAGTATTCTGTCCCTTTTAAATGGAAAGGTCAAGTAGAAAACTTTCATTTCTCTTGGGAGGGACAGTACATGAATGCGCTCTTCTACTAATGATAATATTGCCTCCCAGTAAATTGATTTTTCAATGGTGTCCCTTGGCTTGTTTGCAGTACACTTGAGTTCCCATTTTATCCTTTTTATGATACATTTATGCATACCCACGATACCCTTTGTTATTGAAGCAATAACGTTGCCTTGACGCGACAATGGAATTCGTTTGGAAACACAAGGATGCATCATTTTAAAGGAATTCGAAAAAGCTTGACCAATCGATACTAAGTGAATAATTATCAAATGTTATTTATCTCTGTGCCTTCAGCACTTCCTATTCTATATTGCAATAGATAGAAACAAAAAGAAGAAATTCTATTTGCTATTCTTCTTATTTTTTTGTAATATTAGGGTGGAGGATCTAGACTTAGAGTAAAGATGGGACATATCATATCAATTTAATTCCGTTCAGTTACTGCGATCTCTCGGATTTTGCAAATAACTTTTCATATTATTAGTCAAACTCCAGAGAATGCTTTTTGTTCTATTTATTCTGTTTTCCTATTATTAGAATATTTTCAACTGGACTCAAATGGTGCAAAAACGCTCCTTCCAACAACTTATAAAAAAAATCCACAAAGTTTCCAAACAATGTCACAAATTCTTTCGAATTCATTTCAAGATACAGAAATCGATAGGTATATAGACATTTTATGGATGCACTTCCATGATATTGAAGAGATCAATTTTTTTGAAATTCTTGCAAAGTGGTGTTTGGCGCACTGAATTTCAATTTGAAAATGTTTTTTGACTTTTTAAATGTTCGAAACAATTTTCAATCAAAATGTTTGGAGATATTGAAATATGTTTTAAACAGAAAATATTTTTGGATTAAAGACCAAAATCTGTCGATTCACAAATAATCTGAATTTAAAAAAAAAATTTTTAAATTAGGGGTGTTTTTGTAAAGTACATCTCGGATCAAAAATCGCAGACCAAATCAGCGACTTCGAGATCAAGGTGCGGTTGACTTGGTATGGAATGCCTCATATTTAATCGAAACATCAAACTTGTGAGTCTTAAGTCTCAGAACGACATTCAAGTACCTTACAAAGAGAAAATATCCTCTTGCTAAATATCCACTTACTTCAGAGAAGTATTTATTTTTTCAAAATTATAGTTCTCCGGTGTAATCAACGCCAAGGCGGACTGAGTTAGGTTTCAATTATAATTATCACATTACTCTAGAGGATGACTATTCTGTACATGACCTTGAATGAACCCCATTAATAATGATTCGTTTTTCTAAATTTCTGATTTTCTTGAGGCAAGAATTTTGATGAATTATTTAATGCTCATAATTATTACAGGAGTTAATTCAAAGTTATAATTAACATGATCGTATCCTAGATCAATATAACCCATGTAATTCAAACCTAATAAAATCTGCCAGGAAATTACTCAATTTCAAAAATAAAATATTGGAAAAATAAATATTTCCCTGAAGTAAATGAATGTTTAGCAAAAATATTTTTTTTCTCATTGTAACGCTTATTAAAATTTATTAGTTATTTTCACGTATTTACCTGAGCCTGACAGGGTGGTTTAATACTAACATCGACACGTACATAATTCGCGTAGAAAAAAAACGAAATAATGGTTGCCTAATACAATTTCGTGCATGGTAGTGAAGGAACTTAGTGAGTCATAAAATGATTGATCATTTTATCTAAATTATAACAAGAACATTATTACATTATTGCATATTTTATTAATTGTTATATCGTGTAATTTACAATAATGATATTTATCATCTGCCTTATATTCAATATTTAAAGGTTCAGTTGGTAGGAAAATTACATTGGTAGGAAAATTTTACTGTCTAAGTAGGCGTAATTAAGATAACGTTGATGATATATTGTAGATAGATCAGATAGTCAGAAACCTCTGGAAGAGAAAGAAAGTTGAAGAGAAAACCAGAAAAACAAGCAGAGGCTTAAACCCTGCTGACAGCAGGCATGTGATCATTACTTTATGTCGTAGTACAAACAAATTTTCTCTTTCGTTCATTTCTACGAATTCCATTGGTCGTATATTCCTGAATGAATTCGTGTCAATTCCCCATTCGTAAGACACGCACACACACGGAATCACATTAATTATTTTTTATGAAACTATCACTTCTGGTTTACACATACATACATACATCTATCGATTTATTGTGACAGTTTAATGACCCCTAGCATAATTCTTCAACTACACTAAAGAATAAAACATTATCTCAAATTCGAAAAATATTCTATTGGTTTTATGGAAAGCCAGATTAATACATAAATAACACTATGATATAAGAGTAATTGACCTATATTTTATTAAAATGTGGTTTCACTTCGAGAGCACTCGTCGAACTGAACAAGAGACGTCAAAGCCACAAACACCATGGCATCGAAATCATAGTCTCTTGCTTTTCAGGCCTGGGCATTTGCTCATATTATTTTGTAAATATTCATCTGAAGTTTTTCGTCGTATTATTACATACACGGTGTGTTCCGTTGCGAATGGGGTCTTTTTATTCGTCTTACAATTATTCTCAATCTTGGGGAACATAAAATCGATAATATTGAAGAAAAACCCCAACGTCTTAATTTCTAGAAAACATTTGCCTGTCCGCTAAAACGATTTATTGCATACACTCTATGAAATTCCCTAAATGTTCGGCTCTTATTAATAACGGTCAGACCTTATCTTAATTCGATACTATCGCGGCAATCAATTTTATTACGATTCAAATTTTAAGGTTCCATTTTCTTTGGGGTACTGGGGAATTCCCAACACCTCCTCTTCATGCAGATCAAAAACGCGACTCTCGTCATGGTCCGCGCTTTGTGTCCAAGAGGGCATGGATTTTTTCACTTGTTTGTGTTTTGTTGTTGTTCTGACCTCGCAGTATTATAGATAGACTTCCCCGTCGATAATAATAATTTCGTGTTTGATATCCGTACATTATAAAATAATTTCTTAGATATTCTTGAATTTTAGTCGAAATAAAGTGAAAAAAGTGAAAAGTGATATTACAACGTTTTTCTAATTGACAACTGCCATTTTCAATTCCTCCCCTCAATCACCGCCTCAATATCTTCACATTGAGCGAGTAAACACAGTCTCTCTGAGAAAAGAGACTTCGTAGTATAATAGATTTAATTTATATGGGTCCATAATAAGATTGAATTACTTTTGCTCTTGTCAACACATCCGACTAAAATTACATTTTTTCTCTCGTCCATTTATCTAAACAGTCGACTTGTTAGGAGATGAGGAACGAACTAGGGCTGGCCCAGCACTGACAGCCCTGGCCCAACACTCAGCCAGCCATGGGCCGACACTGGGCCTTGTCTTAGGTCGGGGGAATGCTGCCCAGGCCGGCCTACAGTCCTGAAAAGAAAACAGAAATGAAAAGAAGTCTAGCCGCTAGAATGCACGTGACGATTACTTTTTGTGCTATCAGAGCCTTTTTTTATTTCTACCGATGAAATCGGTCGAAAACTTGCGTGTGCGTCACTAGCAGTTCTTCGTTATCGTGACGGGCATCTGATCGTAACTGCATACTATCGACTGTCTACAGCGAAATATTCAACCTTTTAACAAGAATAATTGATACGAAAGGTAAATCTGTCCGAACTCGCTCGCCCAGTTATGTCCATTCAAAATATTGTTACGTGTCCCCCTTCGAATACTCATTCATTTGTCTATGATCTGAACTTCGTCAGAAGCACGACTGTCTTTTGATTAACATTAGTCTTGGTGTCTCTCTTCGGAGCTCTTACATGACACATCGTAATACTCCTTGTAATTAATAAACCGCCCCAAACATTTACCAACCTGTGTCGTCTTTATTCTTCGCTGGATATAACAATATTAACCTTCGAGATTATACGAGTTGTAATCATATCAAATCTCAAGAGGATATTCTCATTTTTCTCCTAGGGATTAGGTGTACGAGAATTATTTAATTTGAAAGAAGAAAATGCGGGAGCATCGCGGAACTTTGTTACAACATTACGTGGAGAAAAAAAAGAATTGGGTTTAGCAATCCGCTTCTAGATTTTAGGAGTAATATTTCTCACGTTTCACTACTGCGGTCCCTTATAGAAAAAATATCGTAATGTCTTTTGGATCTGTATCGTTTGGAAGATACTTCCGAACACCGTGGTAAACCTTGTTCGGATGTTAAAATGGATTGATCAAAAACTCGAAAACACAACACTTGTTAATGACAAATAAAGAATATATTTAATATATTTATTGAATTGTGATTTGTACATCGATACAGTGGAATGTATTGAACGTTTGCGCGGTTAATTGTAACTGACAAAAAATGAGCAGCTTGCAGCTTTTATATATTAACAAATCTACCAAGAAACGCTGTGATTGTCCCGGTATTGTAAAATTGCAGAATTCCCGGAATAACGAAGTATTAGAAATATAATACTGTACGATATTTCTTCTCGCAGATCGAATTTCTAGAACTTCATTTTAAGATGAAGTCAACAATCACTTTACTCGTATTCGTCAGGCTCATGTTTCTTCAATTTACTTCAATAAATTGTGCTGGGTTGCATTTTTTAATCGGCTGGCCGACGAAGTAAACACAAGGAATAGTTGTATAGAAAGTATCCCACAACGCAAAGGTGTGAGTATGGATCGACGCCAGACGGGACACGGGTTTGACCTACATTCGGTGGAGTATCTTCTTTTTCACTCACCCACTAATTCTCCCATTCCCCGTCTACTGTTCTTTCACTGAATTAACAGACTGAATTTCTTACAAGCGTCCAACTACATTATTCACTTGATTTTCTTTCATTTCACGGGCAATTATTTTGTTTAATATTCCATCTGCACGGAAGCCTTGTAATTGACTGATTTTTTGATTCCCTAATTTCAATTGCAAATTATCTAAAATATTATGGTATGCAAAAAACAGCTTTTTATATCATGACTGTGTTCATGAGGTGAAACATTTACGATGTCTATTGGGATATGGGTAAAAGTATATAAATAAATGTAGCAACACAATTAATTACTTTAACTATAACGCTTTATTACTGGCACGGGGAGGGCACGACTGACCTAGAGGACCGTTGTCCAGAGACTGAATTTTTACTATATGAAAACCTTTTACTAAGGGAAAAAACAAGAGGACGTTTATGACTCCAGAGGATAGAGATTCCTTTGAATACCACATGTGGTAAGGATTGCAACGCTGTCAAGTTCGGAGAACAACAGATCATAAATTAGTCGTTTTCTGGAGACTCTTTCAAACACATCATAAACCTTGTCGAGTGATTTTTGAAGATAAACAGAAGAGCTATGTTCTAATTTTCCAACAATGTCGAAGATTCATTGTGAGAAAATATTTCATAAATGCGATATAATTTGAAGCTAAAAATCTGACTTTTCAACTTATGATAGCTATCGTTAACCTCTACTTTCGATAATCGAGAGATTGGCAAAAACGATTTTTTAGAAATCTTCATATCTATCTACCAACTACCCAAACTACCAACTGACATCCAAAATTTCAAAGTGCTTGCATTCACTGATCTCAGAAAATGGTACTGGTCCAGACAAATGGTCATAAATCTCCATAGACGTACAGACATTTTTTTTTTAATTCCAGTTCTTCCCGTTTAATGACATGTCGAGCTACCAGGTAGTGTATCGGTCACGTCACGCCACATGACCTCACAACAATAACAACAGCGACAGCTGTCAAGTGTCGATACACGCCACAACTTCTCCTTTAAAAATTGTGTTCACTGAGTGAAAAAAAATGTTCTCAATTACATTATATCACCAATCCAGTTCCCACCAATAAAATGATCAATTTAATATGTTCATTTTTCAAAATAATATGTACACAGCAATAAACTATCACATCCATTTTCTGGTGCTGGATTTTTTTTGCGTTCTTCAGACTTGGTGTTCCTTTTCTTCATTACTGTAGCTTTTCTAAATTTGTTTGGAAATATTTTCCACAAGAGCAAAAATAGAAAAGTGACTCGGCCCATTTTTCCAAAAATTTAATGTCTCTTTCACGATGTTCAGCGTTTAACGGTATTTGTTCTACTACTGCGGTGTATTCCTCTCTTCAAGGAATAATTCCAGTGATCGTTTGAGGATACTAACATAGGTGTAGAAGTACTCATATAAATTTAATAGAATATTTCAATAAAAAGTTTCGTGGCGTCATGGAGAGACTACACAATTGAACAGCGATAACAATTCTGTGATTATTCAACTTTTCTGGAGAGCGGAGGGAAATTTTTGTTAGGAACAATAGCCAGACAAGTGGAACAGGTGCATCAAACAGGTGTTATATATTTGTGTCTGTATGACGTGAATACAAAGCGATGATCAAAAACGTTTTCACGGAAGTTCTATTCTTTACTTTAATGGAATTTCAGTTGCGTCGAATTATTCCACTGAATGTAACCGATTTCGTCGAGATATTTATGTTCGAGAAGTTGTTGCAATCGAAAGATGACCACAAAATTTCATAGATAAATGAATTTCTTCAAGTTTAGTATAACGTAAATGATAACTTCAGAGAAATAACAGTAAAATTTTGTTTTCTTTTTATTATTTTTGTTTTTCGTTTCAAGTTTGTTAAATAACTCGAATGGCACGTCAAGCGGTTTGTCAAAATATTTGTTCATATAGGAGACAATTTGTTTTCCATCGATCCATGAACACTTGTAGTTACGTTTGACAACAGCCTCAAAGACCATTTTTGGAAACCGCACAATAATTGTTGGTCCTATTTTGTTTGACATTTTTCTATAAATCAAAACACTTTATAAACTTAGCGCTGTTTCTTATTTCATACATTTGTCAATTTTTGAGCATTAGCTGAGTCTGCAGAGTTTCTTATCAACTCAATAAACACTTTCTTTTCAAGGTCAATGTATAAAAATGGTGACTTGACGTTTTTTTAACCAAAACATTCGTTTATTTTTTTCAAAACATTTCAACAGTTTTTAAAAATATGAATTCAATAGAAGAATCTTTCAAAGTTTTCGGGGAGTAAATTTTTTGAGGTTTCACCGGTCCCACGAGGATCGTGATTGGGACCCAACTCACGGAGGTTTCTTCCAAATTCTTCCCATCAATAAAATTTCAATTCAATTCACATATTTATTTTACTTTCTCTTTTACTTTCTTCAAATTTTACTGGCCAATATGTCTGCCGTCGAGGGCTTAGATGTAACAGAAATATTGAATCTCAGGCCCCTAGCTCTCTGGTCCTTGGAGAAACTTCACTCGGGGAAATCTTGCTTCCGGGCATTGTCAACATTGAAAAACGAATTTCACAGACTTACAGAAAGTAATAGACACGCACGGAAATCGAAAAAACCTAGCTCATTACAATCAGTCATATCTTTCTAAATCCTTATCGCAGAACTAAAATATTGATATGAATGGAAAGAGCGTAGGTGATTTACATCATAAAAGTGGTGCTACTCTTTCTATATTAAGTGACCTTTTCCTTTTATTCAACGATTTTCATCAGGAAATAGTAGTGGGGGTAGTTGCTTCGTATTCAGATATGCAAGAGCCCTCCGCCAGGCCAGTGAGAGTGATAAGAAGTTAGACGATGTTCAAAACGGTTCAAAATAGTGTAGGGTTGCTTTTTAAAAAGATAAGGACAGTTCATTTTCTATGTAAAAGGGTACAATTGGTATTAACACTATACACTATGTCTTCACTATTTAATACACACTTAAATACAGTCTTAAAACACTCTTAAGCACACAAAAACAAAACGTCCAAGTCCTAATAGTCTAACCACGCGTTTATCGTCTATCGCTGCTCAAAACCAACTCTGACCCTGTCTCTCTTCTCAACCCTGGACTGGGCCCTAATGGCGTCACGTAGTCCTAGCATCGCTGGACCTCGCTGGCTGCAACGATTTCCGCCTGTCACATCTGTAGACCTCATAAACCCTCAAAATATGACCCTCTAAGTGCTTCTATCATACAGATTTGCATTCCTGTACCAATCTATGTCTATTTGCAGGGTTTTCTCATAAATAGCACCTACGGTACGACTACAATATAATCTTATAGCCCTAGTACTATCTTAATAAAATACGAAGGACATCTGTCTATCATATTCGACAGATTATCATTTTTGCACTGGGGATTTCCCCATAATTTTTCCCGATACTACAATAGTTTGGCCGATCCTCTCCCGCGAACGTCGACATCAATTGCCTCAATAAATTGCAGAAATAATTAATTGAATAATTATCATCTATTCAAATAATACGGGCAGACGGGTTTCATTAGATTCATCAGTCAGAAAAATGGTTAAACCGATGTAACAAAAGTTTTTACATTAAATTGCAGCTTGAAGGGAATTGTATACTTTTAATAGTTACTAAACACACTTTCCAAGTTCTTAAAAATTACATAATTCACTAGAACTGAATGAAAGGCAGAAAATCAATCGTTGTAACTAATACTCGTGCTAATGAATTCACTTCCATGATTGAGTTTATGAATTTTCGTTAGGATGGAATCATGCAAGATCATATGCGGACAACATTAGGCATTGGTTATGCAGCTGCGGTTGTGGGATTTAATGCAAAACTTTCATGGCCATATCCGCTTTGCTACCCGGGGAGGGGGGGGGGGGGTTGACGAGGAGGAGGAATGCGAGGGAAGCGAGCGTGGGAGCAAAGTCTTCCATTAATAATATGAGCAGGCGTCTCTTGTTATCAGAAACGTTGAATAACGCACTATAAAGGCCTACTAATGAGGAATAGGTGCCATATAATTACGGCACTTTCTATGCTACTCAAGATTGAAGTATATGCACTTGTGAAGTAGGAGCCTATTGCGAATGAGATAATGTGAGTGACGTAACTAAGAAAAATTATCTGTAAAATACTTTCTTCTTTAAACCCTCAGAAGAGACATCATCCCATCACCAATTCCTTAGAGGAACTAACATAAGTAACGAAGACGTACATAACCTGGAGCACCAGTCACGTCGCCACACGGCACTAGAATGGACGTGCAAAAGGCTAGACTAATGTATTGCATTATATGACTTATTATTGAGAGCAGATTTGATCAAAATTATTGAACCGAACACGAATCGATCTGGAGAGAGCCGGAAAGTTAATGTAATCATAAACAATGACTTCGGAGGGGATAGAACTGTCGTATTGCAAAGAAACAACGTTTTATTATAATATAAGGAGAAGCGAGGTACTATTCACTAATTATTTTATTCTTAAACTGACACTCCTGAATTTGGAAGGTGTTGGCCGTTTGAAGGGTAATTTGGAACTAATTTAAGGGAGAGTTCCGTTGCAGGACGTGAGTCTTGGAAAAATGGCGGAAAAGAGGAATATTGAGGAGTGGGCGTTTTTGGAGGCGCAAATGTCCAGACATATCTTAATATTTGCCATAGATGTTTATCTATGTTTATCTAATATTTGCCATAGATAAACATCTATGGCAAATATTAAGGTCTGTCTGGACATTTGGGGACAGTTGAAACCTAATTGTTTTATCAGTTTAAGGGGTTACTCTCATGTGATCACTTCGAAAAATTGATTTTTTTTTATATTTTGACAGTAAAACCTATTGAAAACATGCTGTGAAAAATTCAGACCGACATTCATAGTGTTTGATAAGTTACTGCTCATAGTCGCCGACGTGTCGTAAGCGACTGTCTACCAGGCTTTAAACTTTAAACGCATTTTTCTCGAATCATCATTTTCTGAAACTGTCATGGTCCTAGAAAAAAAAGTATTCAACCGATTGCTTTAAAATTTACATATGTTCTTCTACTCATTTATAGTTATCGTTCCTACCAGAATTGTTTATTTTCAAAAATATTTTCATATTTTTTTTAAACGTTTTTTAACGAAAAAGAACAAGATTTTCGGGATTTTTTTAATCCATTCGGTTTTTATATCTCAGACAACATGAACAGCCGCTATCACCATGTCCAGTGAACTACCTTTTTTTGTTGGGGATTACTTTGACTTACAAAAAATATATGTTAAAAATGTAAAAAACCAAAAAAAAATTTTGTTTTGTACATTTCAAAATACAAATAAAGATATATTAAAAAATTAAAGTGATTGAATTTAGTTGTCGCATAAAAAAAAATTTCCTAAAAAGTGGTAAAATGTATGCGTTCACATGAGGGTAATCCCTTAAGTGCGGACCCATTTGGTTAGGATGGAGACTAGGTTTGAGGCTTTAGAAGGTTTGGAATGTATTTGGGAAATTGAGGGTATTTCAGAAATCGAATGAGGAAATAATGTGGGTATACAACAGAACTGAGAATTCTTTGTCGATAGGTGACGATATTCTTTTGGTTTAGTGGTTGGTCTTTAGTCTGCTCCAACTGCCCGTGGACTACCGACGTTACTTCCTCGGGCCATATTATTAATGTTAGTGGGTGAATAATGAAATCAATGTTATTCCTCTGGACTTGTAAATTCCAGAGGTCTGAGTTGATACACTATCAACCTAACTGCTACACGCCGAATAGGTTCCTTGGGTAAGTAGTTCAGGGGGTTTTTGAATGGGTTGGAGTGAATGAGGATGTGATGGGTGAATATTGGAAGACTTGGATCTGTCGGATCTAAACACTTCACTTGTTTTCACTACCTTTCCGTTTATGCAAAAAAGGCACAGTTGTTATTAGATGTAACTAGTAAGAGGTTTTAAAATTCAACTAACTAATAATTTCACAATATTAGTCTTATATGCTGAATGGTGGTGGCAATGCCGAACGAATGAGACTAAAGTTAGAAGTTTTCCCATTCGTGGAAAAATGCAAAAGACGTGGGAAATAACTATCTTTGAGAAATTGGGAGGTTTTTTTGGTTACGGGAGAGGTGGAAGGGAGCGGTAGCCTTCGATTCGCTAGGGTAGGTGCAGCCCGTGATGAGGGATTATCGAGACGAACCGATTGGGGCAAATAAACATTATTGCACTTCGTCATGAAGGTATTGGATAGCCATAATCAACCTAAAAACGCAGAAATATTTGAATAAATGAGCATTAAAATCTGGGAAGGAAATTTAAAATGAGGACGAAGACGCTTTTACCGCTGTTTCACGAGGAATTTAATTATTTCTAGATTTGGAGAAAATATAAATACCGTAATAAAATGATTGAGAGGGCAGCTGCACTGAGGATTAAAAATCATGAATATAATTTCGATTTATGAATTTGTGCACGCGGAGAAATACGTTCTTTTTGAATAAAATAATTTCTGGGACAGCTCATTTGGGAAAAAGAGGAATGAAAGGAAAATGACGAGAAATACCGAAAATTGAAACGTCCGCGAGATGGCACGCAACAAATGATAAAAGAAAGTAAAATTCAATTCACTGCATTTTTTTTATAATATTTTTCTTGATCCATTTTCATTATACTGGAATAGGTTCATTCACACATAACAATTCCTATCAATACCATAAAGTTTGTACAATATTTGTAATTAATGACATGTGGCTTCATAAACTTTATGGAACAACACTATAAAATTTGAAGGTCTATCATCTTTTATTTGGGATTCAATTAAAAATGAAGAAAAATCCTTTAAACGTTCCCATCTAGATGAGTTTATTTTATTGTACCATCCTCCATTTTTTATTGTACCGCGCAGCAATTTTTCGTTTAGTCATTGTGATTGGTTAACAATGAGCACCGAATGTTCGCAATAATTGCTGACGTCCGACTCCGTCACGAAACCTGTTGTATCATCCCTATAGTGTGCATCTCCCCATCCCCGATTAGACCTTAAATTTTTAGCAGGCCGGTATAGAAGTTTTCCTATCCCGATAAACAAATATTATAAAGCGACGTAGTAATTGTTCTCAGGCCGGTAGTTTGTATCAAGGTTGCAACGCAGCACAGTAATGCTTATGAGAAGGACATTGAAAAAATTAACAGAGTTTACTCAGCGAGCATAGTAGGTCTATTAGATTATGGAGGTCGCAATAAATAAACACTTGGAGTAATTATAATCCCTATAATTATTATTAAAAATTATAAAACTCTAGACAGTCAAGAGGTACTTTACTGAACGAAGACTTACAACGAAATGACGAAACAGTACTGGTGAGGCCCACGTTAAACTCGTCTCCAGAGGGCAATATAATTTCTCCTTCCACCCTTAACCCTTGGGCTTTTCTTTCTTGACCCTCTCTGGTCACCAGATGTATTTTGGGAAAAACCCGCAATGAGAAAGTTTCTCTGGGATTTTTCCCTGTTTTTGTTATAGTATAAAGGAAAGGTCCCACAGAAACAAAAAAATAAATATTTAATACATCCGGAAAAATGAAAAATCTAGAAGAGTGAATTGTGAACCTCAGGAAAACTGAGAAATCCAACAAGGTCTTTCTCATTTGAGTCTGTTCAGGCTAGAAAGGAAAGATAAATATCATACCCTATAGTTCTCAGAATTCTCGTCAATAAAAATGTACGTCATTATTGAGTATAAATACACAGTAAAAAATATGTTGCGTATCAAACCAGGCGAAATCATAACTTTCTTTTGGAAATATATTATTCAACTTATGTGTAAGAATTTTCCTTAATATTCATTCAAATAGTTTTTCTCCTCAACCAGATTTAGTAAAACATTGTGATGGCCAATTTCACTATCTGAGACAAAGAATAATAAAATCCAAAATTCTTTCTATCACCCTTCTTCAACTCTGGACCTCTCAAATGTTCTTATGGAGATAACCCTTACTACCTTCTCAATTGCTAAATTATTTTATAATTCCGTTCTCCCATGGGCCTATTTTTACTCGATGCCATTATTACCCCTTATTTCTACATTTATTACATTTGACCCTCCTTGATTCTTCCAGACAGATGTGTTTTGGAGAATCGTCTCCAAAGGACACTAACCTCTCCCACTCTCTCTACTTGCACCTCGCCAATTAAATGACATTTCTAGAAATTTTTCCTCTTCCATTTTTTCCATCCCTCCCACTTTTCTTCCCAAGTTGTCTCCATAATTTATCCTACTCCTCAGTATCATCCCAACTGCCCAAATAGTCACCTCATCGGAGGTCTCCAGTCTGATTATATTTGTCTATAATAAATTCAATATTTGAGATAAATCGTGAGTGTGATTCATCCCCTCATTACAAATCAGCTACACAAAGCACACTTCGGCGTGCAGCAGAATTAAAAATACTAGTCAGTGTTGGTCAGAACTCTGGATCTTACAACTCCACAGTGTTCAAATCGAACACAGTATTAAATCAATTAAATACAAACTATAATTAAATACAAACTATAAACTATTTCAATGAGGAATTCACCAAGACCCATTCTAAAAAGGCGAGTGGTATATGGTATCGAGTATCTAAAAAATTACGCATTCACAATTATAAATACTCAAGCGGTGCAACGGTCCCCCACTTGGAATTTTAGTCGGCAAATCGCCGGCCCCGATCCGGCATGCCGAGTGCAATGTTCGACGCTCGTACGGTCAACCACTGGCGGCGCTGATGAGATGCGTTACACGTTTTCTACGTTCGGGTCGAAGGACGCTGAACTGACGTTTGTCAGTGGACATTCTATTAAGTCATAAATTGTTGATGCTGAGTTGATTAACCTTATAGAAATGGGGGTATGATAAATAAATAAATTTTAGCACTGGAAAGAGAGGTTCAACAATACGAAAGATATATCCGCACCAGAACTTGAACTGGAGACCTCTTGATCTGTATTTTACTACTTTATCCACTTCTTTCTTAATATGTTTATTTAGCTAACTCATTATTATGAACAAACAGACGACAGCAGTTATGCAACTGGATATAAATTATTGAAATGTAGTGGTACATTTTTCTGACGTCAATAAATTGATGACGAGCTTCCAAATGGTTTTTATTTGTTTTTTTTGTATTAATTTATATCTATTAAGACTGTGTCTAGACCTTAGTAGGAAAATGAATAAGAACATCTCATTACCGATTAAATAATCTTTATTTGTTCATTTCTATCATTTTCCTTTAATTTATTTAATTTATTATCATAGAGGACACCAGGACTAAAATTTTCATATAAAAAACGAATTCGATCCAGTCGACTCTGGAATATTCTATAAAATCGTTTTACTCAAAAATTCAATATCTACGACACTAATTACACTCATTTCCAATACCATCCAATCTACTGATAAAAGAAATATTTCTTCAAGTTTCATGTTCATATTTCTACTTTTACGGAGCTCTTACCTACTCTCACACCCAATTTCAATCTTTGGAATATTCCACTTGCCTATATTTTTTTACAACTAAAAAATGATCCCTCGTTAGGGGGGCTCAGGTACGTTTTCCAGAAATTTCGTATTTTTCTATTTCAGACTATTCTGGAACGGTTTCAAGGAAAATTTATACATTTTTGGATCGAGATTGGATCATTGCAATGCTTCCATTTGGAAGCAAAGACGGTTAAGTGGATTTTCATGAAAAATTTGATTTGCTGTAATATTTTTTGGAAAAATTAAGAAAAAACGTCATTGGGATCGCCTAACAAAAAAAACGAATTTCTCGCTGGTCGAATGTGGTATGGGCTCATCTGGCCATTGTGCGGCCCTGATATACGGTATCCCGTATTCAGTCGGCCTAGCGAAAGACGAAACCCGCGTCGAGTTCAGTGGGGGTTCAATCCTGCATGCGGAACGTAATTTGTAGAGGAACAGGTGGAAGGCCTTGACAAAATTTTTAGAATTTTACATTTTTACATGGGAAATAAAATGTAAAATTCTAAAATTTTGATAGTGTGATACCGATAAAAATTACTGGGCTGCCTTCAGGTCTTGGGGCATACTAGGGTCCTGAAAATAATTACTATGCTGCCTAGTAAAATTTCTATATCGCGCGGGAAACTTCAAAGTCTTATAGGTGACAAGAAGATGGGCTCCAGAACGGAGTACAACGTCGGCAATAATCGGATATGTTCGGCACTCATCGTTAGCCAGTCACAATGAGGTGACAAAAAATTGCTGTGCGGCACACTAACAAATGAAGGAAGATACGATAAAATAAACCAATGTACATAGATGTTGCGTGTCAAACACGCGAGATAGATTTTTTATTTGATATTTTCCATTCCAGTTTTCTTTGGTACAATTTAAATTTCTACCTTGAGCGAATTCCCCAATAAATTCATGAAAAACTTGGCGTTGTAAGTTTGGGACTTATCTGGGTCTGAACTATCTGAATAACCGTAATCAAGTAATAAATGATCCCTGCTCCGAAGCAGTTAAATATTTTTCCTGAAATTTTCAAAGAAGTAGACAGTTGATGACTGCAATAAGGGAGTAAAATAATTAAATATTTTTCATGGATTTTTAGAAAAGCACAATAAATGAGCGCGAATAATGAAATATTTTCCCGGATCCGAAGAAATAGGATACGAAAGAAAAGAATAAGGGTTTTGAATTTTGAGAAATATCCCAATGATTAAAAATTTGACCGTAACAAGACTTTCTTTGTTAACTGACGGAATATTTGAAAAGATAGCCTTTCTCATAGCAATATTATTAGGAGTGTGAATAAGTCTTTCCCGTTTTTTTCAAATTTTGAGCCTTTATTGTGAAAAAATGGTTACAAATGAATTATTGAAAGTATTGGCCATCGTCTTCTTGCGTTTGACACGAATCTTCATCAAGCAAAGTCGCCAATTCTTGATCTTCAAAGATTTGCGGCCGCCCGGAACGCTCCTTGTCTTCCACGTCGAAATCACCACTTTTGAAGCGTCGGAACCATCCGCGAACACTTGAATCATCGACACAACCTTCTCCATAAGCTTCCTGAAGCAATCGATGCGCCTCGGCAGCAGATTTCTTCAAATTGAACCAATAAAGTGAAACTTCCCGCAAATGACGTCGACTCGGCTCAAATTTCGACATTTTCACGATATCAAAAATTGATGATGCGAAAAAATTTCAACTAATGTGTTAGTGTGGAATTGTTGACAGATGAATAAGCTTTGATTATGACATATGTAACCATTGAATACTCGCACAGTATTGGTGGCGGCATCTCTTACAAAAAGCGGGAAAGAATTATTCACACACCTAATACAATATTTTGAACGAGTAAAATTTTTGAGACGACGAGTAATAAAATAGTTTCAAGTACAATTTATAAAAACGTTTTTTTTCTAATTTTAAATTACCCCGACACAATAAACAATTTCACGATGGAACACAAACACTTTTGAGTATATTAAACACTGATTATTATTTAAAATAATTTAGCTGTAGACAGTGAAGAGGTACTGTTCTGAATAAAGATTTACACTGAACTAAGTTAACATTCCTTGTGATGTCTAGGTTAAACTCCTTTTCATAGGGAAATATAATTTCCTCTCCTATCCTTAACCCTTGGTCTTTCCTTTCTTGACTCTCCCTGATTACCAGATGTATTTTGTAGACAATCTGCATAAAGAAAGTCCCTCCGGGACTTTTCCCCTTTTTAATAATATAATGGAAAGGGCCCGCAGTAATTAAGAAATAAATATTTCTTAAATCCGGAAACCTAAAAACATTGAACTCGGGAAAAACCTCGAAATGGAACATAACATTTTGCACCTCGATTCTAGTGCCCGGCATAGTAACTAGCATGGGTAGACCCATTAAGCTGATGATCTGTAAAGTGCGGTGTTGAAATATTAAAAACGTTGAGGCTTCCTTCACCACGGCCACTGCAGGTACACTTCGTCCACTGTTACGCATCCACGGTTAACGGGGCTTTCTACAACAGGAGAATAGATTACTTACCGAGCGCATATAAAACGACGCAAAAGAACTGAACAGGGCCGAGAAAGAAAGGCGGCATCTTTAACGTAGAAGTGAAACCTTTCATTTTCGGTGAAGAAGGGTACAGTGACCACACAGAGAAATTTTCTATAAAAATTCTAGCACACGGAAAGAAATGTGTTGCATGCCAACACGCGAAACAGATTTTTTATTTGGAATTTTCCATTCCCGTTTTTTTTAGTACAATTTAAATTTTTACCTTCAGCAAATTCCCTAATAAATTCATAAAAAAATTAAAATTTTCAGGCACATTCCTTAGAGTCTAATAAAGCTATAGAATTCTTTCGAATGTTTTCGGAATATTGCTCATTTTATCTTTCAGTATTTTTTCTTTAAGAATTTTCATGGTTTTATTAAACTAACTTTCAATTTGCCACACCTATAAGGCACCATTCTAATCCCTTTATTGACGGTAAACTCTGCAAGTGGAATTACTTTATAGATTCTTTTTCCCAAATATTATATTGTCCACTGCAATAATCATTTTTCGGCTCACTACAAAATTGTTTATTAGCAGGATTATTGCTCCTTCTCGACCCTGAAACATTTGAAAATTCATTTTCCCACTTCTATAATTTTTCATCTTCAGCATTGTCGCGACCATCATAGTAGGAACATCTCGACGGAAATCCTTCCCTTCTTTCGATATCAGTGTTATAGTTCACCATTTATTTGTAAAATATATATTGAAATTGTGAATGAAAGGTGTGGTGTATCATTCAAATAAATTCCCATTCTCCTCAAAGGAACATTAAAACATCTACACAAGGAAAACCTCGGCGTGTAGTACATATTCAAAATATCATTCCGTGGAGGACAGATTCCTAGAATTTATAACTCTAGGAAATTTAAACATGAATGTGGTACTCAAACGAATATAAAAGAAAATGTAAAAAAAACTGCTGTGTTAGCACTGCAGTGGCAGACCACAGTTGGATTTAAAGATGTCCTAAAATAACCTTCTCTCTATTTTATTGCGTTATTTTTTCAATTTTCGTTTAACCACCGTAAATTTTCATTTTGAACTCTCTGTAAAATCTTTTTCAAAATTTACTCTGAATAATCCAAATAAGTACCAGAACATCAATAAAGGTTTTGAAATACTTCATTCATTTTTCTCCTTATCCCGTCGCGAAATTGAATTCTTAATCTTGTACAAAATACGAATTCTTCAATTTTGCATAGGTGATTTAAAAAAAACGCTCCGTAGAAAAATAAATCGGCGTACTCACTAAAATAAATCGGCGTACTTGTTATACTACGTACTAGTGTTGTTGAAAGTATTGGTCTTCATCCATTTTAAAGTGGTCTCTCTCTATGTGTATACTGCGGAATAAAATGAAAAGTACGATTTTATATCGTAAACAAACACAATTCGATTTTCCCAAATTTAAACTGTAGCACTTTTTAATTTTGCTATGATTCATATGAAATTTTTAAATAAATAACGTATCATCTCATAGTGCGATATTCCACAGCAATTGTTGCTGTGGTAGCATTTGATAAACTACTAAAAATTGCTTTTCGTGTACCGGCACTGCAAAATATTACAATACGTTGGGTGTGAATAATTCTAATATTGTTAACGTTAAATGTCTGGGCATTTCTCAGAATTTTCACATAAGTTCGGAATAAATTCACTTTTAAATTAACAAAATTTCCTGTGTCAACACTGAAAATATGTCGCCTCGTTTCCTGTTTTTTTTCATGTATTTGTTTAAAGTGCACAAATATATATGGTTTATTTATACTATCAGTTGTTTTCTGAGACTATAATTTGCACTATTTACATGGTTGAATTTGTTTCCCCCTTTAAAATTTTTATTTTACATTGTTGTAAGAACTGATGTAGTATTTCAAGGGTTCGGTATTTTCCATTTTCCTGTACTAGCACCATAATTTTTCTTCGGCTTTTCTGCTCGTAAAGATTCTCTCGTACTCGCATAGTCTTATATACCATTATTATAGAGTAGCTGATGAGTCGATGGGACGTTAGAAATTTATCATTTAACATTCCACGTGTGATTCGTCGTGGAATGTTATTATCGTATGAGGATGTAGAACAGTGAAAAAATATAGCGAATGCCTGGTATAATGGGGATAAACTCCTCACCTCATCAGTATAAATTACCTTTTTAATCGTATCCTGTTAAAAAAGAAGTTATTAATTAATTTAGTCTCAAATGGCTTTTAGGACATCAATTTTACCAGCTCCACATAATTATTCTTACCTGAAATGCAGGTATTTTAATAATAGTGCGCCTCATACCTGACGTGAGAATTTTCTCGTACCGGTGGATAATTAACAATTGATATTCAAGTAATAACTTTTCGTAGAGAATGTAACTTTTTTGTCACTGGAGGCTTTCGGGCAATGGCCCGAGTTACTAAGTCCTCCAGGAATTAGTGATCAATCGCCTTAACAATAAATAAAATATAATTTTTTCCAGATACGTTATAGGAGTTTCTGTCGAAATATTTTACAAAATCAACTTTAGATGAGAAAATTGAATCAAAACAACTGTCGTAGAGAAAAGTCCTTTCATAAATGATATTAAACAAAAATAATCTCAACTGAAAAAAAAACAGAACCAAAATTACTACAGGGGAATAAACTTCAAATAAACCACAATTAAAAGTGTAGAGTACTCTTACCCTTCCCCCCTCCCCGCAACCATGTGCTGTCCGATATAAATTATATAGAATAGTTACCGAACTTCCTCGAAGAACTATTGCCCCAATTCATTCCTCATTAGCATAAATTAGCAAACACATGGTTTCGAATGCAAATTCATATACCTATTCATAAATTAAATAAGGAGTGAGGATAAAATGATTAAAATTATCCCATAATTTTGAAACTCGTGTGGAATTTGAGGAGCCTGGGATATTTCCCAGCATATGACTTACGTAAATTTTTTAAATCATTAAAAAAAACAATGAATCCACTTTTTATTGTTTGTATTAGTTTGAAGGGGTATAGCCTGTTTAATGGGTTATTTACACTCCCGTTAACCTTACACGTGCTAGTTTATATTTTTCCTTTATATCCTGGAGTGGTGTTTCGATTGGTCCCAGCCGACACTATTGACCTCTGTTGGGCACTTTTTCACGTTCAATTGAGAAATTTATTAATTCTGGTCTTGTTTAATCTAAAAAAGATCTCGAGTCTCAGAGCCTAAAGATACCAAAAATCCTCTCCATTATGCCTCCTCGGATCATCAAATAGACTTATCACGATTAACCCGATCTCCTGTATATAAGATCGTGACTGGATAACTCTGTTAAGAGAAGCAGTTATTTAATTACTTCCTCGGACGGTTAACATAAGTTAGTCTTTGGAAAGATAACGGAGATGAGCGACCGTTCACTTATCCCAACCTTCATCGAACTTGGATGCTCTTTTGAGACTTCAATCGACTGTTGTATAGGCTCCAGTGTCTCTGGACCCAAAACTTGAACTGTACTCATTCGGGGTTTACCGACCTCGATAACGCGGCCAATCATTGGGCCCAAATTGATAGCGAAAATGATATGACGAAGAATATCCCTTTTTCCAAGATTAATCTGGGGATAAAATTGGGACCTTTATCAGTCTCCCTCAGCGAGATCATCCGGAGAACACCAAAATATTTACATAAACGATTCTGGCCTCTCAAACGATTTAATTATTCATTATTTATTAAGAACTTCTTCAATTTTATCACTTGAAGATAGTTAAGTACACAACCGCAGTTAATGAATGAACTTAATGATAATTGTTGGGACCCTGTATGTGTGCACATGATTATTTTATATATTCAGTATCGTGGCATTGGAAGCAATAGTTATTAAATTGTATAAAATTAAAAAACTCATCTCCTAGGACATGTTGTAAAGGAAATGTTTGCTGTATGCATTCTTCACTTAAGCCATGCTATAAAGTCCTGTTTGAAACCAAGAGTCAGGTAATACCATAACCTCACTATTAACTACTTTAGTTTGGATTGGTTTATACAACCAAATAATAAGAAAATTTAAACTTAATGTGGGTCCCTCTTGCCAGAAGAAGTAGGCGAGACCCTGAATGGGTTTGTAAAATGAGTTTTGAGTTAGTTACATTCGAACATTCGAAGGAAGAAGTAGTCTCTTCTAATCTATTGTCCACTATACGAACTTGGTACAATAAACTTTATAACTCACAAGTGCAACATTCCCTTTGTTATTTCAAGGCGCATCCGATTAATTTCGCGTGCGCAGCAAATACACGATTTCACCGAATGAGTGAAGGTTTCGTGTCATATGCCTACGTTTCTAAACAATAATGAACAAAAAAATTTGGTGCAATGATTCTCCCGGTCTTCCCAAACGGCCATTCATCCAGTTTCCGACCCTAACGTCGATGATCGCTATATAGTCGGGAGTCCGCTAGCCGTATCGTTGCTTTTGACACAAGTAATATTTTTTTGGATATATGTGAGGGAGATAGAAGGAAAACCTGTAGTATACGGAGTAAAATGGGATTTGATAAATCGAGGAGGGTGAGGGCAAAGGAAGCTGGATGGAACCAGATTAATTAGAGATTATGGGGTAAGATGGTATATCTACGTGAAATGAGCAGTGGGGGAAAACTGGATAGGGACAACTCAAAATTTCGGTATTAGTTGATTAATTTAATGAATTCAATACGGAATAAATGATGATCTCCTTATTGATTATTTTTCGGACCCAAATAGAATTGCATCATTCGACGTCACGTGGTATCAGCTACATGGTATTATACTGATCATTTTTTGATAATTTCCTCTGGTAGTGGCTAGGTATAAAGAACAAAACATGATCGGGTCAATTTAACCCGAGAACTAACAGATTGAATGAAATTGATGGAATATCAGGGACAAAAATGATGGAAAACACACAGTTAATATTTCAACACTAAACTTTAATAAATTATTCTGAATCTACTTGTCAAGAGGACACTGTACACTCTATGAAATCTTAGAAGAGACTGAAAACTAAGTTACTAGTCAGGCCCCGATTCACCTCTACTTAGAGAGGGCAATAAACTTTACACCCCCTGAAACTTCACTGAGAAATTCCATCTTGATCATGTTTGGTCACCACATGGTTCTGGGGAAACCCCGTTGGAAAACTTCAGTAATAAAAAGTTCCAAAGAAAAGGCTCTGACGACAATTAACTAATACTACTAATTAACTAATAAAACATTTTCTCTAGTCTTAAATATAAAAACTCTGAAACGAGTGAATTTTGTATTCGGGAAAAACTCAAAAATCCAACAGAAATGATGAAAATTCGGAGATTTTCCGTGAAAATTTGTCTCATCGTAAGGACATATCGTGGGTAAATAGAGCCAGGGCCAACCATCACAGTCTAGCAGAATCACTGGCGCGAGTTGGGATCATCAGCTCGCCAAGCTGTAAATGTGGATACGAGGAGGAGAATATTGAATATGTCCTGTGGGAGTGTTCATTTTATAATGAGGCTAGACAGATAATAATTAAAAAATTATGCGACCAAAAGTTTTTTCGCCCGTACTATTCTAGGGAATTTTTGGCTAGACTAGAGAAAAAATCCATTGTGATCATTAGTGAATTTCTAGAAAAATGTTCGATAGGAATTTGAGATCAATGTAACCGCCTTGTATCCTACCATTTGTATGGAAATTAAACTCACCAGGCTTAAAAATAATTAATAAAAAAAAAACAAAAAAATTTGTTTCATGGGGCGACTCCATTGGCCAATATTTGGGTCGAAAAATAATCCCTCAAATTCCACACGAGTTTCAAAACTGTCGAACATTTTTCGATGCGTTCGTTACAAACAAATAGAACAGTCAAGTTTGTGGAGTTGAAAATTTACGAATGCGAAGCGCGCCCGAAATTCAGGTATTCCAAACTTCGCGAATGCTACACAGAGAGAAATATTCAGAAAAAAACGATACTCGGAGTTCGCATACCGATTGCGTAATCGAATGGGCAATTTTATGTGACCGTGTCACGATTTTTCCCAGCCAATTCAGAGAAAAATTACGGATCGTTCGGAAAAAATTTCGTGATAGTTCCGTAACATTTCCTATAACCGCATTTCGTTTTCAATTTACGGAAAAGATCCGTAATTATTACTGCATATTTTTTTCTGGGTACAGAGCGCATATTCATTTGTGAAAACAAGTACAATGATTTTGATTGACCACGTAAGGTAAACCGACACAAACATTTTTTAAAAAGTTGAATCGGTTCACTAGTTTTAGAGATATTTACGAAAAATGATTTAAAAATAAATTACTTTCTCTCGAAAACTATTGGACCGATCAAATTGTTCTTGTGTCGAAATCAGCCCCATCAAGTTCGATAATTTGTGAAAGTTTCAGATATTTTGTATTTTTCAAATCAATTAATCGTGTGATTTTTTTAAAATTGATTTTGGAAAAGTGGCAGAGGTGGACGGCACACACACACTCAGCCCTCCACCGTCGTATTTTTTGGTACTATTTCCACTGAAGTTGTCCTTATGAGCAGAAGAGAGATATTATGATTCATAGCCTTCTATCGCTCGGACACTGTCACCAATACCAAAGTCAATTATTTTTAAAAAACCTGAATAAAGAATCTATAATAATCATGGATAAACATCTTTAAAAATATGATACAAATGTATAACTGATAAACTCCTGAACATATTATTAAGAATAACAAGATTCTTCAACTCTAACTATATCTGTACTCACATAATTGTATACACCTATAGCTTTTAGCAAGTGTTGCGTGTCAAACACGTGAAATTGATTTTTTATTTGCTATTTTCCATTTCCGTTTCTTTAGTACAATTTAACTTTCTACCTTGAGCAAATTCCCCAATAAATTCATTAAAAAATTAAAAATTTCAGACGCATTCCTTAGAGTCTAATAAAACTATAGAATTCTTTCAAATGTTTTCGGAATATTGTTCATTTTATCTTTCAGTATTTTTTCTTTAAGAATTTTCATCGTTTTATTAAAATAACTCTCAACTCCCCGCACCTATAAGGAACCTTTCTAATCAATAAATTCTACTGTATAGATTCGTTTCCCCAAATAATATATTGTCCACTGCAATAATCATTTTTCGGCTCACTACAAAATTGTTTATTAGCAGGATTATTGCTCCTTCTCGACCCTGAAACATTTGAAAATTCATTTTTCCACTTCTATAATTTTTCATCGTCAGTATTGTCGCGACCATCATAGTAGGAACATCTCGACGGAGATCCTTCCCTTCTTTCGATATCAGTGTTGTAGTTCACCCGTTATTTGTAAAATATATTTGAAATTGTAAATTAAAGGTGCGGTGTATCAATCAAATAAATTCCCATTCTCCTCAAAAGAACATTAAAACAACTACACAAGGAGCACCTCAGCGTGTAGTACATATTCGAAATATCATTCCGTGGAGGACAGATTCGTAGAATTTACAACTCTAGGAAATTCAAAATTGAATGTGGTATTCTAACTAATATAACATAGCAAGCTTAAACAACGAAAAAACATTCCACTGAAAATTAAAGAATACGACAAATGACCGAATACAATGCTTCCATTCGGAAGGAAAAAACTATTTTCCTTGAAGGATTCCATCGACCGTTCGTGAGCCTTAAGACGAATGAATGACAACAGGGACCTATTCGTATGACCGTGAAATATTCGTGTGGGAGGAAGGAATTCATGAAATGTTCACATGTGGACGTCATAGACACTGCAACGCTTGGTGGAGGAGCGTGTGTGTTTGTTTCGTGTAAACCACAAATTTATGCATACGTGCATTGCATCTTCAGAGTGCCCATAGTATCGCGTTACTTACCCTCATGTTTATTTCGTTTCCCGGAGATGTTAGCATTTGTTATTCATCTACGTTCAATATAAAATTATAGATTAGGTAATTAAAAAGGATTGAGACTGTGTATTGTGAATCCCGGAAAAAATATCCCCACGATAAATCTTAATCTTTCATTTTTCAAGTTATTTCAGACATATTTTGATTTCAAATGAAAATTTCCATAACAAAGGATAAGGCGGATACGTTATTTTTTTTTATATGGGGCGGGGGGGGATTTTATAAATCCAGCTGTAGAATGTAGATTCCTATTGCAGAGATAATAGATTGAAATAATTTTTAAAAATTTTGGAAATTTAATGGAAATTTTGTATTTGGAATATCGGGTAATACAGATATTCTTTGAGTGAAGGACAAGTAACGGAGAAAATGACTGGTTACGTGTAAAATAACGGTCACATGGTCAATACACGAAGAGAAGGATTATTTAAAAATTACGTACCTATTCCGTAATCTGCCTGTCAAAACAATATTCAGTCAAAATTACGGAACATTTACGCACTTTTTCCGTGAACTTTCAGGAAAAAGTCCAGAATATTCAGTAGTAATACCCCAAGACCTTCAAAATTATCGGATATTTCCCGAGAGTTTCGTTGCGTAGCAACGAGAGAGATAAGGTTCGCAGGTTAAAAAACCCGGTTTTTCTGCGAATCTTATCCCGATCGGTGCTACGCAGGGAAACTGGAGGGAAATATCCGATTAATTTTGAAGGTCGAGGGGTATTTGGCTGGATTATTTTTTTCATTTCAATTTCAAACAATTAAATGTGTGGCATTTCACGTCATATAGTATGGTTGTTCACTCGTAGTCGTGGCTTCTCCAGCGTATATTTTTTGTCTGCACAAAATGCAGAGAATTATTTCCAAATTGTGGCTTTTGTCTTCACTGTATTATTAGAAACATTTTTAAAAATTTTTTGATCAATAATCTTCAAGGATTCCCGTCCAAATCTGCTCATGTCGAGGTAAAGTCTTTGAACTTGATTTTTTGTAATGACAGTTTTGGGGTTTGAAACGCGTACAAATTGTTTATCGGATATTTTCATTGCTTAGCAACAAACAGGGAAATATCCGAAAAATATCCGAAGTAAAACTCTCTTACTTGTACCACGTGACGGGAAATGCCACCATTTGATTGGTTGAAATTGGGATGAAAAAAATAATCAACGAAAAAATACGTAACTATTCGGTAATTTTTCCGGATTACTGTTATGACTGACAGATTACGGAACAGGCACGTCATTTTTTAATAATTTTTCCCTCCGTGTAGCTGTTTGTTTCAGTACTCTAAGGTCTACTCCTAGGGCAAGACAAGAGAATATTTGAATATACCAAAATATATACTTCAAAGATTTGATAAAATCGACTGCATTCTTTCACCTCCCTAGCGTGTCGTTAATCGAATGCCTTCTGTCTTATCTCATAAAACAAGTAATAGTTCTACTACCGAGCGCGTCATTAATGGAATGTTCTTCAGAAATATGTTATCTGTAGTTGTGAACTTAATTTTGGAGTAATTGATGTAAAACCTCGCGGAGAATATGATTGGAATTTTTCATAATCATATCGAGTTTTTGTTTGCTTTAGTTCGCTGAACTCATTATCAGTGAAATGCTCAGACATTATGAGTAATAAAGCCAAGTAGTTTAACATTTTTAGTATTATTACAAGTCCATGATAACCATTAGATATCGTTGCTGGAATTTTGAAGTTGAAGACCGAAAGGCACAATTATTATCTGTGTATTTTTGTAATTAAAAAATTTGAAGTGATCAATGTTGACACGAGGGACTTTCCAAGAGAAATATTCATCTCATTATTTTCCATCCCAATTTCAACCAATTAAATCGTGGCATTTCCCGTCACGTGGTACAAGTAAAACAATTTTACTTCAGATATTTTTTGAACATTTCCCTATTTGTTATTAATCAATGAAAATATCCGATAAACTTCGACATGAGCAGATTTGGAGGAGAATCCTTGGACATTATTGATGGGAAAATTTAAAAAAATGTTCCTAATAATACGGTGAAGACCAAAGCCACAATTTGGAAATAATTCTCTGCATTTTGTACAGACAGAAAATATGCGCTGGAAGTCACAACTACCAATGAAAAATCATACCATATGACGTGAAATGCCACACATTTAATTGCTTGAAATTAGAATGGAAAAAATAATCCAGCCAAATAGCCCTCGACCTTCAAAATTAATCGGATATTTCCCTCCAGTTTCCCTGCGTAGCACCGATCGGGATAAGTTTTGCAGGTTAAAAACCCATCGTACGTTTCATTTTAATTCGCACTGCTACTACATTTTACTACACTACATAGCACATCAAAGACACGATTGAATGAATGCTAATTTATTTTTGAGCAGAGCGACTTATCCAAATTAGCTATGTAAAATCAAAGAAATAGCATTTTCTACAAAGTGAACAATTGTGCTATGATAATAAGTCAAAAAACGTATCGAGCATTCCAAAACTTGATTGATGTTCTGGTACTTATTTGGGTTATTCATACGAAATTTGTAAAAATATTTTGCAGAAGCTACAAAATTAAAATTTGCGCAGGTAAATAGAAAATTAAAAACAATCACACAATAAAATAGAGAACAAACAATTTTACCGTCTTTAAATCCAAGTGGTCCACCACTGCAATGCTAACATAGTCGATTTTTGAAAAAATTCTTTTCGGAAAATTTACCAATAGACAAATACAATAAGGACAAAAAATGAATGATAGCCGGGTCCACAATTGATTCATTAAAAATATTAATGTAGGTGTGTCCATCTCGTATTTTTCTATAACTATCCAGCCGGTGTCGTAATTAGAGTGGCTCCCCCGTCGTTACGTCTCAACTCCCATATCTCACTCCATAATTGCCCCAGTTAATTTTCTTTCGTTATTCACCGCACGAGCTTCTCGTACGCGCTCGCGTCTATCATTCTTTATCTCCTTATTTCTTTCTTTTTACTACCGTCGTCTTGAGATGGAACTTTGTTCGGTCGACACGTATCGGATTCTTCATCTCTTACCATTATTTTCTTCCATTCACTTTTTTCTATTCCTACTTCAAGGTTCAGTTGATAGTATTACATGCCAATTTGCCAAGGTCACTACACATAATGTACACACATACATTTTAAAGGAAACTGGAAAGTACTGGCTGGGTAAATGGAAAAGGTGTTACTGTCGTAAGAAACCAGCAACAGTTTTACACATACAGTGCGATCATTCGATACGCCATATAAGAGGGTGCGTATTACATAAATTCATGTGCAATGCTGCATGTCAATTTGAGTTACATATGAATTCTCCACACATGGAAAATCTAATTCTCAAATACGAGATTTGAAACGTAATTTATGTGATTTTCAAACACGCACATTACACTTTGGAAAACGTAGATTACGAGATCGGAAGTCGTGAATTACGTTTTTTTGGCACGTAAAATACGAGGTCCAACCTCGTCAGGAAAAATCCTTGATTGATGAAACGGTAAATGCGAATCGAAAAAAAATCCTCTTGTGCCAATGTGACATTTTTATGATTCAGCTGGTGCTGAATCATCTGGACGCGACTTTAAACCAATAAAAAATCTGCAAGTGTCAAATTGCTCGAAATGTTTGCAGTTGCAAAACTCTAATGGAAAATTCCAGCAATTTCGCCCTTGCAGATATTGTTGTATTTCACGTCATATTTTACATTAATATTTCTGCTTCACATTCACCTTTTCTAGAAGATCCCCAATTGATGCTCAGGGTTTTCTCCAATTACGTCTGGCCCAAACTCTTAATCCCTGGCGCCACTACGAATTTTCCACATTTTCCATTTGCCAAAAGCTAGCATCTGCATGCCCAACATATAGTCATGAGTCCCTCCATCTCCTCCATTTCTTCTTGCGTCCTCAGGTAAGGAACTGAGGACTCTGACATTATTTTTGCTAATCAGATTCATTCCGAATTTCACCGAAAGCGCTGAGTCCACTCTGAGACCAGAAATCTCTTCGACACATAAATCATTCGTCACAATACTTACACGTTGAGTGAATTTCCTAATAAATATCAGTTTTTATTTAAATGTAACTTCTGTGTTTTTAATTTATTGCGGGAATCCAACAATATTTTATTGATTTAATAAGCGTCTTTCGCAGCATTTTTCAAACTGCTTTGGATAATTTTTGAAAACATTTGTTGGAATGTTGCACTTGGATGATTCAGAATCATCTGAAACGTAAACATTTCATATTGACAAAAACAAATTTTTTTGTGGATTCCATTTACGATTTCATTCATTACGGATTTTACGTGCTTGAGATCTCGTTAATGACGGGGAAGGAAGCGTCAATCACGTCATTGATTGTATCTCCGATTTTACGACCCCAAAAAACGTAATTTACGAGGTTGGATCTAATAATTTACGTTTTCAAATTCATTATCTACATTTGCAAACTTGTAATTTAGATTTTTTAAGACGTAATTTACATCAATTCTCATTAAAATTAAGGAGTGTGGAAAATTGACCGATGACAATACTTCCATTTGGAAAGAAAACAATATTAAAATAATATATATTAAAAAAAAAGATTTGATATAAAATATTATATTCTCTACTTGTCATATACATAAACTACATCATATTGTTGGATCTTTCATGAAACAAATAAATAGAAAGCAAAAATCAATCTCCTTCTCTTCTGAGTGTTTATACTTTGAATTGAAAAAACATTTTGATGGACTGGAATTCTGAGAAGTATGAGATATTGTGTTTAGGTTTGATTTGAAGTATGTAGACAAAGTGGAATGAATAGGACTGTTGAGTCGTGATATCAAGTATTTCTCAATTTTTTGTCTTATTAGGGTTATAAAATTCATTATTGGAACATCTGTCCCTCAATTTTCTCCACTTATTTCCTGTCATTTGCGCTAAACGCCTATTTTTTCTTTTTGAATGTATTCTCATAAAATCAGCTCCACTACATGAAAATTCCTAATCCCATGCCGCTATATCCCTAGTCCCCATGACCATCATCAATGTCCCAGGGGATCTTGACCCTACCTGAACTTTATGAATCCCAATATTTATAGTGTTATATTTCTAATATTTAGTTAATCCGGGCATTCCCCAATTTCACAATACCGAGCCAATCACAGCGTTTCTTGCTAGATATAAAAGCTGGGACTTGCTCATTTTTAGTTAGTTACTATTAACCGTTCAACAGTTCAATACAGTCCACTGTGACATTGTACAATTCATAATAAGCCAAATGCACTCTTTATTATTATCAAAAAGTGTTGTGTTTTCGAGTGATTTCTTTTATCAATCCATTTTAATATCCGAACAAGGTTTACCACGGCGTTCGGAAGTATCTTTCCAAGGATACCAGGACTCGTTGAGAGGATGCGACTAAAAGGTCCAGGGTGTTGTTTCCCTTTGTAAATCTAGTTAGTTCCTCTAAGGAATCGGTACAGAGCGGATGTGTCCTCCAAGCACAATTATTTGAGTTCAATAATAAAGTAGAGAAATAGTTTCAATTATTTCCAGAATTATTATTCCAAATAACCCATTTCCAATAAATATTATAACAAAAAAGTATACTCATTTTTCGCTTTTAAGATATTTTCTATGTGATCATGTTGATTGTTGGGAAAAAATGAAGAAATTTATAATATAGCAATATATTATTGCCGATGAAGAATAACTTGAATAATAATTTTACAACATCGACACGAAACTCGCACGCTCATCGTCCCAAGTACACATGCACGAGAATAACTATTACAAGAGAAAATCTCTTACATACAGAAGAAATATGGCGTTCAGCATTCCGCTTCTGAGTTAATTCTCGTGAGTAAATCCTGGATACTGTGAAAAAGAAGAAAATAAGTTAAAAACGGTGAAATAACAGCAGAGCTCGAATGCACCTCATTGTGGGCGATAATAATAAATAAATAATACTTTTCTGTAGTCTTTGCCTTCTGATGTCGATAGAGGTCTGGATGAAGGGTCTTTGCGTCAGTTCACTATAGTGTCCGGCACTTTTCATCGTGACATAAATTTGGCTCCATTATCATTAGCTCGCGCTCTTTCATTTTCACGTCTCGTTAATTCCGGTGGAAGCGCTAATAAAATTAACATTATTTTGCATGCTTTCTTTTTTACATTTAGAGTTGAACGATGTCTCGTTACATGAAGAAGTACGAGAACACATTTGCGGATCAAAAATCATTGAAAAATCTGACAGAGCACACGAAAAGAAAAAATTATTTATTGTTTCCTCGATAATTTTTTATACATCTATAGATTCTGTAGGATCAAGATCATGAAGGGATATGATTTATTTATTTTAAAGGGTCAACTAAATTTATTGCAAATAGAATACAGACTGACTTGTGAAAATGAAAAAAAGAGCGTCCTCACGTGCACCCCGTCAAGTCCGAACTGATCTCACCCCGATTTTTCAAACCCGACACGGACTCATTTTCCTTCTTTCAACAATTGTACATTGAAATAAACTGATATTTATTATAGAAATCGTGTTGAAACTTATAGGTAGCATGACACTTGGAGATCTTCTAAAGTAGATGTTCTGCTGACTACTGTCTATTTTTTAACTAACTAATTT
Source organism: Diachasmimorpha longicaudata (assembly GCF_034640455.1). Classification (NCBI taxonomy): domain Eukaryota; kingdom Metazoa; phylum Arthropoda; class Insecta; order Hymenoptera; family Braconidae; genus Diachasmimorpha; species Diachasmimorpha longicaudata. Next base: position 1,757,549 of record NC_087240.1, read on the forward strand.
TCGCATGTCCTCAGTTTTATATACCGTAGGGTGCAAGGACAAGTGAAAGGGCTGAAGGGAGCATGAAGGTTGTGTTGTCATGTCATGAGGAATTTCTGTTACTGGCGGGAATTAGCCCTAAAGACCAAATTTGAAGGAAGTAATGGGAGAGAAAAAAAAGGATTCGGATATTTTGAAGTACTGAAGGACCAAAAGGTTCATTTATGATCGTGCAGATTGTCCCAAGTGTCGAACAGATGTCGAAAATAACCACTAAATGATTTGGGTGAAGCCCATGGGATTCTTTGGGAAAAACCCTAGCGGATTACATGGGAAAAGAATAATTAAATATAATTAAAAAAGTGAGGTATACAACAGGGTCGCTAATTCAGGCTTTTTCATGCATGTAATTAAGCGACTGCAAATTATCCCCAAACGTCATATGACAATGACACTTTTCTAGTTAATGATAACAATATTGACCAATATTGATATGAAAACGTCGAATTATTCAATAACAATATTTTCTTTACGCTTATTTTTCAATTAGTAGAATTTCCGCAAAGTCGGAGTCTTGTTAGATTCGGTAATTCACTGCGTGGTAGACAGTTATGGTCCTGTACTGGTTTAGGGGCGAGGCTATCGCGTGTATCTTCGTTGTCTCTGCCCGTAATAATGACGCACTAGCAGGATGTCATGTCGATAATAGCCGGTGTTTAGCATAGATCAGGCCCATTACAAGAGGTAATCGTTAGAACGTTCGCTCTTCTGTCCCCCTATTGTTGCTGTCTCTCCAATGCAGGCGCATTCTTCATGTCAATAAACTCTTTAGTTAAATTCCTTTGCAGTATTATTCAGAGGATAAGCAGAATGAAGCTCTCTTTACGTGCGCTGACGCGTGCGTTATTTGCCTTTTACTCACGTCTTAACGTAAAGTTCAGTACGGAACAACTGCAATATACCTTATTCAGCTCATGTGAGTAGAAAATTTGTATGCATGTGTCCCTGGACAAACTCTCCCAAACCAAAATTTCTCTCAACATCAGCCCAAAAGAAAATTTTTAAAATACTGAGGGATTGATATTATTGGAAATGGGTTATTTGAAATAATAATTCTGGAAATAATTGAAATTATTTCTCTACTTTATTATTTAACTCAAATAATTGTGCTTGGAAGACACATCCGCTCTGTAGCGATTCCTTAAAGGAACTGACTAGATTAACAAAGGAAAACAACCCCCTGGTCCTTCTAGTCATATGCTCTCAAAGTGTCCTATTCGTTCCACTTCGTCTATATTGGAATATGCGATTGGAATAAGCAACACTTTGATTCTATTATGCACACTTTATACATATTTTATCAATATACTTGGCTCTACTTATGTCAGGAGGTATGTTCCTCTAGAGATTCTCACGATAGACTGAACTAAAAGATAGTATTTTGGGCCTCATGGACAGAACATTTCCATCCCCGAAAACGTTTTTATTTTATTGCCCCCTGACCACTTCTGGTCGCCAAATGTTGCTACGCAAACGGGTAATAAAAACTTCTCCTCTTTTTTATACATTCGGGGCCCTACCACCATAAAGTTCTAAAACATATTTTTCAGAGGAGAAAGAGTGAATTTTGTATTTGGGGAAATCCTCAAAAATTCAACAGTCTACATACTTAAACCGTATACCTCCCACGTCTCAGGATTCCAGTGCCTAAAAATGTTTTTTTTTTTCAATTTAAAGTATAAACACTCAGGAGAGAATGAGATTGATTTTTGCTTTTTATGTATTTATTTCATGAAAAATCCAACCGATATCGTCACTAAAGAACAACCAAATTCCAAAATAAAAGAACTAGAAAGAGGATATTTCCTACAGAAGACGAAAAAAGCGAGATCACATGAATGTGGATTAAGCCCCGGTTAGAATTATTTGAAAATCAATCCATAAACTCAAACTGCCGTTACAGATTACAGCCAAAATAATTATTTAATAGTTACGAAACTTCATTATCACGCTTCGTTTATCCTTTCCGTAAGCAGTCTATTATCTTTGATGCTAATAAAGTCACTATTTCAGCAATTTATTTTTGATGGCGATTTGTGATTACGTGACCCTCTCCAACCGGACCTTGATAGTACAACAAAGCGAGAATTATAAATGGAATAATTCATGGGAAATACAAGTTTTTCACACGTAAGATGGTACATTTATATAACGTTCAACATCTATTAACGTCACAGGAAACTGTTGGATACGATTTTGGATGAGATAGGAACCAGCGTATTTTTCAAACGGGTGATTTTGACAAGAAATATTTTTAACTGGGTGATTATTTCCGGGAATTTTTTTGCCAGGGGAATGATACCCCGGGCGATTTTTTCGGGGGACATTTTGTCTGGGGGAATAAGTTCGGTCACCATTATTCAAACCTCACGGTGATCAGAAAAGTTCTAGTGCAGTTGTTGCGTAATATAATAATCTTATTTCCCCCTACGTAATAAGCTGATGAGAGATTAGTGAATGATTAATTTATATTCTTAAGAGAAGATTAATTCTTCTATAGAGGTGAAAGAGGCGCCTCATATAGGGCGAGACAACTCAATGGAATGTTCAGCCTCTATCGCCCCCGCGTTGTTTGATCATCAATGGTGGGACTCGGTCGATGATCCCCTCAATCTTCCAGTATTCGTTATTAGGACTGCCTACACAGACAGGGCACATTCGATGCAAATTATCAGAACAACAACACTCAGATTATTTTTTTAACCGCAATGAAATTGAATGGAAATGATGAATCAGAAGGGAAATGTTACTAGTTCTGTGAACCTGGTGTGTCCCATCACATATAAGACGGGATATTTTTTCATGGCGTTCCATATAGCGCCACGTCGAAGGAAATTCTTGGATAGGATTTTGAATGAGATAGGAAGGGAACAAGGATTATTCTCGACATAATTTCACTGAAAAATTTTGCTGATTATTTTTCCCATCCAAATCTTGGCCAATAGGATTGCACCATTCGACGTTATTTTGTATAGTCAACACGGTATTTCAGCGGATATTCTTGGAAATTTCACTGGAAATTTTGCATGTTGATATATATAAAAAAAAACAAATGTTGAAGTAACCCTCAATTGTATCTGACAGATTAAATGGCAATTCGTTGAAAATTATGTCTCATGGTGCAATTCTATCGGCCAAGATTTGGATGCAAAAAATAATCCCCCGAATACCACTCGAACTTCGAAATTATCTGATATTTCCCTCAAGGTTCCCTACAAACAAATAAGCTTGTCAAGTTTTCCAGAAAAATCACCCGCGCTTCGCGCTCGTGATTTTTAAACTGGAAAACTTGACACGTTCATTTGTTTGCAACGAACCTATCGGGAAATATCCGATAATTTCCGAGCTCTTGTGGTATTATATGCGATTATTTTTCCCACCCAAATTTCAGCCAATAGAATTGCACCATTTGTTGATATTTTGTATAGCCTACCTCGAATATCAGCGATTATTTTTCCCATCCAAATCTTGGCCAATAGGATTGCACCATTCGACGTTATTTTGTATAGTCAACACGGTATTTCAGCGGATATTCTTGGAAATTTCACTGGAAATTTTGCATGTTGATATATATAAAAAAAAACAAATGTTGAAGTAACCCTCAATTGTATCTGACAGATTAAATGGCAATTCGTTGAAAATTATGTCTCATGGTGCAATTCTATCGGCCAAGATTTGGATGCAAAAAATAATCCCCCGAATACCACTCGAACTTCGAAATTATCTGATATTTCCCTCAAGGTTCCCTACAAACAAATAAGCTTGTCAAGTTTTCCAGAAAAATCACCCGCGCTTCGCGCTCGTGATTTTTAAACTGGAAAACTTGACACGTTCATTTGTTTGCAACGAACCTATCGGGAAATATCCGATAATTTCGGAGCTCTTGTGGTATTACATGCGATAATTTTTTGAATATTTTGGTAAACAAACGACACTTAACCAAATAAACCTCTTTTCATGTCATGGCACAATTCTCTTGGCCGAAATTTGGATAGGAAAAATAATCCCCTGAATACCACTCGAGCTTCAAAATTATAGAATATTTCCCTCTAGGTTCCCTGCATACAAATGAAGTCGTCAAGTTTTTCAGGAAAAATCAGTCGTGATTTTTTAGCCTGAAAAACTTGACTCCTTCATTTGTTTGCAACGAATCTATCGGGAAATATTCGATAATTTTGAAGCACTTGTGGTATTATATGTGAAAAAATGGAGTCTAGATCGGGATTTGACCCCGGGACCATTCGATTATGATCGGGTGCTCTCTCCACTGGGATATTGGGCTCGTAGCAACTTCCTCATTTCAGATCTCTTGTGTACATCAAGCTACCCCATCCTTACGTCAATCATTTTTCACATGTAAGATGGAAAATTTGTAGTGTTGGAATCCTGTATGTGTGCACATGATTATTTTATATATTCAGTATTTTGGCATTTGATGCAATAGACCATTAAATTGTAAAATTCCAAAGCTCATCTCATAGGACATGTTGTAAAGGAAATGTTGGCTGCATGCGGCCTTTATTTAGGTCATGCCATGACGTCCCGTTTAAAACCAAGGGTCAGGTAATACCATAACCTGACCATGAACTACTTTAGTTTGGGTTGGTTCATACAATCAAATTCATAAGAAAATTCAAACCTTAATATGGGTCCCTCTTGCCAGAAGAAGTAGGCGAGACCCTAAATGGTTTTGTAAAATTAGTTGTGGACCAGTTACATTCGAACATTCGAAAGAAGAAGTAGTCGCTTCTAACCTATTGTCCATATCACGAACTTGGTACAATAAATTTCAGATTTTACAAGTGCAGCATTCCCTGTATTATTTCAAGGCGCATCCAATTAATTTCGCGTGCTCAGCATATACACGATTTCAACGAATGAGTGAAGGTATCGTTGTCATGTGCTTATACGCTCCTAAACATACAGCTTTTCACATCTTGTAACGCCACAGGAAATCATTGGATAGGATTTTGGATGAGGTAAAACGGGAACTAGGATTATCTTGTTGCTGCGTATTCGTTATGACTGGCATAATATATGTATAGACAAATACTATGTCAATGGTATATATGCGGAATTTACTTATGTTAAGTCTACGCATACATACTCTGCCCCAAAAATTGCTCTGCCACTGTCTACTCTATGAATAGTATCGTCCAAAACTTATTCATGGGCTGCAAAGTAAAGCTATTTTCCATCTTCTGAAATTCACTATTTTTGGAAAACTTAGAGGATAAAGATTATTTTGTTAATTGACTCGTTCCTCATCTCATGTAAATTAGATATTTAAGAATACTAAAGCCTACTGGATTTTGAAGAAGTAAGCAGGCTATGTATATTATATTTTTATTGAAAAAAATCTCTTTCTCTGTAGAAGAATAAACCAGTAGGTTTGAACGCATAAATGAAAAAAACTGGTCAAAAGAATAATATTATAATAGGAATATTATATCAGAATATGCTGAATATACATGTGAGAACATGTACAATACATAGATATCTTCGGCATACATATACATGTATGTGACATTGGAATTTAATATACTCACGTATAATTATTAAAATATTTATATTTTCTGTGAAGGTACTCACGTAGGGATTATTGACCTTTCAATATTTTTCCCTTTTCGAGCTGTTAGATAATTACTCAGATTACAATTGAATTTAATTAATTCCTATAAAATGACATAACTTTTCTCCATTTTTCTCATGGATTTTTTCTACAAAAAAGAATTCTTGCTCACACAATATGTGGATAATTACCTTATTTCCAGTGAATATTTTTCTCGTACTATACAACTTCAATATTTGAAATACCTTTTTCAAATCTCCGGCAATAACGAAAATAAGTACGAAAAAATTGCGATTAAATTCGTGTTTTATTTTTCATTACGGAATAGCTCTGAAGCGGATACTTTTTCCGCTTCCAGAAACATTTACTCACTCGACTATGTAAACAATAACCTTGTTCGCCATTTGCCCCATCATGCAGCACAACAGCGGTAATCATTTATTAACGGTTAAACGTAAGAAAAAATTCACAGAACGTTGATCCAAACGCAGCAATTGAAATTAGTCAACACGTTATCTCAACATCAAGAGTGTTTCTGTAGTGAAATATATCACTGAAGTAAATGGAGACGTGCAACGAAGGTTAATTTCTCTATTTTGTGATTTAACTATGAATTCGGTTACTATCAGTCTCTAGTTTAAAATATCAAGTCATGGTATACGTCGAAGTTGCACTCTTTAAGATAATTACATATTTGTTCTATATAATTTGTTGACTCGCACAATTGTGATTGTGGAAGGAATTGAAAATGGGAGTTGTCAATTAGGAAAACGTTTTAATATCACTTTTCATTTTTTTCACTTTATTTCGACTAAAATTCAAAAATATCTAAGAAATTATTAGGAGTGTGAATAAGTCTTTCCCGTTTTTTTCAAATTTTGAGCCTTTATTGTGAAAAAATGGTTACAAATGAATTATTGAAAGTATTGGCCATCGTCTTCTTGCGTTTGACACGAATCTTCATCAAGCAAAGTCGCCAATTCTTGATCTTCAAAGATTTGCGGCCGCCCGGAACGCTCCTTGTCTTCCACGTCGAAATCACCACTTTTGAAGCGTCGAAACCATCCGCGAACACTTGAATCATCGACACAACCTTCTCCATAAGCTCGGCAGCAGATTTCTTCAAATTGAACCAATAAAGTGACACTTCCCGCAAATGACGTCGACTCGGCTCAAATTTCGACATTTTCACGATATCAAAAATTTATGATGCGAAAAAATTTCAACTAATGTGTTAGTGTGGAATTGTTGACAGATGAATAAGCTTTGATTATGACATATGTAACCATTGAATACTCGCACAGTATTGGTGGCGGCATCTCTTACAAAAAACGGGAAAGACTTATTCACACACCTAATATTATATAATATTTGGATATCAAATACGAAGCCCTCCCCTCCTACACAATCGCCCACCGATTTCCCAAATTTTCCACTTTGGACGTCTAAAAATTCGACCAAAGGGCTAGTCTTCTTCCAAATGTAAAACCGTCAGAATGAACCTTGAACTAATTTCCGCGCAAATCCTTAAAATTCATATAGTGTAAAAATTCATTTAAAAGATATATGTTTTTTAAAATAAAGTAAAAGTTACATTAAACATTAGGTTATCCATTTATTAAATACCGAACCCTAACAAACCTCGTGGTCATTCACTGCCTAGAAAAATTTGTTGTGTCCCCAAAAGGCATAACAACTGTTCTGTATAGGTCAGAACTCTGGAACTTACAACTGCAAAGTGTTCAAAAACGAACGCAGTATTACCACAATTTAATTCAAATGGATTTACTAATTATCCCTCGGGCACATATTTAGTAATAACCTTTTTGGTAGATCCTATTCTGAGCTACGGAAAAAGGTATATTTGTGCTTGAGATTAAATTGAGATACCGGGCGGGGGAAAAGTGGGCTTGTAGAGCAGATAGCAAATAGAAAATGGTGAATTATAAAACCGCTATACATCAGTGATGTACTTTATTTATAGAATAACCCATGTGTCTTGAGAAGGTCAAGAGGTTACACTCGTGACTTTCTCTTTTTTTTAAGTGAAACTTCTAATGGAACTCCCGATATGGTTGCGTTAAAAGTTCAACGCTACTGAGGAAGGGGAAAGCCGGTCATAATTACGTAGAGCGTTTAACACTACTAGGATGGAGAATAGAACGAAAGTAGAGAGGAGAAAGAAAGAAACAAAGAGAGAAAAGGCGCGGGTACGGGATATGAATGCTGGGCCTCGGGCGGTGCAGTACTGGCATTGTGACATTTTAAACTGATTTTTTTATCACTGTGAGATTCCCAAAAACTATAACTCACAATTTTTAAAAAGCGATGAAAAGTTACGATCATTTTTCCAGTTTTTGTGATAAATATTGTAAGGTATTAAACTTGTGGTTTAACATAAATTGTCGTTAACTTATTTGTGAGGAATGAATCACAGATTTATTCACATCATTTAATTGATAAATGGATGGAACGATCTAGCCTTGCTCAAATGCTGGTGAACCACTGTCTCAACATATTGCTCCTCTAAAACTTTCCCATTCAGACAATTAATTAATAATTTTTCATTTGCTTAAGGTAGAAATTTAAATTGTGGCCAAAAAACGGGAACGGAAAAATACTTGTTGGAAAATTAGAACACAGCTCTTCTGTTTATCTTCAAAAATCACTCGACCAGTTTTATGATGTGTTTGAAAGAGTCTCCAGAAAACGACTAATTTATGATCTGTTGTGCTCCTTACCACATGTGATATTCAAAGGAAACTCTGTCCTCTGGAGTCATAAACGTCCTCGTGTTTTTTCCCTGAGTAAATGTTTTTCAAATAGTAAAAATTCAGTCTCTGGACACCGGTCCTCTAGGTCAGTTGTGCCTTCCTCGTGCCCGTAATCAAGAGTTCTAGTTAAAGTAATTGATTGTGTTGCTACATTTATTTATATACTTTTACCCATATCCCAATAATACTAAATAAAAAATCTATTTCGCTTGTTTAACACGCAACAGAATGAGACATTTGAAATCTGTATATATTTTATCCACACAGTTGACCTAAATAATAATGTATCAATAACTGGAAGAAATTAGTACAAGCAAATTGAGAAATGTTGGCATTGCGAGCAATAATTTTGACCGAAGATTGACCTAATCATTCAGCAGAGTGTACGTTAATATGCAAACAAACAACACCGCTACGGCATAATAACAACGATAAAGAAATACATCAGCGTTTTGATCGATAAGTAACATTTTACAATAATCCTACCCAACCAATAAGCTAGATGAAAAATTGATAGAAATGTTCCAAAAATTCCTATCTATGAGCCTTCCTGCATTTTTACTGAGCCGCACAGCAATTTTTCATCAACTCATTGTGATCATCAATGACCGCTGAATATATCCGATTATTGTCGGCGTTGGACTCTGTCATGGGACCTGTTGCATCAGTCGTTTGGCATCCGCCTGGTCGTCATTCATTAGACTTTGAATTTTTACGAGGCCGATATAGAAATTTTGCAGGGGTAATAAAGAAATTACTCGGTGGCATAGTAATTTTTCTCAGGTCTCCATTTTGCGCCGAGATTGTAAGACAGCACAGTAATTGTTATCGGAAACACACCACTCTCCTTATATGAGCAACATACAACATGAGCAACACTTTTTGATAAAATAATGAAAACATTTTTAAAAAATCTCAAGGTCATTGTCGTCCTGAGAATTGGCGCAATAATCCTATGACAAATTCAAATTTGGCCGTTATCCAAAAGACATTATTGAATGGTGAATAATAATCATCATTATTTTCAGTATTCACTAAACAATCAAAATTAACGTACCGACTGCTAAAGTCACGTTTTAGCTATTGAGAAATAAATGATTTTAATGAGGAATTGAGTGAATTAATTAAGAAACTAACTAACTGAGAAATTTTCATCATTGGAGAGAGTTTGGAGAGTTGAAGAAAGCCTGTTGATAAACAAAAAGAGAGAAACATAATTTCGTAAAATAGATTCTGATGATCAGATAGTTTTCCTGGTTTTTCCACGCCAATGACCGTCTGGTTTCGATGAATTGTGTTTCTGTTATTTTATGCGAGGTAGAGGTTACAGTCAGCGATCGACGAACGAGTTTATGTTCCGGCTGGTGGCCACCGGAAGCACTCTCGACTTACCGCCAACCACAGATTACAAAATGCGTAGGTGTAACACACATTGCAACCGGTGTTGTCACTTTTCCTCATAACACACGAAAACCAATGTAAGACTAACAGCAGGGAAATATCTGAAACTTTCTTATTCCTCAAAAATTAAGTAAAAGTAAGTGTAAATAAAGCAATTCTGTGGCTCCAGCACTTTGAACAATTCACATTGTTCCGTCTCGAAATCGTTCATCGTGTTGGGGTAATTTAAATTTAAACAAAAAGGGGAAAAGCCAACAACTCTCCCCTAGATAAAATTTCTTTTATTGTCAAATTTGTCTTTTACTAAATATATCTTAAAATTTTTATTTTTATGTTCCTTCAAAATAATTCAATCATAAACGCCTTATTTCGGATAATCAGTCACTTGAAAATATTATCTTCATTTTAGACCAAAGGTTTATTGTACGAAAAAATATAAATTTCGGAGCCTTCCCCAATTTCAAGAATCTTTTTTCGTTTTATGTTATCCCTCAAGTCGAAAAAATTATTTGCTCAGTTCAACCCCCGGATCATTTATGACTTTATGACCATCATTCAATCACACCCATGTTCCGAACTTGGGACGCCCTTTCCCCTTCTACCTTTGGATCTCCACTTACTACACCCTCACAATAGATGGACATTTTTCTTAATCAATTGAAATTCACCACATTTTTTTACACAGGCCACGGGGAATGTGAACCCCCAACTCGGTATTTTTTGTTTATAACATTCTGTGCTTTTTTCAAGGTCCCTTAGCAATAGCAAGATCGTAGAGTATCGACTGTGTTTTTTGTATAGTTTTGACATAGATCGCGCTTTTATCCTTAACTTCCGCAACTTTAACTCCATTCACAGTCCAATTAATAGTTTCTTTGTCTTTTACGTTCAAAAAGCGAAAAGACTCCAAGTGTAAACAAAAAGTGAAAATATATTTAATTTTTAAGGCGAAGTGACGGGGTGATATTTTTTATTGACCTTTTACATCTACAGTTTCTTACACTTTGTGTAAAATTAATTATTTATGTTTACCAAACTAAACCGAAATGAAAAAGAATTACAAAAACAGAAAAGTTCAGTAGTGAAGTGGTAAAAGGACATAAAATGACTTATCTCTGAGTCGAGTTTTTCAGCAATATATTCTTCTATACGCACTATATTTTAACACTAGAACTACCGACGATTGAAGTATACCTACGTCTACCGGATGGGTCAAAATGACTTGTTTCTTAAATTACTAAAAGATATATAAGAAAAGACAGCAATTTTTACGTTTTTATATATTTTGTAATTTTGTGAACAAAGCTTAAATATAATCATTTAATAATAGTAACATAATAGCAGTAATTATTTAAATAATTATGCATACAAGGTAAACAAATTTTTGCAACTTACAGATATTTTAGCAGAACATTTACCACAGACTCGTTTATGGCATGTACCACAAATGTTGTTCGTTTTATTATTAGTTTGTTATTTATTTACGTTTCATCGAAATATGTGTCTGATTTTGTGACAATATAGATGATGATATTCCTTCTACTTGATCTGTAGATCTACCGCTTAGTTCTTTGTAGTCAATTGCAAGTTCTTCGGATAACGGGAATAAAAAACCTTTTCTTGAAATATTTTCTCCTATTGTTTCTTTATATAATATGCATGCATTTATTCCGGCAAGATCTGAAATATTGTAAAACATTTGTAATGGCCATCTTCGGGATCCAGCTTTCACAGTATATTTCGCAGGCCATTTGATCCGTAACATCTACGCCAAATTTGGTATTGTTAAAAAATGTAATCGTTTCAGGTAAACGTTTTTCACCCTTTTCAATTTTCACTGACTTATGTTTTGAACTAAGCAGTAATACTTTTTTATTGGGTTATCTTATAGATGGTCAGAGTACATTTTTCTGTTTTATGAAGTACTGTCGAGAAGCGAGACATGTTATCCTTTTTTGATTTTGCAAGTTTAGGTCGTTCTGTCTTATTTTGTATTATAGTGCCAACTAGGGAAGTTCTTTTAGTTATTAGTTGTGTTTCCACGTTACAACAGAACAGCACCGAAAACCTTGTTCCGTGCGGGGTCAAAATGACCCATCTCGGTATATGTAGGTATACTGCATCCTTTTTTACAACATAATAATAAAAAAAAAGAAAACTGTTTTCCAGAATTAATTATTTGTATGTTTTAGAATAAGTCGTACAAAATTTTCAGAAACAAAATGTACCTGAAATGAGTTATAATTACAAGAAATGTCAGACAAGTCATTTTGACCCCCTTGGTAGTTCTAGTGTTAAGGGATTTATTCTTTATTTTCTGTAAGAACTAGAAAATCCTCAAACATTTTATCGATGACCTTCAAAATATTCTCTTATTTTCCCAGCTAAACCAATAGATGAATATATTCACCGTAGTACGAAAGCGTAATCCTTAAAAAAATTTGTAATCCCTAAAAACATCATAACTATGTACTCCACGTAAAATCTCCAATACTTGCACCAAACGTCCCCTGAACTTTTGGGCCTCAATCCTGCCAATACTCCCACTCTGCACTTTTTCAAAAAACCTATTCGTCAGACATCCCTTCATTACCTATCCACCTCAGTTCCAAAATACTCATTACACGAGTAGCATATACCCATCTGAACAGTATCTCGCTCCTTCATATCAATCTCCATTTATTAAAGATTTGAGTGCCTTACACGAATAAAGGATTGATAAAACTTATTCCACCCTTGAACCATTAATTCACAACAATGGCCGAGCACCCGTTGCGATCTAAGGGAGCGACCTAAGGGATCTAAGGGAGGGATTTAAGGGAGAGTGCAATTCCCGTAACAACATATTTGAAACTCAGTGATTTTCTGAAGTAAAGTGACTACCGGGGCTAGACTTAAATTCGAGAGAGTTCGAGACTCTTCAGGGTCAAGGACCCCGCGAATCAGCGTAGTAATCAGTCTCTTTCGCATAGAATTCGCATTATTTATTATAAACTTGTCTTTCCGACTACATTAACAAAATAAAAGATAGCCGAGGACATCATCCGGAGTTATAATTCGTAAATATCAACTCGCTATTGAATTATCAAATTTACTTTACTATGTTTGAGGTAAATAATCGAGTGAGTGTTGAACAACTTAAAGAACAATTAATCTATCGCAACCAAAACAACCTCACCATGTTTATCCCCCCCCCTTCCCGCTTTATGTGTCAGACACGTCGATGATTCCACAATAAAAATACATCACCTATCGTCGTTTTGATCCACTCCTGTTAATGATTTAATCCTTTCACATACTATTTTTTGCCAGTTGGCATCTCAATATTACCTTATACCTCATTACTATTTTCCTATTTATTAAAGGAGAAGCACATAAATTAAGTTAGCTACGTAAGATATTTGCTAACTTCATGCGTAAGACTTTTTCCTTATTGGTCGTTCGGGTTCATAGTGGACGAGATCGCCAGGGCGCCGAATTTGAATTTATTCCGAAGTAGAACATGTAATATTTTGGATGGTGACTTAAACAATCAATTAGTAGAATTTATGGAATTGTTCATGTTGCCCGAAAATGAGGTAGTTTCGTTTCATCGTTATGATAAGTCACCATCGAAAATATTACATATTCTACTTCGGAATAAATTCAAATTCGGCGCGCGAAGCGCGCTGGTGGTCTCGTCCTATTTATAAAAGCAGAAGCACATAAATGAAGTTCGTCCGAGTCGAAATCGCGTAAGGTCTTTCCCATTGGCCGATTAAATGAATGAAGTTTCGCATTAGTCGAAAAGGCGAAAACGTTCGTGTTCCTAAAAGCATCCATTGTGAATCAAGTTACCTCTCTCATCATATTTATACCAACGACTTTCACATTCGTTCTTTTACAGTGTGATCGCCCTTCATCAGTCTATGGAAGCACAAACACATAAATTAAATTAAATTAACCACAGAAGTCATCGACTAACTTCATGTGTAAGACTTTCTCCTAATTGGTCAATGTGTTTGAGGCGGGAAATCAAAATAGGGCGCGCGAAGCGCGCATTCGGTCTCGTATATTATTAAATATCAAACAAACATTTATAGTAGAATCCAATTCACTCCACGAGGAAGGTTATAACGAAAATTTGGCCAACTTTCCCAGATTTTGAGATATTCATAAAAAACTACGCGCTAGTCAAAAGTCGTTTATGTCGTTTTACCACTTCGCGATTAAATTGTAAGGAATGTCATTAAACATTGACATATTACATAGTCGCTTCTAGAAAAAAATCCCAAAGAGATGACTAATCGACTTCGTTGTGGTACATGACAGAAAATCATACTGAAGTAATTATTTATTGCCTGTGGATAGAGAGAAAAATTTAAGTGATGACAAAATGCAGAATGAATCACCCACCTCAGCACTTCTTCTCAAGGCGTCTTATGCTCAGATATATGACGTAATATGATAATTCTTAAAAATACCACTGGAGCCACACCGCACGTCTTGCCCGCGGTTATGAACAATTAGTGCTGCAGCGTGAAAAGTTATTGTAGAACGAAAATATCACAGAAAAGTCAATGTTGTTATAATTTAAAATATCACCGAAACCCGAATATTAGAAATGAGATTCAATTAAATACAAAAAACAGCGAATTTAGCGTTATGATTTCTTTTCTTTTATAATTATCACGAGAAAAAAAAATTTGCACACAATGAAATAACTCTGTTGTGTTTTTTTATGAAATCATTGTCTATGTTTATGTAAAGTGAGTGGAGACTCTCTGGAGCCTTCTACGCCTATTTGTTTTTGTGATAGTTATTTTTACTGACAATAATATATATAATATTGTTATATCCAGCGAAGAATAAAGACAACACAGGTTGGTAAATGTTTGGGGCGGTTTATTAATTACAAGAAGTATTACGATGTGTCATGTAAGAGCTCCGAAGAGAGACACCAAGACTAATGTTAATCAAAAGACAGTCGTGCTTCTGACGAAGTTCAGATCATAGACAAATGAATGAGTATTCGAAGGGGGACACGTAACAATATATATATATATATGTATATAAATCCTCCCATACCGAATGATTAGATGATCGTGGTTTATTATAAAATATTTACAAATTGCGTGATAATGAAAAGATAATTTTGTCAACACAAATTTTAATAGAGTGAAGCATTCTGTTATTCGAAATGATCATATTATTAAATTAGGTCAAATCATGGAACAATGATTTGACACATACTACAGTTTTGGAAATCAGAGCTGATATTCCCCTTGCATGACTGGCTTTCACTTGTTGCAACGACTCGGGAGTCACTTTCAATTGTTTATCAGGAAACAAATCTAATATGTATGAAGATGTTCGTTGTACTTCGGAGTGGACGCTTTGTGTTTTACTAATTGTTCGATTCTCTAATTTAAATCGAAAATTATCTAGAATATTATGAAACGCAAAAACACTATTTTTTATGTGAGGTCTCTGTGAATGTGCCAGACAATTCGCAATTTTGGAGATTAATTTTGAGAAAATTGGGAAAAAAATGCTGTAAAATGTCTAGCTAAAAATCTGAACTTTCGATTTATGATAGCTATCATTAACCGTTACTTTGATGCATCATTTCAGCTAAATTGGTCCTGTAATTCTTGAGCTATAGCAACATTTGTAAACTGCGTTTCCCCTCAATATCTCAAAAACTACTATAAGGATTTCAATTTTTTTTTCAAAATACTCATCTCAGCGTCCTATCTATATCGGTCAAAATATCCACATTTGTTCAGCTAAAATTTCGAGATGTCTGTGTTTTTAGATTTTATCATCATAAACACTGTGAACATCGTAAAGTAACAAAAAATAGAAATAAAGAGTTGAAATTTTGAAACGGACAATAGCATAAAAAGCTACTATTTTGTGACTGCTGCTACGTTCAGCCCGTGTCGAAAAGTGCCTTTTCGTTAACTTGTAAACGAAAAGTCAACATTTGTAAACGAAAAGACTTTTTGTTCTCTAGTAAACGAAGAATGGTACAGTTCGCCACTCCCTAATCGTCACATGACTAACAAAAAGTATAGTTCGGATGCACGTGCGACGGGGTTTTTCAGTCGTGTGATTGGCACCTCTTGGGCCGCCAACTTCACACTCATTACTACCCCGTTGCACTTGTATCGAAAGATACTATTTTGGACGGGGCAATCGCCCAGAGAGTTTCAGATATCACACTTTTTACGTGAATAAAGCGACGCCTCATGACGAAGAAGCCCTAGTGTTGGGAAACTTTTGATCATCGGAAAACGAATTCATAGACTGTGATGTTAGTTTTAAGTTAGTCAGTGGGAATAGTAGGTACGCGGAGGGAAATTTCAAAGAAAAATAATGGCACTAGTACAGGAAATAAAGTGCTGATGAGAACAAAATGCCAGGGCTGACACACCAAATTTTATGAGCTTAACGTGAATGTTTTCCGAACATCTGCGAAAATCCAACCGAAATCGCAAAAAATTTAACCCTAACAATATTAGATTTGTTCACACCTGAGGGATTATAATATTTTCCAGTACCCAATATAGAATTGTTATAGGACATTTTTCTGTGAGTAGGCAATTAAGGGCGAGTAATGCAGAGGTAATGGAACGGGTTGGTAAAAGACCCTAAGGTCACACCATCTGGCACCACCCAATTTAATTCAATTAAAAATATTGAGTAATGACCTCAATTGGGATGTAATGACTATGAATGAGCAACAATGTGACACTGTCTCCTATTCACATACCATCTTAATAATTAAAACCGACGTCCCCAAACTTCTGGTCTTGGTTCCAATGATTCTTTAATCAAATTCCTGTAGACAAATCGCTCATTCATTATCCATGTAATTCTCCAACATAGTTTATTAACAAGACATTTTCCATATGGTGTAGCAAATAAATATCTCCTATTATTTAATTATACGACACGATCTTTATTCAGTTTTTAACATATGCGTTGGTCGCTGGGTGACACAGTTTCACACGCGAACTGTTGGAAGGGCGAGTAATCGTAAAATAATTCGCACACAGATCACTTATTCACTGAATTTTTATTCTAAGATTTTTATTACACTGATTTGAAATATGTAAAAATGCACTGAAGATTGGACATGAATCGCGGAGAATGTTATATTCGACCTGTTCTCAATGAACTTGGATATGAGACTAAAGCTACCTTGAAAATTTGGAAAATATTTCGGCAAATTCAAGAAAAGGAGAGGGAGGTTTGAGGACTAAACTGCAGGTGATTTATGATGGCCGATGGAAATTATTTCCGGGAAAAATATTCTGGTGGGGGCAAGAAACTTTATGAAAGGGACGGAAATGTATTTGGCTATGATCTTATGATGGGAAAATCCCAATGGGGAATCCCCAGATATACTAACACTCACAACTAACATTCCGCGAGGGAACATGCGTTTTAGTGAAAGACTCCATATAATTGTGGCTGGCTTGATAATCCGATGTGGTTTACACGAGAGATCCTTCTAGACTGTCCTCAGCCCTTGGTTCGTCCAGGTGAGAGGTCTCATCCAAAGACAAGGCCCTTTGGTCTATTGGGTGGTTTAGATCATAAACGATCGCAGTGTTTACCGTACCTTCCGGTGACGTTTAATGGGTCGCTTGTTCGAGCTAACATCCAAATATTATTTAAATATTGAGCTAATGTCGACACATTTAATTTTCCAATCATTTTCACGATATCATGTATTTCGTCAGTGGACTTCATATCATGAATCACAGAAATAATTCTGGAGTTGACAGTGCAACGATGAAATAGTATGTTGTTCATCGAGGCAGTAAAGTATTTTCGGACGAAATGTGAACCTTCAGCTCGAATTATACTCAATGACTCAGAAAATACTTTCCTCCCGCGTGGTGCACGATATTTCACTCCCCTAGGGACTAACATTAATTGAAAAAAAATGACTCGGTAAAACTCGAACTGATTGGGATGAAATGTTCCTCGTCGTGTTGTCAGCAATTCCTGGATATCTGCACGATTTAAGGTGCACTGTACTGATTTTTAAAGCTGAAAACAATTTGTCGTATTAGCTACTATTATGTCCGAGGAATTTTATCGAGCGGGACAATCCTGATCTTTCTGAATTATTCGAATTGAAAATCCCGGTTTAGTCATTTCAACAATACGCTGTATCCAGGAGAGTAGGGAATACTTTCACATTTAGATGGGAAATAATCCGAATCAATGTCCGAACATTGGGGACTGATTACCATAGTATCTGCAAGACACCATCGACCTACTGATCAATGTCTGAATGACAAGAAAAAGAGATTAAGAGAATTCTTCTATTCCCTTATCCGTTCGTTAATCCCTGGGCCCTAATTAGAAATGACGTATTGCTAGGTCCCAATACGTTACAGTATTGAAAATATTTAATCATCCACGCGTTTATATTCCTTTCTATATTCTATAATCTGACCATTATCTATCATATTGGAACGTCAGTTTGAAGGACTTCAATGATGCACATTCACAAAATTCTGGTGACGAGTTCTATTATAAATTGATAACTAATAGTTATTACGCAATTTTTTATTCTCATTTTCTGCATTTTTACTACTTAGACCGCTGTTCATGGAGTGTTCCTACTGGAAACGTTATTCCCACGATCACTATCATCGTCCTATCACCCCGATAATTGCAAAACGTATAAACTTCATGGATTTGCCCATTCAAGTTTATGGGGTTACCTCTAGCTATCTGGTCCTTGCTCAGACCTATCCTGACACTCAATAGAGTACCTGGCGAGTCACCTCTGACCGTAGAAGTGGCAAAACAGGTGTAGATAGTACGTGGTAGTTAGGGAAGAAATGTTAGAAGAGAGACGATGCCTGTTAAACATGTTGGATACCGCCTCAACTATTTTATACAAGTAATCAACGGTATTGCAATTAAGTATGAAGACGTACCGATTCTTAGCACATAACGTTTATTATCTAGCAACCTAAGTACCTCAGTTCTTACGTATTTTCAAAAAGGGAACACTTAAGGGGTTATTCTCATGTGAACGCCTATATTTTACCACTTTTTCGGAATTTTTTTTTTATGCGACAACAAACTTCAATCATGTTGATTTTTCAATATATTTTTATTTTTATTTTGAAATATTCGAAAAAATTTTTTTTCGTCTTTTTTTACATTTTTAACATATATTTTTTGTAAGTCAAAGTAGTCCCCAACAAAAAAAGGTAGTTCACTGGTCAAGGTGATAGCGGCTGTTCATGTTGTCTGACATAAAAAAAACGAATGGATTATTATTCATTAGATCTATAGCTATCGTCCCTACCAAATATAATCAATTTCATTAAAAACAAAAAAAAATATCGAACTTCAAAAAAAAAATCACGAAAATCTCCTTCTTTTTCGTTACAAATCGTTTAAAAAAAATATGAAGATATTGTCGAAAATAAACAATTGTGGTAGGGACGATAACTATAAATGAGTAGAAGAACATATGTAAATTTTAAAGCAATCGGTTGAATACTTTTTCTTGTAGGACCTTGACCGTTTCAGAAAATGATGATTCGAGAAAAACGCGTTTAAAGTTGAAAGCCGGGTAGACAATCGCTTACGACACGTCGGCGACTATGAGCTGTAACTTATCAAATACTATGAATTTCGCTCTGAATTTTTCACATCATGTTTTCAATAGGTTTTACTGTCAAAATATCAAAAAAAAATCGATTTTTTGAAGTGCTCACATGAGAATAACCCCTTAAGTGCTCCTAGCCTTTAGCGACGATTTCCCGAATAAATGTCCTAATCCGAATTCTCCCATCTCCAATTTATGTAGGATGACTGATTTTTTGTGTGAAATGAGAGAAGGACAAATGTGGGTATGAGTGAGATGAAAGTATGTCGCCAGGATATATAAACCTAGACTTGAATGTTTATATGAATGTGTCGAATGCCTGTTGCATGATAGAAGAAAGAGCCATTGTTAGATTGAGTGGAACAAGGGAAATGATTTTTGGGAATGAGTGCGACGTGTGTGGTATGTCTTGTGTATTTATGTGTGTCGTATGAGTGGAATGCGTGTGAGAGAGAAACAGTGTGACAGAGTGAGAAAGAAAAATATAATAAATAAATGTGTATGGATGGTGCGAGAGGACGAGGTATGTGTCAGTCCGAGGATGAAAGTGGAATAGTTAAGATCGTGTAAATACCCTATGTATTTTTTCATTATTAATAAATATTTTAAGTTAAATTAAAATTATTACTGTCCCCTGTACCCTGATCCTACATTTACTATTAGGAGTGTGAATAAGTCTTTCCCGTTTTTTTCAAATTTTGAGCCTTTACTATGAAAAAATGGTTACAAATGAATTATTGAAAGTATTGGCCATCGTCTTCTTGCGTTTGACACGAATCTTCATCAAGCAAAGTCGCCAATTCTTGATCTTCAAAGATTTGCGGCCGCCCGGAACGCTCCTTGTCTTCCACGTCGAAATCACCACTTTTGAAGCGTCGAAACCATCCGCGAACACTTGAATCATCGACACAACCTTCTCCATAAGCTTCCTGAAGCAATCGATGCGCCTCGGCAGCAGATTTCTTCAAATTGAACCAATAAAGTGAAACGTCCCGCAAATGACGTCGACTCGGCTCAAATTTTGACATTTTCACGATATCAAAAATTTATGATGCGAAAAAATTTCAACTAATGTGTTAGTGTGGAATTGTTGACAGATGAATAAGCTTTGATTATGACATATGTAACCATTGGATACTCGCAGTATTGGTGGCGGCATCTCTTACAAAAAACGGGAAAGACTTATTCACACACCTAATAAATAAACTTCATAAATGCATTTTTCCCCACTGATTGCATGCAGCTACCGAAACGTAGTGCAAGACAGAATGTCCCTTAGAAGATAAGCATTTCAGACAAATAATACATACGCCTGTAACACCCAGAGCATCTTCACTCGTATCCTGATCACTCTAGAAGATACTCCTCTAGAATATAGTACTCAATTGTAACGTGGATCACTTTTGAAAAATTGTAATACTTTCATAAAAAGTAGAAGAAGTTTCAGAGAGTGAGTTGTTTGGGGTAGTTGCCGCGATAATCTCAGTAAAATTAATAATAATGATAAATAATTACTGGGGTCTTCTCTGAGGTTGTAAATCTCAGGTATACCAATAGTTACGTCAACGATGTCTCCTGAACTGCTGCGAACGGATAGTGAACAGAAACAGGAAATTATTTCTGATTCAATTTCAGAATAAATTGAAAAAATAAATGCGATTCGCTCAAAGTTATTTATTTTTAATACCATAATAATGTGGAATTTAAAATTCTATGGAATTACACATATAAAAAATAACGGATATTGATCAGAAAGAGAACAAGTTCGACGGTCTTGTCTCGAAGCAATCATAACTAGTAAATAACTTAGAAATTTTTCTTAAACTCTATCGCCTTAGATTACAAGGGAGTGATGGAAGAGGGTTGTCCTTTCTAAGGGAGAGGGTAGAGAAATAGTTTAATTGGTCGATAGCTATTGGAGAGCAGAAAAATATGCTCTGGTCTGTTACTAGACGAAAAGTATGTTGGCTCTTTTATTGAGGTCTGAAGAAATATAACAAGAAGGAAAAATTCGACCCAGTCTTTGTGGATACGTTTTATGATGAACATGTGTTTTTGGCGAAAAGGCTTTCCACTGAAGAAGTTTCAGAAAAGGAAATAACTTTTGTACAAAGTAATTTCTACATGACGCCCAAAACGAGATAAATTATGATCTTTTATGACTCCTACGTGCAAAAATTGAAGCCAAAGAAATTTTAATTATTTAGAGTATATCAGGGAACACCTGAGAAACATAAAAGGTCGTCTTATTTTTTTTTATATATAATATTCGCGACTGCACATGAGTTATTTCAATCGTGGAATACAACAAACATAACGGTAGCAGTCGAAGTTTAAACGAAACACTTAGACAATGAGTTTGCACAGATGTGGCGAAAATTGTAGACTGCAATAGGACCTGACTATAAAAAGATAATAAGGTTTTAAAACTCAGAAATATTCAAATACTTTCCGACGTAGAACTGTAATAAAAGACAGCTAATGGATTTTTCCGAGTAGATGTTCGATGAGACTAATTAATAAATTTAACAAAAAATCAAAAATTTCAAAAATAAAAAAAAAATCAAAAATTTCAAAATGTCAAAAATTTAAAACTTGTTTTTTCCGTTGAACATAAAAAATGTATCGATTCGGAACAATGATTCTCACACTTACTAGACTGTACCAATAGAAGTTGATATTGCATATATGGGACTTACGTTTCAAACTGTTTATCAAAAATTAATTTACAGTTGGATTGAATAGGTCTTTGTCCAATTTGTAATTCTTTTATTCTCGTGTTTCCACTTGAGATTGGAAAACATTTTTAGGGGTGAAAATTCTGCGAACTTTGGGGTATGATGTGTCCTCTTTTTTTTGGGTCTGAACAGAGGGGCATGAGTGGGATCATTATTAATGTGAGTCATCAGGTCCAGGGGGTTGTGGCCCTTTAGTCTTTTTAATTAGTTCCTCTAATGAACCGAACCAGAGGGGTTGTGCCTGTCGAGCGTATAAAATAAAAGAGAACAAAATAACATTCACAAGTTTGAATCATTATAACAATCCTATTTCTAATAGCATATGGCTGCAAAATCAATTATAAGTCTTTCTCATATTTCCCTCTTCGTTGACATAATGAGACAGAAATAGATTGTTCATCAATTCTGTATCTTGATAACATCTTCCCTTGAGATAGAATGCCAGACCAAGATTGAAGAACACGAGATAGAGGAATAGAACCACTCGGAAACAGAACGAAAATACTTTTTGAGGGATAAACTCGATCCAAATAGCTTTGAGGTGAAGCGATTGGAAAAGATCGATCACTTTCAGAGACACTATCCTCGGGCGGTGAAGTGAACATCCCCCGCCCTTTAAGGGTAGAATGATTCGATGGCAATTATGTGGTTGACTTGACAAGATTGGAATTCTGTTACAAATTCCATTACCACTAACTTTATTTTACATCTGTCCTCCGTCAAATGATCGCTACTAATGTATTTTATGAAGATAACACTAATACTTTTAAGCAATAGATTGTAAAGGAATTGAATTCAATTCCGTTACAATTCATTCTCCTGGAAGACCCTCTGAAGTTACAGATTATGTAGTGACTTAAAATGTAATAGAATATAAATTCCTTCATGCAGTAACATAAATGCAATTTTATGGTTTCAGCTGGAACTGCTGCAGAAAAAGGATATTTTGGACCTTGGAGGGTTTGCAAGTTACTGTTGTACAACCGAGAGAGATGCGGTCAGAACTTCTCGCGGTTTCAACCAGTGTGTAAGTCCTCGTATTCACCACTCGTTAATTTTATCACAGTTTGTCATAAAAATGATGGTCTCTGATGCAGAAATAATATTTGGGTCTTTGCACTCTTAGATGTTAAATGTGTTCATTCGATTTTATATCCGAATGGAAGCTTTGTGATCGTCCGATTATTGGATTTTCTAATTTTGCTTGGAAATGGTGTAGAATGGTCTGGAATACAAAAATCCAAGATTTTAGCGCCATATGAGTAAGTGCGCATGACCAACTTCGCCCAATCTTTTTTTGAGTTGAAGGACTGAACGACTAAAGTTATTCCAAAAAAGGTTTTCCGCCAAATCACGGGTATCAGCAGGGACTAAGTGTATGTCAAAAATCAAGTCGATTGGTCCAGCCATCATAAGTTTCCATTTTGTTCCGACCCAATTTTCACAAATATCTTGAAAACTATCCAACCGAATTCGATTTTTCTCCTCAAAATATTCGTTAGGAGAAACTCTCCCTCAAATCCGTAAAATATGTTCACGTGTTCTCACTAATTTTTGGAGATATTCCAATTTTTCTGGTTTGTTCAAAACAAGTTGGTTAGAATGGTAATATTGCGAGGAATTCATTCATCAAATTGAATTATTCAGAATATATTCTACTCCTTCTGTTCTGTTTTTCAAAAGAAATTATCAGTAGTTTATCCGTTGGACAAATTGTCGTAGCAACTTGAGATTCAGTACAAAGTTACCTCGTGGCAATGAAATATTTGGTATTGAAGAACGGATGTATCAGATGATTAGTTTATGAGAGGTGTCAATGCCGGGGTGTCTGCTCGTTTTTAATTGCAAAAATTTCTTAATGCCTATCTTACTATACAGATTTCTCATTCTCAGAGTTTCTTTGAAGCTGCGAATCATGAAACCATTCGTTTGTTCTGTCAAAAAGTTGAAAAAAAAAATGGTTGAACCGAACCTGATAGTAGAGTTTTGAATGACACCTTCCCAATCTCCTTAATTTTAAATGAAGCATCTTCATATCCTCCTTTCTTCTCATCCTAATGTTATCTAACTTCAATGGGAAAAAAGGATTTCGTTGACGAAAAAAAGGAGTACACCTCCATTTTTAATTATTCCCTCTGACAGCGGGACTGCTACTGAGTAATTATTGAGTCGGCTGACGGGCAGACACCCCCGCATTGCGTGTGGCGCCCTCCCTCTTCTGTGATGAGGTACTACGACGCCGTTGGGGTCACTCAAACCACCAGAACTGGGCCTCTATTTCAGTCAATCCTCTTTGGACATAACCATCATTGCATTCGTTCATAATTTCCTAAAGCAGTTGATCCAATCCCAGTCCTTTACAAGTCACCAATAGCAATCGCACAGCGGCACCCCCATAGGAATTACCAATTGGATCAATCCTGGAGTAGACTTCGACCAAGGCAAACCAAGCTCGTTTCGAGACCTACGTCATAGTTTGGGCCTAGCGTGAGATATGCTGAGAGTGAAGGTCAGCTTGGTCCAACGGTGAGGTCCAACATAGGCCCACCAGTATAAAGCGGGCATCCTCCAAAGCAATCTAAATCATGTGCGTCAGGTGCAGCACCTCACAGCAGTGAAAACTGACCCTTAACGATTCATTTCCCGAATCCACAAAAGATGTCTTATTATCAAAAACATTCAATGCCATTCAGCACTTGGCGTTCCACCATTTTGAATGGTTTCGTTTCTATGATTATAACAACAAACCCAATCATTCATAACATAACTTCCACAGTTCAGTTAATTTTCAATATATTTTGTGGAGATTGTGGCTCTTAGAGGGAGGGGCGCTATTCTGAATGGTTTGACCACCACAAGGTTCCGAAAGACACCGACGAAGTGCACAAAGCAGAGTTATATTATTTTCATTTTTTCTTTATATTCCGGTCTGTTCTGGCCTCTTTTCCGCTAATTAGCCCTAACGAGCGCTAAACATGCGGCTGTGGATTCTCCACTGCACCGCATTTAAGGCTATCACACACACAATTCCGTAAACTCGTAAGACGCAAGTGTAAACCGTACGCTGTAAAGTCCATTCCACACACGTAACATAAAACTTAAGCTTCGACCAATCCTGAAGGAGGAACTCCTCTCCAGTTTTTGTTTGTCCATCTTAACCTGGAACCTGGAAGTGTCAAATCGATTTTGTTACCAAATTTTAATCTGTGAAGAAAAGAAGTTGGCAGTATAGTAAATTTAATAATTTTATTGACATGGTTTTTATTTATAATGAGAGTTATTAGAATATTGATCGTAATCACTAATTTTTTGAAACACATAACCTCTCCGAGCGTCGTCATTCAAAAGAAACCGACAAACTCTCTGATTGGTTGTCTTGAAAAGTAGGACCGAAAAAATTCATCCCTACGGAACTTTTTGACGTTACGTTCAACGTTTACAGACGTAAATGGTGGACGATATCCGTCCTTGATTGGCCTATTCGCTAACGCTTGTGCCTTATGAGCGTACAGAGTTGTGTGTGTGTGTCTCCTGGCAGGAGATGAGAAATGGCCAACAGTTGGCCGACTGTCGGCCAACTGTTGGCCAGCCGTTGGCCGACAGTCGGCCATTTCTCATCTCCTGCCAGGGTCATGGCCTTTACACCCTGAAGAACATGCGAAATGATATGGAAAACCACAGGAAAACCCCATACCGGCAGAGGCGACTGCCCTACCGACAGTCTCTGGCCTGTCGGAGTCTCAGTTTGCGACACATTCGCATCCGCTGGGTTTTTAACTCACAGCCTTTCGCACGGTAGGCGCGGGCGTGGCTGCTGTGGCCACCGGTGTCGGTATAATTATATCAACAAGTGCATTTCGCGAACGTCAGGAGGCGCCCAGGTATTGGTGATCGCCATTTTCCAAAACCTACTTCATTTTCTTACCTTTTAGGTTCTAGACCTCTATTATAACAATAAATAATACGTGCTGTGTTTACGGGGAACACAATGAAAGTACCAGGTCGGAAAATAGACGCCGAATCCCTCCTCCAGAGAACATTAATTTCCGAGTATTTATTAGTCCGTGAATCCGTATTGCATCAGTCAGACCACCCCACCGTTCGTGCAAGATATACGACGCGCTTAAGACCAGTTGCTGGAGTCTTGTTGATGCTACGCTCCAGTTATCTCCAGTCATCGAATATTGGTGGATTTTATTCACATATATTCGTATATTTTTAATTTTACTCTCGTCACAGTTCATTACGAATAATACGTGCCACTTTCGTATCCCCATATTATGCGGATTGTAATGGAAAAATATTATGGAAATTGAGATCATAACAAATCAAATAATCTCCAATTTCTTGAGTGAGAGTTTATCTCATTACAACTGATCGCATATGATTTGTACAAGTGATCCCACTCAGGACAATAAGAACCAACAAATGGACTGGCTTTACTCTACTCAATGCCTGACCTATTACCATCGTACCACAATAACTCCATTCTAACACTACCAAACACGATTGCTCCTCATCCTTCTAGGAATGACATTAGGGAATGAAGGCCTCGCAAGCTCACGATCCCATCGCTCAGGAGACGACTGTGGTGATTATTCGAAGAGAATTAGAATCAGAGACAAAAAATTTCCGCTTTAACCCACCCGGGAGTCGAACCCGGGTCTCTCAGTATCGCGCCGGGTACTCTTACCAACTGAACTACCGGATACCCCAGTCGATGCCTTTGATGAAAACAACCTCAACAGGTTATAATTTTTGGAAAGTGTGAAACCGCGGCAGGGTCGTCTCGGTCTTGGAAAAATCCCGATCTGCCAGCAAGCTGGAGGACTTTCGCTACAACGCCCCGACTTTTTGCAAAGTACCGACATTGCACCCACGGGAAACCTCGGGGAGGTAGTCCCTGGCATATGCCCAGATATGTAGGACCTCAAGCGCTACTGCCCCTCAATGATCCATCTTCTAAATTCACAAAGGATGCCGTTACAATCAAAAGAACATCTGATGGAATTGAGAACTCAGCGAGGTACCGATTTCAATGGTTTAGTTTCCATTTTTATTTTTGGTTATATTATCGAGTCCCAATGCTCTATATAATGAAACACACACAAAGGATATTTGCGGAGTTTAAGCTTTTGGGAAGAGTGCCATTTTTGAATGGTTTGGCGACCATGTGCTACCAGGAACACAGACCGCGCACTTGGCATTATCATATTTCAAGTACTTCTGTAAAACCTCAGATGGGGTCCAGCTAGTAGAGGTTGAACCATCTTGAGGTTTTGGTCCCCAGTGAGGCGCACACGAAGTAAAATCGTATTTCAAATGCGTTCGAGCGTGTCAGGAGGTTCCCGGTTCGACTCGGGGTCCGCGGGGTCGTCACCCCCCCCCCGTCCGAAAGGGTGGTTTTAAAATAATGATTAATGTTATTAAGGTTCTATTTGCCTTTGATGTTGATAGGCTAATTTCAGGCCATGAAAAAGTTTTTGCTTTCATGCGAAACAGTCTATCGTCGAAACAGCTGTGAAGTAGTCATTATCAACATTATGGCAGCAATGAAAGAACTGCACACGCTTTTCGTAAGAAGTAGAAACGATTTCGATCCATTCACCCATCAGTTGAGCTTTTGTGGAATGTCTGTGAATGGAGGGGGAATAGCGGAATTCACTTGGAAACGTCTTCTGTGCTGTACTATTTCTTCCTTGACATGTTTTCTCAATGCCAAGATGTGTGAAAAGAACTGATGATAAGGTAGAAGTAATCGGAACCATTCGACGTCTTCGCTATTAGATCAATAATCTTTTCATTTAAGTCATACTGTTATTACTATAGGAGAGGAAGTTCAATGCTTATGTTGAGTTGCAGAAGCTTTTCGTGAGGAGGTGAGTTGGTTTCATATCTGAAAAGCGAAGGGGGTATATGGACTGCGCCAGGAATTGATTGTATATTCAGAAGCGTGTAGGCATATCACACGAAACCTTCACACATTCGTTGAAATCGTGTCTATGCTGCACACGCGGAATTAGACGTATGCACCTTGAAATAATAAAGAAAATGTTGCACTTGTGAGATATAGAGTTTATTGTACCAAGTTCGTATTATGGACAATAGATTAGAAGAGACTACTTCTTCCTTCGAATGTTCGAATGTAACTAACTCAAAACTAATTTTACAAACCCATTCAGGGTCTCGCCTACTCCTTCTGGCAAAAGGGACCCACATTAAGTGTAAATTTTCTTATTATTTCGTTGGATAGATCAATCCAAACTAAAGTAGTTGATGGTCAGGTTATGGTATAACCTGACCCTTGGTTTCCAACGGGACTTTATGGCATGACCTAAGTGAAGGACGCAGGCAGCCAACATTTCTTTTACAATGTGTCCTAAGAGATGAACTTTGGAATTTTATACAATTTAATAACTATTGCTTCAAATGCCACGATAATATATAAAATAATCGCGTGCAGTCATACGGGGTCCCAACATTGTATTTGTGACGTATTATCGTTTTTGATCAATGTACAGACATCGAAGGGGACAGTGTTGGATGATAGATTCGAGGGATTTGATGCATCTTTCCTATCATCCATATCCTGGTTAGTACTTCCATGGTGTCTTGTAGAGTGCCCGGCGCGACACCGGGTGACCAGGGGCACATTCCCGGATGGGCTGAAGAGCCAATTCTTCCTCGCCAATCTTAATTCTTTTCGAGTTATTTGATGTTTGAGGGAGATTAGGTGATGTTTCTGTTGAATTTGAGAGTGCATTTCTGTAGCTTAGTTGGTACGAGTCCCCCGTCCGATATTAAGAGACCCGGGTTCCATTCCCAGCTAGACTGAAGGGCAAATTCTTTCTCTCTAATTCTCTTCGAAGTTCACTTTTAACTTCGGTGTCGTGGTAACCACTCCCTAATGTTCAGACATTGGTAATGGAGTTTTCATAGAATCCAAGATAGTCAGAATACGATCGGGCGGAAACCATAGCTGACCTCTGAGTCTCGCCTTCGCGAGCCCAAGGCCCAATGCAGCCAGAACATTTAATAACGCATTATAAGAGCTCCTCAAGACCCTGGCAGGAATTACCAATCATTGACAATACGGTTGAGCTTGTTTGACACCAAACTGCCATATCTGGCATTTACTGGCAGGGGTCTGGCTTCAACCGATGCTGATGCCAATCTACAGCCAACGTTATTTCGATAGGTCACCCCGGTGCCCGGTAGTGAGCCTGGTTTAGGCTTGTTGCCAGGTTTAGAACTTTCTCGAGTGACTCCCGTTTCTGCGAATGGTCATACTACTGGAGTCCTTAAATTATAGAAAATTGATTGGAGTCAATTATCCATTATTTTCATTTAAAAAATCAATAATTGTCTTATGTTAACGGTTGATTCATCAAATAGACACTACCTGCACGACTTAACGTATGCAATACAAAGTTTTTTAATGCTATTAGATTTCAATAATTGGCAGCCAGGTTAATGAAAAAATAGACGATATAGGTAAGAGCAGGTTTATTTTATGATTATGTATTCACACTTCGAGTGCAGTCGACGAACTGACAAGCGATCTTAAAATTTCAAAAACCGAAGCATCATCATCATGGTTTCTTTCTTTCCATGAACAAAGATTTCTTTATATTATTTAATACACACAAACTGGAGTTTTTGTCGTAAGACCACGCAGACGGCCTCTCCAGGAAACAATGACCTTCATAGTATTACTATAAACTCATCTAGGTCTGTAATGTGATCGTATTGTTTTTGCTCTTTTCAATAAATAAATTGCGTTGAAGTGTTTGATAGCAAGTTTTTATAACAATATTATAAATGGAAAATAAAATGAATATGTGTTAATTTTATTTGACGGTCGATTTAATTCCAAGCTCTGGTTGACATCAGCCTTTGGTTTAGATTAATTTGGATCAGGCTGACAGCAAATGCCACCCTGGGCCCAAGCTATGACGCCAGTCTAGAAAGAGCCTTGGCTTGCCTTCGTCCAAGCCTCGTCCAGACTCCGTCCAATTGTCAATTCCTCCCTGGCTAGTGTTCTCAACTAGAATTTATGATGGAGAATCCTAAGATATCATGAAGATGTTTAATTTTTAACGAACAAATCATTTTTTGTCAAACTGTTTTTATTTCTTGGTTTATCGAATTAACATTGTGATTGACCGAATCAGTGTTTATAATTTGCAGTAGCAGTATGGATCGCAGGATTAGTAGCAGTGGGAGCCACCTGCTCCTTAGCCATACTCGTGGGCCTAGCTGTTCTACAATTAGCAATGGCCTCCTCAGCGAAACGCGTCGTCATTCCTTACAGTTCAGCGGTCATCGGCAAAGTGGTTCTTGCAACACTAGCCAGTAAGTATCTCTGCATTATTCAGGGTATCACTAGGAATACAGTCAGTGGGAGTCGGAAACAGCGAAGCAAATGAAGTTGAAGGAAAAATGTACAGTGGATCGATATGGCCGAAGGGAAATCATTCAAGAAATGTTAATCTTCTATGAAATTGCTAGCATACCGGATAACATTGATGTTGCCACCAAGTGGCTTCCCAGGTTACTTATTCACCTGAGTACTTCAATGTAATGATTGAATTTATTAATTTTAATTTTTTTTATATATTAAAGGTTTACTCACAATAAATACACTCACGATTTACGAATTAACGAGGGCTTAAAAATTTATTCAAATTCTTTTACATTTGTTTAATTCGATTGGGTAAGAAGTGGATGACTTATTTCTTAGAGAATTGCGCGTGGACTGACTTGAGTTCCCCTTTTTGGTTAAATTGTGTCACTAAGTAAAAATGGGTTGGTTTTATGAATAGTGCACCCTATTGGTGCATCAAAATTGAAGTGGGAGTAAAGATGACACGTGTCCGAGTTCGAAGCAACACAAACAACAAAAAAAAAGGCCATGTGGTTTTCATTTGAGTGAAGGTGACTCTGGATATTTATTTTCTAGATTTTTAAATAAAAGAATTTAGGGAACAATGAATGCAGCTAAAGTTTGGAACAACGAGGCGATTGTGAGTGATTTATGGGTCCCTCACTTCTTATCCAACCGTTACATTCTGGGTGGCTAACGTAATGAGTAAAATAAAAAAAAAATGTTTAGTTATATTCATGAAAGGTTGAATCAAATTCAACTGTTGTTAAGATGTTATTTCTCCTTTCAGATTAAAATAAAAGTAAAGACAATAATGAACTAAGATTATTAATTACTTAATATTTGATAAACAAATTAGAATAAACAATTACGAATACAAAAAATTTCCGTACGGAACAATTGATTAGTCGAGTTTGAAAGGATAATGGAGTGATGTTCTTCTGTGCATGGGAAATGACACATAATTCGCATCACAATTTCGCGCTTTTTCAGGTGAAAAAATGACGAAAAAAACTATTAAAAAATTGTTTGTCTGAGAAGTACAAATTTTTACAACAAAACAACAGTATATTGTGCATCCGGTGATAGGTCTTGAGTGATAGCAATCTGATGTCACTCGAGATGTTGATCTGTCACTGCGCCAAGTACGTTGATCCTGACCATATTACCGACTAATTTTTTGATTCACAATGCACTGTTTACCCCTTTCAGTTTGAGTCGAGTATTCGATTTGACTGCGATGTCCTTTGTAGGATATTATGGGACTCGTCTGAGTCAAGACATTCCTAGAGAACTCAAAACGGTTTATGGACTCCTATCATCACCAGCTTTCTCAAGTGATAAATTCACTGAGCTTGGCGTCTTTTTTTATTTGTGTATTTTTTCAAATTTCCATAATTGTGGCTTCAATTTTTAAGTAATTGTTGTTTCAAGTTCCTTTTCCATTTTTTTTTCACGTGAATAACATCGAAATATATGCTTGGCGCATTTTTTTACAAAAACATTTATTGTTTTTGTTTTTGGGGGGATTTATTGTACACATATCACTTATAAATAAAGAAAGTCTGTTTAATTTATTTTGTTTATGCCGACTGACGAGTCGGCAAGAATCTACACTAACACTTTGCAAATATAACGAATGACGATATTCTCATCGTCTTTCAACTCGGATGAGGATCACGAAAATTGCTCTGTCTTCCACGAGATTTCCAGAGGAACTGATCTTCTCGATCCTTTTTGGTAAAATTTTTGGAAAAGCAGAGAGTCCTCGGAGGTGACCCTTGTTTTTGGTACCATATGTCCCTTCCCGAATTGGCAAACTGAGCAACAAACTGTTTCGGCAATTTTCAAACCCTTGTGGACACCCAAAGCCTGACAAATCCAGGATTTATGTGAGGGCAATTTTTCCCAAAAATGCTCAGTAAAAGTTTGAAACATTTATTTTATTGATTCAACGTGCTCTTTCTTAAGTTTCCCAGATCGAATGTTCTTCGATAGTACTTTGTAATCGAAGATTACTCCTCTGTGCGGGGTAGTTGTCGTGATGATTAACCAACAGAAAAAGGATAGGCTGGCATGGTCTGGCAATTCTCAAATTCTATTCCATATAAAATGTTGACTAATTTTTTATCCTACACAAGAGCTTCTTTCATTAGTTTAGTATTTCCCTGTTTGTTTATTTTAAATCTACATGCCAGACCTAACATAAATATCTGAAATGGTGAAATTTATGACTTGTAACGGTCGGTTTACAGCTTAAACAATATTTAACGGTCGGTTCCAAAATTCTAAGATATTTAAGACCGAACATCCTCCCTCTGCCTTTCGTCCTTCTCTTTTCTCTTGTTCTAATGATTATGACGATACCCAAAAAATAAAAATTCATCTTCAAATTCTCCTACTTTGCGTTGACTATGAAACAATCCGCGCCAGGCTGGCGCCTGGGATAATACGGAGGTTCGGATAATCGAAATCGTACTGTAATCTGCCATCAAGGAGGGAATATTTCATAATTTGTTTACTGCTGATCAAGGAAACATATTATTACTACGAATAGTTGTTGTGATATTCGGTCAGTTCGACTTCTTTTGTCAATGAATTGTTCGGAGGTGTTGTTTGTTGACAGCCCCTTTCAATGCTTTCTCTCTTCGAGGACACGTTCGCTACCAATTTTTTCATTTATGTCACACATTAGCAAATCCCCACAATTGCATATGAAAAGACCTCTCTAAAATGTAACCGTAAATTCTGCAATTGTTTCTTCGATATTTCAATACCCGGAAGCCATTTCAAATACTCCCGTGCTATTTTTGAACCAGGGAATGAGTGGCCATTTGCAAAAACCGTGACAAATTACACTTAAAGCGTTTTTTCACTCTGTTGATTGCCTCCTCAATACTTTTGCTGGAATCCCGAACCTACTGCGGCATATCTCCGATTCTTAGAATTTCCGACTAGACCCATTAACACTATTTCCACCTTTCTCAACCCCTACTATGCACTTTCGAAGTGCTTCCACTGAGGACTTTTGAATTTTATAAGATTTATCATTATTTCTAACCTTGGCCGAGATGATAGAGTCAGAAACATTTGCCAGGCACAATAAAGAAGTTATGACTGATTTCAGCACACAAAGTTGACACTCGCATTTTCAACATTTGAAAATCAAACATTTTCAAATTTATTACGTGTACTCCCGCCATTTTAATTTTCAATAATTATAAATTCAACTCATTCAGGGGTTGGGGGTATTTGTATGTTTGGGTACGGGTATTGAACATGTTATTTCACTTCTATAATCCCTACCTGTAAGTATATTTGAGGGATTATAGTAATAAACTGAGAGAGATTCTGCAGTTACCTGGATCGTTGCAGTAATTGAAATTCATGGTTCAGTGCCAAATGTGATTCCGACTACCTAGCGACCTACAATGCCTTACATTTCTGTTCATGTTTTAAAGATTGGGTTTTAATTTTGCCTTTTGCTCTCTCATCGAATTTAAAAATATTTATTTTTCTTTGTGAAAACTGCATTGAAAATAATGTAGGGTTACTTTAAAAAAAACAAAACAGTTGATTTCTAGGAAAAGGTACAAATGATTAAAACACTATATTCGCTATTTTTTAACACACTTCACAATCTTCAAGCACTCTTAATCACACAACACAAGAACGTCTAAATCCACGTCTATCATTTCAACACACGTCTAACGTCTAAAAGGCGTCTATCGTCTGACGCTGCTCACCAACGACTCTGACCCTGTCCCTCTTCTCAACTCTGGACTGGGCCCTAATCGCGTCACGTGGTCCTAGCATCCCTGAACCACGCTGGCTACAACGATCCTCGCCTGTCACATCTGTGGGCCTCATTAACCCATAAAATATGACCCTCTAAGTATTTCTACAGTATACGCCTGCATCACTGTACCAATCCATGTCTATTTGCGGGGTTTCCCCACAACCTACGCTAAAACTACTATATAAACTTATAGCCCTAGACTCTCTTAATAAAATACGAAGAACATCTGTCTATAATATTTGCTAGATTATTATTTCACACTGGGGATTTACCCATAATTATTCCCGATACTACAATAATGTCGAATGTGTGTGTTGGATTTGTTTGCGATGAAGGTTAGAAACGGCATAGTTGTAATGATTCAAACGTGCGAATGTTATTTTGTTCTCTTTTATTTTATACGCTCGAAAGGCACAACCGCTCTGGTTCGTTTCCTGAGGGACTAACTAAAGAGACTAAAGGGTTACGACACCCTGGACCTGATCACTCACATTAACAATGGTCCCAGTCACGCACCTCTGTTTAGTCCAACATACCCCAAACTTCTCAGAATTTTCACCCATGGAAATGTTTTCCAATCTCAAGTGGTGTTCGGTCGTGAACATTATATATAAAAAAAAATAAGACGACGGGAAATATAGTCTTCCGAACACCCCTCGATCTTCACAATTAATCGTATAATTTCTCTCACGTTTTGCTGCGTAGCAACGACCCGAATAAGTTTGGCCGTAAAATCTCTCGCGTTAAGCGTTGGGGATTTTGAAGACCAACTTAACCCTTTCATTCGTACACAATAAGAGAGTCGTGAAATTATCCGATAACTTTCAAGGTCTTCGGATATTAAAAGCGATAATTCACGTCCAGCTGGGGAAATAATCAAAAAGAAATTAATGTTAGGGGGTTTCAAATCAATCATCGTTACTGTTGCGTATTAAATCAGACGAAGTTATAATTTTCTTTTCGAAACGAAATTATTTAACTTATGTTTAAGAATTTTCCTTCACATCCATTCAAACAGTTTTTCTCCCACACCATATTCAGTAAAACTTTATGATGGCCAATTTCACTATTTTAGACAAACAGTAAAATCCAAAATTCATTCTAGCATCCTTCTTCGGCTCTGGATCCTTTAAATGTTTTTATGGAGATAATCCTCAATACCTTCTCAATTGCTAAATTATTTTATAATTCCGTTCTCCCATGTGCGTATTTTTATTCTGTGCCATTATTGCCCCTTATTTCTACATTTTATTACACTTGACCATCCAAATCTTCCAGACAAATTTTTTTTTGGGGAATCGTCTCCAGGACACCAACCTCCCTGTCTACTTGCACCTCTCCAATCATAATAGAGTCCTTCCCATCCCAGATAATTTCACCAATCACATGGCATTTCTAGAAGAGTTTTCCTCTTCCATTTGTGTCATCCCTCCCACTTTTCTTGACCGCTGTCCTTTTTTTATTTATTAGTTCATATTGAGTATGATTTTTCATAATTTTTCTATTTTTACTTTCGATGATAATAACGTTGACGATTTTTAAGGGGAATAGAAATTATCGTTCGCAAACCTGTAAAGGCCTCTATTTTGTGACCCAACCCAGCTATCCGGGTCCTAGCCACTTCTTCGTTGTAAATTTTTGTATATATCAAACTCCGTATTTTTTTCACAGTCCATGAGTGTTGCGAATCGATAAATTTTTTATGTTCAACGGAGAAACAAGTTTTAAAATTTGGTTAAATTTATTAATTATCATCATCGAATATCTACTCGGAAAAATCCATCAGTTAAGTCTTTTATTACCGTTTTACTTCGGGAAGCATTTGAATTTTTCTAGCAGTAAACTTTATCATCGTTTTATAGTTATCTCCTATTGTCGTCTACATTTTTCTCCACATCTGTGCAAACCCATTTCCCAACGGGACACATCAAAATTACCATCTCTTCCAGCCTAATCCCTATCCCTTTTTTCTCATTTCTCAGTTTTGTTTAATCCCAAAAATAAACCAATTTCCTTCGCGAGACATTTTTATTGCACTCAACCTTACCCTCCTACTCTAGCCGTCGAGCCCCAAAACGGACCCTCTCCTCATACACAATCTCGACCCAAATTTCCACCTTGGACATCTAAAAAATTCGACCAAAAGGTTAGTTATCTTCAAAGTTTTGAACAGAGGAGATCAGCCGTGAAATAACTTCCGTGTAAATCGTTGAAAAAATCATAAAGTGTAAAAATTCATTAAACAATATGTGTTTGTGAATAAAACAAAAATACAACTTCAAACATCAGGTTATGCCTTACTTAAACATTCAACCTTAACAAACCTCGTAATTATTAACTGACAAAAATTTTTTGTGTCACCCAAAGGCACAACAATGAGAGAATTCCGCAACAAAATAACGATCAGAGAAATTCCCTTTAATTAAATATAATTTTTATTGATTTCTTTTACGGGGACTAACGATCCGGCAGTCCCTCCCACATAGCTAACCCCTCTAATAACGTCTCAGAAAATTTCTCCCCACACAGCGTATCTCGTTTTACCACTTGGCTACTGAATTCAAGGTAGGAAAGTAAATATCGGGTAATCAATTCCAGTGTCCAGTTACCAGTGTAAACCAATATGCCATTTGATCATTTACTTTTTTTAGATGTACATTTCCTGTGCCAGCTCCGCAATACAAATACTCATCCTCCAGCTTTTTCGAGTGAATAAAATTACAGAACAAACCAAGTGGGAATATTCATTGCACGCTCCAGTAATAATCTTCGTCTAAAAGCAACACAATCCCGTGGATTTTCCTCGAAGTAGTTTACCTCGTACTTACTCCCACGTGGAATTATCCCTCAGCGAGGTTCTCAAGCTACAGTTCTTTATCTCCTTGGGCTGAATACCAGGCCTTAACTGTGTACGCTAACGATTATTGCCATTAATGAACTCAAGTTTAGATCAGTGGGAAATTGCCCCTCTATTGTCCGTAATATACTTTATTTGCTAATATATTTACTAGATACTTTCAAATGGTGCTTGCACATTATGGTTTTTTGGTATTATTATTACTTTTTCATCATCGTGATTGTGGTGTTCACTTTTGTTGTTTCACATTTCATGCTATATTTCTATGCTCATCATTATGTGATAATTGAATATTCATCTGACAATGAAAGAGTTGCAATGAGCTAGAGCATGAAAAAAACAGAATTAAAAAAAAAAACAATTTGTCAAGTTTCGAAAAGATCAGATTTATCAAAAGTTATCTTGATTATCATCCACCGTTCATTTAATAATGTGGTAGTAATTGTTTAAAAGAGAGAAAAATCACCCAATTCTCCAGCGAAGAATTCGAGAACATTCAAACTGAGGAATTCGTCTCCAACTTTCCAAAGCCTTGAGTTGCTAATCCCATCAAAACAACCCTTGGGTATATAAAAAGACCCAAAAACAGACATGCACACTCAGTCTCAAATAGTTCAACGGTCAACAGTGAATACGCAATTAAATCAATAAGCAATTTTCGATCGAATATATTTATTCTCAAGTTAGAACCGGACTCAATTAATATAAGAATAGTGTTCTCGATAATTATCAACTTGTACATCACCAATTAGAGCCAGAGTAAACGCACTCGTTCTTAATGTTTCACAAAATAAAAGAACTTTATTTCCTTATTTGGGAGTGCAATTTATTGAAACATCCAGTCGTGTCCAATGTTAATTCGAAAGTGAGTCTACAAAATATTTCTGGGAGATATTGAGGGGTGATCACGTGACTATTAGAGGATCGGAGTGGGGGTAGAGAGTGGACATTTGGGTCTGAGGATCAGGAAGGGTCGTGAGTGGGACTGTTTGCAGGAAAATCTTCTAAATGAGGGTTGTTTATTGGGGAAAAGGTTGTAGCGATGTTGGATTAGGATATTGCGAGAGTATTATGGATCGGGGATATTCAGGGTTTAATAGAGGGTTGTTAGAGTTTGAATATTGAGATGTTTTAATGGATAGTGTTTTTAACGGTAATTAGGTTTTAATAAGGAAAAAATGTGGTTCTAATGTTGGAATTTCGGGGTATACAACATCTGATAACGACGTGACAATTTTTTCCCGATTTTTTTAACAATTAAATAGACATGTATTGGATTATGGATAGGGATTTACTGAATAATATCATACGATTCGACTATAAACTTTTATTATTTATTATCGCACACAGAAGGTATATCTTTATCCTATGATGTCTCCAGAGGAACTAACCCTTAGTGACTAAAGTCTTCACAGTCCGGACCCATTCAACAAAAGGCTAAGGTTCACTAATACCTAAATTTGAGGAAAAAAATTATTTAATTCCATCGCTTTCCTAACCCACAATCGAAAATAACTTTTGTTATATACACACTCATACGGACACGATCTACAAATGAACAGTCGACCTTTTAGGGTCATAATAAGTCGAAATAACTCAAACATTCGATGAGGTAAATTTGCACGTTTCATTAGTGCTTCCGCTCGGAAACAATAAAAGAACTAGTTTATCAATTTTGTTACTCTTTTTCAGCTTGCCTCTCGATCGTTGCTGCCAGTCTATTCGCCCTCCAGACGGACGATCGAGCCAACAGTTTTGTTGTAACGAGAGGTGAAGCCTTTTATATGCAGGTAAACATAAATAATTAGTGTTACCGATAATTAATATCATTAATTTATTGCCGATGCATCGGCTGAGATGCGCACAAAAATGGCTGACTGGCCTGAATAATATTTTCATTATTCCATTTTTGAGGATCTCTCATTGGGTTAGTAGATAAGAAACCAACGAAGCATTTAAAACTTCGAAAAATTTTCGGTGAAGTTCGTACCAATTTTGACTATATACAAGTGTAGTAATATATTTTCTCTAGTCTGCTCTTTTTTTATTTATAGTAAACACTCACTATTTATTATTGCGCTCTACAATACTATTTTTAAATATTTTGGCATTGCGGAGATTTCCCCTCACTAGACCCGTCAAGAATTGTTCCCCCCTTCAGAAGAATGTTCCAGAAATTTGGAAACCGTTTTAGGAGTTTTGAAAAAAATCAAGGAAATGTTTCTGTAACATAGTTATTTTCATCGGAATGTTTCTCCACAAAACAATAATCTTGATTTGATTCTAGCCAAGTTGTAAATTTGGCTAGTTTAATTATTCAAAATTATTTTGGAGGAAACGTGATACACCGAATGGGTTCTTTGTATCACTTATGAGTTGACGATACTAGAGGGAGGGCTTAAGGAGACGAGGAATTATCGATAACTACCGAGAATGTTAATAATTATTGACACGCACACACGAAGTAATATTTAACAAGTTACAGTTTATTTTAATTCCGGATACACTTGGATTTTTGTTTTGACGTTTACACCTTCAAGATTAGATTAATACTGAATTTGTTGTAAGATTTTTGTTGAGTGAGAATTGCAAAGATAGAAGGAGTAGAGGGAGTAGGTTAAAGGAACTATCGATGATAGTGGAAAACTCATTGGTGGAAAACTTGAAGAGGAGGGAAAAAATTCGACTGAAGAAGATACGGTGATTTCTATTGGTCTTCGGGACTGGGAAAATCCAGGTCTTTGTTAGGGTGAGTTGAAGGACTGAGAGAGGCTCAGTCTGCCTGGAAAGAGGGGCACATGTGGAAGGGATTAAGACAATTTTGTGGATTAGGACGATGTTGATGAAGGGAAACGAAAATTTCGAGAATTTCGGAAAGTTCGGGGAATTTCGGTTAATTGAGTTTGTACAACTGTTTCGAAGAAATTATTATACGTTTTTGGCCCGAGACGTGCCAAGCAATAATCGACCAGGAAATTGAAAGGAATGAATGGTGTGTCGAGACGTGTGTGAGATGAAGGGCTATTTTCTACAATTATTAATCTATATATACAATAAATTACGTGTCACGTTGTTTGTCCGCGATGGACTCTTAAACTACTCAACCGATTTTAATGAAATTTGCACACCGTGTGCAGTTTGATTCAACTTAAAAGATAGAATAGCTTACACCTTAATTTATTGTCGCAATATTGTTTTATTGCAAATTATTTGTCTAATATTTGACATTCACAGAGTCTAATCTGTTAACTCCAAATGATTTTAATAGATAGCGATATGTATTGACTGGGTTGAGTAAGTAATCAATAGATGGCGCTGCTATGTTAAACCTACAAACGTGTCACGTTGTTTGCCCGCGAAGGACTCTTAAACTACTTAACCGATTTCAATGAAATTGGCACATCGTGTAAAGTTTCATTCAACTTACAAGATAGGATACCATGTGTTATACCAGCTTTAACGTTATCCTTCGTAAATATTAATTTCATTGTACTAAGGGGCTACGGTAGTAAGAAAATCTGTCATGGAGGTTGCCATATTTTTTTACAAATGGCATCTAGGTAAAAAAGCATGGTGATCACCATGACTGATGGTCTCCTACCGTTCCCCCTAAATAGTTCAGTACAATGTAATATAACAAAAACCTTAGCCACAGCAACGCGTGGCCGGGTCTGCTAGTTATAATATAAAAAATATCAACTTCGTGTTCCATCACGCAACACGGAATGTTTGTTTGAAAACGGAATATGATCCGAAACGCAATCGGATGATATCGGTACACATCGTCAAAATTGGGGTGGTTCGCTACACGGGAAGAAAAATATAATTTCGCCAATTAAATATTCTGACTAGAATTCAAACCCGAATTTCTAATGGAAATTTCGGGCATTTGTTTTGTTTTATATTCGCTAGAATTCCCCATTCAATTTTTCAATTCCCGAGACTTGTAAAATCTAGGACTCTAACCTCTACAGAATGATATTTGCAAGTAAATGCTACTCGCCGAGCTTTTATTTGCGTAATTAATTCAATATTTTTGCAAGAATTGGAGTTAATATAGATGACACTTATATAACATAATTATTTTATACGATAGATAAGTTCCAATGCACATACTAATAAAGAGGAATGGAAAGATTTCCCTTAAGATGTTTCTTCTCTAGAAGTCGTGTCAATGCTACTGATGAAAATTCATCTTTGAGATAAGGGATGGAAGGGGTAGAAAATTGTGGAGGGAGAAATGGGTGTCTAAGGTTGCGACGAATTGCAGAAAAAATCATTAAGTTCGGAGGGATTTATTCTGATGGAGTAAAATACTCAGTAAGTCATAATTTCAAATTTCCCAGATTAAAAAAAATCGCGAAAGGTATCTCTATAAAGTAACTTATGCTCAGAATTTATATTCAATTATGGTGACTGTGTCGCCAGGACACCCCATCCACTCGATGAGAAATCCCCCAACCGAGTCTAGCCCTGGATCTGACCCACGTAGGCTAATTACCCACTCAACTAGCGCCATTCCCATCATTAGTTTGGGGAACACCCCAAACCCTGGTCATTTACAGCTAGGAAATAACCCAGAAAACCATTATTAGAGGAACACCCCAAAACCGGCGCATTCCTAATCCTAGATCAGAGATCCCAAGGCATTCCCTTTCCTACACTTTCCTTTAAAAGCCCACACTTTTCCCGATCATGGTCAGTCATTCTCCAACCTACCTTAGACACACTTGCTCTCCAACCTACCTTGGACGCACACTGCCCAAGAGAGGACAAGTCAGCACTCTGTATCGTGTAGAAGTCAATAAATATTCAATTAACACACCGGCGTGAATCTTCTTTCATCACCTGCTCAACCTCACACAATAAAAGACATGAGGGCAGTGGTGAAGTAATTATTGAAATGGGAAGGTTCCTTATGAGTGCAGAAAATCGAGCATCGTTTGACTAAAACGATTCACCTTTTTTTAAAATAAAAATATTCGACGTTTAATTAATTTCGCGTGCTTGACACGCGACATATTTATCCAAAACAAATATAATTGGCAAAATTATATTTTTCTTTCGATGTAGACGGCTGCTAGCTCATCTTCCAGTCAATATAGTCACAATCAAACGGAAAGGAAGAATTGAAAGTCAGTAGATTGTTGTAGAGAATGAGATTAATTATCAATTGAATATACAGATACTTTATCACTTCCCTCCTTTTCGCGGATAAATCGCTCCAAGATCAATACAATCGTGTCACGCCCGATGTGAGGAAGTTATACTCATGAAAGCTCGATGAAGCTTGGACAATAACACTGTGAGTATTATAACGGGGCTTACATATTTGCCAACTTTATAGACACTTTATTGTGAAGAGTGTACCGGTTTAATCGGGTTTTATGATGACTCGAATCATTCCCCTGAACGCCATTGTTTGGAACCCAACCGAATTTCCGCTTGTGACTCAATCGATCTCGGATGCTTCCGGGGTTCATCGGGTCAGCAGATCAAGGGAAGGGTGGTAACACTTGACTCTCCTTTTTCAACACCCTAGACACTCATCTTTTGTTTCTTTTTATTCAAACTTGCTGAAACATATAATTTTATAACGCTACGAACATGTATTTACAGGAGTAATTTGGAATTAGCGAATTTAGTTTTTCATTATTATATGTTCAGGAGTTGAGCAGTTATACATTTATATTACATTTCTTCAGAAAATTGTCTATAGTCACTAAACATTCCTTATTCAGGTCTGTCGAGTCGTGATATTCACGCGTTTCTTGATTGTTGTTCGCATTAGGGCTATGAAAATTATTATTGGAGAAGTCCCCAACATCTGTCCCTCAATTTTCCCCATTTAGTTCCTATCATTTGTGCTATACGCCATATTTTTCCTTTTTGCATTCATCCACATAAAACCATTTTCAATATACTAAAATTGCTAATCCTATGTCACTACATACCTAGTCCCCATGACCATCACCAACGTCCCAGGGGACTTTGACCCTACTTGAACTTTATGAGTCCCAATATTTACAGTACTATATTTCCAATACTTCGTTACTCCAGGAATTCTCCAATTTTACAGTACCGAGCCAATCACAGCGTTTCTTTGTAGACCTTGCTAGCACATAAAAGCTGTTACTTGCTCATTTTTCAGTTAGTTACAATTGTCCGCGCAAACATTT
This sequence comes from Diachasmimorpha longicaudata, assembly GCF_034640455.1. Lineage (NCBI taxonomy): Eukaryota > Metazoa > Arthropoda > Insecta > Hymenoptera > Braconidae > Diachasmimorpha > Diachasmimorpha longicaudata. Next base: position 1,800,925 of record NC_087240.1, read on the forward strand.
AATACAGTCCACTGTATCACCTTGAATACTGTACGAATGACAATTTAATAAGTATATTCTTTATTTCGATTAAGAAGTTTTGTGTTTTTGAGTTTTGATTAATCCAACTTAACATCCGGACCAAGGTACGGTGGTAAGTGTCCGAGAGATAGAAGGTCGTGGATCGTGGGATATCTGTACTGCTCATAGTGTTGCGTATCAAATTATCAAAAACCTCAAAAGATATCATCAAGGAAAAACTCTTAATTATGTTAGTTTCAGTCTCAACCACTAGTGACAATATTCATTTTCCCATTAGTTATGACGGACATTCCTCAGACCCTTTCCTAATTCCCAAAATATCCCTGGCGGCCCAACCTTACTTTATGACCTACCCTCTGCACACTCTGCCATCACCTTTCCCTCTTTTATTACAATACCCATCCAAAATCCCTCACACTTTTCCTCTCCAGAACTTCCTTTATTGGGGAGTGGGCCCACTAATATTGTCCCTACTGTCCCTTCCCTGAATATTCCTCCCTTCCAATCGCATGTTCAAGGCAAAATGCCTCTAATTGTAAAATTAGTCTCAAAACCCCCCTCGCATAAGAAACACCTCATCGGAAGGCCCGAAAATCATTTTTTTTTTTTTTCATAATAAACAAGTATCTCTTTTTGAATCGTGAGTGCTCATTTCACGTCTCCTCACCCTAATATCTTCCCAAATAAATAATCAGCTACACAAAGATTAATTCGGCGTGGAGCATAAATTGTAAATACTGTTCTATGGAGATCAGAACTCTGGAATTTACATCTCCAGAGTGTTCAAAAACACACGCAGTGTTAACACAATTCAATTCACATAGAAAAGACGGTTCCCGATGACATGATCAAGGTCCTCACTCGGATAACCACATCTACAAACGGCCGAATGTATCAATCCTTTACGTCTGAGGGAAGAGACTAGATGGTAATGGTTTGAGCGAGCTGTGTTAACCCATGAAATAGTTTGGCGAAGTAACTTGGAATTGTGCAACCAGGGTTTCTAGATACTCATGGACAGTTTAATCCAACGGTTCGTCAACATCAATCATCTCACTGGATTACGAGTTGACGGTTATTCGAATTAAATTCAGATCTCGTGTAAATTCTTGAACGAATTTCGCCATCAACGATCGTGCTCAATGTCAACCAGGATTGTGAGTGCAACAAGTGGAAAATCAACCAGTCAATTCATGCACTCACCACGTTTGTATACGTCACGTCACTAATTGTACATTAACGCGGCAAAAGCTGTTACGGTATACATGGAAATATTTCGTTTTTTGAAATTTTTCACCCTCGACTGTCCGTTTTTCACGTGTATCGTCTCCTTTTTTAAGAGCTTTCTCACATTTTTTTCGCTGTGGAGCGGACAGCGTGAAGAGGGGATGAAGGTTCAAGAAATGCACAAGGATTGTAGTAATATTAGCTTTCCCCACCAATCCCTGTGGGGTTTGACAATATCATGTGCTACACAAGAGTCAACTATTTTTGGACTCATGTAATTATAACCCTTGTCCCTGGTTTGGAAGGTTTTAATAGATTTATAAGTCAGAAAATACTTTACTCCCGCCAAGCACATTAACCTATTTTCATATAAATATTGTTCCGTCGCGGGTGGGGTCTTTTTATTCGTCTTAAAATTATTCGAATTTAGGGGAACATAAAATCGGTAATATTGAAAAAAAAAACCCAAACTCTTCATTTGTAGAAAACCTCTGCCTATCCGTTACAACGATTTATTGCATACACTCTTTGAAATTTCCCAAATGTTCGGGTCCTTTTAATAAGGGTCACACCTTACCTTAACCCCATCCTGTCGCGGCGATTAATTTTATTGCGATTAAAATTTCAAGGTTTCATTTTCTTTAGGGTCTTGGGGAATTCTTCATGCAAATAAAAACGTGCCTTTCGCAGTCAAAATTACTGCATTCTGCAAAAATAACAAATGCACAAAGAAATTTGTTGAACAGTAATTTTTAATATATGTTATGCCACTTACAGTCATATAACAAGCTATTAAGAAGTATTAACAATAAAAAAAATGTATTTCAGTTCGAAAACAAGAATAATTCATCCATTATCTGAACATTTTGCGCATATGAAAGTGTAAACCTTTTTGGATGTACATCTCCCGTAAACATACATCTTACATTTTTGACAAATATTATTTGTTTTGTTATTGTGACAAAGTCGTATTTGATAAATTTTTCATTTGGTAAAATCGGTTGTATCTAAAGATGTTGCATTTAATGCTCAGTCATAATGACTACTTTCGGCAATAGAAGTATAACACACATATATATACCGGAAGTAAAAGAGGGGGGGGGGAGACAAAAAGAATGATTAATTAACCCATTTATATGTTGTAGTCATTATTTAAATAATTATTTTCAATGTCGTCATTATTTAAATAATTATTTTTTTAATTGAAATTTAAAATCAGTGGGAATGACTTGCTTAGGCAATCTAGTGTTAATGATGTGACCCCCTTATTGAGGGTGCGTCTTAATGCGACGAGTCGAAAATAATACTTTAATATTGCTCTAAAGAACGTTAGAGGAGGTAACATATGGATAATTATTAAAATCATCGAGTGATCAGCTGCGAGTCTCACACTACATGAATCTTGAAATGCGAAAATAATATTTTTTTACCCCCCCCCCCTTTCCCTCTTATTGAGGGTTCGTCATAATCGACGAAACAATACATAACCCGTATTAATTTATATATAACCGACGCAGAAGGGCGGAGATGGTTAAGAGCTCGTCTACCACACCGGCGATTTGTCCCTCGCTGTGCGCTTGCGGTGCACTCGCTGAGATCAATATAACTTAGACCCAACGCATCGTCGATCCACTGCAGACGTACCGCCAACGCATGGTGAACGCCCTGCGAGTGCACGGCGAACACTCTGCGAGTGCAGAAGACACGCTCTGCGAATGCGCGACCAACGCACTCTCGATGCACGACGAACGTCTTCCGAGAATGGGGTAAACCCGTTGGGAGTGCAAGGCGGATTCACTGCAAGTGCATGGCGAAAGCCTGCAATAAAAATTCGATTAAGTTACTGATTACGAGATGACCCTGAAAAACCGGCTTAGAATTAATTGCGGCTGCCTAGCGGACACAGCATCTTTATTTCTATTCCTTAATAGAGATATAGATGGTAAGATTACCCGACGTGATACTGGGAGACCCGGGTTCGATTCCCGGCTGAATTGCAGCGGAATTTTTTTTCTCTAATTCTAAGTCTCTTCGAATTTTTTTTTATTGCCCAAAAGGCATGACAATGATGTAGGTTTTGTAAATTCCAACCTCCAACAACAGGGCTCGTCAGTGTATTCCGTCAGTGTGATAGAAAATGGTGGCCAAACTATTCAAAATGGCGCTCGTCTGCAAGAGTCTCAATCTCCACAAAAGATCCTATCAATATGCTGAATATGGTGCGTTCTGTTATGGAGCATTAGATCAATGTAATATAATTGAATATAGTTACAGTACCCAAACCGTTTAAGATGGTACCTCGCTCAGTCGTGAATTACATCAGATATTCTTTTGATAATAATGTAGGGTTACTTTTTAAAAAGATAAAAACAGGTCATTTCCTATGAAACGGGTACAATGGATATCAACACTATGTCTTCACTATTTAATACACACTTAACACACTCAAGTCCTTCTGGCTCTGAGCACACAAAAACAAAACGTCTAAATACTGATCGCCTAACCACGCATCTAGCGTCTATCGTTGCCCAAATCCAACTCTGACCCTGTAGTCTAAACCCTGACTCTCTTCTCAACCCTGACTACTATCCCATCCCTGGAGTGGGCCCTAGCGGCGTCACGTGGCCCTAGCATCCCTGGACCTCGTTAACTGCAACGATTTTCGCCTGTCACATCTGCGGGCCTCATAAACCCACAAAATATGGCCCATCAGGTACTTTTATCGTACAGCCTCGCCTCCCTGTACTAATCTGTCTATTTGCAGGGTTTCCCCACAAATAGCACCTACGCCACGACTACAATATAATCTTATAGCCCTAGTACTATTTTAATAAAATACGGGGGACATCTGTCTATCATATTCGACAGACTACCATTTTTACACTAGGGATTTCTCCATAATCTTTTCCGGTAGTACAATAATAACATATCTTTTGTGGTTTTGGGAAACGGATTGTTTCGTATCAACATCCTATTAGGAGAAATTTCCATTTACCATTCGATCTTGAATGTCTCAGCCACGTGTTTCCCCAAATTCCTAAAATTTACAATATCATTCGTTTCATCACGACACGCGTATTTTCTCCTCAAGTCTTCCGGAAAACTTATTACAGAAAAAATGGTAAATTCCCACTTTCTTAATCCATTCCAGATGAACCTTCAATTCCATGCCACCCAGGCCTTCCTACTCGAACCTAGGGTGCTCTCCAAATACACCCGCAATAAACCAACTCCACGCGGACTCCATACAATCCCAAATTTTCAGGTCGCGAAAGGTTCAAACTGACCAGTCATAACACTCACTTTTCCTTTCCCATCAATCAGACGACACAGAGTTTTCCCACCTATAAGTTTGAACACCCAAATTGGGAACGCCCAATTGTTCCGACACAAAAATAAGTATTGCTTTTTTTCTCCAGACAGTCAGTTCAGTTCTCGGGGCAGTTTTTGAGCAATCGCATCGTGCGTCTTGAGACATTTAAGATCTTCTCGGATTTCGAAACATAGATACCTTTAAAATATATTTAAATTAATTTCAATTTCATTTAATAAAATATAAAAGGAGGCCACCATATGTATCTTGTTAATCAATAAAATAAAAACAAACAATTAAAATCAAGTCGTGAGTTTTCTGAGTGAATTTAGTTATTAGCTCAGGAGTGCCTTCTATTAAAATAGTTGATACAGGGATCATTGAAAGGTACTTTCACTGTGGTGAGGTCCTACATATCTGAACGTAGGCCATGGACTACCTCTCCGAGGTTCCGCAAGGGTGCGATGTCGGTACTTTGAAAAACTGGTGCCATCATAACGAAAGTCCTCCAGCTTGCTGGCAGATCTGGATTTTTCCGAAACCAAGGAGACTCTACAGGGCTCTCCCCATCTTTCCGAAAACTATAACCACAGACGATTGTTTTCATAATGCGACAATAGGTGTATCAGGCTGTCAAATTGGACATAATTCGTTTCAGGGAACCTTCACGGATTAGCCGATCCTAGCCTGATTAGAAATTCGGTGTTTCAATACGTGTATTGTCCCATTACCCTGTAGTGATTCCGGGGGTATTATGGGGGAGTCCTCTCACCTGACCGTTGGTCTGTATTCTAGTCCGACATAGAATCGCCTAAAATTTTGGAATCGCCTAATGAAACAAATTTCATTCTTTCAGTGGAATAGAGCAGTTCTAAAATCTTTACACAGCCAATCCTATCCGGATTTTGGTTTTTTCTTATTCATATTGTGTCCTTAAATATATAATCACATCATATAGTTTTTTACACTTCGGTTTCGCCCGGATTGATAGCGCAGCAATTAGCGAAATATTAATAATAAGTTTTCCAATTTAACGGCCAATTATGGCTGTTTAGTACTCTCATTTCTCCATTGGATATTGCAGCTGAGTTGACACGTTCTTGAAACTTTCATTGATTAGAGCAATTGGCACATGATCCGAGTGTCACACCTGTTCAAACAAGTTATCAGGGAATCGATAAAAAATGTACAATATCGCATGGAGTTGATAAAAAAATTCATCGTACTGACGTCAAAAACGCAACCGGGAATTTGAGAGCCAAATTGAGGTCCCCTACACTGATTTTCAAGCACAATTTAATGGTGAGAAAGGCAAAAGAAATGATAATAGAATTGTAGAACGGGGACCTAAAAAAGGAGTAGTATATTCCGAGCTCTACTATAAGGACTCTACAGGATTGTGGAATGGAAAGTGCAAGCTCTCTAAACAGTGTTGTAACTGTCCATTGCATTAGAGAAAATCATTAGCCCCTTGCAGCCTCCTTCGCTAGACTAGGAATCACTAATGAACCTAATGGTCTGCGTGGGGCAGAAAACCAAACTTTCGACCACATACTATGGTACTGCTCGAAGAAAAAACAACAAAGACACAAACTATTTCAGTGACTGTGTTTAGAAGCGTATAAGCATGTGACAATGATACCTTCACTTATTCGTTGAAATCGTGTATATGCTGAGCACGCGAAATTAATTGGATGCGCCTTAAAATAATGCAGGGAATACTTCACTTGTATAAAATTTGAAGGTTATTGTCACAAGTTTGTGATATGACAATAGGTTAGAAGAGACTACTTCTACCTTCGAATGTTCGAATGTAACTGGTCTACAAATAATTTTACAAATCCATTCAGGGTCTCGCCTACTACTTCTTCTGGTAAGAGGGACCTATATTAAGGTTTGGAGTTTCTTATGAATTTGGTTGTATGAACCAACCCAAACTAAAGTAGTTGATGGTCAGGTTATGGTATTACCTGACCCTTCTTTTCAAACGGGACTTTAAGGCGTGGCCTAAGTGAAGGACGAATGCAGCCAACATTTCCTTTACAACATGTCCTAGGAGATGAGCTTTAGAATTTTACAATTCAATGGTTTATTGCTTCAAATGCAAAAATACTGAACATATAAAACAATCACGTGCACACGTACAGGATCCCAACAGACTGAATAGATCGCTTGCCAGCTCATGACACAACAAAATTTGTAAATGCCACACATGGTAAATACATAAAAAAATACTCGATACCTAAAACACTATGAAATCCGGATTTCATGAACGTAATTTGAAATAAGACAATGTAATCGAATTGATATTAAGTAAAATAGATTGTATGGGAGCAGAAGGTATCACCATTGTGGTCTTTTACCTACGCGATATCCCAACTTAATTTCCTCCCCACACTTCCCTCTAAATTAACTTATCTCTAACTCCGCATACTTATAACTGAGTCTGCATACGCTAAGTTCGTTTTCCAACGATGAAAAAGTCCTTCGTCACCGGGACTAGACCCTGCTCTCCTGCGACGCTTTGGTCATAAGATCAGCACGCTCATGAGAAGCCTGCAGATGTCCTTGGAATTAATATTCAGTAGTATATGTGTTGGGAACTTGGAAATTAATTACTGTGGGTGATTAACTCCTCAATGTGTTTAGTGCCAAAAAATTCCCAAGTGACATCTCGGGTCAGTAGATCAATGAGCTAATCCGGAAGCTCCTTTACTTGGTCTCAGGATGCCGTAGCAATCAGCTCATTATCAAAAAATCTCTAAACTCAGAAATCAATACATCACTATAGTTCAGTACATCACCGCAGAGAATATACAGATAATAAGTTCTCTTAATATTCTTTCACCTTTAAGTCTTTCAAGTTTTGTACATCAATGTACACTCAATGATAACGAGACCCCCAACCATAAAGTGGAAGCGAACAAGTGATAAAGATTCGACTTTGGTGGCCCCACCAATCATACTCCCACAAACAAAAATTTTACACACAAGTTTCAACAAGTGATTCAACTTCCTCACCGACTCGCCCTAAACCATCCTTCCGTTAATTTCCATCAAACATCGAACCTAAATTATCCCGTCCTTGAATAATATAAAAATGTGAATAACGTAATATAAAGATTTCAGTCCTGTTGAGTCCTAATATTCAAGCTTTTCTTGATTTTTGTTCATATTAGGCCCATGAGAATTATTACTCAACATCTGTCCCTCAATTTTCCTCACTTAATTCCCGAGGGGCCATTCATTCAAAAATTCGATGACACAGTGATTGTTGATCTCATCTGATTTCGAGATGATTTCAATGATTTCTTGAAATCGTTGATTTCATGTGACTGCCAGGGATTTTTTTCCGGTGATTTCACGATTTCACGATTTTAAATGATTTAATGACGTTTCGTTAATAACTGTACTACTTCGCGTGTGGTCGAAATTGCCAGTTCAAACGCGTCCAACGTCGATTTGGGGGATTCTGAGAAAATTCGTCGATCGATTTTCTCTGAGAATTTCATGAGTCGATCCTCTCGCGTTGTGGGTTTGTTTTTTTCCCCCGTAGAAAAAGCGTCGGGAGTTGAAAACAAAAGTTGGTTAACACCTCGATGCAAAACACGTTGAATTCATTGAAAATATTCCGTGTATATTTCACCTATTTAATACATTCGAATTTTTTTTGTCTTATCTGCGGACGATTTTCTATTTATTTTTTGGTGTTATAGTTCATGCGATTTCACTGATTGCATGGCATTTCACTGATTTCATGTAATTTCATTTGGAGTCACCTGAAATCGATGAAACCCCAGAATTTCTCTGATTGCAATGAACTTCGACCGATTTCATGAGATTTCATGTGATTTGAAACATGATTTCAGCCCGAAGTGACACAGTGATTTCACGAATGAATGACCCCTCGTTAATTCCTATCATGTGCGCTCAACGCCATATTTTTTCTTTTTGCATTTATCCTCATAAAACCATTTTTAACATTTAATTTGTTAATCCTATGTCACTACATCCCTAGTCCTCATGACCATCATCAGCGTCCCAGGGGACCTTGACCCTACTTGAACTTTATGAGTCCCAATATTTACAGTACTATATTTCCAATACTTCTTTACTCCGGTAATTCCCCAATTTCACAGTACCGAGTCAATCACAGCGTTTCTTTCTAGACTTTGTTAGCACACAAAAGCTACTACTTACTCATTTTTCAGTGAGTTACAATTGACCGCGCAAACATTCAATACAGTCCACTGTATCATCGTGCATACTGTGCACCTCAGAATTTAATAAACATATTCTTTATTTTGATTAACAAGTGTTGTGTTTTTTTCTGAGTTTGATTAATCCAATTAATATCCGGACAACGTTTACGACGGCGCTCGGAAGTATCTTTCAAACGATACAAAAGTACTTAAAAACCCTATTCAAAAAAATTAAAAAAAAAACAAAAAAACTTTTCATTCTCTATATATTGTTGCTCAAAGTTACGGAGACCGGCGTTATCTATAAATAAACTGGAATAATGGAGTAAGGCTAACGCCATAACAATTATAATGGTTTTGTGGGTTTCTCCAGCGTCGACTCAAGGACAAACGATACGATAATACAAGAGGTTGTGTAATTTCCGGGTCGCGGATCGTTTATTCCAGTATAAAGGCCAAGTGGATTTCCAATGGGAACAATCAGTGTACAGGCAGGTAAGGTGAGTCGTAGGTTTGTCATGAGCCGTTGCGGAACACCTGGGGTACCTGTGGATGGTCGTGATCCACAGGTGCTTGGCTATTCTTCATTCTCACTGCGCTCTTTTCGCACGATTAGTTATGTGAACGGCATTACGGATGTGCTTGGAACCTGGGTATTTAATAACGTCACACAATGGTCTAACTGATGATACTCGGAGCGCGAATTAGTTGCTATGAACATCCGGTTATTCATAGATGTGGATTTATTGAAGTTGTGAAAGTGTAATGAGTGCAAAACGGCGAAGGAGCTTGTTGATGGAAGCGAAGGATGACTTGTATTTGGAGAGACAACAGAGGCAGAGGACGGGGAAGGTAAATCGTTCCATTCATCGCAATTATCCTCTGAACTGAGTTTATTCTGTCATTGAATTTTCTTGATTCTAAATGGAAGACTTTTATTTAACTGATTTTTTTATTCTCCGGTTTTAAGAGCGAACCAGCTGGAATGTTGTGAAACCGAAAAAGTGATGCTTTTTAATTTATGTCGGTGGGTATGAAAAAATTGTAAACAATTACGGGAACATTTATAGTTAAGAATATGAATTTTCAATGGATGACAGATATTAAAATTTAAGTCGATGCGTCGTTTCAGCTCGATCGGTAAAGTAGTTTTTAGGAAACAGCAATTTTTTTTAATTTCTCTTTTCTCAATATCTCGAAAACTACAGCAAGGATTTCAATGTCTTTTTTTTGAAAATTCTCATCTCAGTGTGCACCGTACAAAGCTGCGAATATATGTACATATACTTGTTGGTATAAAAATCGCGATATTATCATTATTCCGTTTTTGAAATATTTTCAGATTTTTATGCTCAATAATTTGATAAAAGATTGGGATAGTTACTTAAAATTTCGTCTGATGATAGCTTTTGTGATGTGCAAACATCAGACGTCAACTGGGTCCAATTCATCGCGTGGTTGTTACAAAATTCATTGTGTTCTGCCTTTTGCGAGACACAACAAATTTTTTTGTCAGTTAATAATTACAAGGTTTGTTAAGATTCAATGTTTAAATAACGGATAACCTGATGTTTGAAGTCGTATTTTTATTTTATTCACAAACACAATTTTTTTAAATGAATTTTTACACCTTATAAATTTTTCACTGATTTACTCGGAAGTTATTCCACGGCTAATCTTGTCTGTTCTAAATTTTGAAAATTAATAACTTTTTGGTCGAATTTGTAGACGTCCAAGGTGGAAATTTGGGATGGCGAATTTTCATTGGTCGATTAGAAAATTCGTGGAAAATGAGGGTGGAGATTGTGTCTGAGGGGAGGGTCCGTTTTGGGCCTCGACTGCTAGAGTAGCAGAGTAAGATTGAGTGCAATAACAATATCGCACGGAGGAAATTGGTTTATTTTTGGGATTAAACAAACCTGAGGAATGAGAACAGAAACAGGGGTTAGGCTGAAGGAGCTGGTAATTTTAATCTGTCCCGTTCGGAAATGAATTTGCACAGATGTGGAGAAAATTGTAGATGACAATAGGAGACGACTATAAAACGATAATAAAGTTTTAAGAGGCAGAAATATTCAAATACTTCCCGAAGTAATACCGTAATAAATGACTTAACTGAAGGATTTTTCCGAGTAGACATTCAATGACAATAATTAATAAATTTAACATAATTTCCTAAACCTAAAAAATGTATCGATTCGGAACATATTGTTTTGTTAAAGTTCATGTTACTGACAGGTTAAATATATTTTTTTAGCCCTCCGGTGAATGTTAGTTCCACGACCAACTCACATCGCCAATATCTACTCTTCCATTTTGGAAATTGAATTGGTGCCGATCAATGATACCAATCGAATGGGTGGAAATGACGGAACAAAATAACGCGTGATAAAAAATGCGGTTGTTTTCTTTATTCAATAATAAATAATTTTTTTGGACATAAAAAAAATATCGAAGAATCCACATTTACCCTCGGCAAGCAATACCACTGACCCAATTTTTATTCATAATCATATGAATGAAAACGTTTCTTATCTTTCTGATAACGGAGAATTGGAGAATGATATGATGCGAGGATCGAGGAATTCAACGTTATTCTTCGTTTTGAGTACATAAAACACAATAAAGTTTCACAGTATTTGGTTTCCATGTTAGTTTTCATTATGGAATGGAACTGGTGACTTCCAATCACTTTTTTTTTAAATTTTTATTATTCAAAGTGTTGAGATCTGCAGATAAGATTTATTTACGTTGTCAGTATAATACTAAATTCTTAACTTACATTCTTTCAAATATTGACAAATTATTTCTATCTCCTGAAGGTCGGTTCCATTTACCAATTCTTCGTTGTATCTCAATTAATTACTCATAATTTTTTCACTTCAAACGATTTTCAACGTCCTCCAACAATTGCACCAAAATTAAATCAAAGATTTCTCCAACTATTATGACAAAATAACGAAATAGATTGGGAAAGAAAAGATTGCATATCAAAATTCTGTGCTCCTTTTCTATGACATTATTATACGACCTGGGGATACAATATGATAACTAATGGATACTTACAAAAATAGTTTGGCCCCTCCCTCAATGTTATCTGAAATTTTTCATTCCCCTTCATTCAGAACTGGAGGAGAAATAGTTTTTCATATTGTCTCAACTAAATATAACCATGAAAAATTTATTTTGCTGCAAAATGAATCTCCTCGAATTTTTCTTCAGAATATATCAATGCTTCAATGAACGTGATGAATCCCTAGATAAGCTTGTAGGAGCGTGTGTATTTCTGTATAATGTGTGGGTCTTCCTCAGCAAGATGAATTTCCGTTTAATTAACATGATGGATTTATGTTTCATTAGAATGAAAGTTTATATATAAGTCAAGAACTCTTTTGTAAATATGGACATATCATATAAATATATGTAGGATCGTGTACAAAGCTGTGTATGTGAGTGTGTGTATGGAAGGACTGACGTAGCAGGGAAAACCCAAAACCAGGAAAAAGAGTTAAGGGTGGTGGGCCCAGAAAAGCAACAAACCAAGGACACTTTGGGATGCTGGGCTGTACAAATGGACATGAGGTGTACACGAGCATTTAGTGGATAGAGAATGAATGCGAAAGAGAGAGATGGAGAGAGAGAACTATAGGGTCAGGGTATGGATGTAAAGGTTTGGAGGACTTGAAGGGTAGTCGCTAAAGAGTAGTTGAAGAGGGAAGTACGTGTAGTTCTTTGATAATATAATAAACTAGATTTGTCTGACAATAATCTTCTCTTTTTTCTTAATTCCTGCATATATTGAACGTATGTCTGGTATATGAGTACTTGGCATTGTATATGAAATGTGCCTGTACTTAACACACTAGTGTAATCCCGAGGGTTCAAATGCTTTAGATAAAAAAAAAGTATCAATACCCCCAAAACTATGATTTGTTTATGATGACAATTTGTTTATGATTGTCTAAAAGGGGCAATCAAGTTGAAAATTCCCTGAACATCGAGATAGCCGGTAGTGTATGGGGTCAGCATAAATTTTGTTGAAACGAGACAAAATATCTAGCCAATCGCTCAGCCTATCTGGACACGACATAATTTCCCCCTTCACTATCTCTAACGCGTTATCATTCAATATTATTATAGGAAAAGCTAAACGAATCGCAACAGTGACTTTAGTTACATCATATAAATCCCCTATGAGCATTCCAATTATGTGACGCTTATATTTTTCCGGTGAACAGTTAAAAAGTTGCGTGATAACAGCCGACCCATATAGGAATTAACAATTGGTGCCTCGTTCTGTAGCGCAGTTATGCTGGAACTTATCGGGTTTGTAAGAGCCGATATGACTTTTGATAGTTTCATTACGAGGACATGAGAATTGTCAAGCTACCGTATTTTCACTTGGCTAGTTTGGAGGTTTTGGTGATACAGATGTATGCAGGGTTGATGTTGAATGAATAATGCGTTGAGCCACTTTAACCACTGTTTAATAACACAAGCACTTATTCTAATATACGCTAGTCTTACAAAATATCCTTAGTCCTCAATATGGATATGTAGTAACTAAAAACTTCTTTCTTTTTTTTGTGTTCTCGTATTTTTTATAGGAGAGTTTTTGTACTCTTTGTGTTTTAATTCTAGGTAAAAGAGCACCAAGTTTCGAGAGAGTTTATTTTAGTTTTTCAAGGGTGTGTATTTAGAAATTTTAAGTGTCGAATATCGACGAATGTTTAGGTCACATAAGGTGGAACACATTAAAGCGTGAACAGGGGTCAGGAGTGCAGGAGTGTGGTCCTGAGTGTCAATGCGCTCATTGTTTAGGACAAAGATTGCCTTAGTTTTATAAGTGAGACCTTTGTGTGATTAGTTTTAAGAGAGGGAGATGAAGAAAAAAACAAACTGGACTTTTTGGAAGAGAGATCGGTGGAGAAGTCAGTTCGTCGAGAGAGTCTGAAGGAGTAGCACAAAGCAGATTGTAAAATCATTTTCACGTCTTCTTTTTATATTTTCTTTAAAAGTTTTAATAAAGTTAATTGTTATTTGATAATTTATAAAATACTACAACAATTGATCCTACATATATTTGATTGACTTGACTCCTTGACTACGACTTGCTAATGTGTTGCGATGTGAAGGTTACGACTCGTGGGTGTGAACCGAACTCTAAGATTTTTAGGAGAAGGCAACTTCCCTTTTTCTCTCAGAGAAATGAGAGAAGAGGGAAGGGGAATTCCCTAATTATCATCTGCTAGGTAGGGTACCGAGGGTAAGTGCCTATGGATAAAAAAAGGGGAAAACGTCTAGGTGCGCGTGGAGGTCGAGTAGTGCACACGTGTTGACGGCTCGCTGGGGCTGAAACGATGCATCCGGAGAAAAGAGTAAAATAATGGGGAATTTCTCTAGTCAAGAATTTCCCTTTCAAAAAAAGGTCTTTGTCGAAATTCCCCCGAACGTGACTGTCTCATCTGTGCTTGGCTAAAGGTTTCAATCACGACGAAATGGTTAAAAGATTGCATGCCCATTTCTACGAATATGTTGCGACGCAACAATTGGACCAAGACAACCCAAGCATTCCTAGACGGGCTCCAGACAATTTTCCATAATTTTATGACTCCATTGATTTGATCAGTCGAGAAAGTTCCAAGCCTGGCAACAACCTTGACCCAGGCAATGAACTAGGCTCCCTTGGCCATGTTGTCAATGCTTGGCAATTCACACCGGGGATGGATATCTTTAATATTGCGATTCGCATTATAAAGTCGTAGGATCATATCGTTATGTTCAATGCTATTTCAACCGAGCTAAGCTGAGTCTGGCGCCACTAAGGACTTTGAAAACGTTTGTAAAGCTTCTCCGACTTCTGACAACGGTCCTTTTCACACATTATTGTCGAACGCAATTCAAGTTTCATCGCTTGTAAACTTTCGTTTTAAAGATAAGTGGTTTTCGTTCCGCTTCAGTTTCAATCCACAATTGGGAACTCGGTTCATTAAATTTTTCTGTGTTAATCCATCTGAAATCCGAGTATCGAGCTTCATTTAGTATCCAGTCTCATTTAAATAGGTCCAAACAGTTTTATGGTTGATCTTTAGTTACGGAGGAACGTCCCGATAAGAAATACGTTAATCTGCTTCGATTTCCGTAAGAATTTCATACAATTTTTCAATGATTGATCAGACTGAGACAAAAATATAATTTTGCCAATTAAATATTCATCTGACATTTGTTTTGTGCAAACAAATGCCCAAAATTCTTGTTGGTAAACCCACTTTAAATTCTTGTCAGATGAATATTTAATTGCCAAAATTATATTTATCTTTCAGTGCGTTAAGAGCAGGTTTGCCTATAAAATATAAATTTCATAACTGAGAGCGAACAAACCAATTCTGATGTGGGTTTTCCCTTGCGAGAAGTAACAAAGCAAAATATGACAGATCGTGCATTTGGTCTCGTAATGGTAATTTACACGATAATAATGTCGGTGACTGTTTCTGAACCAATTTTGCACACGACGCGTTCAACGTCAGATGATGTGCGTACACCGTCGGAAGAAATACGTTCGACGTGAGATGATATAGCTTTGACGTCCGATGATCTATAAACTGCGATGCGATACTTCTTCCCCTGAGTATCCGTCAAGTCTCGAAAATTCCCAGTGATTGAGCGAGTGATTTGGTCCGGAGTTGGGGAGATTCTGTACAGGGGTAGTTTCTTTTTTTTACCACACTCTCTGCAGGAAACAACTTTCCATGGTTTCCGTTAATTATTTTGCCATTATAATTTTGGTGGTTGTTTCATTTTTTCTATCATTCACTAAAACTTCTAAATATTATTGGACAGAATATTATGAACAATATAATGTGGAAATAATATTATATCCATAAAGATTATGACCTATAATATTATTGTGATGAATATGATTTGTTGATACTATCGCGTAAAATATCTCTAGGGTTACTTTTTGAAAAGATAACGACAGTTTATTTTCTATGAAAAAAGGTACAATTGATATTAACACTGTACACTATGTCTTCACGATTTAATACACACTTAAATAAAGTTTTAAGACACTCTTAAGCACACACAAACAAAACGTCTAAGTCCTAATTGTCTAACCACGCGTCTATCGTCTATCGTTGCTCAAAACCAACTCTGACCCTGTCTCTCTTCTCAACCCTGGACTGGGCCCTAATGGCGTCACGTGGTCCTAGCATCACTGGACCTCGCTGGCTGCAACGACTTCCGCCTGTCACAACTGTGGGCCTCATAAACCCACAAAATATGACCCTCTAAGTGCTTCTATCGTACAGGCTTGCATCCCTTTACCAATCCATGTCTATTTTCAGGATTTTCCAACAAATAACACGTACGATACGACTACAATATAATCTTATAGCCCTAGTGTTATCTTAATAAAATACGGAGGACATCTGTCTATCATATTCAACAGACTACCATTTTTACACTGAGGATTTCCCCATAATTTTTCCGATACTACGTATCATGCCGACAGAATATTATTAACTAGCAAGTATGTTTGTTATGAGTAAATGTATATTGCATATACACATGTACAAAAATTCTCAAATAAAGATGTTGAATTTTTGGAGATTTCCGCAAGTACAAAATTCACTTTCTCCTCTGGAAATATGTTCTAGAGTTTTATTGCAGTAGGCCCCCAAATATATAAAAAGGAGGAAAAGTTTTATTACCAGCTTTGCTAAGAAACATTTGGCGACCAGAAGTCACCATGCGGTTATAAATAAAAACCTTTTTGGGGGTGGAAATGTTCTGGTCCAAAAGGCCCAAAATAAGGCTCTACTATCTTTGAGTTTAGTCTGTCTTGGGAATCTGTAGAGTAACATACCTCCTGACGAAAGTAGAGTAACGAATAAAAAATAAATTATAAAGTGAATAAAATACAAACGGATGTTTCATTTATTTCAATCCCATAATCCAATAGAAGAAGTGGCTTAGGAACCGGATAGCTCAGTTGGCAGATCACCCAATGCCCTATCAGAAAGTCTCGCGTTTGAATCCCGATCAGGACTATATATTTTATCAGTATAATTTTTTTATACAATTTTATCGAAAATAATCCTGGTTCTCTTCCTACTTAATCCAAAAATCCAATTCAAGAGTTTCCTGTGACACCAAAATGTGGAACAAGATATCAAATTTCCCGTCTTTCATGTGGTAAATGTAGAACACTTTACGAGTTTGCGAGTCTCTGTCGTGGTATGCTTCTATGAAGCTATTATTTCTTGTAATACTGCGTCCAGTAACATATTGTCCAGTAGTATTTCGTCCAGCCACATTCTTTCCGGTAATATTTTGTTCAGTAATAATTTGTCGAGTAATATTATGTCCGGTAATATTTTTGCATAATATCCTGTCCCACCATATTTAGAGGTGTAATCAATTATTCTCATAGTTTAAATGTGTTCTTTTCCAGCTAGGAGCCATCGCCCTGAATTTGGGGGTTCTGGTGTCGTCGATTTATGAGAGTATATACGCTCGACGAGGCGGGGACCCAACGAAATTGAGGGACATCCCTGATATGAGATCAACTACCATTAATAATCCAGGCTATCGAGAGCACCCGCCTACGAATGGTAAAGTTTTTTTTCTTCTTTTTCAACTTTTTTTTTCGTTGTCACGAAAACGCGTATTATGCTACTGAGTAATGAATTTTTCTGACTAACTGCCGATGTAAACAGACCTCAATGAAATGATTGATTCAAAGGAACAGAAAAAATATTCCATGCGAAACCAAAAAGGACTGATCTTACAAATTTTGTTTTGGAATCTTAGAAATAAAAATTTTCAATCTTCGGAGTTCTAAAAGCTAGAAATTTTTTGTTAAGGTTCAGAAAAAAATAGTTTTGAATTGGCTTTAAATATATGGAAAAAACATGGACTTTGTTTTCAATATTTTTGGGTGATACGTCAATTATATGATTTTTGATAGATTTATTAAGATTAGGTGATTTCTGATATCTATTTCTAAGTATTGGCAGAAGAAAATATCTCTTTTGAGACACACATCTTCAGAGTAGTCCCTCTGAGGTGAAGAAAGTACAGTTCCAGGCATGAGAATTATGTAGGGCTAGAAGATTAATACAACGAATGGCCTTAGATAAATGATCAATAGCAATTCTCAATATTTACAATTATTCTAAATTATTTCGCATAAGAAAATCACAAAGTTGGGAAGTTTATAAAATAATCAGTTGTAATACCCCAAAACCTTCAAATTTATCGGATATTTTCCGAGAGTTTCATTGCGTATAAGTTTTGCAGGTTAAAAAACCCGAGCGCGAGGGGTGTTCTGCGAAACTTATTCCGATCGGTGCTACGCAGGAAAACTGGAGGGAAATATCCAATTAATTTTGAAGGTCGAGGGGTATTCGGATGAATTATTTTTTTCATTCCAATTTTAAACAAGTAAATGTGTAGTATTTGACGTCATATGATATGATTTTTCACTCGTAGTTGTGCCTTCCACCGTATTCATATTTTCTGTCTGCACAAAATACAGAGAATGGTTTCCAAATTTTGCCTTTTGTCTTCACCGTATTATTAGGACCATTTTTTTTAATTTTTTGATCAATAATGTCCAAGGATTCTCCTCCAAATCTGCTCATGTCGAGGTACAGTCTTTGAACTTGATTTTTTCTAATGACAATTTTGGGGTTTGGAACGCGTAGAAATTGTTTATCGGATTGTTTATTGTTTTCATTGCTGAGCAACAAACAGGGAAATATTCGAAAAATATCCGAAGTAAACCCATTTTACTTGTACCACGTGACGGAAAATGCCATCATTTAATTGGTTGAAATTGGGATGAAAAAAATTGCAAAACCGAGGCAAAGCCGAGGTTTTTGCTGGTCGGGGCGGGCGAAAAGTGAGAACTGCATTCAAAAAATTTAATATAATTGCTGCAGAAAAAGTGAAATCCTGAAAATGACTATTTATAAATATGTATGTCTTTTTCATTTATTTTGCGGATTATTCTCCTTATCACAATCACATCGAGAAATATTAGAAATACAATGGTTGAAAGTACAGTCCTCAAATCTTAAATAATGCCTTTTCAGGGCTAAACTCGTTTCAAGCTGATTATTATAAACTTGATTGCTTATTATTTTCCGAGACGTCGAAGGTATAATGGTCGGTGGTTCCCCAAAATTCAGTTCCCTTGGTTGTTCATCAGTCATTAGTTCCCTACCGCCGAGTTCATTTTGATTCAAGCATGTTGTTGAGCTTCTCTCATTGTGACTCGCAAGTCCAAATCTTCAATATTCTTCCTTGTCTTACATGGAGGTGGATCGTCAATAGACTGATTCTTACACTTCAATTTAATTGGTGGGTTGTTTAGGAATGATGTCCCACTCTTGAATCGATTTTCTTTGAACACTGGTACAGTAAGGGGCTTGTGGTTTGCTGTTCTAAAACCGCTGCTCACAGTTCCACCTGAAAAAGAATTTTGTTACGCATGAAAAATGGCATATAAATTCATGTTATCAGTAAAATAAAAATAGTTTTTTTGCTTACATGGAACTGGGAAATCTTCGTCAAGATCTGACCAATTGAAGTCAGATGAAGAATCATCCATTTTAGCACTGGGTCACTCTCTTCGTTCAGAGGCAGTCGACACGGTTTTGGAAAAATCCGAGAAACGAATTTTTTTAAACTAATTATCGTTCAACCAAACTTTCAAACTTGTAAAATCACAGCACTGATAACCTGTCACGTTTGTGTACAGTCCTCGCCTGGAGCGAAAACATATG
Organism: Diachasmimorpha longicaudata; assembly: GCF_034640455.1. Classification (NCBI taxonomy): domain Eukaryota; kingdom Metazoa; phylum Arthropoda; class Insecta; order Hymenoptera; family Braconidae; genus Diachasmimorpha; species Diachasmimorpha longicaudata. The sequence continues at coordinate 1,820,481 of NC_087240.1, forward strand.
AATAACGCGCGCCGCAAAAGGCGTTGTTCCTGGAGCAAAATTGCGCCGGGAAGACCGCACTTTCGGGTCGGGGATCAAGAAAACATATTTCTTCCTCTCAATAATATTAGTCTTTGATTATAATTACTTTTCTTCAGTGCACATATAATTTCCATGTGCATACGTCATTCTAACGTCCTCTCCCTCAAGTATATTTCCCCCTATAAACCCTCCGTCCCATTCATGGATGGGAAGCATGAAATCTTCATTCCAGTAAATCCCCTCGCTTATACGCCCCTTTCCCACAATTTTCAAGGATGACACAAATGATCTCATAAAAATAATAATAGTACATAAGATGCTCTTGTACATATATCTTCATCCATTTGATAACATTTCGGTCCCCAATTCGAGCACATCATGCAATCTTCAACACCTTAGTAGGTGTTCACTAGCGCAGGGCTGGGACCAAAGAGGATATTGACTGAAGTAGAGGCTCAGTTCTGGGGATTTGGGTAACGCCAGCGGAATTGTAGTACCTCACCCCACAAGAAGTAGGGCGCCACATGTAATGATGGGGTTACTGCCTGTCAGCCGACTCAATAATTCCACAGTAGCAGTCCCGGTGTCAGAGGGACTAATTAAAAATAGAAGTGTAGTCTTCCTTTTTGTCAACTAAATGCTTTTTTTCCATTGAAATTCGATAACAAGTTAAGGAGATTGGGAAGGCGTCATTCCAAACCCTACAACCGGGTTCGGTTCTACCATTTTTTTCAACATTTTGACAGAACAATCGAATTGTTTGTTGATTTGCGGCTTCAAAGAAACTCTGAGAATGTGAATTCTGCGTTGTAAAATTAAGAATAATTTGCAATTAAAAACGGACAGAGACCCCAGCATTGCGTGTGGCGCCCTACCTCTGCTGGGGTGAGGTACTATGATACCGCTGGCGTCACTCAAACCCCCAGAACTGAGCCTCTACTTCAGTCAATATTCTCTTTGCTTGAGACACAAAGGAGATGATTGTGAAAGTTTTGTTTTTAGTTGCTTCACTAATTTACAGTTGGAAAAATATGAAATACATTGAAGACCTAGTCCTGACATTTCACAATATTTCTTTGGAAGTATCGAAAAAAATAGTTTTTTGATTGACTAATTTTTTTGCTGAATGTAATACTCATTCGCGATAGTACATATCGAAGCATTTAAAGTAACATTTTGTCACTACTGCCACGTTCAGCCCGTGTCGAAAAGTGTCTTTTCGTTTAGTTGTAAAGGAAAAGACTTTTCGTTTACTAGTAAATGCAAAATCACACAGTTCACTACTCGCTGAATGTATCATCACTAATAAAAATTATAGTTCGGATGGACGTGAAGCGGGGTTTTTAACTTTTGTGATTGCAAGTCTTCGGCTTCCCCTCGGACCGCCAACTTCACACTCGTTACCACCCCGTCACACTTGTATCGAAATATTCTATTTCCATATTATTTGACTGCATTTGGCTGCCAACTGAACCTAGCTACCATTTTAAGGTTGCACAATCACATGTCAAAATAAATATAAATTCGTTGCATAACAGCTCTAATTTTCCATGAATTTCCCGTTCAATATTAGTTCAGTCAATCTTGTTGAAGGTGAATCAGGACCATTGGCCCACTCTATTCTAGCACACGACGACAGCGCTTTTGTTGCCCTCGTAAATTGCTCTGTCCCCGTGAATTTGCTCGAGCGACATCCAAAACAATGGGCCAACCACTGCTGGAGAAACCACTTAACTAGACTGTCAGAGGCATTTCGTGGACCCTCGTAGCCCACCCTTATGTTTCCCAATATCACTCGACGTTACGAGGAGCCTCTCAACCGACTTGTCTTCACCTAATTAACGCTTTTAAAATATTCAGTGATGGTTAACTCAATAACAGAAGAAGTGGTGCTCAACAAAGAGGGGTTCCATTATATCAATGATAATAGTATATTTCGATAAAAGTGCGACGGGGTGGCAACGAGTTGTGAAGTGGGCGGGCCGAGGCGAAGTCGAGGGCTGCCAATCACACGAGTTAAAATACCCCGTCGCACGTGTTGTTATGTCCTACCTGAGTTACCAGGAGGATTGTGGGGCCTCTCACCAGGTTGAGCGCCAAAGATTTGAAAACCGTAGATCCGTCAGCTGCTAAACCTCTAATGAGGACTCCATCGATGTCAACTCGTTGAAAGGAAATAATTGGATTCACGTTTTCCAAATAAAATCAATACAAACAGCAGTGCTTAGGAGAGCACGTAACACACACTTTATTTAATAAGTTTTAAATCTTAGATTGAGTCTCGAATTATTAATAAAGTTTCAGAGAACCTAACAACCCAAACTAGACGGAAATTTGGCGATTTACTAGTTGAAGAGAGAAGCGGCAAAGAAACAAGTTAGAATCGAACTAAGCTAAACTTAAACTAATTTTCCAAGGGTTGGGTCCTACAACCCCCACTAGTCTATATGTTGCGCACGCAACTTGGTCGAGAAAAAGGGAAGAGGGGTAGAATAAGGAAAGCGGGGAAAAGGAAAACGCGTGACATCGCGTTTTCTCTGTCAAGGGACTCAGGCCCTCAGCTTTCGATACAATGGACAAAGAAGACCTCACACGTGTTGAATCAAAACATGAGCAAAAACAGAACTGGTACTTTACGACCTAGACTGTATGGATTCGAAGATTTATGATTTCCTTCTCAAGTTTCAGGTTTGGAGAAAATGTTTATCCAACGAATTTTACGGGTAAATAAATGGGAAAGTTAAACTCAAGATGTTAAGATTTATGCGTAACGGTTTTTCCCACACTGGTGGTGTTGTTTTCATTGTTCATTGTCCATTGTATCTACTTATTTTGTGCGTATTTCGACACTGATTAAAAATATAAAAATTAAGATTAATTTAAATTTCGCGGACTAAGATTAACGATGTTTAGTGACATCTACTGGCTATCAAGCTCAGGACATCACAGTGTAACGAAATATACTATTTTGTTAGTGATCTAGTATCGGGAAAAATTATGGGGAAATCGCCAGTGTAAAAATTATAATGTGTCGAATATGATAGATAGATGTCCTCCGTATTTTATTGGGATAGTCTAGGGGTAAAAAATTATATTGTAGTCGTAGCGTAGGTGCTATTTATGAGGAAACTCTGCAAATAGACATGGATTGGTACAAGGATGCAAGCCTGTATGATAGAAGCACTTAGAGGGTCATATTTTGAGGGTTTATGAGGCCCACAGATGTGACAGGCGAAAATACTTGCAACCATCGAGTTCTAGAGATGATAGGACCACGTGACGCGATTAAGGCCCAGTCCAGGGATGAGAAGAAGGACAGGGTTAGAGTTGGTTTTGATCAACGATAGACGATAGACGCGTGATTAGACAATTAGGACTTAAACGTTTTCTTTTTGTCTGCTTAATAGTGTCTAAAGAGTGTTAAGTGCATCCACAATAGTGAAGACATAGTGTTAATATCAATTGTAACCCTACAGTAATGTCACTTCAGCGAATGGTGAACTGTACCATTTTTCATTTAGTAGTAAACCAAAAGTCTTTTCGTTTAAAAGTTTTGACTTGTCGATTACAAGTAAACGAAAAGGCGCTCTTCAACACGAATGAATGGTCCATACTCTTGACAGAATTATAGTTATTCGAAATACCGAATAACAACATGATTTCTCCTCTGTTAAAATCAACATACTCAAAAGTTCTCAGAATTGTACACCAATTCATTATAAAGGCAGGGCAAAATATCTCGTACTTCAACTTCATTGTAATTCAACGTAAAGAATAAGTTAAATCAGAAGGTAAATAAATCATGTGGATTTGAGTCCTTTAAACAAAAAAGAAAACTTTTACAAGAACTCGTTTTTGGAGATTCAGAGACTTAAATTATAAGTCGATGCATCAACTCAGAGTTGATACACTTGAGCTACCAAATTAATATCACTCGAGATGTGATTTTTCACTGAAGTCTCTCCGGGTGTTGTTTTCTCACTCGATTAACAAGAACTGTGTGAGAGGAAACTTAATTGATTAGGGAAACTAATAATCAAATTACACTGACACTGGGTTGCTCAAATCTCTATTTGCTATTTTTTATTGACCACGGTTTTTGCGTGCAATAGATACAAAACTTAAGATTTCATTCCAACTTCACTTCCAAAAACGAACTGACTGGATCTTTTCGTTTTCCTCGTGCGAGTGTCCGAACAAAGAGGAGGGAATTTGCTATACAACCATTATTTGTCATTTCTCTGATTGGTGGACCAAGAACCTTTGAACTCATTGGTGTGATCTATTGATGGTGGGAGTAGAGAGGGTGTGATTTGAAGACAGGCAGAAATTTGACATTTTCGAAGTCATAAATTCCTAGCCAGATCCTTCTGAAAGTGTGTTTAGCGTATGGATGCTAGTAGAGTTGCGGAGTTTCCCACCATAAATGGCGGAGTCGGAGGTTCTTGGTCTTCGTGCGCGATTTTAGGGTTGACAAAAAAAGTGGATTGCTGAAAAGCTTATGAGTTTTGGGGAACAAAATTTTTCGCAGATGACCAGCAGCTTTGTCCCACCTGCTACGTCGTGCTTTTCTCTAGAATTGCCGGATTAGACGGATGAAAAAGAGGATTAAAATTGCACTTATTCACGTCCCCTTTCTTCTTTCGCTCTCCAAAATACATGGCCATTTAGAATATTCCCCTTTTCTGGAGGATAATAAATTATAATTAAACACAATTAGCCCATAAATAAAAATAGAGTTGTTGGAGACGAAACAGTCGATATCGACTCTCGTGATATGACTCTGCTAGGAAATTGAACTAATATCATATGCTATTGTCAATACAGGTGGAAGTATATCAATGACTGATGCCAGTGGAAAACCTTACGGACCAGGAGCTGGTAACGGTTCGATGGCGTCCGTAACAACATCCGCAAGCGTAGGAAGTACAACATCACCTCTAAGAAGTTCACTTAAGAAGCCAAAACCCCTTGGAATCCAGAATCCTGGATTTTCAGCGCACAGTCCTACACTGACGAGGAATGGGTCACAAAAGAAAGTTCGAATTCAAACCCACTCGACAGAAGTTTAAAATATACTATAGCGTAGAATTTTATCGTATTGCAGAAACGAAACTAATCAAAATCGCGTTGTGATAGTGGAGATGGTTGAATACGTAGTATAACATTATTTCTATGATGGAATTAGTGCAGCGAATACTCGTGTTCTGTGCTCCGACCTGAATACGTGTGGAGTTGATGATATTTGTAATTTTTTATCATTACAAATTGTGTCGAATCCGTCCATAGTCCTAAGCAGGCAGCTATATGATATCATAATTTGGTCGTCAGACGACTCGATAAAGAAGAGTTATATGAATATAAATATATATATATTTTTTGTTGGAAGTCTTTTAATATATACACATATCAAATTATTTACATATTCATCACATTCAGAAGACGACTCATCAGTGACTTCTATAAATGAAAAACTGTACAAGAAACTGAAATTTCTTCATCGCAATGACATGTAGAAAAACAGATTACGATTATAAGTGAGATAAAACTTAGAACAACAAAACTATTGATATTGATATTAAGTATTGTTTTTGTTATTAACTATAGAAAGAATTTAATCTTTCATCTGAGAATTTTCGATTTCTTTCTCAAATCCTTTGCCTGCTACAGTTTTAATGTTTTTTTGGGGGTATCCGAATCAAATTTGTTGAGCAAGTCTCGCTTATTACAATGTGAGTTCCACAGTCTGAAAAGTAAACACCAATTATTCTAATGTATAATTTTTTTATGCTCTTGTTACATCTGACAATACTAGTTGTTCCATTTCCTAACGCTTTTCAAATCATCATCGCTAATCAAACGAAGGTCGTAAATTAATTGTTTGACAGAATTCAAACAAAAGAAATTTGCAGAGATGATTTTTTCCACGTAATACCACGAGGCTTCCAAAATTATCGGGGATTCCCCGATAGATTTTCTGGAAAAAAAGTGAAGGTCTCCAGTTATTTCGGGTGAAGTATCATGAAGCACGACTGACTTTTCCGAAAGACTCGCCGATGTTGGTTGCCTGCACAGAAATTGTTTCTTCCTTCATGTTTTTCTGGGCCGTACAGCAATTTTTCGTCAACTCTATTGTGGACTCAATGCGTTATCATGAGAACAACCTTGCCAGATTATGGTTTTTGGAAATCTCGCATGACCTATTAATGTACTCTACTTACATAATATTAAACACTTAGGCCATTACCTACTGCCATTGGGGTGTTGGGAAAAATCCATACCGTCGGCTAGTTCAGATCGCCGGAGGACACTTAGCACCCATGACGGCGTCGAGCCACAAGTGACTGACACAGGCCTGCCTCCCGCGGGGAACCTCGAAACAGTGATCCTTCGTGTCAGGCTGACACCCAGCATGTGGAAGGTGGATAAGGGTATTTGGGATTAAACGAAACAGAGGAGAAGAAGAAGAAGAAAAGAGAAGAGGAGACTCTAATTCCCATTCATATCTCCAACCGGGCCAGGGTTACCTCGAGATTACCGGGTGCCTGCCCCAAGACTCTCGTCTCCGACAACGACAGCTGGTTGGTCTCATTCATTCATTCACTCATCGTCGTCATCGTTGCTGATTTCCGCATACACGTCCACGCATTTCAGCTATTTACACTCCCTGCAAAAATCCGCGAACACGGTGCATGACTCCCTCGACGACACTAGCGCTTGTGCCGCCTGGGGCCGTGGGAGATTCCCGAACTCTATTGAGGACTACTATGTCTAATAAGAGAGCGAGAGAGACGAGATGTCTGGCTTAAACCCTTACCTGACCGTCACTAGTCGTGACCGGTAGCCGCCGCCTAACGGAGAAGAATCTGTTGTAAATAATTCGTTACGTTTCTGTCGTTGGGGATCGTAATATTCAGGATAAGGTATTAAAATACGGTGATAATGAACTGCGTAGAAAACTAAAAACTAAGACCAAAATTGGACTAGATCAAACAGTTTATTATTGATTGAAAATCACTCGATTTCGCGTAGACCCAGGGAAAAAATTGTTGGTGAGAAAACAGAAAAACAAGAGCGTTAGACGTAGAGGGATTGAAATAATTGTAAATTTACAGTTATCAATTGATTTGAGGAAAGTAGAAGGAATGATCAAGGCATGAATCTAATGCTTCTGTCGGGGTCTTAGGGGGTTGTCTGACCGGTGCGGAGATCGCTCTACTAGGCCGGTGTTGACAGGAGCGCGGATAGAATCAGCGTAATTTCCTGATGATCCTCGATCCTGGTTGAAGATGCTGGTGATTTTGGTGAACCATATGGGTTCCAGTTGGAAAGCGACCATAAAGGCAATTGACAAGTTTCGCCACATGGCCGATGACGAATTCAGCTACGGTTTATCAGACGGCAGGTTCTATTACTTCGATAAATACGTACAGGGGATGTAACAACCCATTATGATTGGTGTTGTGCCTTTTGGTGACACAACTAATTTTTTGCCAGTTAATAATTAACGAGGTTTGGTAAGGTTCAATGATTATTCTTTAAATAACGGATAAGTTGATGTTTGAGTCGAATTTGTACTTTATTCACAAACACACATATTTTTTAATGAACTTTTACACTTTATAAACTTTTAATGATTTTACACTGAAGAATTTAAGTTGGTTTTTAGGAATGAGTTTTACACGATAGATATTTCAAGACTGATCTTGACTGTTCTAAATTTGGAAGATGACTCGGTTTTTGGTCGAATTTTTAGAAGTCCAAGGTGGAAATTTGGAATGGCGAATTTGGTCAATGCTTGAGTTACAAAATATAACAGGTATTTTCATTGATGGATTAGGAAATTGGTGGGAAATGAGGGTGGAGATTGTGCGTGAGGGGAGGGTCCATTTTGGGACTCAAGAGTCGGAGAGTAAGGCTGAGTGTAATTAAAATGTCTCACGGAGGAAATTGGTTTATTGAGCTCGAGGTTTTCTACGACAACAACGATTGTTATAAACAGTTATTTGGAAGACTGAAATTTGTGTATTTTTGGGATTAAACAAACCTCATGAATGAGAAAAAGGACAGGGATTAAGCTGAAAAAAATGGTAATTTTAATCTGTCCCGTTCGGAAATGAATTTGCACAGATGTGGAGAAAATTGTAGACGACAATAGGACGTGACTACAAAACGATAATATAATTTTAAGACGCAGAAAGATTCAAATACTTCCCGAAGTGAAACCGTAATAAAAGACTTAACTGATGGATTTCTCCGAGTGGATATTCGATAATAATAATTAATAAATTTAAAGAAATTTAAACTTGTTTCTCTGTTGAACATAAAAAATGTTTCGATTTGTCATGTTTCAATTGATTAATGAGGAGCGCCAAATATCTACAATTATTAGCGCCGTTGTACTTCTCCATGGGACCTGTTGCCTCAATCGCTTGGCGTCCAGCTTTTCGTTGCTCATTAGCCTTTAAATTTTCACGAGGTCGCTGTAGAAGTAATCCTACGTCGATAAAGAAACTTCATTATATGCCACAGTAGTTTTTGCCAGACTTGTAGTTTGCCCTGAGATCCGAAGTCTGCGCAGCATTTTTTATCGAAATTACAGTACAAAAATTCAGAGATTTTGTTTTTCGTGTTGATAATGTTCGTAAGAGAAAAACTTTTCAACGTGTCGAGTGCCTGAACATCTTTAAGCCAAGATTTTTTCAACACTTATGTTCATTTCTTTTCCTGGAGCCATCACATTCTCCTGATTATATCGAAAAAGGCAAAGAAAAATATGTAGAATTTGTAGAAAAATTAATCATTTATTCATTTAAATTTACATGTTAAAAACTTAACAAATCGATAATGTACTTCTGTAACACGACGATCACTCGAGTTTCCTCACCTGGAGGAGACAGGGACGCCGAATAGTAAAAAAAAACCGAGGAAATCGTAAAAATCATAGAAATAGTTTTTCATTCTATATTCGACTTCTTCATCAACACTTGAACAAAACATGGTAGAGTACGTCGAACACGACGACGAGATCATATGAATAACTTTTCTCTGGATGAAATCATCCTTAAAATATTTGTCGTTCTTTGGGTGCCGAGGAGATTAATTCTCGACGTTTCCATACAGGTGCCGTTGTTCCACCACTACTTGCTCGTTGAATTGACGTCGTATTTGTAGTAGAGCTTTGAGAATTAGTGGCTGCCGATGAAGGTCTCCCGACAAGACTCTCAGCGTCAGGTATATGTCGTGTTTGATGCCTCGAGTCTGTATATCTTCTCTTCGTATACTTCTTATTGTCATTTGATGTTGAGGTGGAACTGGTGCCCTTTGGCTGGATCGAAGCTGTACTCTCAGGTCTTGCATTGTGCAGCATCCTCTCAATGTCAGCGGTTTTTGACCTACAACAACAGTTGAAGATTAATAGGGGTGAGACTCCTAAATAACATTGGACTATAATTTTATTGGACAGAATATTATGGAGATAATATTATTCCCATAATTATGATCTTATGATCTCTAATATCATTGTCATAATTATTAGTTGATGATATTATTGAGCAAAATATCATGCCGACATAATATTATTCACCGACAATTACGTTTGTTATATACCCGGTAAGTAAATATAAATTGCATATACATATACAGGGTGTCCCAAAATTGAACGTCCAGACTTTAAACTTAAGTTAGGGGTGAAATTCTGGATCGAAAAGTCCTGAGCGACTTTTTGATCAGACGCACCCTCTTCAACTTATTCAGGGTTGAAATTGGACGAATCAGGGGCGTGGAATACCCGCTCGCACAACGGTGAGGAAAACGTTCGCGTGTGGTGGTGTCGGTACTACTCCCCTGCGACGGCAGAAAGAGATGACTGGCGGCGGTGGGTAAGAGGAAGGGGAGGGAAATGAAAAAAATGAACACCTAAAAAAAAAAATCATCAGCGATTGATCATTTTTTTTCTCCTTCGCTGAAAGAAAAAATGAAAATCTCATACAGGGCCGATGGGGCTTTAGAAAATTAAATCGCCGGGTTTTTTTTTCCAGCGCTGTAATTTTCAACGCTGTTTTTTTCTCCTTTTCGATTAGATTAAGAGATGTAATGGGCCTCAATCGATGGGGAATTTATTCCTCCATCGAATGCCCTTGGTTTCATCTCTTGGCATTAATTAGGGGTGGAGTAAATAATTTTTATGTAGCGGACGGGTGTTCATTTCTTTCATTCCCCCCCCCCCTCCATCTTACCCACCGCCGCCAGTCATCTCTTTCTGCCGCCGCAGGGGAGTAGCGGAGTAGCACCGTATGGTGGGGACACCACCACACTCGCATGTTTTCTTCACCGTCGTGCGAGCGGTTATCCCACGCTCCTGATTCGTCCAACTTCAACCCTGAATAAGTTGAAGAGGGTGCGTCTGATCAAAATGTCGCTCAGGACTTTTCGATCCAGAATTTCACCCCCAACTTAAGTTTAAAGTCTGGACGTTCAATTCTGGGACACCCTGTATAGAAAAATTCTTAAATGAAGAAATGGCTTGGAGCCGGATAGCTCGTCTGTTCCGTCGCGGACTTGTTCATCGCGTCGGGGTAATTTAAAATTAGAAGAAAAAAAAACGTTTTTAGACATTGTACTTGAAATTATTTGATTGCGGTCGTAAAGGCTACATTTTCAAACATTCCGTCAGTTAAAAACGAACGTTTTATTACGATCAAAATTTCAATATTTGGGATATTTATAAAAATTCAAGAATTTTATTCTTTTCTTTTGTATACTATTTCTTCGGATCCGGGGAAATATTCTATCATTCGCGGTGATTTATGGTGCTTTTCTAAAAATCGGAGAAAAATATTTATTTATTTTACACCCTTATTACAGTCATCAACTGTCTACTTCTTATAAAATCTGAGGAAAAATATTTAACTGCTTCAGAGCTCGGATCATTTATTACTTGATTACGGGTACTTGGATAGGTCAGACCCAGATACTTCCCAAAGTTACGACGCCTTTTTTCTTCCACCCTCCCTTCATCTCCTATAGATAAACCAATGAAAATGTTTTTGTAGTTTTTTTTGACCAATCAAAATTCAACTAATTTTTCTGCACAGCTCATGCGGACTTTGAATATATGAATTCATCAGCCCTAAGCTTTCTAATCCCTTTGTTGACGATAAACTCTGCGCGTGGAATTACTTCATAGATTCTGTTCCCTAATTATTAGATTGTCCAGTGCAATAATCATTTTTCGGCTTACTACAAAATTGTTGATTGGCAGGATTATTACTTTTTCTCAACCCTGAAACATTTTAAAATTCATTTTCCCACTTCTATAATTTTTCATCATCAGTATTGTCACGACCATCATAGTAGGAACATCTCGACGGAGGTCCTTCCCTTCTTTCGATGTCAGTGTTGTAGTTCGTCCTTTTTTTGTAAAATATATGTGAAATTGTGAATTAAAGGTGAAGAAAAGAACATTAAAACAACTACACGAAAAAGACCTCGGCGTGTAGTACATATTGAAGTGGTTCCTCGCGGATCTGTCGTTAATCTAGTCGCCAATCGGAGGCGAGACACTCAACGCTCTAGACGCGAATTTGATTTTCTCCTCTCCCTCTCCGGGAAGCTCACGTTTATCGAGAGCGTTGTTCCTCGGGCTAGTCTGGCCTAGTACGCTATGGTATAGAGTCAAGCTAGGTTGTTTCGATTTTTGCAATACCCGTTAACCCACCAAATATACGAGTCGCACTCTATTAATAATAAAGTGACATTCGAACCATTAATAACGTGTTCACTGATTATTGACCTTCGTCTCACAGAGTTTTCCTTCTCCTCGCTGGTCAAACTGGATCGAAAATTCACGAGATCAATTGAATACATCAACAGAATATATTCGGAATATAATTCCGTGGAAGACAAATTTCTAGAATTTACAACTCTAGGAAATTCAAAATTGAATGTGATATTCGAACGAATATGAAAGAGTCTCTCACCTCAAAACGGCTCCACCAATGCTAGTAATGCTCGGTGTGTGTGCTGGTATTGTTGAAACTTTTGAAGCCTCTTGACTCATAAATCTGGCGATTTGACGAACTTCACTGGATGTCGTAAATGATACCCTTTGCAAAACCGCCTGTTGATCTGGGATGTAAGAAACCGCGGTCACAGCACTGTCGGGACTCGCTGGAGGAGACGACGCCCAAGAGGGTGGAGAACTTTGGGGTTGATCGCCGGAGAGGGTCACTGACGATCCCACCGCACTGTCACTTCCATGTCGACCTCCTAATTGAAATAACATTTTTTAATTTTATTCGTAGAATGAGAGGATGTTAGTCGATTCGCAACTTGAATTATTATTTATGTTAACAATGTTTTGCATTAAGACTCGGGTCCATTAACTTAAGAACGTGGTCTATCGATTATTTTGTTCAATTTTTGTTTAAATCTCAACTCGATTACCGGTGACTTAAAAACACCGAACAATTATAAATTTGGTTCGAGAAAGTAGTTGAAAAAATTTTGAACATTTTGAAAGAGTGTTTTTTGTTAATAGGGAATGGTTTGGAGGAAGAAGTATGAATAATATGTAATTATCGCGATGAATGCTGTACTGAATTCATAATAATTCAATTTTAAAATTGAAAAATCAAATATTTGGGATGTGATTTCCACATAAAAAAAACGTATTGCAGACTATCTGAAATAAAAAGTATTGGTTTTAGTTATCTGCATCGCTGTTAAAAGCACAGGATTTGTAGACGGAATTCCGTAATATTTTGATGAAACGGATGCAAAAAATTAAATATCATGAAAACTATCCACCGGAATGCCCCCATTAAAAATTTAAACCTTTAATATTATTCGAACACAGCAGAAACTACGCTTCCTCTTTATCTCGTATGAGGTTGACATTCATCAGCAAAAACCCATTCAGACTTCTATCAAAATATATAATCGTCAAATTTTCGAAATTATATCCTTCATCATCAACTCAGTTGATTACCACCCTCGCCCTCAGTATAACCGCTAAACTTATATTCATCAGAAAATGTCTTCCAGCCCAGTGACGAACATCATTATTTGTAATGAGATTCATGAACCAGATTGAGCTCAACACTCTGAATAGTGTCACATGTAATTCATTCACCTTCACTGCATCCAGATATCGAACGCTGTCTCTGTCTTCGTGGGGGCGCCGATGGTTGCTTGGTCTGCTCCTCAATATAGGGGATGTCAGGATCATCCAGATTGAGAGTGAAAGCACCTGACATGGGTATGGTGAGGGATGCAGTTATGACCATCGGGGAAGATCTTCTTCTTGGATCAAGAGGATCTTCACTCGAACCACTGTCAATGCTGCTGCTCCGCCCTTCCTCTTTTCGTCTTGTTGCCGGCCTCTTTGGACGCCTCGGCTTGGGTCCAATCTCCCCACCCACTCCAGCCATCTGGTGTAGGCATTCCTCCCTCGACCAGATTTTCTTAGCTGTTTGTGCAGGAGGTATTGATGTCTCATCTAGTGAGAATGTCTCAGCTTCACTGCATGGATCAATTTCCTCCGGACATTGCCTGGAAATCGAGACAAGTTCGTTTTAGCTGATTTTTTTTCATTAAGACAATCAAACGTGATGGTTTATTCTACTTAGAGATAAAATAATATGTAGTATCGGGAATAATTATGGGGCCGTCCCCTGTTTAAGAATGATAATCTGTCAAATATCATAGACAGATGTTCTCCATATTTTATTAAGATAGTTGTTCTGTCGCAGAAGGGGTTTTTCTGTTTAAATTTCAATAGTTTCGTTAAATTATAATGATTTGTATTTTTATTACTCGACTGGGATTTCCCCCGAGGGTTGTTTGATTGAAGGTTAAATCTTTTAGTGGGAATGAAATTCATCTATTATTCCTTCATTGTAGTCGGGCATTTTCTAGGATTTTATGGTGGACCAATTGCTCCGGTTGTTACTCCTGCGAATGATTTTATTGTGGATCAATATTTATGGTTCCTAATCCTTCTAATGGTTTTATTGCTACTCTTTCTCATAAAGAAATTGAAATTCTAGAATCTCTCCATGGTCCGTGCGTTCGCATAAGGATTTTCGTTTTATTTAATTTTAAGTTAGTTCCGTAGTTTTACCCAAGTCAAGATTTTATAATTCTTGAATCACCAGTTGATCAGATTAAATTCTTACAGTTATTCTATGAGCTGTATCTGTTTATGAGTTACACCGCTTCCGGTTACATTTCTCCTTCCATGTCATTAGACTCAGTTCAGTTTTTAATAGTAGTTTCATTTTAAAATAAAATTGTTTGAGAGCCATTAAACATCATTGTCATTTCATCAAGTGTAATCAGTACAAAAAATTGAAAACAAATAGCAACAAACTCTCACAATCACCTCCTCAGTGTCCCTACCCTGTGCGAGTGAACAATAGTCTAGGGCTATAAGATTATATTGTAGTTGTAGCGTAGGTGCTATCGGTGGGAAACCCCGCAAAAAGACAGGGATTGGTAAAGTGATGCAAGCATGTACTATAGAATCACTTAGAGGGTCATATTTTCTGGGTTTATGAGGCCCACAGATGTGACAGGCAGAAATCGTTGCAGCCAGCGCGGTCCAGAGATGCTAGGACCACGTGATGCGATTAGGGCCCAGTCCAGGGTTGAGAAGAGGCACACGGTCAGAGTCGATAGTGAGCAACGATAGAGGTTAGACGTGTGTTTAGACGATAGACGTGTACTTAGACGTTTTTGTTTTGTGTATTTAAGAGTGTACTTAAGTGTCCTGAGTGTATTAAGTGTGATAAAAATAGTGAAGACTGTTAACATCAATTGTACCCTTTGTTTATAAGAAATAAACTGTTTTTATCTTTTTAAAAAGTAACCCTACATAATATGGAAAAGTATATATCGCTAGCATTCGGTAAATTCGAGAGTCTCCTTAAATATTTACTTTGCTTGAGGTAATAATTGAATCAATTTTTTGGAGATTCTTAATATTCGAAGGTTTCAAAGTTTGAATCCGGTCAATCTTGTTAAGTGGACTTATTCTATGTTGAGTTTACAAGCTCTGATGTTCAGTGTTAACCGTTTTACATCTTCCACATGTAAAATTGGAAATTTATATAGCATTCCACATCTTGTGACGTCACAGAAAATTATTGAATAGGATTTCGGATGAGGTAGGGGAAGGGAACCAGGATTATTTGTGATAAAATTTTACAAGAAAATTTTACTAAAAAGTCGACAGATGGGTGGATGGTAATGGATAGTGGTTTGATATTTAAAAAAACAAAAAAAAGGAGTTGCCTCCTAAGCATCATTAGGTGAAGCTTTCGACTATGTTCTACCTCGCAATTGCATACCAGCATTTGTTTTGTCTCATTCATCAGCTTGTTCTTTTTGCTGTTTTAGGTTTCTCCACATAGATACTATCAATAGTTTGGCTGAGGTGTTTATTTATCCTCGTATCCTCATACGAGAACACGAGTGGACCTACATTTTTAAGTCGGTTCTGAACCACTGGTTTGATATTTAAAGTGTGACATGTGATAAGGTTAAGAGAACTCTTCACTTTGTAGATGACTAATAATTTTTGGGCGATACAACTCATGGAGAGGACAGCACCAGAGTATATAATCCAAATCTTGGTTTAGATCACTGAACTCGCAGGCATTGGACTCAACATAGCCAATTCTTGTCACTAACCCATCCCCACGGTAATGATCTACCTGGGCACAGGTTATCAATGTCCCAGTGCCTATTTGACGTTTAAAATATCGCGATTTCTTATTACTTTTGTAATATGTGTCAACATAGTTGATCCCATACCGAACACTCATTTCTCAAATTGTCTGTTCTGTACTAGTAAAAGATTCTCGCCCAACTTCTTCAATAAAATGTGTGTAAGGAAGGAGGATGTCATCGTTGAATGGTTGAGTTTTATAATTTTTTTTTGACTGGATAAACTTACTCTTCAGCCCGACGGGACAGCGCCAGGTCGAGATCTGCTGGGTCAGTGTCCATCATGTGCAGGTACAGCTCATCGAGAAGTGCAGCTGGAAGTGTGAAGAGACACGATGAATTTTCCAATAAGGCCCGCATCACGTTTATCACATCTATCCTCTCTTCCGCTCTCTCTGCTGATACTTCAGAGCGAGCTTGACCAGGTTTCACGCAGTGGAGAATATTTGGGGCGAAAACCTTAACAAAGAAATATTAATATTCAGTTACATCGATTCATATGACCTTTTAGGTCAGTAAAAAAGACTCGTGTTTATACCACCCTAAACAGTCCTGGCAGACTCATATTACATCGAAATGGAGAGAAAATCCTCCTGATCATTATACCAAAAATGTGTATGCACACGTTCAACAGAAATATCCTAAATTGATTAACGACTAGTTAACAAATTAGTGCCAACGCCGAAAGACTAAAATGGCTTAATTTGTCTGCTATTCAGGTTCAAGACTATCGTCGAACTATTAGTTGTCATTTCCCCGGTGGCTCCGGCCATTTAAATTACGGATAGGGAAAAACATTTTAGGATAAAACATCCCTTCAAATCCCCTTGTCTATCTCTTAGAACACGAACAATTCAGGAATAAAATAATCAGCTATCGAGGAGTCGATTTATAAATTTAAAGAAAACATTTTAAACAAAATTTAGTACAGCCGGAATATGCCATTCCCTCATGACTCTTTTGATCCTAATCCCGAGAGGGATTTCCCAAAAAACAGTCTGGACACTGCATACCCTCCCTCTTATTGCAATTCATGATACTTGCATCAATTATCAACATCTGGCTATCATAAATGTTCATATACTCAAAAATTTCATTTTCCTTCATAAAAATAGCCTTAATCCCTTCCAGATGTGGACATTTCAGTCCTTCAACTGACCCTAAAAAAGGCCTGGATTTTTTCACTCCCAAAGACCAAGAAAAATCTTACAACCCTGTCTTAATCTAAACTTAAAGGTGTAAACAAATGGGAACTGATTAAATATTAATTCGTGTGTGCCAATAATTATTAACAATGTCGGTAGTGATCGATACTTCCTCATCTCGTTAATTCCCCCCTTCAGCCTCGTCAACTCATAAGTGATACAAAGAACCCATTCGGCGTATCACGTTTCCTCCAAAATAATTTTGAATCATCAGACTAACCAAATTTACAACTTGACTAGAATCAAATTAATGGATAGAAGACAAAAAGATGCGTTTTTCTTCCCTGGGAGATTGCTCGATGGCTACTGTATGGTTCATCGATTGAGCATCGACATGAGCACTTCGTCAATGGCTGATTAATCATTATCCGATAACTATGCAGTAATCAATCGATCTATGGTCTAATGCTGGTCGATAAGCAGTCGATCCCTATTCGATCTCCAGTCAATTGTCAATCGATCAATTAACGGGAGAGCCTGCTTTAGAGACTTCAAAAAATCTATATTTTCAAGGATTTTTTTGAAAAGGAAAGACATGTCTGATTGAAATGAAACTTTTAGGATTTATTTTTATATATTTCAAGAGTCTTCTCAAATTTTTTTATTATTATACATTAGATATTTTTCATGTTTGAAGAAATTTACGGAGGCGCCTCGAGTGTGCAATTTCTGTGTGGCGGGCAAGATGCAGGTCGCAATTTTCATGTGAAACAAAAAAACAAAAGAAATTTTTAATTTTCAATAGTGTAATTCCTAGGTGAACCACGAAAATTCAACAACAAATGAAAAAATCAACATTTTTTCGCAGATTGAAAAAAAATACATTAAAAAAAATATATATATATTTTAAATCGTTCAAAAACCGGATTAATGTTAACTTTCTTAAGATATGTTAGGTTCACCTAGAAGAGAATTAAATTCCAAATACAATGCATTTTGATTCGTTTCGATAGGACGTTTACTTTTTTCCTATCTTGCCCGCCAATTCGAAAAAATTATAAAAATGGAAATCCGAGAAATCGTGTGTCAAAGTTTTCGTGATGCTCGTATACCTGCTCGACGCTTGCTCACTATTTCGTCTCCTAGCTAGCCAGCGCTGTCGTTGCGTGATTATGAGGGAGAATAAAAAAAAAGTATCGTTGTCAAAGGGTCCATCCTTAGGCCCCTCATAAGCCTTTTACTACTATTGCTTTATGACCTTTTGCTCTGAAAACCTTCCAGTAGATGACGTAGGGTCAATTTTTCGAATCTCCACGTTCTGGTCGCCGGCGGTCGATACACCAGAGCGTTAGTTGCAAGGGGGCTGCTTGAATAAACGGATGGACGCAGGGGTATTGGCGATTTTTCCAATGATTCCTCATCCATTGTTCTTCCCTCGTCATACTGTTTTTCTTTTTCTATTCATCTAACTCATTTAGCAGCCCTGTTTCATAACTTTTGTAAGAATTTTGCTAAATGAAAAACGGACCCCGATTTTTTCCCCACCATCCCCCAACCTACTGCCATCTACTGGTCAATCGAAATTCACGGTAGTGTCATCTACCGTGGATCTCTCAAAAAAGGGTCTACCACCCCTTCTGAGTCATCGAGCCTGGCTCATAAGAGAGGTCTAATGGGGCCCCATAAAAAAACTACCCTCGAAATTAATCCGCTTACTACTGTCGATGTACTGTCGATCTTTCTACTTTGCCACTGTCGACAGTGCCAGGACAGTGGGTCAGCAATTTTTGTCGACAGTGACAAGGCAGCAAGTCAGATTTTGGTTAACTGGGCTGTATCTCCGGAAATAATCCGAATTTTGTTGTGAAATTTTGAAGACATATTCTTGGATAGTTTAGGAAGTGATTTACGCAAAAAAAAAATCGATTTTTTGAAGCCTCTAAAGCAGGCTCCCCCCTTAAGCAAAGATCGACTAGTACTTGACTAGTTCCCCATTGGCTGCACAAGTTCATTCCACCACCGAGTAATTCGTCAGGGTTGGATGATGATCAAACTACAATTAATTAATTTTTTTAGCATTACCGTCGCAAGATTTGTTATATCCATCTTATTCCCAGGCATCCAATCACCAGTCTCCGTTTTGCTATCCTCACTATTTGCAGCAACTTCCGTTAAAAAGTTCAGAAGGGCAAAGAGGGTTTCACGGTTGGCGATGGGAAGAAGTTGAATGAGATGTTGCAGAGCCTCCTGCTGCAGACGTCTATTTCGAATTTCTAATAATTAGAAAAAACAACCAACGTTAGTCATTATTTATGCATATGATTGTCTATGGGTCTTCAATATATTCGTTATTACTGCCTTGTGCTTACTCTGCGTGTGAACAAAGGCCTGATACAGGTCTCTGCAGAGCAAAGGATCTGGTAGATCTCGAAAATACTCTTTCAACAGTGTTGCTACATCATGGGGACACTGATCAGCGCTGATCTTAATTTCTCTTCCACAATCGAAATCTTCTCTTAGCTGAAAGCAAAATGAAATCAATATAAATGAATATTATTCGGTCGTGGAATTGTTCATCGTGTCGGGGTGATTTGAAATTAGAAAAAACAACATTTTTGTAAATTGGACTCAAAATTATTTTATTACTCGTGGTCTTGAATATTTTAATCGTTTAAAATATTGTAATATCGCTGTCGTAAATGCTACATTGTCAAATATTCCATCAGTTAAAAAACAAAAGTTTTATTACGGTCAAAATTTTAATCTTTGGAGTATTTCTCAAAATGCAAAAACCGTTTTCGTTTCTTTTGTATCCTATTTCTTTGGACTCAGGAAAATATTTCATTATTCGCGCTCATTTATTGTAATTGTCTCAAAATCCCAGCAAAATTTTTAATTATTTTACACCCTTATTACAGTCATCAACTGTCCTCTTCTTTCAAAATGTCGTTAAATTAATTAATTTAATTTAATTAATTCAATATATGATTACGGGTACTCGGATAGTTCAGACCCAGACACGTTCCAAACTTACGACGCCTTTTTTCTTCCCTCCTCCCTTCATCTCATATAGATAAACCAATGAACATGTTTTATGTACTTTTTTGGACTAATTAAAATTTAACAAATTTTTCTGACACAGTCCCCGCGGACTTTGAATATATAAATTGACACTTTTATCCACATTGACCAGTATTCAACTTTTTCTTGACAACGTAGAATACCGACTCTTTTTCCATGTATTTTCGCATAGTCGAATAATCCGATCGCGTCGGTCCTACTCAAACATATAATTCCCGTAATGTCAACTCCGTTCACAGTCCATTTTGAATTTATATTATATTATTCGAAAATTCATCAAGTATATATAAAGTGAAAAAATATATTAATTTGGAAAGTGAAGTGACTTGATGATATTATTTTTTTATTGAATTTTCCTTCTAGACTTTCCAACGGTTTGGGTGAGAACAATTAGTCTCACCAAACTAAACAAATGTAGTTAATAAATAATAGTAGCTGAGTAGATAATGTATCATTTCGCTGGACATAGGCCCTATTAACCTTTTCCATAGAACTTAATTTTCTAATTACATTGACTGTCTCTTCATACGTAATTAGTCATCTCTCCTTCATTTCTTCCAATTTCATTGGTAGTGTGCTTCCGATTGGATCCGTGCCAATTTTATTTAAAAAATAAAAAATTATATTCTCGCGATGTGATTGCCCAATGTTGCGACTACGAAACTGTTGATTCTATTTTTTTAATTTATCAAAATCGTATGAACGTATGACTTTGGACTCGATCTCTACAACCGACACTTATGTTCTACAGGATCACTAAAAGGGGATTTGTAATATTTATTATTATCATTATTTATTATTATTTATATTATTTATTATTATATTATTTATTATCATTATCTATTTATAGTAATGGAACCTCTGATGGTGGTTGTTGATACTGTCATTCTGTTACATTTCTTTTCTGCACATATTTAGTCTGTTATCTCTACAACACATAATTTTCTGGATTTGGATTCCACATTTTAACAAAAAGCCTTTTCCCGCAAAACTCATATTCGTCATAAAACGTACCCACAACGATCGGGTCGAATTTTTCCTTTTTTTTTATTTCTTCAGACCTCAATAAAAGGCCCAACATACTTTGCGTCTAGTTAACAGACCAGAGCATATTTTTCTGCTTTCCAATAGTTTTCGACCAATTAAACTATTTCTCTACCCTCTCCCTTACAAAGGACACCCTTCTTCCATCACTACCTAGTAATCTAAGGCGACAGAGTTTAAAAAAAATTTTTAAGTTAGTTACTAGTTAAAACTGTTTCGAGACAAGACCGTCGAACTTGTTCTCTTCCTAACCAATGTCCATTGTGTATTGATATGTGTAATTCCATAGAAGTTTAAATTCCACATTATTATCATTTTAAAAATAAATAAGTTTGAGTGCATCGCGTTTATTTTTTCAACTTATTCTTAAATTTAATCCGAAACAATTTCCTGCTTTCGGCTCACTATCCATTCGCAGCAGTTCAGGAGACATCGTTGCCGTACCTATTGATATATCCGAGATTTACAACCTCAGGGAGGAGTCCAGTAATTATTTATTATTTTTATTAAATTTATTGAGACTATCGCGGCAACTACCCTGAACACCATTCGTATTTAGTTTTTGAGATAGTCCAATTTTTCTGATTTGCCTAAAAAGAGTGTTTAGCAAGATAACGGTGCGAAAAATCCATTCGTCAACGATATGAACAATGAATAAGAACAATAAAAATGGAAATATCTACTTGACAATAAAATATTCGATATTAACGAACGGTTGCATCGCATTATTGTCCCATGAGATATTCCAATTTTTCTGATTTTTCCAAAAAAATTTGTTAACAGCCTACACTTTCGCAAAATTGTTGTATTAATTTTTTATACTAAACATTTGAGTTTGACATATGACTAAAACTAGGACTCACCTGTCTAACCCTCTTTTTCGATGGTGACACCCGGAATATACCCAGAGTTCTCAGACCTGTCGCTTCAAGATGTTTAATACATTGACGAACAATACTAGGTACTGCGTCCCACTCCCCTGGAGGGCCACTTCCTCCGCTGTCACTCAATTCGAGAACACCTGAATCGCTACCAGTCAACGCACTGCCCTTCAGTGACAAAGATTCAGAAGAGCCATCCTGAAGCAGAAAGAAGTATTTTTCTGTTATCCCTTTATCAGGTTCTCAACGGATGTTGCGTGATGACACACGCAGTTGATATTTTTTATATTATAAATTAATAATTGTAGAAAATAGCCATCCCGTCATCTCACTCACGTCTCGACGCACCATTCATTCCTTTCAATTTCCTATTCATTTATTGTTTGGCACGTCTCGGACCAAAAACGTATAATAACTTCTTCGAAACAGTTGTATAACCTCAATTAACAGAAATTCCCCGAACTTTCCCAAATACTCGAAATTTTCGTTTTTCTTCATAATTTTCAGTGGAAACTCCGCTTCAAATTGTTATTAGAAGAATATTTAATTGGCAAAATTATATTTTTCTCTCAGTACACCGAAATAAAGAGACCGTACGTGGTACGCGCTGAATTACTGTCAGCCCTCCAGGTGCCCATTTGAAATACTTAAAAAGGGCTAGAGTGGAGTGACCATTCGTAAATGTTCTATACCTTTGAAAATTCAATGGAGTTAACAGAGAGAGCGGAGGAAAAGGCAAATTTCGCTGCACAAAAATCAATCGAATCCAAAAATAACTGGATTTCACTCATGACCAAGACATCGTAAAAACCAGTGACATGGAAATCATTTCCCCAAAAATTACGAACGCAGCGGATGTCGCACCTCTTAGAGTGAAGAATAAAATTTTGGAAAATAGGGAGAAGAGCCGGCACGACGAGTGCCCATCCTGTTGTATTGATTTTCCCGACACACGTGTTCGATTATCTACGCTCGAAATACTCAGGGCTGGGGTAATCTAATGCTTGAGGTAAATTTTTCTTTTGTCTTCCAGATTTAACGACTGCGCTCCAAATCTGACGAGGGTTCGATATTCCCACAGGTGAAGATACACATTTTTCCGTGGAAAGTTTATTCTTGAACTAAGGAGCACTCACGAAGACCAGGAGGGCGGCTACTCCCCATCAAGGATTTATATTGTCCATTCCAAACCGCGGAGGATCACTTCAGGGTGAGTTATCACTTCAGTGCAAATCATGATTCGTATGTGTTGAATTTTGGTATTCCCCGAAGACAAAATTCACTCGTTCCAGAGTTTTATATTTTCGGATTAAGGAAAATGTTTTACAACTAAATTGTCGGAGGGAGAATGGGGGCTTCCCTTTGGGACTTTTTATTACTGAGCTTTTCCACAGGGTTTTCCCCAAAATACATCTGATGACCAGACATGGTCAAGACAAAATTTCTCTATACAGTATCAGGGGGTGCGAAATTTATTACCCTCTCTGAGAAGAGGTGAACCAGGGCCTCACTAGCAACTTGATTATTAGTCTCTTGTAAGATTTCGTAGTGAAGAGTGCCTTCTTAACTAGTAGAGTCCAAGTGTTACATTGAAGTTCAGTGTCTTAATTATTATTACAGTGTATTCTCATTTATATTGTTCCCCATATCCCAATAGTATCACATTGGAGTATCGTAACGACCCTACGTTTTCAGCAGATCAATAAACAATTCTATTTAATGATTAGAAGAAGGATTCTCCCTCTCTTTCTTTCTTTCTCTCTTTGCGTCGTTCTTTACTTAAACTGCTGGGTAACCCACCATAAAACACTTTAGTATTTTACCCCGCATAAGATCCGATGATATTTTCGTTTCTACTTTGACGTAACTAGTCAAGTTAGCTCATGGGGGTCACCTTGTACGTAAATTATTGATCGTTCAACCGTCCGGAAACCGCAACACAAAATTAGTCATTAGTCATTAGTTATCTTCATTTTCTTTTGTTTATTTTTTAAACCTGTTCTCTTTTTTTGACACATAAAAAATTGTAAATCCACAATCATACCTCAGGGAATATAAAATTCAATAAATTGTCAAGGGTACCTCAATTAATAATAAATTTCCAATTAAAACTAAAATTAAAAAGTCATCATAATTTTAGAAAAAAATCAATATATCTCATTAATAAATTTTTTTATACCCTTTCTTTTTATGTAAACGTCTGCAATAGGATGTAAATAGCCCATTATACTATTGACTAATAATATGCTTTAAAAAAATGTTAAACTATCATGACATGGACATGGGTTCGATTACTGGCGATGGTGACCGAAATTTATATTACTCTAATTTCACAGAGAAAATGATCACTTTTTGTAATGAGTCAGTAACGAAACGTTCTAGTGACGCAGGGTTTGTGTGTTGGCATGTGCAAGTGTTGAAATATCCATATGTTCAAATGTTTAACTATTGAATTGTTGATGTAATAAATATCAATGAAGAATTGGCTAGAAGAATTACCATGCTGTGTTGAACCGGTGTTATATTCGAAAAACATAAGACAATGGGGGAACTGACTTTTCAATACACGAATCAGTGATGATTAGTAGAAAGTACCATGAAGATGTAGAGCTTTCTCATTATTTCTGAAAGTTGCTTGCGTAGTCTCTATGACGTGCGCAAGAAATCCAATTCTCCTGGAGGTCCGTTACTCACAACGAGTCTCAAATTCGACACTTGCTTCGCCCAGTCAGATTACGATTTTCTGAGGCAATAATATGAAATAGGGTATGTCGTACGACGATGAACATATCATCTGTCGAGTATGATTGCCTTGTTTCCGCTCAGATTACACGAAAATGATATCGTTGAAGAAATTGGTTTGTTGATTTATAGAGGACTGTTGGGACCATGTGTGTGTGTGTGCACGGGATTATTTTATATATTCAGTATCGTGGCATTTGAAGCAATAGTTATTAAATTGTATAAAATTCCAAAGCTCATCTCCTAGAACATGTTGTAAAAGAAATGTTGGCTGCTTGCGTCCTTCACTTAGGCCACGCCATAAAGTCCCGATTGAACCCAAGGGTCAGGTGATACCATAACCTGACTATTAACTACTTTAGTTTGGGTTGGTTTATACAACCAAATAATAAGAAAATTTAAACTTAATGTGGGTCCCTCTTGCCAGAAGAAGTAGGCGAGACCCTGAATGGGTTTGTAAAATTAGTTTTGAGTTAGTTACATTCGAACATTCGAAGGAAGAAGTAGTCTCTTCTAATCTATTGTCCACTATACGAACTTGGTACAATAAATTTTATATCTCACAAGGGCAACATTCCCTTTATTATTTCAGGGTGCATCCGTCTAATTTGGCGTGCGCAGCATATACACGATTTCAACGAATGTGTGAAGGTTTCATGTCATATGCCTATACGCTTCTAAACTCAATTAATGTTCTAATTCATTTGATGTGCATAAGTATAATTAGTGACACGTCGAAACATTCTGTAAAAAATATTTGTGTAAAAATATCCAGAAGCGAAATCCTCGTCGCTGAAATATATTTTCTGGCAAAATATCCGCCACCAAAATATCCTTCAGTAAAATTTTTCGGAAATTACCTTTTAAATCGCTTCTGAACAAGGACTACTCTGAGAGTATGATATTATATAGGTACTTTTCCCTGCTAATTATTATTTTTCATTTTTTCGCTACTAAAACATCTTTTTTATAAATAACACGACCGAAGACAGGCCTAAGCCCACTGTAATTATAAAAATCGTAATTGAAAAGTTCAATATTAAATGAGTCCCGAATTCAAATTAGCCGCCTCAAATGACTGAACCAATGAGAAAGAAGCGTGACAGACTTTCGAGATATCGATTGCGTCATTAGTTGTGACATTTGGAGGAGAACATTTGATACATGCATTTATTCAGCTTTCGAGGTCGTGCCTGCAAACTGCAAGCACACGGAGCTTTTTTCTATGGCAGTCGCATTTTTCACTGCAACGAAACGTGTTCCTCTTGATAAGTGGTTTTTAGATACCTAATCATTCGTATCAATTCCTGCGCATTTACTCAGACAGTGTGATGAAAGTGAATTCTGGTATCAAACTGAAGATTCAGACTTTCTTAGCGTGACCCAGGATGCACCACGTGGAGGTAAAGTCTGCTCGCATCCCTTGCGCTAAAAAAAAGGAGAAAAAATAGGACAAACATCTGTGGAATGTTCTGCTTATGATGCAAGTGGAATCCAAAAAAAAAAACCAGAAAAGATATCCCTAAGATACATCTTAACTTTTCATTTTTTAATTTATTTCAGACATATTTTGATTTCAAATAAAAATTTCCGAAAAAAAGGACTTATTTTTATTAAATTATTCACCACATTCACAGTATTTTAAAATATAAATTGGTCAAAATCTCGCGGTCAAATGCCCAATGACCACAACCAATCATCTTTCACCACCGTAACAAGCGCTCACGATCGTTTTCGGGATCGTTACGATGGTCAGTACATCACCGAAATTAAACAGGATCAAACGTGTTTCGAAACGTGTTCTCGCTCGGAAATTCAACGGTAAAGCCATCGGAAATCATCGTAATAATCGGAAACCTCATCAGGAAAATTTAACAATACAACCCACTAAATAACTAATTAATATAATATTTTATCAACGAAGTTACCATACGTGTATGTTTAAATAAAATCAGGACTCTCACCTATACCACGTGTGAACCATTATCATTATTCCCGAACTTCAACACTTCCCAGTCCCATCTGCCACAATCATCCTTCCGGAACCTCATAATTTTTAACATAAATTAATATTTTAAATTAATTATTACATTTTTTAATTATATTTTCATTAATTATTAATATATTAAATTAATAAACCGACTGTAATGGTTGGGCGAGTGTGGTGTTGCTCCGGCGATCATCCAGGCTAAGCAGCGTTCCACTGGGATACTACTTGGATGGGTGACCGTTTAGGAACACCGTTCGCTCGCTCAAAAATTACTGTGCGGAAGGCACGGGTGTGGAGACCCAGTTGTACCCTTCGTGTCAGTGTGACGGAAGGGTACACTGGGACCCTGCACTATCGGCCGACTGTACGGTAGAGGTTTTCCATGGTTTCCCTCTACTCCTGTGCAAATGCAGTACAGTTGGGAAAAAGTCGGTCCCATGGCACCGCAGGGGAAGGGAAAAACAAAAGTGGAGGAAGAGAGGAGAAAGGCTAGGCGGGAGGAGATGTAAAACAGCGGAAATGCGTTGTAACATTAAAGGAAATAAACAAATAAAAAAAAAAAAAAAAAAAAATATTAAATTAATAATTTTTGTTTCCCCTCCAATACCGCCTCCCCCCCAATGTGGCTCCGCCCCTGGCCCCGCCAGGGGCGCTGCGCCCCCTGGAGCCCCGTTCGCCCGTAGAGAAAAGGGCAACGGGGATGATATCCGTGACCGGGGAGATTTTTTTTCCGCCGCCCAGAAATTCTTAAAGTGTTGCTTCTACCATTTATAATGCAGAGACTTATATTATAAGCCAAAACAAGATAACGATTTTCACCAATGGAATCATCAGACTGACGGTCACCTCTTTTCTATTTTCAGAGCCTTCTGCGGTTCTGTGACGCCACCCGGTAGTGGTCCATCCCTATAGTTATGACGGAATTAAAGGACACACCTTTCACAAATAGTTTCACCATTCGGCACCATCTGTGACATTTCACAACGTTCGTTTATTTTTCGTGTTTGCCTTGCACTTCTGTATTGATCCTAGAAATAAGTGGAAAATTTGAGACTCATGACTTATTCAAGAGCATTTCCTGCTCGTGTTTGTCCTCTCTGGTCTGTCCATTCATAAAACAGTAGACTATCCGTTCACAGCAGCGAACTATAATCTAGAGGAATTATTGCTGGATAAAAGCGAAAAAAGTCGTCTAAAATAGGCATTTGTTTATTTACAAAAGTTGATAGATCACTACTGACAAGTCGAAGTCACAATTTTTTTTTATTATCAAAGAAGTTACATTTTTAAACCAAAAATACAATAAAGGACGAAAAGAATCAATATAATAACTTCAAATTAATCCAGCTCGCCTGGATAATCATTAATTACGTCAATTAGAGATTAGACTCGGAAATTTTATCGATTTGATTAAATTGCCTTTACGATATTTAACTGAGAAAATAGCGCATATGACAAGTCAACGGTGAGAATATTGAATAGGTGTATGTGTGCAATATATGTATGTATGTGTGTGTGCAGGTGCATGTGTTCATGTGATCATGTGTTCATCCACATTATGTGATCATGCACCTACACACATATATATTTGCGGGTCACTGAACTTTTTTTCGCAGCATAAAATCATCCGGATAAAATCTCCCCTGCAAAAATCCCCCTCTCCCCTCTACAAATTATCCTGAGTTATAAGCCCCTAATAAAAAATTCTCCGGATATAATCACTCGATTAAAAATATTTCTTGTCAAAATTACACGTTTGAAAAGTTCGCTGACGAAGGCTCGTCATTTCGTTGTGAGCTTTGATTGCGTTATTTATTGTGCGTTTGGATATTCAAATGGGTATCATCGACGTGGGTAGCAAGTCGACGAAAAAGACGGAATGTGTGAGTATGATAAAAGGACTATTTTAATCTGTTTTGATAGCTGAAGCTACAGTTTGTGAATACCCGAGTGGAAATTATGTTAGACGAGCCTGAGATTTCATCAGATCAGATTCACCTGGCCACCACCAGATCAGGTCTGGTTCTGGTGGTGGCCAGGTTCAACTGATCAGGCGAGACTTGATGGAGATCTGTTTGACGGGATTAACTTCTGATCAAGTTCCGGTTGTCTAGCCTCATCAAATTCTGATCGGTTGGGCCTGATCAAATTCACATTTGTCTTATTGATCAAGTTCGGATCAGATCGGATTGATCAAGTCCGGAACGAGTGAAGGCGTTACAAGCCAGATCAAGATCTGATCCAGTACTCGAATTAGTACCTGATTATACATGAGGTCTGACTTGACCCGAACTTGATGGAGACCCGAGTTTAATGTCGGCTCGGGTATGGTATCAGTTCCTGGTCGGCTCTTTGATAATAAGTCTATTGTTCTAATTCACAAATGATACGTTTTTTATACTATTAATCCACAGCTATTTCATCTTGTTTTGGTGTCTTCAATAATAAATACTATTTTTCACGGTATCATCCGTTCTGTATTTTGAAAATTTTCTTTTTGGAAGATACTTCAAAAAATTTCTGTTTGACAGTTTTGTTTAAGGGATTTTAGCAGAAATTTACATTGAATTTGCATTTGGAAGAAGTTTTTGGGGGATTTTCTCCAAGAATTTCAGTTTGGAAGATTTTTTGGAAGAAAATTTTTATTTAGGTCACTTTTTTAGGAAACTTTGTCCTGGAAGATTTAGTCCGGAAGATTTCTGGACGGGGTAATAAGTCCTAAAATCATGTTTGAATGATTTTTTCTCCTTTTTTTTAAGCGCAAGGGGTGTGAGCAGACTTTACATCCACGTGATGCATCCTGGGTCACGGTAAAAAAGCCTAAATCTTCAGCTTGATACCAGAACTCATTTTCATCGCATTTGTGATGAGGTACCTGAAAACAACTCCTCCACTCGAATAAGTTTCATTGGATTGAAAAACGCAATTGCTATCAAAGAAAAAATCCTGTGCTTGCGCCTCCCAAGCGTGACCTTGAAAGCTGAAAAAAATGCATGCATCAAGTGTTCCCCGCGAAACCCTACAACTAATGTCACGAAACATTTCCTGTCACACTCAGGCGACGTTTAGGCGGATAGGAATAATTAAAAAAATTAATTTGCGCACCTGTCGGATCATAATTTCTCGATATTACACATCAAATTAAAAAAGGAAAGTAAAAAGCTCAGACGCTGCGTCAATTGAAAAACAAAGCATTCATCATTTTTTCTTCTCTCCAGATTAATAATTAATCACATTCCAATAGAATGTGTATCTCTGATGAGAAAACCATAACGACGAATGAAAACTAGGCAGTGGCTTGCTGGAATGTGGAAAGAGATGATTTATGGGAATGTATGATCGATGAAAGTTTTCCCTCATAGATTCTTCAGTTGAACACATTTAGCCGAGCAAATTTATTTATAGCTTCGGGTATATATGCTGTGATGACGTTGAATGAAAACCTATGGCATGTAAATCCATACCAATCAGTAAATACAGAAATATTATCGGTGCGAATATTACCAAAAAATATATCACATACGGAGTGTTCCGGCGCGGAATGTTAGTCGTGGCTATACATATTGTAGGATCAATGTAGGTGTCAAGTAATAAATGCGAAAGTAACGATTTAAAAAAAACTATAATAATAAGAAATATCAACTTGGTACAGTAATATTGAATGAAAGGTAAAAATATGCCGCGATTAAAATATGTCCCTTGTCTTCGGAAACTCAAAACGAACTAGTTAGTTCCCAATCAGAAAAAATTGGCCCCACTATCCAACGCAGCGTTCCACGCCAGACTAGATCGAGGAATAAAGCTCTCGAAAGTCGTGAGCCCCCCGGAGAGGGAGAAAGAAAATAAATTAATCTCTTCGAGAGTATTCTATGGACATTCCACCTCCGATTGGCGAACAGACTAAAGGCAGACCCGCGATGAACCACTTCAATATAGAGCTTAAGGGGTTATTCTCATGTGAACGCCTATATTTTACCACTTTTTCGGAATTTTTTTTTTATGCGACAACAAACTTCAATCATGTTGATTCTTCAATATATTTTTATTTGTTTTTTGAAATATACGAAAAAATTTTTTTATTACGTTTTTTACATTTTTAACATCTATTTTTTTAAAGTCAAAGTAGTCCCCAACAAAAAAAGGTAGTTCACTGGTCAAGGTGATAGCGGCTGTTCATGTTGTCTGACATAAAAAAATCGAATGGATTATTACTCAGTAGATCTGTGGCTATCGTCCCTACCAAATAAAATCAATTTCATTAAAAACAAAAGAAAATATCGAACTTCAAAAAAAAAATCACGAAAATCTCCTTCTTTTTCGTTACAAATCGTTTAAAAAAAATATGAAGATATTGTCGAAAATAAACAATTGTGGTAGGGACGATAACTATAAATGAGTAGAAGAACATATGTAAATTTTAAAGCAATCGGTTGAATACTTTTTCTTGTAGGACCTTGACCGTTTCAGAAAATGATGATTCGAGAAAAACGCGTTTAAAGTTTAAAGCCTGGTAGACAATCGCTTACGACACGTCGGTGACTATGAGCTGTAACTTATCAAATACTATGAATTTCGGTCTGAATTTTTCACAGCATGTTTTCAATAGGTTTTACTGTCAAAATATCAAAAAAAAAAAAAATCGATTTTTTGAAGTGCTCACATGAGAATAACCCCTTAACAAATCTTTTAGGGTAAATACGCGCAATAAAATCAGTTACCCGTCTAGGATTTTAGTCAACTTGGGTGGCGAACCTGGCGCCCACGTGTGGGGAAACCCCCAAATTCGTCTCCGCGCGGCCGGATTCGTCACCTTGAGAGGCTGAGCGAAAAGGCCTCCCCAAAACGTTGACATTTTTTAGTGGAGTACACGTGAGGTCCAGGAGGAGGTCCGAAAGGCATTAAGGGGGGAGCCTGCTTTAGAGGCTTCAAAAAATCGATTTTTTTTTTGCGTAAATCACGTCCTAAACTATCCAAGAATATGTCTCCAAAATTTCAGAACAAAATTCGGATTATTTCCGGAGATACAGACGAAATAGTGAGCAAGCGTTAAGCAGGTATACGAGCATCACGAAAACTTTGACACGCGATTCCTCGGATTTCCATTTTTATGATTTTTTCAAATTGATGGACAAGATAGGAAAAAAAGTAAACGTCCTATCAAAACGAATCAAAATGCGTTGAATTTGGAATTAAATTCTCTTCCAGGTAAATCTAACATATCTTAAGAAAGTTTACATTAATCCGGTTTTTAAATGATTTAAAGTAAATTTTTTTTTTCTAAAAATGCATTTTTTTCAATCTGCGAAAAATTGTTGAATCTTTCACTTTTTGTTGAATTTTCGTGGTTAACCTGGGAATTACACTATTGAAAATTAAAAATTTCTTTTGTTTTTTTGTTTCACATGAAAATTGCGACCTGCATCTTGTCCGACACACAGAAAGTGCACACTCGAGGCGCCTCCGTAAATTTCTTCAAACATGAAGAATATCTAATGTATAATAATAAAAAAATTTGAGAAGACTCTTCAAATATATAAGAATAAATCCTAAGAGTTTGATTTCAATCAGACATTTCTTTCCTTTCCAAAAAAATCCTTGAAAATATAGATTTTTTGAAGCCTCTAAAGCAGGCTCCGCCGTTAAGGGAGTCAGCGAGGAATCGACCCTTCAGATGACGAGGAGGGTTAGAGTTAGATCTCTCATGTAATCCCAATCTCTAGAATAGTTAAATATAGTGTAACTTCATTTTGAGTTCAGTGTATTTATTTACTCCATGCCAGTTGCATACCAATGTTATTTTATCCCTACACATATGACCTTCCCCCCCCCCGCCCCCCGATAAGGACATCAGCCACCTCGTGGCCTTTTGATCGCTCTAATTGCCGTTCGGAAGTCCCCTGAGAGGATTATCGCTAGATCTGTCGCGTTTTGCTCTTCTCATTAATTAAGCTGGCTTTGTTCAGTTTATTGTAGGGTTACTTTAAAAAGATAAAAACAGTTTATTTCTAAGAAAAAGGTACAAATGTTTTTAATACTATATTCGCTATTTTAACAGACTCTATATACTTTATAGACTCTTAAGAACACTCTCAAATACACGAAACAAAACGTCTAAGTCCACGTCTATCTTCTCAACACACGTCTAATGTCTATCGCTCCTCAGTAACGACTCTGACCCTGTACCTCTTCTCAACTCTGGACTGGGCCCTAATCACGTCACGTAGTCCTAGCATCCCTGGACAACGCTGGCTGCAACGATCTCCGCCTGTCACATCTGTGGGCCTCATAAACCCACAAAATATGACCCCCTAAGTACTTCTATGGTACAGGCTTGCATTCCTGCACCAATCTATGTCTATTTGCGGGGGTTCGCCGCAAATAGCACCTACGCTAAAACTACTATATGACTTATAGCTCTAGACTATCTAAATAAAATACGAAGAACATCTGTCGATAATACTTGACAGATTATTATTTTTACACTGGAGATTTCCCCATGATTATTCCCGATACTGCCGAATAGCACAGTTGGGAGAGCACCCGATGCATAATCGGAAGGTCCCGGGTTCAAACCCCGGTCTGGACTATCCATTTTTTCAGTAATTTTTCTTGCAAAAATCATATGGAGAATTATCCTGTTCCCCTTCCTACCTCATCCAAAATCCTATCCAAAGATTTCCTTTGACGTCACAAGAAATGTGGAACGCTATATAAACTTCCCGTCTTGATGATAAAAATTATAATTCCAGTTTTTCATTTAATTCGTCATGTCAGTGACATTCGAACGTGTGTCTGAAAATAAATTGACTCTTTGATCGACGTGCACGTGCAATAAAAAATTCTCTTGACCCTCTCAACATCTCACGAAACATAATCGAAGTCCATCTCACCAATCTCTCAAACCTATCTCCAAAAATTCCGCTCCTAACACATGTGTACTATTCATTGACGCGGGAAACTACCGCGGAACTGTCTTCATCTTCTTTGGCGCACGGGGCCTTTGTCGTGATTTCATTTCATGGTCCCCCGTCGGCCATATCTCTATCATATTGAATTTCCACAGGTTTCTACGGCGTCATTGATAAGGTTTTGGTGAACCGAGCATTCCGTAGGTTTCATTTCTTTTTTTATTGATTATACGTTCATTCTTTTTAGAATTGGCTGAATTTCAGGAGAAACCGTATGACCGGCTACGAAGGTAGATCATATTTCTTTGGATATATACGTGGATTTGGCAGGTCTGCACTCAACGAATATAATCGGAGCAAGACAGAACAGGCGGATTGGAAAATAAATAGCCGCATGAGTATTTTTCAGTTCGAGTATTAGCATTGGCAGGTCAGTTACGTGAAAAGTAGAATAGAAGCATTTCTGGCCGTGACTTTGCGGAATTTTTCATCAATCTTTTCAAACATATTCAGTCAAATATTATAGTAACCATCTAACAAATTTTTTACAAAATGTATAATTATATAACTGACGAACTCGCGAACATATTATGAAGAAAAATAAAATTCTTCAGCTCCAACTATGTATATCTGTACATTGTGATGAGGCAGGATTTGTGCTCCTCCCCCGTGTATCGCAGGCTGGTTGGCCTTACCCCCTCCCTTGAAACTATAAAAAAAAGGCCTAAGGATTTTTATGTTAAAGAAAAAATTATAAAAGGAACATTAATTTTGATTAAACTTTCAGTTATAGTTAAATTTCCCCAGAGTTTGTGTTCTGTCGCAGAGTTAGTCTCTCTCTCTCTCATTAAATTTATTCTCCTGAAAAATATACTACATTCACACTTTCCAAATATTAATAGTTGAAACTTTTCCCAGAATTTTAATTTCTTGACCAAATTGTTTTATTTCGGATTTCGCTAAATTGCAGAAATTTCTTGTTCCTTTTATTAAAAAAAGAATTTTTCCCCTTGAAATCTTTCTGACGCGATTTTATTACCGTTAAAATATCTCGCCAAAAATTTTATTGCGGTCGGACTTTTCCGAAATTTTAATCGCGACACTCCAAATGATTGTCCCGTTTTGAGTTGGTCCATAAAACTCCTACACACATGCTACTACACCAATCTACACGGTTGTAAAAATTCTCTATCGGTGCGTCAGTTTCTCAACGCATCAGTCTCTCAGTGCGTCTATGCCTCAGCGCATCAGTCTCTGTGTCTCCGTGCCTCGCGTAAATTTTTGCTTTATTTTGTGTAAAATTCAAAATTACTCGCCTTTCAAATACGTTGGTGCTGCATTTTTCTTATTGTTTGCGATCTTTTTTAAATTTCAATATTTCAACCTCATAATTAAAGGTGTATTATCTATCCGATAAAGTGTTGACAATAGATTAAACATATTAACAATTATTTTGACATTTTTCAATCACCTCCGCATTAACTCGACAGTTTGCGAGTGAACAGTTTGTATTTCTTATCCCCATTGAAAATAATCCATTTACAGGCCTTCCCTTTCAATATGTTAATATTCCCTTCCCTTTCAATACTTTAATATTAATAAAAAAAAAAAAAAAAAAAAAAGTAGGAAAAATTCTTCTACTATTGGCAACTCGGTCGAGACAAATTGATTGTTAGCGAATTTCTCAAGACGAAGGTCACAACCTACATGTATGTGGCATGTTTATCAGCTTTCAGCAACGCTAAATAAATAAAACAAAAAAAGAAGCATTTTTGGTCGTGATTTTTCATTGTTCAATGTTTCCCAACATATTCCAACATATTCTAAATATTATTCATCCCCCATGAACACTCCGACAATTATGTGTAACAGCCTTCGGGTCTCCTTTGGCGTTCCACCCGGTTGCGGATTTAAGATGGTACCATATTTACATTTCTATAAAACAAAGGTGCAATGTGGGAAATCGAGGAAGCCATGTAGGAAATTCATAGCGGTACTGACCGTTATTCTATTAGCAACTGCCTGCTCGTCTCGGTCTCACTCACATTAGACTTGTATGTGATTGCACAGCAAAATATTCCCGGCTGGGCTGAGGCAAAAATTTTTTCTTTATAATTCCAGTTCTCCTTCCAGGTAGAAATATGAGTTGAGTTTGCAAGATTGAACAGTGGGGCTGGGTAGGTCTTGTCAGTATAGCACATGACAGGTTGTTGCAAATCGGTGTCTTCCCCATATATGCAATGTCTACTGGGATGTATCGTTGGCTGTATTATTTTTGCGGTGGCTGACCCTCTCCATTTAATTGTCCTATTCCTGCGGTATTAAGTCCCTGTTTTGAAGGACAATTTCGACGGGATTTTTCCGGAGAAATTCCCCACTTTTTTTACTCTTTTCCCCGGATGCATCATTTCAGCCCGAGCAAGCGGTTCTTGCATACCCACTATAAACCCTAGTAGTTTCCCAAAACCTTACTGCTGTCATCCGGATGTTCCATCCACAATCTCCTCTCCAATCATTTTATTACTAAAATCCGCACATTTTCCAATCCCTCACGTTCCCACCTTAATTGCACTCTTCCGTGCAAATCCCTCATAAAGTTCCTCAAAAGACTTTACCGAATACCTCAGTACCTGGTCTTTCTCATTTCTCCCTACCTCTCAAGTTCAGCCCTCAAAGGACATTCTTTTCCTTAATTTCGACCAATCAAAGATCTTGAGTCTTTCCCCTTCCAGTTCCTCCACTCCTCCAACTTACTGGCTAAGTACTTTGTAAAATGCAGTTTTCGATACAGAAGAGATAGAACAGTTTTACCCCTCGAATTGAATTAGTCAGCGAGAATTGAAGTTTGTACTAGTAGACTCGAAATCAAGATTTTTCAAAGAGAAATTACTTTTACTTTTTGGAATCCAACACGGTGAACACGTGTGTACCACTCGCCCTTCACGCGCACCTAGACGGTTTCCCCTTTTTTTATCCATCGGCACTTCTCCTCGGTACCCTCCCTAGCAGATGACAATTAGAGAATTCCCTTTCCCTCTTCTCTCATTTGTTCGAGAGAAAAAGGGAAGCTGACTTCTCCCAAAAATTTTAGAGTTCAGTTCACACCCACGAGTCGTAGCATTCACACCACGAAACATTAGCAAGTTCTAGTCAAGTTGTCAAGTCAATCAAATATACATATTGAAGACTAAGGATATTTTGTAAGACTAGTGTATATTAGAATAAGTTCTTGTGTTATTAAACAGTGGTTAAAGTGACTCAACGCATTATTCATTCAACGGACACCCTGCAGACATCTTTATCACCAAAATCCCCAAACTAGCCAAGTGAAAATACGGTAACTTGACAGTTCTCGTGTCCTTGTAGTGAGACTATCAAAGGTCATATCGTACTTTACAAACCCGATAAGTTCCAGCAGAACTGCGCTACGGAACGAGACAAAGACTTTACGACTTTTGTACGCGTTGAAGTCGAGGGCCCATTCATTCGTGAAATCACTGTGTCACTTCGGGCTGAAATCATGTTTGAAATCACATGAAATCTCATGAAATCAGTGAAATGCCATGCAATCAGTGAAATCGCATGAACTATAACACCAAAAAATAAATAGGAAATCGTCCGCAGATAAGACAAAAAAAATTCGAATGTATTAAATAGGTGAAATATACACGGAATATTTTCAATGAATTCAACGTGTTTTGCATCGAGGTGTTAACCAACCTTTGTTTTCAACTCCGGACGCTTTTTCTACGGGGGAAAAAACAAATACACAACGCGAGAGGATCGACTCATGAAATTCTCACATATAATACCACAAGTGGTTCAAAATTATCGAATATTTCCCGATAGATTCGTTGCAAACAAATGAAGTCGTCAAGTTTTTCAGGAAAAATCACTCGTGCTTCGCACTCGTGATTTTTTAGCCTGAAAAACTTGACTCCTTCATTTGTTTGCAGGGAACCTAGAGGGAAATATTCTATAATTTTGAAGCTCGAGTGGTATTCAGGGGATTATTTTTCCCACCCAAATTTCAGCCAATAGAATTGCACCATTTGTTGATATTTTGTATAGCCTACCTCGAATATCAGCGATAATTTTTTGAATATTTTGGTAAACAAACGACACTTAACCAAA
Source organism: Diachasmimorpha longicaudata (assembly GCF_034640455.1). Taxonomy (NCBI): domain Eukaryota; kingdom Metazoa; phylum Arthropoda; class Insecta; order Hymenoptera; family Braconidae; genus Diachasmimorpha; species Diachasmimorpha longicaudata. The sequence continues at coordinate 1,858,159 of NC_087240.1, forward strand.
TAAACCTCTTTTCATGTCATGGCACAATTCTCTTGGCCGAAATTTGGATAGGAAAAATAATCCCCTGAATACCACTCGAGCTTCAAAATTATAGAATATTTCCCTCTAGGTTCCCTGCATAGAAATGAAGTCGTCAAGTTTTTCAGGAAAAATCACTCGTGCTTCGCACTCGTGATTTTTTAGCCTGAAAAACTTGACTCCTTCATTTGTTTGCAACGAATCTATCGGGAAATATGCGATAATTTTGAACCACTTGTGGTATTATATGTGATTATTTTTCCTATCCAAATTTCGGCCAAGGGAATTGTGCCATGACATGAAAAGAGGTTTATTTGGTTAAGTGTCGTTTGTTTACCAAAATATTCAAAAAATAATCGCTGATATTCGAGGTAGGCTATACAAAATATCAACAAATGGTGCAATTCTATTGGCTGAAATTTGGGTGGGAAAAATAATCCCCCAAATCGACGTTGCACGCGTTTGAACTGGTAATTTCGACCACACGCGAAGTAGTACAGTTATTAACGAAACGTCGTTAAATCATTTAAAATCGTGAAATCACCGGAAAAAAATCCCTGGCAATCACATGAAATCAACGATTTCAAGAAATCATTGAAATCATCTCGAAATCAGATGAAATCAGCAATCACTGTGTCATCGAATTTTTGAATGAATGGCCCCTCGGTTGAAGTCCTATTCAGGTCTGACCCATGAAGACTTAACCGTCTCTTAAAAAATACATTGATTGTTTATATTTCATCACTTGTTTAGCATAATCCAATTATGCTCGAAAATGTCCCGCTGACAATGTTGTACGTCCACATATTCAACAATAACATTTTTTTCTGCAGATATTTCGCCAAGATATTGTGACACTGATATTATTCTGCCCGATATTATGGCATAGAACTCATAACTATGGTTTTTAGGGAGTAAATATTGACTTACCTCGTCAGTTTTGGAGGCTGCGGTGGGCGTTTCAATGAGACTAGTAAAACTCGCACGACTACCGTGTCTGCTACTCCTAGATAAGCAGCCAATGTCAACGACTTCACCAGATGCAATCCTTGCCAGCCGGTCATTCTCGAGGCATTGTGATATTGGAATCCCGAAAACGAGGCCACCAGTGGAGTCTGCACAGGTCAATATCAGATAATACAATGCGAGTGACGTAGATGGTTCGTTGATGTGGAGCATCCGACGTATGTCAGAGGGAGGAAGGGGAATGAGCTTTTGTTTATTATTTCACTGATTTGGAATGTCATTCTTCATGCCGTCAATGGATTTGCATATGTGTTAATTCTCATATGATAACCCAAAACAGAAACAATTAAGTGTAAAATGAAAAAAAATATGTGCGTGAAATTCATGCACGACAGAAGTGAAACTTCTGAGCCATAGACTGTTCAAAAATTTTGTCTGATTTTTTTGTGATTATTTTTCCCACCCAAATTTCAGCCAATAGAATTGCACCATTTGTTGATATATTGTATAGCCTACCTCGAATATCAGCGATTATTTTTCCCACCCAAATCTCGGCCAATAGGATTGCACCATTCGACGTTATTTTGTATAGCCAACACGGTATTTCAGCGGAAATTCTTGGAAATTTCACTGGAAATTTTGCATGTTGATATATATAAAAAAAAACAAATGTTGAAGTAACCCTCAATTGTATCTGACAGATTAAATGGCAATTCGTTGAAAATTATGTCTCATGGTGCAATTCTATCGGCCAAGATTTGGACGCAAAAAATAATCCCCCGAATACCACTCGAACTTCGAAATTATCTGATATTTCCCTCAAGGTTCCCTGCAAACAAATAAGCTCGTCAAGTTTTCCAGAAAAATCACTCGCGCTTCGCGCTCGTGATTTTTAAACTGGAAAACTTGACACGTTCATTTGTTTGCAACGAACCTATCGGGAAATATCCGATAATTTCGGAGCTCTTGTGGTATTACATGCGATAATTTTTTGATAATTTTGATAAACAAACGACACCTAACCAAATAAACCTCTTTTCATGTCATGGCACAATTCTCTTGGCCGAAATTTGGATAGGAAAAATAATCCCCTGAATACCACTCGAGCTTCAAAATTATAGAATATTTCCCTCTAGGTTCCCTGCATACAAATGAAGTCGTCAAGTTTTTCAGGAAAAATCACTCGTGCTTCGCACTCGTGATTTTTTAGCCTGAAAAACTTGACTCCTTCATTTGTTTGCAACGAATCTATCGGGAAATATTCGATAATTTTGAACCACTTGTGGTATTATATGTGAATATTTTGTGATAATTTTCGTAAATTTTTATTGAGCCACACAAGAAGATTTCAGAACATTTTGTCATTGAAAATTCGGGATCTCGTGGAGAAACCAAATAGAATAGTCAATTTCGGTTTCATATTTCCCTGAAAATGAACAGAAAACAAGGAAATTGCTGTCAATGCATTTTTGCATTCAAGGAACAGTGACACCAAACCCCATTTTGGATAAAAAATCAGGAAATTTACGATTTCATTGAAAAATCGAGGGAATTGGTCTCCAATATTTATATTAGAGTATCTATTTAAATAAATTACGAAATTCTCATTTTTGTACCGCTTAAAATTCAGGAATCTTACTGAAGAATAAGTTAGACCGGAGATTTCATGATTTTTAAATGTGTACAAAACATTTGATGCCACTGGATTGGTAATTCCCAGTGAACTGTCCCGATATTAATAAAAAGGTTTTATTCGTATTGTTCATCATATTAACAAAATAAGCCATATTCCTACTCCGAGTCTATCACGTTTTCGTTTCTCTCCCATGTCCCTTTCCGTCTGACTGCCCCACCACGCGCGCCATCCCCTCCCTTTTCCTGTCGCTTTTTCGTTACATACGATATTGGAATTACAGCCCAAAGAGCGCAAAGAAGTTTCACTTCAAAAATAGTATTTTATTCTCATTTTTGACTTTCAATATGATCGAAATTGGATATTTTCGTGAAGGTTTTTGAGTTGGACTTAACTGTTTTTAACTGTTTTTTTTTCTGTAAATTAGTAAAAATAAATGAATTTTTCTATAGTTTAACTGTTAACGTTACACTTGCTCCTGCAGTCGTTCAGATATAAATTATAAACTTGGTATATTTTTCATCATTTGCATCTGTAAATTTGTTTGTCGTAGAAGATCGCGTACTCTTCGATTTTCAGCTCCTTTTTTCGAAAAATTCAAAGCTCGGATCGCGCAACACGAAATAATTGATGATATTTTATCAACAGTTCTTTCGTAGTTGTCCCCCTGGACGAAATAGACGGCTTCCTGAGCGACAACAATAGATATGAAACTTTTGTTAAGAAGACGAAAACTGTTGCTGCTTGTCAGTTATCGTTGGCTCAAGTGTCAGTTATCATTCGCGAGTGTTCCTGCAATTTCTATCGATTCAACCTACTTTCGATAGACCGCTCCCTAACAATCACAGAGCGAACCACTGAAATTCGAAACCACGACAATACTCTTCAGGATATGGTTGTTTCCCACGGCATTCTGTTGTGTGGCTGTGTTCTATAAGAGTATCAATAACGTAGAGTCTAGATCTGGAACTGTATGTAAACGATTGGCGACAGTGGAGACCCTTATATTTTGTGATCTCTATTTTCTTTACTCTTATACATTTCTAATCTTTATTTATCTGACCCTTCTATTATTCTTTATTTTCAACGAAATTCGTCGCAAGTTCATCTAAGAATTTGCAACTGGCTATCGCCTGAGGGCTTTCAGCCAAGTATTTACATATTATATACCTGATAGCTGATGTAAGAACGAAAAAAATTTTATTCACTTTTACTGAGTGAGACGAAGAAAGCAACGATGGTTTTTACAAGATTACGTATGTACTATCGGCATTGTTTATGTAGCTGTTAGTTTTGAGGAAATATATTCGTAAGAGCTTAGTGGTTTGATTTTAGAGTAGGATTAAGAATCGTGGGATAAAGTTCTGCCAAGTATAGCTATTGTTGAGTCGTGATATCAAGTTTTTCTTGCTTTTTGTCTTATTAGAGTTATAAAATTCATTACTGGAACATCTGTCCCTTAATTTTCCCCACTTATTTCCTGTCATTTGCGCTAAACGCCATATTTTTACTTTTTGAATGTATTCTCATAAAATCTGTTAGGGGTTGAGGATTGCAATTAACTTTGAATTTTCTAGAGTTGTAAATTCTAGAATTCTACTCTGTAGAAACAATCTCAACTCTAACTCCTGCATGCCGAATCGGTTCTTTATGCAGTTGATTCAGTTTTTTAGTAGTTATTGAATTGAATGTTTAATGGATCTTGACGAATGTGTGGAAAGGATGTGACGGGTGAATTCCGGGAGACTTGGAAAAAATCGGGTGGAACACTTTTGTCTTTTTTACTTTCCCTTTATTCACTAGAGGTATTTAGACAGAACCGTGAAGGATGCGGTGATACTGAACAACTTTGAAAAATGTCCGGCTTATATGCTATTGGGCGCAGGTATTTGGGAAGTAACCATCATTGGAGGAGAGCGGATAGGAGGCTGGCCGATTGGAGTGGGAACAGGACAACTAGGGTTTTGGTAGGACCTCCTAGAGTGAGACCAGGGAAGCAGGTAGAGGTATCTGCAGGAAAGCAGGAGCAGGTAGAGGTGTTTCTCCAGGTTGGGGACTGACAACTGGGGATTCCCCTGGAGATTTGGAGAATTTGAGGATAATGAGAAAATAAAACGATTGAGAGAGCAGACGTTAAGGATTAAAATTACAATAAAGCAGAATTTGGGTGTCAATAAAAATCAAATGAATTCCGTTAATCCGGAAAAATAGAAATAACTGGCGATACCATCTTTTTTGTATATTCTGCGTATTCCATACGCAACAAAATCATCTCTACTACATTAAAATTCCTAATCCCATGTCATTATATCCCTAGTCCCCATGACCACCATCAGCGTCCCAGGGGATCTTGACCCTACCTGAACTTTATGAGTCCCAATATTGATAGTGTTATACTTATAGAACTTAGTTAATCCGGGAATTCCCCAATTTTACAATACCAAGCCCATCACAGCGTTTCTTGGTAGATATAAAAGCTGCGACTTGCTCATTTTTAGTTAGTTACAATCAACTGTGCAACCGTTCAATACAGTCCACTATATCACTGTATAAACCAAATACATTCTTTATTAACGTTAAAAAGTGTTGTGTTTTCGAGTCTTTTATCAATCCATTTCAATATCCGAACAAGGTTCACAACGGCGTTCGGAAGTATCTTTCAAACGATACAGCTATAAGATTATATTCTAGGGGTAGAAATAGGTGATACTTATGAGGGAAACCCCGCAAGTAGACGTGGATGCGAGCCTGTGCAATAGAAGTACCGAGACAGTCATATTTTGGGGGTTTATGAGAGGATCAGACAAGTGACAGGAGAAAATCGTTTCCAGCCAGCGAGGTCCACAGACGCTAGGATCACGTGACGCTGCTAGGGCCTACTTCAGAGTTCAGAGAAGAGAGTTAGAGTATAGGCGGGGTGTGGAGAGAGTGCCACCCTAAGCGTCTTGTAAGAATAGCGTATTTTTTCACTTAGAATCAAGTGTAGTTATAGTAATAAGTTCTAGTGTTTAGCAGTGTATAGTGATATTAATAAATATATATCTGTTAAACGTTTGTGTCTTTGCGACAAACCTCCCTTGATCCACATATCCCATACGTGTGTGCTTAGATGGTACAATATGAAGGGATGAGATTTTTTGTTGTAGATGGTTGGGGATGGAAGATCTCCACCAGGATGAACAAGGCCTCCCCAGGAGTCAGATCATATTTTCAAGTCTGATGGCGTTGAGATTTGCTATTGAGGTATCCTGAGGGTATTGGTTATGAGTCTGGATCCTAGGAGTGGGCTTGTGGCAGAGGTTTCGAATATGATCCAGTTTGTTAAGAGCAAAATTAATTGTCAGTTTGTGGAGTCTGCATGAAATAGTATAAAAATCCATACTTTGTAAAAATGAAGTCAGTCTATTTTGAACTCTTAGTCTATCTACCCAAGTGTAGCCTCACGTTATTAACAACGCAGAACTACTTGTCAATAATAAAACATATTTTGGCCTTAACCGAAGTGCTGTAGATGTTTGTCGGATTAACTTGAACTCAACATTTTAGTTGAAGAATTGAAATATGTCACTGTTTGATCGTATATATAAAATGTTATTTATGACTATTGGAAATTGGATAATTGTTAAATGATTAGACGTGTGAATCCCGTTTTATTCTTTTATATTATACGCTGGAAAGGCACCACCGATCTGGTCTGTTTCCTTAGAGAAACTAAAGGGCTACAACCCCCTAGACTTGACGTCTCTCATCAACAATGGTCCCACTCATGCACCTCTGTATACATTCAAGAAAACAGAGCATACACATCACCCCCAACTTCCTCGAATTTTCTCTCCTAAAAATGTTTTTCCAATCTCAAGTGGAAACACCAGAATAAGAGAAATACTAATCGTACAAAGACCTATTCATTCCATCTCTAAATTAATTTTTGATAAACATTCGAAATGTAAACTCCAATAAAGACAACAGTGGAAAAATTTTCGTTTCCAAAGTTTCTCCAGAATTTCCCAGAACAATTAAAATTTCCTCCACGTCATACATAATGAGCAGCTTCAATCTCTTATTAGTCGACTTGAAGCGCGTACAAGTCGTCAAAACATAAAATTTGTCTGCCGAAAAAACCTTGAGAACTCGTTCACACGGAAAAAATTATTTGTCCCTTAAATTTTGCCCAAATTCTTGTGACAGATGACAGCAATAAAATTTACATGGACGTCACCTTCCCGAGAATTTATCTGGACCCCGTTTTTTTGCCACCCCGAGCCACGATGATGGGCCCAACTTCGTCATCTGCAACTGGCAGATTCCTCAATGGTTTTCACGCTCTCTAATAATTTTTCCTCCAATCAGAAAAGTTTCCTTTCCCTGTCTTTGTACAACGGAACAAACTTCATTGCACCCACTCTTCACTTTTTGGACATTGAGAGTTCTTAGGAAATATTTTTATTCAAGTAGTACGAAAGAAGATTCTAACGAGCTAACCTCGAGATCCAACCCTCTGTTCTGATCTCGAATTACAGAACTATCCGAAATTTTATAAAAATGCAAAGTGCAACAGTTATCACAGTAAACATTAGTTTGTGTATTCATGGGCGAATTAATTTACCTAAATTTTGTTATCAATAGTTTTTGTGAAGTTAAACGAAAGATTTATTAAATATATAGTGTGTTTTTTAGTGAATTGTGGTTAATCATTAAAATCCCTTTTATTAAAACCTTCCTATGTCACTGCTTTCGGGTCACTCGTCGTTAGCAGTAGTACCGGAGAAGAAATTGGCGTACGAAGCACTATACTTGGACCTTACAAACCAAGGAAGAGTCGACTTTAAATTATTCGGCTATCGCGTCCCTTACCCCGTACAGTCACATGTTATGTTAGAAGACACCATCTAACGTTTATGTTTAATCAACTCTGTGATCCAACCGTTTGATTCTTCATCTAAGACCATATAACCGGGGGTTAATTATTTCTCTTCAACACCATCGATAGAACATTCGAAATATAGAAGTAGAATTAATATAGTCGACAATTTTACGGCTCGAGAGGGTCCGGTCGACTGCGCTTGCGTCAAAGCATCGATTTTCCTTGGAACCCCCACTCTGGTGTGAGCCAGCGGGCCCAAGTGGGGTGCGAGGATGGATGGGCACTCTTAGCTAAGTTGTGAAGAAAGAAGGATAATTAAAAAAAGGGCGACGAGAAGCTGTTCCGAACCGGTATCCTCGAATATATTACTGTGGAATGTGTGAAATCAATAAAGAATGAATGAGTGAGTGCTTTGTTATATCGGATATTTGTGCACGTGTGAAAGAACATGACTCTAGTGGACATTAAGGTTTGTTTAGACGTTAAGATTTTAAGGTAATTTATGTGTTTTGTTTAATATAAGGAATGCAAGGAAAAGGAGACGTGTGTGTCGAGTATGACAGGTTTGTTATAGTTATGTTTCGAGTTCTAAGGATTTTTTCTAGTATAATGGTGAGTGTTGTCCGGCCATGTGGGGTTACTCATGGGACAGACCCTGCATTGTTGAAGGACTCAGGGAAGAAAACGCGTAATGAAAGAAAGGGACAGAAGACAGTACATTTTCGGGTGTGAGCTGCGGAATGAGTTTAGTTTAAGTTGTGACTTGACCGCGGACGCGTGAGGATACTCTCCTCATCCTCCTAATATAATTTTGACTGTACAATATTCTGTAACCTTCGTAAAATAAACTAATCATAATCCTTTCATTTGTTATTGATCCTACATTACAATCGTATTTTAAGTCGAAACTAGGATTAAGTCGTAGGGGAACTACCTAGATTTTAGAAAAATAAAATCCTTTGATCGTCACCATTGTAAGTAGAGCAAAATTAGTATCTCTGCCTTAATTCTCTTTATTTCTCCATCTCTCGACACTTGGGTCTCTCCATCTTCCACTTCCTGAGGATTAAACTAGTCGTTTACTAATTTGTCGATAAAATTAGCTGGCGCCCAAAATAAGAGGTAAATGTAGATTTAATTAAAGTTTATGAACCCTGACAGCCCTTGACCCAGGTCGCGTCAGGTGTCGGCAATTATTATTAATTATTGAAGCATCGTAAATTTTTCTATAATGAATGTGGGGAAATACGTTCATAATTTAGTTTAGAATAAGTTTATAGTATGTTAGGATTAGAACGAATAGTAATTTGTTTGTAGTTGCTGGAGTAGTTCGTTTATGATGGGTCCGAGAACTCGAGCATAGACGAGCAATTCAAGGATATTGCGGGTCGGAAGACCCAGGTCAGAGGCGACTATGGGGATTTCCTCATTGACGTCGCACGAGAGATGGTCACGACAACCCACGCCGTTGACGTTAGAAGGAAAGAGCTTGGGACTTTTACTGAGGCCCCTTATGACGTAGGGCGTTGGGGTGACCAAAATTAGGGGTAGTCTAAGGGACTACCTATAAGAGCAAGTAGTTTGCATTCTAGAGACAGAGTTGACTAGAGTTAGAGTTAAGCAGAGGCTACAGAGTTAAGAGTATATAATATTCGACGCTAATTTGTAAGGAATGGTGGTGTACTTTTTAATAAACTTGTATGCATAATTAATAAATGTGTTGGTGTAGAAGTGTCATTTATAACTGAAAATCCTTTACCGATTATCCCCACATTATTGGCGAAGCATTATTGGCAGCACAAGGTATTTTATTCAAGTTACTTATTTGGAAAAGATGATGAAGGATATCCTGGCTGACTATATTATATAAGGGTGGAGAATCTTGGAGGGTGTCTTGCTAGAGGAAAAGCTATTTTTTATTTTGATGGACAGGCGAAGGTTTAACATGAATTTTTCGATGATGTTTATGAAGTATGTGAGACGGTTGAATTGCTGGAGCTTAAAAAGCAATATCAGAGCCTTTATATCAGATACAATCGAAGGCTTTTATGATGTTTGAGAATGGACGTAAGGGTAGGTTTTCAAGTTATTGTTCCCAAGTTTGTAGGTTCGATGCGACGATAATAGGGAGGCATGACATGGATTTTTGTTTGCTTAATGGGGGAAGATCCACTAGAGAGCTTTGTCAACTATAAGAATACCGTATTGATTACAAAATTACTTAGGAGCGTCACTCTCCGCTGTGACTTGCCCCTAACAAAAGTTTCAAGCTTCACCCACATCATGTGATTTCCGCTTTCGTAAAACTCAAAATTCCCAGCCTTTTCATGCCGTCACTGCCAGTTTTTTTATCTGAAATTCCCTTTGCATATCTACCCCTACTGTCTGCCTAGGGGACATATCATCTTCATTTCTATGATTTAATAGAGTTGTAGAACCCAAAAGGCAAGAAAATGAAATAGATTTTGGAAAACTACAACCTCCAACAACCAGACTCCTCCTGATTTTTAGTAATGCATTTAAAAATATAATTAGGTGTGTGAATAAGTCTTTCCCGTTTTTTGTAAGAGATGCCGCCACCAATACTGTGCGAGTATTCAATGGTTACATATGTCATAATCAAAGCTTATTCATCTGTCAACAATTCCACACTAACACATTAGTTGAAATTTTTTCGCATCATAAATTTTTAATGTCGTGAAAATGTCGAAATTTGAGCCGAGCCGACGTCATTTGCGGGAAGTTTCACTTTATTGGTTCAATTTGAAGAAATCTGCTGCCGAGGCGCATCGATTGCTTCAGGAAGCTTATGGAGAAGGTTGTGTCGATGATTCAAGTGTTCGCGGATGGTTTCGACGCTTCAAAAGTGGTGATTTCGACGTGGAAGACAAGGAGCGTTCCGGGCGGCCGCAAATCTTTGAAGATCAAGAATTGGCGACTTTGCTTGATGAAGATTCGTGTCAAACGCAAGAAGACGATGGCCAATACTTTCAATAATTCATTTGTAACCATTTTTTCACAATAAAGGCTCAAAATTTGAAAAAAAAACGGGAAAGACTTATTCACACTCCTAATATGTTTCGTAAGGTTCGTCAGTGGGTCCGGAACCTCAAAGCTATCAGTTAATTTCTCAAGAACTGTGACTCAAAAATTTAATAACCAAAATACAAAATGTAATAAAATTCATATAACTAATTTATTGTTATTTCATTCTAATAAACCCTGAAGGGGTTTCTGAAGCATTAATTTCCAAAAATGGGGAGATGAGGGATGGAATGTACTATCTTCTAGACGCTCTAGCAATCTTGACTATGGAAATTAAAATTTTTTTGTTGTTCTAAGAGAATTGAGAATTTTACTCCCAATTTTATGACAAATTTGTTCAAATTACCTATGACATTAATTTCTATTGAATTACTCAGAATTATTTTATTAAAATTTTTCAGTAATTCATTGAGAATTATTATGAAACAATTGGGAATTTTTTATTTGATGTGAAGCATTCAAATATTTCTCATAACATGAACTCAAGAGTTTCCTGAAAACATTTCTATTGATTTTGATAGATCAATGACCTTTCTTGAGAATCGCTGATAAATAAATCTATAATAATGAGGATTATTTTCTTGAACTTACCCTTGTCCTTGTCGTCTTTGCTTTTGTTATCAAAAAACCCAGTTGTAAGTGCTTTCCGTTTCAATAAATAAGCTCGTCTCTTCGGCTTATTGGAAATGGATCCAGTCCCGAGGGACTCTGCAAATAACACAAAGAAAAAAATCATGAACAACGCAATAAAAATGATTGTTCATTAAGATTATATCTAATTGATTATCCACAAACCATTGGGCGGCCTGATATGAACACCGAGATTCAAAGCTTGTAGTTTCGCGACGGCAACTCTGCACAGCACTTTCCTCTCGACTTCTGAAAGGGCCCGGAGCGGTATATCTTGAAGGGTCACTCGACGTCCGTTAGTTCCTGCCCATGTGCATTTTCCCTAAGAGACAGGAAATGAATTAAAGCATTCCATGTAGCTAGGGATTGGAATTTTTACTTTCTCTTTATCTGGGTAATGAATAGGTTTTTTTATTACGCAGTTTTAGTCCTTAGAGGTCTAACCGACGACGGGGTCGAAATTAATTAAATCGCATGAGCGGACGATGGGAACTATAAATCCCAAGAAAGATGATATTTCAGTAAATTTGTTGGGACCCTGTATGTGTGCACGTGATTATTTTATATATTCAGTATCGTAACATTTGAAGCAATAGTTATTAAATTGTATAAAATTCCAAAGCTCATCTCCTAGGACATGTTGTAAAGGAAATGTTGGCTGCATGCGTCCTTCACTTAGGCCACGCCATAAAGTCTCAACTGAACCCAAGGATCAGGTGATACCATAACCTGACTATTAACTACTTTAGTTTGGATTGGTTTATGCAACCAAATAATAAGAAAATTTAAACTTAATGTGGGTCCCTCTTGCCAGAAGAAGTAGGCGAGACCCTGAATGGGTTTGTAAAATGAGTTTTGAGTTAGTTACATTCGAACATTCGAAGGAAGAAGTAATCTTTTCTAATCAATTGTCCATAATACGAACTTGGTACAATAAACTTTATATCTTACAAGTGCAACATTCCCTTTATTATTTCAAGGTACATCCGTCTAATTTCGCGTGTCAGATGCCTGTACGCTTCTAAAAAATTCGTAGATGTGGTAAACTTCTCAATTAGCTCCGAGACCTCAACCCGTATGGTTCCAGTTGGAACTCACCTTTTCAGAGAGTTCAGACAATTTATGGGATACATATGGCTTAGATTGTCATCAAGAAAAGCGCGAACTAATCAACCACCTTGACTGGCGCCAATGAAAGGGGTGGAACTATGCATCCCCCACTACCGTCAAATCGGACACGAATATTTCCTTAAAGGAAATTTTCCCTAACTAGCCCAGAATGAAGAAAGGGGAAGATCCTAGACACCACGTCATCAATTGGCGCGGTTTTCTCATTATAAAAAAGGGCTCGTGCGGCAGAAAAAGTAGTTCGACAATCATCACCGGAAAGAGCAGTCCTAATATACCTGCGGTTTCAAACGACACCCCGTCATCCCTCCCAGTTAAGTGAACCTTTTTTTTGTATCAAGCCGTAAAATCTTTTAAAACCCCTCGCGGAACCTTCAAAGACCTTCACCACATCTTCAGTATCACCACCATCTTCGTCTGGGAACCAGAATCACCAAGATATCACGCTGATTTCATCCGCGCCACTGCAACTAACGGCCTAGTAGAACGACCCCCACATCGGTCAGACACCCCTGAAGACCGCGATAGGAACATCAGTTTCGCCATCTGAGCATTTCCTTGAATTTCTCCAATCACTGTAAGTTATAATCACAATAATCCCTATACTTCTGTCTCTCTTGTCTTCCTGTTTTCGCTCCGATGTTTTTTCCCCTGGGTCTTCGCGAAATCGAGTCACTCTAAATAAATAATAAACTGTTTGATCTAGCCTAAATTTTAGTCTCTGTTTTTACGTTTCTTCGCAGTTCATCATCGGCGTATTTCAATACCTTATCCCGAACATCACGATCCCAAACAATAGAAACGTAACTAACCATTTAAAACTGGTTTCCCATCGTTACGTTATGGCACCTTGTCGCGAGTAGTGGCGGTCAGGGAAAGAGAGAGTTTGGAGATAGATATCTCGTCTCTTCTGTCCTCTTCTCAAACTCAGTGGTCCACAATAGAACTACGAAAACCACAATAACTTATCTGGCAAAGCACCTGCCCTTCGATATGAGTTTTTACGGTTTGAAAACCAGTCAACTTGGTCTGAACGGAAAGTTGAGTACCTGTACAACAGACGGTATCACCTCTATATTTTGCAGTTCTGTAATATTGTAGTTCATTTAATTATAAATACTCGTTACAAGAACACATCTTCATAGTATTATCGATTACAAAAACTAATTATAACAGCATCACTCATCGTATTATCAATCAAACACAGCATTATTTTTCACATGATCAATTTATCACAGCGAGGTCAAGAAAGTCTATTTCATCAAAAAATTGAATCCGAAAACGTGGAACGCTGTGTGGTAAATTTGTCGTCTTACATGTGAAAAATGATTGATGTGAGAAGAATGGCGGAGGTTGATATACAGAAGAGATCTGAACTGAAGAAGCGGCTAGGAACCAGATAATTCAAATGCCCAGGTAGAAATTGGTGATTGGCTCAGGTCTGGGCCAGCACTGGGCCAACCCTAGTGACGCTTGGAAAGAAAGTAACAAATATCACTAGCACAGCTATTCATAAAAATTACCGAGATTTACTGAAAGATTATTATTTCGTCTCCAACACCTCTATCTTCATTTATCCTCTAATTGTGTTTAATTATAATTTATTATCTTCCAAGAAAGAAAAATATTCTAAACTACCATGGATTTTGAAGAGTGAGAGAAGAAAGAGCACGTGAAGAAGGGCAATTTTAATCCGCTTTTTCATTCGTCTAATCCGGCAATTCCAAAGAAAGGCACGACTTAGTAGTTGGGACAAAGCTGCTGGTCATCTGCAAAAAATCTTGTTCCCCAAAACTCATCAGCTTTTCAGAAATTCACTTTTTTTGTCAACCCTAAAATCGCGCGCGAAGACCAACAACCTCCGAACCTGTCATTTATGGTGGGAAACTCGCCAACTTTACTAGCACCCATACGCTGAACACACTTTCAGAAGGATCTGGCCAGGAATTTATGACTTCGAAAATGTCAAATTTCTGCCTGTCTTCAAGTCACACCCTCTCTAGTCCCACCATCAATAGATCACACCAATGAGTTCGAAGGTTCTTGGCTCACCAATCAGAGAGACGACAAATAATTGTTGTATAGCAAATTCCCTCCTCTTTCTTTGGACACTCTCACGAGGAAAACGAAAAGATCCAGTCAGTTCGTTTTTGGAAGTGAAGTTGGAGTGAAATCTTAAGTTTTGTATCTATTGCACGCAAAGACCGTGGTCAATAAAAAATAGCAAATAGAGATTTGAGCAGCCCAGTGTCAATGTAATTTGATTATTACTTTCCCTAATCAATTAAGTTTCCTCTCACACAGTTCTTGTTAATCGAGTGACAAAACAACACCCGGAGAGACTTCAGTGAAAAATCACATCTCGAGTGATATTAATTTGGTAGTTCGAGTGTATCAACCCTGAATTGATACAATTATGGCAAACCAAAGCCAATTACCAAGATTCCTCCCAACCTCAAAAACGCAAGTCACGCAACATGTACAGATCTGCCCACTGGGAGAACAAACGCACGATCAACAACCACATTCTATACGACAGAACCAACATCCCCAGGATGGATAACTTCATCTTCAGATTCACGAGAGATTACGTTTCCCGAATGGGAGACATCTCCAACAACACCATCAATTGTTTGAGTATTGTGGACCCAATGAAATTGAATCTGCCTTGTCAAAGCGGTTACCTGCGACCCAGGTACTTCACCCATTTGGGCAGATTGGGCCTCATCCAAATGCCCAATAAAAAAACGAATAACAAACCTGTGCTGTACGACCTGTGCAGACACAGCAGAAACAAGAACAATTCCAATACCCTGGGGCTTTAACTAGCAACCACAGCACTCACGCTCAATCCCTGAGCGAGACTTCATTGATGATAGTCGTTTCCACAAAAAGTTCTGGTGGCTCGATAACCACACCACGCACATCCCTGAAGTCAAGGCGAGACTGGAGAAACACGTCAGTGTCGCAGCAGGAGACATCCAACCTCATGCTCAGAACATCTGGAGGCCCTGATAGGTGGCTGGCTACCCCTGTTAGCCTTGTCTAACTAACGCTAAGCGCTCTATAAATGTATATATGTATAAAAATGATCTAAGTTTAGCCTACAACTCACTCGAAACAGTTACTGTAGATTTTTTTTGGCTAATTGAACAAAAAATTTTTTTCCTAACTATTTCAAGTCCTAGGACAGCAACTGTTGTATCTAAAAAAAACTTCATATTTACTCACTAGAAAAGGAGCACTTTTTAGGTGTTACGTTGGCTAAATAGTAAAATAGAAATCAGATAAACAGGATGCCCAACATTGACCTACCATTATCAACTAAACTTGGATTTAACTAGCATGCAAGATATTTTTAAGGAGTTAATTTCATACCTCGTAATGTCTAAAACAAATTACTGTAATTTCAATAATAAACAAACTCTAAAAAATGCACTCGATGGATAATCGGATGGTCCTTGCTTCAAATACTGGTCTGGACTGATCCGTTTTTTGTAAAATTATATTGAGGATAATCCTAGTTGCCCTTTTTCCCTCATTTAAAATCTTATCCAACATTTTTTATGACGACACCACTATTCAATGTTTGTAAAGACCGTTAGAACCCGTAAATAATTGACTATATAAACCTTCCTTTTCAAGGTAAAAATCTCAAATTTGAAGACAATCAATTTCGTCATGTCCAGACAAAATCCAAGAACCACTGTAATAGTGAAAGAAAATCTTTATGTTAAGGAAATCTGTTACAGATTTTTACATGAAAATTAATTTGAGAACAAGCAGATCACTATTACCTTTTCTTGGTTCCCCTCGGTTTTTCCGTCCTCAAGTGAGCCCTACAGATCTTGTTTTTTGTGTTCACACAGACTATTCATTGTTTGTTATGACCATAGGATATTATTTCATAAACAGATTTCTTGTAAAACCAGTGTTCACCTAACTTAGTCAGTTTAAATACGATTGGGGGGGGGGAGACGTACATAGATTGCTATGGATATGAAATGCACGTTTTTGTCATTCGGGCGTGTATTTAGCTAGTATTGGCAAGAAGCTGTGGTATGATCCCCTAACAAGACCTGTCTAGCTCAAATGTTCAACCTTGTAAATCCAACTCACAATCCAACTTCTACCTGGGACGATGAATTTACTTTTCCATCACCTGAACCCGCATTTTCGCTCACAAGACGCTTCGGTCATGAAATAAACGCGCTAAGAACTCGGCCAAAGGCGTCTCTTCTTAGATTGGACTATTTACTCGTCTGAAAGCATGTCCTCTTCATTCTATATTACAAGTCCTTCAGGAAAACCAACAAAATTAAATAAAACCATCAGGTGCGTCAGCAATTTTCTCAACTTCTCGAGCAAAATATACTCTTTTGTTACTCCTGCTACGTTCAGCTCGTGTCGAAAAGTGTTTTTTCGTAAACGAAAACACTTTTCGTTTACGAAAAATGACACAGGTCATCACTCCCTTAACGTAACATCACTAACAAAAAGTATAGTTCGGATACATGTGCGACTGGGTGGTAACGAGTGTGAAGTTGGCGGCCCGAGGCGAAGCCGCGGACTGCCAATCACACGAGTATCACAAATATACTACACACTTCAGCCACATGCACTCTTTACATAACCCCGCGAACGAGGTAAATGACTCCCTAGATGACACAGGAGCCTGAGCCGCCTGGTATCATTGAAGATTCCCGATCATTTCCGCAATGTATTCTCGCTGTGGTGCATATATCAGACAATTCATAATGAGATGTTGGACTGTGCTCAATACGTGTCTTCGACTTATTTGTAGTCGCAAGCCCTTCAGTCACTAAGGCAACGGCCTTAAAGATGGACTTTTCCCGTAATATTTATTTTACTTTTCTCGTAATATTTATGGATTTTTTTTCTCCGTGTGACGGACCACGATCAGGTTAGGACCTTTGTCGAAAAAGCCCGAGAAGATACGATCAACCACGAATAAGATGACACATCCAATCAATAGAAATTTACGAAAATTTACGAAATTTACGTTTCGTGAAAATACCGCGCCAGTACCGTAAAAACTTTGAAATTCTATCTAAATTCTTACAGTTCGAGACGTATTAAGTATTTAAATTCACTTTAAATTTTCTGATTTACCATTCGTAGAGAGACAAATTACGTGCCTCTCCGTACTTTTTCAGTTACACACCCGAAAATTTACTGAATGTGTCAGATTTATTCTGTTTCATTGCCATCAAAATTTACTTAAAACGACTCTCGCTGGCAGATTACGCGACTTGTTCCGTAATTTTTCTGGAACTTTTCTCTCCGTGCAGGACCTGCGAGATTCAGTGGTCGCAGACGAACCATTAGCAGAGATATAATTAACAACCTTTATTAAAAATCCTTAAATAAAAAAAATATATATATCACAACTTCTAAAAAAAAATTTCTAAAAAATTTGAAAAAAAAGTGAGCGACAATTTGGGGGGGAGGGAGTGATTGAAGTCGTTTTGCAAGTCTCCCAATGGCATAAAACTCCTCATCAATTTTCAAGAGAATTGCTGCTTAAAAACATTAATAAAAAAATTAACAAAAAATATCTATGATTTCCATGAAATAATTAACTCATGTTCTCTAATCCTATGAGAGGCGTCAGTCAAGCATCGAAAAATACAAGCGGACTAAATAATCTTCCCCAAAGAGCTTGAAAATACCGTGAGAATATTTTCAGCGTCACGTAATAAGTATACTCTAAGTGTTAAATGTGTAGCTATTTCGGACGCCACCAACTAAACTCTCGAGACCTTAAATTAGTTATCGTGCTTCAAGCGACTAATGAGTTTACAAGTTGATCAAGGTCATGCTATTGTATCCATCAATACCCAAATTCGTTACATTGTATCACTATCTGTCTTCTCACCTAAGCCCGGAAAATTTTACCATATGTCGTCTGTTACTTGACTTTTTTTTCTCATGACATGTGACACAACAACGGCCAACGAAATTTCTGTGGTATCCACGTGCTGTCAAGGTCACGTAAAAATAGTTATCTTCATGCTTTTCAACTGTATAATTATGGAAAGTTGAACGAGTTGAAAATAAAAATAATCACATAAATAATATCTTTTTTAATTACTCAATATTGTCAATTAATACTTTCAGTTCATCTTGAATTTTCATCTGGACCAAAGAGGCGAAATTCAGATAATCCAATGAGCAGTCAAATTTCTGACGGATATTTCAACTATGATATTCGGGCTATAAATCTATTACTTCCAATTTATTACTGCAGAGAGAGAAATATTTCCTAAAAATGTGACACGAGTCACAATAGATTAATTTCCCCATGTATTTCCTTAGCGTTTGGAACACTCCAAATGCCTGCATTCGAGACAAATATTATCGATCCTTGTTCTGGCGCATAAGAATTTCTTTTATTGTGCATTTTTTTTCCTGGAAACTAAAGATGTTATAAATCATAAAAGCCTCTGCTTAATAATTCTAAAATTATAAATCCATCGAGCAAATCGTTTTATTAATGTTGCGTATCAAATGAAGCGAAGTCTTATTTTTTTGTTTGGAAATAAAATTATTTAATTTATACGTAAGAATTTCCTTAATATTCATTCAAATAGTTTTTTTTCTCCCCAACCAGATTAGTAAACCTTTATAATGGCCAATTTCACTATTTCAGACATACAATAGAATGAAATTTCTTTCCATCATCCTTCTTGAACTCTGGACCTCTTTTAAATGCACTCATGGAGATAATCCTCCCTACTTTCTCAATTGCTGAATTATTTTATGATTCCATTCTTCCATCGGCCTATTTTACTCCGTGCCATTATTGCCCCTCATTCCTACTTTTATTATATTTGATCCTCCTTCATTCCTCCAGACAGACGTTTTTTGGGAATCGTCTCCAAGAGACCCAAACCTCTCTCTCTCCTTTCTCTAATTGCCCGTCGCTAATCAAATGGCATTTCTAGAAATTTTCCTTTTCCATTTTTCCATCCCCCCCCAATTTTCATTCCAAGTTATCTCCATAATTCCTGCTACTCCTCAGTATCACCCCAACTCCCCAAATAGTCACCTCATCGAAGGTCTCCAATATAGTTGTATTTGTTTTATAATAAATTCAATATTCAATAGAATCGTGAGTGTGATTCACCCCCTTATTAAAAATAGCTACGCACAGAACACTTCGAGGTGTAGCAGAATTGAAAATCCTGCTCTGTGTAGGTCAGAACTCTAGAGCTTACAACTATAGAGTGTTCAATCGAACACAGTATTAAATCAATTCAATACAATTATGCTCGCTGAGTAAAATATTCAGTTTCGTTAATGACGTTTTTCCCTGCGATTACTCAATTTCCGACAATTTAGTTTTATATGGGGGTTTCGGGAATATGATGATAATCCCTCGTAGCTCATCAACGACGATCGGATCTGTCCCGGATATTTCCCATCGTCTTAAAAACATTTTATTGCAGGCAATATTTCCTCACGCGCCTCTCCTCGAGGTCCGTGCTTTTAGACAAAATTCCAACACTTCGCTACAACATCAGCACTTTTTCTAAGTTATGAATTACATCGTATCGGTTACATTCAATTATCACAATATCAGACAGACTCTCTCGGTATTTTACATAAACATTATTTGATATCCGTTTTTAAATTACTTTAAAAACGTACGAGTGACGGGCAGTCCACAGAAATACAGCCAACGACTGTTTTTAGAGAATCATACAAAATTCTTATAACAAATAGAACTACCTATTTTTCTTATTAATTCCTCTAACCATGAGGGTTAACTTATTTGACTATGTTTAGCGATCGGGTTGATATAACAATCAGAGTGCCTGGGATACTTGAGTGAACTGATTTTTTAACCGAAATACTGGGGTTTTTATATCAACCCCTAATAACATGATTCCATGTGTTTAGGCTAATGATGGATGCGACCTTGAGTGACACAGAGTCATCCTCATTTTCCAGTGTCACCTGATCGAGGAAAATGTACTTGCTAATGATAACTTGATTATTAATTTAATTACTACACTTTTACTAAGTGAAAGTGTTTAGACCTTTTTTATATAAAAAATGGGTTGAGATCTGTAGCTAAAATTCTAATAAATACCTAAAGGGTCTTTGGTCCGACTTTCCCTAATATTCTTCTTTCTTGATTTATTACATTGTCTTGTTATTTGCCCGTAGGCCTTTTCCATTAACACCTCTCCCAAAAAAAAGAAAATTGTGTTTCAAATATTCTTAACATTGATAATTATTCAAAAAGTGGAGTTGTGGTTATTTTCGACGGATGTCACACTTTTTAAAAAATATTTTTTGGCAGTATCCAAAAAAAAGAATTTTTGATTCGTTCATTCTTTCGCGCAGCGTTAAACATCGATGTGTCCAATGCACAAAATAAGATTAAAAAATATTAGTTGAGGAGAAAAAATTCTCTATAATGTCATCATGTGTTGAGTATGGTTCTCTTCGATTATGTCAAAATACGAATCTTGTAAAAGATATTTATCTCGTCTGTAGATTATCGGGAAAAATTTCTCCCGAAATAGATCAGATTCAACAAATGAAAAACCAAAAATCATTTTATTTCGATATTCTCTTATTAATTTTGACGAATGTGTAAAAAGTATCTTAGAGTTCCAAAGCCTTCCTAGTCTGCACGTAGAAAAAATATCGACAATAAATCAACGATATAGCCGCCTCAGATATATTGATTACTCGTCTGCTATTTTTGTAAAAACCCCAGAAAATGAAATTCCACATATATCACTTATAAAATATGGATTAATAAAACGAAAGTCGGGTAATTAGCCGAAAGACGACGAAAAGGGCCGAAATATATAATTAAACATAATAAAAAAATTAAACAAGAAAATTATTTCAAACTTGATCTTTACATTTGTATTATTTTCTGGACTATGTACTCGAATAGACACGGGGGAGGGCTCGACAGCTTAATTGGCACAGCACCAGACCACCACTTCGACAAATTGGATATGTGAGACGATAGCCCACTCGACTTCAAGTCCGTGTACCTCCGAATTTTTAAATTTATGCCCTCGTAATCATTTAATAGTTGCTCTTATATAGTAAAAAGATAACCCACAGCAACCGAATAAAATTCATACAAAATCTAAATAAACATTGATGCTTTAATGTTTAATAAAAATAATAAATATCTACACCTGACACCTGACAAGAAAAGGAGAAATATAATATAAAAAAGTTTATGAAATCACCACAGAATTTTCCCAAAATAGTTTATAATATTTTTCTGAATACATTCGATGTCTATCAGAAATTCGAAATGGTCATTTAATTTTTCTAAATGGATTTCGTAATCGATGGGTGAACTCTAAGTCCTGAGGGAGTGTCACTTTGTAAAATCATTACGTCAATTAGAATGAGCAAGGAAATTGTATGAAATCGCTGAAAATCTAATGAAATCAGTTAAATCATGGGATTTCATTGATTTCTATTGCAATCTCTTGTAATCGATGACATCGCATAAAACTTGTGAAAGTAGAAACTTATTAAGGGGTTACTCTCATGTGATCACTTCGAAAAATCGATTTTTTTTTTATTTTGACAGTAAAACCTATTGAAAACATGCTGTGAAAAATTCAGACCGAAATTCATAGTATTTGATAAGTTACAGCTCATAGTCGCCGACGTGTCGTAAGCAATTGTCTACCAGGTTTTAAACTTTAAACGCGTTTTTCTCGAATCATCATTTTCTGAAACGGTCAAGGTCCTCCAAGAAAAAGTATTCAACCGATTGCTTTAAAATTTACATATGTTCTTCTACTCATTTATAGTTATCATCCCTACCAGAATTGTTTATTTTCGAAAATATTTTCATATTTTTTTTAAACGATTTTCAACGAAAAAGAACAAGATTTTCGTAATTTTTTTTTGAAGTTCGATATTTTTTTTTTCAATGAAATTGATTATATTTGGTAGGGTCGATAGCCGCAGATCTACTGAATAATAATCCATTCGATTTTTTTATCTCAGACAATATGAACAGCCGCTATCACCTTGACCAGTGAACTACCTTTTTTTGTTGGGGACTGCTTTGACTTAAAAAAAATATATGTTAAAAATGTAAAAAACGAAAAAAAAAATTTTTTCGTACATTTCAAAATACAAATAAAAATATATTAAAAAACCAACATGATTGAAGTTTGTTGTGGCACAAAAAAAAATTTCGTAAAAAGTGGTAAAATATAGGCGTTCACATGAGAGTAACCCCTTAACTTTATTCGAATATTATACTAAGAAGGAAATTAACTTTACGACTGTCGAATGACAATTTCAGGAGCAGTCTGAATCAATTACCCCTTTTCCATGGCATACGATTCCATGGCATTCCATGGCATGAAATCAGCAATTGCCCCCAAAAAAACTGAGGAGACGAAGCCCCCGGCGGGTCAGCTGGCGCAGCGATCAGGGGGCCGCGCCCCCTAGTGACTAATAGAATTACTACAAATACAAAAAAAGAAAATACCAATTTTACTGTGATTATTCCACCTAAGTCGCATTCAGAGTCACTGTCCTCCAAACTCAAAAACCTATTTCCCAGAATTATCTAGTTTTCTGTTCACTTTCGGGAAAAAATTGAACCGTAATTAATAATTCGGTTTAATTGTTCCACGCACTTGTGAATTTTCAGGATCGAGATATTCTAAAATTTCAGTGCAACTGTGACACGATAAAATTTCCGCAATAAAAATGACCTGTCTTAACAACGAAGTTATCGAAATCTCTTTGAAATCGTCTGAAATCGGCACTCATTGGGCCCCTCGCTGAGGTCCCTAATTTTGACTAAACATTCGTATAAAATACAAAATCTAACGAAACTCATAATCCAATACCTATATATACATTATATATATTATCCTTTTGTAAAAAGGACATACACCTCAAATCTCGAATCGAATTGAACATATCGAAATTCCGTAACACTTATTCGTGATTGGTAGATACATTCACAGCGGCAAAATTTGAATTTCACAAGTATACAAGTTTCAAGTAAATCAAGTCAAAGGATGAGTTAATTAGTAGAAAATAAAAACTTAGTTAGAAAATGGAAATGAAACAAGTTACTCATCAAATGTAAATATCTATATCTTCTCGAAACTCCTGTATTTTCCAAGTCGTCTTACAGCTTCAAGACATTTAAAATTTTGCATGTTGCCTACAAGTGGGAAATAGATCAGCTGTGAATATATCAGCAATTTTTAAAAATCCATGTTTACGAAATGATGACGTGTTCAACGTCATACGCGATTACTTCCGGATCATTTTCGTATAATTATTTTGAATTTAAATATTACATTGACTTTTTATATCCCTATAATTCAACTGCTCTACTCATACAGTAGTTAAAATAAGGTGCGCTCACCGCAAATGTGACTTAAATAAAAAATATCACAACAATTAAGATTAACCAAATCGCGCGCGGTGGCGCGCGACTATGTCTCGTATATAAAATTCGAAGAGAATTATAATCAGAGAGAAAAAATTTCCGCTTTAACCCAACCAGGAATCAAACCCGGGTCTGCCAGTATCGCGCCGAGTACTCTTACCAACTGACCTACCGGATACCAGACAAATTCACTCTCAAAGTAACAAGAAACATCGCCTAACCTTCTTTAGACATCAAATAATTCAAAGAGAATTATAATGAGAGACAAAAAAATTATATATATATTTTTATTATTAGTATTATATACACATATATATAATACTAATAATATATATAATATAATATAATAAATAGAAGATGAATTGCAGTCTTAATTAAATTTGTCTAACTTCCCAAAGATCCAATTGAAAAAACTCACTCAATTTAAATAATCAATGATGCATATATATAATACAGAAACAAAATAAAAATTTACCTGAGGCGTCCACGTAGACGGCTGATTGATAGACCTCGACGTGCTTTTACTCCTCGATCTCCAAATTTTCTTCGCTACAAGTCGACTACCATGATGGACAACACTGCTTGATGACTTACTCTTCTGCATCGCTGCGCCACCTGTGGAAGTGGGAGAAGTAAGAGCAGGTGAACCTGGTGCAGAGTGAGGTTTATCCTTATGTGTATTGGAACCATGAAGGAGATGGGATAAGAAAGATTGGTGGTATTTGGGTGTGCTGGGTTCCTCCGAGCCAAGACCAGCATCCATGCTGCTCCTCGAGCTGGCATTTCTGCTGACAGGTGAAGTTGTCGTATCTCCATCTGATAAATTTTCACCAGTTTCCGAAGACAATAACACACAATCTTTGTACGCCACTATCCAAGAAGTCTCGGTTTGAGATCCCTTGCTGTTGTCCTCATCATCTCCAGGCTTTGTGATCTCCCCTTTGGCCTTGATGTTCCTCAAATTTCTATCGTAATTCACCCTCTTGAATCGATCTGTTTTATCGACATCTGATGACTTTTTCCTCGCCATTCTTAGGTACCTCTTGATCGTATCACTGACAGACGGCGATACATCATCATTTTCTACACTGCTCCGCCTCCTGGAGTTCTTGCCACTGTCCCTCGGACACAGACTGACCTCCTCCCTTTCTCTTTCAGCATAAATTTCCTTCAATTCGTCCAGGACTTCCTTCGTAACCGGATCCGTCTGAATGCACGCGTCAGCTGACCCTCGATCAGTACTTGGGCCTTGGACTGCGATTAACGGAGGAGGTGATGCAAAGTCCCTCTTGTCAGACGTCCAATAATCGTCGGATTCTTTCTGAACTCTAGTCCGGGGATTCCCCCACCATCGAGGGGGTGAAGTGTATACTCCCGTCGCCCTGGGACCTCTGAATCCTCTCGTGCATCGCAGATCAAAATACAATTTCTCCAGTAACTTTCTATCAGTTAAAATACCGGAAATCACGTGTTCACGATTTGGAGATTTGGCGTAATGTCGATTCAAGGTATCAATCAGTGATTTGTGGACATAGTCCCCACGATAAGGTATCGCTGAGGGTGGCTGAGTGTCATGAAAGCTTGAGGATCCTGGACACTTCTCCGGAGCTTCATTACTTCTGCTTTCCAACATTATCATGTTGAGGTGCTGCTGGAGTTTGTTGATGAGACTTTCATAATCGAAAGGCAGGTCAGTAGTGGCGGACGACACTTCAGGTCTGCTGTTCTTTTCCTCTGCTCCTCCAGCAGCTCCGGAGGACTCTCCCTGCAAATTCAAATATTTCTGCAACATATCCGCCAGTATCTTGGCCTCAGCATTCTCTTGGTAAGCTCGTCGTCGAGCCACAGGAGTCGTCGGTGTGCTACCACCTGACAACAACCAATCTCTTTTGGTCTTCACCACGTCAAAACGACCACCTGACATCGGCTGGAACGTGAAAATCTGACTGGACCTGCGGAAATCATCGGCCTCATCCGCTGAACTTGCTTTAGTCCGACAACTTCCGCCTTTGTGGAGTCTACGATGCCGATGTGTCCGGAAACCCAAACTTCCGGGATACGATCCCTTCCTCCAGAGCAAAAACTTGGGCTCCTTTTGACAGACTTCCTGAAAATACTGTTCAATTTTTGGAATATCTTCTGGCCGATTGTGCGCCCCGTCGGGTATCAATCGCCTTCCCGCGTCCGCCATGTAACGCCATGTTTTTCGAGTTAACAACCATCTCTCCTTCATCGGCTTGCTCGACTTCTTCGTCCTCCGCTCCTTCGAGGACGATGTACCGTGATGGGGGTCCGCATGTTCGCTGCTATCACGACGCGACCGCCTCTTTGCGGTTATACCGCCGGGACGCTCCGCCATTACGGCGTCCCACTCTTTCTTCGCGACGCGCACCACTTTCGCGCTTATAATTTAACCACGGTATATCACTAATTAGTAAATTGCCACCATCACAACCAACATGCCAGACTAATCGGGACGTCTCACACATTCATATGATGCCGTCTGCCCACTACTCGCGGTGATTCGATGACACTCGGGTCGAGGTGATCCAATTAATTGATATTCCAAACTCAATCACTTCGTGGGATGGGAAAGTTACAGTTGTCACTAGTCACTGGAGAATGAGATATTTGACTTTTCCACAATACGTTGAACAGTTGAGTTAAGGAGGCGGTGTAGGTTGGGCGATTCCTCGATCTTCTATTTTGGTATCGGGCACCGATCCGATCATCCGAGAGATTTCCGTAGCCAAATAGTTGAGCGGGTAAACTTTGGAAACGGGGGAGATATTTATCTCTGAAGATTTAGAGATTTTTTTCGTACCTGATGCTGTGTAATCTCGAAATTGTACTTGGGAATGGTCACTAATTTCACTTGGACTTTTCATTAAAAATCACTTTAGTCGAATCTCTCACAGATTTTGAAGGAAATATATTACTTCCGATATTTAGAGACTATGAGTTGAATTATTGAGCTGTAATTACATTTTGCCTTTGACTTGGGGCCCACTTTGACATCGTAGTCTCGAAATTTGTACAGATCAATGCACCACTGACATGATTGGATGGAAAATTTTGAACTGATGTTGTCCGCTGGTGTTGAATGAGCAAAAAACTCTGGTCCAATCGGCTGTCGCGCGAGTCGGCAAGGTGGAGGCTGCCTAAGGTACACGACTACTGCTTTCAGGGCGTCGCGACGACGTGGACGTTCTGTTTCTAAAATCGTCTACATACCGCTCTCGTACCTCGTCCCGCTCATCTTTCTTCTGATTCCCTAGCCTTCGTCATTTTCGCAGTTCTCTTCTTCTCATTTTCTTCGTTCACTTGCTTGGTTTCTCGGTCGGCTCGGACTGCACGATTCTTCAGGTTGTGGTGAGTGTTTCAAGATGAATTTTTCAATGATGACGGATATGATGACGATGACAGCGGGTTCAGTGATAAATTATGGTATTGTTCTAGGTCTTGTACGAGAGGAAATGAAGGTGGTGGGGTGACAGGATTGCTAGGAAAATTATTGGACTGTGTGATTGCAAATTCATTGATTGGAATATTGAAACTTAATAAATAACGATCATGATTTTTTATACAGTAAACAAATGGTTTAATTAATTTTTGAATTTAAAGTATTTTCAAAATTCAGGTTCTCACGTTTGAAAGAGTTTAGTTGATGTGAATATGCAGAGACAGTTATATTTCAAGTTCAGATTTGGAAATAAAATTTATGAAATATTCTGTTTTGAATTTCATCGAAGTCACGATTTACCCACGAAATTTGAGGAAAAGAAAGAATTTTTGTACCCGCGATGTTTTGGCAATGTGACGCGATGGAAGAACCTCGGCCTAAATTTTATGAGGTTCGTTCACAAGTGGATCGCCTACGAGGTGATCCCTTGGGGTCAACAGTGACGTAGGAAGTGTGCGTACACTTTGGTCGATTAGGCAACAAATCCCTCCCTCCCCCTGTAACGTATTTCACAATGAACCGACAGTAAAAACAAATGATCAAATTTAATTATCTCAGGCACCAAAAAATGTCTGAATGGAGTAACCAAAAGTGGAATGACATTAAGATATTTAGGCACCTCATTGTGTGAAATTCAAACTAATTTATATTTTGTTCAGACGCTTTTTTTGTGTCTGACAAATGTCTAGAACGCGGTCGAATAAAAAATATTCTATTCTTGATTTCAAAATATTGGGGTTAGAATATAAAAAAAAATCTTTTCCCCTCCTGCGAAGTTAATATTCTAAATTTACGATTATTTGTTCGGATAATTGAGGGTTTGAAATCGAAAGTTTGTAATCAATCCATTTTTAAGGCCAAAATTATATTTGGGAAATATTTACAGTTGGATTTGTTACAAATTATCGTCCGATATTTATGAATCTTCCATCTTCATTCACTTCTGTATACGTTAAGTCATTCTTTTGCGGGTGAGAATTCTTCTTCGCTATTAGGTCACGTAGGCTATTGTGTTTGTGAAGAGCTCGGCATTTTTCCCATTTCTCACGTGGTAATCTGGGAGAAAAAAATATGCTCGATTGTGAGCGCGTGAAATGCTCTTCGATTTATGGTCCCCGGTGGTTTATCCCTTTCATAAACCTGGATTTCAATGTCTAGTTCTGTGTGACTTATGAGTAATAGAGAAAGAACATTGTTAATGTCAATAGAAAGATTGTAACTCTATATATGACGGGTCAGAATATTATGGTAAAATATTATATAAATATTAGACAAATTATTATTGAAGAAAATATTACCGGACAAAACGTTACTGGGGAAATATTACTAGACATCTGTGCATCTTTTGAAACGGAGAAAACAAATTTTTTTATTAAAAAAATGCAAAATAGCGGCGTAATGTCAACTCCTGTCATCCGTTTTTGAAAAATATGGCTCCACTGGAAGCAGGACTTAAGGTGTAAAAATTAATGTGAAACAAATAAAAAATATTTTCTCAGTCTGCATTAGAGTATCTACAGAAATACGTAGGGGATTTTTAAAATATTAATTTCTGTGAAATTGACAAACATTAAAAAAAAAGTTATTTTTTTGACCAAAAAATGGTACCTTAAATGTTTCTAAAAAATCGGAAAATTTTAATCTATCGAAAATTAGCTACGTATTTCTGTGCGAAATGTTGTTTGAAATAAGTGATACAGATTTGGTGTAAAAAAATTAAAAATTATTCGAGTTACACCGCATGCAGTTTTGAAAAAAAGTGTTTCGAGGAAAACGCATTTGAATATTTGACTTGTGTCTTGAGCAGCCGGTAGGATTCGGAGAAGGGCGCGAAATTTCATAGAAAAAAATTTCGGATCCATATGATACCTTTTGCCGTTTATTCTAGAGGGTTCAAAGTAATTTTTAAGCCAATAAAAAAATTTTTAAGAGAGGCTGGGGAGGATGTGAAACAAAGAAAAACTTTTGTAACATCAAGGAAATAAATAATAATATAATTAGAATAAATAATCAAAATTTTCGATTTTTTGAAAATTCTACAGGGGTGTAACCCCTTAAGTAGGAAGGGAAACAGAATTATTCTCGATATAATTGTATAAGAAAATTATACTGAGCAAATGGATAGTCCAGACCGGGATTCAAACCCGAGACTTTCTGATTGAGCGTTGGGTGATCTGCCAACTGAATTATCCGGTTTCTAAATCTTCACTTGGGAATTTTTGTATAGATAGATATGCAATTTATATTGGCTCATAACAAACATAATTGTTGGTTAATAATATTATGTTGTTATGATATTTCACCGAAAAATATCATCAACAAATGACACTTATAACAGCAGTATTACAGGTTATTATAATTATGGGTATAATATTATTTGGCTAATGTTCTGTGGAATAATATTAGAGTTCAATATTATTTAGGGGTGCTACCGAAATAGCAATGCTGGACGATTGATACAGAGGGTTCACAAATTTGTGGCTATTTTAAACTCCATGGAGTTACTCCTAAAAATTAAATTCAAGGTCCAGAATGTGAAAGAATTGGGAAATATTATGCGAAGTACATAAGACTCTCAGCAACAGTAAATGGACCTCGATAAATCGTCATTCATGATCGGCTCGCATACTCCACGAAAACGAATAAACTACTTTTTCTACTCTGCTGGCCCCATTGAAAATAGAACTCTATGTTTTCCGAACTTAGCACCGCCCAATCTCATCGATTTGCCAGATTTTTTTAAGTAGTTCAATCAGACATTCAGGCTGTTGGAATTGGTATCAATTTCACCTTGGAATTTATGAAACCAAAATCATTAAATATTTTTTCCTGTTGAAAAAACTGCGCGAAAGGAGCATTAATTATAAATAATGCAGAGGGAAAGAATTTTTCAGTAGTAATACCCCAAAACCTTCAAAATTATCGGATATTTCCTGAGAATTTCGTTGCGTAGCAACGAGAGAGATAAGTTTTGCAGGTTAAAAATCAAGTTTTTTTGCGAAACTTATCCCGATCGGTGCTACGCAGGGAAACTGGACGGAAATAACCGATTAATTTTGAAGGTCGAGGGGTACTTGGCTGGATTATTTTTTTCATTCCTATTTCAAGTAATTAAATGTGTGGCATTTCACGTCATATGGCATGGTTTTTCACTGGTAGTTGTGGCTTCCAGCGTATATTTTCTGTCTAGACAAAATGCAGAGAAATGTTTCCAAATTGTGGCTTTTGTTTTTACCGTATTATTACATTTTTTTTCAATTTTTTGATCAGTAATGTCCAAGGATTCTCCTCCAAATCTGCTCATGTCGAGGTAAAGTCTTTGAACTTGATTTTTTCTAATGATAGTTTTGGGGTTTAGAACGCGTACAAATTGTTTATCGGATATTTTCATTGCTTAGAAACAAACGGGGAAATATCCGAAAACTATCCGAAGTAATACTCTCTTACTTGTACCACGTGACGGGAAATGGCACCATTTGATTGGTTGAAATTGAGATGAAAAAAATAATCACATATAATACCACAAGTGCTTCAAAATTATCGAATATTTCCCGATAGATTCGTTGCAAACAAATGAAGGAGTCAAGTTTTTCAGGTTAAAAAATCACGAGTGCGAAGCACGAGTGATTTTTCCTGAAAAACTTGACGACTTCATTTGTATGCAGGGAACCTAGAGGGAAATATTCTATAATTTTGAAGCTCGAGTGGTATTCAGGGGATTATTTTTCCTATCCAAATTTCGGCCAAGAGAATTGTGCCATGACATGAAAAGAGGTTTATTTGGTTAAGTTGTCGTTTGTTTACCAAAATTATCAAAAAATTATCGCATATAATACCACAAGAGCTCCGAAATTATCGGATATTTCCCGATAGGTTCGTTGCAAACAAATGAACGTGTCAAGTTTTCCAGTTTAAAAATCACGAGCGCGAAGCGCGAGTGATTTTTCTGGAAAACTTGACAAGCTTATTTGTTTGTAGGGAACCTTGAGGGAAATATCAGATAATTTCGAAGTTCAAGTGGTATTCGGCGGATTATTTTTTGCATCCAAATCTTGGCCGATAGAATTGCACCATGAGACATAGTTTTCAACGAATTGCCATTTAATCTGTCAGATACAATTGAGGGTTACTTCATCATTTGTTTTTTTTATATAGGCAAGATGCAAAATTTCCAGTGAAATTTCCAAGAATTTCCGCTGAAATACCGTGTTGGCTATACACAATAACGTCGAATGGTGCAATGCTATTGGCCAAGATTTGGATGGGAAAAATAATCGCTGAAATTCGAGGTAGGCTATACAAAATATCAACAAATGGTGCAATTCTATTGGCTGAAATTTGGGTGGGAAAAATAATCCATAATAATTCTAGTATGAGCACTGCAATGAATCAGAAATCCTCAGTTTTCATAAAATCGAATGATTTCCCGGGGTTTATTGTAACATTGTTGGCCATTTTCGAATAATTTCCCAACAACTTCGGCCAAGATTGACCCACAAGCCAATCACTGAATATTTTTCCAGTGCCAGCATTGGAATTCTACTCACAATTTTGCTTTTGACTAGAGCATGACTTTACCATCTTTGGTCGCCAGAATAAACTTCGGGATTTTCCAGTGATGAAAATATAGAAGAATAAAAACCGTATAAATTAAATGAAAAATTGGGTGCGTGGAGTCCCTAAGGCAGGAAGAAGTAAAACTTCTTATATTAGTGCAATTACAAGAAAAGCTCATCTTTTCCAATGAGAGGAAAATAGCGAGAGGAATAGGATAAAAATATGTTGGAGTGACCAACACTTTTCCAAATCACATTTTATAAAATTATTAATATGCAAAGTCCAAATGACTCATCATCGCTGGTCTCTGACGGATTAATATCTATAATATTTACAATTGAATTAAATGTCTTATGTCTCTTTTATCTACATTTGTCCCTGACTGTCAATCTTTCTCTCCCGCTCTTCTCCTTGCGAGTGGCGTTAAACGTTCAACGCTAGTCCCCCTCCACTAACACGTTAAGCGTTTAACGCAACCTCTTCCGAAGTCGCCTAAGAAGTTTCACTTCACCAAATTAAATATCGTATAATTATTATAATGATGTATAATCATTACAATTATATATTCTACATATTACATATATGTACATATACAGTAGATATGTAAGTACAATGCAATATATACAAAGTTATATTGCATTATTAAATATGAAATTATAATTATGTAATAAAATAATTATAAATTAATATCTTCTGAAAATAATATATCCTATTACATTGTAAATCAATCGTAAATATATACATGATATGTACATATATATTATATTCATTATATCGCCAGAATAGCGCCAGAGCTTCTGAAACCGTTTTTTAAAAAGGGGATAAGCTCTTATAATTCCTCCGCATGATATGTTACTATATCTTTTGAGAGAACTGTAGCATCATTTCTCATGTTATAGAACATCTTCGTAAAATTTTTTGTAGTTTTACCGTTGAGCAGGCGCTTTGGACGAACCTCTCACGGTAGACAACCCGGCGGCGTCAACTGTGCCTTGACGGCCACAATGCTAAAGATAGCGAGTATCCCTCGAACCCGCGCCTTTTAACAACTTTCTTCAAGATTTCTCATCTTCAATTTCTATTGCGTCCTCCATTCATTTTAGCCCATGCAGACTATTACCTTGGAAACCAAAAATTTTTCAAAATTCATTCTCAAAATTTTTGATAGATTTTACATTACTGTTAATATATGTCCAACAAAAATTATTTCCGCTGATCGGAGTTGTTTTGGCGGTGAAAATTTCGTCGGGAAATATTTCCTGGGGGAAATATTTCTGTTGTAAATTTCGCCACATAAACGGCGAGTAAAATTGAATAGAAATTACCGTTGTGTTTGCTAATTGTATTGTATTTCGGGCGGTTGGGAAAAATGACCAAAGAGTTTAGTGATGTTTATTAACTGCTTGGTGAAAGTTACTGGACTATTTGAGTAAAATTCACCTATTGCTACGTACTTATCCTATAAATTAACCTGTTACCTAATTAAACTAATCCATTAACCTATTGTAAATTAACCTGCTACGTAATTAAATTTTATCTAATTAAATTAACCTGTTAACCTCCAGTAAATTAACCTGTTATCTAATTAAATTAACTTATTACCTAATTAAATTAATCTGTTAACCCATTATACATTACCAAGTAATCGGTTAATATTTCTCAAACGGCTACATAAGCAGGGAAGAAAGAGCTAACCGAACCCCTAAGGGCAAAATGGACCGCGATTATATATCTTCTTTTTCATAGTTTCTGTGGACCAGTCAGATGTAGGAAAATACTCCCTGAGTTTCAGGAGTTTGAAATAAACTAAAACCAATGCTTCTTATTTCAAGAAGTATTACATTAGTCGATTATATTAAATAAACGATTGAATACAGCAACTCCGATAAATTCCGGATTAAATGGAACAATAGATGTAAAAAGAAATAAGTTTGGCGATGTGCTCTCGGTTAAGTCGTGGAAAGCAGCCAACGTCGCCAGCGTCCTAATGTTTTCCAGATGAAAATCCGGGGTGTCGAGTGGAGTACACACAAGGACCCCCTTGTCCTCTACTACGTCCTGTTAGTTGGTCCAACGTATTATTGTTTTGAAAAATTCCCTCACACAGATGACAACGATCTATCTCCTTCTGATCATTCACTATCTCCAATACCTTGTTCCAATACCTCTCAGATCCTCCTCCACCACCAAGATCTCATGAGCAGAGCTAGACCATGTAGAGCCGCCAATGTCTGATGACAATGGAGTTCTCTTGTCTCCTGGGATTCAAACATTAACTGGTGATAACACCATGACATTTGAGGACACACAGCCAGTGATTCAGCCAGAGGATGAAAATATCGAAACGAGAATGGAGAACAATGGAGTATTACAACGAGGAGTTACAAACAGAAGAATTCCCAGACATGAAAAAATCAATGTGAACTGGAAATCAACTGTCACGTTTACCACCACTTCAGCTGAAATTCGTTCGATGCGTTTCTCAGAGGCCAGTTTCCGTCGAAGAAGTAGAGGTCTATGTCCTGCAATAGACCTCGCTTCATCAAGTTATCGTCCTGAACTGACTGAGAAGAAAAAGAAGAAACACCAAAGGACACAGAATGTTCGAGTGTGAACATTATATATAAAAAAAAGACTTAGACGACCTTTTATGTTTCTCAGGTTTTCCCTGATATACTGTAAATAATTAAAATCCCCTGGGGTTCAACTTTTGAACGTAGGAGTCATAAAAGGAAAGACAAGACAAGAGGTTATAGACCCTAGGGCAGAGGGAGAAGGCAGATTACTTCAAGAGGAACCAGAACTAAGTCCAATAATGCAGAGAATGTTCTCCGCCATTGGTGTGGAAAATGTTTCTACAAAACTGGAAGGAACTGGATCCAGTGACAGATCTGTGAGGAATGGGTTCATTGCGTCTGCGCAAACCTTGACGTGTATGTATATGTTTTTAAAAAATTCCGTACTCCATTGTCCCCCCCCCCCCCCAGAGGTTCGTTTTGCCCTTTGGTCCATTTTGGCCCTCCTCCCCTCCTCATTTTTAACGACCGAAAAAGGATTACCAAGATACGGTATATGTTACGGTTTTTTTTGTCTCCATCTACAGACTCCCCATAAGATAACTGTCCCTGAAATTAATTACCCATTTAAACATATCGTGTGTTAAAATTATTAGTCGTTCGGTTTTAATCGATGAGTTATTCTCCGAACGAAGGAGTGTATTTGTCATTTTAATTGGAATTGTATTTATCGATCGCCAGTTATTTACCAATGCATTAACACACGTCGAGAAAGGTTTGACTCAGGTTAATAGGACCATAGCCCACGTATTGATACCAAATTACGAATTTATCCCAATTAGCAAAGTGGTTAAACAAGATAAGTTGACTCATCTCGCAGTCGAGTTTGATGTGTCACTGTCTAGATTTTGACAAAAATTCGATGTCGGTTGAATTTCGTGTTTGGACTTGATAAGGCACTTAGTTATTGAAAAGAGGTGGACTGATTGGTGGAATGTAGGATGACTGAATTGGATTGTAAATACCAAGAACATATCACACTTGAATTTGTCCAGAGTCAATTAATTTTAACTTATCGTACACCAATAACTTATAAATAAAGAAAGTCTGTTTAATTTATTTTGTTTATGCCGACTGACGAATAGGCAAGAATCTACACTAACACTCTGTAAATGTAACGAATGGAGATATTTTCATCGTCTTTCAACTCGGATGAAGATCACGAAAATTGCTCTGTCTTCCCCGAGGTTTCCAGAGTCACTAATCTTCTCTTTCCTTTTTGGTAAAATTTTTGGAAAAGCAGAGAGTCCTCGGAGGTGACCCTTGTTTTTGTCACCATATGTCCCTTCCCGAATTGACAAACTCAGCAATAAACTGATTTCGGGAATTTTCAAACCCTTCTGGACACCCAAAGGCTGACAAATCCATGATTTATGTGAGGGCGATTTATCCCCAAAAATGTCCAGTAAAAGTTTGAAACATTTATTTTATTGATGCAACGTGCTCTTTATTTAATTTCCCAGATTGAAAGTTCTTCGATAGTAATTTCTGATGGAAGATTCCTCCTGCCTCTGCCTCTCGTCCTTCTCTTTTCTGTTGCTCTAATGATTATGACGATACACGAAAAATAAAAATTCCTCTTCAAATTTTCCTTCTTTGCGTTGACGATGAAGCAATATCTTTTGCCCGTATATAAGGCAACTTTGAATTTTTGGGTGAAATAAAAGATGATTTTTTGTAATACTTGGATAACCTTGAACTATTGCTAAGTAAGTAATAACAAGTAAAATGTTCTATAAGTTGTTGATAGTGCGATTAAACCATTGTGTCAAAACGCATATTGATTCAGTTCAAAGTTTCACGGATTGAGTTAAACTTGTAAGTGAAAAACTCTTTTACAGCAATGAATAGCACTAGTGTGCTTTTGCTTTTAAAGCGTCAGAATTGATATTTCTTCCTACTAGTAACTGTCGAGAATGATGAAAATGCCAGCTCAATATGGAACTTTTAATGACTTAAAAGGAAAAGCTTTTACAGGTCCTGACCCGCCATTCTTCATTGACGTGGAATTCGGCTTCATGTAGGTGTTTTTTCTCAGAATAAAAAGACATTGTTATAGACGGAGAAAACTTTCTGATAACACTTTTCATTTTCCTAGACAGATTACAAAAATCATTTTCAACTAGACGAATTCCGTACATGAAGCAAAATTTTAGGTAAAAACTAGACCTTCAGGGAGTGAACGGAAGGAGGGAGCTTAGTTTTATAACAAAAATTAGCCTCCCAAGGCTAATTTTTCTCACAAAACTTGACCTAAAAAGTGGTTGATTGTCATTTCGTCCCACGTTTGGCCGTCTTGAGGTCTAACTTTTATCCAAAATTTTTTTTCGTGTAGTACAACAAAGATTATTCTGGCACAAACGTCGAACCAAAGAAAAAAGGCCCAAAATACTTTGAATTATACTTAGGCAATCTCTACACCTCTGGTACAAGCAATGTAAACTATCCAGAAAGTCTATTGTCAGTGTCAGTCGTATTGGGGCAAACCAGATGGAAATCAATTTTTTGTAGTTTATAAAATGCTGCCACAATAAAATTAAAAAATGCTATAGTTTAAATTTAGAAAAATGCGATTATTTTTTTTATGAATGAACGTCGTTCTTTTCATTTTAGTTTGTCCTATAAACACAGACCAATTCAAAATGGATGAAGACAAATACTTTCAACAATACTACTATACATATAGCACTGCAAAATCAGAGTTGAATAAGTGTAAATTTATTTTTGAGCAGAACGATTTTTTTTTAATTATCTATACAAAATTATAGAAATAGTATTTTGTACATGATGAGCAATGTACTTCTGCTGTAGTAACAAGTAGAATAACAAATCGTGTCTTGCAAATTGTTATCGACGTTCTAGCATTGTTGGGACCCTGCATGTGTGCA
Source organism: Diachasmimorpha longicaudata (assembly GCF_034640455.1). Classification (NCBI taxonomy): domain Eukaryota; kingdom Metazoa; phylum Arthropoda; class Insecta; order Hymenoptera; family Braconidae; genus Diachasmimorpha; species Diachasmimorpha longicaudata. Next base: position 1,895,367 of record NC_087240.1, read on the forward strand.
CGTGATTATTTAATATATTCTGTATCGTGGCACTTGAAACAATAGTTATTGAATTGTATAAAATTCCAAAGCTCATCTCCTAGGACATGTTGTAAAAGAAATGTTGACTGCGTGCGTTCTTCACTTAGGCCACGCCACAAAGTCCCGTTTGAAACCAAGGATCAGGTGATACCATAACCTGACTATTAACTACTTTAGTTTGGGTCGGTTTATACAACCAAATAATAAGAAAATTTAAACTTAATGTGGGTCCCTCTTGTCAGAAGAAGTAGGCGAGACCCTGAATGGGTTTGTAAAATGAGTTTTGAGTTAGTTACATTCGAACATTCGAAGGAAGAAGTAGTCTCTTCTAATCAATTGTCCACAATACGAACTTGGTACAATAAACTTTATATCTCACAAGTGCAACATTCCTTTTATTATTTCAAGGTGAATCTGTCTAATTTCGTGTGCGCCGCATATACACGATTTCAACGAATGTGTGAAGGTTTCGTGTCATATGCATATACGCTTCTAAACAAGCATTTATTTAGGTTATTCATGGAAAATGTTGAAAAAGATCTTATAGAAGGTACAAAATTAAAATTTTCGATGGTAAAAAGAACACTGGGAAAAAATTACACAATAAAATAGAGTGAAAACAATTTCAGAACGTCATTAAATCAAAGTATAGTTCGTCACTGAAATCCTATTAGAACAGTTTTTTCCTTAAAATTCATCCCGTGCACTACCATCTAGGAGCATCACCACACCCAGTTGGAATTATAAATTACCTGGACTGCTTATGCAAAGCAGAATCTCAAGATTTTGACCACATCCTGTAGTATTACCCCAAATTTCCAAATTCAAAAATACAAATTGTTAACTCGACTAAGTAGGTCTGCCTACACTCCTCTTTAACTTGCACATACAACAAACTTTACGTATCTAGAAATAATTTGTCAATACTTAAAGGAATGTCAGCTAAGAATTTAGTATTGCCTCGACACTGTAAATAAACCTCATGTACAGATTTCAACACTTTAAACAATAAAAAAAAACTTTCTGAAGTTCAGGATGTAATTTAGTACAAATTAATATATGATAACTACTCTTCATTCCACATCACAGAAATGTTATTCACATATACAATCAGTTTTACCCTCCCAGCCCAATAATTTTCTGTACATAATCACCAAAATTTGAAAACAGTTGACAAGTTTCATCCGCATGACAATGTTCGCTCAGAGCAAAATTATTGTCGTTTGCAAATGGAAGCTGAACATTAAAACAAATCAGCACAATTTTTTTATCACATCTCTTAAACTTCACCGCGACATAACTAATTAATATAACTTGCTTGTTTTAACATAACTGTGTGCTAACAGTATTTTCACATTTTTGTTGCAGATTCAGCAGACAGACATTTACGAGCATTCACGGACCTGGTCCTGCCAACTCAGCCACCCCAAATTATGTTTATGCTCGCAAACATACCGAGGACCACTAGTTGAAGTTGTTTACATAAATATAACATCCCTGCATGCAATACATATGGAATATCTTGTTGGATACAGAGTGTCCCATCTGAAACGATCCACCTAAATATCTCCTGAGGGAGGCAAGTGACAGGAAATGTTTTGAGACATTAGTTATGGTATGTCGTGGGGAACTTTTGATGCATGAATTTTTTTCCGCTTTCAAGGTCATAGAACGAGCCCCGCATCGCTCAGACAAACCCTGGAGACCCCGACAGAAGCATCAGTTTCCCGTTCTGAGCATTTCCTTCAATTTCCCCCCATCACTATAAGTTTTCATTCCCTTAATCCCTATCCTTCTGACTCTCTTGTCGTCCTGTGTTCCCTCCGATGGTTTTTCCCCTGGGTCTTCGCGAAATCGAGTCATTTTAAATTAATAATAACCTGTTTAATTTAGCTTAAATTTTGGTCCCTGTTTTTACTTTTCTACGCAATTTATTATCGATGTATTTCAATACCTTATCCCGAACATCACGATCTCGAGATCACGTCACGGTCTCTAACAATAGAAGCGTCACAAACCATTTAAAACTGTTTTTCCATGGTCACGTGGTGTTCGGGGTTGAGGATTGCAATTAACTTTGAATTTTCTAGAGTCGTAAATTCTAGAACTCTACTCTGTAGAAACAATCTCAACTCTAACTACTGCACGGCGAATCGGTTCTTTATGCAGTTGATTCAATGTTTTAGTAGTTCTTGATTAATTGAATTGAATGTGTGGAAAGGATGAGGATGTGACAGGTGAATTCCGGAAGACTTAGATAAAATCGGGTGGAACACTTTTCTGTTTTTCACTTTCCGTTTATTCAATGTAGATAATTCGATATTTATACAGAGAGTCTGCTAGTGGTATCTAGACAGAGCCGTGAAGGATGCGGTATGACTAACAATTTTGAAAAATGTCCGGCTTATATGCTAATGGGCGCAGGTAACGTCGAACCAATCAGGATGATTTCGGAGAATTTGAGGACCAGGTGGGATTAGTGTGCCTGAGGATTAGTGAAGACCACGACGATTAGGTTATAAACAGCTTAAGAGGTACTTGAGTTTGAATAGAATTGCTGAATATGATGCAAGGGATCGTTAATGATGTTTGCGGGCAATTTAGTAGATTCTGTTCTCGAGAGAATATTGAGAGTGATAATAAGAAAATAAAACGATTTAGAGAGCAGACGCGTCGAGGATTAAAATTACAATAGAACAGAATTTTGGCTATCAATAAAATTATAACATAATAGTAGATTATGGCATGAGGACGATAGGTGAAGGATTGTGAGGAGTGTGAAGTTTGCAGCACCAGGCGAGGCAAGTTGAAGTCAAGACGTAGACTTGTCACGCCGAGCGCTGCAAACTTCACACGACTCACAATCCGACCCCATCATCTTCATGCCATAATCTGTTTTTCGTTACGATGACCTATGGCGGATGGGCGAGGGGGCGCACGAAGGGGGTGGGGGGGGATCTTAATCGAAATACTAAAAAATGAATAATGCTTTAAATAATGAATAACGCTCAACTGTCATGTCACTCTGAAGTTACGAGAGTCTCCGTTAAAGGCATAGTAGATGGCGTTTAGCGGAGGGTAGTTAAGCACCTACATATACTCCTAGGAGCTGTAATGTATCTCGGTGGAGTCCGGTGTTATAATATTCAACGAGACCGAATGCGCGCTTTGCGCGCCCTATTTTGATTTCCCGCTTCAAACACATTGACCAATAAGGAGAAAGTCTTACACATGAAGTTAGTCGATGACTTCTGTGGTTAATTTAATTTAATTTATGTGCTTGTGCTTTCATAGACTGATGAAGGGCGATCACACCGTAAAAGAACGAATGTGAAAGTCGTTGGTTATAAATATGATGAGAGAGGTAACTTGATTCACAATGGATGCTCTTAGGAACACGAACGTTTTCGTCTTTTCGACTAAGGCGAAACTTCATTCATTTAATCGGCCAATGGGAAAGACCTTACGCGATTTCGACTCGGACGATCTTCATTTATGTGCTTCTGCTTTCTTGAATATGACCTAGTGTCCTCAAGCCAGTCGGATAGGAAGCGCTTTCCGCGCCTCAGTAACGAAAAAGAGAATAAAATAACATTCACAAGTTTAAATTATTATAATCATCGCATTTCTAATAATTATTCAATCAATTTATTGTATCAATTAATAAGAATATTGTGAAAATGTATACACAAATAGTATGTTAGTTACATGATTTGACATCAAGTCATAGCTGGAACTTTGACAGACGAAAATTATGTGATTCGTGAAATGAAAGAGAATAGACTAAGAAATGACAAACCGCTGTTTCGATGGCAACCTCCTACGTAAGATAACTGTAGGCTATGCATGTCTGACCTCATGGATCGATGACGGTTGACGCTTGACATTCGCGGCCCGGTGATGCTGTAACTCGGCCTGGCATACGAACTTTTCAGATATTCATTAGTTAGTTCGTCAGTTAAAGCAGAAGAGCGTCATCGCCTGCACGTGACGAGTGTTATTTTTGGTATGAATTAGTTTCCGCCAAAATAATCTTGCGATACTACCATGTGTTATACCATCTATTAGGGACTGAACATTGAGAATATTTCAAATTATCAGAAGTTTTAAATTCGAGAGGTCCGACCTACAGGTTCAATATCAAAATACCTGCCCCAAACTAAATGGATTCTTAATACTGATTATTTAAAAATTTTCTCACATATAATACCACAAGTGCTTCAAAATTATCGAATATTTCCCGATAGATTCGTTGCAAACAAATGAAGGAGTCAAGTTTTTCAGGCTAAAAAATCACGAGTGCGAAGCACAAGTGATTTTTCCTGAAAAACTTGACGACTTCATTTGTATGCAGGGAACCTAGAGAGAAATATTCTATAATTTTGAAGCTCGAGTGGTATTCAGGGGATTATTTTTCCTATCCAAATTTCGGCCAAGAGAATTGTGCCATGACATGAAAAGAGGTTTATTTGGTTAAGTGTCGTTTGTTTACCAAAATATTCAAAAAATTATCGCATATAATACCACAAGAGCTCCGAAATTATCGGATATTTCCCGATAGGTTCGTTGCAAACAAATGAACGTGTCAAGTTTTCCAGTATAAAAATCACGAGCGCGAAGCGCGAGTGATTTTTCTGGAAAACTTGACAAGCTTATTTATTTGTAGGGAACCTTGAGGGAAATATCAGATAATTTCGAAGTTCGAGTGGTATTCGGGGGATTATTTTTTGCATCCAAATCTTGGCCGATAGAATTGCACCATGAGACATAATTTTCAACGAATTGCCATTTAATCTGTCAGATACAATTGAGGGTTACTTCAACATTTGTTTTTTTTTTTATATATATCAACATGCAAAATTTCCAGTGAAATTTCCAAGAATTTCCGCTGAAATACCGTGTTGACTATATAAAATAACGTCGAATGGTGCAATCCTATTGGCCAAGATTTGGATGGGAAAAATAATCGCTGATATTCGAGGTAGGCTATACAAAATATCAACAAATGGTGCAATTCTATTGGCTGAAATTTGGGTGGGAAAAATAATCAGTAGTAATACCTCAAGACCTTCAAAATTATCGGATATTTCCCGAAAGTTTCGTTGCGTAACGTAAATTTTCCGCGAAATTTATCCCGATCGGTGCTACGCAGGGAAACTGGAAGGACATATCCGATTAATTTTGAAGGTCGAGGGGTATTTGACTGGATTATTTTTTTTATTCCAATTGCAAGTAATTAAATGTGTGGCATTTCGTGTCATATGGTATGATTTTTCACTGATAGTTGTGGCTTTCAGCGTATTCATATTTTCTGTCTGCACAAAATGCAGAGAATTGTTTCCAAATTTTAGCTGTTGTCTTCACCGTATGATTACGACCATTTTTTACAATTTTTTTGATCAATAATGTCCAAGGATTCTTCTCCAAATCTGCTCAAGTCGAGGTAAAGTCTTTGAACTTGATTTTTTCCAATGACAGTTTTGGGGTTTGAAACGCGTACAAATTGTTTATCAGATATTTTGATTGGCTAACAACAAATAGAGAAATATTCGAAAAATATCCGAAGTGAAATCATTTTAATGTACCACGTGACGGGAAATGCCACCATTTGATTGGTTGAAATTGGGATGAAAAAAATAATCATGTGTATACATATATTGGAGTGCATGATTACTTGATAAGTGAGTAATGGAAGACGTAAGTAAAGTCAGTATTTTTAATTCTCTTCGAATTATAATTCTTATATTCATTTTGATTTTTAACGAAATTCGTTGCAAGTTCCTGTAAGCATTCGCAAGTGGCCATCACCCGAGGGCCTTCAGCCAAGTATTCACATATTATATACATGATAGCTGCTGCGAGTAGGTACGAAAAAATTTGTAGTCGGTTTTACTGACTGCACATAAAGACTGTAAAGATGGTTTTTACAAGGTTGTATGTGTGGCGAGATGATACAATATGAAGGGATGAAGTGAGGTGAGTGGAGTTACTGCATTTTACTATTTATTGGTGGAGATGGAGAAGGTCTCCCCAGGAGTCGGAGCCCATATTTTTAATTCTAATGGCTTTGAGATTTTTTATTAAGGTATCCTGAGGTATTTGTAACGAGTATGAATTCCAGCATTGCACGTGTGGCAGAAATCTCTTAAATGATCCAGTTTATTGGGAGCAAAATTAGTTATCAGTTTGTGAAGTCTGTCAATGATGGGGTCAATTCGGGTGCTTTCGTAAAGGAGAATATTAGAGAGATTGTGAAAGGGGTTGTCAAGGTAACGAATTTTTGTCGTTTTTCGGTGGGTGCCCGTATTCTAATTCTTCAAATCTAGGTCTACTCAAATTATTTGATGCCTAAAAGAGATTAGATGGTACTTCTGTTGAATTTGCGAGTGAATTTCTGTGGTATCCAATAGCTTAGTCCGTAAGAACGGCCGGCGCGATAGTGGGACACCCGGGTTCGATCCCCGGTAGAGTTAAAGCGGGAATTTTTCCTCTCCTATTCTGATTCTCTAAAACTTTGTTTGTTATCTTGCTTTATTTATTACGGTTATACATTCCATGAAATATTTCGGAAATCAGAGATATGGGGTCGACGAGTTTTCACTTCGTTGTTGCATATTAATATTTATTATAATGTTCTACTAGATGATATTGGATTATATAGTTTCATCTACTAAGAAATACTTCAAGGGCTTATGTATTCAAAAACGAATCGATGTAGAGAGTGCCGGAGAGTGAACATAAACAATGACTCCATGTCTCCATGGCGAGAAAGAAATAAGAGTTCCTTTGTATATAGGTGACGATATTCTTTCTGGTTCTATGACCGTCTTGTTAGTTAGCTGAAGCAGCCCATAGAGTACAGACGTTTTTCTTCCTCGTGCGTTTTAAAATGAAGGATAAAGTTATTGATGAATTCATTGCATTTTATATTAATTAAGCTTCCCATTTCCAATAGATGAATTTCAACTCGACGAATTCCAACTCAATTATCCGGAGTAGAAATTTCATTGGTTACCACCGACACGGATCGAATGCCAGAGTTTCGCACCGACGACGGTGGCCGCATTGGTGAAATCGCTCGCCCGGACGATGGGACCCGCGCGGCGTCGGCTCGTGCCGGGCTCAAGACATTGGAATTTTTAATCTTCTGGGAACCATGGAACGAAAGCCTCGACACGAAGCTTGGTTGAAGAATGTCCTGTTGGCCCAGGTTGTCCTTGATCACCAGGAGAGTCTACAATACCTTGGCCACAGGCTGTGGACCACTGTGTCTAATAAGAGAGCGGAAGAGACGAGATGTCCATCTCCAAACCCGTACCTGACCGTTACTCATCTCGACCGAGTGCCGCCACGTAACGATGGAAAAACAGTTTGTAACGGTTTGTTACGTTTCTATTGTTTGGGATCGTGAGGTTCGGGATAAGGTATTGAAATGCGCCGATAATGAACGGTGTAGACAAGTAGAAACACAGACCAAAATTCAGGCTAAATCAAACAGTTTACTATTGATTTAAACCACTCGATTTCGCGAAGACCCAGGGGAAAAACCATTGGAGGGAAACCAGGAGGTCAAGAGAGACAGAAGTACACGGATTACTCGAATGAAACCTAATAATGATGGGGGGAAATTGGAGGGAATCCTCAGAACGGGAAACTGATGCTCCTGTCGGGGTCTCCAGGGTTTGTCTGAGCGATGCGGGTCTCGTTCTACTAGGCCGTTGATTGCAGAGGCGCGGATGAAATCAGCGCAATGACTCGATGATCCTGGATCCTAGCTGACGATGCTGGTGATTCTGAAGATCAGTGGAAGGTGTTGAAGATCTCAGAGCTTCCGCAAGGGTTTTTTAAAGACTTTACATCTCGGCACGAAGGGAAAGACTACCTAACTGAGAGGCCTAATCACTAAGATGACAGGGATAATCCAGATTAACTGCAATTAAAAGTCAATTACAGGTAGAAGGATTCCACAACGTGGCGTCTTCGGTAGGTGTAGGTAGATTAGGACTGATCCTATCGGTGATAATTGTCGCTCTGACATTTCCGCGGCACAAACCCCTTTTTATAATGAGAAAAGCCCGCCAATTGATGACGTAGCTTCTAGAATCTCCCCTTTCTTCCTTTTGGGCTGGTTAGGGAGAATTTCCTTATTAGGAAATATTGGCGTCCGTTTTAACGATGATGGGAGATGCGCTTTCCCAATTCCCATTTAAGCGGCGTGTGTCCCATAACTTCAAGTAATTGTCTGATGTCTCTCATGTGACCAATGGTGAGTCACCCTTCGCGATGATGGTAATCGATAGCCGCAAAGTTTTTCGGGTGGCTTTTAATTAAGGGAAAAGGTGTGTTCCAACTGGAACCATACGGGTTGGACTCTAAGAGGTAATTGAGAAGTTTTAGACATTAGTGATAACGAATTCATCTGTCGTTTATAAAATTTTCCGTCTTATCATTTGAATGAATACGTACGGGGTACGTAATACACAGCTCCTGGGGTAAACGCCACACGGCTGCAGACGTCCGCCCATGACACCGCAAATACAATGTAGAAATCCGAATAAAATATACATGGAATAAATAAATACCAGTAAGTTTTACACTAGTTATATCCGATTGAGAGTAAATCAATGGTCGATTGCTGAGGAAGCTACTGAAGGAACTAATTCCAAAGAATTAAAACATTCCATTTAGGCTGTTCGATGATCACAAACTCAATGGATAGGCCTTAATTCTTGAATATAGTTATTCGAAAACGTGAAGTGGAATGCAATATAACCAATGGAGAATCTATCAGGCCAAGGTTGACCCTATTTACCAAGACGAGAATTTCTTCGCGTCCAACAAGGAATAGTTGATTAGACAATCATTAATACTCCGGGACGTTACCCTGATTTGAATTTCTGGGGCAGAATGAGAGTGCGTTAATGTCGGGTAGAAAACTATTTTTCTACACGAGCAGTAGGAAGGCGAACTGTCAATGCAAATAATTAACTAATACAAACACTGATATTAAAAGGAAACTATATTTTTCTCAATACAGAGATGTACAAAATTAATAGATAGGAACGCGCAAGTAGAGAAAATGGATGAGTTCACGATGAACTCGTATTCGGAACTAACTGTTTGGAAAGTAAGGAAAGCTGAAAAGGAAATTCTGCAAGGTGTGGGAATGAATGAAAGGAGTCGTGATTGGTTACTTGCAGACTGGAAAGACCATTTTATTGGAGAAATTTTCACGGAGGAAAATGAAAATAGGAGGTACTTAGAGTATGGGGGGATGAGGCCCAAAGGGTCCGAGGGTCAGGAGAGGCGTCATAAATGGCAGACTGAAGAAAATTGGTGTGAGGATTGACCCAGCCATAAAGGCATCCAGGCATAAGTACATGAGAGTGGAAAAATGGTAAGATCTATACATTTGGTCACCAAATGTGAACCATAAAAGCAAAACCTTAATTTAGCCTGTCTTCACCTTTATGGCTGGACTGATGAAGGTGTTGGGGGAAAATGTGAGAATTTGGAAAAAGGAGAGGACAGAGAATTTTTAATGTGGGAAAGACCCAAAGGCTGTAAGATTAGCCTATTTGCACGTTCCACACATTCCGCGTCGGAACAGATAAAGTTATCGATTTATATCATATGATCAATGAGGAGAAGGGAACAACGGTTAGACGAAGGTGAATAAATATTGGACACGTTATCACTATTAATTAATGTCCCCTTTATTATTATGTGAGTGGTATTCGTAAACCCGGTGGATCAACGCGTATGATACAAAAAAGTAGAAAAACTTAGCACGACTTTTCAATGCAGCGTTCTACGCCAGACTGACCTGAGGAACAAAGCTCTCGAAAGCCGAGAGCCATCCGGAGAAGGAGAAAGAAAAGAAATTAGTCCCTTCGAGAATGTTCTATGGTCATCCCTCTTCCAATTGGTAAACAGACTGAAGACAGCCCCGCGACGAACCACTTCAATGCACTGAATAAGACAGGATAGGATAAGGCACCCGTGTTCAACCCCACTTTACTTTGGGGCACATTGAGATGAGAAAAGACCCCCGTGATTGTTCTGTTAGATTCCCGCAATAAATTCAAAAACACAGAAATTATATTTAAATAAAACCTGATATTTATTACGAAATTCGCGCAACGTATAAGTATTATGACAATAGATGTATGTTTTCGAAGAGATTTCTGATATTTTAGTAGACTCAGTGCTCTCGGTGAAGTTCGGGATCTAACTGATTAACAAGAATAATGTTGGAGTACTCAGTTCCTTACCTGAGGACACAAGGAGGAAATGGAGGGGATGGAAGGAAGCATTTTTTGGGGATGCAGATGCTAGCTTTTAGTAAATGGGAAATGGAGAAAATCCGTAGTGGCACCAGGGTTTATGATAGGATTAAGAGTTGGGCCAGACGTAGTTGGGGTATGCCCCAAGCAATAAATGAATGGGAAATAGAAATATTAATGTAAAATACAAAGTGATATATAGGGGTATACAACAGTTCTTTTATCTCCTCTCCGAGACATATAAATGATGCGTTCATTGATAGGGATACGCGGAGAAAAAACAATCTTGTACCAATATAAAATATTTACTAACTATGGAAGCATTTACTTGGCATTAGCATATCGTAGTAAAAATGTCTATAATTTAGGAAGTATTACTAGAACCAATGTATACCCACATGTTCAGAGTTTTTTTATGGTGCTCACTGATTCGTGTATTTTGAAAAAAAAAATTAAAATCTGTTGAGTGGTTGATGAGATATTCAAGGAAATATATTCACGCAAAAGGTGTAATATCTGTGGAACAGCCTGGCCGATTGTGTCCATGCAAAACAGCAGCCTTTTATGTTATGAGAGCTGCAGGTGTACGAAATTGCAACTCTCTATCTCTATTTGTTGTTAAGTTATGATGTTTAGAACGTTTATGATGACAAAACCTAAACACGGCGATATCTTGAAATTTTACTGGAAAAAATGTGGAGATTTCGATCTATATAGATAGGACGCATGGAGACAAATATATTTTTTCAAAATTGAATTCCTTATAGTCGTTTTTGAGATATTGACGAAAAACTCAATTTACTAAAGTTGTAATATCTCAGGCACTACTGGACCAATCGAGGTGAAATGACGCATCAAAGTAAAGGTCAATGCTAGCTATCATAATTTGAAAATTCTCATTTTTACCTACAAATTTTACTGTATTTTTTCACAATTTTAAAAAACGAGACCGAACGCGCGCTGCGGCGCACGGAAAATGAAGGATGAGTTTTGTTTCTGTCATATAAATCAATTTGATTCACCTTTGATTCGTCCGAAAGCATTTGACATCAACACTTGAATCATAGTGAGTGAGTGATCAACACTTGAATCTCTCTCTCACGGTGAATCATAACGATCTTTACATTATGTTTTAAAATTAGCGCCTAAAATTTAAATGACCAATAAGATACTGGCTACATCTTTGCGTGATTTCCATTCGATTCGAGATTTTCGATACGATATGTGACTCTCCTTTTTAGAATAGGATCAATCTCCAAAATCGCCAATTTTCCACCAAATATACACAGAGATGATATGAAAATGTTGAATTTTGGGTTTTCCTCGAAGACAAAATTCACTCGTTCCAGAGTTTTTATATTTTCAGGTTAAGGAAAATGTTTTACAACTAAATTGTCGGAGGGGGAGTGGGGGCTTCCCTTCGGGACTTTTTATTACTGAGCTTTTCCACAAGGTTTTCCCCAAAATACATCTGATGACCAGACATGGTCGAGACAAAATTTTTCTGTACAGTTTCAGGGGGTGCGAAATTTATTAGCCTGTCTGAGTAGACGTCAACCGGGCCCTCACTAGCGGCTTGGTCATTAGTCCCTTGTAAGATTTTGTGGTGTATAGTGCCTGTTTCGTACGGAAAATTACATTTAAATATCGAATGTCTCATTTATCGGCAGTTAATCCAGACATTTCTCAAACGCGTGTTAATGCGTTTCCAAAAAATCTCTGATTGGGAAATCTAACCCGATTTCCCAATCAGTACGATTTTTCCAGCCATAGTCTACAATTTCAAACAAATTTACCTTCGTACGAGCAAAAAATTATCACTTTCACGTTTCCTCCAAAATAAATCTTTTCGAAAATTCTCCGATTTAATATTTCTTCGCGACTAGTGTGTTCCCGGGAACACGAGACAAATACTTTCGAAAGAAAAAACATTGCAGCCAATTTATGGTGCAGTCCCTTGCTGCATTTCAAATTTCTCGTCCGTAAGACTTTTACGACTTAATCCCTTCCAGATGGACCTTCCATTCACTCCACGCATTCTCCCACTATACGTCTTCTTCAGATCAAGAATTCACCAGCCACCAATCACGACACTTCAAATTCATAACTCACCAACCCTAGGTTCTTTCTCCCTTCCATGCACTCCTTTTTGTAATACCAAAAATGCCCCTCAATTGTCACCCGGAAAAATAAGATCGTTTTCGTTCAGAGACACTAACCCTCTGACCTTAGTGAAGGAACAATTGTAGGATTACTTTTAAGGGTGAAAAGGATTGATAGTGAAAAACTCACAAAACACGTCTCTTAAAATGTATTTAATATAATCACTCTACAAAACTTCTAAAACTACTGCTCTCGTTTGACCGATCCTCAACTCTAGAGGATCTCTCAATCAAACTATGACCTCGTTCTCTCGAGGTCTCTCTTAACTCTTTAACTCTACTCGACTCTATCTTACTCGACTCTATACTCTAACTCTATCCGCTCTACTCTATGCTCTCTCTATCAACTACTTCTAGACACTAACTAACTCATCTTAAGCAATTACCCTTGGCACCCCTCATTCCTCCAACTGGGCCTCTTCCCCCACCACCGTTATGGGACCCTGTTTGCCATTTTCCGTCTATGGGAAATTCCCCAAACGTGGCGGAGTGGGCCAGCTGCCAATGGCCTAGGCGCCATTAGTGAGAGTGCGCGGGTTCTACCTTAATAAAATAATAAAACTACGTCTAAAAATCTCCGATACTACACAATCTATTCTCTTTTCGTCCGGCCTATACTGAGACATTCGATCGTCATTTTTCATTTAAATTTTATATTAAACAACTTCACCAACTGTGAACAAAGCAACACAAAATACATAATCATATGTGAATAAATGAACGTTAAAAAAAAATAAAAGTCGTGAATTATTCGAGTGAATTTAATTATTAACTCGGAAGTATCAATTAATATACTAACATCGGTACAGTGCCTTCTTAACTAATAGAGTTCAAGTCCATTCTATGACAGCAGAAGCACATAAATGAAGTTCGTCCGAGTCGAAATCGCGTAAGTTCTTTCCCATTGGCCAATTAAATGAATGAAGTTTCGCTCGAAAACGTTCGTGTTCCTAAAAGCATCCATTGTGAATCAAGTTACCTCTCTCATCATATTTATACCAACGACTTTCACATTCGTTCTTTTACGGTGTGATCGCCCTTCATCAGTCTATGAAAGCACAAGCACATAAATTAAATTCAATTAACCACAGAAATCATCGACTAACTTCATGTGTAAGACTTTCTCCTAATTGGTCAATATGTCTGAGGCGGGAAATCAAAATAGGGCGCGCGAAGCGCGCATTCGGTCTCGTGTTATATTAAAGTTCAGTGTCATAATTATTCACAGTGTGTTCTCATTTATTTCGTTCCCCATACCCCAACATAAAACATCGTTTTTTCGAGTTTCATGAAATTTTAGATAATTTGCAGTTGAAATTAAAGAATCGAAAAATCGGTCAAATACAAGTCTTCCATTCGAAGGCAAAATATCATAGAGAGGTAGAGTTATCATGGCAGATTGCATACAATAGACTATGCGAAAATAAAAACGTGTAACATGTCCTGCGGTAGAAGCCATTGCACGCCTTTTGAAGAATGAAAATGGACCTCGATAGTCTCGAGGAAAAAAAATCTAATGCGGAAGAAGGTTGAGAATGGAATGGAGGAAGGATGCGTAAGAGTCTCAGGTGAAGAATTGTCCCAGTGGTATCTTTTAATCCACACGAATCGCACAGCCGTCTATTTTTCGACGGACAATTGCGCCAGAAATAACACAGTGGCCTCCCCCCTGTGTTAATTCTGTTTCGGCTCACATGATCTCGTCAGCACAGACTGCTGCCATGCGTGTTGTGTGTCTACGCCTCATCGTTATACTTGTACAGACAACGACTTTAACCTGACCCACGTCGTGAACATTTCATGACAATTTATATTATCCGTATTACCAGTGGTTTAATAATTATTGATTATAAGACTCTTCCCTTCCTGAATTTATCAACGATGAGATAAAATTAGAATTCAATATTCAGTTGGAGAAAATACAATTCAATTAATTTTTGAAGTGCTGCTTTTCGAGAAAAAAAATCTGCGTTCATCATTATGATGCCCATCACGTCTAATTTCAAATTTCGAACGAACGTTTCAGTAGTAGGACTCCAAGACCTTCAAAATTATCGGATAGTTCTCGAGAGTTTCGTTGCGTAGCAACGAGAGGGATAAATTTTGGAGGTTAAAAATCCCGAGCGCGAAGCATGAGGATTTTCCTGCGAAACTTATCCTGATAACAGGGAAACTGAAAGGAAATATCCGATTAATTTTAAAGTCGAGGGATATTTGGCTAGATTATTTTTTTAATTCCAATTTCAAGCAATTAAATGTGTGGCATTTCACGTCATATGGTATGGTTTGTCACTCGTAGTTGTGGCTTCCAGTGTATATTTTCTGTCTGCACAAAATACAGAGAATTATTTCCAAATCATACCTATTGTCTTCACCGTATTATTAGGAACATTTTTTTCAATTTTTTGATCAATAACGTCCAAGGATTCTCATCAACATTTACTCATGTCGAGGTAAAGTCTTTGAACTTGATTTTTTGTAATGACAGTTTTGGGGTTTGAAACGCGTACAAATTGTTTATCGGATATTTTCATTGCTTAGCAACAAACAGGGAAATATCCGAAAAATATCCGAAGTAAAACTCTCTTACTTGTACCACGTGACGGGAAATGCCACCATTTGATTGGTTCAAATTGGGATGAAAAAAATAATCAATAAAAATTCTTAAGGTTGTCGTACGGAGAGCGGCAGTGACAAAATTTTTCAGGTTGAGCGCAAGGCTCCCGCTGAACTGAGCGCTTGAATTAGACCCCCAACTTTTACCGAAGTACAGTCCAACACGTCTCACACACCATGAGCAGGCTCCGCATGAATACGTGCGCACACAGCTACCGCTGACTGGTGTTGATTGTGGCAACCATGTGTAGTCTCTCTCTTTCTACCACAGGCTCTTTCATTTTTTATGACGTATATCTTACCCTGGGATACTTCGCACTCGAGTTGTTTGAAAATAATTAGGAAAACGTCAAGTAGATCGAGAGAGATCAGGGGACGATCTATTAAGGGAAGTGAATTAAATAAGCACAGGAGTTTTCATGTAATATGACACGTGTCAAAGAAGGAAAAAAGGGAAGAGATTGATCCAATGAGAAATGCTGTTGAAGGAGGGAAAAACACAGAATGTTTGCACTGGAGGGAGAATTGTCAGTACTTGGTGAACGTCTACAGTGTACTAACTGTAATGAAATACTTTCATTGATAAATGTGAAGAGTGAAAAGCTCATTCTCACCCAAATCTTTTGAATATAAGCGCGGCGAGCGGGAGCTGCGCTGTTGCCACGCCAGGAGTATAAATTTACTTGTTCCTCCCTCTTTAGAATAAAATCCGACTTTCTCAAGTGATTGCTCGGATATGAGATGGTTGATCGATTTCATTTCTTTTCTGTAAATTGGTTGATACTATTTCCGCAATATACATTTTTCTGAAAAACCCAACACGTGGACAACCCAATAGACAAAAGGGCCTTATCTTTAGGTCAGACCTCTCACTCTGGACAAACCGAGAGCTAGGGACACTCTCAAATGGTCACTCGAGTAAACCACATCGGATTATCAACTCAGCTAGAACTATATCGAATCTTTCACTAAAACGCATATGTTAAAAACTGAATACAGATCGTGTCGTATAATTAAATAGTGAGAGATATTTATTTTCTATAAATGTATAACTTTAAACGATATTCGATGCTCTGGTACTTTAAAACGTCTGAGTCTGTATCGTAACTTAAGACTACCTTCTTCTGTTCTCACAACGGTGCCTAATTATTGGAAGATATTGGGATATGGGTAAAGTAGATAAATAAATGTAGCAATACGATCAATTACTTTATCTTTATCACTTTATTATTGGCACGAGAAAGACACGAATGACCTAGAGGACCGGCGTCCAGAGACTAAATTCTTACTATGTGAAAAACTTTTACTAAAGGAAAAAACAACAGACAGTTATAACTCCAGAGGACAGAGTTTTCTTCGAATTCCGCATGTGGTAAGGATTGCAACGCTCTCAAGTTGGGACCACAACAGATCATAAATTAGTCCTTTTCAGGAGACTCTTTCAAACACATGATAAACCTTGTCGAGTGATTTTTGAAGATAAACAGAAGAGCGGTGTTCTAATTTTCCAAGAAAAGAAAATTTAAGTGACACCTCTAAACATGAACGGATCATTCATTTCAAGAAACATCAATTATTACGCCCTTACTGGTCGTGACTATTGATGTAGCCACCGCAAGAGCTTTGCATTTCAATTCGTCTGCATATTCACCGCACCTCCACCCGCACTTTATCTTTACTGTCTCCGAGAAAAGTGTAGATATATCCATTGTAAGTTAATTGACGTTTTCCTCGTTGGCTTAATATAAAGTGAAGCGCCACTTTTATAATCGTGCACTCATCGCCGGTGTTACACATTTATCATTTTTATAGTGTTTTGGAAATTCATCGTTAAACGGCTACTCCGTTTTGTTAAATTGATTTTTCCAGGATTTTCGTTTATTATGTTAATTATTTTTCTCTATGTGCACTCTTTAGTCAATTTTTTTTTAGGTCGCTGTATAACAACTCAGGTCTTAAGCAAATTGCGGGGGAACATAAATTATTACAAAAAAAAAAATTTGAGTTATCACCATAAATTTGAGATCCGCGAAAAGAATTACATACAGAGAGAAATATTCACGAAATATTACCTATCATCTCCGTAATTTTGGAAGAAAATGCGGTTGTCGGGAATTTGACGGAACAGCCACGGAATTTTTACAGATTATTTTTTTCATCCGAATTTCAATCAATCAAATAGTGGCATTTCCCGTCACGTGGTACAAGTAAAACGGTTTTACTTCAGATATTTTTCGAATATTTCCCTTTTTGTTGCTAAGCAATGAAAATATCCGATAAACATATTGTACACGTTTCAAACTCCAAAACTGTCATTAGAAAAAATCAAGTTCAAAGACTTTACCTCGACAGGAGCAGATTTAGAGGAGAATCCTTGGACATTATTGATCAAAAGATTTTAAAAAATGTTCCTAATAACACGGTGAAGACAAGAGCCAGAATTTGGAAACAATTCTATGCCTTTTGTGCAGATAGAAAATATCCGCTGGAAGCCACAACTACGAGTGAAAAATCATACCATATGACGTCAAATGCCACACATTTAATTGCTTGAAAGTGGAATGAAAAAAATAATCCAGCCAAATACCCCTCAACCTTCAAAATTAATGGGATATTCCCCATCAGTTTCCCTGTTATAGCGATAAGTTTCGCAGACAAACTTGATTTTCAATCTGCACAATTTATCCCTCTCGTTGCGTAGCAACGAAACTCTCGAGAGATATCCGATAATTTTGAAGGTCTTGAGGTATTACTACTGATTATTTTTCCCACCCAAATTTCAGCCAATAGAATTGCACCATTTGTTGATATTTTGTATAGCCTACCTCGAATATCAGCGATAATTTTTTGAATATTTTGGTAAACAAACGACACTTAACCAAATAAACCTCTTTTCATGTCATGGCACAATTCCCTTGGCCGAAATTTGGATAGGAAAAATAATCCCCTGAATACCACTCGAGCTTCAAAATTATAGAATATTTCCCTCTAGGTTCCCTGCATACAAATGAAGTCGTCAAGTTTTTCAGGAAAAATCACTCGTGCTTCGCACTCGTGATTTTTTAGCCTGAAAAACTTGACTCCTTCATTTGTTTGCAACGAATCTATCGGGAAATATTCGATAATTTTGAACCACTTGTGGTATTATATGTGAACATTTCTCGCTGTGTGGAGACATGTATAATATTGTGAAATGTATGGTTATTTTCAAATGGAACTGTAAGTGTCGGATTTTGTGGCGTTCCCAACTACAAAATTCACCCTGCTATCAAATAATTTCAAATGTAGAAACTAATAATTAGTGTATTTTCATGAGGCTCTCCTCCATAGAATAATTAAAGGGGAGTCCCCATGAGGATTATCCGCTGTAGTTTTCCCAAATTACATCTGGCGACCGGAGATGACCAGGATGGGTGTAAGGGGAGGGAGCTCCATTGCCCTCTGAAGTTTAGTCTGAACTCTGGGCCTCTCGATACATAGTTAGTTAGTTCAGTTCATAGTGAACATTCATAGTGTACTGCCTCATGAATGGATAGTATCAGAAGTGATATTTGAATAATAATCTGATATAATTGACCTACGAACAGTGTTTATTCTTTCCTACTCCATAATCCAATAAGGTTTTGTGCTCTTCAGAAATTGTATTATTTAGTTGTAACTTTCTGAGTGGAGTTGTTAACAATCCACGAGTACATGGTTAATGGACAAGTCTTCCATACATCTCTGGGAAATTTTCGAGGGTGTGGACATGAGACGAATATAGCTAAAGCACAAATGTCCAATTCTGAGTCTCCCAATAATCGATCCATCCCTTATGTTGTATACCCCAATATTTCAATTCACATTTTCCGTATTTTCCTAATCCTCCTGAAAATTCCCCAATTGAATAACCCTTAGCGGACATACCTTAAATGAAATTACTTCCAATAAAGCTTAAGGGGTTATTCTCATGTGAACGCCTATATTTTACCACTTTTTCGGAATTTTTTTTTTATGCGACAACAAACTTCAATCATGTTGATTTTTCAATATATTTTTATTTGTATTTTGAAATATACGAAAAAATTTTTTTTTTTCGTTTTTTACATTTTTAACATATATTTTTTTTAAGTCAAAGTAGTCCCCAACAAAAAAAGGTAGTTCACTGGTCAAGGTGATAGCGGCTGTTCATGTTGTCTGACATAAAAAAATTGAATGGATTATTATTCAGTAGATCTGTGGCTATCGTCCCTACCAAATATAATCAATTTCATTAAAAACAAAAAAAAATATCGAACTTCAAAAAAAAAATCACGAAAATCTCCTTCTTTTTCGTTACAAATCGTTTAAAAAAAATATGAAGATATTGTCGAAGATAAACAATTGGGGTAGGGACGATAACTATAAATGAGTAGAAGAACATCTGTAAATTTTAAAGCAATCGGTTGAATACTTTTTCTTGTAGGACCTTGACCGTTTCAGAAAATGATGATTCGAGAAAAACGCGTTTAAAGTTGAAAGCCTGGTAGACAATCGCTTACGACACGTCGGTGACTATGAGCTGTAACTTATCAAATACTATGAATTTCGGTCTGAATTTTTCACAGCATGTTTTCAATAGGTTTTACTGTCAAAATATCAAAAAAAAAAATCGATTTTTTGAAGTGCTCACATGAGAATAACCCCTTAATCCGCTGGGGAATTCCCAAACATTTTAGACCCTACGACACATGTCTCAAAACCTTCCCCTTCTTTTTTTCCGCAGATCCTGAGATACATAAAACTGAGGACTCCTTTAATTTTTAGTTAGTTCTAAATTGTCATCTAGCAGGTTAGTCACTCCGAGCTCCAAAATTCTCTGTTGACTCGGTTGTTGAATAACTATTGTTTCTCAATTTACAAAATCAGTTTATTTTAAGAATAAATTTGTGATGAAAATTAATTTATTGAGAATCCAACACTTATATTTAAATAGAAGAGAGAGGGATGATTGAGTGTGTCTATTCTGACTTGATAAAGTTTTCACTCCATTTCTTTCTGACCTTCCACATCACTCTACGAACATTTATTTTGATGAACTGGTATTTTCGCATTCAGATTTGTCACGTATTAACATAAGTAAATGTTGACAAGTTATGTACTGAATTATCGTGTATTGAAGTGATGATACGATGAATGATGATATGATGAATTGGTTCATCATAAGTTGTCGTGATGAGGTGGATATTCGTGTCCCCGTTGAAAAAATCATCTATTAATTATTAATTATCTATTAATATTGAGACTGCATGGTATGTGTGGAGAAAAATTACTCGTCTGTCTACAGCTCTGTTTAGTCCATATCAGTATTTTATTGTTTTTCTCAGACCAATGTCGGAATGTTTAGAATAGTTTTAATAAACAGAAATAGAGAAGAAAGAGAAAAAAATGAGAGAACAAGGGCCTTTTGTTGAATGGGTCCAGAGTGTGACAACTTTGCGTGCGATAATAAAAAATTAAAGTTTATAGCCAAATTTTTTGATATTATTTAGTAAATCCCCATCCACAATTTAATAATTAAAGTGTAAAAATCTGAAAATTGTAATGGCGAATTACGTTTTCACCGGAGAAGACCTGTAATTGCATATAGAATTAGAGAAAATGAAAAATGTGGATCGAGACTCTTTTAAAAAAATAAAACTTAAATCCGTTAAAATAAAGTAATAAGTAAATGAAAGTAAACTAAATCAAGTAATCTCCCTCATGAATCGTCACTTTACTCTCCCAATTTTCCAAAAATTCTCATGATGAAATGGCTTCGTAGTAATCCTCGTGGATTCTAGTAACGACTTGCACTATTTGAGTACATTGGCTGATCTAGACGGTACGGAATCTACTTGAGTGGTTACACTCCCCTCTTGGACAGCCGTAAAGCGACGGTGGTCTGGGACCGATCGTTGGCGTCAAGTTATTTCTCCTTTTCCTCCCTCATTCGCACTCACAGCGGTCGATGTGATGTGTGTTATAAGACGCGCGAAATTTATTTTTGGTTTGTGCGAAAATAACGCCAAGGTCGCAGTCGTCGTCGTATTCGTATGAACGTGCCAGGCCACGACTAGTCCAGTGGATTATGCGGGAGCGGGAGGAAAATTCATAGCACGTTTTCGAGAATAAGTTTCATGTGATGAGGGCCACAGGTGTCGCCACCTGGTCCACTTCTTCATTTTTTTCTGCAATCGAACAATGACAAGAAAAATCATTCACTTTCCTGAGAATTATTGCAGAATTTACGGTTCCAAAACAACTCGAATGGACTAAAAATAGACCGAATTGATTTAAAATTATTATTATTATGTTCGGTTTATCATCCCACGGTACTATATCAACGTCTGACAATGTCCGGTGTCTACTACTGGCACTTTGCTTCCGCGTGGTATTGAGAGTTGAATATTGTCGATCGAAGGTAAATGCTCGACGTGAGCTTTCATCCTCACCAGATGGCATATTAGATCGACGTCAATACAGCGACAGAAAAAATAGAACTTGATACCAACAAGGTTCCATTTACTGATCTGAAGGACAAATTTAAGCAAAAAGATTTTGGATCTACAACACGTGAAATTCTGGACTGGCTCGAAATAAGGGGAGAGATTATTTCCAGCTGTTTTGAAAAATTACTAAAGACAATAGTTTTCTGCGTTCAAAAAGTTACCGAGAGAGACGATTGTCGGGTCTGGGTCAATGGAGCTCGTTCTTATCATGTTAATATAAGTTCTCTCCGTAGAATAAACATTGTCAATGGTGCGGAATGTTCCTGAGGTTACCCAGAGGAAGATTTCAACGATATCTTCGGCAATTACCCTGAAGGTGGAGATAATAGAGTCAAAATGACGCAAAAGAGTCAAAAACATGTCGAACTACGAGTTCACGTTAATTGTATTCTGCAATCGATGGGATCATCTGTTATCAAAGCTATCGATAAATTTCTGAAAGACTGCGACTTGAAAATTTAATAACCAACAATGATGTCATCAAATTGTAGTTATTTTAAACTGATAAACCCTGGGCGGATTACCACAGCTTTAATGAAAAAAAAAAAATTTTGTAACAAAAAAAATTTTTTTGTAATAAAAAAACAATTTTTTGTAATAGAAAAAAAATTTTTTTGTAATAAAAAAAATAAGAAAAAAAAGATTAATGTTAATGTTTGACGGCGCTGCCTTGAAAGCTTTATGAACCTACAGATATAGATGATTTTACGTGGCTCAACAGTGTTTGATTCTCATAATAATTTTGGACAATGAGATTTATTTTCCTATGAACAGTGAAACAAGGAAGAGTGCCGGAATAGATCATTCCACTTCTTGGTTCCTTATTTGTTTCAAGATCTAATAAGAGATCCTCCCCCAAGGCCTTTGGCCTTTCGTCGCTGGTTACACTGCCTAGCGAATCAGTACTTACTCTATTTTATCCATCTTTACATATATCTATTATTTCGCTTGCAATATTTCAGCCGATGCTTATTTATGGATTATGATGCGTACGACGTAAGGGCGGGAGGGGGAAGAGACGATGTGCCTCGCTGTCAGCCAGTGAAACTACTTGCTTCATGCCAAATACTATCTTACGTTGAAATCAAAATTTAGTAATTCAAACTTTGAAATTCTTCATTCTCTGGAGCCAAAATGCCAAACAGGACTTCCCACTTTCCTGTCATGTTGCTATTTCAGCTTTCAAACATGAGCAATGGCAACCCCAAATGTTGTTGGTTTTTTTTTTTTGAGAAAATGTGACTGAGTTATGGTTGTGAATTTTTGCTTAATTTTTTTTATATATTTAGTTAGTTTAAAGTGATGTAGCCGATGTAATGGGTTATTCACTTAATTTTTTGTGTTCTGTCGAAGAAGGGGTTTTTTCTGTTTAAATATAAATAGTTTTGTCAAATTATTATAATTTGTATTTTTATTACTCGACTGGTATTTCCCCCGAGAATTGTTTGATTGAAGGTTAAATCTTTCAATTATTTTAGTGGAAATAAAATTCATCTGTTACTCGTTCATTATAGTCGGGCATTTCCCAGGTCCTGATCATTCGAATGATTTTATGGTGGACCAATTGCTGTGGTTCTTACTCCTCCGAATGATTTTATTGTGGACCAATTTTTATGATTCTTAATCCTTCGAATGATTTTTCTTGCTATTCTCTATCATAGGGGAATTGAAATTCTAGGATCTCTCCATGGTCCGTGCGTTCGCATAAGGATTTTCGTCTTATTTAATTTTAAGTTAGTTTCGTAGTTTAACTTAAGTCAAGATTTTATAATTCTTGAATCACCAGTTGATCAGACTAAGTTCCTACTCGCATTCTCCCAGCTGTATCTGTTGGGAAGTTACACCGCTTCCGGTTACACTCCCCTTTCTATATAATTAGATTCGGTTTCGGTTTTTTAATAATAGTTTCGGTGTGAAATAAAAAATTGTTTGAGATCCGTTAAATATAATTGTGATTTCCATCGATATAAATCTGTGCAACAATAAAAATAAATAGCAACAAACTCTCACAATCACCTACTGATCGATCGCAGGATGGTGTGAGGTTATGGGTAACACATAAAATGTGATATTTATTAATTTAGTCGATGGTCAATCCACTTAGTACCTCAATGATCATTGTGATTGCATTGACAACTCATGATTATATGATATTGATAACAACATTCAGGATCTGCACGGAATGCTTTTAGCTTCAGGCCTCCGATGAACGAGTATATAAATTCAAGTTTTTATAAGTCGTGTCCCAAAGCGATTTGTTAGCACGACAAAATATTACAGAAACGTCATATTATGTGGTAAAATTGTTGAGAATGAGACTTGAGTGGAGTTACATGTGTACTCTTCTAAACGGGCGCGCATGAGTGAGGACGGGGACCGGAGAGAAGTTGTTGTAAGGGTCTGCCCAGGGTTGGGCATGTAAAATACGTCACGTAAAATACATAGTATTTTACGTCACCTTTTTCAAACGTATAAAACGTAATATACACTTCATACAACAACGCAAAATACTTATTATACGTCACGCCGTGTCGCATGGCATTTACATGTTTTTGCACTGATGAGAGTTAAAATATTCGATGAAAAGTCAATTTCATATTTTTCGCGACATGCTAGGTATTTCATTTCCCCGTTCCGCACACTGTCAAGCGCCAACCCTGAACCTAGTAACCCGGCGAGACATAACCCCCAAATCAGTTGTTCATTTCCCCCTGAGACATGTGAATGCCGATGAAAGAAACCGTGTCCTGTAATTTAGTTAGAACATCATTTCGTTGTAATCAATTCATCCATCCAATTGAATGATGAAAAAAGGTGGACGACGACTCCACAATTTTTGGGAGAACATTTAAATGTATCGATAGATTATGTATCTATGTATGAAATATCGATATTATTCAAACTGAAACAAAGCTTTTCACATTTGCTTCAATGCTTCCATTTTTAACACAAATTTCATGAAAAATTAGTTAACCATCCGGCAATTAACGAGGGTAACAAGGAGAATTCAAATTTCATGAAGGTCACAAGGATAAGAAGTACTATCGTAAAGTAACATTGTTGTGATCCTTTTAATGCTCGCCTCTAGTAACATTTACTAACTCCCTAGTGAATCTCATGAAATTTAGCCATTTACTTATCACCCTCATGACATTCGACCTCCACAACCATTTAGATATTTTTTACATTTTATACTTTTATAACGTATTTTACGCAAAATACGTGCATTCAAAATCCGGTCGAATGTAATAAACCGTAAAATACATTTCATACATTTTTTACATAATTTACGAGTATTAGACGTATAAAGTAAAAAACCCTAGATCCCACCGATTTACCCAACCCTGGGTCTGCCTCTCAGTGAGAATAGAAAGAGGAAGAGCATTTGTAAAAGAATATGAATAGTGGTTAAAATAAACGACTAGAATCAAATTGTCCCGGGATCAGCTTACTTTATCTAATAAAAATATTCCCGGAAAATGTTAGACGTCCGTTGCATTATTCAAGATGTGAATCTTTCATGCGTCGAAAAACACTCCATTCGTTTTTTTGACAACAACCTTGCCAGGTTATGGTTTTCGGAAACTTTGCACGGCCTATTAATCTACTCTACATACATGATATCAAACATTTAGGCCATTACCCACTGCCATGGGGGGTTGGGAACAATCCATCCTGTCGGCTAGTTCAGATGGCCGAAGGACACTTAGCAACCA
The DNA here is from genome assembly GCF_034640455.1 of Diachasmimorpha longicaudata. Classification (NCBI taxonomy): domain Eukaryota; kingdom Metazoa; phylum Arthropoda; class Insecta; order Hymenoptera; family Braconidae; genus Diachasmimorpha; species Diachasmimorpha longicaudata. The sequence continues at coordinate 1,920,677 of NC_087240.1, forward strand.
TGACGGCGTCAAGCCACAAGTGACTGACACAGGCATGGCTCCGCCGAAAAACTCTCCTGCAATCCTAAAATAGTATATCGATACCAGTGCGACGCGGTGGGAATGAGTGTGAAGTTGGCGGCCCGAGGCGAAACTACGGGCTGCCAATCACACGAGTTAAAAGACCCGTCGCACGTGTACCGGAACTATATTTTTTGTTAGTGATGTTACGTTCAGGGTGTGGCGAACTCTACCATTATTCGTTTACTAATGAACAAGAAGACTTTTCATTGACACGTTTTGACTTTTCGTTTACAAGTAAACGAAAAAGTACTTTTCGACACGGGCTGAATGTAGCAACAGTAACAAAAAATACTTTTTGGAACATGTCCTTGAAAAAGTCCCTTTTCATGTACTCATTTTTGTGCATAAAGTGTCATGTCTCGTCACACTTTGAACTTGTAAATAAAAAGTTACTTTACTTTTACGGATAACAGTCTCCCAGGTGGAAATTTAAACTTGAAGACAGCTTAGTGCAAAATTTCCTTGCGCGAGTGAAACTAGGCTCTAGGTATCAAGGATAGGATACCTGTAGGTTGATTGGTAATGCTTGAAAACCTTGCGGCTGGTTCAACTAATAACATATTTCTGCGGCCTTATCTGTAGATATAGAGAGAACCTACGTATAAGCTTGCAGCGTAGACTATTGGTAAGGTTATTACAAGAATGCAGTGATAAAAGATTTAAATTCAATCAAAAGGTAATGTTACTAATGGCGCTTGCACATAACCTCAACATGACAATCATTATCATTATCCTGAACCTCTTTGGATCTCTAACGATGACATAATAATATCTACAATTTTAAAGTGTAAAGTTAATGAAAACTCACTTTTAATTAGTGCCTGAGCATTTTAGAGAGATAAAATCAAGATGCAGATGTATATATTAGATATTAGAACACCAGATAACCCACAGATATCATCTCATAACGTCCCCTGATCAATAATATGGAATTTTATGAATAAGAATGAAAAGAAATATATAATATCTGTCATTAAATATTAGTCAACTTCTTTTGCACTGCCATTGTTTATTAGTTTGCCTAAAAAGAATTTCACAGGGTTGAAATGACATCGAACCTATTTGAATACAAAAATATTCGGTTCAAATAAGGCTGACTTATAAAAATTGTGTTCACCGAACTTATTTAGTTTGTATCTAGCTAACGATATATCCCAATAGTGGCAGTGCCTACGCCGGGAAGAGACCGATTTGCAATAAGCTGTCATGAGCCATTCTGACAACACCTACTCAGCCCCAATGTTCCATCGTGCAAACCCAACTGATATTACTACCTAGGGATTTATCAACAATTGCGTAATAATATCCAGAAGAGTATCTTTGTTCGCTTTGACATTTTGTCAGGTAATCTATCATGAAGTATTTTCTTCACGTGATATCTGTCAAATCTATCCAAAATGCTAGACTGTTGATCAGCTGAAACCGAATGATTCAGAAACATATCCATGATAGATTGTTAACTGTCAATCTCGAGATCAACTGAACTAGGGTGTTTCGCCACAAAATAACAATCTTTATTTGATTCTAGCCAAGTCGTAAATTTGGTTAGTTTGATGATTCATAATTATTTTGGAGGAAACATAGTAAGCGAAATGGCTTCTTTGAATCACTTATGAGTTGATGATACTGGAGGGAGGGATTAACAAGACGAGAAAGTATCGATAACTACCGAAAATGTTAATAATTATTGACACACACATACACGAATTAATATTTAATAAGTTACAGTTTATTCCGGATACACTTGGATTGAGATGTTGACACCTTTAAGTTTGGATTAAACCTACGGGTTGTAAGATTTTTGTTGGTCTTTTTTAGGGCCAGTTGAAGGAGTGAGAGGAACACATCTGGAAGGGATTAAGGTAATTTTTATGAAGGAAAACGAAATTTTTAATTATTTGGGAAAGTTCGGGGAATTTCTGTTAATTAAGGTTTTACAACTGTTTCGAAGAAATTATTGCAAGCAATAAATGAACAGGAAATTGAAAGGAATGAATGGCGCGTCGAGACGTGTGTGAGATGAACGGATGGATATTTTCTACAGTTATTAATTATAATATAAAAAATGTCAACTGCGTATATCATCACGTAACAAGATAAATGCGAGACAAAATTGTTGTCATTATACCCAGACAGATTACGATTGTTGAACGCATTGAATGTCAATCTTCCCGAGAGAAAAATATAACTTTCCCAATCACATTTGTTTTGGACATACAAATGCCTCAGATTTCTGTTGGAAAATTCGCTTTAAATTATTCCTGTCATAAGAATATTTAATTGGTAAATTAGAATTAATTACATTTTTTATTCTAATTTATTATATTTGTCTTTCAGTACTCGTGCAGGGGCTTCCTCGCGATTGTTTAGCCTCTCACCGTATCGTGTTCAGGTATTTTAGTGGATATTTTTAGCGGGCACTTGTTGTGCTCATCAACAAGTTTTCAACCGTTGAAATTCAATTCACAATTAACAATACTGTGGCTTGGATTAATCGACAGACACGCGAATAATTAATTCATTTAGTCATCGTATAGTGAGAAGTTGTGAGGGGTTTGTTATTTTCACCTGAAACTACAAAATGTAAATTTAGCTCTTGAATTATGAAGGCAGTGTGCCCTTCCTCTATAGATCCGCAAATAACTCATCAGCTGATAACTCTTCACGTGAAATTTAACGAGGAATAAACTATTCTAATCGTAAATAGTATGTAGTGGTGGTGAGAAATTGGCAAATAACATTTTTTCATTTTCTGTACGTCAATCATTCGGTTCATTGAATGAACAAAGGAATATTAAATCACTTCACGAGGATAAAAATACAACAAAACTTATCTTAATTATTTTTGTCAATTCATCATGTAGCACGGCATTCTTGGTGCCTTTTTCAGAGAAAATATGAATAAACAATTTGTCGATAAGAGTAAAATAATCGTGTCGATCTGACGAAAATAGGCTAATTTTAAAGTATTCGCGAAAAAATTTACGACAGAGACAAGGGCGAGAAATATGTGCCGAAAAAATTAGAACAATTATAAAAATATAAATAAGAATTCGGAGAATTAAAAATTTTACAACTAATGACAACGTAAATTATATAAATGAATTAGGGGATAGCATGATGAGGAATTATCCTAAAATGATTTTTTCATTTGTTTTAAAGTGATGTAGCTCATATAATGGGCCTCATTTTTTTATGTTTTTCCCGTATGGCCTCACTCGATTTAGATTTGTAAATTACAAGCGTTCAAATAATTATAAATTACAAGTACCAAAAGCACAAAATTTTTCAAAGACGGAATTAAATATCGGCAAAAATGCGGCAGATTTTAAATACATTGTTGGAAAATTTGTACACAGCTCTTCGGTTTATCTTCAAAAATCACTCGGCAAGGTTTATGACGTGTTTGGAAGTCTCCAGAAAACAACTCGTTTATCTCGGAAAAAGACTAATGGATATATTGTTCTCCGAACTTGAGAGCGTTGCAATCCTTACCACATGTGGAATTCAAAGGAAACTCTGTCCTCTGGAGTTATAAGCTTTCTCTTGTTTTTTTTCCCTTAGTAAAGGTTTTTCAAATAAGCAGAATTTAGTCTCTGGACTACGTTCCTCTACGTCGCTCGTGCTAGTAATAATGAGTTTAAGTTAAAGTAATTCATTGTGTTGCTGCATTTATTTATCTACTTTACCCATATCCCAAAATACATAAATGAAATAGGGAGATCTAAGAGACCGTAAAATCCAGGTGTCATCCAAGAAATTGGTAATAAGACAATGTATTTGTGTGCATCAGTACAATCCCCTTGAATCCCCCCCACTGTAGTAGTTGTCCCCTTGTATTAATTGTTGCTAAAAAGGCCTATTAAATCAATCAATTTTACAGAGCTAATAAACTTTGTAATTTACTTTTCAAATGCTTAATAAAAAAAGTCTTCAGAACAGTCATTCCCATTCAAATCAAATGCAATTTCAAACATGAAAATGATATTGAACTAAGAATTATTATTCAATAACCTATTTTGGGTGACGGTATTATAACTATTCTTCAGATTTGAAATTATTCTAGAATCTTTCAACCAAGAAAATCGTAATTTCGGAATGTTTGGAAAACAATGAAGGGTTTTTCCTATTACATTTACTCACACTCGCACATTGTTATAAAAATTATTAGAAAATAATTACCTATAACCGAATGCATAAATTATTTCGTAATTTCACCGAATATTCCTCCCCGTGTGCTGGACAACTCTTTTGCCTACGAAGGAATAATCAAATTGTGTCCACGAAAAAATCCTAGGCCCTAGCACACATACACATCTCGTAAAATTCAATTCTCATTCGTACAGCCATAAATAATAGGACATATGTAGAGATAAATAGTTCAAGAAAAATTATATGTCGTACCTGAAATGCTGGACCGAGATGTGGTTGAAGAAAATTTAACGGAATCCCTATGGATCCTAATTACCGAAATCATTTCAAGACAGACGAATGTTCGAGGACAACAAGCATGATTCTACCACAAGCGATAAACCAAAAAAATTGTTGAATTTTTCATGACATAAATAAATAGAAAGCAAAAGTATTATATAATGGGACTAGACAGATAATGATTAAAAAATTATGCGACCAAAAGTTCTTTCCCCCTTACTATTCTGGGGAATTTTTGGCCAGATTAGAGAAAAAATCTATTGTGATCATTAATGAATTTCTAGAAAAATCTTCAATGAGAATTTATCCTACCTTGTATCCTACCATTTGTATGCAAATTAAACCCACCAGGTTTGAAAATGTCTAATTAAAAAAAAAAAGAAAGCAAAAATCAATCTCATTCTCTTCTGAGTATTTATACTTTAAATTGAAAAGACATTTTTATGGACTGGAATTCTCAGAAGTGTGAGGTATTGTGTTTAGGTTTGATCTTAAGTATGTAGACAAAGTGGAATGAATAGGACTCTTTGAGAGTATGTGACTAAAAGGTCCAGGGTGTTATTTTCCTTTGTAAATCTAGTCAGTTCCTCTAAGGAATCGGTACAGAGCGGATGTGTCCTCCAAGCATTATTATTTGAGTTACTAATAAAGTAGAGAAATAGTTTCAATTATTTCCAGAATTATTATTTCAAACAACCCATTTTCAATCAAAATAAAGGCGCCAAATACTCTGAATGACACTTTAGACAATCTCCACACCCCTGGTGCAAGCAATGTCAATTACCTAGAGAATCTATTGTCAGTGTCAATTGTATTAGCGCAAACCACTACCATCTAGGAGCATCACTACACCGGGTTGGAATTATAAATGACCCGAGCTGCTCATGGGGAGCAGAATCTCAAGATTTTGATCACATCCTGTGGTGCTGCCCTAATTTCGAAATTCAAAGGAACAAATTCTTAACTAAACTAAGGAGGTCTGCCTGCACTCCTTAATTCGCACATCCAACAGACTCTACGTATATGGAAATAATTTGTCAATATTTAAAGGAATGTAAGTTAATATAAGATCGATAACATAAATACATCTTATGTATCGATTTCAACACTGCAAATAATAAAAAAATAATGTTACGGATTTTTTTTTTTTGAGCGTTCCATAATTTTTATCGGAATTTTTTGCGAAAAATTACGATACTGACAGTTAAATTCCTCTGGTCATTTTCCTAATCACTAAGCAAACTTCAGTTTCTAATGGAAGGTCATACGCCAAAAAATGTGATCGAAAAATATATCTATTCGTTAAAAAATTATGGGATTACTATTGGTATTTTAATAGGTCTTGGTGGACTCTACTCAAATTATTAATTCAAAATTTGTCAATTTTTAAATTACAATTTTTTGCCAATAATATTGGATAGATAATATTTTTTACTAAACTTTCTGTTCTGATTGTATTTGAGGGGCGGGAGAGAGGGGGGTATTTACTGAATTATTTATTTATCAGAGAGTTCAGTTCAAAAAACAGTCCGCGCTCATTTTCTCGTTTGTTATAAATAACAGCAAAGACCTGGATAATGTACGAAAATGCAAAAATGATCGTATAAAGCCGGTTAAGGATGATCGATACCCTTTTACCCAAAATTAATGTCTCTTTTTTTTATTTTTATGACAAACTGTCAACTGTAGTATTTGTCATTATCTAAGGACTCACGAACTGTTGCAATTGTGCGATCATCTTCATGCGTTTTTTCTACAGTTCTGTAATTCCGTTTGTAGTCTAGAAAAAACACACGTAAATGTTCGCACGTGTTTAGAGTTTTGTAAATCAGGAAATAATAATAAAACTCAAAACGTCAGACTTATCGTGTCAATTCTATCGAAAATTGAGCAAAAACCATTAAAAAACGTGAAGTTTAGTGAAAACTGTGTAGAACACCCTTAAGAAAAATTGTATTGTTATTTTATATAATTTTTGTCGGAATTGTCGTATACCCCGAAATTCCCACGCTTAAGAACACATTTTTTTCCTTTTAAAATTTAATCCCTCATAAATCTCATTTACATGAAAACATCGGGATATTGAACCCTCTGACTATTTTATTCTATTCTCCCGAATATAAATCCCTGAAAACAATACTAATAGTCCTAATCATCAAGGTCCTTCGAGAACCTCAGACCCAAACGACCTCTCTCTGCCTCTACTCCAATCTAGTGACAATCACGTGACCATCCCTCAGCATCCCTTGAATCTATATAAAACGACTTTACTTAAATTTATCACTTATATGAAAATTAGTGTTAGGCCCGACTACATGTCCTAAGAGCATTGAACCCCCACTCCAGAATAATAAATAAAGTTCTTTTTTGTTGCTGCTGCTACGTTCAACCCGTGTCGAAAGCTACCTTTGCATTTACTGTAAACGAAAAGTAAAAACTTGTAAAGGAAAAATCTTTTTGTTTACTAGTGTGGTGGCTATGTCTCCATTACACCCTGTCACCTCGATGAGAAATTCCCAGAATACGTCTAATCCTACTCCACACCCTTTTAGGCTAATCATCTACCTGACCGGTGCCACCCCGATCATTAAAATCTGGAGAATACCCCAGAACTGACCTAACCATAAACCCAGCTTTCCTGAATACGGTAACGAGCCAATCCCACCCCAGGGATTCCTAGGCATCCCCTCTACCGAATCCCAACCAATCACACTCCTACACTTTCCTTTAAAAGCTCGCACATTTCCAAAAATCGACACACTCGCTCTCCAGCCTCCATTGGACACACCACACCATTCCGGAGCAACCAACGAGAGGACAAGCCATGTTAAGGCCAACTCTCCACACTGTACCGTAGAAAACACAATGAATATTCAACTCGTACGCTGGCGTTATATTTCTTTCATCACCTGGTCACCCCCACGCTAGTAAATGAAAAATGGCAGTTTGCCACTCCCTGAACGTAACATCACTAACTAAAAGTATAGTTCGGATACACGTGCGACGGGGTCTTTTATCTCCTGTGATTGGCAGCCCTCGGCTGCGCTCTGGGCCGCCAACTTCAAGCTCGTTACCACTCCCTCGCACTTGTATCGAAATATACTAATGTTTTTTTTTTTTAATTGTTCACTTCTTTGATGTTACAAACGTTTTTACTTTGTTTTACATCCTCTCCAGCCTCTCTTAAACTTCCCTTTCCAGCCTCTCTCCTTCTTCCCCCCTCCCCCCCCCCCCGCCCCCTGTACCGCATTTGCCGAAAGGGAGAGAAAAACCTCACTCGAGAGAAAACCTGCCCTGGCACAGTCGTCCTTTTGACAGGTCGACCGCTCGGCAGTGAAACCGTGAGATTAAAGCGCTGTAAATTTTTTTTTTCAATTTTGACCGCCGGTGCCCGGGATCGAACCCGGGTCGTTGGCTTGCGAGTCTAGCACTCTAACCGCACGGCCACTGCCGTTGGTCTGTATCGAAATATAGTATTTTTCATTTGTTGAAAAATCGAAAAATGACGAAGTTTACTCGGATATCCATCAGAGTTTTCGGTAGACAAGATAATCACCTTTGAAAAAGTAATAAAATAACGGTGAGTTGTATATATTGTGTGTACAGTGATTAATCCTATCAGTGATATTTTATATAGAATAATTGAATTAATTATGAATTTCACAAAAAAAGAAAAAGGGAATTTAGTCCTTTATTCTTTGGAGTGAAATTAATTTTTTAGCTCGAAAGTGTCCCTGATTAATTCGTGATTACGGGCACAACAATTTCGCATATTGTCGTTTTAATTATCGGGAAAGAAATCGATGATGGGAAAACCCCGGCGTATTTTTAATTTTACGTCGATAAATCATGAACAATATTTGTTCATGAGTAATTTACTCGTGTCTAACCTTTTGGGGATTTCTTGGAATTGATCATAAAAACTGTCTGCATATACGGGGGTACGCGAACTAATTAATTTTCTCATTACCTTAAAATGAGATGAATGAGACATTCAACTTGTTTTACTGAGAAAAGAATGTACACGGAGAGAAAAATCTGTGAATTTTTATAGTGTGATTCCGATAAAATGACTGTGCTGCTTTACAATGTCAGAGCAAACTTCAAGACTGAGAAAAATTACTAGGTTTTCTAGTGAAATTTCTTTATCAGCTGAGGAAAACTTCTCACTTCGACTTCGTAAAAATCGACTTCGTAAAAATGCAAAGTCTGATGCAATATTTCCCATGACGAAGTCTAACGTCGGCAATAATCGGCCATCTTCGGTGCTCATCGTTAACCAATCATAATGAGTTGCTGAAAAATTACTGTGTGGCACAGTAAAAAAATGAAGGAAGGCCCAATAAAGCAAAATTGGCCCAGATAGGAATTTTTTAAAAATTTCTCTCAATTTTTCATTTTCCCTCAAATAAAAAATGATAGACCTTGAAATGTATTATTTCTGTTTAGTAAATTTTACGAAGCCACATATCATTAATTACTAAATTCATTATAAAATTTACGGTATTAATAAGAATTTTTATGTGTCAATCCAAGACATTTCATTATATCTCGATTCTAGTGTCCGGCACAGTAACTTTCCACTGACTTTTCTCTCCGTGTACAGCATTTACTAAATATACGTTAAAATGATTTTCATAGAATTTCGGTTTCATCCCAATGCTTCGAATGTCACACAAAGATTTTTCTTCCACCAAATCCAAAGCGTGTGAATAAAACTAAAGATTGAATTATATCAAAGCGATTTAGTCACAAAAACATATTTATCAAACAATATCCTTGATTTTCTCAGTAGAGGTTAATTAAGAGTGTTCCCCACTCATGCTTAATCAACCAAATATACTATACTATACTATATTGGACCAGGGTCACTATATGACGATTTTTTCGAAAAAAAAATTTTTTCAATCTTTTCAGATTAAAGCGCAACATAGAAAACCCGCAGTGAGATATCAATAACATCATTTGAGTAACTTCAATTATTCACTTTATGAATTTCATTCTATATATTTTAATTGTCTAAAATGAAGAATTTTTTTATAAACCGTCATCTGACAATTCTAAATTTTTATTTCTTTGGAGATATTCCTATTTGTGTGGAATCCATTTCTAATGATTGAAACGCCTTAATATGAAATTGAATAACTGAGTTTCATTTTTTAATTCAAAATATCAATCTGACTCCTATATGTATATATGCACTTATGTATGTATGTACATTAGGATGGCCCATAAGTGAAGGAAATCGAATTTCACCCTGCCTATTCGTGGTACACATAGCTAAAAATATCAGGATCATATGTGAATTTTTTCGGATTTTTAAAAACATTTTTAGAGGTTGCGCCAACTGGTTTAATTTCTTATGGACTTTTACACGTGACGGACAGACCAAATGCAATAATAATTTTTTTTAAATACAATGACTCGACCTTTCGTTATGAACTCTCGTACACTTTCCGGCAGAAAGGCTAAGAGTAAGATAAGATTTTTCTCCCAACAAAAAAACGATTTGTTATTAAAATAAAAATCGTAATTTCTGTTCAATTTAGGGATTTTCGGTGGTGTCTACGACGCTTCGGGAGTTTTCGATATTCTTCTCGATTCGGTTAGATGATCATTGAACTATCTGACTATCATTTAGCGGAAAGAAATTTTTTTTTTTGCAAATGCAATGTGGTGAAAAACAGGAAAGAAAATTGTCAAATTTTCGTGTAGAGACAGGTGTCCGACTCATCCGGTGCTTTTATGGCGGTCGTATACAGTGAAATGGAACCCAGGCAAAAAAATTTGGCCTGCCGGACTGACCTTTCCTGAAAAGGAACCGAACCCTTAGTGCGTTAAGCTGGTTATAGGATATAATTTCATTTCGAATATGAAGATCTCTCAATTATTTATATTTTTATTACAAAATAAGCATTGTTAATTTAATCAATTTACAGAAATTTCAACAAAATTTGAATCGTAAAAATCGGTTAATTCTAAATTGATTTTTGATGTTTCGTAAATGTCGGAAGAAAGCCCCTTAGGTACTACCTGGATGACACCCGAAGCACCACCTGCGGTCATTCCTACTACCTGACACGGGACCGTCATTGAGGGTATTTAACTTCTACCTAATTTTTATAACCCTTAACTGCCAGTAGGTCAGACATTTTACTTCAACTTTAAACGCTTCGCGCAACCACTACAATTTGTTTAAATTTTTTTTGGAAAATTTCCTTGGGTAGTCTATTAATGGAAGAATCATTTTCCGGGATAGGCTCTCAAACATTAGGGGATCCGAAAAAATGGGCCATCCTAATGTACATATACTGACTTCTAATCTAAATAAAATGAATTTAATTAAAAAATGGGGAAAAATAAATTTAATTAATTCATTAATTAAAATTATTATTATACATCATTTAGATATGCATGTATTTAAATATATATATTATATACTTAATTTCAGGCTGGCTTGATTTTAAAATTTTTTCTTTAACCAAAATAGATATCTGATAACTGTTTTTTAGTCTAAACTTTGAACTTTAATCTTCATTCATGAATTTCCAGGTTATCTTTTGAATATTTACGATAAGTTCTCCACCAAAATACAGATTTCGGAACAAAATAGGATTTGACACTATCATCAAATTCTTTAAATTGTCTGCGCTGAGAAGACAATTATTTCAGCCAAGTGTTGATAATATTGGCAGAAGAAAATATGCTTTTGAAGAGTATTCCTTTAAGGCAGCCATTTGCAGCTCATCTAACCATACTTTTAATCACATAACTACTATAATCTATATGACCTTGACGACGAGCACATCATTGTTTGCAAATTTTCAAAAATTGAGATTTTCCCAGGTGAAATAATTCAGAATAATTCCAAATGTTCTGATAATAGTTATTAAATAAGAGTTTTCCAGATTACCATAATCTTCAGGCCTGAAACTGCATATGGTCCACCTGGGAATGACTAACCTGAAGACACGTTTCACGAGATATTTTCTTCACAAATCCTTGACAGAAATAATTTTTTTTCTGGGTATAACCGTTCGCTAATGGCATTGTGTTCTGGCCGTTCTAGAAAATTTACCCTACCAATCAGTGAAATTTGTCGGCTGTTGGGTGAGAGTTATTCACCCATTTGACAAAAATTATTTAATAATTAGAGAATTTATCTCGAAGAGGGAGATAACTCTTACTGAGCAGTCGAGAAACTTTACTGCGTGGTACGATAATTTTTCGGACACGAGCAAAACAATACGATTGCCAAACGATTAGATAATTTTTACTGAACTTTTCTCTTCAGATGTGACCGTGAACACGTTGTACATTTCATTTACAAACGATTAGAACTTTGATTAATTAAATCTATCACTATTCACTTTATCTCCAGAATTTTTAGCATTTTCCAGAATTCAGTGACATTTCACATTTTTTCCCAACAAAATAACTCAAATTTTCAGTTTTTCACGATAAAATTTAATAATTTTATTTAATTTAATTAAACAACACCACCAGTAAAACCTGGAAATTCAATCTTCTGAAGGTTCAAATTGATTCGATATTTGATTTAATTATAAACGATTTTTTAATTGGAAAAATGTGAAATACTTCCAAAAAAATCATAAAAAATACTGATTTTGATTCGATATCTGCTTCAATTAAAACAACTTTTTAATCGTCAAATTTTTAAAAATATTAATTTCAATTGCAACGTAAAATAATGTCGATATATTTACCGATAATATGGTGGTACTTTTCTATAAATTGTGCGGTGCTTTGAATTCCCATCGGTGTCAAATCGGGAGTAGATTTCCAGGATTCCGATTTAAAACGTACTTGTCTTCTGACGTACGAAACGCCAGACATTCGTATTAAAAATTATATCACACTTCACATTTTCATTAAACTTCAATATTATAATCCCACCAATTTTTTTTCTCCTCTTTCGTTTCACTTTACCAGCAACACAAATTTTAATTTTAACAACAATTGTCGACGAATATATCAGCTCTACCCGCACTATGATGATTCTAACTGTCTAAATTGTTTCAGTTCCTGAAATAATAAACTCTCAGTGTTATTCACGCTGAGAAATTCATTGATCAAATGGAACTGCACTTGACTCTATAAATCTCACGTACAAATAAACACTAGTTAATTTTTATTCCACACTTGATGGGACGTCAGGAATTAATCAAACCCACGTTAATTGACTTTGTAATTTTCTGGTTGATGATTCTCTGGTGAGATCATGCCAAGACATGTAATTAATTATTTTCCCTGGGATTGACGACCAGGTGGACGAACTACCAACACCAATGCCTGAAACTCTATCGATCAACTCAATTGATTTTCACGAATGTCATGAATCAGTTAAAAAAAAACGTTAAATCCTATTTTCGTGATTCAACACTAACGAATTAACTGACAAGTGCAGTCGACTGATTGACGTTTTTCGCGATATTTGCGAGGAACTGGGTCGTTCGTCACGTGTTGCTCGTTTACCTAATGAAACGTTCAGGTAATTCCCCACGAAATTGACAATTTTTATGAGATGATTTGGATTTAACGAAGGGGTTGCTACGGATACGATATACGATCAACGACTGCGAGAAAGCAGAAAGAGGTGGTAGCCAGAGTCGTTTAGCATTGGTATCGTCTTGTGCATGTGTATTTCATATACACGTGAACGATGGGGCCTATTTTAAAACCGCTGTCCTTCCAACTGAACCTAGCAAGAAAGACAGATTGGCTAGAGGAATGAGACACCGCTGAGTTACATACGCGCGTGAATTCGTGAGACATTTTCTGAACCGTCACGGGGACAAAAATCTTTGTCGCAGGGTTACTAGACGCTATTTTTTCCAAAAATTATTCTATTGGGATATGGGTAAAAGTATATAAATAAATGTAGCAATGTAGGAATTTTTAATTACTTGTTTTACCCTATTGGGATATGGGTAAAGTAGATAAATAAATGTAGCAACACAATCAATTACTTCAAGTAGAACTCTTTATTACTGGCACGAGGAAGGTACGACTGACCTCGAGGACCAGTGTCCAGAGACCAACTTCTTACTATGTGAAAAACCTTTGCTAAGGGAAAAAGAAGAGAACGTTTATGACTCCAGAGGGCAGAGTTTCCTTTGAATACCACATCTGGTAAGGAGCACAACAGATCATAAATTAGTCCTTCTCTGGTGACTCTTTCAAACACATCATAAACCTTGTTGCGTATCAAATCAAGCGACGTCTTAATTTTCATTTTGAAAATGAAATTATTTAATTTATATATCAGAATTTCCTTAATACTCATTTCAAGAGTTTTTTTCTCCCCAACCAGATTAGCAAACCTTTATAATGGCCAATTTCGCTATTTTAGACATACAATAAAATCCAAATTCTCTCCATGAGACTTCTTGCACTCTGGACCCTTTTTAAAATGCACTTATGGAGATGACCCTCCCTGCTTTCTCAATTTCTGAATTATTTTATGATTGCGTTGATTCCTCCTTGACAGACGTTTTTGGGGAATCGTCTCCAAGAGATATTGACCTCTCTCTCCTCTCTCTAATTGCACGTCGCCAATCAAATGGCATTTCAAGAAATTTTCCTTTTCCATTGTTCCATCCCTCCCCCTTTTCTTCCCAAGTTGTCTCCATAATTTGTACTACTCCTCAGTATCACCCCAACTCCCCAAATAGTCACCTCATCGAAGGTCTCCAATATAGTTATATTTGTTTTATAATAAATTCAATATTCAATAGAATCGTGAGTGTGATTCGCCCCTTTATTAAAAACAGGTACACAAAGAACACTTCAGCGTGTAGCAGAATTGAAAATACCGTTCTGTGTAGGTTAGAACTCTAGAGCTTACAACTCCAAAGTGTTCAATCGAACAGAGTATTAAATCAATTCAATACAAACCTTGTCGAGTGATTTTTGAAGATAAACAAAAGAGCTGTGTTCTAATTTTCCAACATCTTCTTAAATTCCTTACAATAAACTACATCATAACGAGGCCTCAACGAGATATGAATAACGTCATTTGCCGAACGTCAATCATTCCCGGTATCGACTTTATTCGATTGATCGCGACGAATGAAAATCAATGGGATTTTTCCAAAAAAATCACTTTGCGATGTCGTAAGCCATTTTTAGTATTTGGAGATTTTCCACTGTAAAAATTACAGGTCACGGATGGAGTTCTGAGTAGAGGAATTATTTTAAAACCGAAGCCACTAAGAGGGTTAAGACATAGGGTTATTTACAGTGTCATTAAGGCCACCCTAGCTATTCGACATTTTTGCCTTATGGCCCGATTCGATTTAAATTAGGAAATTCCAGTGTTTCATACTCATCATTTAAAGATATGATTAATTTATTGAATAAGCAAAAATGTTTCGATGCATCAAATATTATTTCACAACATCACGACTCGATAACTCAAATTCTCGTAATGAACTAACTCATTCATTTTTTTGCTCATCCCTAAATACCCAATTGTCTTTACATGAGACACAAACTGGCCCACGTTTATTGTTTGAATACCACACATATTGCCCCAAGGGTCGTTTTCGGGAAATTCTTCACTATAGCTATTTATCTCTATATTTATGTTGTCTTACTTTTATAACTATATTCACATATAATACCACAAGTGCTTCAAAATTATCGAATATTTCCCGATAGATTCGTTGCAAACAAATGAAGGAGTCAAGTTTTTCAGGCTAAAAAATCACGAGTGATTTTTCCTGAAAAACTTGACGACTTTATTTGTATGCAGGGAACCTAGAGGGAAATATTCTATAATTTTGAAGCTCGAGTGGTATTCAGGCGATTATTTTTCCTATCCAAATTTCGGCCAAGAGAATTGTGCCATGACATGAAAAGAAGTTTATTTGGTCAGGTGTCGTTTGTTTATCAAAATTATCAAAAAATTATCGCATGTAATACCACAAGAGCTCCGAAATTATCGGATATTTCCCGATAGGTTCGTTGCAAACAAATGAACGTGTCAAGTTTTCCAGTTTAAAAATCACGAGCGCGAAGCGCGAGTGATTTTTCTGGAAAACTTGACGAGCTTATTTGTTTGCAGGGAACCTTGAGGGAAATATCAGATAATTTCGAAGTTCGTGTGGTATTCGGGGGATTATTTTTTGCATCCAAATCTTGGCCGATAGAATTGCACCATGAGACATAATTTTCAACGAATTGCCATTTAATCTGTCAGATACAATTGAGGGTTACTTCAACATTTGTTTTTTTTTATATATATCAACATGCAAAATTTCCAGTGAAATTTCCAAGAATATCCGCTGAAATACCGTGTTGACTATACAAAATAACGTCGAATGGTGCAATCCTATTGGCCAAGATTTGGATGGGAAAAATAATCGCTGATATTCGAGGTAGGCTATACAAAATATCAACAAATGGTGCAATTCTATTGGCTGAAATTTGGGTGGGAAAAATAATCCCTAATATTCGTCCTCTTTACAAATGTTCTAGAGAATTCTTACCCACCTTACCCTCCCCAATTACACTATTCAAACAATATAACTCCCACATACACACACACACATGATATAGAAAACATCGTTTGTTCGTTTTTATAACATTGTAGATAATTTGCAATTAAAATTAGAGGGTCGACAAATTTGTCAAATACAAGGCTTCCAAAACAATTACAGGACTTATTGTTATACATTTCAACTACTTTGGGAGAATGAAAGAATTTTGATATTATATTATTCGCCGTTCGCTGAGATTGTCGATGTGAAAATAATGGTTGACCGAACAGCAATTTTCGAGTTAGTTGGGTTCGATTGTTTTTTCCCCAATAAAGGAGAAGAACACGCATGAATAAAATCATCAGATCAATCATCGAATCATGTTTGATGTTTTTTCAGGACGATTACTAGTCAAATTTCACGTGAACCGCAACGGAGTGTTGCTTTCTGAAAGTCATTGCTTTTAGAGGGGAGCATTGTATTCGTGAACATTTAAGTTTTCGACTTACTTGTTATTATTGTTTCATCGCCAACGCGAAGAAGGAGAATTTGAAGATGAATTTTTATTTTTCGGGTATCGTCATAATGATTAGAGCAACAGAAAAGAGAAGGACGAGCGGCAGAGGCAGGAGAAATCTTCCATCAGAAATTACTATCGAAGAAGTTTCTATCTGGAAAATTAAAGAAATAGCACGTTGAATCAATAAAATAAATGTTTCAAACTTTTACTGGACATTTTTGGGGATAAATCGCCCTCACATAAATCATGGATTTGTCAGCCTTTGGGTGTCCAGAAGGGTTTGAAAATTCCCGAAATCAGTTTATTGCTCAGTTTGTCAATTCGAGAAGGGATATATGGTGACAAAAACAAGGGGCACCTCCGAGGACTCCCTGCTTTTCCAAAAATTTTACCAAAAAGGAAAGAGAAGATTAGTTTCTCTGGAAACCTCGTGGAAGACAGAGCAATTTTCGTGATCCTCATCCGAGTTGAAAGACGATGAAAATATCTCCATTCGTTACATTTACAGAGTGTTAGTGTGGATTCTTGCCTACTCGTCAGTCGGCATAAACAAAATAAATTAAACAGACTTTCTTTATTTATAAGTTATTGGTGTACGATAAGTTAAAATTAATTGACTCTGGTCAAATTTAAGTGTGATATGTTCTTGGTATTTACAATACAATTGAATCATCCTACATTCCACCAATCAGTCCACCTCTTTTCAATAACTAAGTGCCTTAT
Source organism: Diachasmimorpha longicaudata (assembly GCF_034640455.1). Lineage (NCBI taxonomy): Eukaryota > Metazoa > Arthropoda > Insecta > Hymenoptera > Braconidae > Diachasmimorpha > Diachasmimorpha longicaudata. The sequence goes on from NC_087240.1 coordinate 1,937,918, forward strand.
CAAGTCCAAACAAGGAATTCAACGAACATCGAATTTCTGTCAAAATCTAGACAGTGACAGATCGACATCTCGAGTGATATTAAATTGATAGCTCGAGTGTACTACAATTATTGTGGTACAATGATAATCCTAAAAACCAGAATATTGCAGTCAAATTGAAGCATTATGATTCCTAAAATTTAAGTTACCGAGTTTCGTGAGTTAGATCGACTCGCTATAATCCTCAAACTTTGAAAACAATTTTGAATCGAGTCCGAACGTTTGTGTATGGAAATTCTCGTTTCGATTTTCTTCAATTCTTCGATAATGACGAGGAATCGAAAAAATTTTGATTGAATTATTGAAATTTTCAGCTAAATGATCAATGTTAGGGGTGAGCCTTTAAATTGTACTGACCGATATTGACCAGGTAACTACGGTCTTAATACGACGCCAGAGTAATGTTATTAACAACCGATTCCTGACGAACAAACCAAGCAACCCCTTACAAAATGTAGTTATTTATGATTATTTTTCCCACCCAAATTTCAGCCAATAGAATTGCACCATTTGTTGATATTTTGTATAGCCTACCTCGAATATCAGCGATTATTTTTCCCATCCAAATCTTGGCCAATAGGATTGCACCATTCGACGTTATTTTATATAGTCAACACGGTATTTCAGCGGAAATTCTTGGAAATTTCACTGGAAATTTTGCATGTTGATATATATAAAAAAAAACAAATGTTGAAGTAACCCTCAATTGTATCTGACAGATTAAATGGCAATTCGTTGAAAATTATGTCTCATGGTGCAATTCTATCGGCCAAGAATTGGATGCAAAAAATAATCCCCCGAATACCACTCGAACTTCGAAATTATCTGATATTTCCCTCAAGGTTCCCTACAAACAAATAAGCTCGTCAAGTTTTCCAGAAAAATCACTCGCGCTTCGCGCTCGTGATTTTTAAACTGGAAAACTTGACACGTTCATTTGTTTGCAACGAACCTATCGGGAAATATCCGATAATTTCGGAGCTCTTGTGGTATTATATGCGATAATTTTTTGAATATTTTGGTAAACAAACGACACTTAACCAAATAAACCTCTTTTCATGTCATGGCACAATTCTCTTGGCCGAAATTTGGATAGGAAAAATAATCCCCTGAATACCACTCGAGCTTCAAAATTATAGAATATTTCCCTCTAGGTTCCCTGCATAGAAATGAAGTCGTCAAGTTTTTCAGGAAAAATCACTCGTGCTTCGCACTCGTGATTTTTTAGCCTGAAAAACTTGACTCCTTCATTTGTTTGCAACGAATCTATCGGGAAATATTCGATAATTTTGAACCACTTGTGGTATTATATGTGAAAAAAATAGCCGAATTAATTATTTCAATGGAGAAAGTTTCCAGTTGATTTCATTATTTGAAAAAAACAAGGAAAAAATTATAAAATTCAATAAAAGGAAATACATATTTCTAATTTAATAGCAAAGAAAACTGTAATATATCCGATACAAAATCAATTGTTCACGTATTTAGGTACGAAATATCCGAAATGTCAATCCCTAGAGACAAATGTACGTCTTATTATACGTCAAAAAGGAAAAAAGTCTTGAACATTGAACCACGTTTATGAGGTAGTCGAGTTATTTCTGCGTTTTGTTTCGTAAAATGTGTCAATCGTTGAGGAAAAATTCCGGAACGACTTGTTGTTCCCGGGATGGTGAGTCATCAGAGAAGTGTTAAATTTTTACGGAACACATCGTAAAATTTACGTAGCAAAACTTACAAGTTCAGCTCGGACTCACGATCTTTATTGACATCTAGATTGGTCGTAGGCAATTTTTCGAAATATAAATGTTACGTTTTTTCGGCTAACGTTCACTGAAGGCAGATGCCAGTGATGAAATGATAGAAGTTGATCTATTCCTACGTTAAGTTTTTAGGGTTTTTGTGTCGAGAGCGGTTTTACGGTTTTTCAAGTTGAGCGTAAAGATCCCAAATTTTTACCGAAGTACAGTCCAACACTCCTCACGCACATATCAATAGACTTTGCATCAATACGTGCGCATGGAACTCTAGCATAAGCGCTGTCTTTTTTTTGTGACGCATATCCCAACCTCGACGACTTCGCACCTGAGGTGGTTGAATTATTGCAAAATAATTGTAAAAATGTTAAGTAGATCGAGACATAGGGGACTATTTATTAAGGTCAGTGAATTAAATAAGCGAAGGAGTTCTTGTCCTAATATGATATTTGCGGAAGAAAGATGTTGAATTTTGGGGTTTTCCCCGAAGACAAAATGCACTCGATCCAGAGTTTTTATATTCAAGATTAGATAAAATGTTTAAAAAGTTAATGGTCGTCAGAGCCTTGTCCTTGGGACTGTTGTATACCCCGAAAATCCAGCATTAGAACCACATTTTTCCTCTCCTTAAAACCTCATTGCCGTTAATAGCAATATCCTAATCCAACACCATTACAACTTTCTCCCCAATAAACAACCCTCATTTAGAAGATTTTCCTGCAAACAGTCCCACTCAAGACCCTTCCGGGTTCTAAGACCCAAATGTCCAGTCTCTACCCCGACTCCGATCCTCTAATAGTTGTCACGTGGTCATCCCTCGAATTCTCCCAAGAATATTTTGCAGACCTCACTTTTCGAATCACCTTTGGACACGACTGGTTGTCTCAATAAATTATACTACCAGACAAGAAAATAAAGTTCTTTTATTTTTGTGGATTATTAAAAACGAGTACGTTTACTCTGGTATCCAACAGGATTTGTATTACTGAACTTTTCCAAAGGGGTTTCCCCAAAACCATGTGGTGACCAGACATGGTCAAGATGAAATTTGTCAGTGAAGTTTCAGGGGGTGTGGAATTTATTGGCTTCTCTAAGTAGAGGTGAATCTAAGTAATGAGGGCCTGACTAGCAATTTGGTTTTCAGTCTTTCCTACGATTTCATAGCGTGTACAGTGTCCTCTTGACTAGTAGAATCTGAATAATATATTAAAGTTTAGTGTTGTGATTATTAATAGTGTGTTCTCAATGATTTTTGTTCCTCATATTCCAAAAGAAAATTATAACTTCGCGTGATTTGATATGCACCAGATGGTTAATCGATTCCATTGTTTTCTAAATTGGTTGACACTAATTATGTATTATACATGTTATTCGTCGAAATTTGTCAAGTGGTTAATTAAACAAAAAATAAAAATCCTTTAATTGTCTTTCCCAACATCTTAAAAATATATATATACACCTCGGAACTGAAATGGGAAATCAAAATTAGCCCAGAGAACTTTTTGAAGATAATTATCAGGGCTATCTATGAAAAAATTTTCGTCGAAATTGGCCGAAAACTTAAGTCACGATACAACATCCTTAATGATAACCTTCAAAATATCATGGGACTCCCTTTCACTGATTTCCGTGAGGAGTTCAAGCGAGAATCTTTCGACAAAACTTGCGACCTGGCTCTCGAACTTGGTCAAACCAAAGGAACGATGTATTTTAAACATTACTACGCAAGAAAAAGAAAACGCTGGTTTAAGGGGAAAAATTTGAGTCGTAAGACCATATCGTGGGTAAATAGAGCCAGGGCCAACCATCATAGTCTAGCAGAATCACTGGCGCGAGTTGGGATCATCAGCTCGCCAAGCTGTGAATGTGGATACGAGGAGGAGAATATCGAACACGTCCTCTGGGAGTGTTCACTGTATAATGGTGCTGGACAAATAATGATTAAAAAATTATGCGACCAAAAGTTCTTTCCACCGTATTATTCTGGGGAATTTTTGGCCAGACTAGAGAAAAAATACATTGTGATCATTAGCGAATTTCTAGAAAAATGTTCGATAAGAATTTAAGCAATATAACCTTCTTGTATCCTGCCATTTGTATACAAATTAAACCCACCAGGTTTAAAACTGTTGAATAATAAAAAAAAAATATATATCATGGAGTTTTTAACTTTTAATGAAGACTTAGGCACTGTTTGATTTTTCGTGAAATAAATAACTAAAAAACAAAAACCAATCTCATTCTCTTCTGAGTGTTTATACTTTAAATTGAAAAACATTTTTGTTGACTGAAATTCTGAGAAGTGTGAGGTATTGTGTTTAGGTTTGATTTTAAGTATGTAGACAAAGTGGAATAAATAGGACTGTTTGAGAGCAAGTGACTAAAAGCTCCAGGGATTTCCCTTTGTAAATCTAGTTAGTTCCTCTAAGGAATCGGTACAGAGCGGATTTATCCTCCAAGCACAATTATTTGAGTTACATAATAAAGTGAAGAAATAGTTTAACTTATTTCAAGAATTTTTATTTCAATTAACCCATTTCCAATAGGCACACTATTCATTGTGTCACAATATTTTCCATAATCCAGCTGAGTAAGTGACTTCGTAGGAGGCTAAAATTTTCAACTAATTGCATTAATTCAAAAGCACACACAACTTCAATCTCTAGGAAAACGTTTCACAAAGAAAATCTTCATGTCATCATTCTCGATTGTGACTCTCTCCACATGACGGGCATGGAGTTAAAATTAAATTATCAAAATTTCCATAAATGTTCCCACAAGAATCTGGATGAGAAAGATATTTATATCATCAAAGCACAAAGGAAGTGGGTTTGGTGAATACTTTTCTCACAGAGTAACGAAGTTTAACAAAGAGTGTGAGGCTCGAGGAATTTAGCTAACATTGAATTTCATGCAGAAATTCATGAGAAAAGTTGGCCTCTGTCTGCCAGTGAAACTTTTATTTTCCCTAAAGCACCATTCGAGGTTTGCAAAGAATGTGCAATGTTAGTATCCTTTATAAATGACTGACGCATTTTATATCAAATAGATTCAATTACTATTAATCCCGACAGCAAGCTCAACATTATATTATGCACGCATATACTTGTAGGGTTACTTTTAAAAAGATACAACAGTTTATTTTTAGTAAAAAGGTGTACAATGATCTTAACACAATATTCACTATAGTCGCTATTCTTAACACATTCCAGAATTCTCAATGCACTCTCGATCACACTCTTGAACACACAACACAAAAGCGTCTAAGTCTACGTCTATCTTAAAAAACACGTCTAACGTCTATCGCTGCTAAGTCACGACTCTGACCGTCCCTCTTCTCAACCCTGGACTGGGCCCTAATCGCGTCACGTGGTCCTAGCATCCCTGGACCACGCTAGCTATAACGATCTCCGCCTGTCACATCTGTGGGCCTCATAAACCCACAAAATATGACCCTCCAAGTATTTCTACAGTACAGGCCTGCATCCCTGTACCAATCTATGTCTGTTGAGTCGTCATATCAATTCTTTCTTGATATTGTGTCTGATTAGAATTATGAATTTCATTGCTGGAACATCTATGTCTTAATTTTCCCCATTCATTTCCGGTCATTTGCGCCAAACGCCATAATTTTGCGACTTGCTCATTTTTAGTCAGTTACGTTCTACCATTCAATACAGTCCACTGTGACATTGTACAATCTACAATTAAATAAATTCTTTATTATATCAAAAAGTGTTATATTTTCTAGTCTTTTATCAATCCCATTTAATATCCGAACAAAGTTTACCACGGCGTTTGGAAGTATTTTTCAAACGATACAATGTCTATTTGCGGGGTTTCCCCACAAATAGCACCTGCGCTAAAACTACTATACAAACTTATCCCTAGACTCTCTTAATAAAATACGAGGAACATCTGTCTAAAATATTTGACAGATTATCATTCTTAAACTGGGGATTTCCCCATAATTATTCGCGATACTACATACTTTACATGCTAACTATTAGGTAACATGACAAAATATCACACAACAGAATATTACGACAAAATAATATACGATAATATATTGGAAATAATCAGTCGAAAAAAATGGAATTTAAATTCGCAGATTTATCCTATCTACTTCTTCCTAGGAGATAGAATAGGCCTTCCTATTTCCTATCTCCTTCCTATCAAGCTTCACTAGGTTTGGCCCAGGGCTGAACGAAGCCTGGGCTGGGCATTAATTGCCACCTGGGAAAACGGGATATTTATATAGGGTAATGAATAAAACCATCACTGAGTAATTGTCATTTGCCTCTTTGGGTAAGTACAAAATATAATAACATGGCAGTCCATTTGTCGCAATTACATTTGGCAGTGAACGATGAATTTCAATTACCCCAACGATCTAGGTAATTAAGCAATGTCACTCAGTCTATTGCTATAGTCCCTCAAATATCATTACAGGTAGGGTTATCAAAGCAAAATAACATGTTCAATATCTGTATCCAAATACATGAACACATACCTACAGCATGTGGTGAATTTGCATATGTTGAAATTAAAAATGATGAACACTACACGTGATGAATTTGAAAATGTTTAATTTTCAAATGTTGAAAATGCATGTGTTAACTTTATGTGATGAAGTGACCGTTAACCACACTAACTAGCCTCGAATAACACACAAATTGTGCATTGTGTATTGAACTGGTTTAATACTGTGTTCGATTTGAACATTCTGGAGTTGTAAGATCCAGAGTTCTGACCTACACTGGCTAGTATTTTCAATTCTGCTGCACGCCGAAGTGTGCTTTGTGTAGCTGATTTATGATGAGGAGATGAATCACACTCACGATTTATCTCAAATATTGAATTTATTATACACAAATATAATCAGACTGGAGACCTCCGATGAGGTGACTATTTGGGCAGTTGGGATGATACTGAGGAGTAGGATAAATTATGGAGACAACTTGGGAAGAAAAGTGGGAGGGATGGAAAAAATGGAAGAGGAAAAATTTCTAGAAATGTCATTTAATTGGCGAGGTGCAAGTAGAGAGAATGGGAGAGGTTAGTGTCCTTTGGAGACGATTCTCCAAAACACATCTGTCTGGAAGAATCAAGGAGGGTCAAATGTAATAAATGTAGAAATAAGGGGTAATAATGGCATCGAGTAAAAATAGGCCCATGGGAGAACGGAATTATAAAATAATTTAGCAATTGAGAAGGTAGTGAGGGTTATCTCCATAAAAACATTGGAGAGGTCCAGAGGTGAAGAAGGGTGATCGAAAGAATTTTGGATTTTATTATTCTTTGTCAAAGATCGTGAAATTGGCCATCACAAAGTTTTACTAAATCTGGTTGGGGAGAAAAACTATTTGAATGAATATTAAGGAAAATTCTTCCACATAAGTTGAATAATTTCATTTCCAAAAGAAAATTATGACTTCACCTGATTTGATACGCAACACATTGCTTACATTGGAACGCAGTTTATCGTTTAACAAATGAAAAGATTGATTTGTTGGATCTGCAACGGTGTGAAGAGCGTAAATTTCCAGTTCCTGGCCCATTTAGGCCCAAAAAACCATAAAAACCCGGCTGGTTTTTTGGACCTAAAATCGACGCAATTGATATAAATGACGCGATGTCTAAAAACGTTTCCTTAAGAGGAACAATTTTCTTAGAAATGAAAAATAAAGTACTCATTTCAAAAAATTTTCCATGAACTTGCAATCTTAGAATGAAGCTAGTAGGGTATCCCTTCAATTTGGAATGAAACAATTTTTCATGCAGCCCCTCACTAAGAGAAAAAAAAATTTACCAATCATATTTGTTGTGAAGAAACAAATGCATTAAATTTCCATTGAAAAATACGCTTTAAATTTCCATTAGAAAATGTGCTTTAAATTCTTGTCAGAAGAATATTTAATTGAAAAAATTCTATTTTTCTCTCACTGCCTTTTTACGAATTATTCATGTGGGCTATTTTCACCGGGTCACCCAGTATAAAACATAATTTTCAATTCAAAGACGACCATTTAATTTTAAAACACTGCTTTCGTGAAAGAGGATTCCTCTTCCTTTGATTAGATGGCATGAATTTCAATTAGAAATTCCTCACCTATATGCTGACAAGCTTACGTTGAATATTCTCGCGATATGTTGCTCATTCTTTTTGTTATTATTCCAAGCGATCATGTTATACTCCCACATACTCTTGAACAGCAGAACAAACGATGCCGTTTGCTCTATTTAAAAATTCGGAAACATCTCTTCAACTTAATTTCATCATTTCTTTTTGTTTCATGCAGTGAAAAACGTTCACTAGTGATACCACTAGCGTTGCAAACTTATCGGATATTTACCGATAGCTTCGTTGCTGGAGAACGATTGTGTAACATTTTGCACAAAAATTCAGATCAATGAGATCTCCAAGTAATACCTTATATTCGTCAGTTCATCCTCTACATCAATAGTTATGAGCCATAATGTGGCGATTTCAGCATGTCATGTTCTGAAAATTCGCATATTTGTCGTCAGCATTCTGAGATGTGCTTGATTCATGTGTAAATTTGTGTTGGTGTCTTGTTGGTGAGAGGAAATACATTGATGAGTACATTGGTCCAGGTTGAGACCAAGACAAGCCAAGTCTGTTGCTAGACTGGCGTGATAGCTTGGGCTTAAGGGGTTATTCTCATGTGAGCACTTCAAAAAATCGATTTTTTTTTTAATATATTTTGACAGTAAAACCTATTGAAAACATGCTGTGAAAAATTCAGACCGAAATGCATAGTATTTGATAAGTTACAGCTCATAGTCGCCGACGTGTCGTAAGCGATTGTCTACCAGGCTTTAAACTTTAAACGCGTTTTTCTCGAATCATCATTTTCTGAAACGGTCAAGGTCCTACAAGAAAAAGTATTCAACCGATTGCTTTAAAATTTACATATGTTCTTCTACTCATTTATAGTTATCGTCCCTACCACAATTGTTTATTTTCGACAATATCTTCATATTTTTTTTAAACGATTTGTAACGAAAAAGAAGGAGATTTTCGTGATTTTTTTTTTGAAGTTCGATATTTTTTTTGTTTTTAATGAAATTGATTATATTTGGTAGGGACGATAGCCACAGATCTACTGAATAATAATCCATTCGATTTTTTTATGTCAGACAACATGAACAGCCGCTATCACCTTGACCAGTGAACTACCTTTTTTTGTTGGGGACGACTTTGACTTTAAAAAAATATATGTTAAAAATGTAAAAAACGAAAAAAAAAATTTTTTTCGTATATTTCAAAATACAAATAAAAATATATTTAAAAATCAACATGATTGAAGTTTGTTGTCGCATAAAAAAAAAATTCCGAAAAAGTGGTAAAATATAGGCGTTCACATGAGAATAACCCCTTAACGTGGCATATGCTAGGAGTGCAACATTGGATGAAGCTTGGGAAGTTGAGCTTGGTTCAAGGGAGAAGCCCAACCTAGGCCCACCAGCGCAAAGCAGGCCGAATCCAAGCTAATCTCCACCTGAGTCTGGCATCAACCAGACCTTAGACTTAAATAGACTGGAAACCAAAATTAACACATATTTATTTTATTATCCATTTATAACATTGTTATAAAAATCTGCCATCGACCACTTAAACATAATGTATAGAAAACTTCGTATTGCATACATTAAGTCGTGCAGATGATGTCTACTTACTTCATCAACTTGAAATGAATCAACTATTACCATAAGACAATTGTTGATTTTTGAATGAAAATGAAAAATAATTGACTCCAATCAATTTTTCATAATTTTATGACTCCATTGGCATGACCATCGGTTGAAGCTTCCAATAGAACGAATCTTCTGACTTAATGAATGAATCTTCTGACAAATTCGTTGTTGTCGATTGACTTACCTCCTGCGATGTTCATGATACTCATTCATCAGTTGAATTAAATTGCGGAGAATACTGCATTCGATTTTAACTTTCTGGAGTCGTAAATTCCAGAAATCTGATCTACACAGAACAATATCTTCAATTTTTGGCTACACGCTAAAGTAATCTTTGTGTAGCTGTTTTAATGTTCTTTCCAGGGGAATGGGAATTTATTTGAATTATACATAACACTTTTAATACAAAATTTCGAATATATTTTATAAACAAAGGATGAACTGCAACGCACAGATATTGGAAAGAAGGGAAGGATCTCTGTTGAGATGTTTTTACTATGACCCAGGGAGGAATCGCCAAGCTTCACGCCCGGGCCAAGGATGGGTTAGGCCCGGCTGCCCAAGCGTTGGTAATCCTAGACTCCACCAGGCTTGGTATCTTAGTCACACCAGAGAAAGCTCAGGCTTGGATCATTCCCTGATGTCAAACCTGGGTACCAAGCTTGTGTCAAGCCTGGGAAAAGTCTGGTTCATTCAGCCTTAGTTCATAGCGTCTCGACCAGTCCTGGGCCCAGACTGACGAACTGACTGAAATTTATTTCTTTTTAACTAGGCGACATGCTGATTTTACTTACACGTGAAACCAAAGGGTGGCAATGTCCTATGGTATTATGCCTAATTGTTAACCCTATATCGTTACATAAGTGTAAAGTAAGTTTTCGAATGCCACAAGGTATCTGGTTCATTTGTAATTTATCTGGATATGTTCAGTACTATAAACTGTTTGAATAAAGCCTAGGCATTTTTTAATATATGAGCTTGGAACGCCGCTGGTTCGAAAGCCTGGACCAGCCTTAATAAGTGAGCTTCGGACAGGCCTCGTTACCAGGCTTGGCCCCACGTTACCTTCCAATGCTCATCCACTATTGATCCAGGCTTGGATGCCAAGCCTCATCCAAGCTAACCTAGTCTTGGGAATAGCTTGGGTGAAGCCTGGGCCATTGGTGATTTCCTCTCTGCCCTCACAGGAGATGCGGAATAGCCGACAGTCGGCCGACTGTCGGCAATCATTGGTCGAATGTCGGCCCACTGTCGACCATCATTGGTCGAATGTCGGCCCGCTGTCGGCCATTCCTCATCTCTTGTTAGGCTGGGGGTGGTCACGACAATACTGGCTGGATGAAAAATTGTGGAAGTGGAAAATGAATTTCGAAATGTTTCAGGGTCGAGAAAAAGTAATAAGCCTGTTGATCAAGAATTTTGTATTAAGCCGAAAAATGATTATTGCAGTTGACAATATAATATTTGGGGAAAAGAATCTATAAAGTAATTCCACGCGCAGAGTTTACCGTCAATAAAGGGATTAGAATAGTTCCTTATAGGTGCGGGGAATTGAGAGTTATTTTAATAAAATGCTGAAAATTCTCAAAAGCAAAATGTGCTGAAAGATAAAATGAGAAATATTCCGAAAACATTCAAAAGAATTCTATAGTTTAATATATTCTAAAGGATGCGCCTGAAATTTTTCAGTTTCTTATGAATTTATTGGTGAATTGGCTTAAGATAGAAATTTAGATTTTCCCCAAAAAAACGGGAACGGAAAAATACTAAATAAAAAATCGTTTGACATGCCACATCAGTCTTCCATACACGGCATGAGAACGAAGTAATGCAAAATTCTCAGGGGAATACAGTACCTTGATTTACTAGTAAAAATAAAGACCCCCTGAATAATGGATTCTAGAGTTGTAGGTGCCCACAGAAATCTTCAAGATAAACTATCACCGCTAATTCTCGTTGTTGTTTCTTATTCTCTCTCAGTTGGAGGATCGAAATGACGTCGTCATTCTATTTCGGCTGCTGTCGGACGACAGCGATATCTTTAGAGTGTGATTGGTACAGGGCATTTTCTGTAGTTTTACATCACAACGAAGGAAAAATTGTTAATTAAAAAATCATCAGCGAAATATGTGCGAATAATTTTTGCCATCATATATGTTCCATGTATTATCACTATCTCGCAGGTCTCGTGGTTCGATCATCAACAGAAGAAATAAACTATTTTTAAAGATTAAAAGTTATAATGAAAAGGCAATAATTTGAAAAATCATTAATGAAAAACATAAGTCTGGTTGAAAAAAATTGAATGGAATACACGTGGTTGGCTCATTTATTTCTACATACATTGAGCTTTCGCTGTACATATATTTTGCTGTATGTGCTGCAGTTGCGCCATCGATGCAGAGATATCCATATACCCATTCTGTTGGAGTCTGGCCAAACGTGATGGAGAAGTGTGAGAAAGAGAATAGGACGATAAGTCTGAAGGTAGCTTAACGAATTATTGTCAGTGTTCGGAATCGGAATTCGATTAAAAATAAAATTGGGAAATATCGTTACATATCGTCAAAATGAATCCTGGAAAACATATCCCCAAAATAATTCTTAATTTTTCGTTTTTTAAATTTATTTCAGACATATTTTAATTTCAAATAAAAATGTTCGAAAAAAAAAGATTTATTTTTATTCAATTATTGATCACATTCACAGTTTTTAAAAATATAAATGTTCGTTACTGAGGCGCGGAAAGGGCTTCCTACCCGACTGGTTTGAGGACGATAGGTTAAATATTATAAGACCGGACTCCACCGAGATACATTACAGCTCCTAGGAGTATAGGTGCGGACAAAAGGGAAGTGGATTTGAAAGGCCCGAAGAGAGAAGTGCCACGGGGATGATATCCGTGACCGGGGGATATTTGTTCCGCCACCCCGTCAAAATTAGTGGGTCTCGTTAGAGGGTTAGTGCGTGTCTCAGGTACTATACTATATAAAAAAAAAACTAAGACGACCTTTTATGTTTCTCAGGTGTTCCCTGATATACTGTAAATAATTAAAATCCCTTCGGGTTCAATTTTTGCACGTAGGAGTCATAAAAGATCATAATTTATCTCGTTTTGGATGTCATATAAAAATTATTTTGTACAAAAATTCTTTCCTTTTCTCAAACTTCTTCACTAGAAAGCCTATTCCCCAAAAACACATATTCGTCATAAAACGTACTCCCGAAGACCGTATCGAATTTTTCCTTTTTTTTTATTTTTTCAGTCCTCAATGAAAGACCCAACATACTTCTCGTCTAGTTAACAGACCAGGGCATATTTTTCTGCTTTCCAATAGTTTTCGACCAATTAAACTATTTCTCTATCCTCTCCATTAAAAAGGACAACCCTCTTCCCTCACTCCCTTGTAATCTAAGGCGATAAAGTTTAAGAAAAATTTCTAAGTTAGTTACTAGTTAAGACTGTTTCGAGACAAGACCGTCGAACTTGTTCTCTTCTTGACCAATGTGCGTTGTTTTTGATATGTGTAATTCCCTAGAAGTTTAAATTCCACATTATTATCATTTAAAAAATAAATAACTTTGAGTGAATCGCGTTTATTTTTTCAATTTATTCTGAAATTTAATCAGAAACAATTTCCTGCTTTCGACTCACTATTCGTTCGCAACCTTTCCGGAGACATCGTTGACGTACCTATTGGTATACCTGAGATTTACAACCTCAGAGAGGGATTCAGTAATTATTTATTATTTTTATTAAATTTACTGAGACTATCCCGGCAACTACCTCGAACACCGAGATGATGATGAGCACACGAGGCACATCTTAAAAATGCAACTTTAATTAGGCTGTGGAGAATTTCAATTTTTTTTATGAAAAAATACCAGAGTATATTGATAACATGAAAAATGTCGATAAATAAAAATTTAATGAATCATTTAATCACTTTAATGACTTTTTATCACTTTTATCAATATGTATGGTTAAATATATAATACAAAACATGTATATTTGTGATTTAATTTATACCGAGATTGTAAAACAGAACAGAAATTTTTATCGGAATTATATTGTTATATCCAGCGAAGAATAAAAATGACACAGGTTGGTAAATGTTTGGGGCGGTTTATCAATTACAAGGAATATTACGATATGTCACGTAAGAGCTCCGAAGAGAGACACACCACGACTAACGTAATCCAAAAGACAGTCGTTCTTCTGACCAAGTTCAGGTCATAGACAAAAGAATGATATTCGAAGGGGGGACACGTAACAATATTCTAAAAATTCACAGATTTATCCCTCCGTCCATCGGGCGTTAATTATCATATCTACGGTTTACTATATCAAAAATCATATCTTCCACCATGAAAATTACTGCGACCTCAATACCATCAAATAGTGTAAATAGACATTTGTGAAATATATCGACATTGCTGCAGGACTAAAATCGGATCATCATTTATTAATCCCCACTCAATCACTCAACTCCCAGCCACTTAAACAACTGAAATAACATCTTATTTTCATACAGTCACTTCTATTAAGGGGTTATTCTCATGTGAGCACTTCAAAAAATCGATTTTTTTTTTTTTTGATATTTTGACAGTAAAACCTATTGAAAACATGCTGTGGAAAATTCAGACCGAAATTCATAGTATTTGATAAGTTACAGCTCATAGTCGCCGACGTGTCGTAAGCGATTGTCTACCAGGCTTTCAACTTTAAACGCGTTTTTCTCGAATCATCATTTTCTGAAACGGTCAAGGTCCTACAAGAAAAAGTATTCAACCGATTGCTTTAAAATTTACATATGTTCTTCTACTCATTTATAGTTATCGTCCCTACCACAATTGTTTATTTTCGACAATATCTTCATATTTTTTTTAAACGATTTGTAACGAAAAAGAAGGAGATTTTCGTGATTTTTTTTTTGAAGTTCGATATTTTTTTTTGTTTTTAATGAAATTGATTTTATTTGGTAGGGACGATAGCCACAGATCTACTGAATAATAATCCATTCGATTTTTTTATGTCAGACAACATGAACAGCCGCTATCACCTTGATCAGTGAACTACCTTTTTTTGTTGGGGACTACTTTGACTTAAAAAAAATATATGTTAAAAATGTAAAAAACGAAAAAAAAATTTTTTTTCGTATATTTCAAAATACAAATAAAAATATATTGAAAAATCAACATGATTGAAGTTTGTTGCCGCATAAAAAAAAAAATTCCGAAAAAGTGGTAAAATATAGGCGTTCACATGAGAATAACCCCTTAAGAACTTGGAAATCGTCATCTATTTTTGGTTGCACTTAATTGCAAGAACATTCGCGTTCATTTTTTATCATAACCTTTGGAAGAATGCGAAAGTCACAGTTAGATTTCACCGTACAGATGCTATTGAACGAACCAATCAACAACTTTATCAATAATTATCAACGACATGAATATCACCACGACCTACAGCAATGATTACGAGTGGCCACATGTGAAAAACTTTCCAATACCTCCACAAACATTTCAAATGACGCAACAGTTACCTCAAAATAATGAGGAGTTCATTTGTAATGAGCCATTACACGAAAATCAAGTGAGACATGAGTGGAAATCAACGTCCCAATCGGACGGATATGAGTGGAGTCGCCTGGGACCAATGAGGTTACTCCTTGAACCCAAACTTTATGCAGTGAATACAGCCTTGGACGTCAATCCTGATAAACCAATTCAATGCAATAGTATTAAAAATTGGACAAAAACGTTTGAAGAGTTGTCATCTCCACGAGAGCCATCGATGCCTGGTTATGATACCCTCAGGATCATACATGAAAATCGATTGAAGAGTACATATCAAGTAGATTATGATCATTTAGGTGAGCATTGAACATCGTTTTCAAAAACTTCCTTAGACGACTAAACTTATAATTAGCGATGGTAAACAATTTTTCACCATTTCTGATCATTAAAAATTAATTTTGTCGTTACGAAATGTTAAACCTCTGCAAGATAAGTTGGTGAAGCATTTTCTGTTGCCAATAGATTCCATGAAGTCATGTCACGTTCATAAAAAAAATATTCGGTTCTTGATTAAGATGTGAAATATATTGTTGGGTTGTGTATATATATTCGTAGTTTTTTTATTATTTTTTATCCTCGAGGACTTCGACTTGATCCCCAAAAAATCTGACAATTTTTATCGTGTGATTCTAATAAAAATTACTGTGCTGTCTTACGATCTCGGCGCAAACTGCAGGGTCGAGAAAAACATTTTAACTTTATAAAAATATTCTTCAATTTTTTTTCTAATTGACGATTTTTTCCGCAGTGGAATATCCTTACATTGATTACGACAAAGAAATCAATGTGAAGGACAAGTCTCCAGAGGTAAAATGCAGAGTGCCAGTTAAATTACCTTACATTGGAGGACATGAAATACCTGGAAGGCCTCCACGTAGCACAGCTTTCGATCAACCGTCTGACAAGTCAGCCAGTGGGCAGAATGTAGCAAGTAGAACAAATACTACCGCAAGCCAACCACCAGACTCGAAAGACTATCAGGACTCCAAAGCAACGAATGTTATTACCAAAATGCCTCTGGGGGTATCAAAGATGCAGCGAAGAAAGTATGTGAAACTTTACCTCGCCGTTAATATCAAATTTATCCACCACATAAAAGCCAGAACTAATACTTTAATCTGTTTTCCATAGAAATTTGAAAACGATAAAAAAATCTAACAGAAAATTTGAACAAATGGTGCCTGGAAATGCAGCCAAACAACAACATCAATTTGCAGACCCTTGGACGAGTGAATATAGCGATGCTATATCTTTTACAGCAGATGAAATCATGAGAAATAAATTGCATTGCACGACTAAGAAATGTAGAGAAGGAAAATGATTGATGATGATGAGGCACATCGTAAAAATTCAACTTTAATTAGACTGTGGAGAATTTCAATTTTTTTAATGAAAAAATACCAGAGTATGTTGATAACATGAAAAATGTAGATAAATAAAAATTTAATGAATGATTTAATCACTTTAATGAGTGTATATCACTTTTATCAATACGTATGATTAAATATATAATACAAAACATGTATATTTGTAATTTAATTTATATGTTAAGTTTTATAAGCTTAGATAACAATTCTCGTCAGCTTAGAAATTACATTTCTATTTAAATAATATATTATACACAATAAATGTATACAACAATTAAAATATAATTCGATTATGTTTCAACCATTCTATAGTTTTATTCAGTACAATTTATATTAAAAATTGTTTCGTGAAATAGAACAACTGCTGACATTTCTTTCCTAGATATATAGAAGTAATTTTTTCTAGTTCACATAAACAAATAAATTAAATTTGCAACTTTTCTGATGTTTTTGCATGAGCTTTGGATGAAAAAGCGTCCTATGTTTCCATCAGAGTTTATTCTATTGATATAAACAATTCACCGAAAAAAATCTGGCAACTAAACTAGAAGATTGTATTGCCAGTTTCAAAAAAATCTATTGCAATTCAATTAAAATTCTTAAGTTATTTTAGACTCTGGTTCTATGTTATATTTAAAAAGAAAAGTCAATCGACTTTGATCCTTTGATATGCGCATTTCTTTTTATAAAATGACGGCGCTCTACATTTTCTATGATTCGTTTTCACTGTGATCATGTCATGTAAAGTAAAACTAACGTAATGAAAAAAAAATTGAGAAATGCTTGTTCAATAATATTTTTATTTAAGCATTTTAAACTAGTAGCTTTGCACTCCTTTGTCTTCATGGTACATTACAACTACAAATATGGAATTTATAAAATTAACAGAATTAAATTGTTTATTTAATTTAATTTAATTTATTGCAGTTTCTTTCGGGAATAGCTCAATTGGGGTAATTGTTTCTATGCTGAATGTACTGAATAGTGCTTTTCCATCATTGCTCAATACCTTAAATTTAAAGAATCAGACGAGACACAATTTCACAGTAAAATTAAAATCTAATAATTTTTCGTTACTGAATATTCAATAGTATTTATGCAAAAAAATCCTAATCAGAATCCCTGAGTATTTTATGAGAAAGGAAATAAAGAAGAAAATAGAAAAGAAATAAATTGGAGATATTCAAAGACAGCTGGTAGCTCTGTCAATAAGTAGTTGTTAAACGAGAATTTATTCTATCAGAGTACGGGGCCATGCAATTTCTTTTTTTTACTCAAATCATGACATGAAAAGCAGCACCAAATGTAGTAGAAAGATTCAGAAAAAATGCGTCTTTAATCATTGTAATAACTTTAATAATTAAAAAAATCTCATGAGAAAAAATTTAACAATATAAACGAAATCTTATGAATTTTTAATGCCAAATATTTAACACCAGCTGTACCAAAAATAAATAAAATTTTCGTCAGAGTCCCCGAAAATTATAATTATAGTTAGTGCCATAAAATGTTCTTAATGAATCCTAAAAACTTTTGGATACGATATTTTCAGTAGTAATACCCCAAGACCTTCAAAATTATCGGATATTTCCCGAGAGTTTCGTTGCGTAGCAACGAGAGGGATAAGGTTCGCAGGTTAAAAAACCCGAGCGCGAAGCGCGAGGGTTTTTCTGCGAATCTTATCCCGATCGGTGCTACGCAGGGAAACTGGAGGGAAATATCCGATTAATTTTGAAGGTCGAGGGGTATTTGGCTGGATTATTTTTTTCATTCCAATTTCAAACAATTAAATGTGTGGCATTTCACGTCATATAGTATGGTTGTTCACTCGTAGTCGTGGCTTCTCCACCGTATATTTTTTGTCTGCACAAAATGCAGAGAATTATTTCCAAATTGTGGCGTTTGTCTTCACTGTATTATTAGGAACATTTTTTTAAATTTTTTGATCAATAATCTCCAAGGATTCCCGTCAAAATCTGCTCATTTCGAGGTAAAGTCTTTGAACTTAATTTTTTGTAATGACAGTTTTGGGGTTTGAAACGCGTACAAATTGTTTATCGGATATTTTCATTGCTTAGCAACAAACAGGGAAATATCCGAAAAATATCCGAAGTAAAACTCTCTTACTTGTACCACGTGACGGGAAATGCCACCATTTGATTGGTTGAAATTGGGATGAAAAAAATAATCAATGATAAATCTCCTATAATTGCCTCAAAATTTCGATTATATTTTATGAGGAAATATCCATTTATACATTAAACAAAATCTAAAAGAAGTCATTGGGTAAAAGTATCAAAAAAGAAATTAAAAAGAAACAATTTTTCAAAGTTGTAAAAATTGTAACAAAAATGAGATTTATCAACAGAGTTAGCGTGATGAGCTTTCAACTCCGACTTCAGAGTGCTGAAACACATAATTTAAGCTGCAATCGCATTCACTCAAAAACAAATATCCAAAGATATTCAGAATAGGCTGATATCAATTAAAAATTTTTTCTGATTTTTCGAAATTTAAAAGGTCGCTGTATAGCTCCGTCGGTAAGTAAGTAACCATGGATCCACAGCGAAACGTGATGCACCTTTGCATCGTAGCTCTAATAATTTTATTCAATTTCTGATATTTTCTGGCATTTCTTTGGATTTTTTCTCAACAAAGGACAAATTCATAATTATCGCCCAATCACAAGGTACGTCTCGTAGTTTTTTTTTTTTAATATTAAAAGATTTCTTGTTATGCTCTCTCGTTTTCTGTCACGTGTTCATGTCCCTCGTGCAACGACCACAGAAACCCACAAGAAACATGCCGATGAAAATAAATTTGAGTAATACTTTCGTAAGACACAAGTGCTACGACGTATTAAAAAACGGTGGAGAACAATATTTTTCTTCAGGGAAGAAAGTTTCAAAGAAAGTGATAAGAATTAAGAGATCACCCAGAGTTGTCACCACGAGTGACCTAACCTCAAACAATAGTGATGGAACGTCCACAAATGCAGGAATTGGTTTCAATGAAAATGTTGATAATCATGATGCAATGGATAACAAATTAGTAAATCCAATGAGTAAATTTAAACCAAAATTTATTTCTGAAAACTTGAATGATGCTTCCATCTGGGATGACAGTGAGACAAATGGAATTTTTGGAGACACAAAAATCAGGAAAAATGAGAACGAAACTTTTCCAGACAAAAACAGTGAACATGTAAATGAAAAAATTAAACAGTCAGTGGAACAAAATAATGAAAATGGAAACGACAGACTGAAAGGTGGAACAGAAACTCGACTCAATGAACTGAACATGCAAATGCTTTCAAAAAAATTACACCAGCAAATTTTCCCAAATTCGGGGGAGAAAGTGGACTTACCCAAGGAGAAAATCTCATCTTTGAAGAATGAGCTGAAAAAGTTTGGAATGGACGTGGAGGAAGGTGTCTATGTGCCAGATGTATCCCTGGATTTACCAGCTTTAGAGGGAAACAATTTGGAGGAACATTTTTATAACATAGCGAGGGCTCAATCAGAACCATATTTGAAGATTATTGATAGAATTCTTCAGAAGATTCCACCAGTTCCAAAAAAATGGCTGATGCAGGAAGGCTGGACAAGGTATGTTTATATTATTCACTTGTAGAAAAATTGTTAATTAAGTGAGGTACAACTTTTCTTTGACAAGTATTACAAGTAAAGGATAATGCCAAGTAAATTTTCTAGAAGTTCCTAGTCAAATAATTTTTTTCATCATATTTTATATCAAAGTGGGAACCATTGATTGTCGTTCGTTTGAAAAATAATATTGATTTTCTTTTCTATGATTCGTGAACGTGAAAAATTAGCTCTTGATGTAATTTAATTATCTTTACGACTGTTTAATTCATAGATGAGGGATTCTTTTTCAATTCTGCCATCTGATTTCTTCATGATCCCAAAAGAATCTACAAAAATTAGATTTTTTTTTCTTTGTTGACATTCCTTTAGTTGAAAGTCTTTGTAATGGAGATAAATGAATTCAAATAATTTTTAAGACAATTTATTGATCTCGTGAAGTTATTTCCAGAGAACAAAACTTGAGACACCAAAAATAGTATATTGTGCTTCTAGGGAGCAAAGTATTTTCTGACTGCTGTGATCAAACCCCCGTCTCCGATTCGGGTAATAAACTCACGTGAGTCAGAAAATAGTTGACTCCCGTGTGGAGCACGATATTTTATTCCTTCAGGGATTGAAAAGTCTAACTGAGCCAAGCAAATAAAATAGATTTCACGTGAACTTCGTGAGACAATTTTTTGTTTGGAAAAAGTTCCATTTCAACTTCTTTCTGGAAAATTGACCTGAACATTTTTTTCGTATTTGGACATGTTTTATATTTTTGAAGAAATTAGTAATTCGATGGATCAAATGTAACGTTTATAGAAGAAAAACATTAATCATCGGTAATTTTCCATCAATGCCTTCATTTTCACTGACTCTCTGATGTCCCTGAGATCATTAAAAGAATTAAAATTTATTTTAAAAATTTCTAATTTTTCTAGTGATTGCCGATCACATCACAAAGTTTACCAAACTATTAGCAGTGATGAAAAGTTGCAAAACCGACAGTAATTCTTTTTTCTGGACTTTATGGTCATTTTTTGTCCATTGGTTTGCTAGAACTTACATTTGATCCATCGACCTGGGCTCATTTACTCACTAAAATTTTAGGTTTTGACATTTTTGTTTCTTTACCATTTAATATATCAATATTTTACCAACAAGGGCAATACCATATTCTTCCTTTTTGTGATATTTCAAAAATATACTAAGACTGATTTTTATATATTTTTATTGCATAACATGATTGACATTCAGTACTTCAATGCTCATTGCTCGTAAACACGTTCCTAGTGAAAGTCAAAAATTCATCATCTTCTAGAATTTTTTCGAAAAAAACTCTTTTGGTGTAGCGATTTGTTAATGGTTACTCTAGGTAATGAAGCACTTGACCAATAAATTTCTTACTTTTTTATGTAAGCTTGTAAATTCATACGACCATGGTTATCAGATAACAGAATGAGTTGCATCTTCTAGCCCTCATCATCAATTATCTGATGAATTAAACTAATTTAGTTCCATTATTAG
Organism: Diachasmimorpha longicaudata; assembly: GCF_034640455.1. Classification (NCBI taxonomy): domain Eukaryota; kingdom Metazoa; phylum Arthropoda; class Insecta; order Hymenoptera; family Braconidae; genus Diachasmimorpha; species Diachasmimorpha longicaudata. Next base: position 1,959,500 of record NC_087240.1, read on the forward strand.
TTAATCCATTATCAATTAATCTTTGATTACAGTTAGTAATTAAATTCAAACCAACAATTTCAGTATTTCTGCGATAGATAGTGAAAATAATTTGACTTCGATATTAAGAATATGAACAATTACCGTATAATCTTCCTCACTTACTAATAACTAACGCATGTAATTGATATTAAAATACGTTTTTCAAATCTCCACTTCCAACTTAAGGATATCCAAGTAGTAACGTCAAATGACCTTCTTTTCATTCCTTAGCATCTTCAGAAAACCCCGCAGTCCTCATTATTCATTAATGCTGATTATTTCATTACGGATACGAAAAATTCTCGCAAAAATTGCAAAATATTCTGATTAATTTTTTTACTTGGCTCTTGTCGTTGTATGCTCTGATGAACAGTCGGGAGCCCTGAGTGCTATTGATATTGTTGACACGGGACTCTCTCATTGCCTCATCTAACATTTTTGCGAGACATGAATTTGATAAAAGTCATGCAGCTCCCTGACTGATGCCAAATGAGGGGAAAATGGGGAGGGTATTTGGCAGAAATTGGATCGAAGAAAGTTTTTCTGAGAGTTCCAGGGGGAAGAACCTCAAGAAGATGGGGGTCGATGGTGATAGACGTCAGAAAAATTCGTCAAACTGTTAATGTTTACAAATCAACTGTCAATTGAAAGTGAGGGAATGCCATGTTGTCACAACAGTGAAGCACTCGGATTCAAACCATCCAATATGACCACCGGTTAAATTGGACTTTTTAAAATGCAATGTTCTTCACTTATTTGTCTGGAACCTTATATTTTTTAATATTTTGAAAAATTCTTAAAAGCATAACGTACAAACTTTTATTCGGTCATACATCTCTACAAACGCTCTAACACTACCAAAAATAAGATTACAGATGCGAGGGCTCTGCTCTCACATAAATTGTGTGTTATAATTTATTTTCCACGTGAAATGTCCGGAAAACTGGATTAAAACTGCGCTCCAAACGAACGTTTGACCCACCTCCATAAGTTGTTAAAAGGGACTTTGCTAAACAAAATTTTTTTATAATACTTGGATATCCTTAAAAACTGACAAACCCCTAACTTCGAACAAGTCCTTCAATCAGTCGCATTATTCTCCATTTCTGTGCTTCCAGATATTCCAATGGGACAACTGAACCCGTCGATTACCCTCTAGAAGACGGATTAATTTTCGACGTTGAAGTGTGCGTCACAGAGGGTCCCTTACCGACTCTAGCTACAGCAGTGAGCACTGATGCATGGTATGGCTGGGTATCCAAGTCTCTGGTAGGTGGAAGTAGCATATCCGCAGAGAGTCATTCCTTGACACCTGAATTACTGATACCCACGGAGAGCACAACATCTGAGTATGGAAAAAAATTATCTGACCACCAAAAGAGTCCAAAGATCATTGTGGGGCACAACGTCTGCTACGATCGAGCACGAATTAAGGAACAGTACTGGTTGAACTCAACAGGAACACGTTTTGTCGACACAATGTCCCTTCACGTATCTGTGAGTGGAATGAACAGTTACCAAAGATCTCTGTTGCTGTCCAAGAAGAGCGAGTCGACTAGCGAATTCTTGAACTCCACTTCTCTCAACAATCTTGGTGACGTATATTCGCTATATTGTGGCAAACAGCACCAGAAACAGGCGAGAGATGTGTTCGTTGAAGGGAGTCTTGCAGATGTTCGCGAGAAATTCGACGAACTGATGGATTATTGTGCCTCTGACGTCGTGGTAACGCATGAAATTCTTCAACATCTTTTTCCCCTTTTTCAAGAGAGATTTCCTCACCCTGTGACCTTCGCCGGAATGCTCGAACTTGGCACTGCTTACTTACCTGTCAATTCCAATTGGCAGAGATACATTGAAGAGTCGGAAGTGACATTTGGAGATTTAAACTACGAGGCAAAAGTTAGTTTATCCAAGAGAGCTGATGAAGTTTGCAAACTCATGCACAATGAGAAATATAAAGAGGACTTATGGATGTGGGATCAGGATTGGAGTACACAACCTGTGAAAATGAAAACAAAATTGACAAAAAAAGCTTTGGAAAATGTGAAGCAACAGTCTCTACAGGAAGAAAAATCAGAATCAGATTATGAAAAATATTTGAGTGACGATGAAGTTGAAATGGATCCACTGGAAGCCGAATTCTCTCACTTGAAAGGCACAAAGAATTTACTCCCTGCAAAGTTTCCACATATGTCAGGGTATCCCGCTTGGTATCGTAAACTGTGCATGAAGCAACATGAAAAGAACTGGATTGCTGGGCCCGTAAATATCAGTACTTCAATGAAAGTAGCTCCCAAACTATTGAATTTAACCTGGGAAAATTATCCCCTACACCACATCAAGGATCACGGATGGGGTTTCTTGGTACCATACAATGAACATCCTGACGTGAACACAAATCTCCCATTGAAACAATTACTCAGCCAGTGTCCCTTGCCTATGGCACCATCTGGCTATCAGGATACCAGTTATGCAATGGCTGCTCTCCAGAAAGACGTCCAAAACGAGCTCCACAAGACCGAATTTTGGAGGGATAAAAAACGAAAGCCAAAGAAGAAAGATCAAGTGCCCGAGATATTCTATAAAGGCACTGGCATCTGGTGCAACGTTGTCATTGACAACTGCTGCTGGTTTTTGAAACTACCCCACAAGGACGGGCCCAGTCTCAACGTGGGAAATCCCCTGGCGAAAGATTTTTTGAATAAATTTTCCGAAAATATTCTCGCTGGTCTGGACTCCAGTGCAACTGAAGTACTGAAAATAGCAAGAATGGTGTCGTATTGGAGGAATAATCGCGATCGGATAATGTCCCAGCTCGTGATGTGGTGGAATACCGATAGTTTACCATCATCAATCATTCGAAGCCATCGTCACACTAGTTACGGTGCAATAATCCCTCAGGTTGTTGTGAGTGGTACTCTAACGAGAAGAGCAACCGAACCCACGTGGATGACCGCTTCTAATGCACATATTGAGCGAGTTGGCTCTGAGTTGAGGGCTATGGTTCAAGCACCACCAGGTTACAATATTGTTGGGGCTGATGTCGATAGTCAAGAGCTTTGGATCGCTTCGTTAATTGGGGATGCATATTGTGCTGGAATTCATGGAGCTACGCCCTTTGGCTGGATGACACTTATTGGAAGTAAGTCGAAGGGGACGGACATGCACAGTGTGACGGCGAAGGCCGTTGGTATATCTCGTGATCATGCAAAAGTTATAAATTACGCTCGAATTTATGGAGCTGGGATAAAGTTTGCGGAGAGACTTTTGAAACAATTTAATCCGTCGATGGGAGAGTCTGAGGCTATTTCGAAGGCGAAAAAAATGTTTAGTATAACGAAAGGAAAGAAAATATATCGACTTCGGGAGGAATTTATCAATGATGATGTGGAGGAACGGGATTATTCATCGTGGGATGCTTATCAACTGGCCCGAGTTCATGGGAAGAAGGTTGAGGAGATGTTTGGATGCGGTAAATGGTGGGGTGGTTCTGAGTCAGCGATGTTCAATAGACTGGAGGAAATTGCGGGGAGTCTTCATCCAATAACCCCATTTCTCAATTCGCGACTCAGTCGAGCTCTTGAAGTTGGGGAGGAACAGAAAGACAAATATCTGCCAACTAAAATCAACTGGGTTGTACAGAGCGGTGCTGTTGATTTTCTCCACCTTATGCTTGTCTGCATGAAATGGTTGATGCGTGATAACGCTCGATTTTGTCTATCATTTCATGATGAAATTCGATATATTGTCCCCTCGAGGTATAAGTATAACGCTGCGCTGGGGATGCACGTGACAAATCTACTTACGAGATCTTTCTGTGCCTCGAGACTTGGTATTAATGACTTGCCAATGTCCGTAGCATTTTTTGCTTCTGTCGAAGTGGATTCGGTACTCAGGAAGGAATCCACTAGTGATTGTAAAACGCCGTCCAATCCCCATGGACTTGAAAACGGATATGGTGTGTCTCCTGGAGAAAGTCTAGATGTGGAGGAAGCCTTGAAAAAATCTGGGGGATCACTTGGATCATGGCACTCGGCACAAATGAGAAAGAAAAAAGTTGGAAAAAGTACTGGATAAACACGAAAAATTTGAAGACAAAAATACAGGAGGAAGTTTACTTCACGGAATGATGAGTCTGGTGTCTTGTTCCTGGTTGGTACTCAACTGTGTATGAGAGGAAAATTAATTATTTCCACTTTTATACAATAAATACTAGATTCAACAAATTGTCTGAAGCTAGGGAACGAATGCTGGTAACAAGGGAAGTTCAAGAAAACTTGACTTCCTCTATCACATCATTATGTACATGAACTCGATTATCTCATCACTCAACTCTGACTCTCCTTTCACGATGAGATTGATGGATATATGTCACGACATTTTTTGGTTCATAGGACATGACGGAAACGAGAGGGGAACAGTTGAAAACAAACAGGAGAGAGTTCCATAACTTTAACGAAAAAATATACTGACGTTCACTTGAAAAGTGATGAGTTTCGATGTCACTTTTTATTTTGCTCTCATGGGTATATGCGTGATGGGCGAATTATTTCTAGTTTTTTTTTTGTTAACATTATTAGGTTCATCAAAATGTCAAAAGCCACAAAAAGGAAGCACGTGACAAAGGAGGTACAGGAGGATTTGAGCATTCCTACGGATACGCAAACCATAGTACAACTGGTCGATCCACGAGGTAATAATCTTCACGAAGTAATGGACTGTTCCGGGGAGCGATATCTGGTGTCCATGCCAGTGAAATTCAGAAAAAATATATGGGTCAAAAGGGGTGATTATGTTCTCGTCGAACCCATACCTGAGGGGGACAAAGTTAAGGCGGAAATCACGAAAATACTCACCAAAGTATGTACACTCATTGAAACATTTTATTTTAAAGTCTGTGAACATTGAGAAAAGCATTTTTGTCGAATATCATTATATTTGAGAGGAGTATTTATTGTTTCAGTAATTAGGATGGTCTGAAAATGACTTGCTTCAAGAAATGAGTGGAAAAGTATTTCCGTATTAAATATTTCATCGCTGGCAATTACGTTGAAAAATTTATTGTAGCGTGCTTTTAGTTATTTACGCATTTCTTTTGATTTTTTTTTGCAATTTATTTTTAAAAATTTAATCTGTATTAATTTTTTTATCGTATTTCTGCAATCGTGATACGTGAAAGTTAGTTTCGGATTAGAATTCAGTGAGCTAAAAAGTGGAAAAAATGTAAGAAACATTTTATTTGTTTAATACCACAAAAGTGGTAGCTCTAGAAAGCCTACGATAAAATTGGTTCATTTTTGGGAAGTTTTGGGAATTGTTTCTAGTTTTCTGTCAACAATATTATTTCATTATTGTTCAATATTATTGATTATTATTTCTTTTTTTTTTTTGTACGTAGATTTTTTTACCTTGAGAGTCTATTGAAAAAGAACTTAATTATACAAAAACATCTGGATTACTTTTTCGAGATACGCAAATCATATAAGAAATTGCGAACCAAATGAAAGAGCTTATGACATATATGACATTAAACTTCGTTGACATTAAATTGTGGATGAAAATTTTCAGATGCGGAACTCGAAGTGGTTGATAAATCATTAATAGGAAAGTTAATTTTTCAAGAAACTGCTTTTCAGTGAATGAATATTTTGTAAATTTTCTTTTTCTCAGTGTTGGTATCGCTGGATATAATTGAAACTCTTTATTTTCTAGGAGCACATAAAGTATTATCGATCGCAGGACTGTTGGCCAGACAAATTTAATACTTCCCATCAACAGAACTCAGGAACCATTCAAACTGATGATAATTTAGGTGAGGACTCGATGGGGGAAATTTTCGTGAATACAAATCGCAGAATTCCCAATCGGAGGAGTTTTGATGCAAATGAGAGTTCCAGTTCCGAAAATTCCAATTCAGATTGATGACCATGACAGTCATGGCATCAAGTAAAATAGCGCACTCTCGTTCAATTGTTGGTATTAGCGTACAGTATAATGACATGTTATAATCGTTACACGCCTCTTTCACGGGAGCTACATTTCTGTCATTGTAGAGGAAGTTGAAATCAAATTACCACTTAATTTATATCTATTCTCCTATGTCGGAATAATAATAATAAAACACCTAATATTATTGCCTAATATTAGGCAATTATATTATTATTATTTGTTAGTGCCTAATATTATTTAATTATTATATATATATATAAATAAACATCTAGATATTTTGGTATTTTTGGTCTTCATTTCTTGTTGGCACTTCTACAATCGATTATTGTTTATAATTTATTCACATGTTTGCAAGGAGTTTTTCTCTTTATGGAAGTTTCGCAAAAAATTCCGGGGCAGATTTTGTCTGCAGGAAAAATCCAGAAATAAAAATTCACCAGAGTAAAAACTTCCCTGAAATTAATTTCTCGAAAATAATTAATTAATAATTACTTAGTAATTAATAATTAGTTAATAATTAATTTCTGGAAATATTCGTGTTTTTTTTTCAATTAATTGTGGTTCTGTTGCAATCGATTAGTCATTCCTCCGAATAACGAGTCCATCTGGGATTTTAATTGGAATTGTTTTTCTCTGGAATCATGATTTTATTGAAAATGCTCCACGACTAACGAATTCTCTGGAGGGCCGGCATAATGCATTTGCAGGAAAGGTGCAAGTGACATATGAATTTCTGTGGAAGCTGTTGAAATTGTTTAAAGAGGAACCATTGAAGTGATTGAAATGAAATTTTCAAACAGCCAGTGGACTTGACCCACCTTCAAAGAGGAAGTGCGATAATTATGATGAATAATTCAAGAGTACTATGGTTAATTACGATAATGAAAATATTGATAAGTATTTGAAACATATTGTGAATGTTATTCTGTTGCGGTCAAGTGCTTAAATTTTGCCGGAGAATTTTTGTAGAGGGAAAGCACTCCGAAAACCATTTAAGGGGTTACTCTCATGTGAACGCCTATATTTTACCACTTTTTAGGAAATTTTTTTTTATGCGACAACAAACTTCAATCATGTTGATTTTTTAATATATTTTTATTTGTATTTTGAAATGTACGAAACAATTTTTTTTTTCGTTTTTTACATTTTTAACATATATTTTTTTTAAGTCAAAGTAGTCTACAACAAAATAGTAGTTCACTGGTCAAGGTGATAGCGGCTGTTCATGTTGTCTGAGATAAAAAAAATCGAATGGATTATTATTCAGTAGATCTGCGGCTATCGTCCCTACCAAATATAATCAATTTCATTAAAAAAAAAAATATCGAACTTCAAAAAAAAATCACGAAAATCTTGTTCTTTTTCGTTAAAAATCGTTTAAAAAAAATATGAAAATATTTTTGAGAATAAACAATTCTGGTAGGGACGATAACTATAAATGAGTAGAAGAACATATGTAAATTTTAAAGCAATCGGTTGAATACTTTTTCTTGTAGGGCCATGACCGTTTCAGAAAATGATGATTCGAGAAAAACGCGTTTAAAGTTTAAAGCCCGGTAGACAGTCGCTTACGACACGTCGGCGACTATAAGCTGTAACTTATCAAATACTATGAATTTCGGTCTGAATTTTTCACAGCATGTTTTCAGTAGGTTATACTGTCAAAATATAAAAAAAAATCGATTTTTCGAAGTGATCACATGAGAGTAACCCCTTAAAAATATCTGCCCAGATGACTAAAAATCTTATGCGACTACATTCCTGAGCCGAAATCATAGGTTGAATGTAGGATTTATCGCGTTAAGCTACAAGATGCTGAGTGGCCATTATGGTGATGGATTTTTTGACATTTTTTCATTCCAAAAATTTATTAGAAAAACATTGTTTTTCATTTCCCTAATTCAACTTGGAGAGACAAAGTGACAACGTGGAGAGGAGTCTGGTGACCGGTTCGAGGTTTCGATGAAGATCCTGAGTATGATCCTGATTAAAGCCTGAGATTGACCCTATCACCATGCGAATGACCCTTGCCGCGGGGGGGGGGGGTGAATTCTTATGGCGCTCGATCTACATAAAATGGATCCTCACATATCATCCGAGACGTCATGAGCTTTTTATATTTTTTCTGCCGAATGGAAACAATGTAATCACTGATTCTTGACATTAATCCCTACGTTAATTTTTATTAGAAACGATGCCGAATGGTCTGAAACACAAAAATACGAAATTTCATTCTATGCCCTCTCCTCTCCGCCATCTGAAATTTTTTTTGAAACCTTTTTTTAGAACATCGACAGATATATGGATTAAATTTTTTTCTAAAAATCTGAAATTTCGACTAATCATAAGTTTTAATGAGGACTAACGCTATCAAGTATCCAAAGATATACACAATTCTGTGATATCGATTGTTGAAATGTGTTTTCTGATTTTTTGAAAAATTAAACTAACAAGTATCACTATCAATTCCATCTTCGTACTCTCTTATTACGAGGAGAAAAATCCTCCGATTCCCTAGCGCACAATCGAGAAAAACTTGTCACGTACATGCAGATCCATTGATAAGCTCTAAAAAATGCAGATGCGGACTTTTGAGATCATAATCAATCGAGATTACACAAAAAATTGAAAACTTTAATTTGCACGAGTTATAATACTTTTATTAGCAAGCAATCAAATACAATTCAATTAATACTCACATATAATACCACAAGTGGTTCAAAATTATCGAATATTTCCCGATAGATTCGTTGCAAACAAATGAAGGAGTCAAGTTTTTCAGGCTAAAAAATCACGAGTGCGAAGCACGAGTGATTTTTCCTGAAAAACTTGACGACTTCATTTGTATGCAGGGAACCTAGAGGGAAATATTCTATAATTTTGAACCACTTGTGGTATTATATGTGAATATTGTGAACAAATATGTCAAGGAAAAAATAAATTATCATTGTCTCCTGTCGAGAAACAACGTTTCCCTCTGCAACCAGGTGTTTTGCAGATTCTGTGACAACAAATGGATTTTTTTGTTGCGACGTACATGTTGACAATAAAATCTTAAGTGTTTTTTATTGTTTGACGTGCTGGAATACAAGTGTTCATTTGGCGTCTGGTGTACATTATTTTAATTTAAAATATCAGGATATGTTATAAATTTAGTTTGCACTCTTCAAAATGATTATATATTCGTTGTATATAGACTTCAGTCTTTAGTATAAAAAGAGGAACAATGGTTGGCTCGCCGTTTACGACACAATTTTGTTCTCTGAAGGTGATACAGCTCGTGGTTCCATGAAATATGATCAAAAACTTGGGATTCTGCACCACATGGACATCTAGCATCAGTACTGATGAGTGTTCTCCACCAGGATGCTCCAAGATTCAGGTTGAGTGAAATTTTTTTCAGGATGCTTCAGGTTGAGTGAAATTTTTTTCCAGAAAATACTTTTTTGCGTGTGAAGAAAAACGAATAGACAATATTGGCATCGTTTCGCCGACGTTTTCATTAAGTCTTACTTGGGATTTGTGACTGTATTTTCAGTAGTATTTTCATTCCGTTTATTACTGTTATTTCAATCCCATGTCCCCAACATTCATTTTACCCCATTTTCTATGGAAGACCCAAATCGTTGTTCATGAAAAAAAATGTAATGAAATACTGCGGTTTCATAACAATTGCTATAGTATTATCGTTTTCCTTCGCTTGTAGTGTGTCCTCAATAAATATTTAAATTTCGTTACATACCAATGGAAAATACTGCCTCAAAGCTTTTTTCAGACAGCAACGTAGAAGGGATAGAAAGAGAAAATTAAAGAACCTGAAGTATATAATATAGCATTAATACATGGGGCAGTCTGTGACGTAATTTTGGAGACTTCGCAGAAAGCTCCTTTCAGTATGCAGCCCTCAGGCGCCAACAGCCCTTAAATAAATCATATTCCAAAATTATGTTAGGCGCCAGGTCCTGAGAACCGGTACGATTACTGGAACAAAACAACCCTCAGCAAATCCACTGTCTTGACCTCGGCAGCTACCACACGATGAGAGTGGATCCTGACATCCGGGAATAAGTGACAGTTTATTAGTTTGCAAATGCGTCCATGAATTCACCTGGTAGACATAACCTCGTATCCTTTCATTCGGACTTTTCATGACTCATTTTACCCTATTGGGATATGGGTATAGTATATAAATAAATGTAGCAACACAATCAATTACTTTAACTTTATCACTTTATGATTGGCACGAGGAAGGCACGACTGACCTAGAGGACCGATGTCCAGAGACTGAATTCTGACTATTTAAAAAACATTTACTCAGGGAAAACACAGGAGAACGTTTATGACTCTAGAGGAGAGAGTTCCTTTGAATATCACATGTGGTAAGGATTGCAACGCTCTCAAGTTCGGAGTACAACAGATCATAAATTAGTCCTTTTCTGGAGACTCTTTGAAACACGTCATAAACCTTGTCGAGTGATCTTTGAAGACAAACAGAAGAGCTGTGTTCTAATTTTCCAACATACCCCGGACGAATTGTGAATTTAATATTTGAGACGTCCTCTACAGCTTCCAGTAATGGGGTAAAAGAAAAAAATGGTAAAAAGAGAAAGTTTTTAGAAGAAAAATTCAAAAAATCTAGCAACTGTTCAGTTAATCATCATTACGATACGCTGAGACCTAAGAAATCTTAATTTTCATCACATAAACGGTATTATTGGAAGAAAAAAAAAACAAGTTGTAATTATCATCAGATTTTAACGACTCAAAGTGCTAGGTTTTTCAGTTTTTTTGACGACAGTCGTGTCAGTGGACCTCAAAACTTTTGTTCCTCAAATTTTTTGGACCTCAAATTTTTTAAAATGAATTTTAAACCCTTTTGTTGTGCTTTTTCATTTTTTGCAGTCATCGATTTTATTCATCTCAGTCAAGCGAAAAATTGGATTCTATTTACGATTTGTAAGGCTCTATATATACCTAACATACCACATATATTTATTTATATTGTTAATATATTCAATTGATCTCGTGGATTTTCGATCGAGTTTGACCAGTGAGGAGAAGAAAAACTCTGTGAGACGAAGGTCAATAATCAGTGAACACGTTATTAATGTTTCTAATGTCACTTTATTATTAATAGAGTGCGACTCGTATATTTGGTGGGTTAACGGGTATTGCAAAAATCGAAAAAACTTAGCTTGACTCTATACCACGGCGTACTACGCCAGACTAGCCGGAGGAACAACGCTCTCGATAATCGAGAGCTACCCGAAGAGGGTGAGGAGAAAATCAAATTCGCTTCTAGAGCGTTCCATGAGTGCCTCGTCTCCAATTGGCGACTAGATTGACGGCAGACCTGGGACGAACCACTTCAATATATATTGTATTGAATTGTATTGTATTGTATTGTCACTCGAATTAGAAATTTAATTTCAAATTAACGGACATTCCCTGAGCCCTCAGTCGTTGATTCTACCGAAGCTCGTCTTGATACGACCTTTGTATAATCGATCCTTATTCGAGTTGCCATTCTATTTTTTATTCAAGATTTTCGGTGGTCTTTATTTATATACATTCACATACTACTAAACTTCACAATATTATACAGTTTAAATCCATCGCAGAACGAATTTTTTTTTGCTTTCAAACTCTCATTGGAAACTTATATCGCATGATGAGGGTGAAGAGGTTGTCATAAGCTTTTTATGTCTGTAAATCCTTCCAGCTTACGAATTTTTCGAATAAAAATAATTTTCTCGTGAAAAATTTACAAAAATATGTCTTTTATGAGATGTAATGATAACGTAATTGTCAACAGCAAAAAATTAATGTGCATTAACAGTGGATTATTTGAATAATTACGTTTTCGGCGGGGCAATTACCGTTTGTTGGGTATAATAGTGTCGAAATAATAATTAATTGGAAAATTACTATCTTTTTTAATTTCTTCACCTAAAACGTATTTTTTTTTGTTAACGATATTTTATGTAATTCATCACTGAAAGCCATAAATGACGATCTTAAAAAAATCAAACTTTGATTGAGGAGAATCGGGTCATTAAAAATAAAAATAAAAAAATTCACAGTGTTATATTCCTTGAGAAAAAATCATGAGAGTTGAAGTCTCACAAGTTGACATGGAATTCCCCGTATGTTCTGCTATTGGACAATAACTGTTGGAATATTTGAGTACATTTCTTTCACAGTTCTACAGAAATCACTCGACACCTCTTTTACTTTCTGGGAAACAGCTCTACTAAGGGACTAATTTACGATCGGTTGTACTCCGCTTTCGAGACGGTTTAATCCTAAACATATGCTGAAATTTCAACAACGGACTGTGTTCCTTTGAATCATAAAACTGTTTTTCTTTTCCCTGAGAGTGTTTTCCCTTTGATATAGTTTTCAGTCTCTGGACAACGGTCCTCTAGCTAAGACGTGCCTTCCTCGTGCTAATAAAGAATATTCTATAAAGTATTTTTACTGTGTCTCTTAAATAATTTGTTCACTTACACCCATATTCCAATAATAACGATTATTGTATTGTAAACTTTGTATGATTCTCTATATATAAATTATTAACAAATTTATGTTGCTTAGAGGCCATTCAGTCAAATTATACAGACCTTCATAATCAATTCATTCCCATACACCAAAAATTAATACACTTGATTTATTTCCGTGTTGGGTTTAATTTATGACTTCGGATGCTCTACAAGAATTTCAATTTCCGGTTTTACTGAGATAAAACTGGATTATGCACAGTGGGAACACTTTCCGTGCACTAACTAATAAATTATACTTTTTTAAAGGTATCGAATTGCATTTGTTGCTTTTTATTTGCCTTATTTTAAAGGGCACACTTCGTTACTTTGTTCAAGAGATATTCAATGAACAATTCAAAAAGTTTTATTGGAAAAAAAATAATTAAAATGATAGTTTTATGAATGAATAGTTATGATAGATATGAATAGGTGAAACTTTTATTTGTAGTGCTCTATATATGCCTAACATAACACATATATTTATTTATATGAATTGTATTGTTACTTGAATTAGAAATTCAATTTCAAATTAACGGCCATTCCCTTATCCCTCATCCGTTAGCAGCCCTTAGTCAAAATATAGACAAGGGTAATATTTTAATTAACAATGTTATGAACAGTGTTATGTGTAGTGGATATATCTGTTTTACAGTAAAAAAAAATAATAAAAAATGGCCAATTGTATAAAAAAATTTCAGAAATAAGGTCAGGATCAACGTACCCACCGCAGTTCTTTGACCACTTCAGAGTGATAATCACCACATGTTTCATCACCACAAAATATTGTCTGTGTCTCACAGGTAAGGATTACCATATTAACAAATATAACTTTAATACCATTGTGACGTATAATATTTTTCTTTGTTGTTTCTCTTTTTCAGCATTTCCTAATGAGACAGGAGGTTCAACGATATCCACATCTCCAAAAAAGAAAAAAACAAAATCGTTGAGGTTGGCACGAACTCAAGTTTCAATTTGTTTCAATTCAATTTGTGTTGCGGAAACCACTCAAATAGTTACAAGACAATAATTGAAAGAAAAGACGAAAAATTGTTGTATATTATTATGTTAAATGATTTCGCTCTAGACAGTCAAGAGTTACTGTTCTGACTGAAGACTTATAATGAACTAAGTTAACATTACTTATGATTTCCAGGTTAAGGGGTTATTCTCATGTGAGCACTTCAAAAAATCGATTTTTTTTTTTATATATTTTGACAGTAAAACCTATTGAAAACATGCTGTGAAAAATTCAGAGCGAAATTCATAGTATTTGATAAGTTGCAGCTCATAGTCGCCGACGTGTCGTAAGCGATTGTCTACCAGGCTTTCAACTTTAAGGGGTTATTCTCATGTGAGCACTTCAAAAAATCGATTTTTTTTTTTTTGATATTTTGACAGTAAAACCTATTGAAAACATGCTGTGAAAAATTCAGACCGAAATTCATAGTATTTGATAAGTTACAGCTCATAGTCGCCGACGTGTCGTAAGCGATTGTCTACCAGGCTTTCAACTTTAAACGCGTTTTTCTCGAATCATCATTTTCTGAAACGGTCAAGGTCCTACAAGAAAAAGTATTCAACCGATTGCTTTAAAATTTACATATGTTCTTCTACTCATTTATAGTTATCGTCCCTACCACAATTGTTTATTTTCGACAATATCTTCATATTTTTTTTAAACGATTTGTAACGAAAAAGAAGGAGATTTTCGTGATTTTTTTTTTGAAGTTCGATATTTTTTTTTGTTTTTAATGAAATTGATTATATTTGGTAGGGACGATAGCCACAGATCTACTGAATAATAATCCATTCGATTTTTTTATGTCAGACAACATGAACAGCCGCTATCACCTTGACCAGTGAACTACCTTTTTTTGTTGGGGACTACTTTGACTTAAAAAAAATATATGTTAAAAATGTAAAAAACGAAGAAAAAAATTTTTTTCGTATATTTCAAAATACAAATAAGAATATATCGAAAAATCAACATGATTGAAGTTTGTTGTCGCATAAAAAAAAAATTCCGAAAAAGTGGTAAAATATAGGCGTTCACATGAGAATAACCCCTTAAACGCGTTTTTCTCGAATCATCATTTTCTGAAACGGTCAAGGTCCTACAAGAAAAAGTATTCAACCGATTGCTTTAAAATTTACATACGTTCTTCTACTTATTTATAGTTATCGTCCCTACCACAATTGTTTATTTTCGACAATATCTTCATATTTTTTTTAAACGATTTGTAACGAAAAAGAAGGAGATTTTCGTGATTTTTTTTTTCAAGTTCGATATTTTTTTTTGTTTTTAATGAAATTGATTATATTTGGTAGGGACGATAGTCGCAGATCTACTGAGTAATAATCCATTCGATTTTTTTATGTCAGACAACATGAACAGCCGCTATCACCTTGACCAGTGAACTACCTTTTTTGTTGGGGACTACTTTGACTTAAAAAAAATATATGTTAAAAATGTAAAAAACGAAAAAAAAAATTTTTGTTATAACCTAAAGGAAAGGCCCTACAGCAACAAAGAAATATGAATTATCATATTTCTGTGAACTTTGCATGTTGACATCCGGAAAAGATTTTCCTCGTTATCAGCGACTCACTGAGTGCCGTTTAGTCGATCTCATCGTCGTATATGAGTATCAAAGCAAATAATGGGATTCTGAATATTAAGAAAAAATATAGAGAAAAAAACGAAATCAATAATGGCTGCTTAAAATTCGTATGGGTTCTATCTCCCTCTGGGATTGCTGGTAACGAGGAGGCTGATCCTCTAGCAAGGGAAGCTACAGGCGGTTTGAGCGATGGGACAATATCCATTCTGTTGCGTAGCAAATCAGGCGAAATTATAATTTTCTTTTGAAATACGTGCATTTAGTGGATAGAGAATGAATGCGAGAGAGAGAGAGAGAGAAAACTATAGGGTTAGGGTATGGAGATAGAGGTTTGCAGGACTTGAAGACTAGTCGATGAAGAGTAATTGAAGAGTGAAGTACGTGTAGTTCTTTCATAATATAATAAACTAGATTCATCCTATAATAATCTTCTCTTTTTTACTCAATATATGTAATATTTTGCCAAAAAACCTTTATTGCAGAACCCTAAATGATACCATCCTATTCACAAATATAATTATTATAAAATATTCCATCTAAATAATCCTTTGATTGAGTTTTTTACCCACTGGACTCATCAGAATCTTCATTATGTTCGGTCCGATACTTTAGACAAATTGTAAACGACTAAAATGATTTCAACTACCACAAAAATTATTCTAACCTCTTTATTAAATCAAATTATCTATTCGAAATTAGTTTACAGCTCCTTTTACCCTATCGGCTCTACCCTTTTGTCCTATCCGGCTCGACGGACCTATTTTATGTGCACGTAATTGTTGTTTTGTTTAAACACTTGCGCTTTTCGAGCTATTGAAATTAACGTCACTCGAAAGAATATTAACCCTTTGGGTACATTTGACGTCTGAGACACGTCATTCACTTGTTTTCCCTAGGAGCGGATGACGTGTCTAAGACGTCAAACCAAAAATTAAACTCCTGGGTACATTTGACGTCTGAGAGACGTCATTCACTTGTTTTCATACTACTCCAAGCAACCAAAAATTATATCCGTTCCACATGAAAATATTTTCTCAAATAAATCCGTACCCAAGGGGTTAAGACTAAATTAGTAATTCTTTATTCTCGATTATTTATTCTCTTACAAGGAGAAATAAGACACAACAGAGAGTTTTAGTATTCACAGTTTTGTATTTTATGATTGAGGCTCAATAGATTTTTCCACAGATTGGGTTTATCTTAACTTCACACACTTACGGTAATTTAGGTTTTTTTTTTATGTAAGGCAACAAACAATGAAAATAATGATATAAAGGCCAGGTACTCAGATTCCGAAACGCGGAATAGAAAAACCCGAATATGCGTGAACGGAAATCGGTGTTTATGTTTTGATAACGTAGTTAAGGCTGATCTCCAAACTCTTTCATCATTTCCCTCTCATCTCCTGAGGGTGTATCCCTTTTTGTGAGAATCTTAAAGGAAGTAGGAAATGCTGATTATTAATTGGTGAAAATTTAACTTCAGGGGCGGTACTCCTGAGTGTCAAAGGAGACATCTTTCCATTCGAATAACCTTTTTGAGAGGTTATCCGAAGGAGGTTATCCGGGAGGAGAGAGGCATTCTGACACAGCTGCAAAGGATTACGCTGTGAAGTGCGACAGAAATTGTCAAAATTGTTTTAGTGTCGCGACTGCAAGGGATTAAGTTGTAAACAACTGCAATATTTGAGATTTGTGTGCAAATGTGACGTGAAAGATACACTTTATGAAGAGACAATTTTGTAGAGACGGTATAAGGAAAGAAGAGATCCGGATTTTAAACGTTTTTTTTGCATTTGGTTTGGGAAGATCCTAGAGACAAATAGAATGGGGATTACCCATGGCCGGGGAGAAACATTTTGATTATAATTTTCCCGTAATCACGACATACCCGAGACTTCCTAAGAGATTGATAGATACCTTCCTCTTCTTCTTAAACTTGGAGATGAAACACTATGTCTGTCTTATTCAGTGCCATCACTTCCCTCGTACTTGTCTTTCATTACGATCGACCCTTAACGATTCCTTAAATTTCTTGCAAACACCTTTTATTGGAGAATTGGCTCAATACGTGCCACCCTCTTCCTCTCTCCCTACTTCCTTCACCGCTGAACTTTTCTATTAGACTTATCCAACCACGATATGTTCCTTCTCATCACAGGCCATTTTCGACGGATCAATGTGCACATCAAGAAGGATATTTACCTTCTCCACTTTTTTCCATCCCTTCCACTTTAAATGTTCCAACTGGCTTTCACAATCAATTTTGTCTTCAGTTGTCGAACTCTACTACGCGAGATGAATACTTCTAAAATTATCATATACCTATTTGTTATTCATTAAACTCAATATTAACTGTCAACATACACGAAAAGAAATTTCGAATAGAAGCTATAATTAGCTACATAAAGAAGAATTCAATGTACAGTATAAAATTGCTATTGGAATATGGATAAAAGTATATAAATAAATGTAAATAAATGTAAATAAATGCAGCAACACCATCAATTACTTTAACTAGAACTTTTTATTACTGGCACGAGGAAGGCACGACTGACCTAGAGGACCAGTGTCCAGAGACTAACTACTTACTATATGAAAAACCTTTACTAAGAGAAAGAACAAGAGGACGTTTATGACTCCGGATCCAGAGGACAGAGTTTCCTTTGAATATCACATCTGGCAAGGAGCACAACAGATCATAAATTGGTCCTTTTCTCGAGATTCTTTCAAACACATTGATATTATTAAGACTGAAATGTACCAAGTAACTCCACGTTATTTATACAGTGTTTCATCTCTATGTTGCCGAACCAATCAGTGAATTCGGTTTGGCATCAGAAAAATAAGTAGTAATGGAAGCCGGATGATGATCTGGGCAGTCGGGGTCTAACTTGGGCCGTAAGGGTCTACGCGAGATTTATTGGACAGCAATAAGTGACCGTATTAAACTTATAACTAAACTGAACTTATGACTAAATAAAACGACGGATTGAAAGTGGATAGAGAGCTTTCGAAAATAAAGGTATTTATGAAAACTTTCCGTATCCTCGGGGATTCTCGATAATGACCGTCAAAGGGAATAAATTGAATAAATGCCAGAATTTGCAAATAATAAAGTAATAGCAAGTTTTAACATTTGAAAGGATCTCTAGACTGTGGGGAGCTACGTGTACTACTAAAAAAAATTAAATCTGACATCGGGGAAGCAATTAACTGAGCAATTGAAAAAATATAAAAAAATAAAATGGTCGAAATTGTCGATAATAAAGCAGACATAATTTTTGTATGCAAAATTTGGGAAATACTGAGAAATGAATAAGTAATTAATGTAGGATGACTGATCTTTTTTGTGTGGAATAAAACAAAGACAAAAGTGGGTATGAGTGAGATGGAAGTATGTCGCCAGAACGAGTAAACCTAGACTGTGATATTTAGACGATTGACAAGATTTGAATGTTTATATGAAAGTATCGAATGCCGGTTGCGTGATAGAAGAAACAGCCATTGTGAGATTAAGCGGAAGAGGGAAATGATTTTTGGGAATGAGTGCGACGTGTGTGGTATGTCTTTGTGCATTTATGTGTGTCCTATGAGTGAAATGAGTTTGAGAGAGAAATAGTGTGACAGAGTGAGAAAGAGAAGTATTATAAACAAATGAGTATGGATGGTGCGAGAGGACGATGTATGATTCAGTCTGAGGATGAGAGTTGACCAGTTAAGATCAGGGACCTTTATTATACCCGATTTAATTTTTATTATCATTAAATATTTTAAGTTTGATTAAAATTATTTCTGTTCCCGTACCCTAATTCTACATTAAGAAGAAATCTGACGAAAAAAATATTTTGTGACGGACCAGCGGACAAAATTCCACGTGCCCACTGAAAATGAAAGACACCATTTTTAAATAATAATGAGATTGATGTAAAAAAAAATGTGTCGTTCATTTGAATTTTGAATATATTTTCAAATGCATTGCACATGATAGGCGAAAACCACTACCTACCACGAGATATGGAACTATGCCTTATTCCTTCTAAATTTATTACCATCTATCGCACGAGAGCTCTTCTGCATTTTAATGTCGTAGCTTTCACAATGTTATTCTACATTATTCTACCATTTCGATGTGCGCTCGACGTAAAGTCCAAATGGTGAAGTCTCAGCATTCTGCTCCATTGGCAATGGCACTCGGAATGTCCGGGAATGGGAATCCGGAGATTTTATCTTGCATATAGACCTTGAAACAGGGTCAAATAACCAAAAAGATGATGGTATCACATTTTTATTATGAAATGATGTAGCGGAAGGAACATTACGGATTCATGCTTTTCTTATGCTACTCACTGCTATTCGAATCACGTGTCTGTAATTGAAGACAGTCTCATGTTCGGAGATTTACCAGAATGCTAGACCCTAAACTGTCAAACCTGTCCCTTCCTCGCGTGGTTCTGACGTCAATTGGTGGTGTTGATAATGTAGGGCCAACGTTATTTTGATTGGTCAGTCGATGCCTGTGATGAAAACAACCTCAACAGGCTACAGTTTCGGAAAGTGCGAAACCGCGGCAGTCTCCTCGGTTTTGGAAAAATCCAGATGTGCCAGCAAGCTGGAGGACTTTCGCTACAACGCCACCATTTTTTGCAAAGTACCGACATTACACCCACGGGAAACCTCGGGGAGGCAGTTGGGCCTCACTCTCGGATCAGGCTGAACTGCCCAAGCTTGGTCTAATGTTTCACTCCCAACATATCCCACTCTACCCCCGAGCTATGAAGCTAGTCTAGAAACAGGCTTGACTGAGCTTATTGGTCCAAGCCTGGTCCAAGGTTGGTTTAATTATGAATTCTTACCTGAGTATGTCTGGTAAATTGAACTGATTATTTTTCCCATCCAAATTTCAGCCAATAGAATTGCACCATTTGTTGATATTTTGTATAGCCTACCTCGAATTTCAGCGATTATTTTTCCCATCCAAATCTTGGCCAATAGGATTGCACCATTCGACGTTATTTTATATAGTCAAGACGGTATTTCAGCGGAAATTCTTGGAAATTTCACTGGAAATTTTGCATGTTTGGAATTTTGCAAGTCGTCAAGTTTTTCAGGAAAAATCACTCGTGCTTCGCACTCGTGATTTTTTAGCCTGAAAAACTTGACTCCTTCATTTGTTTGCAACGAATCTATCGGGAAATATTCGATAATTTTGAACCACTTGTGGTATTATATGTGAATATTTTTCTGTCTTTGTTGAGAATGAGACTTGAGTGAGGTTACATGTGTACTCTCCTATATGGGTGCCCCTGAGAGAGGACGGGGACTACAGAGAAGTTAGTTGTACGCGTCTATCCTCTCTAAATAGAGTAGTAATAGTGATACCATTATATGTGAATAATCTTGGTTACAATAAACATTTATACACAAATCGTTCCCGGACTAGCTTTCGTTATTTAACACTCTTTATTTTAATTTGGATGATATCACCTTATTTTTTGTTCGTACCCTCGTTGATTCTTGTAAGTTGGAATGTTGGAAAATTCACGGTTGAAGGAAATGTAATGCCATAAAAATTATTGAATGATTTCCAGTAAATGTGATGCTTAAAAGTAATCGTCAATATTCTTAATTTTTGGAGAAATACAGATTCAAAGTGCGAATGAAGACCGAAATTTCATGTGAACTTTAAAACGAGTATTCAATCATTAAAATGAAGCAAGAATTGAAGTTTCATCTGGAGAAAGCTTTTTATCAAAGTTTGATAGTCGATTACTTTAGACTTCGAAGTGTGGAAAGTGTTTTACTATTTAACTCATAATTTGGTGGACTTTAGTAATTCAGTCCCTAACTATTACGTCATGTTGCAAGGATCACGTTGTGAGTCCTTGGGTAAAATAATCGTTTTTCTTTAAAAGAATGAAAATTTTCTCAGATCCCATTATGAATACTTCTTATTGTATCATGATAATGATATGGATTTCAACTAATAATCATATTACGGTCTGGCTCGATGATGAGTCTAGATTAGACGCTAATCTACACTTCTCTTATGAAAGAATGTTACATTCCTTGTTTAAGTGAGTTACGCCTATTTTTTTTGTGTGCGTGCTCATGGTCAGTGGCAACCCTATACGCCATTTACGTGTTTAGCCAGTCAGTTCTGAATGGTCATTAAGGAAAAGAAATTAACGGTAAATAAAATTTTCAATATTGGAACAACCAACTGGGTTATTTCTAGAACCTTCAGCCCCTCCACCTCTACCTGTCTGGGATCCCTAAACAATTTGCATTATCACAAATCCATTTAAATTTAGCAAAATAGAAAATGTATTGAAAATCATTTACCCTAGTAAATTTTCCAGTATTGTATCTAAGAGAGCAGTTTTTGATTCATAGTTTAAATAATTATGATTGGGGATTGTCTGAATTTAGGGTGGATGTGGGATGGAAAATCGTGGAAGGATGGATTAGGGCTAGCCGGAGGAAATAATTATTACCACTGGTTTACTACCTTTTTCTAAAACTTTACTGGGGCCACGTGCCAGCAAAGTCGATGATTAACAACGGGTTCGCTTGTACTATTTCTCGATGAGTATCAAATTAATATCGCGAACTGTCCGGTGATGTGCTGATTTATAATAAATTTTTATAGAATACTAGCTGACCCGGCAAATGTTGTTTTGCCATATAAATAATTTCCTAGTAATTTCTAGTGTAGACAAAAAATAGCTTACTTATTCGTGCAAAATACACTCAAAATTGATAATTTAATTATTATTGATAAAAGAGGAATGATTAAAAGTTAATATGAGAGTTACACTGAGATAGCAAAATAATAATTGTCAACGTTACTACTACACTTGATGCATAAACAATAATGATGGCCGACAACTGTGTAGGGAGTGAGAAAGAAAAGAGACCGGCTTCGTTCTCATCCCTACTCCGTACTGTTTACTGGGTCAGAAGTGACACCTGTAGACATCTGGCGGGGATAACTAATTAAAAAAGGATTGATCAGTTTTCGACCGAAGAGGAAAAATGATTAAATTACTAAAATAGCTATTAAAAAATAAGGGTTGATCGTAGAAGGGTGAAAATTGAGGATTGTATGTATTTTTGTATGTTGTATCATAAAAAAATAGAAATTAAAAATTTTGTCTAAAAAATAAAAAATAAAAATTTAGGGGTGGACTACCCCTAACATTTAGGGGGATGAAAAATAGATGTTGGCCGATTCTCATAGATACCGGATAAGCACAAAAAAAATTCATCAAAATCGGTCAAGCCGTTTCGGAGGAGTATGGCAACAAAAACTGTGACACGAGGATTTTATACATTAGAGAAGGAGAAATTGTCCTTATACTCGGCGGAGATGTATGATGATGATGTCCTCGGTGAGGTTCTACTGATAGAGAATCTCTGACTAGATGGACGTTACTGCGTCCTGTGACTGACAAAGACTGGCTGCTTTGAAATTTGAGCTTTCGGGGTCAGCTCGTTGATCTAGTGACTCGAGGTGTCGCTGGGGAATTTTTTTGTTTTGACCGCATGTCTCCTATTACCGACTGCAGTTAGTTCTCTACGTTTCAAACAAATTTAATACGCCGTCGATAGTATATAATCGAAGTCTGGAAATCTGACACCACTGGGGGCAGTTTGGGTGGTTAATAATGGCCATAGTATATAAGAAGTTTTCAGGGTAGTAGTGGGTTGTTCTTCGCCTATTAACGCAAACAGTGAACTCCCTGGAGAGTTGGAATTTTTGATACCAGGGTCTCGAAGTTTGCTCCTAGCACTTGTAAAAGTATTGAGCACTTCTCACTTTTTAACTTCACGATTTTAACGAAAGTTTTTTTGCTTTTGACTTCACTTTCGCACTTATTGGATTTGTGGTATACCCTCCCAATTTCCTCGTTTCCCATTTTCTTCTTTAATCCTCTTAATCCACTAACGTATTCCTCATTCTTGATCCTCTAACGTATTCCCCATCCTAAACAAATAAGCACCTTAGGATATTTGGTGCCTCCTAAACTCCCACTCCTCAATTTTCGTCTATTCCGCCATTTTTTGGAGTCATGTTACGTAGAGGAACTCTCCCTTAGCCTCAGTTCCAAATCACCCTCCTACCTTTCAACACCTCTAAAAAATTAAGAGTCTCGCTTGAAGAATAAATGATGCTGTGAACAGTATTCCGCGTCTTCAGTTTCTCTAATTATAAAATACAATTATATTTCTTCGGAATATAACATATTTTTGTCTTAAAATATTGTTGGATTCCCACAATAAGTTTAAAAACACAGAAATCATATTTAAATAAAAACTGATATTTATTGGAAATTCGCACAACGTGTAAGTATTGTGACAACAGATGTATGTATTCGAAGAGATTTTTGATCTTAGAGTGGACTCAGTGCTCTCGATGAAGTTCGGAATCTAACTGATTAGCAAAGATAATGTCAGAGTCCTCAGTTCCTTACCTGAGGACAGGAGAAGAAAGTGGAGGGATGGAGGGACGCATGACTATATTTTGGGCATGCAGATGCTAGCTTTTGGCAAACGGAAAATGTGGAAATTTCTCAATAACGAACGGCATGCCCTTTGAAGAAGACGCGGATGCGCTGGGGGGCTCCCTGAGGTGAGGGAGCCCCCCAGCCAAAAAAAATGTTTGTGTTGGACAGGAAGTGGGTGGTGGGTGGGTGGCGAGAGTCACGTGGTTCAAAAAATGTGGCAAAAAGGGGATGAAAAGTGGGTGGTATGAGCAATGTGGGTTACATGTGTGGAAAATGAAATAATTATATGATACATAATTTATTGACGTATATGAATCATTTATGGAGAAATTATTCTTGTATGGGGGGTGGTACCTAATATGATTTATTAAGAAAATATTGATAATTAGTTTTATTATTATTATTATCAAATCAATTTAGACAGTATAAATTTTATAAAGAATGTTGATTATAATGCAAAATACCTTTACACGACAAGCAAAGGTTTACCGGAATTTCTTCGACTTCAATTTTGTTTTTGAATTATGTTTTTGAATATTTTCATAACAATGCGATCGTTACGGTTTGTGTCTGAAGTAAATAATTTATGAAAGGACGGTAAAGACCGATCGTTGAACAACCAGTGAAGCTCAGTAACAAAGTACTGCCGACAAAAATCAGAGATATCTCTTGGAGTCAAAAAAGACTAACAAGGAAATAGAGAAAATTCACATGAGAATTCGATAAAGTATAAGACGTAGAATTTTACTTTTTTCGAACGTCTCCATTTTTTGAACAACATATCCGACGTTAAAAACATGTTTACTAGATTTTTGACGGAATAAATGGATGAGAAAATTTTTGAACCATCGTCACTCTGAGTTTGGACTGAAATTTGACTCATTCGATTCGAATCATTTTTTGTTGACGTACTTACTTACCTGCAATAAAAATGACCTCTGTTAAATATTTTCTGATGGATAAACATGGGATATATCATTAACGTTCTTTTAAAAATGTAAAACTCAAATAATTACTTGATCATTCTTCAAGTTTCCAGATATGATATTTTTTTTCGCATTCTTCAAATGTATTGTACATTATGACAAAGATGCATTGTTTTATAGCGCCTAAAATTTTGAGCGATTAAGAGAAATTCAAGTTGAAAGACATCTCAGTAACATTTTGTGTACCGTAACCATAAAACTGTAACTATGTTTTTTTAAATATCAATTCCGATGCAAAACATCCCATGTTGAAGAGTTTCAATGTGAATTCCCATAAAAATAATGTTCTCATCCACATACTTCCATATTGACTCATTATCACAATTGGATTTCTTCTCTTTTAACAAAACAAAGATGGAAAAATTCCAATCCCACAATTTTCTTATAACATATCGATCCTGAAATCTTTATTTCAGCAAACTTCAGGACCATACGACTTCACCTAGAGGCATTCTATCCCTGCTAACTACCGCTTAGTTTCCATTCGGCTAAGGAATCTTGCAGAAAGCTGTATCTAAGTCTCAAGTTCTACCTGGATCCTTTGATACAATTAACGCGCATGTTAATTGACATCCACCACTTCCATTCCTCACCCTGCATCCCTCTCCGTGAGTGAGTCTCTAGTGAGCTCACAGTGGAAGTTAGCTGAACAGGTTACTGCAGATTGAGGAAAACAATGTGTAATAACCAATAGTGAATAATCAGAGGAATTACTCATTCCATTGTTAGATCATTCAGGATTAATAGTCGATGATCTAACTCTGAAACGTCATATGTTTGCACATGGAATACAGCCGTGCTCACACATAAAAATGTCCAACATTAAATTTTGAGATAATGAAGCGATTAAAATAATATTCTTTTCTGTTCATATCTAGTTAGATTAGCCATGTTCAATCCGCTGCTTGGAGATGCGGCGAACCATCTGAAGATTTAGATCATGTGCTTTGACACTGTCCACTCTATGAACAAGATCGTCAAAAACTTATTAATGGACTGCAAAGTGAAGGCTATTTTCTACCTTATGACATTCCTTATTTTCTGAAAACGTGAAAAATACAGATGATTTTGTTAAGTAACTCGTTTCTCATAGCATGTAAATTAGTTATTCAAAGATATTGAAGATGACTGAGTGTTGAACAAGGAAGAAAGAAATTTATATATATTTTAGTTGAAAAAAAAAAATATTTTTTCGAGCACAATAAACCAATAGGTTTCAATGAATAAATAAATATTTATATATATATACATTATTGGCCAATTAATCACTGTTGAGTCGTGATATCAAGTCTCTCTCAATTTTTTTTCTTATTAGGGTTATAAAATTCATTATTGGAACATCTGTCCCTCAATTTTCCCCACTTATTTCCTATCATTTACGCTAAACGCCATATTTTTCCTTTTGGAATGTATTCTCATAAAATTATATCCACTGTATTAAAATTCCTAATCCCATGTCACTATATGCCTAGTCCCCATGACCATCATCAGCGTCCCAGGGGATCTTGACCCTACCTGAACTTTATGAGTCCCAATATTTGGAGTGTTATATTTCTAATATTTAGTTAATCCGGGAATTCCCCAATTTTACAATACTGAACCAATCACAGCGTTTCTTGCTAGATATAAAAGCTGCGACTTGCTCGTTTTTAGTTAGTTACAATCAACCGTTCAACCTTTCAATACAGTCCACTGTGACACTGTATAAATTATAATAAACCAAATACATTCGTTATTATCATCAAAAAGTGTTGTGTTTCCGAGTCTTTTAATCAATCCATTTTAATATTCGAACAGGGTTTACCACAGCGTTCGGAGGTATCTTTCAAACGATACAATCACAGTTAATTTCATTACAATTTAAATTCATCACAGCGCATTTCATCACTGCGGACATTCATTACAGCATATTTCATCACTTTTCAAATTCATCATTTCAATCTCACAGCAAAACACACAGTACAGTATTTACATGTAATATGATGGAAAATTTTGTTGGATACCACAGTAAACGTACTTGTTCTTCATATTCCACAAAATAAAAGAATTTTATTTCCTTGTCTGGTTCTACAGTGTATTGAGACTAATGGAATGTGGGGAACAGAGAAATAACTTTGAACACAGTGGATTTAATACGTTACTTTAAGTTCATTGAAAATGACACGAGGAAGAAATGTCTGTTCACTACGACCTGCCACAGCAGACTAAAAGTGGTCAACGAGACCAAAAGAAAAATCGTTATAATGTGACAAAGGATCCCCAGTTCCTTTGCCACATGACCTCATGGCTTATGTTTATGTCTAGTCCCAACATCTCTTTCTATGTTGATACATTTTTGAAACCATAGACTCATAGAAATCAATTCGTAGAAGACAGGCTATATTCCAACAGAGACATCCAGTCGTGTCCAATGTTAATTCGAAAAGTGAGTCTACAAAATATTTCTGGGAGATATTGAGGGATGATCACGTGACTATTGGAGGATTGGAGTAGGGGTAGAGAGTGGACATTTGGATCTGAGGATCAGGAAGGGTCTTGAATGGGACTGTTTGCAGGAAAATCTTCTAAATGAGGGTTGTTTATTGGGGATTATTTTTCCCACCCAAATTTCAGCCAATAGAATTGCACCATTTGTTGATATTTTGTATAGCCTACCTCGAATTTCAGCGATTATTTTTCCCATCCAAATCTTGGCCAATAGGATTGCACCATTCGACGTTATTTTATATGTATAGTCAACACGGTATTTCAGCGGAAATTCTTGGAAATTTCACTGGAAATTTTGCATGTTGATATATATATAAAAAAACAAATGTTGAAGTAACCCTCAATTGTATCTGATAGATTAAATGGCAATTCGTTGAAAATTATGTCTCATGGTGCAATTCTATCGGCCAAGATTTGGATGGAAAAAATAATCCCCCGAATACCACTCGAACTTCGAAATTATCTGATATTTCCCTCAAGGTTCCCTACAAGCAAATAAGCTTGTCAAGTTTTCCAGAAAAATCACTCGCGCTTCGCGCTCGTGATTTTTAGACTGGAAAACTTGACACGTTCATTTGTTTGCAACGAACCTATCGGGAACTATCCGATAATTTCGGAGCTCTTGTGGTATTATATGCGATAATTTTTTGATAATTTTGATAAACAAACGACACTTAACCAAATAAACCTCTTTTCATGTCATGGCACAGTTCTCTTGGCCGAAATTTGGATAGGAAAAATAATCCCCTGAATACCACTCGAGCTTCAAAATTATAGAATATTTCCCTCTAGGTTCCCTGCATACAAATGAAGTCGTCAAGTTTTTCAGGAAAAATCACTCGTGCTTTGCACTCGTGATTTTTTAGCCTGAAAAACTTGACTCCTTCATTTGTTTGCAACGAATCTATCGGGAAATATTCGATAATTTTGAAGCACTTGTGATATTATATGTGAACAATGTTGTAATGATGTTGGATTAGGATATTTCGAGAGTATTTTGGATTGCGGATATTCAGGGTTTAATGAAGGGTTGTTAGAGTTTAAATATTGAGATGTTTTAATGGATATTGCTTTTAACGGCAATTAGATTTTAAGAAGGGAAAAATGTGTTTCTAATGTTGCAATTTGAGGTATACAAGAATCTATAGAGTTTTCCACCTCTTCTGACGTCGCAGAAATTGTGCTATAGGATTTTGGATGAGGTAGGAAGGGAACCTGGACTATCCTCGCTATAATTTTACAAGACCATTTTATTGAAAAATGGATAGTCCAGACCGGGATTCGATCCCGGGACCTTCCGATTATGCATCGGGTGCTCCCTCCACTGAGCTGTTGGACTCCTCGCCACTTCGTCATTTCAGATCTCTTGTGTACATCAAGCTCCGCCGTCCTTCTTACGTCAATCATTTTTAACATGTGAGACGAGAAATTTATACAGCGTTCCACATCTTGGGATTGAATTTTCGATTAAATAGAATTTATTGACCTCGCAGTGATGAATTGTTTGTGTGACAAATAACGCTGTGATCGATTGTACGGAAAGAAATTTAAAGAAAAAAATGCCACGTGATTTTTTCAAGTATTCTTTGACCACAGTAAATTTTAATTTTGTACTTTTTATAAAATCCTTTTCAAAATTTTGTATGAATAACCCACATAAGTACCAGAACATCAATAAAGTTTTGAAATACTTGTGTCGTATTCCGAAGAAACAACGTTTTTTATAATTTAGGGAAAACTGGAGAAACGAGGTACTATTCACTGATTAATTTATTCTTACACTGACACTTCTGAATTGGAAGGTGTTGACCGTTTAGAGCAGTGTCTCGCAAACTTTTTTACTCTGCGGCACGCTAACTGAGGAATTTTTTTTCCGCGGCACACTAAGCTAAATAAATTTTCGGAAGAAAACGTATATTTAAAAATAATTTAAAAAATTTGTTTTACAAATAGGTACATTAATTAATATTTGGTACAATAGAAAGGAACATATTTTTATTTTAAGCTTAATGTGATGGATGGGCTTGTTTCTGGGAACAAATTTGCATTATTCGTACCCCCTCTCTCGTGCATCTTGTTGTTACGACAAAGTTTGGGAGGGCAAATACGAGTATCTGCGTTCTGGCTAATTTAGTTAAAGTTAAATGACTACTTTTTGGGTAATTTTATAGTTATCACAAATTGGTTTTTAGATTAATCTCAGAATATCTAGTGCAACTTGGAAAATCTTTTGCGGCACACTTAACATTCTCCCGCGGCACACAGTTTGCGAGACACTGGTTTAGAGCGTGATTTGGAACTGATTTACGGGAGAGTTCCCTTGCAGGACATGAGTCTTGGAATAATGACGGAAAAGAGGAAAATTGAGGGGTGGGAGTTTTTGGAGGCGTCAACATTTATGGCAAATATTAAGGTCTGTCTGGACATTTGGGGACAGTTGAAACCTAATGGTTTTATTAGTTTAAGTGCAAACCCATTTGGTTAGGATGGGGACTAGGTTTGAGGCTTTAGAGGGTTTGCAGTGTATTTGAGACATTGACGGTATTTCAGAAATAGAGTAAGGAAATAATGTCTGTATACAACACTTGATTCATTTTTCTACTTGTTACCATAGCAAAATTAAATTCTTTATGTTGTACAAAATACTATTTCTTTAATTTTGCATAGATGATTTTGAAAAATCGCTTTACTCAAAAATAAATTCGCGCTATTTCCAATGGTAGTTTTACTCTTTATCCTGCGGACTAAAGTGAAAGGAACGATGTTAAAGCGTAAAAAAAAATGTTGAAAAATTAGAACATAGTTCTTCTGTTTTATTTAAAAAATCACTCGACAAAGTTTATGATGTATTTGAAAGAGTCTCCAGAAAAGGACTAATTGATGATCTGTTGTACTCCTTACCACATGTGATATTCAAAGGAAACTCTGTCCTCTGGAGTCATAAACGTCCTCTAGTTCTTTCCCTTCGTAAATGTTTTTCATACAGTAAAAAGTTAGTTTCTGAACACTGGTCCTCTAGGTAAGTCGTGCCTTCCTCGTGCCAGTGATAAAGAGTTCTAGTTAAAGTAATTGATTGTGTTGCTACATTTATTTATATACTTTTACCCATATCCCAATAAAAACAATAACAATTTTCCAAATTTTAACTATTTGAAGCCGGGAAAACCCTTGACGGGTCTAGTACGGGGAAATCCGCGCAATACTCAAGTTGTCCGGGACTAAAAAGAAGCGACTATCCATGGGGCGACTACGCTGGACTGAAGACCTTCTTGTTTTTCTCAGGCCCAAGAGGGTTGTGACCTGCGACCGGAGGAGTCATTCAGTCTTGAAGCATCGAAGCATCCGGAGTTATACATTTACTAGTCAGAGTGTCACTTAGCCTGCACTACTTGCGTAGCTTAGTCTTTATTGTAAAAGTATTTTAAAATAATATTGTATAGCGCAATAATAAATAGTGAGTGTTTAATATAAATGAAAAAAGAGCAGACCAGAGAAAATATATCACTACATATTGCACTTTTAACTTTTACGACGTTACGTATATAATTTTTAAATAAATGACGTATGATCTTGTATGTTCCATAGCATTTTTTACGGTGGTAGCATTTTATAAACTACTAAAAATTTTTTTCTGTGTGATGGTGTGAAGTTTGATGCTGTAATAATGAGCTTCTGGCATCAATAATACTATAATATAATTCTGTAATTTTATACTTCATTTTATTACAAATAATCATTATAAGATCACTTAATCATAATGAAGTGTTCTGGTAATGATTATTCATAATTAAATGAAGTATAATATTACAGAATTATAATATATGTAGAGGTGATACCAGTGAGTAAAATAATCTCGATTATCTTCTCGTTATCTACGGATAGAACTGTCAAAATTTGCTTTCTTTGTTCATCTCTGTTGTGTTTGACAATCCGATAGTAAAAATAATACAGAAAATTATGAGGCGCTGGAAAAATGAGATGAAAAAAATTGGTGTCCGCGTAAAATTCTGTGGAAAAATTATTGGGTAAAAGTTCGCTGGTAATTTCTAGCTTAGAAAATATTTCTTATCGTATTTTTCTTTCGCGGGAAAAAAATGTTGGAACATCTCTGGTGGGAGGAATTCCTTGATAGGAATCTATTTGTTTTCGTGTCAATTAGGTTTGGAGCAGTGGCGGTCACAAATACGGGACTTCACAACAAGCAATTAAATTTTCCTTTGCTTTGAGAGCCATCAAGGGCCATTCGACATGTGGGCATTCGATGATTTTACTACCGTAATTAATGCCCCAATCAGTGGTGGGTTGTCATCTGTGTTGAAACATGCCGTTAAATATGTCATATAATGACGTGCTCAGCTGCACGATTACCCGGGGTTCATATATTTTCAGGAAATTCATTGTTTAAAGCCCTTAAGGGTCTTCAAAGATCGATTGGTTGATTATTAATCCTTTTATTGTCTTGTTTGCCTTCGCCATGTTTTTTTCCCGGATTAATAGTGTCCAACAATTTTTTCTATAAAAAGTTTTCTAAAGAAATTGTTCAAAAAAATTCTACAGGATTTTTCTTAAGACATTTTTACCCAAGAATTTTTACTAATGACCAAACATTTTTTAAGCGAGTTTTGCATCGGGTTTTCTACAAAAAACTATTCCTGATGAAATTGTGCGAAAAGATTGTTTTCTAGGAATATTTTTCACGAAAAAAAAATTCCACAGGATTTTCCTTAAGACATCTTTACCCAAGAATTTTTACGAATAAAATACATTTTTTAAACGAGTTTTGCGTCGGGTTTTCCACAAAAAATTATTTTTAATGAAATTATTCAAAAAGATCATGTTTTAGAAATATTTTTCTCGAACAAACATTTCAAAAGGATTTTTCTCACGACATTTTTACTCCATAATTTTTAATAACAAAAAACATTCTTCTAAGTGAGTTTTGTGTTGAGAATGCGCTTTTTTGGGAGTCGTATTTTCGCAGAATTTTGTCAACAAAAAGTTATTCCTAACTAAATTGTTCAGAAACATCGTTTTGCAGAAATATTTTTCCCAACAAAAATTTTCAGAGGATGTTTATTAAGGAATTTCTACCCAAGAATTTTTAATAATGAAAAACATTTTTCCACTCGACTGATGTGCCGAGAACGGAAAAATTATTAACTCTTCTTTATAGTAGCGTGACAGACAGCTACAGAAGGAACCGGAGAAAGCAAGATAAAATGAGATTTTGATCGCTGTGATATGATAAGAGCGTGATCTCTCGATAGAACACACGAGATAATAACAAGAATAATGAAATCATTCTATTAACTTGCTCTTGTTCCTCGAGTCTCTTCAATTCCTTCAATTTAAAGGGAGCGATTTTATTACAACTGTCTGTTTTTATTGATATTATGAATGAGATTTGTGAAGCACTTCAAGGCCCTACGAATACGTTTTCATTTTCCACGTGTGTTGCCCGTGTCAACACGCACCAAAGACACATTTTCAAGCTCATTAAATTTTCCGTGAAAGTTTAAAAGTATTTTCTCCCCTCTCTCTCTATTAAATCAATGAGAATGAAAAACTAAAAATGAAAATTTATATTTTAATCAAGTATCACTGTGTCGGTGAGTGATAACCATTCATGCTCGATTACGATTGCCATCAAGAATATCTCAGTGACTATATATTGTGGACAGAGTATCTACGTGACAGTATCAAATGTGATCTTGATGTGTGTTAAACTCCCACAGCCTAGTGCGTCTTCATTAAATGTCTCACAAGAGACCCGCGATGAAACTGCAAAAGTATCAAATTTATTTAATCGAGTGTTAATTTTTATCAAGTGCGGACGAGGGCTAGTAAATTCCCAACTTGTGTATTCAGTAATTAAATCGAGTCCGGAGTATCGCAGTCTCGTCGAGTGGGAAACAATGAAATGTTCAAATTGATATTCGAGATCTCTTACTTAGTGTGCACAGTGTACGTCAGTCAGAACTACCAACTGCTGCTGGATGCCTTGATGGAATAGTTAGACAGGAGCAGACCACCGAGGCACTTTACCCTTTCGTCGTCAACCTTTTGAACGTAGACACAGAAATATTTTACCAAAACCACTGACTGTGGACGACAGCTTTTTACCAGAAAACGAACCACTGGATCCAGGATCAAACGAGTCGAAGATCGTTCGGTAGCAGATGGAAATTTTTTGTTTCAACGGCTCCCTAACCTCCAGATCGATATCGCTGGGTTGATGGTGGGGCTGAATCACTTCCCAATATTTTCATTGCTGCTGCCAAAAGGGAAATGATTTTCCAGACTGAAAAATGGTCGCAATAAAGTTGGGTTCGGTCTCGATCCATTTTATCCACTCGTTATTATCGAGGGTTACGTGACATCAAAATTTTTAATAGTAAATTGAATAATAATTTATCTACGACTTTGGGGAAGACAAAGGATATGGATTTCCTAACGTCCCAGGAGGAGCAGGAGTACCAGGATTTCTGGAATTCTCTTAATAATGAGAATCTAACGGAAGAGGAGTACCTCAGTCGGGTTCTGGGGCCAAAACATTTACCACCAAAACTCGTGATTCCGTTGACACTGGCATATGTGACGATATTTGTGAGTGGAGTTGTTGGCAATTTTGCTACTTGTGTTGTCATTATAAAACATCCGACTATGCATAGTGCGACGAATTATTATCTCTTCAGCTTGGCAATATCGGATTTGATTTTACTGTCTCTAGGTAGGTTGAATGGCGGCACAACAATTTATTCTTTATCTTGATATATTTGTCTAACATGTGCTGAAGAGAGATTGATTTGAAAAATATATTTGGTCAAGGTTGTTGTTGTGGGGGGAGGGTGTTAATTATCGACGAATTGCGAGGAAGGTTTTTGAGCCCTCATTATTGTCTTCAAAATATTCCTGAGATTAATTTTGATTTAAATCACTTCTGCGATGTCTATATATTTTTTTAACAACTCGGTAAAGTCAATTTAACGATTTTAATTTTTTGGTTATTTATAAAAATTTGCTTAATTCGGTTTGCTTTGGTTTGGTTAATTATTAAAAATATATAGTGCGGAACTAGTGTCAACGAATTAATAAAAAAAAAACAAATATGTGTATAAAATTTATGCACGACAGAAGTGAAACTTCTTAGCCATAGATTGTTAAAAAATTTTGTCTGAATTTTTTGTGATTATTTTCGGAAATCTTTATTGAGCCACACTGGAAGATTTCAGAACATTTTGTCATTGAAAATTCGAAATCTCGTGGAGAAACCAAATAGAATAGTCAATGTCTGTTCCATATTTCCCTGAAAATGAACAGAAAACAAGAAAATTGCTGTCAATGCATTTTTGAATTCGGGGAACAGTGACACCAAAGCCCATTTAGGACAAAAAATCAGGAAATTTACGATTTCATTGAAAAATCAAGGAAATTGATCTCCAATATTCATATTAGAGTATATATTCAAATAAATTACGAAATTCTCATTTTCGTACCGCTTAAAATTCGGGAATTTTACTGAAGGATAAGTTAGACCAGAGATTTCATGATTTTCAAATGTGTAAAAAGCATTTGATGCCACTGGATTGGTAATTCCCAGTGAACTATCCCGATATTAATAAAAAGATTTTATTAGTATTGTTCATCATATTAACAAAATGAGTCATTTTCTTACTCCGAATCTATCACGTTTTCGTTACATACGATATGGGATTTACAGCCCAACGAGCGCAAAGAAGTTTCACTTAAAAAAAAATCTATTAACTCTCATATATGAGCGAAAACTTCAGAAAGTCGGGTTTTCTTCTGAAGTGGGAGAACAAGTAAATTCAAGCTCCCGACGCGGTAACAGCGCAACTGCGTCTCGTCTCGTTTCGTTCGTATTAAAAAATGTGGGTTATAATGGGTTTTTCACTCTCCACATTTTTCAATAAAAGTATTTCATTACAGTTAGTACACTGTAGATGTTCACTAAATACTGACAACTCCCCAATTCTCCTTTCAGGACAAACATTCTGGATTTTTTCCTCTCCTTTAACAGCACTTCCCTTCGAACCAATATTTCCCTTTTTTCTGTCTTTTGCACGTGTCATGTTAGAAAACAAACTTCTCCGCTTATTTAATTCGTTTGTCTTAATAAATCCTCCCCTGGATCTCAATCTATTTGACATTGTTGTCATTATTGTGGAAGAACTCAACCACCTTAAGTGCGAGATCTCCGAAGTTAGAATATACATCTGAAAAAGATGAAAGAGCTGACGCTAGAGAGAAAGAGAGAGCGACTCCACATAGTTGCCACCGTCGACACCGTTCAGTGGTAGCTTATGCGCACGTATTGATGCGCATTCTACCCATGTGTGTGAGAGACACGATGGACTGTACTTTGGTAAAAGTTTACGGTCTTATTCCAGCGCTCAGTTCAGGGGGAGCCTTGCGCTCAACCTGAAAAATTTTGTCAGCCACTGTCGATAAGAGAACCTTAAGAATTGTTATTTCAAAATATTTAATGTTATATTCCAGGTTATCCCTCTGTTGTGTATGAAACACGTGAAATAGATTTTTTATTTGGTATTTTCCATTCCCGTTTTCTTTAGTACAATCTAAATTTCTACGTTGAGCAAATTCCCCAATAAATTGATAAAAAATTAAAATTTTCAGACGCATTCCTTAGAGTCTAATAAAACTATAGAATTCTTTCAAATGTTTTCGAAATATTTTCCATTTTACCTTTCAGCCTTTTTTCTCTAAAAAGATTTTTCATCATTTTATTAAAATAATTCTCAATTCCCCCGCACCTGTAAGGAACCATTCTAATCCCTTTATTGAGGGTACACTCTGCGCGTGGAATTACTTTTGTTTAGAAGCGTATAGGCATATGACACGAAACCTTCACTCATTCGTTGCAATTGTGTACACGCTGCGCACGGGAAATTAATCTGATGCGCCTTGAAATAATACAGGGAATGTTACACTTGTAAGATATAAAGTTTATTGTACCAAGTTCGTGATATGGGCAAAAGGTTAGAAGCGACTACTTCTTCCTTCGAATGTTCGAATGTAACTAATTCAACACTAATTTTACAAACCCATTCAGAGTCTCGCCTATTTCTTCTGGCCAGAGGGACCCACACTAAAGTTAAATTTTCTTATTATTTGGTTGTATAAACCAACCCAAACTAAAGTAGTTGATGGTCAGGTTATGGCATTATCGGACCCTTGATTTTAAACGGGACTCTATGGTATGGCCTAAGTGAAGGACGGACGCAACCAACATTTCCATTACAACATGTCCTAGGAGATGAGCTTTGGAATTTTACAATTTAATGGTCTATTGCTTCAAATGCCACAATGCTGAATATATAAGATAATCGCGGGCACACATACAGGGTCCCAACAGCTTTATAGTTCTTTTCCCCAATTATCATATTGTCCACTGCAATAATCATTTTTCGACTCACTACAAAATTCTTTATTCGCAGAATTATTGCTTTTTCTCGACCCTGAGACCTTTCAAAATTCATTTTCCCACTTCTATACTTTTTCATCCAGTCCGTATTGTCGCGACCGTCATAGTAAGAACATCTTGACGGAGATCCTTCCCTTCTTTCCGATATCTGCGTTGTAGTTCACCCTTTGCGTGTAAAATATATTTGAAATTGTATATTAAAGGTGTTGTGCATCATTCAAGGGGATTCCCATTCTCCTCAAAAGACCATTAAAACAGCTACACAAGGCAAACATCGACGTCTAGTACATATTCGAAATATGATTCTGTGGAAGACAGATTCCGAGAATTTACAACTCGAGGAAATTCAGAATTGAATGGGGTATTCTAACTGTTGGAAAATTAGAACACAGCTCTTCTGTTTTACTTCGAAAATCACTCGACAAGGTTTATGATGTGTTTGAATGAGTCTCCAGAAAAGGACTAATTTATGATTTGTTGTCTCTGAACTTGAGAGCGTTGCAATCCTTACCAGATGTGGTATTCAAAGGAAACTCTGTTCTCTGGAGTCATAAAAGTTCTTTTGTGTTTTGCTTTAGATAAGGTTTTTCATATAGCAAGAAGTTAGTCTCTGGTCCTCTAGGACAGTCGTGCCTTCCTCGTGCCAATAATAAAGTGATAAAGTTAAAGTAATTGATGGTATTGCTACATTGACATGTACTTTTACCCATATCCCAATACTAACGAATATAAAACACCCTCGGTCAAACTTTCTTACCTTAAACATGAATTGTTCACAAACGTCTTTGAAAATTATCCAAAAATCCTCAGACGTTTTACCACAATTTCTATGAAATTTTACCTTAACAGCATCAGATGTTTTGACAGTTGAAGAATTGATTTTGTTTGTGTACTCGTACTAGAAAGATTAGATTTTTATAGAAAATTATATGAAATGTAGGATGATATATGCTTTTCATTACCTATCCGAACCTTTAAATGGGTACATCAACAGAATAATTATCAATGCGCAGATTGAAAGACTCGGAGGAACGGGGGGTTGAACGCAAGTCAGGTGAACTATTCGACATTTCCTATCTACTGGACAGAGGTTTCGATAAGAAAATGCTGGTACGTGAAAGCCCTCCGCACGATAGAAGTGAACCTTCATGATGTCAAATTAGGTGGATAAGGATTTTGAGGGCAAAAGTTGTTATCAGTGCCTAAAATTTATAATTCATTATTCAATTGAATTATCACCCTCGCGATGAGACATATCCATATCCCTGTCACTTCTAACGGTTCTTCAGAGAAGTGTGAATGACAATACAATTTTCAATCGTTTTTTATCGCGACTGGTCATTATTCCATTATAACATTTTTTTCAAAAAATCGAGAAATTAAAAAAAAATTATTAGACTTTTTCTTGTTAATAACCAACGTCTGGAGTATTAGAAGATTTGGAATTTCATCGTCCTTCCCTCCATGTTGATGTCGGACGTACATAGTTTGTCATGATAATTGTAGACTTTTAATTTCTCTCTTCAGTTACTTATTTCTTAACATTCATTCAAAAGACCCTCGCAAACGTTCGCAATTTTTTCACCCGTGAATACACAGTGACCATCGATCCGGAAATTATTGAAGCAATTTAATACTGTGTATCCAGTATCAATCACTGATCTGCCAGAATATAGAGTACTAATACCATTTCAATCAATGTATGATATGATTTAAATGTGATTTATCAATTTCGAGCAAAATCGTAATATTTCGCATTGATAATACATTTATTTAATTATTTATTTATTCATTTATTTACGCAAAGTATCAATGTCGTGTATTCATCATGGTTGATAAATTATATAATTTTTCGTTCTCTGCCTTGAAAGTGGATGTAACGTTTTCAATTTTCAAAGTTAAGTGTAAATAAAATCATCCGTCGTGATCGTTGCGAGTTCGCAATTATGAAAACAACCATTCCAACTCATCATTTTGGGACCCGTTGAGATGAATTAAATTTCGCCACATAACGCGTTATGACCCAGATTTGGATAAGTGTATTATTGTTGAACATGTGACCACACAGTATTGCCACTGTAACTGGATTATGCTCACCAAGCGATGAAATTTAATAATTAATTTATTATGTAAAAAGTGGTGAAGTCCGCATAGATCACACCTAAATCAGCCTCCAGCGCAATCAAGTTGTGAGCATTTTATAATTAATCAGATGACAGATAGTGTGATCAAATAATACACAAGCTGACCTAATTAAATTAGTACACTTTTTTTTATATTCCGGCCCTTTTGCCTCTTCGGGTCGTGGGACCTAAGATGCCCTAGCATACGTCTATGGATTCTACACTCCACCGCATTCACACTCTTATAGAACACTAGCGCCACCGCGGTCGCGGCATTGAACGCCGGTTTTCGCCTTTGCTTCTTCACTACTCGATTTTCGATTGTCAAGTAATCGATTATGACAACGACATAATCGGTTATCTCCATGAAACCCGCCATGTTCGATTAGTGATCCGTGTCGCTTTGTATATCGAATAAGAGTTGGAATTGGAAACCACAGGAAAATCGATACCGGTACAGGTAACTACTCTACCGACAGACCCCGCTCGTCGGAAAATCAAGTTGAAAAAAACTCGCATCCGCCGGGGTTTGAACTCACAACCTTCTGCATACTAGACTAGCACCTAACCATTTCGGCCACTGACATTTTTTACATTATAAACTGTTTATTAAGTATTTTTACAATATATGTACAGTATCTACATATTTATTTTTTACTTCATGATTAATAAGACTAGGACACCAGCCGTGAGGCTTTATATCTAAATTAACATAAGTGGTTGTATTAATTAAGAGTTAACATAATGTGTTTGACTGCGTTAGAGAAAATTTTGATAGGGAAAAATAATTGTAGAAAAACCCTATAAGTGACGAGTGTTTGAGGGGGAGTGGGTGGAGAGGGAGGGGAAGGGAAGAAAATATATTGTCTTATCTTGACCCCCATGATTTTTTTTATATATATTTTTATTTATATTTTTTTAGATATATATATTTATATATTTTTATTATATTTATATTATGAAGATCTGGGTTTGGATGGTTTATGAGACTGAATTGAAAGTTTACGGTTACGGAAGCTATATAATCATAGATGGAATGTATTTTGGCTAGTTTGGAGTTGTGTTAAGTGCGTGTGTGCTCTGCCACTGACGTTAGTAATCAAGAGACTTGAATAACTAGTAAAAAAGGGTTAAATGGAAAAATGTTGGATATGAAAGCTGGAGGGGCTCGAGCAAGTCGTCCGATAGAAGATTCATTATGAGTTTGCAAGATTATGCGCGTACGCTGTAAGGAAAAATAATCATTTCTGATCAGTGGCAGTCTAAATTATTGAAAGAACAGAAATTAATGGAATATTCATGAAGTCTCGTTCTGCGAAGACAATGATAGCTGCGCTAGTATTTCAATAATTACAGTGCGCGGAGAGGAATATCCAACAAGAATTACGTATGTCTTATGTAATTCCCGAGCAAAATATGGTTAAGGAAAATTTTATGGATGAGTTATGGCATTTTATCGTAGGATTCCGTAATTTTATCTGAATTTTCGGTTAAAAATTACGATAACACTACGTAACACGTAAATTTGACTATGCGTCAGTTTCCTAATGGATAGGACGTCTTAAGTTTCGTGTTTCCCACTGAAGATGCGAATTTAAAGAGGAATTCATTCAATGTGGTAGTTAAAAATTTAGAAATTGGGTTAAATAAAGTATTGTTACGTGTCCCCCTTCGAATACTCATTCATTTGTCTATGATCTGAACTTGGTCAGAAGAACGACTGTCTTTTGGATAACGTTAGTCTGTGGGTGTCTCTTCGGAGCTCTTACATGACACATCGTAATACTTCTTGTCCTATTCAAGAAAGCAGAAGCACATAAATGAAGTTCGTCCGAGTCGAAATGGCGTAAGGTCTTTCCCATTGGCCGATTAAATGAATGAAGTTTCGC
The DNA here is from genome assembly GCF_034640455.1 of Diachasmimorpha longicaudata. Classification (NCBI taxonomy): domain Eukaryota; kingdom Metazoa; phylum Arthropoda; class Insecta; order Hymenoptera; family Braconidae; genus Diachasmimorpha; species Diachasmimorpha longicaudata. The sequence goes on from NC_087240.1 coordinate 2,000,099, forward strand.
CTTAGTCGAAAAGGCGAAAACGTTCGTGTTCCTAAAAGCATCCATTGTGGATCAAGTTACCTCTCTCATCATATTTATACCAACGACTTTCACATTCGTTCTTTTACGATGTGATCGCCCTTCAGTGACAACATTGTGCTACGTGAAAATTTCTAATCGAGCTAGAAAAATGGAATCACAGGAGATTCTTTGGACTACGTTTTCGAAAAAAGTCGCATGGTCAGAATGGATGCAGAAACGGCGCGCGTAGCGCGCAAGCGTTCTCGCAGTTAATAAACCGCCCCAAACATTTACCAACCTGTGTCGTCTTTATTCTTCGCTGGATATAACAGTATTATTTAAACAATGAACAATCGCTACTGACAGATTATTGATGCTTTAACGTATCGGCAATACTAATAGACATTATTGGAGTTTACATTTCGAATTGTTTATGAAAAATTAATATTCAGTTGATCTGAATGTGCCATTTTACGATTTATGTTCATTTAGTTGTTTTATTCTAGTATTTCCAATTAAGATAGGGAAAACATTTTTATGGGTGGAAACTCTGAGAACTTTGCAGTAAAATAACAGGATTTAAACCGCTTATTTACAAGTTTGAATTATTAAAATTATCCCATTTCCAATACCCATTATTTCAATATTTTAATCTAAGCCAAGGAATTTCCAGTATTATCCGATAATTCAAAAAGTTTCAGAAGTTACCAATCTTAACGCTCGGGAAAACTAATAGACCCATCCATTTCAACAAAATTCTGAAAACCTAAATTCCAATTATAGTAGAAGCTTGACATAAGATACCTTTTATACCGTACCACAAGCTGCGAGGGTTCTGGGGCTATCCCTACTCCGGGTACATTTATCGCCTCACGAAAGTCTACTCCCTTGGGCTTTTGTACCATACCCTTGGCCCCGATTATTTTTCAACGTGAAACGGCTCGTTTTAAGGTCTCACAGAGGGGATGGATGAACCGGTCTTACGAATCGACTGACCTTACGGGGTGAAAGCTCAAACCTCGCAAATAGAAAGTCGAAACGATTTTGCGAGAGTGAAGATTGCGGTGAGATTCACACCACGAACAGGCAGTGAAATATGTTCCTTTTGTAAAAAGGACATACACCTCAAATCTCGAATCGAACATATCGAAATTCCGTAACACTTATTCGTGATTGGTAGATACATTCACAGCGGCAAAATTTGAATTTCACAAGTATCAAGTAAATCAAGTCAAAGGATGAGTTAATTAGTAGAAAATAAAAACTTAGAAAATGGAAATGAAACAAGTTACTCATCAAATGTAAATATCTATATCTTATCGAAACTCCTGTATTTTCCAAGTCGTCTTACAGCTTCAAGACATTTAAAATTTTGCATGTTGCCTACAAGTGGGAAATAGATCAGCTGTGAATATATCAGCAATTTTTAAAAATCCATGTTTACGAAATGATGACGTGTTCAACGTCATACGCGATTACTTCAGGATCATTTTGGTATAATTATTTTGAATTTAAATATTACATTGTCTTTTTATATCCCTATAATTCAACTGCTCTACTCATACAGTAGTTAAAATAAGGTGCGCTCACCGCAAATGTGACTTAAATAAAAAATATCACAACAATTAAGATTAACCAAATCGCGCGGGCTGGCGCGCGACTATGTCTCGTAGGTAGTAAATAACAATTGGTGCAAATATGGAAAAAAATTGGAACAATTGGAAAAAAGATTTTGGGAGTGAAACATTGGACGAACCTTGAGAAGTTCAGCCTGTCCCAAGGGTGAAGCCCCTCAGAATAGAGCAGGCCTGATCCAATCTAATCTAAACCAGAGCCTGGCGTCAACCAGAGCTCGAAATTGAATGGACTGAAAATCAAAATTAACACATATTTGTTTGATTTTCCATTTCTAACATTTTTATAAAAATCTGCTATCAAACACTTGAACATAATGTATATAAAACGTCGTATTGCATACATTAAGTCGTGCGGGTGATGTTTATCTGATTAATCAACTATTAACATAAGACAATTGTTGATTTTTTAAATAAAAATAAAAAGTAATCGACTCCAATCAATTTTCCATAATTTTATGACTCCATTGGCATGACCCCTGGCTGAAGCCAGAGCCACTCTAGAAACTTCCAAGCCTGGCAACAAGCCTGAACTAGGCTCACTACCGGGCTTCGGGGTGACCGATCGAAATAACGTTCGCCCTGGATTGACGTCACCATCGGTTGAAGCCAGACCCATGTTAGGAAATGCCAGACTTGGCAGTTTAAAGTCAATCAAGCTTGACCCTGTTGTCAATACTTTAAAATTTCTACCAGAGTCTTCATAATTTCAGTTAAAAAATTGCACAATTAGCAGCTTAATAAATAAATCATCTAAAATGTTTTCACCTTTTTTACGATGTCCGAAATCTGATGAGGTTTATCTAACCAAATTAATTGTTTGTCTTAATGAATTTTCATGTAAATAAAAATTCTTGTACAAATTCGCACGATTATAACGCCTTCGAATGGCAGCATTTTACTGAATAAAACACTTGGCATAATTATTATTATTACTAATTCTGATATCCAAAACGCGCGATTGATTTTCAAAATCTTCCATAAAAAAAAATCGTACACAATTTGAGGGGCAATTCCAAATTTATAAATTTAGGATCAGTAATCATCAATGGAGGTGCAGATTGACTGCCGTGGTCATTAAATATCGCTTTTGCTACACTTATCGCGAAGCAGCATTAATATGTATCCAACCTCTAACGTCTGATAACATTTTTCCACGAAATGATCAGTGAAAAGTCAACAGATAGAATCTACCGTACCATGTTTACCTTATAAAATATCTCGGTAATTTGCGTCATGCGAATGGTAGACACTGTGCGAATCTGTCGTTCAGAATAAGCTCTTTCCTGTATCAAAAAAATTCGTGTAACGTTTTCCGTTACCAATCTATATCGCCCAGCGTAGACTTAAAGTTACATTAAAACGTACAGTAATAAATCAAATTAAATTGCTCATTAAATTGAATTATTTTTGCTTTTGAAGGAAAGGATTGAAATCGTTCGATGACGGCTCAAAAAATATAATCTTGCTTAAAAACGATGTAGAATACACAATGAAAAATACAAAGTGTTGGAATATGAGGAACAAAATAATGGAAAGACACACAGTTGATATTTTAATAGTAAACTTTAATATATTATTTAGACTATTTGTCAAGAGGACACTGTACACTCTATGAAATCTTAGAAGAGACTGAAAATTAACTTACTAGTCAGGCCCCGATTCACCTCTACTTAGAGAGGGCAATAAACCTTTCACCCCCTGAAAGTTCATTAAGGGATTCCATTTTGACCAGGTATGGTCACCCCATGGTTTTGGGGAAATCCCTTTGGAAAAGTGCAGTAATAAAAAGTCCCAGGGAAAAAGGCTCTGACGACAATTAATCAATAAAACATTTTCTCTAGTATTAAATATAAAAACTCTGGGACGAGTGATTTTTGTATTTGGAAAAAAACCCCAAAATTCAACACAAAGAATGAAAATAAAAAATAAGATGAGGTATTGGGACCTACCACATCCGTCGATTTTGATTGACGAATGGATGATGGAATAGAGGAATTCAATCCCTCTTTCCTGTCATCCAGATATTGGTCAGCAGTCCCTATTGGATTATGAATAGGGGTTTACTAAATAATATCAAACGATTTGGCTATAAACTGTAATTCTTCATTATCGCACGCAGAAGGTATATCTTTCTCCTATGATGTTTCCAGAGGAACTAACCCCTAGTGACCAAAGTTTTCAAACTCCGGACCCATTCAACACAAGGCCCTTGTTCTCCCATTTCTTTCTTTTCCTTCCCTCTTTTTGTTTATTAAAACTATTCAAAACTGTCGGAAACTTTGCACACAGCTCTTCTGTTTATCTTCAAAAATCACTCGACAAAATTTATGACGTGTTTGGAAAAGTCTCCAGAAAAGGACTAATTTATGATCCGTTGTGCACTGAACTTGAGAGCGTTCCAATCCTTACAACATGTATGGGATATGTGGGTCGAACTGAATTTGTCACATGGGCACAAACGTTTAACAGATATCTATATTTATTAATTAACACTACTATACACTATTAAACACTTCTAAATACTCCGTTTAATTTATTATTATAAATGCTGGGAATATTGTACATTTGTACTTATAACAATGCGTGCTACCACCACTTGTAGGATGGGAGAAATAGGAGTCTAGAGCACGATGCAAGTCGGGTTGTTAGGAGTCATCACTGATATGGCACATACTGTGAAATGCACCATTATTTTACATTAATAAAACTCAATTATAATACTAAATCAGATCTCCATTAATTCTAACAATAAACACACGACTTGACTCTACGTTAAACAATATGCTACTTTTATAAAACACTTAGGATGATACTCTTTCCACACCTCGTCTAAACTCTAACTATCTGACCTCAACTCTGACTACCTTCTACTCTGAACTCTGAACTCTAACTACTCCCTGAAGTAGTCCCTAGCAGCGTCACGTGACCCAAGCGTTTCTGGACTTTGCTGGCTGGAAACGATTTTCCCCTGTCACATCGGTGATCCTCTCATAAACCCACAAAATATGACTGTCTAGGTACTCTTATTGTACAAACTCGCATCCCTGTAGCATCCATGTCTATTTACGGAGTTTCCCCACAAATAGCACCTCCTTCTTCGTCTACAATAAAATCTTATAGCTACACTTGGCAGAACTTCATCCCACCATTCTTAATCCTACTCTAAAATACAATCATTAAATTCTGAGAATATATTTCCCAAAATTACTAGCTATATAAAAATTCTCGATACTACACATGTGGAATTAAAAAAAAATTCTGTCCTCTGGAGTCATAAAATTTCTCTTTTTTTTCCCTCAGTAAAGGTTTTTCAAATAGTCAGAATTTAGTCTCTGGACTACGGTCCTCTAGATCACTCGTGCCTTCCTCGTGCCAATAATAAAGAGTTCAAGTTAAAGTAATTGATTGTGTTGCTAAATTTATTTATCTACTTTTACCCATATCCCAATATAAACATTCCGACACTGTTCTGAGAAGAACTATAAAATACTGACATGGACTCATGGTGACTGTGTCGCCAGTACACCTTATCAACTCGATGGGAAATCCCCCAAACGTTTCTAGCCCTGAACCTCGTAGGCTAATTACCTACTCGATCAGCGCCATTCACATCATTAGTTTGGGGAACACCTCAAATCCTTGTCATTTACATCTGGGAACTAACCCAGAAACCCATCATTAAAGACTGGGGAACACTCCAGAACCGTCGCATTCACAATCCTAGACCAGAGATCCCGAGGCATCCCCTGTCCTATACTTTCCCTTTAAAAGCTCGCACTTTCCCGATCATCGACACTCGCTCTCCAACCTACATTGGACACGCACCATCCAAGAGAGGACAGGCTAACCCTAAGGTCAACTCTCTACCTTCTATCGTGGAGGAATTAATAATAAAATGTTGAATTGATACGCTGGCGTAAATCTTCTTCATCACCTGTTCAACCCCACACACTAAACAGAGCTATAGACAGACAGTTAATTTTTGTCCACACATACCATCCAGTCTCAATAGTCCCTAATGTTTGAAAATTGATGAGTAAACTTGCGGTGTCATTTGGACAATTGTATTTAATGATCCAACGGATGTTTAGACCATTGTCAGCACTCTTGTGGCATCGCTTGAATGTCCCATTAAGCGGTTTCATGGTTTTTTGGAAACGTTCCATTTCAACACAGTGAACTGTTTGACTGTGTCAGTGTTATGTCAATAATGACAGAAGACAATGGTAGTATAGAAAACTCTGAGACTGCTTAGCTGATGGAATTTGACTTCGGACAGTTTCTGAAGACTCCAAGAGAGTCAGTACGACCCGGAGGGGACCAGAGCGGTCCTCGAGTCTCCCATTCGCGGGTCCAAGACCCAATTCCCATCCAACTTTTTCAACGCGTTATATCGACCCACATGTGTATCTTGTGACACTTAATATTAAAGTATTGTTTATCATTATTTATTTATTTATTATATATTAAAATAAAGTATACCATTATTTATTTATTTATTAAATATTAAAGTATAGTTTACCATTATTTATTATTTATATTGGAATATGGGTGTAAGTGAACAAATTATTTAAGAGACACAGTGAAAACACTTTATAGAATATTCTTTATTAGCACGAGGAAGGCACGTCTTAGCTAGAAGACCGTTGTCCAGAGACTGAAAACTATATCAAAAGGAAAACTCTCTCAGGGAAAAGTAAAACAGTTTTATGACTCAAAGGAATACAGTCCGTTGTTGAAATTTCAGCATACGTTTAGGATTAAACCGTCTCGAAAGCGGAGTACAACCGATCGTAAATTAGTCCCTTAGTAGAGCTGTTTCCCAGAAAGTAAAAGAGGTGTCGAGTGATTTTTGTAGGACAATGAAAGAACTGTACTCAAATATTCCAACAATTTCTATGTACAAAACGTTAGAGTTTCTCTAACTCGACCCTTTTCATCGTCTCCATCAACATTCGTGATATCAATTTAATTCTCTACTTGCCAATCGATTCGAAGAACCTCAGTTTTCCTTCAACTATTTTTTCTAATACACAAAATTTTTGTCAGACGCTCGCTTTTATTTTTATTTCCTTTTTAAACAGTTTCAGGGAATACCACTACACAAAACTTTTTCTTGCCACATTATTTACAAAAATTCATTTTTGTCGTCTTCAGCAGATTTTGTAGATTTTTTCAGGATTAAAATAAAGTTTTTGTACTTTAATGAACTATGTTTTTTAAAACTGAATTTAGAATTCAATCGAGTAGAGTGGATTTTTCATTGAACTTCTTTGACATTTCGAAACACATTCAAATCCACTTTTGGTAATATTTCAATGGCGTACGGACATTTGAGACTCCCTTCAGAGGGATCAGTTGTCAATGCCACGAGTTGATTCTGGCAATTTTAGAATGTGAAATGTGGAATCGTGAAAATGTAAATATTTGAGCGCTGGTATTTTTTTAACGTTTTTCACTGAGAGAAAAATATAAATTTGTCAATCAAATATTTTTCTGACAAGAAAAAAATTATAGCGAATTTTCCAATGAAAATTTCGAGCATTTGTTTCTCCATAACAAATATTTTCGCAAAATTATATTTTTCTCTCAGTATATTGATCCGAAGCGTATGAAAAAAGTTCTCTTCAATTAACAGATTCATCAGTTTAATTAATCATGTTGAATTAAGTCCCTCTGAATTCCAATCGTTCTGATAAATAAAAGTAACAATTCGATCTCCTGAGAAGCGCGTTTTTACTTTCCAACCTTGATTGATTGAGACTCAGAAACTTCTAATTGATGAATTGAGGATTATCTCTTAAGCCTGGCGAAGAGAATAAATATTTATCGTAGCTTAGACGTTTCCTTCTTATCTCGAACCATCTGGCTCACTCTACTCAGCATTAAAGTAGAAAGTAGCGTAATTCAATATAGGATTCTTCACGAATCGTTTGAATCAAATCTCAGTGAATATTGGATTACGTGACTAGTGATTTGATGGAAAAAATTCCATTTCAACGATGATGATAAAGTTTCGGGATGACTGAATACAATTCTTCTGGGGTATCAACGAACAGAATAAACAGGGGTGTGAATTGTAGAAGTTTTTCCCCAGGACCTATCACAAATTGCAAACGAAGCGATTTCGTGTGACACGAGACTGAAAACAATAACCAGTGTATTGGAATAGGGGTGTAAGTGAAAAAATTATTCAAGAGAAAGTGAAAATACTTTATAGAATATTCTTTATTAGCACGAGGAAGGCACGTCTTAGCTAGAGGACCGTTGTCCAGGGACTAAAAACTATATCAAAGGGAAAACTCTCACAGGGAAAAGAAAAACAGTTTTATGACTCAAAGGAACACCGTCCGTTGTTGAAATTTTAGCATATGTTTAGGATTAAACCGTCTCGAAAGCGGAGTACAACCAATCGTAAAGTAGTCCCTTAGTAGAGCTGTTTCCCAGAAAGAAACAAGAGGTGTCGAGTGATTTTTCTAGGACAATGAAAGAACGGCACTCAAATATTCCAACACAGTGAAAATCAAAGAAATATTTCTTCCAATGAAAAAAAAAAAAAAAAAAGTTGCCTCCTAAGCATTACTAGGTGAAGCTTTCGACTATCCTGTACCTCGCAATTGCATACTAGCATTTGTTTTGTCTCATTCATCGGCTTGCTCTTTTTGCTGTGTTAGGTTTCTCCACACAGATACTATCAATAGTTTGGCTGTGGTGTTTATTTATCCTCGTATCCTCATATGACAACACGAGTGGACCTACATTTTTAAGTCGGCTCCGAACCACTATATTTCTTCCACCAGTACCAGCACAAAATTTTCCTAATACCAATTCTGTTAGATAAAGTAAGCTAGTCGCAAAACAATTTGTTTGTAATTGTTTATTGGAACCACTTTTCCTAATCTTTTACATAATGCTCTCCCTCTTACTACTCTCACTGTTAGGCAGACCCTTACAACAACTTCTCTCCAGTCCCCGTCCTCAGTAATTCCACCCAAGTTTCATTCTCAACAAATTCATTTAGTTCCATATATTGTCAGCTATTTATAAAAATTTATTACCTTAAAATACTACAAATAAAAAAATTGTTAAAAATATTTCTCTTCCATTGCCTGAAATTTCCATTGGAAAATTCGCTTTAAATTCTTGTCAGTATGTTTGCGCTGGGATATGGTTCGGGGAGTATTCTCAGAGGATGGGCGAGATAAGCTGTGGATATGGGAGGATGCGTAAGAGGGTCGAGAAATCACTACGCTTGATGTTGGTTCCAAACAATCACAGCTTTTATAAACTTGACTTTGGAAATTGATCACAAGAATTCAGAAATCTAATAATTTTAATTTCCATTGAGCCGATCAATGATTAGGCGCGTTACAATTTAACTTTACGCGATGGTCAAAAGAATTACGCACGAGCCGAGCCAAACAACAAACGATGACCGAGAGCTATCACTTGCGAGCGAACCTTATGATGACCGGAAGGCGACAGAGAGCGAGTCCTGTGCACGGAGGTGGTAATTGTGCTAAATCGAAGTCACGTGACCCGAATAAGAACAATCCCGAAGGATTGACGAACTATCCATCAAGTGTCGCCGTAGGTGTCAGGGTCAGGAACCCCGGTGTGTGTATTTGTGTATATATATGTGTGTGTATGTATGTGTGTGTGTGCGTGCGTTTGAGAAGAGAAAAATTCGGTAGAAAAACCGAACACAGTAGAATATTTAATTTACGAATTTATATTTTTCTCTCAGTGTGATGGATGTTATTGTTCCTCTTCTCTTTGAGCGTTTCTGTTGGAAATCCTATCAGCTGACAGGTTCACACCTACACTCAAACTCACGGCTCACCCAGCGATCTCTCTTGACAGTTGCACTCACAGTCGACTCACTTCAGGAGACCGGGGGTTGATTAATCTGACACCTGAAGCACAACGTCCTGGACAGCTCACCCTTATCCTACCTGGATAATCATCTTATTCCTGTCAGAGGACTAAAAATTAGGGCACTTGCTCGGGGGTTATGAACTGGCTCTCACTCGTTTTCCGGAGCTTCTTGAGATAACAGTTTGCGTATAAGTTAATTCTACAGGGAAGGAAAAGTCGCAGAACAATTACATTACAGACATTAATTGCAATTAATAGTATGGGGTGTACCACGTTAACCCTAGTGCACTCGAGCTATCAATTTAATATCACGCGAAATGTTGATCTATCACTGTATAGATTTTGACAAATATTCGATGTCGGTCGAATTCTGTGTTTGACTTTGAAAAGGCACTGAGTTATTAAAAAGGAGTGAACTGATTGGTGGAATGTAGGATGACTGAATTGTCTGGTAAATACCACGAACACATCACACTTCAATTTGACCAGAGTCAATTAATTTTAATTTATTGTACACCAATCACTGATGAGTAAACAAAGTCTGTTTAATTTATTTTGTTTATACGAACTGACAAGTAGGCAAGAATCTACACTAACACTTTGTAATTTTAAGGATGGAGATATTTTTATCGTCTTTTGACTCGGATGAGAATCACGAGATTGCTCTGTCTTCCACGAGGTTTCGAAAGGAACTGATCTTCTCTATCCTTTTGGTAAAATGGGTACCGATGTGTTGTATATTCGTTCAAATATCACATTCAATTTGAATTTCCTAGAGTTGTAAATTCTAGTTTTTCTTTGTGTAGTTGTTTTAATGTTAATTTTTTAGGAGAATAGGAATTAGTATCACTGACAGACAACACCTTTTATTCGAAATTTCACATATATATCTTTACAAAAAAGAAAGGTGAACTATAACACGAAAAGAAGGGAACGGATCTCCCTCGAGATGTTCCTACAATGATGATCGCGACAATACTGACGATGAAAAATTATAGGAGTGGGAAAATGAACTGAGAACGGTTTACGGTCGAGAAAAAGGAGAATAATCCTGCTAATGAACAATTTTGTATGAGGCTGGAAAATGATAATTGCAGTGGACAATATAATATTTGAGGAAAAGAATCTATAAGTAATCCCATGCGCAAAGTTTACCGTCAATAAAACGATTAGAGTGGTTCCTTATAGGTGGGGGAAATTGAGGGTTATTTTAGCAAAAACGATGGAAATTCTTAAAGAAAAAGGTACTGAAAAATATAATGAGCGATATTCCGGAAACATTCGAAAGAATTCTATGATTTTATGAGACTCGAAGGAATGTGCCTGAACATTTGAAGTTTTATAGATTTATTGGGGAATTTGCTCAAGGTAGAAATTTAAATTGTAGAAAAGAAAATGGGAATGAAAAATAGCAAAATAAGAAATATATCTCGCGTGTTTTACTCGCAACACGATGGATGGATGGTCACCTCCGAGGACTCTCTGCTTTTCCAAAAAGCAGATTTGGGAAATGAAAGATTGAAAAAATAATTATTTTCCTGAAGTAAATGGATATTTGACAAAGATAATTGTTTTTCTCAGTATGTCATACTATCCAACTTTACAATCACGGCATCAATTTGTGATCGTCGTTTGATTAGATTTCACTCGATCACACACATCTGACTCCAGACTGATCTATTTGTGATCTAACTCCAGATGACCTGGATGGAATTTCCACTTCAGTATCTTACCAAGTTCATCATCGGTTTCACCCTCCGAAATTGCGTACGGGAGCGCAATATTCTTCTGTCATTTCATTTTCCTTCCTAAAATATCTTCTGTCACCGTTCTACTTTCTCCCTATTTTCTTCGACTTACAAGCAATCTTGCTGTTCCATCATCCCCTATTTCACCCTCGTTCTCAATTTCTTCATCACTTTGTCTGTCATCCCTCATCTCACAATCTCTGTCGTCCTCAATGCTACGTTCGACGAGCCCCTTCTTCAGCATCGCTCGCTTCATCCAGTGTCTTTCCCCCTAATAAATTCGATTCAAAATGCTTCGTAATCGTCTTAGCTGACAGACGTGATAATTTTGCTCCTCCAGATGAATAGTTGATTGTTTCAAAATAACTTTTTTCATCTGGAAGAATGAATCTTTATCCGTGGGAACTCGCAGTTGAAGTTTGAAAAGTTATTTTTTTCTTCTTATGATTTCACTTGTACTTATTGAATTTTGGTTTTTCCCGAAGACAAAATTCACTCGTTCTAGAGTTTTTACATTTTTGGATTAAGGAGAAGGTTTTAGAACTAAATTGTCGTGGGGGCCTTCGGGACTTTTTATTACTGAGCTTTTCCCAGACTTTTTCCGAAACACATCTGGTGACCAGACATGGTCACGATAAAATTTTTTCTGTACAGTTTCAGGAGTGCTACATTTATTATCCTCTCTGAGTGGAGGTGAACCGGGGTCTCACTAGCGGTTTGGGTACTAGTCTCTTGTAAGATTTCGTAGTGTACAGTGCCTTCTTAACTAGTAGAGTCCAAGTGTTATATGTGTTAAAATTCAGTATCATAATTTGTGTCAACTCAGGGTTGATACACTCGAGCTACCACATTAATATCACTCGAGATGGGATTTTTCCTCTGAAATCTCTCCGGGTGTTGTTTTGTCACGCGATTAACAAGAACTGCGTGAGAGGAAAGTGAATTGATTAGGGAAACTAATAATCAATTTACACTGACACTGGGCTGCTCAAATCTCTATTTGCTATTTTTTTATTGAACACGGCCTTTCCGTACAATCGATAAGAAACTTAACATTTCATTTCAGCTTTACTTCCAAAAACGAACTGACTCCATCTTTTCTCTTTTCTCCTGAGAGTGTCCGAAGAAAGAGGAGGGAATTTGCTATACAACAATTATTTGCCGTCTCTCTGATTGGTGGGCGAAGAACCTTCGAACTCATTGGTGTGATCTATTGATGATGGGAGTAATGAGGATGTGATTTGAAGAAATGCAGAAATTTCGAAGATATTTATGAACATATTCGACAAATTCCTGGCCAGATCCTTCTGAAAGTGTGTTCAGTGTATGGGTGCTAGTAAAGTTGGGGAGTCTCCCACCATAAATGACGGGTTCGGAGGTTGTTGGTCTTCGCGCGCGATTTTAGGGTTGACAAAAAAAGTAAATTGCTGAAAAGCTGATGAGTTTTGGGGAATACGATTTTTCGCAGATGACCAGCAGCTTTGTCCCAACTACTAAGTCGCGCTTTTCCTTGGAATTGCCGGATGAGACGGATGAAAATGAGGATTCAAATTGCACTTATTGGCCTCCTCTTTCTTCTTTCCAAAATGGAGGGCAATTTAGAATATTTTCCTTTTCTGGAGGATAATAAATCATAATTGAACACAATTAGACCATAAATCTAAATAGAGTTCTTGGAGACGAAATATAATTATTCACAATGTGTTCTTATTTATTTTGTTCCCCATATCCCGACAGTACTCCGCACCAGATTCCATATTACTTCGCGTTCCTACACGTAAGACATGCGGTACGAATGGTACAACGTCAGAGTTTCCGAGCAAGGGGGCAGACGCCCTTCAAGACCCCATTCCTCATTAAATCTTGAATACATAAATACTTTCCACCATTTTGTATAAATTCAACTCTTGCTGTGGTTGTGTGTGTTTATGTATTTCGCTATGGATATTAAACGTTGTAGGAGTTATCTGGTTGTGTTGTAGTGTAGCAACGTCGTAGCGAACTCACTTGTAATTAGTGTTAAACCCATGTGTGAGGGCCGGAGATGACTTGCGCCGTGAAATTCTTCATGAAAAAGATAGCAACGACTGGGTTTCGAACCCTCGGCGTAGAGACCGATTCGGATTACTAAAAGTTAGATTCAACTAAAGTTTTTGTTGTAGAGTTTGTTTATTGTTGAAATTACAGTAATTTGTGTTGAACATTACGAAGTGTGAAATTAACTTCTTAAACATACCTTACATGCTATTTAAATCCTTGTTTTGATGACAAAGTTGGGCCGGTGGGCATCTCACTTATCTGAATTCTATTTTGCAAGTTAGAGAGAAAACAAAGGTTTTTTCGCTATATGAGTTGTTGTCCTAGGACTTGGACTGGTTGGTAAATTTTTTGTACAACTAGATGAAAGAAAAACACATTAACTGTTTTGGTTGATTTAACCAAGTCGGCCATGGTGACCAGCTTATACTGCTCGTGTGCAAGGTGTTATTTAGGTCTTATAATCCCGACCTGTAATCATATTTGAACGAATATAGTCATAGACTGACTCAGATTGTTTGGTTTGGTAATTCAAAATCCTATACGACAATTTACTATGGCCTCACAAGATGTGGAACACCATATGTATTAATTTTCCACATATGGGTAACATATTACGTTAATCGCAATCGCAATTGAAAGGGACTCGTAGTTACAATTCCAGCAGTTATGCTGGGACTTCTCGGGTTTGGAAAGCCCGATATGACTTTTGATAGTCTCATTACAAGGATACGAGAACGGCCAAGCTACCGTATTTTCACTTGACTAGTTTAGAGGTTTTGTTGATAGAAATGCAAGCAGGTTTCCCTTTGAATGAATAATGCGTTGAATCACTTTAACCACTGTTTAATAACACAAGCACTTATTCTAATATACACTAGTCTTACAAAATATCCTTAGTCTTCAATATGTATATTTGATTGACTTGACATCTTAGCTAGGACTTGCTAATGTTTCGCGATGTGAATGCTACAAGTCGTGAGTGTGAACTAAACTCTTCCCTTTTTCTCTCAGAAAAATGGGAAAGGGGGAAAAGGAATTCCCCAATTATCATCTGCTGGGCAGCATACCGAGGGTAAGTGCCTGTGGATAAGAAAAGGGGAAAACGCCTAGGTGCGCGTAGAGGGCGAGTGGTGCACACGTGTTGACCGCCTGCTCGGGCTGAAAAGATGGATCCGGAGAAAAGAGTAAAAAAATGGGAAATTTCTCTAGTCAAGAATTTCTTTTTCAATAACAAACATCTTTGTCAAAATTCCCCCGAACGTGGGCATCTCATCTGTGCCGAGCCAAAGGTTTCAATCACGACGAAATGGTTAAAAGATTGCACGCACATTTCTACGAATATGTTGCGACGCAACATCGATTATGACACATCGAAAAGAAGGGCCAAAATATGGTCCGATAATTTCCATAGGATTCACTCTTCCGTGAATCTTAGGGAATGCGTATAGGTCCGGTTGAAATAGCGGAGCCCACAGTTCTGTGGATTTTATGGGATTAGTTGGTTCCGTTTCTGCTTATTGGATGAAAGGTCGTCCGGAGCAAGTACACCCTTTGTTCTCACCGAACTGCCGAGCTGTTTGAAGTTTTGGGAAGTAGGGAAAATGTTTAATAGATTATGATTTTAAGGTTTCCGTTTCAGCTGATCCCATAAATCCCCGAGGATCGACCAGGAGGAGGTACCGAATACCTGCGGTAATTATCCGAACTCCCATTTTGTTCCGTTGTCAATCGATAGAGGGATTATCGATTTATTATTTTCGCGAGTTAAGCTAAAGCTTCGTGGAAATGACCACAGGGTTATTCTTGGAAGTATATCCTCGCGAGCGCTTTCCCTCTAATCATCATGAGACGATCAGGGGACTCATCAGTCCCGATCCAATTGGCGCAGACCCGGGTAAGAATTGCCAAGCATTGACAATAGGGCCAACCTCGGGTAACTCTAAACTGCCAAGTCTAGTATTTCCAAGCATGAGTCCGGCTGCAACCGATGGTGATGCGAATCTAGGGCCAACGTTGTCTCGATAGATCTCCCTGGAGCCTGGTAGTGAGCCCAGTTCAAGCTTATTGTCAGGTTTGGAACTTTCTAGAGTAGCTCTGGCTTCCATTAGTCATCGCCATGGAGTCATAAAATTATTAAAAATTGATTGAAATCAATTATTTTTTAATTTTATTTAAAACATCAACAATTGTCTTATGTTAATAGTTGATTAATTAAATAAACATCCCCTGCACGACTTAGAGTATGCAATACGATGTTTTTTATACATTATGTTCAAGTGTTTGATAGCAAATTGTTATAAAAATGATGGAAAGGGAAAAATAAAACAAATATGTGTTAATTTTGATTTCCAGTCCATTTAATTTCGAGCCCTGGTTGACGCCAGGCTTTGGTTTAGCTTAAATTGGATCAGGCCTGCTCTATACTGGTGGGCCTCACCCTTGGGACAGGCTAAACTTCCCAAGGTTAATCCAATGTTTCATTCCCAACATATGACACGCTAGGCCCACGTTATGACGCCAGTCTAGAAACAGGCTTGTCTTGGTCCAATTATTAATTCCTACCTGAGGACTTATCCTCAAGTCCCAACTAGGAAAGCAAAGGTTTAGTGGATACTGAGTTTTTCATTGACATTGCCACCCATGATATGAAAAAAATAACCAGAAACGTGAAAATATTCTAGTGAGTTGTTCCTTTTAATTATTCGCTTTGAATGACTTCTTCCAAAGCGCTCTTTCCCACCTCAAGGGGGCTTTGGTGGCTCTTTCCTATCTCACATGGATTTTCACCGAGTACATTCCAAGGTTCTCTAGCTACTTATCCGTTAATGGGGCTTTTTCCGGCTTATTCCGCCTGTGAAAAATCGGATAAGAAGATTTAGTGTATGTAATACGAAGTTTTTTTTTTATAAATTATGTCCAAGTGTTTGATAGCAGATTTTTATAAAAATGTGTTTTGTAAAAACTGTATTTTCAACTTGTCGCATTTCAAGATTCATCCAGTATGATATGAAAAAAAAAAAAAAAAAAAAAAGCGTTGCCGCCTAAGCATCACTAGGTGAAGCTTTCGACTATCCTGTACCTCGCAATTGCATACCAGCATTTGTTTTGTCTCATTCATCAGCTTGCTCTTTTTGCTTTTTTAAGTTTTTCCACATGGATACTGTCAATAATTTGCCTGTGGTGCTTATTTATTCTCGTATCCTCATATGAGAACACGAGTGGACCTACATTTTTAAGTGGGTTCCGAACCACGCATCCAGTATGATAATTACAGCTGATCACTCTTACAGATGATAAAACAAGTATGTGTCAATTTTGTTTTCCAGTCTATTTAATTTAGAGGCCTGATTGACATCAGGCTTTGGTTTAGAGTAGAGTGGATCAGGCCTGCTTTATACTGGTGGGCCTCACCCTTGGGCCAGGCTGAATCTCCCAAGTTGGTCCAATGTTTCACTCCCCCCACATCACATGCTAAGCCCAAGCTATGTAGAAAGAGAGTTGGTTTGTCTTGGTCCAAGCCTGGAAAAGCACTTTTCCAACCCATCGTGATAAAAAATTATTCATCAGAAAAAAAACTGGGGAATTTGTTTCAGGCTTTCTGGCGTCTTAACTTCGGCTTCTAACAAGTCTACTCACTCAACCTTCGATGACATTATCTTAATGACGGAAGCAATAATAAATTCCTACAATTAAATTGTTTGCATCGCCCAGAGGGATAGACTACAAATCAGATAAGAAATGTATTCCTTGTGAATACGAGGAGAATTGTTTCTTAATCGTCTGAGCACGTCAATTGGTAATCAAGATAGAGAATTCGTTATCTGTGAAATGACGTACGTTTGTTTACCTTGCCCGGGTGCACTATGAGCGCCTGTTGTCGGAGTTTACATAATAAATTTTGTATTGTTATCGCCACTTGACATATTCAGATGACTAGAAGATTATTTGCTTCATAATGACAAAGGCTACATTTTCATAGATTCTTTTTTGATTCGTGGTTGATCCATCAGAGTGATATCAATAGTTTAATTGGATATCTTGTTAGATTAGTAGACGTTTCGTATTTTCCCTTGAACAATAATGAAATTGGTTAATTAACATAACGAGACCATTTCGAGATATGAGAAGTTTATATAAACAGGATGAGAATAAGTGTGGGTTTTAAGATTTTTAAGATGAATAGGGAAATAACTTTTAGGATTAATAAATAATGGAATATGGGGGACAGAGAAATAACTTTGAACACAGTGGATTTAATACGTTAATTTAAGTTTATTGAAAATGGCACGAGGAAGAAATGTCTGTTCACTACGACCTGCCACAGCAGACTGAAAATTGGTCAACGAGACCAAAAGAAAAATCGTCATAATGTGACAAAGGATCCCCAGTTCCTTTGCCACATGACCTCATGGCTTATGTTTATGTCTAGTCCCAACATCTCTCTTTATTTTGATACATTTTTGAAACCATAGACTCATAGAAATGAATTCGGAGAAGACTGAGGCTATATTCCAACAATAAAAGACTCTTAGAATTCAGAACAGAGATTTTCTGTCAGTTGAATAAGTCCATTGCGGAACGTAAAGTTTAGGTTATATGTTTATTTTGTTTCTTTTATAGTTTTTCCTAGTGTTGATAACTTAGCGTGGAGTGTTCAGAGGGACTGAGTGACGGTTTTATGACATACGTGCCGTTTTGGGATTTTTGCGTGAGGTCTAGTGGAGACAGAGTGTGCAGACGGATGGACAATAGATGGTTTGTTCGAGTACCGTGAAGAGGGGGAAAGTAGTGATGAAAATAAGAAAGATTTGAAAGAGTTGAGGAGCTAATTCGTTTTGAGTTTTCAGAGAAAAGAGACATATTCTAATCACAGCGCAATTTTACCGTTCATTGAATACTAATGTGCCAAGTTGCTATCTTTTATTATCAAAGTTTTAAATAGCTACTTTTGCATTTATTTATTGGCGATCACCATGATTCTACATACGTTACTGAGATTATTAATGATATTGACTGAAATTCCATTGTTGTATATCCATTATTTTCCTAGAATTGTTTTCCCAAAACTTTATATTTTTCCAAGCATCTGCCAAATAATTCTACTCCCAAAACCTTTCCAAAAACTTTATTACTTTTATTATTTAGTCTTCCAAACTCCAGAAACCTAGCGAATAGTTTTATTATCCTTTTACTACATAACACTCTAAATCGTTTGATTACTCCTCGGTATTTTCTCGTACCTCGGGTCACTAATCGGTACTTTCCCAAATCCTCAATCCCTTGAATTCTTCAAGACGTCATACCTCTCCCTTACTTCCGTAAGTCCAACCCTCAAGGCTCATCCCTCACCTGAATTAGCCAATCACCAACCTTGGGCCTTACTCCCTCCAGTTCTTCTACCCCTTCTATCTACCCTCAGAGGACTCTAACCCCGAGCCCTCTGCTCTCTAGTTTAATCAGAACAATTCGAACACTCTAAGAAGTCAGATCTGTAACCAAGAAAATATCCAAAGAGTATTTTTAAAGTATTATATTTGGCTCTCATAATAAAGATTTCGTGTTAATTTGAAGTTTGACTTTTATCTTCAATCCGGAATCCAACACTATCTTCGAACGAAGTCTAAAGCTCGATTAATAATATATTATGCTGTGTTAAATATCGAATAATAATTCATTTGCTAAAGAGGAGAAGTTGAACGTTGGATTGTGTTCAACTGGTTTCAGTACTTATCTTACTTAAGGCCCGGTTGGAGAGGGTCCCGTGATTATAAATCGCCATCATAAATTAATGATTGAAATAATAGTTTTATTATAATCAAACGTAATTACCAGCCAACGGAAACAATAAACGAAGCGCGGTAATTGGGTTTGGAAACAATGAAGTAATTATTTAATTATTTTGACTAAAATCTGTAATGGCGGTTGGAGGTTATGTCTCGATTTTCAAATAATTCCAACTGGACTTTCAGTGGTCACCTGACTTACCGTCAAAGTAAAATTTTCAATCCCATTATTTTCTGGGAGAAAATCTCTAACATTCGAAAAACGAATTCTTTTGTTCTCAATAATGATCATAGCTTGAGCCTAGTGTGGGATATACTGGGAATGAAACATTGGACGAACCTTGGAAAATTCAGCTTGGCTGAAGGGTGAGGCCCAATATAGGCCCACCAGAATAAAGCAGACCTGATCCCATCGAATCTAAACCAGAGCCTGGTGTCAACCAGGTCTCGAAATTGAATAGAATGGAAATCAAAATTAACACATATTTGTTTTATTTTCCATTTCGAATATTTTTATAAAAATTTGCTATTGTTGAATTTTGGGGTTTTCCCCAAATACAAAGTTCACTCCTTCCAGAGTTTTATATTTAAGACTAGAGAAAATGTCTTATTGGTTAATTGTCGTCATAGCCTTTTCCTTGGGACTGTTTATTACTACACTTTTCCAAAGGGATTTCCCCAGAACCATCTCGTGACCAGACCTGCTCAAGATGAAATTTCTTAGTGAAGTTTCAGGGGGTGTAAAGTTTATTGCCCTCTCTAACTAGAGGTGAATCGGGGCCTGACTAGTAATTTAGTTTTCAGTCTCTTCTAAGATTTCATAGAGTGTACAGTGTCCTCTTCACAAGTAGAGTCTAAATAATATATTAAAGTTTACTGTTAAAAAATTAACTGTGTGTTTTACATTATTTTGTTCCTCATATTGCAACAGCTATCAAAGACTTGAACATAATGTATAAAAAACGTCTTATTGCATACATTAAGTCGTGCAGGCGATGTTTATTTAAGTAATCAATTTGAAATTAATCAACTATTAATATAAGACAATCGTTGATTGTTTAAATAAAAATAAACAGTAATCAACTCCAATCAATTTTCCATAATTTTATGACTCCATTACTATGAGGAATGCAATGTTCCAAACCTGACAATAAGCTTCAACCAGACTATGAACTAGGATTAATACTGGGCTTCATGACCTTGGTGACCTATCAAAATAATGTTGGCCCTAGATTCGCATCACCATCGGTTGGAGCTAGACCCATGTCAGAAAATGCCAGGCTTGGCAATTTAAATTCAATCAAGGTCGGTCCTGTTGTCAATCCTTGGCAGTTCCTAACGAGGCCCTTTTCGCGAAAGTGATGAAATGGCTTCACATATTAAGAAGAACCATCAAAGTAGAACTTTTCCAGCCACATGTTCCAAAAAATATATACTCACATACATTTTAGTTCTCCATTGAGTTTGTCATTCTTTATTTCCCAATTTACAATTTACAATGTTTGTTTAGACTATACTCAACATACATGCAGCTACATATGAATAAATAAACATGACAGAAATATTTTTAATAGCGTTTTATCTAGAAAAGATGACGCCCTGCCAAGAGTTTGTAAAAAACTGCTGATGAATTCACTAATTGATTTTCAATCGACAAACATAAGTCAATATATCCAGTCGGTTGATGACAAATCCATCGACGATTGATTACCAATCAATTATGAACTCGCCATCAACCTTCAACTAATTGATTGATGCGCCGATTAATCAGCGTTCAACAGCAGATTGAATCGTAGCCAAAAAAGTGGGAATCGTGTCCTTTAGATCTTTTAGATCTGTCTTGTTCCGTCTTCAATTCCTTTTCGTCGCAAAACGCGGACTTTCTTGGGGGCGTTTGGATTTGACCGTCAGAAGCTGGAAAAAACTCAATGAATGGGCACTAGCTGTCTTTGATTTCGATGGAACAAACGAACTGGGTAAACTCTTCGATGCAGAAAACTAGCGAAGAATGAAACCTGGAAGGGTAGAAAGGATAAAGTGAAGGAGCAAACGAAAAGATCAAGAATTAGTCAAGCGGTTCCGGCGGTCTTTTGTGGAGAGAGGTAGATCTAAATGGATAAGTCTGCTGTATACCCCAATATTTCAATTCACATTTTCTGTTTTTTCCTAATCCTCCCGAAAATTCCCCAATTGAATAACCATCCGCGGACATACCTTAAATGAAATTGCCTCCAATAAAGCCTAATCCACTGGGGAATTCCCAAACATTTTAGACCCTACGACAAATGTCTCAAAACCTTCCCCTCTATTTTTTATGCAAATCCTGAGACACATAAAACTGAGGACTCCTTTAATTTTAAGTTAATTTTAATTTGTTACTAACAAGTTAGTTAGTGACAAATTCTTCGTGCTCCAAAATTCTCTGTAGACTCGGTTGTTGATTAACTAGTGTTTCTCAATTAACATATCAGTTTATTTTAAGAATAAATCTATGTTCAAAATTCATTTATTGTGAATTCAGCAAGTCGGTTTTGATTCTAATAAAAAAAAACCTGTCTCCGACGAGTCGGAGACTGTCGGTAGAGCAGTTACCTGTGCTGGTATAGGCTTTTCCTGTAGTTTCCTATGCCATTTCCTCTGTTCGATAGGAGTGTGATTTCTATGCAGTGAAAATCCACAATTAATCGAAGGAGGATCCGTAATATAGGAATCCCGAAAAAAATATTCTCGAAGAAAATATTCCCAAGATAAATCTTAATTTATCATTTTTCAATTTATTTGAAAAATTTTTGGATTTCAAATGAAAATTTCTGAAAAAAGGATTTATTTTTATTAAATTATTCATCACATTCACAGTTTTTAAAAATATAAATTTGAATTTTTACTTTATAAGGGGGGGGGGCTTCGCCCCCCCAGCCCCTACCCACCGGGGCTGCGCCCCGGACCCCGCAAAGGGCGCTGCGGCTCGTGGACCCCTGCTGTCGGTCTGTCACAGAAACCCTTCCACCCCTTACTACATACAAAAAAAAGGGGGGGGGGGGGTTGGCAGGCCCGAAGAGAAAAGGGCAACGAGTACGATATCCGTGACCGGAAGGATATTTTTTATTTATTGACCGAATATAATATTAGAAAAGAAAACCTAAAAATTTCCATAATGTTATTCGTATTAATATCATAATTTTATTATTTCAGGTTTACCCAATGAGCTCAGCAGTATCTGGCAACAGTATCCATGGGCGCTGGGTCTGGGCCTTTGTAAAATCCGAGCTTACGTATCTGAAATGTAAAGAAAGTACACCAAAAGAGATCAGTTGGTTTGAAAGTCCTTTATTCATATCGGCTGGTCAGGATAATATAAAAAAAAAAACTACATATTTCTCTTTCCTAGACAAATGTTTCCATCAAGGCAATATCGCTTTCAATCTAATGTATGTGTCACTGCAACCAAAAAATTAACATGATTTGATTGATTGCCAGTGTCGATGATAATATATATCCTGGTTGTGAACAACGATCAAATTAGGCTCGCATAGCGGAAGCACAGTCGCTACAATATCTATATCCCATGTCTGACCGAACATCGATATTACTACTTATTCCAATACTCCAATCTCGACCGCAAGACGACAATAGTCAGCGACTCAATCATCATCATCATTACTCGACCTGATACCATTCGCGACTGCAAATTGGATATTGATCTTGACATTTATCAATTGATGTTTGAGTAAATTCATGTACCACGGGTTTTACCTGATGATAGGCATATTAGGTTTATAATTGGAAATGAGTAATCGTCCGCTGAACGACACGAAATAATCTAGTTTTTGTTGGGGGTGCATAATGAAATCAATCTTATTTCTCTGGAGTTGTAAATTCCAGAGGTCTGAGTTGATACACTATCAACCTAACTGTTACACGCCGAATAGGTTCCTTGTGTAACTAGTTGAGGAGGTTTTTGAATGGGTTGGAGTGAGCGAGGATGTGCTGGGTGAATATTGGAAGACTTGGATCTGTCGGATCTAAACACTTCACTTGTTTTCACTACCTTTCCGTTTATGCAAAAAAAGGGCGCAGTTGTTAGTAGATGTAACTAGTAAGAGGTTTTAAAATTCAACTAACTAACAATTTCACAATATTAGTCTTATATGCTAAATGGTGGTGGCAATGCCGAAGGAATGAGACTAAAGTTAGAAGTTTTCCCATTGGTGGAAAAATGCAAAGGAGGTGGGAAATAACTATCTTTGAGAAATTGGGAGGTTTTTTCGGTTACGGGAGAGGTGGAAGGGAGCGGCAGCCTTGGGTTCCCTAGGGTAGGTGCAGCCCGTGATGAGGGATTATCGAGACGAACCGATTGGTGCAAATAAACATTATTGCCGTTCGTCATGAAGGTATTGGATAGTCATAAACGACCCAAAAACGTAGAAATATTTGAATAAACGAGTATTAAAATCTGGGAAGAAAATTGAAAATGGGGACGAAGAGTCTTTTATCGCTGTTTCACGAGGAATTTAATTATTTCTAGATTTGGAGAAAATATAAATACCGTAATAAAAGGATTGAGAGGGCAGCTGCACTGAGGATTAAAAATAGTGAATCTAATTTCGATTTATGAATTTATAAAGGCGCAGAAATGCGTTCTCCTTGAATAAAGTAATTTCTGGAACAGCTAATTTGGGAAAAAGAGAAATGAAAGGAAAATGATAAGAAATACCGAAAATTGGAGCTTCTGCGAGATGGCATGCAACAGTTTTCGATGAGTTAAGGATATCCAAGTAGTTACGTCAAGTCACCTATTTTTGCTTAACATTTTCAATAAACTGTGCATTCATCATTATTCATTAATGCTGATTTTTTTATAACAAAGAAGAATAATTGCCGCCCGAATTCTGAAAAATGATTTCAAAATATTTTAAGTAAATGTTTACTTAACTCTCATAACATCATCTAACATTTTTGTGAGACACTAATTTGATGATAGTCATGCACATTAATAACTTATGTCACGTAAGGGAAAATGGAAGGGAACAACTGGATGGAAGACAGCTTTTACGAAAGTGCCAATGGAAAAAAACCTCAAGAGAATTGGGGTCGAACGGTGCTAGACGTCACAAAAAATCGTAACACTGTTATTGTCTATAAATCAATTGTTAATTCAAATATTTGAATCAACAATTGATTTAACAATTGATTGAATTAACAATTGATTGAATTAACAATTGATTGAGGTCTCGGATTCACACCATTCAATATGGGCAGCCGTCAAATCAGAGGCTTTTCAATTCAATTTTTTTCACATATGTGTCTGTAAACTTATATTCTTCAATATTTTCAGAAATTCTTGACAGCCTAACGAAGAAACTTATATACGATTATTCATGTTAATAAGCACTCTCACACAACCAAGAATGAGATTGCTGATAAGAGGACGCTCTTATAGGAATTGTGTCTTATAATTTATTCTTCAGAATTTTTTTTCTAAATAAAAAATCCCATAACTTGGGTTGAAAGCCAATATTGCACTCAAAATAAACGTTTAAACCCCTCCATACGTGTTCAAAGGGACTTTAACGAAATTTTTTTTATAGTATTTAGATCTCCTTAAAATAATAAACAGTTCTTAACAGGTCCACGTTTACACCTACCATTAAACAGAGCTGATTATTTTAGATTTTGTCACAACAAATCCATTTTAACATATGTCTACAGTCAATTTTTTTATATTCGTCTCTCGAGTGAAAGTTTGAACTACAGTTTTAGTCGAAACTTTCACTCGAAAAATTATTTATTTAATTTCCTATTAAATTTAACTAATATTTTTCCACTTAAATAAAAAAATATTTCACTCCAACTCCCATTGAATCTTCCAAAGTTATTAATTAGTAATTCAATATCATTGTTGTTTTTCCCCGTCATCCAGGTCATCTTATGTTTCCGTGCTCACAATAGTCGCATTTTCAATGGAACGTTATTTGGCTATATGCCATCCGCTGCGAACGTATTCAATGAGTGGACCAGAGAGACCAATTATGATTATTCTAGCTGTGTGGTTGATCGCCGTTGTTTCAGCACTTCCGTTCGCAATTTATACCAAAGTCAACTACGTTGAATATCCTCCAGGTAAGAATAACAATGTATCACCTCCTAAGAAAACTTTTAGTAGAAATGAATATTTTTATGATTTTTTTTTTGTTATAAACTCTAGATTCTGGAATTGATTCTGCCAGCTCTGCAATTTGCGCAATGCTCCTTCCTGACATGCCCCATTTTCCATTGTACGAGCTAAGTTCTGTGGTATTTTTTCTCATTCCGATGCTTATTATTCTTATTGTGTATACGAGGATGGGATTGAAAATAAGAAAAAGCACGAGGAATTCACCAACAGGTGAATCTTCCGCACACTGGGATTCTCGTCAGGTTCAATCTAGAAGAAGTATTATCAGAATGCTAAGTAAGTTTTTTTAACCGGCACTTCACACTAAAAAAAAATAATTGAAAATATTGAACGTCAATATTTTTTCTCCAAGTCGTACTCCCTTCTATGCTCTTAGTTTGCCGATCAATGAATTCACTTACATTGGTTTATTGATTGAATTCAAACGACGTTTATTTCAGTAATAATTGTTTATTATTAACTCGTGTGATAATTCTGAATATATGTTGTACAGAGTGTTCACTCGCACAGGGTCGGGACACTGAGGAGGTGATTGTGAGAGTATTGTTGCAATTTTCTGCATTTGTTTCACTGATTTACATTTGAAAAAATCACAATTACATTTAACGGATCTCAAACAATTTTATTTTTAAACCGAAAACTGTATCATTTAAAAACTGAAAACTGAATTTAATTAGATAGAAAATGGAGTGTAACCGGGAGCGGTTTAACTGGTAAACAGATACAGCTGATAGAATATGTGTAGGAACTTAGTCTGATCAACTGGTGACTCAATAATAATTATAGAATTTTTTTTTTCTTATTAAGCATTGTTTGGTTTTATAATGAGTTTCCGGGATGTTTTGGGCCGGATGGGATGGTGGGTGAGGAAGTTCCGGAGATGGCGAATAATTGGCACTTGGTGTGATGAATGTTCCGATTTATTTTCCTTAAATATTATATACACTGTGTGCACTCCGAGGTGTTAAAACTATTCGTTATTTGAATGGACTGTATTTTCCGAGTGTTTAAGTTGCCGATCTAACCCCGTTGGTTATCCGATGGTAGCCAATGATTCCCCGGTGGAATTTCCGTAAGACAAACCGTATGTCTTATCCGAATGCTAGCTGATGGCGTACTGACCATCGTAACGATCCCAAGATCGATCGTGACCTCTCGTTACGATGGTCAAGGGTGATTGACCGCGGGATTTTAAACAAGCATTTTTAAACCTGGTGGGTAACTATAGAATCTTAACACTTGGGTAAAAACTACGGAACTAACTTAACATTAAATAAGACGAAAATCTTTATGTGAACGCACGGACCATGGAGAGATCCTAGAATTTCATTTTCCTTATGATAGGGAGCAGCAATACAATCATTTGAAGGATTAGCAACCAAATTAGGAACCAAATAGGAAATAAAATCATTCGAATAATCAGGACCTGGGAAATACCCGACTATAATGAACGAGTAATAGATGAATTTTATACCCACTAAAATAATTAAAAGATTTAACCCTCAATCAAACAATTTTCGGGGGAAATCCGAGTCGAGTACTAAAAATACAAATTATAATAATTTGATGAGACTATTATGCAATAGAACACAGAGTGATTCAGTTTAAAAAACGCACCACACGAAAAAATCTTATTTCGGGCATGTCCGACCCCTTCCTCCCTGTTTTTTAAATTTTTTCAGAGGACATTTTTACCGGGATATTTTTTCCGGGATTCCACCACACGAATGTCTTAAAAAAGAGTTAAGGTTGTTGGATGGAGAGCAGCAGTCGCAATATTTTTCCATTTGAGCACGAGAATCCTGCTGAACTAAGCGCTTAAATTAGACCGCAAACTTTTACCAAAGTACAGTCCAACGCGCCTCACGCACACACGAGTAGACTACAATATAATCCTATATCCCTACATCTTATCCTAGTGCTATCTTAATAAAATACGGAGAACATCTGTCTATGATATTCGACAGATTATCATTCTTACATTAGGGATTTCCCCATAATTTTTCCCGATACTACAACTCTTTGAAACATTTAATGATAAGCGAATTTTAACTGTCAAGTATTTGAAATCTTTATTTTTTTATTAATTTGTTAATACCAGCAAACTAATAAAGCCGAACAGAAAGAAACGCCTCACGTTTCAATTTCTCCAGATTAGGAACACAATTTTTTGTGTCAATTAAATGAGAATTTAATGTTCCCCAAAGGGTAGAAAATTAAAAACAATTGATAGATCAATTTTCGTCTCGATAACTCGTGATTCGGTGAAGAAAATTGAATTTAAGAAATGAACATCGACATCACATAAAAATCGTTTATCTGTTCGGTTCTGGTCACGGCGCTTTTTCCTTTGTTGAAAAGGACATGCATCACATACCGGTAATACAATTTCTTAGCCTCTATATTTCACAATTTATTACGGCCCACCAGCGCGACCGATACAAACGAGAATTATGCCCAACGATGGCTGAAAATTTGCACTATCAGGTGATATATATTTCAACTATTTTTACTCATTTCCTCATATTGGGCAAAGTTTTGTACCAATATTTATTGAAACTATTGGGATATGGGTAATACTAGATTATGACATGAGGACGATAGATGGAGGATTGTGACGAGGGGCT
This sequence comes from Diachasmimorpha longicaudata, assembly GCF_034640455.1. Classification (NCBI taxonomy): domain Eukaryota; kingdom Metazoa; phylum Arthropoda; class Insecta; order Hymenoptera; family Braconidae; genus Diachasmimorpha; species Diachasmimorpha longicaudata. The sequence goes on from NC_087240.1 coordinate 2,027,987, forward strand.
ATTCATTCGTGAAATCACTGTGTCACTTCGGGCTGAAATCATGTTTGAAATCACATGAAATCACATGAAATCTCGTGAAATCGGTCGAAGTTAATTGCAATCAGAGAAATTCTGGGATTTCATCGATTTCAGGTGACTGCAAATGAAATCACATGAAATCAGTGAATTATAAAACTTGTTTATTAGGATTGGTGTTGAGTTTTGTTTATTTGGATGTGTAAGAGTGTGAGGGTTTTGTCAGGATTTAATTATCACTCTAGTGTCTTTAAGATGTCTTTTATCTGATCTATTTTGGTCAGTACAATTTGATGGCTCACGCCGGACTGTTCCACAGTTAGTATCAACCGATACTCGTCAATTCGAACCTGTAGAGGGGGGGGAGGCGATTTTAGGATACTCTCTCGGGAGAGTATACACTTATTATTAGGGATATCGATTTTTCCCCACTACAGTTCGGCTATCCTGACAATAGTTCGCCCCGAACTACATATATATATACACATTTCAAGTTCACATCTTATACATTCTCATACAGTGTCTGGATAAAATTTCGTGAAACACATCTACAAATTTCCACAATAACAAGTTTCGTCAAAATTTTCAAACTTTCATATCAACAAATCCAATAGGTATTATCTCAACTCGGAGACCACAAGTCGCTATCAAAATAAATAATCTTAAGTCATTCTCACTAAATTATTCTAGTTTACAGTTGTAATTAATTATAATTTACATACATCGATTGTTAGTTTTCTTTGGGTTCGTTTTCGAATTTTACCACACTGATCTACCCCAAACAATAACCTAGGTAATTTTTTCAAAATACTCATCGTCCGATGTCGATGCTGCTAGGACTTCTCGCTGCGTGTCTACGTTGTTAACGTGCGATTTTTTTCCTGGACAATCTTTCATCATGTGGCCTAGCTCGCCGCACTTGTAACAGGGCTTCCCTCTCGTCGACAGAACTGGGCAGTGGAATTTCGTATGACCCTGTTTTTTGCAATAATTGCACATCCGAATATCTTCCACCATCGATGGGCCACTGGATCCATCCGTAAGTTCTCTGCGTGTCGACTGCTCGCCTTTATTTCCAGCTGAGGCAGCTAGCCTAGATGTTTCTCTTTTCTGGAGAAAGGTGCGCCCTTTCTGGTCTTCTTCCCTGTGCTCACGCCTCATCGATACCTTCTTGAAGGCCTTGAGCATCTCAGTTTTCGAAGAGAAATTCTGAATCCTGGCCTGACTACGGAGTGCTGGATCCGGTATTCCATCAATCAGGTAGTCAACCAGCTCGTCCTCTGCAACGGCGATGCGGTTAGCAAGCGCCAGCTTGTCCAAATAATATTCGCCAAAAGTTTCAAAGGCCTTCCACTGTCGGGCCTCAAATTTTCGCCTCAGATCAAGTTTCGTTGGTCGGTCGTCGAATACCGACTTCATCTCGTCCAATAACTCCTGCAGATTCATGCCCAAGTGTTCCGGCTTCGAGTGAAACCACTCAAGAGCCCCACCCTTCAGCCGCTGACCGACAATTAGACGCATTGAGAACTCTTCTAGGTTATAATTGGCCTTGAGGAACTCTAACTGCTGCTCCCACTTCCAAAAAGCATCCTGAGCCCCGGTGAATTCAGGTAACATTTCCGAAATTACCTTAATATTCCGAGATGACGATGCTCCGGCTGGTGCACCTTCGTCTCTGTCTCGTGGGGGTTCCCTATGCACGTTGACTCGCAGCAGTTCTAACTCGCGTCGCGCGATTTCCAGTTCTCTCCTCATTAGGTCACGTTCCCTGCGTGCAAGGTCAAGCTCTTGCTGCATAAATTCCTGCCTGCGTTGTTGTTCCTCATTTTCTTCTAAGGCGTCAATCTGCTCCTGATCATCGTCGACCCGTCTCCATTCTCCTTCCGGATCATGCGTCATCAAACGAGTAATCAATTCGTTTTTATTCCCGCTCTGTGGTAAGCCAGCCTTTTGCAATTTACATTTAAGTTCGTTGATCGTAAACACGTGAGCCTCTTGATACACCATTGTGACTATTGTTGACACGAAAGTCTCGACCAAAATTTTAATCCGACGAAGGCCAGTGTTTACCAGTTGACGTTCAAATTTTATTTCCCGTGATACCACCTAATTCAGAGCCCAATTCTAAATAGGATGACCTACTTTCCGCTCTCGTTATTTATCACAGGTGCCTCACAACACGACAATTGGCACACGTAAACAGCGCTACCGTAGAATATTCTGGATTCTATGGATCACGTGGAACCTGGAATGCCGTGAGGTATCACACCAATTCGTCAACTATTTCCTTTAGAAGACAATTTCTTCAAGGTCAAATCTACGTATAACGTGGAAATTATCCACCCAATATTCAAATTCTTCGTACTGACCACTCAAAATTCACAAATCCCGACGATGGTCTCCCACTCCAAATAACTGTAGCCAAAGTTCCCAGTGGAGGACGCGTCGTCTCAAAAAACTCGTGATCGGTACCCAAATCCAGTTATAACGTGGAAATCATCCACTCAATATTCAAATTCTTCGTACTGACCACGCAAAATTCACAGTTCCCGACGATGGTCTCCCACTCCAAATAACTGTAGCCAAAGTTCCCAGTGGAGGACGCGTCGTCTCAAAAAAACTCGTGATCGGTACCCAAATCCAGTTATAACGTGGAAATCATCCACTCAATATTCAAATTCTTCGTACTGACCACTCAAAATTCACAAATCCCGACGATGGTCTCCCACTCCAAATAACTGTAGCCAAAGTTCCCAGTGGAGGACGCGTCGTCTCAAAAAACTCGTGATCGGTACTCAAATCCAGTTATAACGTGGAAATCATCCACTCAATATTCAAATTCTTCGTACTGACCACTCAAAATTCACAAATCCCGACGATGGTCTTCCACTTCAAATAATCGTAGCCAAAGTTCCCAGTGGAGGATGCGTCGTCTCAAAAACTCGTGATCGGTACCCAAATCCAGTTAAAACGTGGAAATTATCCACTCAATACTCAAATTCTTCGTACTGACCACTCAAAATTCACAAATCCCGACGATGGTCTTCCACTTCAAATAATCGTAGCCAAAGTTCCCAGTGGAGGATGCGTCGTCTCAAAAACTCGTGATCGGTACCCAAATCCAGTTAAAACGTGGAAATTATCCACTCAATACTCAAATTCTTCGTACTGACCACTCAAAATTCACAAATCCCGACGATGGTCTTCCACTTCAAATAATCGTAGCCAAAGTTCCCAGTGGAGGACGCGTCGTCTCAAAAAAACTCGTGATCAGTACCCAAATCCCTCAGTACATTGGTACAGGGCTCAAAATTGTCTCCACGATTCACTAACAACCATTCGAACGAAACACTAACAAAATGAGGATCGTTAACTGATTTTGTAGTGTTCGGTTACGAATCAAAATTATAGAACGATCGTGATCGTACAGACGCTTCGACTCTACGTTTGTCGAAAAACCAAAACCAAATTCCAAAAGTTCAATTTACTGTGAGTCCGGCCAAATTTCTTGAGACTTATAGATCCAGTATCCCACTTCTGATTTTGTAAGAGTGTGAGGGTTTTGTCAGGATTTAATTATCACTCTAGTGTCTTTAAGATGTCTTTTATCTGATCTATTTTGGTCAGTACAATTTGATGGCTCACGCCGGACTGTTCCACAGTTAGTATCAACCGATACTCGTCAATTCGAACCTGTAGAGGGGGGGGAGGCGATTTTAGGATACTCTCTCGGGAGAGTATACACTTATTATTAGGGATATCGATTTTTCCCCACTACAGATGGAAGAACAAGAAAATCTCGAGAGTTCTCAGGATCATATGCTCGTGTACAGGGTAATGTTAAAGAAATAGGTGTACTTTGTACCTGGTATATTTTAAAGAAACAAAGATTTTCGAAATGCTGCCAATGACTACTCATGGCTATATAAATATTAGTCAATACCGTCAAACAATTTCCTCTCCAGTCATTTCCAAAGATGGTCTCCGAGTTGATGAGAAAATATATAAAGACGTTGTCAAATATTTTTAGTTCTAAATTGTTTGTCCTTTACTGAGACGTGAAGATTTTATTTCCTTTAGTTTAATTCAGTTCAGTATGTCAGAGATATACTTTATTTTACTATGTTGAATAAATGATTTATTGAAAAAGATTACCATATTTCTCCTTGTATTTGTCATTACATGACTTGGATATAACTGCTGCTAGTGCTAGTATTTTATCCGGAGATCTAATTGAATCCAACTTATCTCCCCTACCAGCCCTCACCGCCCTTGGTGCCCCATTCGCATTAAAGACTTGAAATCATATGAAATCATTTGAAATCGTGAAATCACCGGAAAAAAATCCCTGGCAATCACATAAAATCAACGATTTCAAGAAATCATTGAAATCATCTCTGAAATCAGCAATCACTGTGTCATCGAATTTTTGAATGAATAGCCCCTCGGATTGTGAGGAGTGTGAAATTTGCAGTATGAGGTGTGGCAAGTCGAAGTCGAGGCTCGCCTTTGGCGAGCCGAGACGTAGACTTTACAGGACTTATAATCCCACCTCATCGTCCGAATGCCATAATCTTTTTCTCATTACGAAGGTCTATGGCGGGAGAGTGAAGAGGGAGGGGGGGGGGTGTGGAGAAAAGCCCTCCCCCCCTTCCTTCACGCCTATTCAGTGGGGGGCGAAGTCCCCCTCCCACTGAAAGACAGAAGTAGACCCAATTAAAAAACATTTCTTTCTTACAGTTTATGTAAAATTAATTAATTTTACAGGTGCTGTTGTGATCATGTTCTTCCTCTGCTGGGCACCTTTTCATGCCCAACGATTACTCTACGTATATGCTCAAGAAGCTGATTATTATCCTGATCTCAACGAGTGGCTGTATATCTTCAGCGGGTTCTTATACTACTTCAGCACGACGATTAACCCAATTTTATACAATCTCATGAGCCTGAGATATCGGAAAGCATTCAGGCACACGATTTGCTGCAGCAAAGCCCGGAACGGACGCCGGGGAGTTCATGGGCGTGAATCAGATTTATGTCGATGTGACTCACAAAGGACTCCCCATACTCTCACTATACGCTGTTCCGTTAGACAAACCATTGATCAAGCCAAAAACATGTTTAAATTGAATAAAAATCCTCCCGAGCATGAGAAGGAAACGAAGTTGCCGATGGATGTGCACAAGACACGAGATTCAAACAGGAATACGATTATCAAGCCCCTACTCGAAGATCAACATCCACTCGTTGGGGGGAAGACAAGTTGCGAGAGCACTACTTCTGGCGATAAAAATCGAGAATCGATTTCTACTGTCTGCAGCTTTCCGTGATTTTCCATTGTTGGCACAGAATTAAGTTCAACGTATGTTGAACTTAATTCTTCAAATACCCACATAATTCAATTAAAATAGAGACAACTGGTTGTACTTAAAAGTGTAATTATTAATTTTTCATCACAAGGTGTGTCGGAAAAATCTATAAAACTGAATGAGTAAATCAATTAAATACTGTCAAAATATTCTTTCCTGCATTTTATTAATTTTTCATTTATTTCTTACATTTTCCTATTTTTTGGATAAAGTTCTCATTTATTTTAAGTTTGTCACAATTCTTTTTCGGTTTTCTATCTCAATTTTTTAAGTTTTCTTATTTTTCGCTGGTTTTTACATTTTTAAAAATAATTTTTGTTTGTGTTTCATTTCCAATTTCCGTGTCTTTCCTTGTTTATTATTTTTATTGCCTTTAAAGTTTCTGGTAGTGATCTGCATTTGCAAAAATTCACAGTAACCCGACACATGCAGATTTTTTTTATTGGTTCATTAAACGTTCTGTTGGTCTTCCGGGCGCGCCATTTTAAAAATTACTTTGAGAATTTTATGAAAAAATAGCTCTGAAAGTTGGGTTCAGATAATTCAGGATCATTTATCACGTAAAAATTTAATATCGTCAACGTTTTTTTTTCGATTCTATTGAGGATCACATCATTGAAGGACATTACGTGATGTGATTTCGTAAATTAGTGATTGAATCATGATCTCATATTTAGATCGCCTAAATTAGGGGAATCGAAGCATAAATCACGAACCTAAACTTTGTATTTTAGATCGCAAAAAACGCAATTTCCGAGGACCGACATTGTAATTTACATCTTTCTAAATCATAATTTAATTTCCTTCGCAATGATAATTTACGTTTTCTGTAATTGCAGTTTATGGGATAAAAAACCCGTAATTTACGATTCACAAATGGTTATTTACATTTTCAAACTTGTCATTGTCATTTTTTTAGATGTAATTTACGTTTATAAAATATAAATTTACGTGTTCAACAATCTCGTAAAAATCGTTTCAAATTTCGACTTTTAAAATGAGTTATTTTTGTGTATGATATCTTAATCAATCGAATCATTGACCTCCGGTCAATGCTGCCACTGTCGGATCGGCGGCACATTGACCATTCAAGCAAATTTTTCCTGTGTCACATGCGGATCCATCAGCAGCCGCATAAAATGATGGGAGGCAACGAGGAAAAAGAGGATGTTTACAGTTTAAATGTTGGCAGCTTGAAGGGTCAATGCTACAGCCCTGAAGACCATTTTGTGCGTCGCATTGCTCCTGAGTATCCATCATCTTTCCAGGAAGATATACCGGCAAAACGTCTTTTTTGTCCATCGTCTCGCTGAAGCAGAAGGGATGCGAACTGCGAAAATAAAGTCACAATATTTAGGTCAAGTACTATTATTGACAGTTGGAGACCCCACCTCCTACTGACTGCTTCGCCTCATATGGTCGAGTAGATGGCATTATGTAATTAATAGTAAATCATTAAAACCTGGTGTCCATAGAAAGACGACTGTAATCACATGACTAAAAAATACAAATGCACAGGATTGTTCATCGGGGATCAGTTACCGGACGATTTTGTCTTAAAGTGACGACTTTGTCATTGATTGAACAAAAAATCTATAATATGATAATAATATTATCTTCTTGTAGGATAGTAAAAAAATTATAATTTATTAGGTGTGTGAATAAGTCTTCCCCGTTTTTTGTAAGAGATGCCGCCACCAATACTGTGCGAGTATTCAATGGTTACGTATGTCATAATCAAAGCTTATTCATCTGTCAACAATTCCACACTAACACATTAGTTGAAATTTCTTCGCATCATAAATTTTTGATATCGTGAAAATGTAGAAATTTGAGCCGAGTCGACGTCATTTGCGGGAAGTTTCACTTTATTGGTTCAATTTGAAGAAATCTGCTGCCGAGGCGCATCGATTGCTTCAGGAAGCTTATGGAGAAGGTTGTGTCGATGATTCAAGTGTTCGCGGATGGTTTCGATGCTTCAAAAATGGTGATTTCGACGTGGAAGACAAGGAGCGTTCCGGGCGGCCGCAAATCTTTGAAGATCAAGAATTGGCGACTTTGCTTGATGAAGATTCGTGTCAAACGCAAGAAGACGATGGCCAATACTTTCAATAATTCATTTGTAACCATTTTTTCACAATAAAGGCTCAAAATTTGAAAAAAACGGGAAAGACTTATTCACACTCCTAATATAATAAATTATAACTTTTATCTTTTTTGCGGCTACATTTTGAAGGAAAAATGTAGCTGCAATTTCTCGCCTGATCAGTTGAACCTGGCCACCACCAGATAAAATTCTGTTCAAACTTCAGGCTCGCCTGACATAATTTTACATAATTTCTGTCATTGTCACAATCAGATAATTTCGCCTTGTGGGAAGACCCGGATTTCGCCCTCAGCATTGGAGGGGTGTGATAATTTCTTCACCAGGTTCTCCCCTATGAGGATCATTCGAGCAAAAACCTACCAGGCCTCGACGTTGGTCGGAATAACCCGACCGAAATTCTACTCAGGTATACATACAAGTGCAGTGAGTTTTATGCTTACTCGAGAAAAATTTGGAAATTTTCCAAACTACAATTGGACCACAGTTTATCGTGTGCGGACATATGTTTATTAGGCGCCATTACGTATCCATCACGGGCGGAACATCTTTCGTTTTCGACATTGCCATCATGTTGCATACCAAATCTAGAAAAAGATGATGACATTTTTATTTCTTTTTCCTCGTGGCAAAACGATTGTGTTGATTGTCATTTTTTGATGAATCCAATAATTAGATATAGATTGCATGGTATTTTGTATACGTACGCGTGACCGAGTTCATGTGCAGCTGTTCTGATTCCTTGGAACCCGGCATTGTCGGCAACCGTAGCTACTTTCGGAAGATAAGCACTTGTAGTCGCACATACCCCAAACGTCAATGAGATTCCTTCAAGCATAATAATTCAGACGACAAGATTGAAATTCCAGGTGATACAAATGAAGAGATTATTTAACATTTTATAGTTTTACCCTGAGAGAAAACTCTACACATTGTTCTGTTCACAACCTCACTCCACCCATAGTCACATAGGCTGTGTCTAAAATTTGAAAATATAAACAATTGACATATATTAGAAAGATGATCATCAGTGCGTAAAAACGAAGTAGTGTATTGCAAAATAATTAGTAAAGTATTAGGGAGTTATCTTACAATGTCATTGTCACAGCCAGATCATAGCTATCATATGGAATATCAGAAGTCTGCTCATACCAATAAAGTCCAGCTTCATTCACCGACATCTCAATATCCACTGACTCGTCAGTTTCACTTTTCATGTAGCGCAGTGCGTCAGCATCCTACATCAATTAAATGATTATTAACAGCTGGAAATTCTTGTTAATTGGCCATTCGAATGACGGGGGACCAGTATAATTCTCTTTTCATTTCGTTTTTCAATGACACAGCTAAAAATTCTTGATGACTGATAGCTCCAAGACATGGAGACTCCATAAAAATTGGGAATTGTCATTTGAATTTTGAATTTATGAAAACAAATTTGAACTCAATTCAATTTATGGAAATCGTCATGATTTAGGGGATTATTTCTCGTGTCTTATGGTATCAGATGTGAATCTCACCTTGGCCAACACAACCCCAACGATGTTCAGTCTGACCTTGGGATTCTCGAAGAATCTGAATCTTAAATCGACGCCGTTCCAAAATCCCAACAGGTAAGTGACTATATCACTATCACTTTTATTGAATTTTTCGTAGTAACTATAATCCACGACGATCAATATTCGAGGATACATAGTCTTAGACCTTAAGGGACATTCGGGAAAGATATCCTGAGCCATTTGTCGACAGGTAGCACACTCTGGGCTTTCATTCTCAGTGATCACTGAGAGATCACCGCAGTGATCGACGCAGTCCCTATGATGTTCAGAGCATTGACGACGTCTTTCGCGGTCCCACAAGTAATATATCCATTGCTCTTCAGGATCCTCGATAGCCGGGGGAGCTACAATTATACGTCATAAGGTCATTAATGATAATACAGGATAACGGAGAGTGGTTGATGTGAACTTACATAATTGAGAAAAGGTGTTATTCGCAGTGATTTTTGCATTAGTCTCTTCGTCTGGTGATGCATCCTAAATAGTATAGACCAGAAAATTTCATTAATTACTTATTTCGATTATTAATGACAGGGATGTGAAATCATTGGGGTTGTCTAATTAGACAACCCAGGTAGGAATCGCCAAGGTTCACGCCCGGGCCAATGGTGGGTTAGGCCCGGCTGACCAAGCTTTGGTAATCCTAGACTCCACCAGTCTTGATATCTTAGTCACACCAGAGAAAGCCCAGGCTTGGATCCTTCCCTGATATCAAACCTGGGTACCAAGCTTGTGCCAAGCCTGGGAAAAGTCTGGTTCATTCAGCCTTGGTTCATAGCGTCTCGACCAGTCCTGGGCCCAGACTGACGAACTGACTGAAATTTATTTCTTTTTAACTAGGCGACATGCTGATTTTACTTACACGTGAAACCAAAGGGTGGCAATGTCCTATAGTATTACGCCTAATTGTTAACCCCATATCGTTACATAAGTGTAAAGTAAGTTTTCGAATGCCACAGGGTATCTGGTTCCTTTGTAAATTATCTGGATATGTTCAGTACTATAAACTGTTTGAATAAAGCCTAGACATTTTTTAATATATGAGCCTGGAACGGCGCTGGTTCGAAGGCCTGGACCAGCCTTAATAAGTTAGCTTGGGCCAGGCCTCGTTACCAGGCCTGGGCCCACGTTACATCCCAATGCTCATCCACTATCGATCCAGGCTTGGATGCCAAGCCTCATCCAAGCTTACCTAGTCTTGGGAATAGCTTGGGTGAAGCCTGGGCCATTGGTGATTTCCTACCTGGGAAGGACATTTTGCATTGACAAAGTTTTTCAAATAGGATCAATACGAGACCGAACGTGTTCTTATTATAACGATTATGAGTTAAATTAAATGAGTTCTGACTTCAGACACAATTGAGAACTAATGAGGAATCAACGCGACAGACTTGGAATATCGATAGTATCGATGTTTGTTTCTGTTTAGAGTAGGATAACACATTCAGTCCAATTGTCTAGAAACATTACGTGATCTTTGTTGATAATTCTTCGGATTGTTGGCACGTTGTGTTGTTATCAGGAGGTTCAGACACTTCCAATTTCATACTACACTAATATACCTGAAAGTCATGTCTCACGACAGCCATTTTGCACGCAACTCTTCACATTATCCTTAAATTAGCTGTATAGAACTGATAAAATTAGTTTGATAGAAATGTCGTTTTTGCATTGGTTTCACTTAAAGGCTATTTTTTTTTTAAATATGATTTCCATGAAATTTTTTGAACAGAAAATCTTGAGACACGAACCCAGATTTTTTCATTATTGCAAATGTGTTATTGAAAAGAGCAAAAACAATACGATTATATTAGAGCCCTATATAAGTCTATATCCATACTATGAGACTAAACTATACGATGTTTATTAAATAACTAGCGACCCGCCCCGGCTTCGCACGGGTGCTATCCTGATAGAAAAACTGTGAACGTTGAATGACAAAAAAAAATTATTGTGGGTTATCCATAAGAGATAGACATATACCATCACGGACTTTTCTGTAGACCTTTTCAATGTGTACAATACTTAGTACATTATTTTGATAAAACTCGTTGGGTTCAGCCTGCGTTTGCAATGTAAGCGGAAAAAATGTAATTATTTACGACATGACATTAGAAACCTCAAAAATAACAGTACTTCTCCACTATTTAGTGGATGTTATTATACATATAAACCTTCCTCTTGAATCACTCTGTCTATTAAAAAAAACCGCATCAAAATCCGTTGCGTAGTTTCAAAGATTAAAGCGTACAAAGGGACAAAGGGACAGAAAAAGCGACTTTGCTTTATACTATGTAGTGATATAAAGAAATCTTTGTTTATTGAAAGAAAGAAGCCGTGATGACGATGCTTTGGTTTTTGAGATTTTTAAGATCGTTTGTCAGTTCATCGACTGCTCTCGAAGTGTGAACATATAATCATCAAAAATAAAACTGCTCGTACTTATATCATCTATTTTTTCTTCATTAACCCGGCTTCCAATTATTAAAACCTAATATGCGTTCTGTATGGAGATATTAAGGCCATTCATTGATCTTATGACGAATCATTACAATAAACTATTCGTTCGTGATGGAATGCTTATCACTCAGTATAATATGCTTTTTCGTTAGCGCTTACCACTCCCTGGCTGTCATTACTTCTTCGGTTAGACAATCGCACCACTCCCTTTTCCAAGTTTTTGGATCCTTTGACTGTGTCCCACACCTATCGAAATATATTAGCATGAGGAACAATTTTCGGAAGCTATCAGATACGGAAGCAGTTTGGAATTATGCTCACTGTGGAATATTTTGTTATAATTGGGCTGGAATTGGAGGCTCCCGACACTATTGAGTAGATTGGAGTGGTTTTTTTGAAGAGACGGGTGTCTGTCAGCCACAGTTCCATGTTATTTTCCGCGGTATCCAGGTACATTGCGCTGCTAGCGTTCGCTGTTTGGTTCTCGAAATTTGGCCATTCGAATGGTGGGGGATCAGTATAATCCTCTGGGGAACCAGTATAATCCTCTGGGGGACCAGTATAATTCTCTGGTCCATTTTCTGTGTTTAATAACACAAAATAAAGCTATGAATGGAATACACCTGGACCGTACCACTAAATATTGGATGAGATTGAGCCTAATAATTTTGCACAGTTTTTGTCTGGATGTTCTTGCTATTTATGTATCTGAGAAGAGAGAGGACATAAGGAACGTTGGCCAACAGTAATGAAACGGCAGAGGCCAACAAATACAGAGAGCAAAATTTAACTGTTTTTCATCTAATGTGAGCTTAAAATGATAAATTTCTTTACAAATCGGAAAAAGGGGAAGTGTTAATATGTCGTTACTTTCTTTGTAGAGAAACACCAGGTCCCATCTGTAAATAATGGAATGCCCCTCTAGTCACGGAGATCGCGTCAAAAAACATTTTAAAAAAAGCAAAATACTTTATACGAAAATGACAATTATGTGAAAGGAACTTTGTATTCGGTTCCCTGGCAATTTTTATTGAATATTTCTTCATTTGTGAAGTGATGAAATATTACAGAAATGAGCCTGTATACAGGGTGTCTCATTTGAAAATATCCACCTAAAAATCTCCTGAGTTGCCCCCTTACTTGAACACCCACACACAGAGAAAAGTTCCTTAAAAAATTCGCGCCTGTTCGGTAATTTGCGAGTCAAAGGAGTGTTCGGTAAAAATTATGGAACAGTAACGCACTTTTTCAGTGAATTTTCAGGAAAAAGTCCTAAACGTTCCAAAAAAGTATAGGACGTTTAATCAAAAAATGCGTAACTGTTCCATAATTTCTGCTTAATATTGTTTTGACTGACATATCACGGAACAGGCACATAATTTTTAAACAATTTTTCTCAAAAAAAGGGCACTGGAACAGGTAATGCCTTATATTCAAATGATTATTTTCAACTTTACCGTATTCATATGCTGTAACGGTCTCCGTTGTGTCAGTGGTCGATGTAGGCTCAGGTGTCTAAAATTATAGAAACGTACACAGCATTTGAAATAAATTGTAAATGTTGAATAAGTGTAGAGTCGCAACATATTCGTAGAAATCTACATGCAATCTTTTAACCATTTCATCGTGATTGAAACCTTTAGCTAGGCACAGATGTGATAGTCACATTCGGAGGAATTTCGACAAAGAGCCTTTTTTCTGAAACGAAATTTATTGAGTAGAGAAATTCCCCATTTTCTTTTTTTTCCCTGGATGCATCGTTTCAGCGCGAGCGAGCGGTCAACACGTGTGCACCACTCGCCCTCCACGCGCACCTAGGCCTTTACCGCTTTTTTTATCCACAAGCACTTACCCTCGGTGCCCTGCCTAGCAGATGATAATTGGGGAATTCCTTTTCCCCCTTTCCCATTTTTCAGAGAGAAAAAGGGAAGAGTTTAGTTCACACTCACGAGTCGTAGCATTCACATCGCGGGACATTAGCAAGTCCTAGCCAAGATGTCAAGTCAATCAAATATACATATTGAAGACTAAGGATATTTTGTACGACTAGTGTATATTAGGATAAGTGCTTGTGTTATTAAATAGTGGTTAAAGTGGCTCAACGCATTATTCATTCAACGGAAAACCTGCCTGCATTTCTATCACCAAAACCCCCAAACTAGCCAAGTGAAAATACGGTAACTTGGCAGTTCTCGTGTCCTTGTAGTGAGACTATCAAAGGTCATATCGTGCCTTACAAACTCGATAAGTTCCAGCACAACTGCACTATAGCACGAGACGATGAATCTTCCCCCTCATAATTTTCATCGATCATCTCTCGCATTCGAAAAATGGTTAAATTTCAAGTATTTCATCCAAAAGTTCATGAATTAAAAAATTATCGTTAGATGATTAAGGAAAAAAAACATTAATTCATGATGATTTATGTACTTACTAATTCTGATTGGACCCCATTCACCACATAAAGAGCAACAAAACCCCAAAGTAATGATGTAAGACCTGAAAAGTATGTTGCCTTGCATTAATTCCACTGCTTTTTTATAAGTAAAAGAAAAAATTCTGTCTTTAGTCAATATACAGTTGTATACATACCCCGCATCTTGAGTTGAATCAGTTCGTTCCTCCAAAGGGCGCAGGGAACAGTCGAACAATCGCATGTGTCAAATATTTTTGATACGTTATCGAAACTTTGATGAGTTATAACTGAATGTTGGATACTGATGGCCAATAGTATGTTTCGGCCATATAATTCCATGCATGTTATGTTTATTCAAAGTCCATTAAAATTTAGAAACCCATTGAAAACCCATTACTACTGTGTACTAGATCGCTAATGGTACCCAATACTACCATTCATTAAGGAATAGCACGTTTCAGTCTGATTGAAATCGTCGTGCTGATCTGTTATCTCTGGAATTTTAGAATTTTTACTATATCCACATATTCTATTCCCACATTTTCGACGGTCAATTGTTTTTTCAAATCTTTCAGTCGAACCGGGTGGGCGGATAAACCCTCATCGAAGCTTTTCGGACAATCAAAATAATTCATTAACCTACTCTAAAAATAAATATATGAGTTGGGTTTGCAAAATCGAACATGCGGGCTACATAGAAAGGAATTTTGGACAACAATTGGACGTGCAGAGAGCAATACGTGGGACGAAATGACAATCAACCACATGTTAGGTGGACTTTTGCTGGGAAAATTAGACTAGGGAGACTAATTTTTTGTGATACTAGTTTAAAAAAAAAAATTAAAAAAAATTGTAAAAAACGAAAAAAGAAGGTTCGTTCATTCATTGAATAGACGATTAACTGAGAGAGAAATATATGTCTACACTGGTAGGCTGCACTCGTGAAATAGGAAAAACATCAGGAACGAAGCTCTTATCGCTCCCTTTAAAAAAGAAAAACAAAATAGACCGATAAAATTTCTTAAATTTCTCAATTGATTGGCCAACTCTCCGATCGTTCGCAATTTCGCTTTACAAATTTATCAAATTCTATATATTTACTAACAAAAATGGAAAAAAATAAGTTCATTAAAAAAGAAATTAAAGAAAACAGGAAAATGTTATGCATTTCACATTGTTGTTCCATTGTTAACCCTCTCGAAGCAATTCTCCAAATACCTTTACAAAGGGCTCGTATCGAAACTAAGCTTCGTCCTTCGTTTCGCCTCCTGAAAGTTTAATTTCTACCTAAAATTTCTTTCCGTGTTGGTAGGTCTTGTCAAAGTAACATGACAGATTGTTCCAGACCTCGCTTTTCCCAGCATAATGTAACCACTGGGATCTGTAGGTCATCTATCCTTGCTAGAACCTAGTTTTTACGTAATCAGGTTTGAAGTTCTCGTCAAAACGAGAACTAGTTCTCGTTTAGGACTGTAGAAAGGCAACTAGTTGAAAATATACTTTAATATTAGTCTAAAGAAGGTTAGACGAAAGAACACACGGATATCTACTAAAATCATCGAGTGATCATCATCTGTAATTATCATACTGAATGAATCTTGAAATGCGACGAGTTGAAAATATAATTTTTTTTTTCACAATTTTGTTTTATTGTTGGATCTTCGGGAAGTTAAACAAATTTACTCAAAACTCCAACCCACCTTCCTCAATACTTTTACATTATAATCAATTTATATTCTATACAAATTTAATTTTAAATTTCCAAAAAATTTAAGGCCCATAGGGTGGTCAATAAAGAGAGAAATTGTAGTCAGGTTTAATGTTCTCGTCAAAACAGGAACTTTAAACCTGACTACAACTTACATTTTCGAGAAAACACCATTTTTCATAGTTGTCTACGGCATTCCATACATTATGATTCCCATAACAATTTCAGCAAAAGCTATCCTAGAATTCCATCAACACTTTGAACATAATATCTGCTAAATGTTATTACATGAAATAATAATGCCTATTAACATCAAGTGAATAAACAGTCAAAAAAACTTATAACTAGTATGAAAAATTTTAATTACTCGAGCCAGCGCTTCAATTACTAAAAGTAGTCGGTAGCTACGTTATCATACCCAATATCGCTAAAGTGTTCTGCACGGCCATGTAGATTGATAGCCATATCTTGCAAAACAATACCATTAAGAAAGTAACGGCTGACCATAATTATCTCCGATATAAGTCAACTGTTTCCACATAATATTTCATTTCACATCGGTGCAACGTCAGAGCCGTTTGGATTTGTCATGAACAAGTACATTTTGCGAGTCAACATGATCACTTTAGTCCTTACGGTGATCAGTTTGGAATTATCGGCTGCAAGTCTTGGTATTACTACTATTATAATTTTATTACTTATTAAAGGGATCATTGAACAATCCTCGCGAGTTATTTCTAATTGTCAACGGTCAAATTACTATAATGATTTTCCAAAAGTGCATATATATTAGGATGGCCCATTTTTTCGGATCCCCTAATGTTTAAGAGCCTATCCCGGAAAATGATTCTTCCATTAATAGACTACCCAAAAAAATTATCCAAAAAAAATTGAAACAAATTGTAGTGGTTGCGCGAAGCGTTTTAAGTTCAAGTAAAATGTCTGACCTACTGACAGTTAAGGGTTATAAAAATTAGGTAGAAGTTAAATACCCTCAATGACGGTCCCATGTCAGGTAGTAGGAATGACCGCGGGTGGTGCTTCGGGTGTCGTCCAGGTAGTACCTAAGGGGCTTTCTTCCGACATTTACGAACTATCAAAAATCAATTTAGAATTAAGCTATTTTTACGATTCAAATTTTGTTGAAATTTCTGTAAATTGATTAAATTAACAATGTCTATTTTGTAATAAAAATATAAGTAATTGAGAGATCTTCATATTCGAAATGAAATTATATGCCATAACCAGCTTAACGTACTAAGGGTTCAGTTCCTTTTCAGGAAAGGTCAGTCCGGCAGGCCAAATTTTTTTGCCTGGTTTCCATTTTACTGTATACGACCGTCATAAAAGCACCGGATGAGTCAGACACCTGTCTCTACACGACAATTTGACAATTTTCTTTCCTGTTTTTCACCACATTGCATTTGCAAAAAAAAAATTTCTCCCCTCTAAATGATAGTCAGATAGTTCAATGATCATCTAACCGAATCGAGAAGAATATCGAAAACTCCCGAAGCGTCGTAGACACCACCGGAAATCCCTAAATTGAACAGAAATTACGATTTTTATTTTAATAACAAATCGTTTTTTTGGTGGGTGAAAAATCTTATCTTACTCTTAGCCTTTCTGCCGGAAAGTGTACGAGAGTTCATAACGAAAGGTCGAGTCATTGTATTTTTAAAAAATTATTATTGCATTTGGTCTGTCCGTCACGTGTAAAAGTCCATAAGAAATTAAACCAGTTGGCGCAACCTCTAAAAATGTTTTTAAAAATCCGAAAAAATTCACATATGATCCTGATATTTTTAGCTAAGTGTACCACGAATAGGCAGGGTGAAATTCGATTTCCTTCACTTATGGGCCATCCTAATATATATACATATTAATCGGGGCCATTAATGCTTATAATAGTAATTACCACAATATTGATATATTGTCCAGTAATTTTTGTGGGAGTAATAAATACTTGTAATCCATAAAAAGTACTATTTAAGCCCTGTTTCTTACTCACATTGTTATAATTATTATTATTATTATTATTCCAATTAGTTTGCCAGTCGGACGCTGATTGCAGCATTGAGCATTGCCAGAGTGAATATCCTGGTGAAGAAATTGATGATACGCATCCACCTTATTGCGAGGGTCCATTCATGGGAGACACAAAGTATTGTGATTGTACTCTGAAACCCAACATCCCCATGAATAACTAGAGCAATTCAACTGAGCGCAATAGTTGGCTGATTACGATTGTTACTGAAGATGAAACTAGCACACGATATTTTGAGTAATATATAATCATTATTCCAACGTTGGAAATATATTGTACCTCGTTATGATCTGGTTGTCATAATCTGTTCACCATAAACACTATTATAATCAACGAGTTATATTGCCTTTTCAGACTTACAGAATACGCACAAGTTTTGTAAACTCACCATGAAATGTAAAGAACATGTGTGAGTTAATATCTGTGGTGTCATTTTTGATGGCTGCGTTTGAAAGTATCATTATCACGGTCTTTTTGAGATTTTACCCGGAATTTGTTGAAATAGAAATTTGAGTAGGAATTGCCACATATTGACAACAGGGTCAAGTCTGATTGACTGTAAACAGTCAAGCATGTCATTTGCTAGTATGGGTCAGGCTTGAACTGATGGTGATGCCAATCTAGGGCCAACGATATTTCGGTAGGTCACCCCGAAGACCGGTGGTGAGCCTGGTTCAGGCTTGCTACCAGGGGGAAAGGTAGAAAGGCCACGCCGAGAAGTGCACCACAAGGTTTGTTGCGTGCTGACCCGCAATGTATATTTTGTCACAAATTTAGCAGATATTTTAAACAGTATAGAATCCTCCTTTTATTATTTTTATACAGCATGGGGAACAACGTCTCTACCTTTCCTCGAATTCATTAACGAAAATTCCCTAGCTATCTTCTTGTTATGTCCTCCCTAGGTAACCAGGAGAGAGGTGGCACCAGGTGAGTAATTTTAGTGCCAATCTTCGAATGCGGGCTCGTTAGCAAATAAACTTCTAATGAGGACTCCATTGAAGATGGTAGATAACAGGTTCAAGGTTATATAAATAATAAATTAATTACACACTAGTGCTTAAGAGAGCACATTAACACTTTTATTTGAATTTGCTTAAGTTCAGCACTTAACTACACTTTAAACTTAATATAACTTAATTTCACTACTCGAAGAGAGAAGCTGCAGCCTGAGGACTTGTGGAAGATGAACTGAACTGACTTAATTTTATTTCGAAGGGTTGGGCCCATCAAGCCCCACTCACTAAAGTTGCGCACGCAAAACTACGCCCTCCGAAAAGGGAAAAGTGTAGCCCACAAGAGAAAAGGGGAACAAAAAGGAGGGGGGGGGGGGAACATGTGACGTGTCATGTCTCCTCTATGTTAGGACTCTAAGTCAGCCTGGCGAATACAATGAACAATGCGTCTCCATACGTGCTGTACACATGCAGTGGAAAACTTTTAAGATAAACAGAAAGTAATATTTTACGACCTGAGACTGTGACTTTAAAATAAACTCGACCCTCCAAATTTTTCTATAATAAATGTGTTTATTTGACGTGAACTTGACATTCAGATTGAATTACTTTCTTCACACTCGAGGAATGTTTTTTGTTCCCTTTCTCTATTGTATGGTGGAATAATCGTTTCCACCAAATCAAATTTAATTATGCAATTTGAATCTCGCGGTGATTCATGCAACACACGCGCTCCCTGACCGCTCGAGATATCAGGACATCACATTCTCAGTCCCAGACAATTTTGCTACACTAACAAAAATTTCTTCTTGACATACCCACGAGTCCTTCATCATTTTACCATCCATTCTCTCCGATTACTTGCAATTTCCTGTCTCTTCATAAAATCGACCTATATAAAATCGCCCTAATCGGCCGACCTTTTAAATCCACTTCAATATTTGGAACGCGCTTCGACAGGCCCAAACCTTCGCTCAGTCCCTCACCTAACCCACCAACGGCTCTGCGTTTCTCCACCCCCACTCTTCAGTTTTAGCATTTTTGATAACAAACCCAATTGAATGAATTCCTTTCCCTCTTTTTCGATGGTACCCTCCTCTTTCTTTCATTTAACCAATGACATTTTTACTTTTATCTTGCATCCTCGAAATGTACTCCCTCTTCCTTTTTCCTCATCATATTGTGCCTTTTCAGATTTTTAGTCTCCAAGTTAGATAATATTCAATCCCCGAAGTGTCGCGTTAATTTTCACCACTATTAAGTGTTTATTTATAAGTGATTTATCGATTAAAAATGGTCTTAACCATTTTTAATCGATAAATCGTCATATCTAATTGTTGAATAAGGGTTTTTTGTCCAACATTTTTTATTCTCCCAGTTCGAGTGTTACGTTTTTTTTTCTTCGTGTCCCCCTTTTAATCAATTCATATATGGCACAAAGATTTATTCGGCGTATCACGTTTCCCACGTTTAATTTTGTATAGGCAACAAATCGAATTTACAACTCGATTAGAATCGAATAGTTTGTGACTCGTGGCGAAACAAGGTTCATCTGCAAAAGATTACGTCATAAGTTCCCAATATTGGGACAGAAGAAAGACAAGTGAAGAAGTCATGATGAATGAGTCGAGATGTTGCTTTCCTTGAAAAATTCCGCCACCATCAAGTCCAAATGAATATCACCATCTGTCGACTAAGAACCCTCAGTTCATCTTTGCCACGGAGTCATTGTTGATGCTAATATGAGCTCTCTGGCACTCGCTACGCCGGTTCGTTTTTCGACGTATAATCTTATTAAATGGTTCCAAAAAATGTATCGATATAATTCGACACAAAGGAAAAGATGGATCGCAAAGAACGTCGTGAAGCTACATTGCAAGCCCATATCGAAATTGAAACTTGAATACCTTTGAAACAAAATTGCCTAGCGCGATCTAAACTGGGTTCTGGCGAGGATAAAATGCCTATAGGTCCTATAGGTGAACTGGTAAGGGGTCAAAAGCGTGCGGTTAGTTCAACAAATGACATATTCGTGGGACCTTATCTTTGGGTACAGAGGGAGCTTACGCACACGCTTTCAGCGTAGACTATTGGTAAGGCTACTCCAAGAATAAAGAAATGAGAGATTTTACTAACCTGAAACTTAACATTTTGATGTTTCAAGGTTATTATGCAATGGAGGACTGCATATGGGAACGAGGTTTTCCGGAAATCTCGCAAAATTACCTGACCTACCTACCTTACCTTACCTTACCTTAATTAAATTACCTTACCTGAACCTACCTTACCTTACCTTAATTAAACTACTTTATTAGAATATACTAAAATGGATATCTCGCGAAACTTGCGCAGTGCGCGAAATAATCCTGCAACTGTCCCTGGATTATTTCTAAAACTCACAACCATTCCGATTGAGTTGGGGACAAGGATTTTTAAATGAAAAAAAAAAAAAAAAAGAAACGAGTTCCCTCTTAAGCATCACTAAGTGATGCCTTAGACTGTGCTGTACCTCGCAATTGCATACCAGCATTTGTTTTGTCTCATTCATCACCTTGCTCTTTTTGCTGTTTTAAGTTTTTCCACATGGATACCGTCAATAGTTTGGCTGTGGTGTTTATTTATCCTCGCATCCTCATATGAGAACACGAGTGGACCTACATTTTTTAAGTGGGTTCCGAACCACTGAGGACTGTCTAAATAATATCACAACGATTTGATTACACAACATTAATTCTTTATTATCGCACGCAGAAGGTATATCTATCTCGTATGAAGTCTCCGGAGCACCTAACCCTTAGTGAACAAAGCTTTCACTCTGGACCCATTGCACAAAAGGACTTTGGTCACTCATTTCTTTCTTTTCCTTCTCTCTTTCTATTTATTAAAACAATTTTAACCCTTCCGCCACTGTTCTGAGAAAAACTATAAATACTGACATGGACTAAACACAGCTATAGATAGACGCTTAATTTTTGTCCACACATACCAAGGACTCTCACCAATTCTGTTTAACCTTTCATTCTTTTCATCATGGCGGCATCCTTACGGAGAAAAATCTCCAAAAATTTCACTGTTAAGAAATGTACCGCAATGCATAAATTTATCCCCTTAATTGCAAAAAGTGCTAATTATGAATTGGTGTAGACTGAAACACACTGCAAATATATATAAAACAATCCTCATCTCCCATATTCCAGTTAAGAATGACGAGAATTTCATGTACAACTTACTGTTTATATTGTCTGTCTTTTATTTATGTTCCGAAATTTTTAAGGAAGGTAACCTCAATGCTCCCAAATCCATGATAACTGTGGAAAAACGACTATGTCTACCGGCAACACCCCCGACAAATCCCAATGGAGAGTGTAAACTTGATCAATTGTATTCAGTGCATTGGAACTTTAATCCGGTACTTTATTCGAATATTCTCGAAATTATTTCTCTACATATTTGTGGGAGCCATTTCGCAAATGGCTAGCCTTCTAGTACTTGCCAGGGTATATTTCAGTCAATTGACCTTTTTATTGTCTGCCAGTATAGATTTTACTTTTATTCATTTTTTACGTTTATTCTCGACAGATTTGGGTTCCTGTTCTATTGGTTGGTTTCATATCCATTGGTATCATTCACTCCCAATTCGCAGTGTTCTGTGAACGACCCAGCAACATTAACCAAACTCTTTACAAAATATTAGAAATTCATTTATTGAACTTGATACATCCGCCGGTGATGACAAATGGATCTGATACATTGAATGATAATTCAATATTTCGTGATGAAGGGAGGAACGAAAGAGCTCTGCTCCGAATCGTGATGGATGGCAGTTTCCCAGATGAAGGTAAATACAATCCAGTGCTGGAAATGATTGAATTGCTAATCGTTAAATGTATGGCACATCGGGTATATAAGGAATTAAATGTTCCCGAATTGGGTCAATAGGTTCTCCGAATGCATTTGCAATACCATCAGGAAATCCCAGTATTGAGAGACTAACTTCATACTCAATGACGAGACACATTACGAACAATGATAACGCTGATGAAATTGAACAAATAGTATCTTTGATTGAGCCTGATGCCTCCTTAGATAGTAATCACCAGCCGGAAGTGATGAATATAAATCGTCAGAATTCTGAAGACATTGAAGCTCTGCTGTCTTCATTTACAAGCTCTCAAAATAGCTACGATTCTCCCTAATTATTTAGTGGATGCAAAGAATATAACCAACAAATTTACAGAATACTTGAAAATGTTTAAAGTAATTCCATGTCACCCTATCTCTATCTGCAATAAAGATTACAAGAAATATGCTGGTATATGATATATGAGAGAAGACGTAATGAGATCGTCTACAAATTTATACATTGCTATTGAAGTGGTTCGTCGCAGGTCTGCCGTCAATCTAGTCGCCAATCAGAGGCGGAACGCTCTGGAAGCGAATTTGATTTTCTCCTCTCCCTCTCCGGGTAGCTCTCGATTATCGAGAGCGTTGTTCCTCGGGCTAGTCTGACGTAGTACGCCGTGGTATAGAGTCAAGCTAAGTTTTTTCGATTTTTGCAATACCCGTTAACCCACCAAATAGACGAGTCGCACTCTATTAATAATAAAGTGACGTTAGAAGCATTAATAACGTGTTCACTGATTATTGACCTTCGTTCACAGCTTTCCTTTGTCTCACTAGTCAAACTGGATCGAAAATCCACGAGATCAATTGAATACATTAACAACTGCATTTTGATTGATTCAGGGGTGATTATTCGCAAATAAATTTGCCGAGTTCTTTCTGAATTGCATGTTAAATGAGCCATTTCCTCAATCGAACTTAAAACATTCTCCACGAGGGGGCCATAACCTTCAGCTGGGATAAACTGACACGCCACTCGGTGGGGGAATGAGGAATATTTCGTATATGAAGAGGAGGTTAAATTACAAGTGTCATAACACCCCACGTGAAATTACTAATAATGTCAATAATTTCAGTATCGGAAAATTTATACGTTTTATTTAGGATATGATCATTTATGAAGGTGAAGGCGTGAGGTCGTTTTGTTATTTTACTAAGAGCAGGAGAAAATATTTTGGACCTCTGCCTGACGCACGCCTGTCGAGTTTTGGGAATTCCCCATAATTAGAAGATGGTCACTAGGGTCGAGGGATGTTTGGGGGCAAGGGTGGGGAGGTTAAGGGAAATTTTTGGGGACTCACGGAGGGATGCACATCACTTAGGAGACAGTTCATTTCGAGCCGCTGTTTTGGGAAGACGTTGCTGCAGGCGAGTATGAGAGGAAGTATTCTTTAAGGAAGTTTAGACGGAACCCTTGAAAGTATTAGATAAAGTCACGACGGAAACACAGTACAATAATAATAGTTTGTGTAATAATTTGTGTCATAGTGTAAAGTGTCTAACCCAATTAAATAAAGTGTATTAACCGTAAGCTGTTTTATCTTTTAAATAATTATCCCCCTGCAATATTACCATGAATATTTTCAATTGTGCTTCATGAAGTCTCACCTTTTGATGAAGTCAACTTTTAACGCATTGCGTTAATATTCCGACAAACTAAACAATATGTCACATCCACTACTAAATTTTGACTAACATTTGCATGAGGTAATTTTGCTCGTGGAACATCATCTTCCGTTAAAGCAAATTTTTCCATTTTTAAAGCGAATACTATTCACAATACAGCAGCTGTATTTGTCATGTAAATGTGGTTACTTGACCTACCACCTGAGTGCTGCTATTTGACCCGACTATCACTAGCGCCCCTATCGAGCTCTCTAACATTTATTCAGAAATTGGCTAATTTGTACTTTTTGTTTTTTTAACCAAGCATTTGAAACTTATTTATAAAATTTATCAACCATAAATTGAAAACATATAGAAATAATGTCTGAGCTGTATTGATTTCTTAGATTTTGAGTTCACAATTTTTGAACAATTGGCATCAATAATTGACGATCTAAGATCATGTTCAATGTCCAACATTCTACAGGCTAGTGTACAATATTTAGCAATTTTTAATATCATTTCTTCCGCTGGTTTTCAAATCGTAGGCATTGCGATAAAACGCGATCGATATCTTCTTCCGCATAACCACATTCACATGAAGAATTATTTAAGATTCGATAAACTTTTTCTAATGAAAATTATTCTATGATTTTATCCTAAAATCAGTTTTGTCCTAAGAGTGAGTCTATGAGGGGGTGTGACTCTTTTACCATAACGTTCTGGACCCTTATCCCTTACCCACGGACGAATCAGGGAATACATGGAGTCAAATTTTTCAAAGTATTTTTTTTAAAGCTACCACAACTGTCAAAGTTCCGACAATGCACTCACGGGGAACTTCAGAGAGGTCGTCCATGGCATACGCCCAGATATGTAGGACCTCACCACAGTGAAACTGCCTTTCAATGGTCCATTGCCCATATCCAAAAAAAACATGTGTTATCATCAAAAGAACACCTGATAGAATTCCGGACGCAGCGACGTACCATTTTAAATGGTTGAATTGTCATAACTATATTCAATAATATTATATTTAACTCGTCATTCTCCATAACGGAATACACCAACTTCGACATATTTTCAAGATTTTTGGTAGAGATTGAGACACTTGAGGTAGAGCACCGTTTTGAATGGTTTGGCCAACATGGCGTTTCGTACATACTGACGAAATAAATGAAGCGTAATCATATGTAGTATCGGGAATCGCTATATAGCTAGCAGTTTTGGGAAAATATATTCCTAGAGCTTATCGGCTTTATTTTAGAGTAGGATTAAGAATCGTGGGATGAAGTTCTCCCAAGTGTAGCCATAAGGATTTATTGAAGACGGAAAAATAGGTGCTATTTGTGGGGAAACCCCGCAAATAGACGTGGATGGTACAGAGATGCGAGCCTGTACAATAAGAGTACCTAGACAGTCATATTTTGTGGGTTTATGAGAGGATCACAGATGTGACAGGGGAAAATCGTTTCCAGCCAGCGAGGTCCGGAGACGCTTGGATCACGTGACACTGCTAGGGCCTACTTCAGAGAGAGTAGTTATTGTTCAGAGTTCAGAATAGAAGGTAGTCAGAGTTAAGATCAGATAGTTAAAGTATAGACGAGGTGTGGAAAGAGTGTCACCCTAAGTGTTTTGTAAGAACAGCATATTGTTTAACGCAGAGTCAAGTCGTGTGTTTACAATAATAACTTAAACCTAGTATTTAGAAGTGGTTAATAGTGTATGGTGGTGTTCACAGTGCGAGTGCATCGCGGACATAATCGGGAATCTCTTATGGCCCCAGGCGGCACAGGCTCTTGCGTCGTCGAGGGAATCCTTCACCGTGTTCGCGGATTTTTGCAGGGAGTGTATGCGGCTGTAATATGTGGATGCGTACGCCGAAATCAGAAACGATGACGACGATGAGTGAATGAATGAATGAGACCAACCAGTTCTCGTTGTCGGAGACGAGAGTCTTGGGGCAGAGATCCGGTCATCTGCTATGGGTAACCTTGACCCGGTTGGAGATATGAATGAGCACTAGAGTTTTCTCTTTTCTTCTCTTTTTTTGTCTTCTCTTTTCTTCTCTTCTCCTCTATTTCTTTTAATCCCAAATACCCTTATCCACCTTTCACATGCTGGGTGTCAGCTGACACCATGGACCACCACCTCGAGGTTCCCCGCGGGAGCGTCGAGCCACGCGTGACTGCCCGTGCCAGTCACTCGTGGCTCGATGCAGTCGTGGTTGCTAAGTGTCCTTCAGCGAACTGAACTAGCCGACAGTATAGATTTTCCCAACCCTCCCATGGCAGTAGGTAATGGCCTAAGTGTTTGATCTCATGTAAGTAGAGTAGACTAATAGTCCATGCGAGGTTTCCGAAAACCATAACCTGGCAATGTTGTTTTCATAATAACACATTGAGTATGGTAGTGTTAATAAATATATATCTGTTAAACGTTTGTGTCTTCGCGACAAACTCCCTCTGGCCCACATATCCCACACATCTGTCAAGAGCATTCGCCATAGCCCGGAGGAGCTGGATTTGAATTTTTCATAATTTACTCCATTTTCTTGCCTCTTGGGTTCCACACCTCAATTAAAAAATAGAAATAAAAATGCGATGTCCGCTAAGTGGTGGGTTTTCGTAGCAATAACAACGTTGGCTAAAAACTGAACTTTCCACATATTTTGTAACTCACCTCCTCGATGCCCGAAGGCATTCAAGAGAAATGGAAGATCTTTTCAGGCAAAATTCTTATTTCAGCTCTTCTTTATTTCCCATTCTGGGATCATCCAAAATGATATTCAACCTCAGAGCTTTCATCAACGTGCAATAAGAAACTGAATACTTCACCCATTCCGGTCCACCCTCCATTACTCACTGTTTACGAGTCGACTAGTTCCGTACACACTGACAGGTTAATGTCCAACCCCTAACATACTGTCTCACGCGTAACGTTCTGCACCAAATTCTTTCTTGATTACTCCTTTCACTTCCCATTTTCCGCTGCCCCACTTAAATGGAAACCTCAACTTGCATCCCCTTGATATATCGTAAGTTGAAAATTCAGATTTTTACCTAAAACTTTACCTGATTTTTTTACAATTTTCTCCAAATTCCTCTTTACAATTACGAAGTTTCCATACTACACACCATTTTTTCGCGTTTCGTAACGTTTTAAATAATTTGCAATTGAAATTCGAAAATGGAAAAATCGGTTAAGGTTGTGTCGTGTAAACGCGTTTTTCGACAGATTTTTTAAAAATTTTTGCTATTGATAGCTCTCAAAGTTCCCTCCAAAATGAGCACAACAAAAATCCAATCGTCAGTTTCTGAGCTGAGATATGATTTTTTGAATTAACATGGCTTCAAATGCATTTCACCGTTTTTATTTAAAAAAAAAGAACCACTCGGGATTTTTTGATGAAATTAATACAGAACGTAGAAATAGTGACCACCAATATACTGAAAAAAAAATCGAAGTTCGAGAGACGTAAAAAAACCGAAGGTCGATGGACGTTGTTCACCACAGAAAAATAATAATCGCCCAAGGTCAGAGCTCCAATGCAACCCATTTTATTTTGTTCACCCCTACAAATGTCAGACAAAACCGGGACAATTGTTTTAATGGGAAATTGACTGTGCAAACCAAAGTTGAAAGAATTGTGAAATAATAACGGAAGTTCGTGATATTAATTTTGATGCAAAACCAACAACCGAGGGCGGGTGTTGAAACGATAACCTCAATGATTGGATTGTAAATGGGGGCAAAAAAAAATAGTAGCTGAGTCCCGCTGATGCTCCGAGGTCAACCGATGTTGACTGGTGACGTCTGACTCGCTCGGATTGCAATCCGAACAATACAAACAATTTAGTTTCACTCCGAAAATGTGAATTTGCTGGATGTCGGGGTTTTCCCGACTACAAAATTCGTTCTTCCACCTTTTATATTGTCAGATATAAAAAATATTTATTGATTTATTTTTGCGAGGCCCTTCTCCATAGTGTGATAGAAGGGAAGTCCCTATGGGGATTAACGGCTGTAGTATTTTCCAAAATACATCTGGTGACCAGAGAGGATCAGGATGGCGGCATGCGGAGGGCGCTATATTGCCCTCTGGGGTTGAGTGTAAACCCTGGGTCTCACTAGCAATAGTTAGTTAGTTCATAGCGAACACTCATACTGTGTAGTACCTCTTGAGTGAGCAGAGTCACAACTCATATTTGAATAATAATTTAAAGTGTTAAAATACGTGAAGTGTTTATTCTTTTATATCGATTATAACAGACATGTGGAGATGTCCGTCCCGACGATCACCGATAGGACACCACGACTCTGCGATGGCTCCTAAAATCAGTAGAATGTGTGGGTAGTGGAGAGAGCGAGAATTTGTGGGTTGTTTCCATCCGGGGGTGGAAAAACCGCGGTTTTATTTTTGATTTTCCACACCGCGATGTGGTGAGATACAATTTTAAACGCTTCGGTGGTGCTTTTGCTTGTTTTTACCGAATTTAATTACGTGGTTTTTGATGGCTCATGGGATTGTCGCACAGAAGGGCCAAAGTTCGAGCCATCCGATAACTCCTATGGGATCTTCATCCTTTGTTAACCTCGCGGGAAATGTAAAAGTTCGGTGGAATTATCAGTGCTCTAAATTCGGGGATTTTTCAGAGTTATTTGGTTCCGTTTTGCTTGGACGGTCGCAGGGAGAGGGAACAGCCTTTGCCTCCGGCGAATCACCAGGCTGTTTTGAGTTTCGGGGATTTTTGAAATTTTTACGGCAATTTGAGTCAATTTTTGTTTATTTAATCCCCAAGAAGCAACTCACGGAAAGCGCCGAAAAGCCCCTCGTAACTAAAAGAATGCTCATCCGTTATATTTAACACTTCTCGATATCATATTTTAGTCATTTTTAGTCCGGAAAAATATCGATTTTCACAGTTATAGAAGAAAAAATTCGAAGAAAATTAGAATTGGAGGGAACAAATTTTTGATTCAAAATTTACTGATTCAAAATTTACCGATTACATAATCCACTTAGAAATTCTACGCGACCGTATCGTGATTTTTTACAGACAATTCAGTGAGAAATTACGAAACTTTCAGAAAAAAGTCGTTATAGTTCGGTATAATTTCCCATAACCGCTGAACATTTCTCTCGGTGCAGCCGGGAAATGAACTCAGGTCTCTCAGCATTGCGCCGGATATTATTACCGCATACCGCTGAAATTCACTCTCAAATTTGACAGAAATACCGCCTAATTTAGGCGTCAAATAATTCCATGAAAATTCCAATTTTGAGAGAAAAAAATTCCGCTTTAACCCAGCCGGGAATCGAACCTGGGCCTCCCAGTATCGTTCCAGGCACTCTTACCGACTGAGTCACCGGATACCACAGAAATTTACTCTCATATTTAATGAAAACATCGCCCGACATCCTCGAGGCATCAAATAATTTGAAGAGAATTAGAATTAGAGAGAAAAAATTCCACTTTAACCCCACCGAAAATCAAACCCAGTTCTCTCAGTATAGGTCTCCCAATACTCCAATAGCATCTTTCACTTATTCCGAATGTGGAAATATTATTGTGGGGTGGATGACATAATGAAGAATGAGTAATTGCGCCAGTATGAGAGCGATATGACGCCAGCGATTGAATGTTAATATTTATTTAGACGCTAGGTTTTCAGTTTACGTTATATGTTTATTTCTAGCATAAAAAATGTAAGTGTGAGAGTAAATGTGTTTGTGAGACATGACAGTTTTATTACGGTTGTGTTTAGGGTTTTTGAGGATTTTCTGTGCCCCATAACGGTGGCCTTTATCCGGCCACATGAGGTCACCCTCCGGGCAGAGGTTGTATTGATGAAGAGTGAGGCTGAGTGAGAAAACTGGTCTGAATTAAAGAAGGAAAATGAGTGCGTTTCGGATTTGGAAAATCAGCGGAGATCAGTTCGGACTTGACTGGTTGCGTGTGAGGATACCTTTTTTTCATTTTCATAAGTCAGTCGGTATTCTATTTGCAATAAATTTAGTTAACCCTTTAAAATAGATAAATCCTATCCCTTCACGATCTTGAACCTACATTATCTTTTCTAGAATCAGAAAATAGGGCATTTGAACCTCATGCAGGACAATGAACTAAATCTACACACGATTTGCTTCTGAACTGAAAAGGAGAAAAAAAGGTAGGGTAAAAATGCAAGAACAGCAAACCTGAATGTAGATTCCATTCTAGTCAGTAAATTGAATTTCCCGCTAGTCATACATCAAAACGCGTCAAGTTATCGTCTGACAATACGAATATTAACGAGGTTCATGGTTGGAAACGACTAAAAGCTAGTCTGCGATTTTGCTCGATTGATCGATTGAGACAGAATAAATCTCGCCTGTTGCATTGTATAATTTATAAGCTCGTCGACTAACAAAGATGATGGATAGTCTCCTGTCTTAGTTTTTCCCTCGACCGATGACATTTTTCTGAATTGTATGTGCTAGCTTTGTATACCGAAACAAATTGTTGATAAAAATTATCTTAATTCTCTTCGTATATGTACGTGAATTATACAACAATAGTAATTTAGATTCACCACACGACGAGATCCAACATCAAAATTCATGTTTTCTCTTTGATATCGAGAAGTAAAAGAAATTGGAATCGATATGAAATCGAATATCTTCGAAATGCAAATGCTAACGACATTGAATGAAGATCGTGATATGATTTCTCGATCAGAGAAAAAAATTAATTATTTCATTTTATTCAATAACTCTTGAATAACGTGTTAGGGGGAACGATATTATGAAAGTTTTCACCTGCAAATGAGTCCACTGAACTACCTTAATAATGATAATAAGATATGTAACGTGTTTAGAAGCGTATAGGCATGGGACAGGAAACCTTCACACATTCGTTGAAATCGTGTATATGCTGCGCACGCCAAATTAGATGGATGCGCCTTGAAATAATAAAGGGAATGTTGCACTTGTGAGATATAAAGTTTATTGTACCAAGTTCGTATTGTGGACAATAGATTAGAAGAGACTACTTCTTCCTTCGAATGTTCGAATGTAACTAACTCAAAACTCATTTTACAAATCCATTCAGGGTCTCGTCTAGTTCTTCTGGCAGGAGGGACCCACATTAAGTTTAAATTTTCTTATTATTTGGTTGTATAAACGAATCCAACCTAAAGTAGTGTAGGATTCAATACAGTAATTTTATTGATTAGATAAAATTCGATTTATTAAAAATAGAAAGTTACAAATATAATTATAAACCCGACACCACGCACTCCGGCTAACAACTAACTAACCTAATCATTTGTTTGTCCTTAAATACTAAAAGTGCCTTCTCCTGTCCTCGTCTTACTCACTCAGGCCTAAACCTCGTTATATAATTTTATAATCTAACCCCCGGTCCCTTAATTCCACTGGGAACTTCCCCAACGGACCTCGGGCCCGCACTATACTTTATGGCTTAATGCTCGGCTTTCAAAAAATATTCCGTCAATAAGGGTTTCCCCCACTAACAGTCCCTTAGTAAAAATTAAAATACACATCCCACAGTAGTTAATGGTCTAACCTGACCCTTGGTTTCAAACGGGACTTTACGGCGTGGCCTAAGTGAAGAACGCATACAGCCAATATTTCCTTTACAACATGTCCTAGGAGATGAGCTTTGGAATTTTATACAATTTAATAACTATTGTTTCAAATGTCACGACACTGAATATATAAAATAATCGCGTTTCATCTGTATACAGGATCCCAATATGACGTTTTATGTAAATAAGTAGAAATTTCGTTGATTTCTGCTGATTAAGGGCAGGTCCTGGTGAGCTTTATGCTAGTTATGCCCGATTCAGAGTGAATCAATGATTATTCAGCGAACAACTCATCAAATGAACTGATTGCAAAAAATTAACAAACTCTATTTCGCTGTCCGATGAGCACAAACTCCATATATCGGCCTTAATTCCCTGATTGTAGTGCTTCAGAGTGTACATATACCTGTCAAACCATCATCATGTTCACCCCGATTGTAAAAAAGATTAATTCTCCACGCGGACAGAAATTGTTAGTACTGTATAAAATGCTATCACAGTAAAAAATGGTGTGGAACATTGTACTACAAGGCCATACGTAATTTATTTGAAAATTTCATATGTAGCATAATAAAATTCAAAAGTGTTGCAGTTTAAATTTCAGAAAATGCGATTGTTTTTCTTACGATTCAACATCGTACTTTTCATTTTAGTTTGCAGGATAAACACAGACAGAAGTTAGTTTAAAATCAATGAAGACAAATACTTGCAACAATACTATGTAACATAGCAAAATCACAATTAAATAAGTACAAATTTATTCTTGAGCAGAGCCATTTTATAAAATTAGCTATACAAAATTAAGGAAATAATATTTTCTACAAGATGGAGAATTAAATTCTGATATGATAACAAGTAGAAAAAGCAATGGTCTTAGTCAAAAATTTATCAATGTTCTAGTAGTTATTTGGGTTATTCATAAATAATCTTAAAAAGATTTTATAGAAGGTACAAAATCACAATAAAATGCAGATGATTATTCAAAAGTAATCATTTTAGTCGATGCTAATGAAATTGATTGAAATACTGATCTATCTCTTCGAAACTAATCATATAAATGCTCAGAATATTGTTTCAGGCAAATCGTTCATGCCCCAATGGTATCGCTCGATCATTTTCGAAATGACAGGTGATACATCTGATATGTTTCCTACTTCAACGTCGAGGATGAAGAAAAACGTTGTAGGAGACGACATCCGTGAAATTTGTTTGTTTATTTCTTGGGCCACAGAGAACTCAGGAATAAAACAATCGGCTCTGGAGGAGTTAATTTATAAATTTAGAGAAAACATTTTAAGGAAAATTAATTACAGCCCAAATATGTCACTCGCTCCCTAACTTTTCAATCCTAATCTCCGTTCAGATTCCCAAAAAAACAGTCTGGCCACACCATACCCTCCGCTTCATTGCAACCCAGCATCCCTTCACCAATCATCTACATCTGGCTGTTAAAAATATTCAATTCTAAAAAATTCCATTCTCTTTACCCCCCCCCCCCTCTCACAGATGACCAGGTCATGGAAAAAGGTTCGACAGCGGAAGGAAATACTGACATTAGTTATGTTGTATACCCCTATATTTCACTTTATATTTTACATTAATATTTCTGTTTCCCATTCACCTTTCCTAGAAGATCCCCAATTATTGCTTGGGGTATACCCCAACTACGTCAATTCCATTTGCCAAAAGCTAGCATCTGCATGCCCAAAATATAGTCATGCGTCCTTCCATCCCCCCACTTCCGTCTTGTGTCCTCAGGTAAGGAACTGTTGTCACAATACTTACACGTTGTGTGAATTTCCAATAAATATCTTGACTTTATTGACTTTATTGCCGTTAGACGGTCCTCATAAGTCTAGAGGTGTAATCGGCCTTCCGGCCATTTTACACCCTGCCTCCAGGCAGCCGTCTAGTCGCTGGTCTCGAGTATCTGTGCCCTAAGCGCTAACTCATAGAGCCCCTCGATACCGTCCCTGTCGACATGTATATCTATGCATCCAGACCCAAAAACGTCCCAATAAATATCAGTTTTTATTAAATATAATTTCTGTGTTTTTAATTTATTGCGGGAATCCAACAGTTATTTTGCAGTGACTGTCCTACCGATACCTTAACCACACCCTAAAACGAAAACTCCTGAGTTCTCCGGTGTAACATCTCTACAAGTACAATAATACAGTCAATCTTGAGTGAAAATAAAATCATAATCGTCAGTAATCAAAGTTTTCATCACAATTTGTGTGTGTGTTTTGTGAATAGATGAAAATAAAATAAAAACAAATAAAAAATAAGTAAAATGAAAACAAATAAAAAATAAATAAAATAAAAACAAATAAAAAATAAGTAAAGAGAAAACAAATAAAAAATAAATAAAATAAAAACAAATAAAAAATAAATAAAATGAAAACAAATAAAAAAATAGATAAAATAAAAACAAATTTCAACGCCTGGTCTTATTCGATTCTTTCAAATGAAAATAATTTATTAACTTGGAAGTGTTAGATGACAAATCTACTCAGTTACTGACATGATATATTGAATTTTTTAGGGGAATATATCTCTGTATACTTCATATATTTTCGCCTGTATTCGACTCTCCAGACGGGGTGAAGTGGGTATTGTGAGAGTATTTCTCTTATGTTCAATTATAAACAGAGAAGAAAACATGGAACGCGTCTGTTAATGTATTTCGTACATAAATGTAAATGGGAATGCAGACATTTGAATATTCTGGTCTCCAAGATAAGAGCAGTAGTTTAAGTTACCAACTACTTCCTCGGGATATTCACATTACTAGAGATTCTCGCTGGCCTAATAGGACTATGAACATGTTCTGAATGCGCCGCGACTGCGGTACCGAGAAATTGAATTAGTTAGAGCTTAGAAATCTCCAATAAGGGGGTTCTTCTCTATTATAGGAATGGAGAGTAAGTTCAATGGGAGGATTTATTATGCAGGAGACTTTAAAAGTGATTCGGCCCTCCGCAGATGTTTATATTCGAAATTAATGAAAAATTGAAGTTGATTATGAAACGATAAAACCTCCGCACATCTGGGAAATGAAAAATTTACAGTGAATGAGAATCCTTTGAGAACAGATAACGCAGATGTGACTGTGATGGAATTTCAGATTGACTAGTTATATCAGTGATGTATCTTTTCTGGAAAAATTATTACTCTGCATTTGAAATAAAAGAAATCACTTCCCGATATGAGTGAATTCGATTAAAAATTATGTTGTATTTTACCGAAATTTTATGAGAATTCCATTGAAGATTCTATTTTATTATTCCGTAGATTGGATTAAGTATTTCGCCTATAAAAAATGAATGGAAAATCGTTCGTCGACAATCCATTATACTGAGCATATACTAAACTGAATAATATGACAATGTGATGACGTATATCCACGTGTAAATTGTGACCTTGGCTTCGAGGAATTTTATAACAATTAATTCCTCCGGCTGAGTTACCAGTAATAAGGAAATAGGGAAGGCCTGGAGAAATGATTATAAAAATGGGGATAAAAATAAGGACTCGGGTGGAATTTGAATTTACTAATATATTTAGTAGAAATCCTCGACTTTCTCTTATAATTTTTCTTTAACAAAATAATTCAGGCCTTGTTTCAATCATTTTGAGGGAAGGGGTAAGGCTAACCAACCTGCGACACACGCAGAAATCTATATAATTTAAATAAGGGGAGATTTTAATATTTTAATATTTTAATTATTAATATTTTGATATTTTAATATTTAATATTTAATAATTTAATGAAAAAGAAAAATTGGGGGGGGGGGGAATACAAATAATCCGGAAAAGTTAATTATAACAGGAAGGCTTACCGTTGGGGGGAGGTTACTTTAAGGGGGCAGGGAAATAGATGATAAATTTCGGGCGGGAAGAAAATATTAGGGGACACTCACAGTTCCAAGGGGGCTTCCAATCTCCCGGTTGACTTCACGGGGCAGCAGGGGGTTGACGATGGTCGATGTCCAAATCTTTCCAACGTCTCAGCAATCCCTCCTTCTCCACCGATTCTCTCCTCTCCACAAGTTGTCTTTCTTCCCTACCTATTCCTCCCAAAACTCTTCTTCTTCCAAAATTCTCTGGGATTCTCTCCAACAAAACTTCTCCTTCTTTATTCTTCTTTTCTCCTTCTATTTCGGGGCACCTCAACGGGGACTATTCTCGGGGCAACTCCAAAACGGGACTGTTTCGGGGGTAACGTCAAAGCGAGACTATTCTCTGGTTATTCCAAAGCCGCAATGGGCATCGGGACACTTCTTGCGGTTCTTTCCGCGATCCTCTTGGTGAGTGGGGGGATTCCTTTGACGAATCGTCACACAGGTGTGATGGACACATGGAAAAAACTATCTACTAAAATCATCAAGTGATCATCATCTGTAATTATCATACTGGATGAATCTTGAAATGCGACGAGTTGACAATATATTTTTTATTTTTCACGTGATGTCACGTGGGTCCATCTGCTCTGGATACCATGGCAGTGAGGCAACTGTGAGTGCTGGGGCGAAGGGGTAGGATCTACTCGGGAGTGGGGTATCCAACGGTAGCTAGAAAACAAAACCTATTGTTGCGTGCCAATACCCGAAATTAGTATTTCTTATTTATTTATGTCTCGGCGCGTCTTGGGGAATAAAAACCAAAAAAAGGTCTTCTAATTTCATAGAGCTATTTAGCCATAAATTCGTCATTAACTAAAATCTTCCCATTCCCGACAATTTTATCTCCTTACAACAAGGGATTATTTTTTCGCCCGACCGTCGGTCTACTCTCTGAATGATTATTGACAGCAATTGGACTAATCCTCAAAATGTCTCTCTTAAAATTGTCCTAATCCTAAATTTCATTGATCCCTTCTGCCTACTTCCTCTTCCCCTTCCACCTTGCAAGATTCCACTAACAAATTTTACACGAAATATTCAGACAGTTGAGGATGAACAGTGAGTGAAACAACATTGTAATTAACACCCCAAGTGTGTCCCGTATTTTATTTAATATAAAGCATTTCTTATCAATCGTCTAACATTCCTTGCTATCCTCGTTAACTCAAGTGATACAAAGAACCAAATCGGCGTATCACGTTTCCCAATGAATTGATTTTGCATCAGCAAACCAACCAAATTTACAACTTGTCTGGAATCAATTTTGATTATTAATTTGTCCCGAAACACCTATAATACTATGAATAGTAATTATTAAGGGGCGGGGAAAAGGCGCAAAATATCTGCCTCGTCACAAAATAAAAAAACTTTTATCGTGATGAATTACAAATACTGTCAGATATGATAATTAACAAAAATGAAGTAAACAGTTTCGTGTATGTGATGGCCGGGTCAACCCGAGCGTCGAAAATATTCAAAAAAAATTATGAATCTTTTTCGTAATTTAAATAATGTTGAAATTTGCTTTTTAATAAGACAACATTCAAGGGGTGATGATCTGAATTAGCAATGGAATATCATAGAAGAGACTTGGGGGTGTGGAGGGCGAGAGCAGAAACGATGTCGTAAATGCGCCGCCAGTTCAAATTACGGTTTATCACCGTGATATGAGATGTGCCGGAAGGAGAATTCTGTACGATCGTGAGAAATGTTGTGGACGAATGACGTCATTTAGAATAGTCTAGAGGAGATGGCAAAATGGTTGGGGAATGTGTTCGATGAATGATATAATTTGCCAGGCGACTTTTTATTTCCTGCAGGCGGGATCTCACCACCAAGGGACGTGACCGTTGTGGAAGACGATGGAATGACGTCATCCAGGACCGACTTGGGTGGCGGTGTAATCCATCCAAGACCTGAATTTTTTTTAAACGTTCTAAACCCAGTTTAAAAGTCTACAAAATGTTTCAAACATGTTCTGAATATCTTCAAGATGTTTAAACGAGTTTCGACTGCTTTAAAAAAGTTCCAAATTGTGAAACAGGTTCCAAATGTCTTCAAAATGTTTTGAATGTATTTCGACTGCTTTCAAAATGTTTCCAATATTTTTAAAATATTTCAAATATATTCCGAATATTTTCAAGATTTTTAAAAATGTTCCGAATGCTCTCAAAATGTTTCAAATATTTCCCAAATATTTCAAGCATTTTTTTGTTAATATTTTTAAACATGTTTTGAATGCTTTCTAAAAGTTTAAAATATTTTTCAAACATTTCAAACATATTCCGAATATCTTCAAGATGCTTTGAATATATTTCGAATGCTTTCAAGATGTTTTGAACATGTTTCGAATGCTCTAAAAATATTTCAAATATTTTCAAAATATTTCAAAGATGTTTTTCAACGCTTCAAGCAGTACTTCGCCCAACTATAATAAGAGATATTGCAAGTTTCTAATATCATATGAAATCCAGAGTTGTAGTGGGGGAAAAAGGCGGGATAGCACTAGCCTTACAAAAAAAAACAATTCTACCGCTGATATGGTGGGCTATTGCAATGAGAGTGGTACTACATCCCCTTTAAAGGGGATAGGACTCTAACGAACCATCAAATGCGTGAATAGTCAGGCTTGATGAAAATATATGGACATCGTATTTATTGTTTATTAGATAGCATGAGCAATTTACAATATTCTCCATGAAAAAATTTACGCTGATGAAAGCTCAATTATTCTATACTTTGCAGATAAAGTCCGCTGAGTGATCCATCATATGTGAGTTTCGTCTGGTAATGTAGTCATCTCATTTGCACGAGACTTCGCCCTTCCATTGCTCGAGTGTATGACGATGGAAAGTTTCCTGGTCGAGACTGTATCGTGATTATCTATCACTTTGCTATTCAGAGTACGTCGTTTGCCACAAAGATTGTCATTTTGGTCGTCTGGTACTTTCATATGTATTAGATCCTTTGAGTTTGTTGACTGATACCTATAACAAAAAGCTTACATCGATATTTTTCTACAAATTAGGTATTAGGTGGCTGGAATAGATACGAGGGAAATACGAATTAGGAACATCAGGAAAATCATTTCTTATGTTTAAATTCAAAATTAAATTCAATTACTTCTGTAGAGTTCTAGATTTTCAAAGAATATTTATATTTTCAAATTTTCTATTTCAAATTATATCACGATACTCTTTCAAGTTTTAAATTTTTGGAAATTATCGTAATTGTTTAATTTAAAAATTAAACTCAATGGCTTCTGTAGATTTCTAGATTTTCAAAGAATATTTCTCTTTTCAAATTTTCCACTTCAAATTATATCACGATATTCTTTCAAGTTTTAAATTTTTGGAAATTATCACAATTGTTGAAATGCAAAATTAAATTCAATGGCGTCTATAGATTCCTGGCTCTTCAAAGAATATTTCTCTTCTCAAATTTTCCATTCCAATTATCACATCATTGTTAACATAACACCTTTCTTCCCATTATCGCATATAATTGGAAAATGGCGAATTAATTTTCACGATTATTTCATTCAAAAACTATGATGACATGGAAAAATAACTAGAAGACTAATAAATAATTAATGACTAAATTTCTGGAATTTAGAGAGTTTGAAGTATCACCACATCGTCGAAATAAAAATTTTGCAGAAGAAAACATATGTTTTCATGCTGCACGTGGTGAAATTTGCCTGTCGAAGATTTTCCAGAGACCTTCAAGAAAATCATCAGAACATCTCCGAAACATCTCCCCGGTAATCCCAGAAGATTCTTTTAAAAATCTTCTGAAGACAATTCTTGTTTGAAGATCTGTTCGGGAGAGAGTGTTTAAAGACTAATTTCCCATGTCAATTTCAGAACTTCTTCAGAAAAAAATATTGTCTTCTGAATATCTTTCAAAAAATCTTTTTGGGTCATCAAGGAGATCTCTCGAAGATCTTTCAATGATTCTTCTGAAGACCCCTAGAATATTGTCAACAGATAATTATCCTACATCTGGCTTTACATGATTTAATCATAAAAAAACAGTTCAAGATGTAAATTTATCTTATACTTTTCAATCAATAGTAATTAACTTCCTAAAAAAGTTCATGTTAATTACTCATCCAATGAACTCATTATAATCCTTTCCTCAAATATTTATCGTTCAGTGTTGAGAATTGTTGGCTTAAAAATTTATCATCCAAATTTTGAAATTCATCTAAAAAACTTGCTCCATAAATATTGAAAAACATTGTTGATCACAATAACATGTGAAATTCCCTGACCCCATAGCGTGATAAACCATACGTTCCATTTCTCATTAACTAAAATTGCCCGATAAATTATTCCCAAATTTGTCACTCTTCGGGAGGTTATTTTTAATATTTCACTCGCGGCTTAAAACTACGTTGACTATCGCTGCATCACAGAAAATCTCCGGCGTAAGCTGACTAGTGCCCAATTAACTGTCCATTCGCGGTAAAATTAAATTCTTTAAGCCCCGAGCGCTCTTGACCCAAACCGCACTGGATGAGATCTTTGTCAAATAAAAATATTCCGGTTAAAATTAAACAGTAAAAAAGACCTAGCCTCGTCATTTAGCAAAGTTAAAAAATTCCAACATTCCTTTTTCCTGAAAACAATCACCGACAGAGAAAGTTAGCCAACATATTCGGATTTTATAGCACTTGTCCAATCAATCCAATGACAAACGTATCATTTTCCAACAATTCAATCCGAACCGTTGAGTCCATGATAGTGGTCATGCAGTTGGTAATAGGATTAGTTTCACAGGACAACGAACTAACTGATAAAGTTTTGCTCGTGTTTGCAGTGGAGTCGCCATTTGGACCAGATCACTGGGCGATCAGCTCAATCAACATCGAAATCATGCGGGACGTTCGGCACCGAGACCGAGGACGAAGTTTGTCTTCCCAGTTCCGCTGATAGAAGATCCAAGATGGGGACGTAACATATCTAATCAACTTCTACAATCAATTCGTGATTAGTGTTTGAGAGTGACCTGATCACGATTTCTACCCGGGCAGGAGAGTGACGACAACACAGTGTAGAGCATTAATCCGCTGATTGTATCCCTTTTACGATCAACATAGAGAGTCAATGCTTCGGGGACAATGGATCCTGCGATATTTCCCACCGCATGAAATCATTGAAATAAGAATGTATCGCATTGCTGCGTAAATTTCTCAACCAATCCCAGATAGAAATTGAAACTTGAATACGCACGATTCGATCTACACGGACAGAAAAGTTTGTGAACAATTACTGTGCCGGATACTAGAATCGAGGTGCAATGTGACCTTGGCCTCGAGGAATTTTGTAACAATTCAATCCTCTCGGCTGAATCACCAATAATGGGGAAATTTTCCCTTTCAATTTATTTATATTGAAAGGGAATTTATTACGACATTCATGTCTTAAAACCATTCAAGGTGGACTGGAAAATTACTCCCCAAAAAGAAAAATCGGTTCTTCGTGAATGAACACGAGACTGCTTGAGCACTTCGCGCGGCGTATTTGAATTTCCCGCCTCGAATACATCGACCAATGATGAAGGCTTGCGCATGAAGTTAGCCAATGGTTTAGGTGACTAACTTATTTTATGTACTGTGACGAGGTAGATATTTTGCGCCCTTCCCCCGCCCCCTAATAATTATAATATTTAGTATTGTAGGTTTGGTTTTCTAGATACCGTTGGACCCCCACTCCCGAGTAGATTCCTACCCCTCCCCCCTTAATTCTTCGACAAAGCACTCACAGTTGCCTCACTGCCATGGTATCCAGAGCAGAGGGACCCCACGTGACATCATCCCTGTGTGACGATTGATCAAAGGAATTCCCCCCACCCAGTAAGAGGATCACGGAGAGGACCGCGAGAAGTGTCTCGATGTCCATTCCGGCTTGGGAGTAGCACGAGAATAATCCCGTGTTGAAGTTACCCCGAAAACAGATTCCGGCTTTGGAATAGCGCAAGTTCAGTTCCAACATAGTCCCCGTTTTGGAGTTGCCCCGAGAAGTCTCCGTAAAATTACCGCGAAGAACGAATTGGACCAGCTCCGGAGTTAATAAGAGATTGAGAAAGTGTCGGAAGGATTGGAGAAATAGAATATAAAGTTGAGGAGTTTTAAGAGAAAAAGTTGAGAAGTCTGAAAAGGAGAAGTTGAGAAGAATTGGGAAGAAGAAGGAGGAGATAATTGGTGGAGAAGGAGGAATTGCTGAGGAATTGAGAAGCTGTGGACATCGGCCAGTAATTATCTTGCTGCCCCGTGAAGTCAACCTGGAGATTGAAGGCCCCCCTGGAACTGTGAAAGCCCCCCTTATATTTTCTTCCCGCCCCAAATTTACTATCTATTTGCCGGCCCCTTAAAATAATCTCCCCCCAATGGTAAGTCTTCCTGTTATAATTGACTTCCCCTGATTATCTCTATTTCCCCCCCCCTTAGTTTTTCTTTTTCATTAACTATAAAATTAATCGTTCCCCTAACTTCTTCCCTCAATTTGAAATCATATTAGAATCCCCCTTATTTAAATTATATAGATACCTGCGTGCGTCGTAGGTTGGTTAGCCTTACCCCTTCCCTCGGAATTTATTTAAAAAGGCCTTAAATATTTTGCTAACAAGAATGACAAAAAGAAGTAGTGATTTCTATTAAATTTATTAATAATCTTACCAGTCCACCCCAGTTATTATTTGTTACCCCATTTTTCTAACTCTTTTTGCAGGCCTTCCCTCTCAATATAAATAAATCAAAAGAAAAAATTTCCCCATTATTAGTGACTCAGTCAAAAGGAATTAATTATTACAAAATTCCTCGCTGCCAAGGTCACAGTACTTATACTTTTATAAATAGGACATCTAAAAACACTGCTCACCTTTCGATACACTCGAGATACTACAGCGATAGCGTTGCAGTGTACTGGAGTTACAATCACTGTAACTCGTTTATCAAAAACTTCGGTATTATCCCTTTCGTCTTCCTATCATTGCCTATCTCCCGTTGTTGTGTCACAAACAGGCGTCTTCCTCCCCTCGCATTACGTCGTGTTGTATCCCAGGAACTGTACCTCACATATAGATTTTTCTTGTGATCAAGGGAGACTACGAAAAATACTGTCTGGCATGGACGTCCGTCGAAAGAATACCCTCAAAGTACTCCTAACATTCAGTCTTCGTAAATTCCCTAGTAGAAGTTTTGTCTGGCTGCGCCACATTACTCGTTCTGGCGACCGTAGACGAGCTTCGCCGGGAAGTGTGAAACTTTACGTTCTAGAACACACGAAGGGAGCTCCGCCATCTGCAAGGAACATCCCACTGAGAGAAGTATATAATTTCTCCATCATATTTGTTTTGAACAAACCAATGCCCCAAATTTCCATTGGAAAATCCGCTTCGAATTCTGGTCAGAAAAATATTTATTTGGAAAAGTTATGTTTCCCTCTCAGTGCACCCCCTTAAAGGCACTCGGGTGCTTATCTGTCAGAGGGTGGCATTTTCGTGGACGCCGAAGTAGGATTACACTATTGGGCAATAACTGACCGAAGACTGGTTGGCCAGATGACAAAATTAGCCGAAGTTCGGTTAATCGAATGGTGGATAATCGGCGGAACATTCGGATGACACCGCCAGGCCAGACATGACAAGAAATCATTGACCAACGACAAAGTTCAGGTGAGGTCCACTATTAACAGTAATTTATCGAGCCGAGTGTTGTTTCAACTCCTTTCCCGATAACCATTTTATTGGATTACTAAGTTAAGTTCATAGAATTAATTAAAAGATGTTAACGTATTCAATTGATCTCGTGGATTTTCGATCCAGTTTGCCAAGTGAGAAGAAGGAAAACTCTGTGAGACGAAGGTCAATAATCAGTGAACACGTTGTTGATGCTTCTAATGTCACCTTATTATTAATAGCATAGTGGGGCTTATCACTGGACACTGGTCCCTGGCTCAGTATTTATCGAGGATAGGCAAAGGGAGTGACCCCCTATGCAAAAGATCTCTTCACCTATGCACAAGATGCAGCGGGCTCGATGAAGTCAGATGGGACGTTTTTGGGTCTGTATGCATAGATATACATGTCGACAGGGACGGTATCGAGGGGCTCTATGAGTTAGCGCGTAGGGCACAGATACTCGAGACCAGCGACTAGACGGCTGGGTAGGGGCAGGGTGTAAAATGGCCGGAAGGCTGATTACAGCTCTAGACTTATGAGGACCGTCTAACGGCAATAAAAGTCATAAAGTCATTATTAATAGAGTGCGACTCGTATATTTGGTGGGTTAACAGGTATTGCAAAAATCGAAAAAACTTAGCTTGACTCTATACCACGGCGTTCTACGCCAGACGAGCTCGAGGAACAACGCGCTCGAGAATCGAGAGGTAGCCGGAGAGGGAGAGGAGAAAATCAAATTCGCTTCTAGGGCGTTCCATGAGTGCCTTACCTCCGATTGGCGACTAAATTGACGGCAGACCCGCGACGATCTACTTCAATAAAAGAGAAATGACGGTTACAAAAACGAATCAACGCGGACGGCACCGAAGTACCGCCCGAGTGTTTATATAGACATAATCAATGATTTCATAGGGAGAAAGAACAGAGAGTTCTTTCATTTAGGTGACGAGTATTCTTTTAGGATTTGTGATCAGTTTTTAGTCTCGTCTATAGATCCGCAGAGAACAGACGCTTCTTCCTAGTACCATTTCGAATAAGAAGAATGTAAAAGTTAAATCCACTGCATTTTATATTCACTTATATATCCCATACCCAATACATTTAATTAATCATGAATCATTTTATTAATGAATCCCATAAACACGAAGAAGACAGAAAATTTGAAAAAATCATCATCGATAGCTGTTAACTTCTTAATTATTGAATTCCCAATCGCGGATTATTGATGAAAATAAGTTTTAGCTGATCGATTAATCGCCTGTCCAATCTCACACCCAGGAGTTCAACATCAAAGTCTTGAGTGCTAGTCATTTAACCACTTAAAGCCGGTCAGGTCAAGGATCGGTCTAATCCTGGCCCACTAATGGCAGCTCATTGTACAATAGCATTCGTGCAGCATTCAAGCATCAATGATTGGCAGTTCAACACTTGACCGACGATTGTCCTAGCACTCAAGTAGCAGTCACTGGTCATTCTGCACTTGGCTGGGTATTAGCAAAGTGATAAAGCATTATCATCGGCGATTCTAGATTTGTCCGAATATTGGCTTAGTACTGAAGCGTCAATACTTGGCGATTCCATATTTGCCC
This sequence comes from Diachasmimorpha longicaudata, assembly GCF_034640455.1. Lineage (NCBI taxonomy): Eukaryota > Metazoa > Arthropoda > Insecta > Hymenoptera > Braconidae > Diachasmimorpha > Diachasmimorpha longicaudata. The sequence continues at coordinate 2,072,905 of NC_087240.1, forward strand.
TACCATGAGCTATGAGCATAGCATTGAAGATAAGAGAGGGGAGAAAATAGGTGTGTACAGTCCAACCGGCAGTAAGCTATCAGAACGGGCCCAAAAAGGAGTGCGACATATACGCAGCTCCACTTTATCTTGAGCCAGAGAGACAAAACATTATTACAAACCGATAATAGATTATGGCATGAGGACGATAGGTGAAGGATTGTGAGGAGTGTGAAGTTTGCAGCACGATTTACAATCTGTCCCTATCGTCCTGATGCCATAATCTGTTTTTCGTTACGAAGACTGGTGGGAAGTGGGCGAAGGGGCGCACGAAGAAAGGGGGGGGGGGGAATCTTAATCAAAATGCTAAAAAATGAATAATGCTAAAAAATGAATAATGCTTTAAATAATGAATAATGCTCAACTGTCATGTCACTCCGAAGTTCCGACAGTCTCCGTTAGAGGAATCACAGATCGCGTTGAGCGGAAGGTAAGTAAGCACCTATACTCGTAGGAGCTGTAATGTATCTCGGTGGAGTCCCGTCTTATAATATCGAGATACGCGGAAGCGTATCGGCCAAGTACATATTTCGAAACCTCCAACAAAACCGGCCGAGTGCTCCCAAGTATCTATACACGACGCAACTACCCCTTCCACTATCTCCAAGACTAATTTCCGTAATTGAGTGGAAACGCGGCAATTTAAAGCAATTTAACCTATTGTCCTCAAACCAGTCGGGTAGGTAGCGCTTTCCGCGCCTCAGTAACGAAAATGTTATTTTATTCCCTTTTATTTTATACGCTCGGAAGACACCACCGCTCTGGCTTCGTTTCTTTAGAGTAACTAAAGGGCTACAACACCCTGGATCTGATATCTCACATTAACAATCGTCCCACTCATGCACCTCCTTTAGACCATCATACCCCGAACTTCTCGAAATTTTCACCCATAAAAATGTTTTCCAATCTCACGTGGAAACACGAAAACTAAAGAAATACAAATCGTACAAAAACCTATTCAATCCAACAATAAATTAATTTTTGATAAACAGCTTGAATTGTAAACTCCAATACTCCGCATGTCAAATCGCAATCTTCGGACAGTACTAATGGGGTGACCTACCACGTTAGGTACGGCACGTGCTGTCACTCCACTTACAGATCGTGCTCCCTCAGAAGGTCCTTATGGTGCGTCGCCCAAACACGTATATCGGCGCAGTAACATATGACGGGACAATAAATCGACTTTAGCGTTCTACTCGGGTTTACAAGTTTAAACCCTCAGTCAAGAATTCCGGAAAGATTAAAAATAGCGCTCCCTGCCGATACCGCCATTCCCCCCCCCCCCCCAGGACTCAACCGCTTCGGGCCCGATTGCCAGTTCGACGAACAACTTCGATGTGAATCACTCCCATTTTGATTTTGGTCAAACCAAATTTTTTGATCTCATTGGAGGCGATCGTTCCGTTTGATTCCAACGGATTTTTCTGTTTGATTCATACCGATGTCGGCTTGGGCCGTTTGACCTTGAAATACTTTACTTTTGAGCTTCTATGACACTTGACAGTTTTGTACCGCCGCAAGACAACAGTTCTCAGCGCCATAAACAAATGATAATAATAGTAATAATAATAAGAAACCTGTTTTTTAAAAATTGATGTAGTATGAGTCAATCGATTTGCATCACACGAAAAATCGTTGAGAATCAAACTGCTGTCGAGTGGAGTCTGTACTATTTTGGATTTACTTGAAATATATCACTTTTCAATTTTTGAGATCTGAAATCCGAATTAGTTTGTTAAAGTTACTGAATTTGAATAAAAATAACAGCTGTCATCAAGTTGACGTCGACTTAAATCAGTATTTTTTGGGGTGTACTTTTCTGTTTTCAGCAGCTAGATGAGCGGAGCAATAATTGAGTTCCATAGAATTGTCATTTTGAAGTTACTTGAATGATTATTACCAGGAAATATGGTACCTACTTGACGCTCCGACTTCGTTCACGTGATATCTGAGAGTTGCGACATGAACCGTATCGATAAATAGTGGTCTCCTTCATACTGCTTTGGTCCTCTCTGTTGAAGTGGTTGACCGCCGGTATACAGCACAAGGTTTCAACGAATGCACTGCGGTATTTAACACTCATCACATTGTAAAGAATGGGATTGATCGCAGTACTGATGTAGTACAAACAACCTCCCAGGAAATATAGCCACTCGTTTACTTCACTGAATGATCTGGTCCGGTCGTAGACGTAGAGTAGACGCTGGGCATGAAAGGGAGCCCAACATATAAAAAATGTCACAACCACTGCACCTGTGAACAAAAAGATTTGCATTAAATTTCACCGAGAAATGAAATATGTAGTTCCGTTTGTCATACCAATATTCATATAATTGTTAATTCAACCATATTGCAATATCTTTTTGCTTTCATATTTTGAGTTATCGGCTTTACTTGTAGACAAAAAGTGGAAATTTGTAAACGGAAGGACTTTTCGTTTGCTTGTAGACGACAAATGGCACAGTTCATCACTTGCCAAACTTGACATTACCAACAAAAATTTGTGTATAATAAATTCAATGTTTGAGATAAATCGTGAGTGTGATTCATCCCCTCATCACAAATCAGCTCCACAAAGAACACTTTGACGTGTAGCAGGATTGAAAGTACTGCTCAGTGCAGGTCAGAACTCTGGATCTTACAACTCCAGAGTGTTCAAATCGAACACAGTCTTAAATCAATTCAATACAACTACATCCAAAATTCCAGCCTTACAAATTATCCTAATCCTACCTTAATAAAATACCGTGTCCATCTGCCTACCATATTTGACAGACTACCATTTTTACCCGGGGCATTACCCGATAATTTTTCCCCGATTCTACATTTAACAACTGACTTAGTCGATGCAGTATACATATTCCCACGATTTAAAGACAATAAAATGTAGAATTTTAGAAAGTGAGTTGAAACTTGGAAATAGGAAACGAGCGATAAACCTTCAAATCTCTCAATATAGTTCTGGTTATCTTAAACAAAGGTCCATTGTAAAATTTGTCTTCTTACGTTGTTAAGCGCAATTTGCGCTTTGCATTAAACCGATTGAGTCGTAAAACCTTTTCCAGAGACAGTTTGATTTTCTTCGAGAAAGTCAAGTCCTTTCTATCTCTCTCTAAAAGCCACATGTGAGGCCCCTTTGTTCAAGTCACGTAGCATGGAGAGTAGGGGTTGGTCAGCCTGGGCTATTACGTGATAATAAGACCAACTCTGTTACAAAGTTGAAGGCCACGATTGCTCCCTTCCTGTTCCCCGTATGATGAACCCCACATCTTAGAAACCTGGACTAATTTTTAGAATAAGACTAGAGACAGGCCCACCCCATACGGGAACACGACTACTTCGAAAACAATTCTCAACGACTCCTAAAATTCGAAGCTCTAATTTTAAAAACTATTCCAAGTTCAAAGTGAATTATAAACCCAAAAATTGGATCAACGTAAAAACTGGTGTTAATGTTTATTTACTTTATTTGAAAATTCCCGCACTTGTGGACCAGACCGGGAATACCCGAGCACCAGATTGGACGTGACACTAGTCAGTGCGACAGATGAATACAACAGGACCCTGCACGATCGACCGACTGTGGGGTTGGGGTCTTCTATGGTTTCCTTCAGCCCCCGTACAAAATGATGGCAAAAAAAGGTCAAGGCCCAAGAACAGACACATAGTTAGAAGGTAATTAACGAATTTTGAGATGAAACTAATCTCAATCATTTGGGAATAGTTTCTATATATACCACTATATAATAGTATCTAGTAGTATAATAGTATATAATAGTATAATAGTATCTTTCCCCCTCTCTCTCGCGCCCCATTGGCCGTGCTTTTCACCCCAATATCTCGATAGGGGTGCGTCCGAGAGAAAAGTGGAAAAGGACTTTTCGGTTCAAAATTACCCCCAAAACATGCCGGTGCACCACCAGCAGGAGGCTAAAGGGGACCCTGTATACCCTCGGCCACAAGGGCGTATGCGCATGCGCAGCCTGCCCCCCAGTCACAATTAGAAAACCATCAATTAAATAATAACAGTTAATTCCTAAACTCTGAATTAATGTTTTTTAGACTTCCCAAATTATGTTACATCGATCTATGTAAGTCCGATTAAGATTCGAACTTATCATCTGCTCCACCTGCTAACTATACGCCAATAAAAGAGTCATTAATTATAAATAAACTATTAGTTCCTAAACTATGCGAATGTATTCCTAAACTATCCTAAACTATTCCCAAATGATTGAGATTAGTTTCATCTAAAAATTCGTTAATTACATTCTAACTATGTGTCCGTGGCCCAAGACGGGGTACACGTGGATATAAAAAGTAATAATAGTTACTAAGACGATCTGAATAGATTCGATAAATGAGACATCCATCTGCCTGGTATCCTTTGATGTTGTCCTTTCTTGCAGTCACTACTTTGGATCACGGAATTCCTTGGGGAGCCAATACTGCACCTCCGTTCATGACGCATTCTGTAGTGCCGCCGCTTTTAGTAGCTAAATCGAATTAACATGTAGGATATTGCATTGACTTCAACGGATCTCATTAGGGAAACCGGTGTATTTTCCCATGTTACGGCTGTCCTCTTCGAAATGAATGCGACAGTTGATCAATCAGCTCCCTGATGATAAATTAACCAATTCCCCCCAGACTCATGTGTGCAATCGAAATCCAGTCAGTCCTAGTTCGTCGTAACGTATGCGACTGCGATCGATTCCTAAATAGGAAATCTGGCGTTGCAGTATCAGTGGAATGTACAAACATTACTGAAGTCCTACATTCGACTTCCAATTGCTGGTGGTTTAGCGCAGTCGGAAAGTTCGTTGTCTCAAGTGCGAAAGGTTTCGAGGTCAAGACGGGTCGGATGGGAGTTGATGTACTTTACCCCACGAAATCGGCGCATCCATCAAAAATAATCGATTATACTCGACGAATAGATGCGGTATTATGGAATTATCAAATTATAAAATTGGAGAATCGATTATCTTTCAATTGATCTATGACGGTAATTGATGTTTATGAATATTTTTGTATTTTTTTAGCTCGAAAGTGTCTATAATCAATTCATGATTACGGACACTTTCAAGCTAAAAAAAGTAATTTCACTCGAAAGAATATAAGACTAAATTCACCTTCCCCTTTTTACGCTACATAATTAATGCAATTGTCGATAAATTCTCACTGATGGGTTTAATCACTGTACACACAATATATATAACTCACTGTCAATTTTTTATTATTTTTCAAAGGGTGACTGTCTTGTTTACAAAAAATTGGGTTTTGTTTTTCACAAGTATAAGTGACTCAAGAACTTAAAAATTGTCACTAATGTTGTCGGGGGAAAGCTAAAGTTCTAACTGACTCTCTTTTGTCGATCTGCACGTCTTCATAGTAGAATAAAGGCAGCATCTAGAGATTATGTCGTAAAATGACTAGAGGGAAATTGAAGAGAAATATTTTATTACTAACTGAATAGGTCGCGATAGCTTTTATGATTGGTTTGGGATGAGAAGGTTATTTGGTCCTCGTAAATCTCAACTAGAAATTATACAAGATGACACCTCCTAAAAATTTGGGAAAAATCTACACATCTGGTCTTGGGGAATGCCCTATGGCACGAAGTTGGGAAATGTTGGGGACATCTTTTTTATTTGCTACTGAAATTTTATAAGAGGAGTGGGAGTTAGCTAGACTCTTTCTAAGTTCTTGAATATGGAAGGACGACAACATAAAACTAATTGTTTTTTTTTTAATTATTCCGTTCCGTCCATCGCGAGAAGGCTATGATACAAACGTTATATCCGTCGAGTCACAAATCGAAGATGGTAGGTTTCATGGAGATAATCGATTTCGTAATAGTCATAATCGATCATTTAACAATCAATAATCGATTACTGAAAAAGAAAATGTAAAACCAGCGTCAACATCCTGGCTGCGGTGGCGCTAGTGTCCTATCGTGAAAAGAACAAATATCGATACTATCGATATCTCGAGAGTCTATCCCACTGATTTCTCGTTGGTTCACAGCTGTCTGAGGCGGTTAATTTGAATTCAGACCTCTTCAATTAAAAAATTTTCAGTCATTCTTATAATTACAGCGCTCGGTACCACGCGTTCCGTCTCATAAAAATAAAAATCTATATCTGCGCGGAGAGTAGTTTAGATTCATACCGATCCATGCGTGGTTTTTTTTCTGTTTTTATGTGCAAGCGAGGCAATATTGATATGGGACGTCCCGGGGTGAAAATAAAGGAGGTTGCATGCTGACTAGACGTAAATGAGAGTGACTGCAAGCCACTTCCAATCGATAGCGGTAAGATTATGTCTCTCCCTCCACCCGTCAGTTTCAGTGACAGCAAAGGGATGTTGACTCGCGTAATGAATATGGTCTAGGGCAGCAAGGATACTCTGCCATCCTTTACAGAAGGGATGACTGTATACATATTGATATGTCATATCACACAGTGAAATACGTCGACGGAATGAACATATCACGTATTTTATATCACTTTCTACTCTATTCATCATCGGGAGCATTCGCGGAGAATGAAAATTATTGCGTACCACTTGGTTCCGTATCCCCGGAGGAAAAAATCCCGTGAGAAATGAAATCACTCCATCGCCTCATAGATTATTTAAATCAGTATCTGCTAATCATGATTTATTGGTTACATGCAGTAATTGTCTCTCTCGGGAACAGTTTTTAACGATTACCTATCACAATAAAACAACTAATTGAATAAAGTAATTTGTCATTGCTCAATAGACCCATATTTTGCAATATCGTTTTTTTAAATTCTTCATTTCCACAGGTACGCTCTCTCGGGCCTTTCCATTTTGTTTCCATCCCCTGCGGTGCCATGAGATCGACTTTTTTCCAACTGTACCATATTTGCACGGGGCCTGAAGAAAACCATGGAAGATCCCAAGTGTACAATCGGTCGATCGTGCAGGGCCCTAGTGTACCAGTCTGTCTCATTGACTATACTGAAGTCAACATTAGCGTTTCTTTTGAGAAAAAGAAGGGAGAGTATGGGGTTATATGTGTGGAATGTGTGAGATTAATGAACAATGAATGAGTGAACTCTTTGTTATTTTGGATATTTGTGCACGTGTGAAAGAATATGACTCTAGTGGACGTTAAGATTTGTTTAGACGTAAGGATTTTAATGTAATTTATGTATTTGTTCAAAATAAGGAATGCAAGGAAAAGGAGATGTGTGTGTCGGGTATGACAGATTTATGTTAGCTGTGTTTCGAGTTCTAAGGATTTTTTCTAAAAATAATGGTGAGTGTTGTCCGGCCATGTGGGATCACTCATGGGACAGACCCTGTATTGTTTAAGGACTCAGGGAAGAAAACGCGTAATAAAAGAAAAGGACAGAAGACAGGGCATTTTCGGGTGTGAGCTGCGGAATGAGTTTAGTTTTTTAGTTGTGACTTGACCGCGGACGTGTGAGGATATTCTTATCATCCTCCTAATATATTTTTGACTTTATAATATTCTGTAACCTTTATAAAATAAATTAATCATTAATCCTTTAATTTGATATTGATTCTACATATGTAAAATTGATGGGTGGGAGAGGTAGGCTGTCAAGGCAAAACGTATATTGACGTCAGTATTGTTGTATTCCACCATTGAAATAATTCACTTTCTAAAATTTCCTCAATTCATTTGCTTGGAACTCTTTAATTGCATTTGTGCAAAATAAAATTGAAAGCTAAATGAAAATAGTGAGTGATCATCACAAGTCTCCTCGCCCCAACATATATTTCCTTATGTACCGAATTCCCCTCACTACAATAATCAGCTACACAAGGATAAATTCGGCGTGGAGCAAGAATTGTGAATAGTGTTCTGTCTAGGTCAGATCTGTGGATTTAACAACCCCAGAATGTTCAACATCAAACACAGTATCGAAAAAATTCAATCACCAACTTTTTCATAGTTTATTACGTACACTGCTACACAAAAGGTGAATCCCATTGTATCCGAGGAAAGTTTGATTGAAAAATCACAATGGTGTCTTGTTTAAAAGAGAGAAAATTCACCCGGTTACCAAGAGAAGAATTCGAGAACATTCGAACCAAGGACGTCTTCTCCAATATTCCCAAACCTTGGGTTGCTAATCAAAACAAAACAGCCCTTGGGCCTATAAGGAGACTCCAAATTAGGCGAAAGCTCACTTCTCTTCAATCAAGTTCAGCCGCTCTAAGTGAATTCGCAGTTTAGTCACCGAGTTATCCTCAAACGAATATATTTATTCGCTATTCAGAACCGGACTCAATTCTATTCTCAATAACTAATTATCGTTTGGAGTTATTTAATTCAAATAGTTTATTCTCAACGTGCTATAGAAGGATGAAAACCATCATGCGCTAAGATGCGTCCAGCCAACTGACGTTTTAGCCAGTATAACGTACGCTAGTAACGGGAGCACAAGTGCTCCTTATAAGTCTTCAAAGTTTAAGTGAATTCTCAATTCTCAATCGCATAACATAAAATATCTATTTATTTAAGTACGAGACATAGCCGCGCGCCACCGCGCGCGATTTGGTTAATCTTAATTGTTGTGATATTTTTTATTGAAGTCACATTTGCGGTGAGCGCACCTTATTTTAACTACTGTATGAGTAGAGCAGTTGAATTATATGGATATAAAAAGTCAATGTAATATTTAAATTCAAAATAATTATACCAAAATGATCCTGAAGTAATCGCGTATGACGTTGAACACGTCATCATTTCGTAAACATGGATCTTTAAAAATGCTGATATATTCACAGCTGATCTATTTCCCACTTGTAGGCAACATGCAAAATTTTAAATGTCTTGAAGCTGTAAGACGACTTGGAAAATACAGGAGTTTCGATAAGATATAGATATTTACATTTGATGAGTAACTTGTTTCATTTCCATTTTCTAACTAAGTTTTTATTTTCTACTAATTAACTCATCCTTTGACTTGATTTACTTGATACTTGTGTACTTGTGAAATTCAAATTTTGCCGCTGTGAATGTATCTACCAATCACGAATAAGTGTTATGGAATTTCGATATGTTCGATTCGATTCGAGATTTGAGGTGTTACGCTAATTTAGTTGAAGATAATCACCATTGTAAAATTGTCTCAGAGACGTGAGGTCACGCCTCAATCATTTTTAATAGAATCAGTGCATCCCCAACAAGACTCTCGTGTCCCGTGTTCTTTTAATTTCCCCACTTATCCCAAATCGGCACCGTAAACTCGTCTCAATCTCAAACATGTCCCCTGAGAATCATAAAATACAAAGAAAATGATGAATGCTTACATACTTAGCATCCTTATTATGATTTTTCTGGAGTGTGCTTGTCTTGTTTCACCGTGCACCGTCCCTTCAATACTACGTCCCAAGGTTTTGCTCTGTATTCGTAGCCCCATGCGAATGTAGAGCACCATTATCAGGATCAGAGGGATAAGGAAGAATATGACGCAACTAAGCTCGTAGAGTGGAAACGCTGGCATATTGTGTAACAGCATAGCGCAAAAAGCTGATTCCTCGGAGTTATGATCGCTTCCTGGAACATAGAAAGACCGATGATACTCCAGTCTCGGTGACTCTAAATTACGCTGGAATGAGTTTAAATACTACTGCTGCTTACCCGGTGGGTATTCGACGTAATTGACCGTTGTATAGACAGCAAAAGGAACTGCTGCAATCATCGCTACCAGCCAAGCAGCAAATATGAAACGTAATGGACGTTTTAAACCACTCATGGCGTATAGATGTAGAGGATGACAGATTGCCAGATACCTCTCCATTGAAAATGCCACTATTGTTAATACCGAGACGTATGACGACCTTTAAAATATAATTATTATATTAAACGACATCTAAGAGAGAAATAGGAGAGAATAATTTAGTAGAAATTGTTGTATCGTTTAGTAATCGTGTGGTGTCGTGGTCGTTTGGAGAAAATTACCATACGATCGAGGAAAATTTGTTAATCACTTCGTAATGGGGATGTAGTCATTGCACGAAATTAATTTATTGTTTGGTCATTTTGTGGAATGGTCTAGTAGCTTTTAGTAAAGAGTCAGCAAATTTTACTTAATAGTATGATAATTTTCCTCGAACGACCGAAACACAATACGATTACTGAATTTTTCTCTTCGTGGATATTTTAAATATAATTACGTTGGATACAAGTCACGGTGAAGAATACGATTACAGTAGATAATTTTTTATATTGCAGGAGGAGGACCTGTTTTATTATGAAAGAGGGTTTCTTCTATCGGTCTGACTTAATTTTTACCGAATATTTTTATATAATAATGTAGTATCGGAAAATTTTATAAGTTTTATTTAGGATAGGATAATTTAAAAAGGTCGAGGCGTGAGGTTGTTTTGTTATTTTATTGAAGGCCGGAGGCAATATATTGGATCGCTGCCTGACGCACGCCCGCCGAGTTTTGGGAATTCCCTATAATTGGAAGATGGCCATTAGGGTCGCGGGATGTTTGAGGGCAAGAGAGGGGAAGTTAAGGGAAATTTTTTGGGACTCACGGCGGGATGCGATTCACTTAGGAGATCGTCCATTTCGAGCCGCTGTTTTGGGAAGACGTTCCTCCAGGCGAGTATGAGAGGAAGTAGTCTTTAAGGAAGTTTAGACAGAACCCTTGAAAGAGGTATTAGATAAAGTCACGACGGATCTACGGTACAATAATAATAGTTTTTCTAATAATTTGTGTCACAGTGTAGAGTGTCTAACCCAATTAAATAAAATGTATTAACCGTAAGTTGTTTTATCTTTTAAAAAATTATCCCCCCCGAATATTAACATGAATATTCTCAATTGTTCCTCATAAATTTTCACCTTTTGATGAAGTCAACTTTTAAACCATTAGCGTTAATATTCCGACGAATTAAATAATGAGTCAAATCCAGTACGAAACTTTGACTAACATTTGCATGAGGTACTTTCGCTCTGTTTTATCTTTTAAAAAATTATCTCCACAATAATGACGCGAAATAAACCGATTGAATGCAGTAAAAAAATTAAAGCGACTTAACACTTTGTTTCCGAGGTATAATTACTGAAAGTTCATTAATTTACATAGTTACAAATAGTCAAAATAGAAAATATATAGTTATATTTTAGCTTTCCGCACGATGCCATCAATCAAGTGAGATTATATACTGTCAAAAAATTGTGCTTTAATCTGAGACGGTTTACAGCACCAAAACTTTTTCAGAGACTCTCGCGCGACAACAACTGTAAACTGAGCATCACCGGGAAGACTAATCTCGCACAACGACCGCGCGGGGAAAAGAATGCAAGATTGGATTTCCAGTGGGCCATCTCAGTACCCGTTGACGCCGTAATACAACATGTACTTAAAAATTGCTTTACTACGAACTCGTGGAAACTCGTCAGCAGGTGACAGCGGAACCCGCCATCCGAGGATGAAAAGCTTTGAGCGAAGAACTTGATTTCAGCACACCATTTATCATTGCTCGGTCGCATACGTAAAATAGGATTAATTATAATTTCAGGCGACCGTTTATATTCTCGTTTCTTACCTAAATAACTATTTTATTTTAGACATTTCACATCTTAGTGAAATGTCTACAAAAATTAAGTCATACACATTATAAAATTGCCATTGACTTACGTTTCAGATACATAAGCTCGTATTTTGCACAAACCCCAGCCAAGTTCCCAGGGATACTGCTGCCAAAAGACCCGCAACTCAAATGGTAACCCTGTAATGTCATAAGAATGTTCAATTATTTTTTTTTATTTTTAGTGTTGCATGGTTACGTGCTCGTAAACGATTATTGGTCAAAATTTATTTGGATTTGCGTAACGAAAATGTTCATTTCCAGTTTTTCTTACAGTACTTTGTGAGTTATTCCCACCGCTATTTTTCTCTTTTCCTCATTTTCATAATCTTTCGCCCTCATAATGTTTTCTGAACAAAGAGATTTGATACATTTTCTCGGAATTTCGTTCAAAAATGCCCATTGGGCAAAAAATAATATTAAAAAAGTCATCATATACTCAAGTAAAAATTTTGTCAGGGCATAATCGATCGATCTGTCAGATTTGATTATCTGATAGAACCGATGTCCACGCCGCTAATATCCCAGATTCGTCTACAGAGAACTTATTAAAACGGAATGCAGTCACTGAACACCATTTTAGTCGATAGTAACTAGGTCATAGTAGATTACACTAGCAGTTCCTTTCAAACAGGTTAAAGCAATATTGTTTCGTCTCCATCAATTGCTCATCGTTTTTTGTCTCAGAACCATAAAATCGCGCGAAGACCCAGAAACTCCGAACTCTGTGTTATGGTGGGGAACTCCCCGGTTTTATGGTGGGGAACTCCCCAATTGTAATAGCATCCAGATGCTGGACACCCTTCGAGAAGAGTTTGGCTAGAGATTTATAAAATGGCATATTTCTGCCGTTCTTTACCTGACACCCTCTCCACTCCCACCATCAATAGACTCCACCACTCAGAGCCAACCAAAAGTAATTAGGGTAGGCCTTTTGCCCTACGCTGGCAAAATCTCGGACACGAGGAATAACGGAGGAGTTCAGTTCGTTTCTAAGACTTGAAGCGGTGTGAAGTGATAAGTCTCGTTATTAACATTGTACACAAAATTAAATAAATAAAAAACAGCAAATAGTGTTCCATACACCTAGTGTCCGAGTGTAACAATTATTAATCTCCTTTAACAATTAAATTTCGTCTTCCCAATTCTAATACCTGGAGAGATTTTTAAAATAAACCTAATATCTCTAGTGATATTAATTTGGTAGCTCGAGTGTATCAACCCTGGATTGATACAAATATATTATACTCTTGTGTGGGCTACAGTCGACGCCTGATATGGAAACAACCTCAACAGGTTATAGTTTCCGGATAGTGCGAATCCGCGGCAGGGTCTCCTCGGTCTTAGAAAAATCCAGATCTGCCCGCAAGCTGGAGAACTTTCGCTACAACGCCACCACTTTTTGCAAAGTACCGACATTACACCGACGGGGAACCTCAGGGAGGTAGTCCCTGGCATATGCCCAGATATGTAGGAGCTCGACCATTACTGTCCCTCAATGGTCCATCTTCTACATTCACAAAAGATGCCGTTACAATCAAAAGAACATCTGATGGAATTTAGAACTCATCGAGGTACCGATTTCCATGGTTTAGTTTCCATTTTTATTTTTGGTGATATTATCGACTCCCAATGCTCTATATGATGTAACACACACAAAGGATATTTACGGAGTTTGAGCTTTTGGGAACAGTGCCATTTTGAATGGTTTGCCCACCATGCGCTACCAGGAACACAGGCCGCGCACTTGGCATTATCATATTTCAAGTACTTCTGTACAACCTCAGATGGGGTCCAGCTAGTAGAGGTTGAACCATCTGGAGGTTTTGGTCCCGGGTGAGGTGCACACAAAGTACAATCGTATTTCAAATGCGTTCGAGCATATCAAGAGGTTCCCGGTTAGACTCGGAGTCCGCGGGGTCGTCACTACCCGTATGCAAGGGTGGTTTTACCCGCCATTACACCCCCTGCGAGACTTCTGCAGGCTACAATGCCTATACGTCCAATGGACTGATTGCGTCAATACACTCTGCATTCCCAATTTTGTTACCCCCGTTCTGCTCTCTTTTTTTCCGCCAATTGACCATGCGAATCCCAATGCATACAGCTGTGGTTTCTACACTGCAGCGCATTCACACTCCTATAGCACAGAGTACTCCGCATGAGAGCCCGCAGGAAAAACCCATATCGCCACAAATAACTGCACTACCGTCACTCAATGTGTCATTTTGGAAATAACTGCGAGGTTATGGTTTTCGGAAAAATCGCATCGCCTATTAATTGACTCTACTTGCATATTTTCAAACTATTAGGCCGTTACCTACTGCCACGGTTAGGGGGGGGGAGAGGTCCGTACTGTCGGCTAGTTCAGATCATCGAAAGACACTTTGCAATCATGCCTGGGTTGAGCCACGAGTGACTGACATAAACATGGCTCCTGTGGCGAATTTCGGGACGCTAGTCCTTGGTGCAGCCCCCTGACACTCGCCCTAATCACGTGTAATAATATGTCCCTCTTATTGAAGCTGCCACCTGCAGCGCTGCACGTCGTAACGGTAGCGCGCCATCGAATTTTGAAAAAACATAACCTCAATTAATGCGTGGTATATGTGGTGTCCCTAATACTAATAGTTGTAATACCTTCAATCGCATGAATCTCTTTACTCATTTATTTGATTGGTCTGTTGTTGAGCAGAATTATTGAACTCCCGAAAAAATTGACAGGACGTCAGATTGTTTTCAGTCAATCGAGGTGGATTGAATATTTGTGTTTGATGTAGTGAAAAAGTGATGATGTTGAGTTGTTGAGGGCAATTTTGATTGACTTTCACGATGCCTAATGTCTGTGCTGTCAGTGGGTGCACTTCGGGCTCTAAATTATCAAATAATTCATTTATTCATCTCTGAACGCATGCGGGAATTCTGCGTACGATCAAACGCGGAGCAGAAAAAAATCAATCAACAAAAGAAAAAAATGGCGAAACTATCAAAAACATGACAATTCAACGATGTATTTATCAATAGATTATCATACACAAAATAATATCTTGCCATTATTGCCTTGCCCATAATTATCGTGAATGACTCCGAGAAACAACATCGCTGTTTGAACGATGCTGTAATGGCGCGGCCTACCGTTAAGTCGTGTAGCGCCACCTCGATGGGTTCATTAGCGGGGACAGTAGTTTGGCTGAGCGTCAGGGGGCTGTCCTTGGTGTCAGCTGATACCCAGCATGTGAAAGGTCGATGAAGGTACTGGGAATGGAAGAAATAGAAGAGAAGATGAATCCGTGTCGCTTAAATCGAATTGCCATTCGTATCTGCAACCGGCGCAGGCTCCCCGGAGTAGATTACCGGTTCCCTATCCGAGACTTTCGTGTACGACAACGAGAGTTGGTTGGTCTCATTCATTCATTCACTCATCGGTATCATTTCCGGTTGCAGCAGGCACACTTAACTGCACTACCGACGGTATCCGGCTCGTCGGAATCTCAAGTTATGAAAAATTCGCGTCCGCTGGGATTTGAACTCGTAACCTTCCACACACTAGGCTAGCGCCTTGCCGCTTCGGCCACCGACGTATGTTGATTCTATATTCAGTAAAGGAAAGTTACACAGAGGGTGATAATAAGGTTTAACAATCTCACAGTTCGAATTTCTTCGCAACTTCCAGAAGAAATAAAGAGACTTCAAGCACTTGTTGCGACATGATAGTGCACAGCAATGGGAACTAATAAATCACTCCACGTTGAATCGGATGTTGTGTTTCAAGAAAAATTAAAGAATCATTATGGCGGTGTGATAGCAGTGGTACAGGCATCACGATGGAGTGAAGTTTGAACAGAATACTCTTCGTATGAACGATATTGGAAATTGCTTCAGCTGTTCATCACTGAGTAAGGTATAGCTGGTTTATGAATTTACGTCTGCTGCAGATGCAGCTGCAGGGCAATCACCGCTTTCCGACCGATCATCCCCTGACGATTCAAAAGTTGCAGCGTCAAAGCACACGTCGTGTGTGGCGTTATGTCGGGGTAAAATCGGTGTGAGGTTGTTATCATGCAAATCTAGAAATCAATAGAGAAATCAAGAAATATATTTATGACGAGAGCCGCGTTTTCGAGTAATATCTCTCAATCTACGAAAGATAGCGGAATAGTTGTAACGACATTTGTGGGAAAACTCCACAAATAGACATGGATTGGTACATGGATGCAAGCCTATACTATAGAAGCACTTAGAGGGTCATATTTTGTGGGTTTATGAGGCCCACAGATGTGACAGGCGGAGATCGTTGCAGCCAGCGCGGTCCAGGGATGCTAGGACCACGTGACGTCATTAGGGCCCACTCCAGGGAGGAGAAGAGGGACAGGGTCAGAGTCGATAGTGAGCAACGATAGACGTTAGACGCGTATTTCTGCGATAGAGGTGTACTTAGATGTTTGTGTTTTGTGTAGTTAAGAGTGTGCTTTAGTTTCCTGAGTGTATTAAGTGTGTTAAAAATAGTGAAGACTGTTAACATCAATTGTACCTTTTTCATAAAAAATTCACTGTTTTTATGTTTTCAAAAAGTAACCCTACACCATAATAACCCTTTATATTAGGAGTGTGAATAAGTCTTTCCCGTTTTTTTTCAAATTTTGAGCCTTTATTGTGAAAAAATGGTTACAAATGAATTATTGAAAGTATTGGCCATCGTCTTCTTGCGTTTGACACGAATCTTCATCAAGCAAAGTCGCCAATTCTTGATCTTCAAAGATTTGCGGCCGCCCGGAACGCTCCTTGTCTTCCACGTCGAAATCACCACTTTTGAAGCGTCGAAACCATCCGCGAACACTTGAATCATCGACACAACCTTCTCCATAAGCTTCCTGAAGCAATCGATGCGCCTCAGCAGCAGATTTCTTCAAATTGACTCGGCTCAAATTTCGACAGTTTCACGATATCAAAAATTTATGATGCGAAAAAATTTCAACTGATGTGTTAGTGTGGAATTGTTGACAGATGAATAAGCTTTGATTATGACATATGTAACCATTGAATACTCGCACAGTATTGGTGGCGGCATCTCTTACAAAAAACGGGAAAGACTTATTCACACACCTAATAATAACTTTTATAACTACAATCCCTAATATTCGTCCTCTTCGCAAATGTTCTAGAGAATTCTGAGCCACCTCCCCAATTGCACTATTCAAAAAATATAATTTCCACATTCATTTGGAAGGAAAAATTTAAAAAATAATTATAGAAATAATAATTATTTGTAGTACGTAGGAAATGCTTGAGCGAAACTCAGATTTTTTGTAGCGACAATAACCTCGACAAATTTGGATGCCTGTGAATAGAGTAGAGAGTTTTTACTTGAGTTATTTATATCGGATATTCTCAAAGGAACGGGGAAGGCTGTACTGTGAAAATCCTTTGGGATTTGCATCTCTCCGGTAGTTTGTGGACGCATGATTTTCGCTTTGATGTTGTATATAGTCGATACTGAAAAAGCACAGGAGTGAAGAGGTTGAGGATATCATACTCATACGTTGCGGTTAGACAGTATCTACACTGGGCCAACCGACTGGGCTGAAAACAAAGGCTATGAAATGGTTCATATGCATGGTCAACCATTCATTCCATTCATTCTGATTCACGAGTGCATTTGAGTCACGAATGGTAACTATTGAATGTTGGAGTTTCATTACTCTTGTTGAGAGGGATACAAATAATATCATACGAGGCACTGGACGCAGAATGAGTCAACCGTGGACCCTCACCCTCTTGACAATTGATTACAATTTTTGCTTCCATTATGGGATTTGAAAAACTGCCTCTCATTTATTATTTTTTTAGCAGTACAGTCATAACATATATTTTCTTTAAATTTTCCTCTTTTGTGAGTAACTCAAATTCTATCCATTCGATTTTTATTGAAAACGGGTCAGGTTTTTTCATTTCTGCTTTCCAATGGGGCAAAACTATGTCGTCGATCATCTCTGCGATCTTGTAACTTTGCTTGGAAATTGTTTATAATATTTTGAACCGGAAAAATCTGGTGGTTTTGAGGATCTCAGAGCCGGCTTTGGAGCCATTAGAGACGTTAACGGATCACGACTGGTTCCTCGATAACTGAAAGTTACGGGTGCTATACGTTCACTGTAAGGATAGGACGAATTAGTTGTAAACTTGTTTGGCACTCGATTTCGGTACATTTGGGGGTAAAGTTGTTGTTTCGTCTTCCACGAATAAGAAGCATCAGAATCTAAGTTTTAAGAAGAACATTAATTGTTTAAATTTACTTAACATTGAAGATAAGAATGATAAGGAGGGATGGAGAGACACTAAAGGTGGGAGGAGCAGAGATCTTGTCCTAAACCCTCGTCGAGGATTGTAAAGCGATAAATTATGGCAAATACCCCAGTCAAGCAATTGAGCAAAGGTGACAAATGTCACCATGTATTTATTGGGGAAAATCCTCCGAAATGTTAGTTTTTGTCTATTTCCAAAAAAAATGTAGGGTCCAGCACATAGCTAAGGACTCTTTCAAAGATGAGTTTATTGGGTAATTTTTCCACTTAGCTCGTAAGGCCCATGTGGAAGGGACGCTGTGTCGCGCAGCTTTACGACTTGATCTGTTGCCAACCGTGAGCCAAGAAAAGGGGTTTTCCCTCCAACAGTATAAATGATAACTCAAATGTGGAAGGTTCACGTCCACATTTTCCATCTTCAGACGGTGGAACAATAGAACGAGAGGCACGAGCCTCATTTTCACTAATGGAAATTATTCATTTTTATAGTGAACAGAGGAAGACTCCCTCTATCCAAAAAATTCTCTCCACCAATGGTTCAAAAGCGTTAGTCTCCCAACAAACCTCTTGGAAGACAGAGTTACCTTTCACATTGTTTCCTTGCTTTTTCTCAACTAATGTGGAACTAGTGTCGTCTTATGTATATCTTCGAGTTCGCTCTGAAGTTACCGGGATAAATATACTTTTAATTTGTGACAATCAAGCGCAGTGTCGTCAAGTTTATTAAGCAAACCATACACCCTATCTCCTATTAATCATTAAAAATCCTCATAAACTTTCAACAGTGGTTATTTATATCTCAAGTGATATTAAATTGATAGCTTGAGTGTACCTACGCTATCGAAGTACAGTTGTCATAGTGTCCACTATTCAACTCAATCAAATAATCCACAAAGATTCCATCTCTATCCGGAATCCAACCTGAGTTGTCTGATTTCGTAGATGGGCATCATAAAAAGATAATCTGCTCTACGGCCTTGGCAGGAGAATACTTAATTTGCAAAATTATATTTTTCTTTCGGAGTATCAACTGGCTCATACACTCGGGGAGATTTGCATTTGTTTGAATTTTATGAAATTGTTATACTTTTTTGTTACCAACAACGTCACCTCTCCTACACACACGGAAAGAAATTTAATGAAAGAACTGTTGTTAGTATTGCAGGGGCGAGCCATAGTTGGATTCAAAAGATATTCGAGTTTACTTTTCAAGCTATTTATCAAACATTAATTTACAGTTCGACTGAATAGGTTTTTGTATGATTTGTCTTTGTTTTATTCTCATGTTTCCACTTGAGATTGGTAAACATTTTCATGGGCGAAAATTCTGAGAAATTTGGGGTATGATGTGTATGTTCTGTTTTCTTGGGTCCACTGTTGATGTGAGTCATCAGGCCCAGGGTGTCGTAGCCCTTTAGTTCCTCTAAAGAAACGAACCAGAACGGTTGTGCTTTTCGAGGGTATGCAATAAAAGATAATAAAATAACAAGTCGTAAAGCTTTAAGACAAAAAATGCCTAACTGTTGCGCCATTTTTACCGCATATTGCCGGACAGATTATGGAACACGTACGTAAATTTTAAATAATTTTTCTCTCTGTGTAGGATATTGAATCATTAAGAAAACAATCGCATTTTAAAATCGAATGAATCGTTCAAAAACCATCGTAAATAACGTATGGTCTTATAGTGCGATGTTCCATAGTAATTTTTGCTGTGATAGCATTTTATAAACTACTAAAAATTTCGTTTGTACATCTCCTTATATATCCTACAATATACACCTTCCGACGTAATACGAGTCCTTCATCTCATTCAGATCGGACGACTTTGTACGATTGTTCGAGCCCGGCCATCCATTTTCTTAAAAATAGTAAAATATTACGTAACTCTCTAAAAAAATGGAAGACGAATTCATGTGATTCCAAACACAGTGCAACTGACATTATAAAAAATTAAGGTACATTAACGTTCTCGTCGTCTCAAATCACCAATATTTGTCATCTGTCGACGACCTTGTGACTTTATGCTTCTATTTTTCATTAGTACCAGATGCTAGTTCCCCTTTGCTTTGTTTTCGTAATGTGACCTTTCCCATTCCTCAAGTAAATTCAGTCCCATGGCGTGAGTCACCGTGATGGAGAGGTCAAAATGGCGGAACACAGAAAACTAATGAGAAATGGCAGTCATTGATAATCAGAACTTTGAGAATTAATTTCAGAACCACCTGGTGGCTGTGCAATTACCTTTCGGTGGATGGATAGAACGAAGTCTCATGTCAATTGACTGAAAAAGGAAACTATTTACTATGTTGCAATAGTTATCTCTTGATCACTCAAAAAATGAAAAGTCCAACTCAACGAAATTTAAAAACTATTACTCTGACTCTTCGAAGGATATTCCTTACCATCTGTTATTATTTATTTTTCTCTCCAAAAATTAAACAAAGAATAGAATCACATTAATAGTTGCATAGTTCAATAATATTTTGGCCTGAAACAACGAACATCTCCAGGTTCCCGACGGCTAATTTTCTTAAGACTCCTATCCAAAAACTATGAAATCGTCGATGAACACGAAAAGTAAAATATTTATTAATTTTATATTATTTATGTTATGAATTTTATACTTAATTTCGGTCAACTTCAGGTTGTACTTCATTATAATCCATTCGATTTTTAATGCCTAAGAAATAATTTCCTTTAATGAGGATACATCTGTCAATTAAGCAACAAATTCATAACAAAGCACTTTGATGGATTAATATCTATAATATTTAAAATTGAATTGTGATAATAGAAATACGATTTCCAATGTCTTACGCCCATTTAATCCATATTTCTTGCGAATACCGCATGGTCAGGCATTTATACTTTTCTTTCTTTCCCTGACAGTCAATCTTTCTCTCTTGCTCTTCTCCTTCCGAGTGGCGTTAAGCGTTCAACGCTATTCCCCCTTCACTGAAACGTTAAACGCCCAACGCAACCTTTTGCGGTCACCTACGAAGTTTCACTTATAAGACACCAAGTCTGTAAACTGTATAACGAAAATGCAGGAGCAATTTACATGACACGATGGAGGGCGAAGGCGATAAATCGTCGAGAGTCGCTAAGATCGATGTATTTGGTTGATGGGAGGGATTTATAATACAACGGAGAACTGAGCCAAGGATATTGATGTTGGATTTTCCTTTTACTCCTTTCAGACTATGTTTCATACTTCAATATTAGGGATAGAGAGAAACTTTGCAGGACAAAACATCCCTAGAAATCTTTGTTTATCTCTTGAACTACGGAGAACGGAGGAATAAAATAATCGACTATGGAGTAGTAAATTTATAAATTTAAAGCAAATATGTTAAGCAATATTTATTACAATCCGTATTGGAGTTTACATTTCAAACTGTTTATCAAAAATTAATTTACAGTCGAATTGAATAGGTCTTTGTACTGTGGTGACTGTGTCTTCAGCACACCCTGTCAACTCGATGGGAAATTCCCCAAACGCGTCTACCCCTAATCCAGACCCACGTAAGCTAATCACCTACCTGAACGGCGCCATCCCCATCATTAAAATCTGGGGAACACCCCAAGTCCTTGCCATTAAAATCTGGGGATTAACCCAGAAATCTATCATTAAAAACTGGAAAATACCCCGGAACTGTCCTATTCACAAACTCAGCTTTCCCGAGTACGGTGCCGAGGCAATCCCAGACCAGGAATTCCTATGCATCCCCTCTACCAAATCCTCATCGACCACACTCCTACACCTTCCTTTAAAAGCTCGCACTTTCCCGAAAAGCGACACACTCGCTGTACAGCCTACATGGGACTCACATCATTCCGGATCATCCAACGAGAGGACAAGCCATTCTTAAGATCAAGTCTCCACTCTGTAACATAGAGGAACAAATAAACATTCAACCCGTACGCTGGCATTATATTCCTTCCATCACCTGCTCGCCCCTACAGTACCACTTGTATTTCCTTTATTCTCGTGCTTCCACTTGAGATTCAAAAATATTTTTATAAGTGAAAATTCTGAGAAGTTTGGGGTATGATGTGTCTGCTGTGTTGTCTTGGATCTAAACAGATACATGAGTGGGACCAGTGCTAATGTGAGTCATCAGATCCAGGGTGCTGTAGCTCTTTAGTCTTTTTCGTTAGTTCCTCTAGGGAAACGAATCAGACCGGTTGTGCCTTTCGAGCGGATGAAATAGAAGAGAATAAAATAACATTCACACGTTTGAATCATTACAACTGTCGCATTTCTAATAGCCCGGATATGCCATTCTCTGATGAACCTTTTGATCTCAGTCCCCAGGGGGATTTCCCGAAAAAAAGTGGACGCACCATACCCTGCTTTACATTACAACCCAGTATGCTTTTATCAATTATCCACGTGTGACCATCAGAAAAGTTTAATTAACACAAATTTAGTTCTCTACATCCCCCGCTCTCACAGACGACGAGGTCTTCAAAAAAGGTTCGACAGCAGAAGGAACTACTGCCACTAGTTACTTTTGCACTAATTATCCTACGAACAATTTAATTATTCCGTAAAAACGAAATTTCGGAATTCTCCACCATCACATTTCTACGAGTTCAATACTGTAATTAATATCGAATGAAATTAAAATTATGTAGTATTGGGGATTTTATGTAGCTATTAGTTTTGGAGAAATACATTCTTAGAACTTAATGGTTTTATTTTAGAGTAGGATTAAGACTCGTGGAATAAAATTCTCCTCAGTGTAGCGATAACATTATGTTGTAGGCGAAGCAATAGTTGCTATTTGTGGGGAAACTCCGCAAATAGACATGGATGGTACAGGGATGCAACCCTGTAGAATAGAAGTGCCTAGATGGTCATATTTTGGTGGTTTATGAGATGCCCACAGATGTGAGAGGGGAAAATCGTTTCCAACCGGCGAGGCCCAGAGACGCTAGGATCACGTGACGCTGCTAGGGCCTATTCTAGGGGCAGAAGAGAGTCAGAGGTCAGACAACAGGGTCAGAGTTTAGACGAGAGCGTTAGAGATTAGACGGAAGAGTCAGAGTGTAGACGAGGTGTGCAAAGAGTACCACCTTAAGCATAACTTAAATTAGGGTCAAGTAGTGTAATTATAATAATAATTTATAATAAGGTTTGGTATTGTATATTGGCATTTATTGAAGTGGTTCGTTGCTGGCCTGCCTTTAGTCTGTTCACTAATCGGAGGAGGGATGACCATAGAACATTCTCGAAGGGACTAATTTATTTTCTTTCTGTCTCTCCTGGTGGCTCTCGGGTTTCGAGAGCTTTGTTCCCCGAAAAATCGTGCTAAGTTTTTTCTACTTTTTGTAACGTACCCGTTGACCCACCAGGTCTATGAGTACCACTCACAAAATAATAAAGGGGACATTAATTAATAGTGATAACGCGTCCAATATTTATTGACCTTCGTCTAACCGTTGTTCTCTTCTCCTCATTGGTCATAGGAGATAAATCGATAACATTACCAGTATTAATTGATATAGGTGGGTAATGTTTATGTCTACGAAAATCTTCCTTTAACCCATATGTCTCATAATTATTATCGTCAGTGATCAAAGTTTTATATTATAATTTTTGTGTTTTATGAATCAAAAACAAATTTTAATTAATTTAGAAATGCTTAAATAAAAAAAAAACAAAGTTTAATGCTTAGTCTTTTATTCTTTTAAGTGAAATTAATTCTTAGTTACTGCCACAGACTTTTCGTTTTTTCCCTTTATTTCTATAGTTTTCCCTGATCTTTGTGGAACTGCAAAAATCAAACGCGACTTCGTCGAAATTTCAGTCATATTTAAAATCACAGGGAAATGCTGATAACTTTCCAGATTCACGAGGAGTTAAAATGTGAAGAATGTGCGGAATTTATTACTGTGTAGATGTCTGTCGTTGTCATCAATATTGGTTCCGATTTACTCGCACGAACGATAAGCCCCGCCTAGAGGGAATTTATCTAATTCCGGATCGGGTATCAAACAATCACGAGGAGTTCACCCTATCGGACGTTCGTTGTTGAAGCCGTTAACTCACGTTTAATTCGATATCAGAATTCGAACTCCTGATTTGGGGTAGTGTTGGAATGTTGAATGGAGGCCAACGCATTCCAGGGATGAGGCCATGTTGAGAATCGCGAATGCGATACGTTTTATTCGATCGATTTCAATTGGAGTTTACATTTCAAACTGTTTATTAAAAATTAATTTGCAGTTGGATAGAATAGGTCTGTATACGATGTACATTTATTTTATTCGCGTGTTTCCACTTGAGATTGGAAAACATTTTTATGGGTGAAAATTCAACAGAGGTGCATGAGTGGGACCAGTGTTGATGTGAGTCGTCAGGTCCAGGGTGTTGTGGTCCTTTAGTTCCTTTAAGGGGTTATTCTCATGTGAGCACTTCAAAAAATCGATTTTTTTTTTTTATATATATATTTTGACAGTAAAACCTATTGAAAACATGCTGTGAAAAATTCAGACCGAAATTCATAGTATTTGATAAGTTACAGCTCATAGTCGCCGACGTGGCGTAAGCGATTGTCTACCAGGCTTTAAACTTTAAACGCGTTTTTCTCGAATCATCATTTTCTGAAACGGTCAAGGTCCTACAAGAAAAAGTATTCAACCGATTGCTTTAAAATTTACATATGTTCTTCTACTCATTTATAGTTATCGTCCCTACCACAATTGTGTATTTTCGACAATATCTTCACATTTTTTTTAAACGATTTGTAACGAAAAAGAAGGAGATTTTCGTGATTTTTTTTTGAAGTTCGATATTTTTTTTTGTTTTTAATGAAATTGATTATATTTGGTAGGGACGATAGCCACAGATCTACTGAATCATAATCCATTCGATTTTTTTATGTCAGACAACATGAACAGCCGCTATCACCTTGACCAGTGAACTACCTTTTTTTGTTGGGGACGACTTTGACTTAAAAAAAATATATGTTAAAAATGTAAAAAACGAAAAAAAAATTTTTTTTCGTATATTTCAAAATACAAATAAAAATATATTGAAAAATCAACATGATTGAATATCATTGACGTTTGTTGTCGCATAAAAAAAAAATTCCGAAAAAGTGGTAAAATATAGGCGTTCACATGAGAATAACCCCTTAAGGAAACGTACCAGAGCAGTTGTGCCTTTCGAGCGTATAAAATAAAAGACAATAAAACACCATCCACACGTTTGAATTATTATAACTGTCCCATTTCTAATAAAAGACGTCCTACCTATAGAATGTTTTTCAATATTTTCTATGAATAATCAAAATAAGAACCAAAACATAAATAAACTAAATATAGACAAATAGATAAAAGACAATAAAATAACATTCACACGTTTGAATCATTACACACTTTCCCAATTCTACCCATTTCCAATCAGAAATTAAATCACCTTTATTTATATTAATTTGGAATGAGATTCAAATTATCAAATTTCACGTCTCGAACTATCGGAGACACATTGATTATATCGTACCTTTGTAGTCACTAAAATCCATTCAGTGTAAATCGTTTTATTATGAACATCTTTAATGAAGTGATTGACATGTTAACCAACTTTCTCTTATGTAGGGCACACTCAGACTCTCATTATCGAACCATTATCAGCGTCGATTATTACCGTCTATGGAACTTTGAAACAATTTCAAACGTGGGAATTTATCACGTAGAACTTCGAGTACCTACTTGTAAGTTCAATTTCGTGTCTAGTGTACATTCCTGGTGCTAAATTTATGCCGTTCTACAAATTTTAATGGATTTAACCACTTCCTTCATTTATCAAATATTATAGATGACATCGGAGACCCACAAACGTCTCGTGGTGGAATTTATACCCCCGTTTTTATGAGGAATTGGCTTTCCAGTGATTTGCAGAGCATTTTTAAACAAACTAAATCATTAGTTTACGTGATTGCATATAAATTCATCATATCACAAACAAATAAATAAATTTATAAACAATGTGTTCGTAATGAAATTTGTAACTTCGCGACAAGCAAATTTTAAACAAATGATTTGTCTTAAACAAAGAATTATCTCTTAAACCAGCTGTTGAAAGCAATAAATTCTTCGACCTTCATGAAACGTTGGAATTGGATTTTCAAATTCTAATATTAATTTTTTTTGCGCGTAGAGTCATAAAGACAAAAACAGACATATGTCTGTGAATATGTCAGAGGAGTCTTTATGTGAGAAAAAGAAAAATTGGTCCTAGTCGTTCATAAATCAAAATTTAGAAACAACTAGGTCACGTTCACGTTTGCTTTCTTCCTTTATTTTTTTATATCATGACGAAGATCTCAGAATTTGCAATCTGCTACACATATTTCATACTCTCCCTCAATAGTTTCTTTTTTCACGGACACATGGTCATCCCCACTCTTTAGAGTGGAAAAGGTAAGAACCAAGAACACAAGTCTCAAGGTCAGTTCTGAATTAGACGTTGAGGAGAACATCTCGAGACAACTCCAAGTCCTGACCTCGACTGTTTAATAAATATATTAGGTGTGTGAATAAGTCTTTCCCGTTTTTTGTAAGAGATGCCGCCACCAATACTGTGCGAGTATTCAATGGTTACATATGTCATAATTAAAGCTTATTCATATGTCAACAATTCCACACTAACACATTAGTTGAAATTTTTTCGCATCATAAATTTTTGATATCGTGAAAATGTCGAAATTTGAGCCGAGTCGACGTCATTTGCGGGAAGTTTCACTTTATTGGTTCAATTTTAAGAAATCTGCTGCCGAGTCGCATCGATTGCTTCAGGAAGCTTATGGAGAAGGTTGTGTCGATGATTCAAGTGTTCGCGGATGGTTTCGACGCTTCAAAAGTGGTGATTTCGACGTGGAAGACAAGGAGCGTTCCGGGCGGCCGCAAATCTTTGAAGATCAAGAATTGGCGACTTTGCTTGATGAAGATTCGTGTCAAACGCAAGAAGACGATGGCCAATACTTTCAATAATTCATTTGTAACCATTTTTTCACAATAAAGGCTCAAAATTTGAAAAAACGGGAAAGACTTATTCACACTCCTAATACATTTTTTGGTATTACCCCGTGTGAAAGCCATTTTGTTTCCTCAAGTTTCAAAATAATTAAACCTCTTTGTTATTGTGTGTAACCTTGAATTAGTGGGAATTGTGTTCATTTAATCCGTTTACCTAACTCCGCCCCATCGCACCTTTCGGCGCCCTCATCGCTGGTACCATTGGAGATGGTGTTGACGCACCAAGGCGAATGCTTGCGACTTACAACCACAGGGAAGGATCAATTTGAGAATTTCAATTTTAAGTTGACTACCACTTCAACGACCCGGTACAACAAACACTTCTAACACAAACACCACCACAACCAAATTTAACACAAACAGTTTTAACACAAATACCTCCATTACAACCAAATTCAACACATTTGTTGTATACCAACTATATTCCTAGGATTGTTTTCCCAAAACCTTATATTTTTCCAAGCATCTGCTAAATAATTCTATTCCCAAAACCTTTCCAAAAACTTTATTACTTTTATTATTTAAGCCTCCAAACTCCAGAAACCCAACGAATCATTTTATTATCCTTTTACTCCACAACTCTCTAAAACGTTTGATTACTCCTCGGTACTTTCTCGTACCTCGTGTCACTAATCCGGTACTTTCCCAAATCCTCAATACCTTGAATTCTTCAAGACGTCATACCTCTCCCTTACTTCCGTAAGTCCAACCCTCAAGGCTCATCCCTCACCTGAATTAGCCAATCACCCACCTTGGGCCTTACTCCCTCCAGTACTCCTACCCCCTCTATCTACCCTCAGAGGACTCTAACCCCGAGCCCTCTGCTCTCTAGTTTAATCAGAACAATTCGAACACTCTAAGAAGTAAGATCTGTAACCAAGAAGATATCCAAAGAGTATTTTTAAAGTATTATATTTAGCTCTCATAATAAAGATTTCGTGTCAAGTTGAAGTTTGGCTTTTATCTTCAATCCGGAATCCTACATGTTCAACATAATTTTCATCCTAATTTTCAAAAAGAAACATGAAAATTCATTTTTACAGTCGATGAGGGTGCAATAGACAAAGCCAAAGACCAATCGTCACCACCAACAACAACGAAAAAATTGTCAGTCAGAAAAACAATTCAATTTCACTAACACAAGTAATCTTTAATTAAGATTGTGATTAACGTAAGGGGTTGCCCACATGTAAGGTAGGAAATGTATATAGCGCTCCACATCTTGTGACGTCACAGAAAATTCTCGGATAGGATTTTGGATTACGAAACTAAGCAATCTGCCTCAGAGTGTTACTATAATCCTTCAAATGTCATTAAAGATAAGGACTAACTAGTATACTAAATTCAGAGTGAATTTGTTGTGTGTCAAATACACGTGAAATTAAATTTTCTGCTGGAAATGAATTTTTTTTATTTTATGTATAATCATTTTCCATCATAACAATTCTATTGGATTATGGATAGGGATTGTCTCAGTAATATAAAAATGATTTAACTATCAACTTTAATAATTCATTATCGCACGCAGAAGGTATATCTTTCTCGTATGATGTCTCCAGATCAACTGACTCTTAGTGACCAAAGATTTCACACTCTAGACTCATTTAACAAAAGACCCTTGTTCATTCATTCCTTTCTGCTTCTTCTCTGGCTCTATTTATTAAAAACATTCTAAACATTTCGGTACTGTTCGGAGAAAACCTATAAAAACTATAACATACTGCGATGGACTGAAAACAGCTATAGACAGACGATTAATTTTCGTCCACACATATTCAAGTAGTTTTGCTCCCTAATAACCGGATTTAGGAAAAATTTAATTATGATCCATTCCACTGTCTCGATAAACAGTAAAATTCAAATTCTTTCTACCCTCCTCTTTCGATTCTGGACCTGTTAAATATTTTTATTGGAATAATCCTCAATCTTCCGAATATGTAAATTATTTAATAATTCTATTCTCCGATTTATCTCTTTGTTCAGTGCGATTATTGCCCCTCATTCCTGCATTTTATAACACTCGACCCTCAATCATCCCTTAAATTCTACCACATAAAAGTTGCGGGGAATGATCCCCAGAAGCTCTCCCTCTCTCCCTATTTGCACTTCAGAACTTTCCATCGGACCTATTCAATCACGATATAGTCCTTCCCATCACAGATAATTTTTAACCAATCGTATTCCATTTCCAGAAACTTTTCCTCCTCCACTTTTCCACCCCTCCCACCTCAACATTTTCCAAGTTATCTTCGAAATTATTCCTACCCCCCAGTATCGATCCAACTGCGTAATAAAAACCACCTCATTGGAGGTCTTCGATGTTTCTTTCTTTTCTACAATAAATATTCAATTTAAGTGAAAACAGTGAGTGATCATTCCAGGTTCCCTCACCTCCATTATTTTCCATTCCCATCGAATTCCCCTATTCACATAAACACCTACACAAATATTAATTCGACGTGTAGCATAAATTGTAAATACTGTTCTGTGTGAGTCAGAACTCTCGAACTAAAAACTCCAAAGAGTTGAAAATCAAACGCAATATTGACACAATTCAATTCAGAATTTTAAACCACAAAACTGGTTTAATATAAAATCGGTGTTTGTGTTCATTGATTTTATTTCAAAATTCCCGCACGTGAAGGAGAGGGGTTTAGCACTCCATGGGCAATGGATCCACCACCGGGAATACCCGAGCATCAGATTGGAACGTAATACCTTAGCGCCGTCAATGGCAAAAGTATTGGTGATGGGATTGACGGGTCGTAGCTAAGCCGACCGGGTGGGGGTGTAGCCATTGCCAAGTTACGTCAACTCGCAACTAACCTCGAACGATAAACTGGTCGTCGTGATGAAGTTGGTTAAATCAAACTTTTGGTAACTGTAATCATTCTTCACGGCGAGGGTTCAAAACCCAATCGTTCCGATTCCTTTCATGAAAAAGATTGGAGGACGACCGCCGCTTGCGGCCCTCAATCATGGGCCCAGGGTAAATTAATAGTGAGTTTGCTACGGCATTGCTACACTACTACACAAGTGAACTACTACGGCGGGGAGGGGGAGGCGATGAGAAGTTTTAAAGACGCAGATTTTTCAACCGGAGCACGTTTAGGACAGGATGAATTATGCTTGAGGCTGTTTAAAAATACTGTTACGTATCCCCCTTCGAAGACTCATTCATTTGTCTATGATCTGAACTTCGTCAGAATCACGACTGTCTTTTGGATATAACATTAGTCTTGTGTGTCTCTCTTCGGAGCTCTGACGTGTCTCATCGTAATACTCTTTGTAACTAATAAACCGCCCCAAATATTTGTCAACCTGTGTTATCTTTATTCTTCGCTGGATATAACAATACGTTTAGAACTGAGAAAAATGGTTGTAGGACGTAGACCATGTAATGTGGTACTGTCCCAAATATAACCAGGAGGGGGCAGCATTGAAGAGAAATTTTGAGAAAATGAAAATTTCAGATTTCATAGCGCGATTCGGTTCATTTTAAAGGCTGCAAATTGTTGTATATCTACTATTTTCCTAGAATTGTTTCGCCAAAAGCTTATATTTTTCCTAGCATCTGCCAAATAATTCTATTCCCAAAACCTTTTCAAAAACTTTAATACTTTTATTATTTAATCCTCGAAACTCCAGAAGCCCAACGAATCATTTTATTATCCTTTTACTCCACAACTCTCTAAATCGTTTGATTACTCCTCGGTACTTTCTCGTACCTCGTGTCATTAATCCGGTACTTTCCCAAATCCTCAATACCTTGAAGTCTTCAAGACGTCATACCTCTCCCTTACTTCCGTAAGTCCAACCCTCAAGGCTCATCCCTCACCTGAATTAGCCAATCACCCACCTTGGGCCTTACTCCCTCCAGTACTCCGATCCCTTCTATCTACCCTCAGAGGACTCTAACCCCGAGCCCTCTGCTCTCTAGTTTAATCAGAACAATTCGAACACTCTAAGAATAAGATCTGTAATCAAGAAGATATCCAAAGAGTATTTTTAAAGTATTATATTTAGCTCACATAATAAAAATTTCGTGCAAGTTGAAGTTTGTCTTTTATCTTCAATCCGGAATTGAACAAAATTTCAGAACTCGTGAAATACTCTATCAGTTCTTGCAAAAATGTAAAATTAATATATAAAAAAGAAAAAAATCTAATCATGTAAATAATGTTAATAAGACGAATTAAGAAAAAAAGGGACAGTTTAAGTAAATCATGTAGATTTCCGCACTTTAAATAGGAAAAACAGTAAACAAATGTGTCGCATGCCATCTCGCAGAAGCTTCAATTTTCGGTATTTCTCATCCTTTTCCTTTCATTCCTCTTTTTCCCAATCTAGCTGTCCCAGAAATTATTTTATTCAAAGAGAATGTATTTCCCTGCGTTCTTTAATTCATAAATTAAAATGGAATTCACTATTTTTAATCCTCAGTGCAGCTGCCCTCTCAATCCTTTTATTACGGTATTTATATTTTCTCCAAATCTCGAAATAATTAAATTCCTCGTGAAACAGCTATCAAAGACCCTTCGTCCTCATTTTCAATTTTCTTCCCAGATTTGAATACTCGTTTATTCAAATATTTCTGCATTTTTGGGTCGTTTATGACTATCCAATACCTTCATGACGAACGGCAATAATGTTTATTTGCACCAATCGGTTCGTCTCGATAATCCCTCATCACGGGCTGCACCTACCCTAGGGAACCCAAGGCTGCCGCTCCCTTCCACCTCTCCCGTAACCGAAAAAACCTCCCAATTTCTCAAAGATAGTTATTTCCCACCTCCTTTGCATTTTTCCACCAATGGGAAAACTTCTAACTTTAGTCTCATTCGTTCGGCATTGCCACCACCATTTAGCATATAAGACTAATATTGTGAAATTGTTAGTTAGTTGAATTTTAGAACCTCTTACTAGTTACATCTACTAACAACTGTGCCTTTTTTCGCATAAACGGAAAGGTAGTGAAAACAAGTGAAGTGTTTAGATCCGACAAATCCAATTCTTCCAATATTCACCCAGCACATCCTCACTCACTCCAACCCATTCAAAAACCTCCTGAACTAGTTACACAAGGAACATATTCGGCGTGTCACAGTTAGGTTGATAGTGCATCAATTCAGATCTCTGGAGTTTACAACTCCAGAGGAATAAGATTGATTTCATTATTCACCCCTTAACAAAATGGACTGAGAAAAAAACGAATTGTTACTGGAAAAGTAAAGGGAGTGGATTCTTATTTTCTTAAATCAAATTGGCTCAATTTTACTGGATTCCTGACTATAATTTACTATATTACTATATTACTACTATACTATGCTACTACTACTATACTATATTACGCGTTATATAGTTTACTATATTACTATATTACAATTTACTATTATTGCAATAATTTATTTCTATAACAAAAAAATAGTAAAAAGATTCATTGCACACATATCCATCGTTTCTATTAAGACTGTTCATTTACTATAATTCATTATTTAGGTCAAAATTAATCATAATTTTTTTCACTTTTGTTAATTTTGAAAAATTGACACACATTATGAACATCATCAACTTACTAAAGGTACCTCAGTCTAGGATACCTCAGTCTTAATAAGTGGTGAATCCTGAACAGTGAAGAGACAATGATAAACCTCACTGACCTGCCACGTCATTAGATATTTTACACAATAAACTTGATGGCAATCAGTTATTCCTTGCTTGCCGGGAACGTCCGGAACGTCAGCGAATATAGCGGGAGAAATTTCTATCTGGTATCAAAGGAGTCCCATGCATTTCAGTCCTCCACACAAGATTTTCCCTTCCCTTGAATGAGAATTAAAATCGATCGTCTTTGATCTGGATGTTTTCTCATAAAAGAGAAAGGAACATCATATCATTGTGGGGCTTTTATGAAATTCCTTGATTTGAATAACGATCTGCCTCTGAGAGATAACATGGAATCGCTTTTCATTATAAGAAAAAGAGTCCAATAGGGAATATCTTCCACGGTGAAGCTAACACTTTTATTTAATATTTAAAGTGCTTCTTAACTGCACGAAAAAAAAATTTTTAATAATTTATAGAATACTAGTACAGTAAAAATTGTTATGGAACACCGCACTACAAGACGATACATAATTTATTTAAACACTTCATAGGTAAAATCGTAAAATTAAAAAATGCTACAGTTTAAATTTTGAAAAATGCAATTATTTCTATTGACGATTCAAGATCGTAATTTTTATTTTAATTCGCAGTGTAAACACGAACACAGGCACAGAGAGTTTAACATCCATGAAGGCAAATACTTTCATAGAATACTATTATGTAACATAACAAAATCACCATGGAATATTTGCATGAATTTATTTTTGAAGAGAGCGATTTTTTAAAATTAACTATGCAAAATTAAAGTAATAGTATTTTGTAGAAGGTGAAGAATTAAATTGGGCTATAGCTATGAGCTGTTCACAAAGATCAAAAGAATATTTGTTATCTAATAAAAAAACCCTCTGTTCCTTTTTCCTATAGAATCATCAGGGCCTTAAACAGAGTTCCATGGCGAAGCCTATGAGGCTGTTGTGAGATCAGGGCATCAGAGAAATACATTAGTTTTCGAGCTGCAAATAGACCTGGAAGAAGTAGTTATTTCCCTTTTATCATTCAAGAGAGAATCGATTGACACTCAGTGAACCCTCGTCGGTCTCAAACGTCATTATTCGAATAGTCCTCAATTTAGCGTGACAAATCGTGACTATTGCGGGGAAGAGTGTGTCGAAATTGATCGGTGGAACAATATAAAACAATGAAAAGTGACTACGTGACATAGTTCCACCAGAAAAAAAATGAGCCGTCATGGGACGCCTGGCAGATGTGAAACATCGTGTGTGTACAAGTAATATGCATAAAAGATAATATTATTACAGGAATTAAATATAGCCTAATGAAAAAATGAAGTATTACGAGATTCTTACAGTAAATGGTAACTTTATTTAATAAACATTTATTTACATGATATAAAAATTCGATATTAGTATCAAGTTGCCACAATTTAAATATTTTCATCTGTGGCTTCAATAATAGTTATATTCGATTTTTCCTCTGCCGGTATCACTGTGACGATTGGTCGATGATAACTAAAGTACGTTACAAAAGTATTGGATGAAACACCATCAAGATATCTCACAAATACAGCATCTATTGTTGTTCCATATTTGGTAGTAGATTCTTTTGGATCGTTATTGATTTGCCATTGAAATTCTTTTTGAAGAAATGTCATTAATGGCATTGATTCAGCTCTTGCAAAATTTACACTGAAATATGCAGCTAAAAATAATGGTAGTTTATGTTTATTCGTTTTAAGAATTATTGAACCTGTTTGACTATAAGGAAATAACTTTTCATGTAAAAATGAAATGAGATGATCCATTTTGTTATTAGGTGAAATGTATATTACAATCATAATTAATTCACTTCCGTCTTGTAGTTTAACATGTGAAGAACACATATTTCCAATAGATGCAATAGTTTAAAATAGTCTGGTACTATTCGACTAATAAAGTCTTACACAACATTGATAGTATGCCTTGTGTTTAACTGATCAGGGTGACGTCCAGTTTCAATAATAATATTTTGTGATCCTTCTGATGATTGTTGGGAACTGAAATATTTAAAACAATATGATATTGAAATACACAAAAAAAAAAATTTTTAAGTGTGGTTTCAATATACTCATTGAACTCAAATCTTAGTCAATTATTGCAATATATGACTAAAGATTTGCAAATATAAATTTTATTAATAAATTTTTCTATATTAATTCCTTCATGAATAATAAAAGAATACTTAATTGAAGATAATATTAATATAATTTATATAAATTATTAATATGATTAATATGAATATAATTAATTAAATATAAAAATATAATAATTACATTTATGGAGACTTGAAAAATACAATCTACTTACTGATGACTTGGTAGTATACCATAGTGTAGTTTCACTTTCTTTGCACAAGGTTGATCACTTTGATCTTCTGAGTTATCACTGTCACACATTTTTTATTGTCAAAAATTAAAATGAAAAATTAAATAAAACGCAGGTTATGTGTACCGTAGTAAACAACAACGTCGAACTGAGTGAGAAGCCACACCGTACACTCTACTACACAGAATATAGATAGGCATACCTTAGTATAGCCTGGCGAATGCTCGCCACGACAAGTATCGCCACGCCAACGATTCAGTTTAGGGGTGCGCCTATAGATGTTTCACATCAAAAAACATTTTTCGACTCCTTTAAATGAACTTCTATTGAATTATTGTGGTATCGGAAAAATTTATAATTTTTATTTAGGATAGGATAATTTATGAAGGTTGAGGCGTGAGGTTGTTTTGTTATTTTATTGAGAGCCGAAGAAAATGTTTTGGATCCCAGTCTGACGCGTGCCCGTCGCGTTTTGGGAATTCCCCAAAATTGGAAGATGACATTAGGGCCGAGGGATGTTTGTCGGCAAGGGAGGGGAAGTTAAGGGAAATTTGTTGGGACTCACGAAGGGACGCGGATCACTTAGAAGACAGTCCATTTCGAGCGGCATGTTTTGGGAAAACGTTCCTCTACGCGAGCATCAGAGGAATTACTCTTTAAGGAATGTTGCGTATCAAATCAGGCGAAGTCATAATTTTCTTTTTGAAATTAAATTATGTAACTTATATATAAAAATTTTCCTTAATATACATTCAAATAGTTTTTCTCCCCAAGCAGATTTAGTAAAACCTTATGATAGCCAATTTAACTATTTTAGACAAACAATAAAATCCAAAATTCTTTCTCTTATCCTCCTTCAACTCTGGACCTTTTAAATGCTTTTATAGAGAGAATCCTCACTACTTTCTCAATTGCTAAATTATTTTATAATTCCGTTCGCTCATGGGACTGTTTATACTCGGTGCCGTTATTGCGCCTTATTTCTACATTTATTACATTTAACCCTCCTTGATTCTTCCAAACAGATGTTTCTTCAGGAAATCATCTCCAAAGAACACCAACCTCTCCCTCTCCCTCTCTCTCTCTCCCTGCTTGCACCTCTCCAATCATAATACGGTCCTTCTCCTACCTATCTCCCAATTACTCTTAAACCCTACAGGATACCGTTGCACAGAGAGATATTCAGGAAAAACCGACTGTTATGATGGGGCAAAGGGATGTTGCTCCGGCCTGATATCGAGGCTAAGCAGCGATTTGCTGAGTTAGTACTTGGATGGGTGACCGCTTAGGAACACCACGCGCTCGCTCAAAGAGTACTGCGCGCAAGGCACGAGTGTGCGACGCAGTGTGCCCTTCTAGTCGGTGTGACAGAAGGGTACACTGGGGCCCTGCTGCTCTGCCTGCCGACTGTACGGTAGGGGTTTTCCATGGTTTCCTTCAACCCTTCTTGAAAGCAGTACTTGCACCTGGGGAAAAAGTGGGTCCCACGATACCACCGGGGAAGGGAATACAAGAAAGCAAGGCAAGAGGAGAGCAAGAACGTAAAAAGTATTTGACTGAGCGAGAAACAGGCAAAAATCAATGTAAAACAAAGAAAACATTTGTAACATCAAAGGAAATAGCGAATCAAGAAAAAAAATATTCAGTAGAAATTCCGTAGAAGTTCCGTAGTTTCCGAGGGAGAACAAAAGGCCGATAAAAAGTACGAAGGATGAAATAAGAAGGACCCAACGCTCCGTAGAAATTACGTAACTCGCTGCGTACTATTTACGAAACGTTCTGTATTTTTTATCGCACCCTTGGTAATTTCTATCGAACCTGTGTTGTCACTTGGGAACTACGGAACTGTCGCGTAATTTTCGTTGAACCATTTCTCTCTGTGTACTAGCTGCGGTGACCTCAGGTGACGACATTTATTATGTCAAACACCCAAAGATAGCACCAGGTCAGCACCGATGTAAATTGTACTGATAAATACTGCAGTGGGCCATTATTCGAAGGTTCGTGTGGGCTCAAGTAGCCCACGCCTTGCCGAACCCACATATTTCAGTCATCCAGCTTTCAGCAGACACTGATGAATGACTCAAAATGCCATCGACAATTCTTAGACTTCCTGTGTAGGCGAACATCGAAAAGGTTCTTGATTACGAACAAAATCTTGAAGAAATAAAATATTTGAAAGGTTAATGAGAATCTAATGTGGAATTTATTTTAATTAGCAAACAACACTACACTCGAAGCCAGGTTAATAAATAATGACAGTATCATATAAGAATAATTGCATATTAGATTTTAATTGGAAGGCAGGTTAATGAAAAATAGACAATTTAAGTAAGAGCAGTTTTATTTTATGATTATATGTTCACACATCGAGAGCAGTCGTCGAACTGACAAACGATCTTGAAATTTCAAAAGCCAGAGCATCGTCATCATGCTTTCTTTCTTTCCATGAACAAATATTTCTTCATATCCTATTCAAGAAAGCAGAAGCACATAAATAAAGTTCGTCCGAGTCGAAATCGCGTAAGGTCTTTCCCATTGGCCGATTAAATGAACGAAGTTTCGCGTTAGTCGAAAAGGCGAAAACGTTCGTGTTCCTAAAAGCATCCATTGTGAATCAAGTTACCTCTCTCATCATATTTATACCAACGACTTTCACATTCGTTCTTTTACGGTGTGATCGCCCTTCATCAGTCTATGAAAGCACAAGCCTATAAATTAAATTAAATTAACCACAGAAGTCATCGACTAACTTCATGTTTAAGACTTTCTCCTAATTGGTCAATGTGTTTCAGGCGGGAAATCAAAATAGGGCGCGCGAAGCGCGCATTCGATCTCGTTATTTAATAAACATAAACTGGAGTTTTTGTCGTAAGACCGCACTGACGGCCTCTCCAGAAAACAATGACCTCATCGTATTAATATAAACTTATATAGGTCTGTAATGTGATCGTATTGTTTTTGCTCTTTTCAATATTGAACTATATTTTAGTAAGATGTGGTTTCACTTCCAGAGCACTCCCCAAACTGAACAAGAAACGTCAGAATCACGAAGACTATAGCGTCAGCACGATGGTTTCTGTCTTTCCAGGGGAGTCATTTGTTTATATTATTTTGTTAATCTTTATCGGAAGTTTTCGTCGTAGGACCACAGAGACTGTCTCTTCAAGAAAAGTGATCTCATACTACAATAAAGTTAATTTATATGGGCCTGTAACATGATCGAATTGTTTTTGCCATTTTTAAGAACAAATTTATCAACACTAACATTTTACAAAATATTTTCGTCACTTGAATTTCAATTAATCAGAGCGCAGTAGTTGAGGCTGTCAAACAGCTTTATTTCGAATTTCCAAAATCCAATTTCAACTATTCAGTGTGTAATAGTCTCGGTCACGGAGGTGGGCTCAATTTGATGGTTTCCCCACCCGTCTAAAGGGCGAAGTACCTTCATTTCTATGCTGTAATAAAGTTGCAGAGCTCAGCAGTCAACAGAATGTCCTGGCTTTTGTGAATGCATTTGAAAATACAACTACACTTCGTGTACTCCGCAGTGAACCTGGACCTTATGGTGGCCGAACCCTTTAAAATCACGCCTCACGCTCAAAGAGTCACAACCTCTGCAAAAGATCTTGATAATATAAGTGGGGATAATTTTTGTAAAACATAAAACAGCTTACGGTTACAACATTTTATTTAATTGGGTTAGTCACTTTATACTATTTATACAAATTATTACAAAAACTATTATTATTGTACCGTGGTTCCGTTGCGACTTTATCTAATACCTCTTTCAAGGGTTCCGTCTAAACTTCCTCAAAGAGTACTTACTCTCATACTCGCCTGAGGGAACGTCGTCCCAAAACAGCGGTTCGAAATGGACTGTCTCCTAAGTGATCCACATTCCTCTCCGAGTCCCTAAAAATTTCCTTTAACCTCCCCTCCCTTGCCGCCAACCATCCCACGACCCTGATAGCCATCTTCCAATTTTGGGGACTTCCCAAACCTCGACTGGCGTGCGTCAGACAGGGGTCCAAAATATATTAATATTAATATTAATATATTGATATTTATATATTATATATTTGTTGCGTGCCGACACGTTGTATATATATTGTTGCGAATTCAGTAGACATTGTAGATAGTACAGACATCCTTCTTTATTGTTATTATTATTCATATTCTCTAGTTTATAGCACCATCCCAATCTCGCTCTCTCATTTTATTATTTTCTGAACAGCATGAGGAAAAAACTTCTCTACTTTATCTCAAATCCATCACCAAATTTTCCCCATGCTATATTACTAATCTCCACATTTTGGGCATACTCATAGGAATTTCCTCCTCTTGACGTCTCACTATCTGTTCTTCCCGTTTTATTGCTTGCTATTTGCCGTCTCTTCCTAAATTTACCGATCTATAATCACTTTACTCTACCGACCTTACAAATTTACTTCCTTTTACCACCCGCTGAAACAGGCCCAAACCTTCCCTCAGTCCCTGACCTGACCCATCATTGACCCTGCGTTTTTCCACCCCCCACTCTGTAGTTTTTCCTCTTTTGGATAGAACCCTCCTCCTTCTTTCTTTTACCCAATGACATTCTTTTTTTCATCTCCCATCCTCGAAATGTCCTCCCTCTCCCCTTTCTCTTAGATATATTTTTTCTCAGAATTTTAGTCTCTAGTTTTTAGTTTAGTCTCAACCCCCAACTATCGTGTTACTCTTGTCACCCTTAAGTATACTTTTGAACAAAATAAATAGTCAGATTAATTCTTCCTTTCGTTGAATATTACGTTTATTATTCTTCGTGTCCCCCTTTCTATTAATTCAATTGTGATACAAAGATTGGTTCGGCGTATCACGTTCCCCACGAATAATTTTGTGTGGACAAATAATCGAATTTACAACTCGATTAAATCATTTTGATTATTACTCGTGGCGAAACACTATTAATATATAAATATTAATATTATTTATATATTTTCTCCGGCCCTCAATAAAATAACAAAACGACCTCACGCGTCAACCTTCATAAATTATCCGAACTTAAATAAAACTTATAAAATTTTCCGATAATACATATGTTGAATTGTGTATATTCCGTTATTGCGGATTCGAAGTCTTTATCTATAAAAAAAAACCACCGAAATTCCAAATAACCCATCAAATTAGCCTTCGAACCACTCGAATAAGAATCGATTATCGAAAAGTCGAATGAGAGCAAGCTTCGGTCGATTCAACAACAGATGGTATCGCTATGGGAATAACCGTCAATGTACACTGCGCATGCTCCGGACACGAAAAAAAAAGAGTTGCCTCCTAAGCATCACTAACTGATGCCTTAGACTATGTTGTACCTCGCAAGTCCATACCAACATTTGTGTTGTCTCATTCATCGGCTTACTCTTTTTTGCTTCATTAAGTTTCTCCACATAGATACTCTTAGTTTGGCTGTGATGTTTATTTATCCCCGCATCCTCAGATAAGAACACGAGTGGATGCTACAAATATAGTGAACAAGTGTCATGACGTCTAAGAGACTTTTTAGCAACGTCACATAAGAAATTTCATGTAGAATCACCTTGACATTCAAAGTCACCACATCAAAGCTGCCGTTGCCGCTAGTATATATAAAATATGCATGTGTTATTCTGGGTATATGTAAAGAATTACAAATGGCAAATGGAACCCATCCTTCACTCCACTGAAATAGAATCGATGTTAGAAAAAAAGGGGAAAAGACAACAAAGGGGCATCAACGGCGGCGGTACTAGTATTATTACAATCATGAAAACCAAACCATTCAAAATGGTGCCCGGCTGAGTCTTCAATCCCATTAGATGTTTTTGATAACAATAACATATCTTTTGTGGATTTGGGAAATGGGCCATGGAAACGCAGTTTTCATTGCTGTGAGTTCCTACATATCTAGACGTATGCCATGGACTACCTCCCCGAGGTTCCCCGAGGGTGCGCTGTCGGCACTTGGGAAAAAATGGTGTCATCGTAACGAAAAGTCCTCCAGCTTCCTAGCAAATCTGGATGTCTCCAAGATCGACGAGACTCCGCCGGGGTTTTGTGGGTTCGTCTGAAAACTATTAACCGCAAGGTCATATACGAAGGTTTTTATATACGAAACGCCCTGATGAGTTCGCCGTTGTCGAGGAGACTCCGACCGGTTATTTCTTTCTACCTGTCAATTTGTTTTCAGAAATGTAACCGATATGTTAACAGGCTAGCGGTAAACCTGGTGGACGATTTGTCGAACGAATGTTCCATTTCCCACAGAGATTAAAAATGGAAAGCATTGTAAATCAGAGACTAACGAATCATAATAAAAAAAGGTGGTAGTTACCTTTAATGATAGTATTGTTATATCCAGCGAAGAATAAAGATAACACAGGTTGACAAATGTTTGGGGCGGTTTATTAGTTACAAGGAGTATTACGATGTGACACGTCAGAGCTCCGAAGAGAGACACAAAAGACTAATGTTATATCCAAAAGACAGTCGTGATTCTGACGAAGTTCAGATCATAGAAAAATGAATGAGTCTTCGAAGGGGGACACGTATAAACAATCTCCACACCCTTGGTACAAGCAATGTAAATTACATAGTGTAACATATTATTGTTTAAAAATTCTGACTGGTACCACTGTATCATTTTCGTGAATTTATCGATCGGCTATATTGCGGACAATGTCAAGGATATGAGCAATATATTGAGACAGTGGTCGAGCATTTGAAGGAGCTAGATCGTTCCATCCGTTTATAAATTAAACGAAGGGTTACTTTTTAAAAAGATGAGGACAGTTTTTTTCCTATGAAAAAGGGTACCATCGATGGTAACACTTTCACTAAAAATGTAGGTCCACTCGTGTTCTCACATGAGGATACGAGGATAAATGAACACCACAGCCAAATTATTGATAGTATTTATGTGGAGAAATCTAAGACAGCAAAAAGAGCAAGCTGACGAATGAGACAAAACAAATGCTGGTATGCAATTGCGAGGTACAGGATAGTCTGAAACTTCACTTAGTGATGCTTAGGAGGCAACTCTTTTTTTGTGTGTACAGTGTCCTCTTAACTAGTAGAGCCCGAATAATATATTAAAGTTCAGTGTTGTAATTATTAATAGTGTGTTCTCACTTATTTTGTTCCTCATATATCAACATAAACAAATGGGACCCTCACTTTTTAGAGATGTTGACAGGTAAAAGGGTGACTTTGAACTGAGGGTAACGGAGAGTTCCTCTATGGAACATGAGTTGAAAAATTGAGGAGTGGGAGTTTTGAGAACACCAAATATCTTAAGTGTTGGAAATTACTTATTTGGTCTGGATGGGAATACGTTTGAGGATTTTCAGGGTGGGGAATACGTTTGAAGATTTAGAGGATCTCTGGAAATGGAATTTTATAAACTACTCTCATCAAATAAGCTCTGCGCAGCGGCTGAATTCCCCTGTACTTGTGCGAAACCAAAACCTCATATAATCTCCAACTTCCGACGCCCGACCACCAAAAATTAGTCTCTCAACAAACAAGAGACGCTTTCCGCAGTTCTGTGCACAGAAGAAATATGAACTGGAGAAGATGAGAACAGAGGATGAACTCGTGAACATGTGGAAAGATTAGTGCCCTAATAAATGTGAAGTCTCGAACCCTTCCAGCCTTGAAATATCTACCAACTACTTCGAGTACTGCACTTGGAGTGGCCCAAATGGAAATAAAAACGAATAATCAGTACTAATACCACTAGTGCTTCGAATTAAAGCCCAGTATTTGAGCCATTAGAACTAAATTTCATCGAAGTCGTTGCGAATACATGAGATTCTACTAATGAATTTCCGTCGGAAAATCATG
Organism: Diachasmimorpha longicaudata; assembly: GCF_034640455.1. Lineage (NCBI taxonomy): Eukaryota > Metazoa > Arthropoda > Insecta > Hymenoptera > Braconidae > Diachasmimorpha > Diachasmimorpha longicaudata. The sequence continues at coordinate 2,115,767 of NC_087240.1, forward strand.
AGTATTAAATTTCCAGCCAAACATCATTAGTATTAAATTACCGTCGGAAATCCATTGGTAAAATGTCAGGTGATTTTCGTCTTTCAATTCATTACGCGTTGAACATTGAGTGACTGATAACTAAGTAAAGTCGATTAACTGAAATTCATGTGGTATCGGAAACATTTATAGTTATTAGGTGAGTGAATAAGTCTTTCCCGTTTTTTGTAAGAGATGCCGCCACCAATACTGTGCGAGTATTCAATGGTTACATATGTCATAATCAAAGCTTATTCATCTGTCAACAATTCCACACTAACACATTAGTTGAAATTTTTTCGCATCATAAATTTTTGATATCGTGAAAATGTCGAAATTTGAGCCGAGTCGACGTCATTTGCGGGAAGTTTCACTTTATTGGTTCAATTTGAAGAAATCTGCTGCTGAGGCGCATCGATTGCTTCAGGAAGCTTATGGAGAAGGTTGTGTCGATGATTCAAGTGTTCGCGGATGGTTTCGACGCTTCAAAAGTGGTGATTTCGACGTGGAAGACAAGGAGCGTTCCGGGCGGCCGCAAATCTTTGAAGATCAAGAATTGGCGCCTTTGCTTGATGAAGATTCGTGTCAAACGCAAGAAGACGATGGCCAATACTTTCAATAATTCATTTGTAACCATTTTTTCACAATAAAGGCTCAAAATTTGAAAAAAACGGGAAAGACTTATTCACACTCCTAATAGTAATAGTTAATAGTTTTGTTATAGGGTAGGATTAGGACGGGCGAGGTCGAATAATTATTAGTAATCATAATTAAATCGTATTACAGATGTTTAGCTGTTACTTCTGGGGATTCCCCAGAAATAAGTAATATACATAGACGACGACAGAGGGAGACTTAGAAAAACAGAGAGAGGGTAGTGGGCCCTGAGTGGGCCCATGTTGCTGATGTCAGGGTGGAACTCTTTTCCCCCCAATTAGAGAACACAAGGGCGTTACCTTTTCGGTGATGTCGCCAGGGTCTGCCCAGGAGTGGGGAGCGACCTGAGACATTGTGAAAAACTCTGGAGTAAATAGAAGAGGTCAGAATTCGCGTAGATGTCGTGGAGGCTAGACGTTTAGCGAGAACCAATAGCAGACGAAGTTTTGAGTTGAGACGTGAGTTAATTTTTAAGAGTTAACTATATGAAAAATTGTAAACGTATTTTTAACGTGAATAATTAAAATGAAATAATTGTACAAATGTTTGCGAAATTTTTCCCTAAAAATCCTTTCCCAATTATCGCACTTACACTTAAAAAATGAGTTGATTTGGCCAAAGCTGTCTTGAAGATCTTAACAAATTCATCAGTCATAACGTACCATAGAATACTGAAATATTAAAATTAAAAACTATAAAATACTAAAATAAAATACCAAAATAAAATAACTCCAATAATACTAGTAATACGAAATAATTCTTTCGGAATTTTTTCTTCTCTACGAATCTGTAGATTTATTTTGTTACTAGTCACGGCACTCTACTTGGCCGAAATCCGAACGGAAAAATAATTCTCCAAAGACCCCCGACCTTCAAAATTCATCAGGAATTCCCTCGCGGTTTCCCACACAGGAACGATCCGTAGAAGTTTCGTAGATTAAAATTCTGATCGCGTAGGGCGAGAGATTTTATTGCAAAACTTCTGTCTTCCGTTGCTACGCAAAAAAGGATTAGGAAATATCCGATAATTTTTAAGGTCGAGGAGAATTGCAGCTCAGAATTCCTAAACAACTTCCTACGAAAATTCTAATGCTAATAAGGACTTTCTCAATGGCGCATCATACGACGCATTTCTCATTGAATATTCCCTCTGACAGATCGTCAGCAAACCGACGTCAGTGGCTCAAGTGGTTAAGGCGTGAGCCTAGTGTGCGAAAGGTTGCGAGTTCAAATCCCGGAGTGGGTGGGAGTTTTTCACCTGGTCCCGACGAGCGGGAAATTGCTAATGGAGTAACCACCTGTACTGACATGGTTTTTCTGTGGTTTCCCATGTCAACTCCTGTGTTCTATAGGGGTCCAAATGTGGTACAGTGCAGGATCCATAGTCACAGGGATATAGGGTGAGGACACGGCCGAAAGAGCCCGAATCGAGGGCAAATAGAGGGCTGTAATATATGAAGAATAAAAAAATATTGAGAGAAAAGGATTATTCGAAATGTAATTGTAAAATCAGTTAGAGGTAGCGTGTTAAGCGTAAACGGAATTATTTTATATTCGTTGGAATATTACATTCAATATTGAATTTCCTAGAGTTGTAAATTCTACGAATCTGTCCTTCACTGAATGATATTGCGAATATGCACTCCACGCCGAGGTTCTCCTTGTAGAGTCGGTTGAATGTTCTTTTCAGGAGAATGGATATTCACTTAAATGATACCCAACACCTTTAATAAAAATCTCAAATATATGTGGGAATTGTATTTTGTGAATTGCATAATTGGGGAGGTAGGTAAGAATTCTCTAGAACATTTGTGAAGAGGACGAAAATAAGGGATTATCCTATTCTAAAAAGGAGAGTCACATATCGTATCGAAAATCTCGAATCGAATCGAAATCTCGCAAAGATGTAGCCAGTATCCTATTGGTCGTTTAAATTTTAGGCGCTAATTTTAAAACATAATGTAAAGATCGTTATGATTCGCCGATATTTATATATATGAATTTAATTTGCATTTCGCATTCCATTATTTGATGGTCGCAGTTCGCAGCAATATGAAATGGCAGTGAGCTTCAATACAGATTTTTATGTTATTTTCGAAAATGTGTTGACAAATGCTAGAAATTTTTTAAATATACTCAAACATTTAATACTGGTCCACATCAACATCGCGCATAATTTTATTCATAAGAAATTTCCTACGCGTTGATGTCAAATGCTTTCCGACGAATCAAAGGTGAATCAAATTGATTTATATGACAGAAACAAAACTCATCCTTCATTTTCCGCGCGCTGAAGCGCGTGTTCGGTTCTGTAATTATAAAAGTAATAAAACACCAACATAGAGATAAACGGCTATAGTGACAAACCCTTGAGGAAATACGTGAAGTAGTTGAACAATAAACGTGGGCCAGTTTGGGCCTAAGGTAGAGACAATTGAGTATTCAGAAATGAGCGAAAGAAAAAATAAGTTAGTTGGTTACAGGAGTTTAAGATATCGAGTCGTGATGTTTTGAGTGAATTAATTTTCAAATATTTCGTGTATCGAAATATTTTTCCTTATTAAATAAATCTAATCATATATTAAAACTACAACTGCTGTCATGGGTCCTACATATATTTTATAAACAAAGGTGAACTACAATGCACAGATATCGTAAGGAAGGGAAGGATCTCCGTTGAGGTGTTTCTGCTATGATGGTCGCGGCAATACTGGTTGGATGAACAATTAGGGAAGGGGAAAATTAATTTTGAAATGTCTCAGGGTCGAGAAAAGCAATAATCCTGCTAATAAAGAATTTGTACTAAGACGAAAAATGATTATTGCAGTCGACAATATGACAATTGGGGAAAAGAAGCTATTCAGTAATTCCACACCCAGAGTTTACCGTCAATAAAGGGATTAGAAAGGTTCCTTTTAGGTGCAGGGAATTGAGAATTATTTTAATGAAACGATGTAAATTCTTAAAGAGAAAATGTGTTGAAAGATGAAATGAGCAATATTCCGAAAATAATCGCTGAAATTCGGGGTAAGCAATACAAAATATCAATAAATGGTGCAATTCTATTGGCTGAGATTTGGATAGGAAAAATAATCAACAGAATTCTATAATTTTATTATACTCTAAAGGGTGCGACTGAAATTTTTACGTTTTTTATGAATTTATTGGCAAATTTGCTCGAGGTAGAAATTTATATTGTACTAAAAAAAATGGAACGGAAAATACTAAATAATAAATCTATTTTGCTTGTTTGCCACGCAACAGGAGTCCGTAGGACAATTACGGAATTCGTCCAACGATAATTGTCGAATTTTTGGAAATACAGATTATTGATTTATAGAAGAAACTAAAAAAAACGATACTATTGATATTGCCGGCGCAGATGTCCCGTACGTGACAAGTTGACGTTTTTCTGACTTTTGACTTTATTAGGTGATAGTACAAAAGGCAAAATGTTAAACCAAAAAAGTTCTTTTTTTTAGAAATCTCTGCTTGCAATTAGTATCAGAAGGGGTGAAAAGTATTCAAAAAAGCGGAAAAAATCGGAAATTATGCAATCGGAAGTCATTGCGATAGTTCCCCAAAGGAGCACCAGTTTAAACTTCTTTTTGTATAACAAAGGCGGTGGATGAAACAATGGGACAGAGAATGGTTACACTTGTGGATATTTAAAGCCGGCTACAAGTCATAAATGTAAGAAATGTCACAAAGGAGAACTGTCCAAGGAGTCTGTGTATGGTTTTTAAATAGGTAAAATGTGATTTGGAAAATGTAAATTACGACTCAAAAAAATGTAAATTACGAGTTTGAAAACGTGAATTAGAATTTTTTAAATGTGAACTAGGAGGTCCGAACTCGTAAATGAGGCTTTTTCAGAAGGTAAATTACGAGGTCCAACGTCTTTACGTGATATCCGCGTCTTTTCTTGTCTTTAACGAGATGTCAATCACGTCAAATCGTTGATTGGTGAAATCGTCAATGCAATAAAAAAAACTTTTTTTATCAATATGAATTCTTAACATTTCAGATGAGTCTGAATCACCCAAACCCAACTTCCAAAGACATTGTTTCAAAAAATTTTTAAGGCAATTTCAAAAATATTCCGAAGGACGTTTATTAAACCAATAAAAAATCTGCAAGTGTCAAATTACTGTTAATATTTGCAGTTGTAGGACGTCAATGTCAAATTTGAGCTATTCAGCGTAAATTTGATAGTGGTTTAATAAACATCTTGCGAAACATTTTCGAAATTGTCTTGGAATATTTTTGAAAAAATGTTTCTGGAAGTGGAATCCAGATGATTCAGAATCACCTGAAACGCAAAGATTTCATATTCGCAAAAACCATTTTTTTTCGTTATATTTACAATTGCATCAATCAAGGATTTCATGTGATTAAAATTACGTTTTTACGCGAATTACCTAATCTACGTTTTTCAAAATCGGATTTTACGTATTTACAAATCGCGTAAATTACGTTTTAAATCTTGTATTTCACGATCAGTTTTTTCTGTGTGTACGTTACATATATTACATATACGGGAGATACAGTATTTTTTGCCGCTTTATATAGATTTCAAAAAATAAATCAAATATGTACCTCAAATATATCATTTTATGATTGAAAAATGTAAATGTAATGAAACTAGTTCTGTCTGACTTATATCTTCTCACACATATTTCACACACCGCATTTTTGACCGTTTTATATACATATCATGTAATCCAAATATCCGAAAGATATATTTCCACATATATTTTTCCACAAGTAAATCAAAGACATATTTGAATCTCCAGGAGATTGTCATAATTAAAAAATTGAAAATCCTTAATATTTTTCCCTAACATATTCCCACCCTGGGATTCCAGCACTTTCAACAGAAAACCAACAAACGTTCAAATATTGCAATCACGTACAACATTCCAGTTATTCCATCCCCCAATTTGAGTTTCGCGAGCAAAGAAATTTACCCCTTCCCTCCCTAGAATTCTTTGCATTCCACATTCAAACTGGAACACGTAGTAATTGACAATAACCCGAAATACGTAGTTATTTGGCAGAACGCATTCTACCGTGAATTCTTTGTTTTTCATGCACTCAATGTCACCCTTCAAAATTTAGAGTTGGAATGTTTGGTGCATTTTCCGGAAATTTTTAAAACGTTTAACACCACTTGGCAATTCAACTTTCTTCATTCCTAACTTATTAGTGCCTGGAAAATGAGGAAACAACTCGTGTCGTTGTTGGATTCCCGAATAATAAATTTATACACACAATTTTATATTTAAATAAAACTGATATTTATTATTAAAAATCGTATTGAATTTCTAAATACCACGACACTTAGAGATTTTTTAAAGAAAGTGAATGTTCTACTGACTACTATCTACTTTCAACTGAATAAATTTTCCACGTCCTCCATTTTATGTACCAGAGGGTGCAAGGAAAAGTGCAGGGTTTGAAGGAAACATGAAGGTTGTCTTTTGATAACATGGGGACATTCCTGGGGATTTCCCGAGAGTTCATGACGCTTTTGGCAAACCTCGGAAATTCTCCTAATGACGGGAAATAGCCCTAAAAAACCAAATTTGATGGACGTGATGAAAGAGGAAAAAAGGATGTGGATATTTGAACGACCGAAGGAACCAATCGTTCCTTTATGATCGAGTAGATTGTCCCAAGTGTCGAACAGATGTTGGAAAATAATAATTAAATGATTTGAGTGAAGCCCATGGGATTATTTGGAGAGACCCCTAGCAGATTATATAGAAAAGAATAATTAAATATTGTATCAACCCGGGGTTGATCCACTCGAGCTACCAAATCAATATCACTCGAGATGTGATGTTTATTCTGAAGTCTCTCTAGGTGTTAGAACCGGGGAGAAGAAAATTAATTGTGTGGTATCGGAGATTTTTTAAAGATCCATATTGCAATGGGAAAATCCCTTCTACCGTCGCGACATGCAGTCCAGGTGTTGGGAATATGCCCTTGGCAATATAACGATTCAAGTTTAGTATAAGCATAAGTACGAACGAGACGAAATAGTTTTAAGAGTAGTTAGGTTCCTTCAATGGGAAATCTAGTTTATAGCTTAATGGCGGTCGGGCCTGTCCTGTAGTGAGGGCCAGACGGTGTGAGTGAGAGCGAGAGAGAAAGAGAGAGAGAGAGAGAGAGGACGAGAGTGAAATGGGCCCTGGTCAGCCCATGCCGCTGACGTCAGGGGGAAAAACCTTTCCCGTGCTGACCGTGTCGACCTCAGAGTGGGGGGCGACGTAGGGCACCCTGATAGACCCTTATGAGGAGGGAGAATATCAGAGTGTGTCGAGAGACCTTGAGGAGAAGGTCAGCGCGTAGAGTCGAGCGTTCAGAGTTAGAGTTTAGAGTTAGAGTTGGAAAGATAAAAGTAACTAGCTAGAGTTAGAGTTAGAGCTGAAGTTGAGTTAAGACTATACCATATTAGACGCTAATTTGTAGAGAATTGTAGTATACTTTTTAACAAACTGTAGTGTACCGTTTTCTTTTGAATAAATGTATTAGCGTAGAAGTGTCGTGTTTAACTGTAAATCCTTTACCCGATATATCCCACAATTGTTAAAGGAAATTAATAATCACTGGACACTGACACTGGGTGTATGATAACACTATTTGCTATGTTTTATTTTATCCGATTTTGCGTACCATGTATACAAAAACTTATGACTTCACACTGATTTAAGTCTCAGAAACGAACTGACTCTATGTTGCGTGTCAAACACGCGAGATATATTTTTAATTTTGCTATTTCTCATTCCCATTTTCTTTTCCACAATTTTAATTTTTTCCTTGAGAAAATTCCCCAATAAATCAATAAAACTCAAAATATTCAGGCGCATTCCTTAGAGTCCAATAAAATCATAGAATTCTTTCGGATGTTTTTGGAATATTGCTCATTATGTTTTTCAGTACCTTTTTGGAATCGCTCTAATCGTTTTATTGACGGTAAACTCTGCGCGTAGGATTACTTATAGATTCTCTTCCCCAAATATTATATTGTACACTGTACTTATCATTTTCCAGCCTACTACAATTGTTTTATTAGTAGGATTATTGCCTTCTTTTCCTCGACTTTCAAATATTTCAGATTCATTTCCCCACTCCTATAATTTTTCATAGTCAGTATTGTCGCGATCATCATAGCAGGAACATCTCGACGGAGATCCCTTCCCTTCTTTTAGTGTTATAGTTCACTTTTCCTTTTTGTAAAATAAACGTCAAATTTTGAATAAAGTGTGTTCTATGTCAATTGTGTCAATTCCTATTCTCCTAAAAAATTAATAATAAAATAACTACACAAAGAAAACCTCAGCGTGTAATATATATTCGAAAATATCACTCTGTAGAGGACAGATTCCTCGAATTTACAACTCTAGGAAATTCAAAAATTGAATGTGATATTTGAACGAATATAAAACAACCTCCTTAGGCTTTCCTCGTGCAAGAGACCCAAACAAGCGTAAGGAAAATGCAATACCACAATTATTGTTCGTTTTCTCTGATTGGTGGGAGTAGAGAGGGTGTGACTTGAAGAACGGCAGAAATTTGATATTTTTGAAGTCATAAATCTCTGGTCAGATTCTTCTCGAAGTGTGTTCAGCATATGGGTGCTAGTAAAAATTGGAGAGTTCCCCACCATAAATGACGAGTTCGGAGGTTCTTGGTCTTCCCGCGATTTTACGGTTCAGAGACAAAAAAGGTGAATGACTGATGGAGACGAAACAAATATAGTTAAAATAGTGGAGTATACAACATCGTCATCAATGTGACTCCATTCTAGAAAAACATTTAAGTGGTAGTAATTACCTCTAGCCCTATTTACCCACGTGATAAGAGCTTTCGGTAAAATCAGTGAGTTGATTAACTTTGTGTAACGCTTGCGATGAGTATCGAATTGCTATTTATTCCGGTCACCCAATCATTTGCAAGCTCCTTCAAGGATCAGCACGCAGATGTCCGATCAAGCTAGGGGGTAATATAGGAGCTTGAGGATTAATTACGACAGTCGAATGATACTTCATTTCCAGGGGTCGTTCTGGTAATAATGACCTGGCGATCAACATTTATTTTGGTTACAGGGTTGTTGTGCGTCGAAGGGCTACGTAGTAGATGAACCGTTTCTACATTCCCTACCCTAATCTTTCTTCGTAACCAGTTGTGCTGTTGTCACCTCGTTCTCAGTTTCCCCCTCCGTCACAGTGAAATAGACTTCCCATTACTCATGAGGAAAGATATAATATTTAAAAGATCTATTGTTACGTCGTTGGCCGTTCGTAACTAGGTGGCGGTGCGCACCTGGCGGTCAATTTAAATTCCAATATGTTCCGTTTAATTCCATTAAGAATGTAATTATTGATTCTTATTGATACTGCGTAGCTGAACACGTGTGCTCTGGTGGACAATGACGTCTCTTCTAAAATTCAATAACAGAGTGCTTATTCATGAGAGAAATAGGATAAACAGTTGGAAATAAAGAGTTGAAAGTAATGAACGTACAAAGGGAGTTAATACAAATATTGGACGCCTGTTGATTTACTGGCGTCGCCATAAACCCATAAATTCAGACGTAAATTTCTTGAGGAAGATCCCTGAAAAATCCCAACAGATCTCCCTTTGTATTTTTTGTATAAAACCCAAGAACGTCATTTTTTACGGTTCACACGTTCCTCCCAAATTATGGAACGTGGATAGGGGTGGCTGACAACAGTTGACTGCGTCACGACGTTGTCCAGCCCCTCCCCACCACTTTTTATTTTTGATATCTCAAAAACATAAGGAAGAAAGAGAATGCGTGCGCAATCTGAAAAGAGTGGGAGTTATAGGACCCACGAAAGGGAAATTTTGAATAGTCGATCAGATCAGTTTCTGTTTTCGACGAGTCCCTTTTTAAAGATCAGATCTAGTTAAAATCATGGAGTTTCAGAGTTACAGAGTTTGTAATATTATTAAGTGAATAAATAATTTACGTGCTCTCTCGAAGCACTCAGTGTTTTCTTCATCAAAGATTGAATAAACCCTCATCTCAATTAACATTGGCATTGAGGATTTGTCAATTGTCATTTGGATTGGACTTTGATGTTAGATCTCATCCTCATCCTACCTTAATAAAGTACCGCTATAAGTCTCAAATACCATAGACATCTGTCTATCATATTTGGCAGACTACCATTTTTACACGAGGAATTTCTCGATAATTTTTTCTCGATAACAAGAAAGAATTTTTGAAAAAAGTGCGGGAAGACAAAATTTTGTGTAATGATTTATCCTGAAAATTTTGGAAACATAAATAGAAATAAAAGAGTGCCAAACAAAAGTTTTATATGATGAGAAAAATATTTGAAGGAAGACCAAGGGTCACTTGCAGATTTTGTGACACCACGGTCTCTGTTAAACTCTATAAGATCAATTTAATTCTCCATTTTCCCGCCAAGAATTTTGATTTTCCTTCAACTATTCGTGTTCATCGTACAGAATTTTTGTTGGACTCTCATTTTTATTTCTTTTTATTGTTAAAAAAATTTCAGGACAAACCACAACACAAAACTTTTACTGGACGCATTTTTTACAAAAATGCATGTTGGTTTTTTTTCAGCAGAATTCATAGATTGTTTCAAAATAAACAAAAAAGTTATGATATTTGATGGACTTCATTTTTTTTACTGAATTTAAACTTCAATTCAATGGAGTTGGCCTTCCATTTCACCTCTTTAAATGTTCACAGGATATTTAAATTCATTGTTGGTAACTTCAAAGTCAATATCACAAAAAATTGCACGACGCTAGGTGCCTCCGGCCCTCATACCAGGGCCCACGACTAATTAGTCAGTTCGGTACCGCACTGCTACACTACAACACAACCAGCGAACTCCTACCTCGTAAGATGTTCAATTCAACTTTCACTTTTCTTCGTGGCCTCCATTTTCACTAACTTTATCGAAGAAAATGGGAAATATGGTCACCTCAGTATTAACAACTTCATTCCCATCTTTATATTCAATAATAATAAATCAATGCTCATGATGAATGAAAAATTTTAATAATTTCTGAGTGAAGACTATTTTCAAATTTTTCCTCAAACATTTTCGGAGATAATAAATCAAAATGAAGGAAACCATAAATCGACTTAACTTTAAACTTACTTTAACTTCAACTTTAATTAACTAGCCAAATTAGCTTCAAACCAACTAGACTTTAAATTTATTGGATTATGAAGTAGGAAAGAATAAACACCGTTTCAGTTTTAATTACATCAGATTATTATTTAAAATATCACTTCTGACACTATCCACTCAAGAAGCAGTACACACAATGAATGTTCACTGTGAACTGAACTAACTAACTAAATGTCGTGAGGCCCAGAGTTCACACTCAACCTCAGAGGGCAATAGAGCTCCCTCCCCTTGCACCCATCCTGGTCCTCTCTGGTCGCCAAACGTAATTGGGAAAAACTACAGCGGATAATCTTCATGAGAACTCCCCTTTAATTATTCTCTGGAGGAGGGCCTCATAAAAATAAACTAATAAATATTTTCTATATATTGAATGATTTTATGGCAGGGTGAATTTTGTAGTGGAAACAATTCCAAAACCCAACAGAATTTGTTATAATATTTCGGTAAATTCAATTACATCCAATGTCATCACTTATTTTAAAATCCAAAAAAAGGTATCAAAAATTTTGAAACCAGCAGCACAAAGGGCAGATATTCTGAAGCTGTTACCATACAATTTGGACAGTGCAAATAAATTACGTCACCAGGCATTGTTTATATTGATCATTGTCTACCACCAAATGTACGTTCCGTCATCTGTCAGTGTCAAGGAAAAACTATTACATGAACATATGTGTTATTAAAGCGGGTTATGTCATAGCCGTCTCCTTCCACACCGACGAATCATTAATTTTTCATCATAATTTCCCCTTCTGATAGCCGCTATGTGTCTTCCCCTTCTTCACTATTGCAGTGAGGCTAGCAGAAGTCTCGCGAAGTTGAAATTGAGATAGCATTTTACTCCCAGTCACGTTTCTCACAAAGTAGAATTAATTAATTAAGCTTCAATACTGCAATGAGGCTGCAATTATGCCCATTGTTATCCGTAGGGCAAAGGAAAAAGAATCCATGGAGAATTTCACTTTATTCCTCTTGAAGTAGAAAAATTATTGGCGTAGTCACCACTCATTACATGAAATACATCTCAATTTTTGTATGTGATTCACAAATGTGCCTCGTCCGTGATTTGGCCAATTACATTATTTTTGAACAGGTGGATGGACAGCATTGTGAACGTGATACTTTCTGATGGGTATGGTGAACAAATATTAAAAAAAACAGGAATATGTGTTTTTCGTTAAATAAATGTTTTATAGGTGTCCATGCAGAAGATAAAGCTTACTCTGATGCAATTCCGATAATATCGAACAACAAGCTCTCTCTTTATCCCACTCCCACTCTTACTCTTGCTGTATCAATCCAGGGTTGATACACTCGAGCTACCAAATTAATATCACTCGAGATATTAATTTTATTTTAAAAATCTCTCCAGGTATTAGAATTGGGAAGATGAAATTTAATTATTAAGGGAGATTAATAATTATTACACGCGGACACTAGGTGTATGAAACACTATTTGCTGTTTTTTATATATTTAATTTTGTGTACAATGTTAATAACGAGACTTATCACTTCACACCGCTTTAAGTCTTAGAAAACGAACTGAACTCCTCCGTTTTTCCTCGTGCTTGAGATTTTGCCAGCGTAGGGCAAAAGGCCTCACACAATTACTTTTGGTTGGCTCTAATTGGTGGAATCTATTGATGGTGGGAGTGGAGAGGGTGTCAGGTAAAGAACGGCAGAAATATGCCATTTTATGAATCTCTGGCGAAACTCTTCTCGAAGGGTATCCAGCATCTGGATGTTATTAAAATTGGGGAGTTCCCCACCATAACACAGAGTTCGGAGTTTCTGGGTCTTCGCGCGATTTTATAGTTCTGAGACAAAAAACGATGACCAATTGATGGAGACGAAACACTTGCTGCCACTCTCACTCTTACTCCCACTCTAACTCTCACTCTTACTCCCACTCTTACTCTTACTCCTACTCTCACTCTCACGCTTACTCTCAGTCACACTCTCACTCTTACTCTCACTCTTATGCTTATTCTCAGTCGCACTCTCTGTTCTGTCGCAGAATTTGTCCCTCTCTTATTAAATTTATTTTTCTGAAAATATATTTTATTCATAATTTCCAAATATTAATAATCGAAACTTTTCCCACAATGTTACTTCCACGACCAAATCGTTTTATTGCGGATTTGGCTTAATTGTAGAAATTTCTTGTTCCTTCCATTAACGAAGGAATGTTCCCCCTTAAAATATTTCTGACCTGAATTTATTACCTTTCAAATATTTCTCTTCAAATATTTTATTGCTGTCGGACTTTTCCGAAATTTTAACCCCGATACTCTAAATGGTTGTCCCATTTTGAGTTTTCATACAGACAACTACACCAACTTATAAGGTTGTAAAAATTTTTCTATCGGTGCGTTTTTCTCAACGAATCAGTCTTGCAGTGCATCTATGCCTCAGCGCATCAATCCCTGTGTCTCCGTGCTTCGCGCAAATTTTGCTTTATTTTGTGTTTTATTCAAAATTACCCGCCTGTCAAATATAATTTCTCATCGTTTAATATCCATCCTAAATTTCAATATTTCAACCGTAACAATAAAAGTGGAATCTACCTAATAAAGTGTTTATAATATATTAAACAAATTAAAAACTATTTTGACATTTATTCATCCACCTCCACATTAACTCGACAGTGTCCGAGGGAACACTCTCACTCCCACTCTTACTCTCACTCTTACTCCCACTCTTACTCCCACTCTTGCTCTCACTCTTACTCTCACTCCCACTCTTACTCTCACTCTTACTCTCACTCTTGCTCACACTCTCATTCTTACTCTCACTCTCGTTTTTACTGTCACCCTCAGTCGCACTCTCACTCTCCCTCTCAAAGAAAGTGAATTTAGAATTGTGGATATCCAACACTTGATAATCAGTTTCACATAATTATTATTCACATGTTGTCTATTCGGTGGGTACATTTAGACCGAGAGCATATTCTTAATCGGATCAAATGTTACAAACATAATGCGTGACTTGTTGTGCAATTATATATCTAACGTTTCTGTATCCTCGCATCGATATTGGTCAGTGCGACTGAGGCCGTGTGTTCAGATGTAGCACAATGCTATAATAGAGCCTTTATGCAGCCATCACTTATCTGAGAATCCCGAATTTCCAAGGAGCGGAGTGTTGTGGGCAGATATGAAGGTATTGTGTACACACCCTCTGCTAAGACGATGAAATCATTCTCTCGTATATCATGAGGTCAACACTGAAGACAAGAGCCCACGAGGATATCCCTTTCCAAAAAGCTGCGTAGAACGTTATTCGGCAGAAATCATGTGTCCTCTATTTATTTATTTTTAACGAAATTCGGTGCAAGTTCCTGCAAAAATTTGCAGTTGGCCATCGCCCGAGGGCCTTCAGCCAAGTAGTTACATATTATATACATGGTAGCTGCTGCGAGTAAATACGAAAAAATTGGTACATAGTTTTACTGAGTGCAAATGAGGAAACTAATGATCGTTTTTACCAAATCTGGTGAAGGGATGAAATTATGTGAGAGGAGTTACAGAATTATATAATTTATTGTTGCAGGTGAACAAGACCTCCCCAGGAGTCAGAGAGCATGTTTTCAATCCTGAAGGCTTTGAGATTTCCTAGTAAGTTATGCCGAGGGTATTTGTAGGGAGTCCGCATTCTAGGAGTTGCGTTTGCGGCGGAGGTCTCGAATATGACACATGTTGGATTTCAGAAAAGTAAAAGTATTTACTCTTTTCAAAATCTTTATTTAGAGTTTAACTCTAGCTGACCAACTCATTCCGAGGGTTACCGCCATTCTGCCTGCTTAGTCTTGGAACTTGGTTCTTCAAAATACTCAGTGAGTAGGTTGGAAGGTTGGAGGAACTGGAAGGGGAAAGGCCCAGGCCAGGTTCTGAGGTATTTGGAAAAGTCTTTTTGGGAACTTTATGTAGGATTTGGATGGAAGAGTGCAATTAAGTAGAAACGTGAGGGATTGAAAATTCTGCGGATTATAGCAATAACCTAATTAGGAAGGCGATGTTGAATGGAGCATCTGGTTAACAGAAATAAGGTTTTTGGGAAACTACTCATGATTATAGTGGGTATACAATAGCCAGTTTGGTGAGAGCAAAATTAGTTGTCAGTTTGTGGAGCCTATCAATGACGGGTTCTATTCGGGTGCGTTCGTAGAAGGGTGTGTTGGAGGGATTGTGAAGAGGGTTTTCAGGATGACGGATTTTTGTCATTTTAGGGCGGCTGGTTCTTTCGGCTGCGCCTATTATTTCTTTGGTACCGGGTTTGGAGTACAGGAGAAAAGGACGGGCCTAGTTTAGTGTATGTTCTAGATTTTCCGTCTCACTAGCATTTTCATTATTAGAATTGCAGAGAAAAAATTTCTGCTTTTACCCGACATGTTCTGGCGCAAAAGAATTTCTTTTATTGTGCATTTTCTTTCTCCGGAAACCAAAGATGTGATAAATCATAAAAGCCTCTGCTTAATAATTCTAAAATTATAAATCCATCGAGCAGATCGTTTTATTATGCCCGCTGAGTAATATACTCAGGTTCGTTAATGACGTTTTTCCCCGTGATTACTAAATTTCCGACAATTTAGTTTTATATGGGGGTTTCGGGAATATGACGATAATCACTCGTCCCTCATCAACGATGATCGAATCTTTCCCGGACATTTCCCATCGTCTTAAGGGGTTATTCTCATGTGAGCACTTCAAAAAATCGATTTTTTTTTTTTATATTTTGACAGTATAACCTATTGAAAGCATGCTGTGAAAAATTCAGACCGAAATTCATAGTATTTGATAAGTTACAGCTCATAGTCGCCGACGTGTCGTAAGCGATTGTCTACCAGGCTTTCAACTTTAAACGCGTTTTTCTCGAATCATCATTTTCTGAAACGGTCAAGGTCCTACAAGAAAAAGTATTCAACCGATTGCTTTAAAATTTACATATGTTCTTCTACTTATTTATAGTTATCGTCCCTACCACAATTGTTTATTTTCGACAATATCTTCATATTTTTTTTAAACGATTTGTAACGAAAAAGAACGAGATTTTCGTGATTTTTTTTTTGAAGTTCGATATTTTTTTTTGTTTTTAATGAAATTGATTATATTTGGTAGGGACGATAGCCACAGATCTACTGAATAATAATCCATTCGATTTTTTTATTTCAAACAACATGAACAGCCGCTATCACCTTGACCAGTGAACTACCTTTTTTTGTTGGGGACTACTTTGACTTAAAAAAAATATATGTTAAAAATGTAAAAAACGAAAAAAAAAATTTTTTTCGTGTATTTCAAAATACAAATAAAAATATATTGAAAAATCAACATGATTGAAGTTTGTTGTCGCATAAAAAAAAATTCCGAAAAAGTGATAAAATATAGGCGTTCACATGAGAATAACCCCTTAAAAGCATTTTATTACAGTCAATATCTCCTCACGCGCCTCTCCTCGAGGTCCGTGCTTTTAGACAAAATTCCGGCACTTCGCTACAGCATTAGCACTTTTTCTAAGTTATGAATTACACCGTATCGGTTACATTCAATTGTCAAAATATCAGACAGACTCTCTCGATGTTTTACATAAACATTATTTGATATCCGCTTTTAAATTAGTTTTATACTAAACACAGATAATAAATTAATAATTGAAATATTTACAAACAAAATATGACTTCACAAACACCTCTTGTTAAATTTGTTGGGGTTCCGGATTGATGACAAGGGTGGATGGGATTGGGAAGTGAGGAAGTTCGATAAGGAACGATAATTATTTCACACACACGTGGTTTAGATGAGGGTCCTGGTTGTATTTAAATACAAACTTATGGTCACTTCGCATGTAAAATATTATACGAATCGATTAGTGGACTGTATTTGTTGTTGATTTTTCACTGAAGAGGTCCCCGATGATTGTAATAAATTACGATGGTTTTCGTTGAATTTCCGGATGCGACAGTTAAAAACGCGCCCGACCCTGATGATTTCCGATGATGTACTGACCACCGTAACGATCCCGAAGACGATCGTGACCTCTCGTCACGGTGGTCGAAGATGATTGGTTGAGGTCGGAGGGCAGATTTTAAACAGCTCTTCAATATCGATTCAGTGAACGAGTGTACACGACCGGTAATCGAAACCGGGTCTCCTAGTACGTTGACTGACATTTTGGATGAAAATTAACGCTGCAAAGGCCGAAAGGGGAGACGAAAGTTGATTTTATCGGAAACATTAGCCTCCGAACTCGAATTTTTCCAACAAAACAACCTGAACATTGGTTGAGTGTCATTTCGTCCCACCTTTGACTCCCTGGAGAACTAATTTTAATTCCAAATTTGTTTTCGGGTCCAAAATTCTATCCAACAATTTACAGTGACGTCACACAATGTGGCACGCTGGATAAATTTCCAGTCTTACAGGTGATGTCTTGTTGTGCTTTAGGATAATTTGGTGGGTAATGAGCTTTGAATCGGATGCAAACCAGATTTGCAATTAATCGATCGACTTCCATTATCGACGTCTCAACCTATTCGCGTCCCAAGCGCGCGATTCCATCAACTGTTATATAATATCAATTATCGAAAATTCGTGAATAATGGGAATATATATCAACATGTGGAAGAAATAAATTCTAATTAGTTAGCGGAAATTAATTATTACAAAGTTGGCATAAGGACTGAGTACCGGTCAATTTTATGTGAGTTTTGCTCGGTTGATGGTACGCCAGTGATTAATCAGCGAGAAACTCGTCAAATGAACTGGTCCCAATATATTTTAAAGTTTTACTTTGGCGGTTCAATGATCACAATCCCGAAAAACATACTTGAATCAAGTATATTTTATACTTGATTTCGTTATAAAGGTGATGCTTAAAATAATTAAAATGATATACCTAAAATGCTATATTTAAAATAAGTATAATTATATATATTGGGATATGGATAAAAGGGTATAAATAAATGTAGTGATTTAATTAATTTTATAATCATAAACTCTTTATTTAACTTGCACGAGGAAGGCACGACTGATCTAGAGGACTGGTGTCCAGAGACTAACTTACTTCTTATAATATGAAAAATCTATACTAGGAGAAAAACAATAGAACCTTTATGTTTCCAGAGGACAGAGTCTCCTTTGAATACCACTTGTAGTAAGGATCACAATGCTCTCAAGTCCAGAGCACAACAGATCATAAATCAGTCCCTTTTTTGGAAACTATTTTAAACATATGATAAACCTTGTCGAGTGATTTTTGAAGCAGAACAGAAGAGCTGTGTTCTAATTTTCCAACAATATACTTATTTTATTTAGCATATATTGAGTTGCTTCAATAATGTGTTTGATTTTGAATACTCTGGAGTTGCAACGTCCAGACTTCTGACCTATATAGAACAGTATTTACAATCCTTGCTCCACGCCAAATTTTTCTCTGTGTATGTAGTTAATGTGATGAGGGGAGTTTGTTGGATAAAGGATAAGAACGTTGGGATGAGGTTTGAATTATCACTCACGATTTAATCTTGAATTTGAATTTATTATAGACGACTAAATATAAAAAGACTGAAGACCTCCAATGAGGTGACTATTTCGGGGTTGGGATGACAGGAGTTGGAATAATTTTGGAGACAACTTGGAAAATGTAAAGTGGGAGTGATGCAAAAATGGAAGCAAAGTTATTGTAAAGATGTTAAATATAAAGTGAGTCGACAAAGAGTGAAGAAACCCAAAAAAACAAGTCTACTGAATTGTTGAAATTCTGGTACATGAAGGCATAACTGAAAATCCTCCATGATATGCGCTGTTTATGACATGTTATTCGGAATTTTTCCATTATTTATATCACTAACAAATAGTATAAGTCGGATGCGGGTGGGAATGCACGTGGAGTTGGCAGCCCGGAGCAAAGCCGAGGACCGTCCACCGCACGAGATATATAACACTCCGGTGTACCTCTATCGAAATGTACTATTTTGACCAAATATTAATTCATTTGGAAAGAGAATATGTTATTTAAAAATGGAATATTTTGAATCGAGTCACACACAGGAATAACGAGTGAAAATGGCAGAAATATTTCTTCCAATAGTACCAAATAATATTCTTCTGAATCAATACAAATTCGCTTGCTTCGATTTATTGTTAACCAGTTTCAAACATTTATTCCCTGAAAATGCTATCGATACCATCAAAATGAAGAAGAATTTATTTCTTTTTAAAAAATATTTCTTTGTCACTATCGGAAAAAATATTTTTGTGGGATGGATGAAATAATACAGAATGAGTGTCTTGTTCCTTTGTATATTTGTGCGCGGATGAGAGAGCGATGTGATGCCAGCAATTGAATGTTTAAATTTGTTACGACGTTAGGTTTTCAGTTTACGTTATACGTTTAGTTCTAGTAAAAGAAATGTAAGTGTGAGGAAATAATCTCGTAATCTCCTCTACGCATTAAAAAATTTGAAGAGTATTGAAAAGAGCAAAAACAATATGATTATATTGGAGCCCTATATAAGTCTATATCAATACTATGAGGTCATTGTTTCCTGGAGAGACCGCCTGCGTGGTCTTACGCCGAAAATTCCAGTTTATGTTTATAAAATAATATGAGGAAATCTTTGTTCATTGAACGAAAGAAATCATGATGACGATGCTTTGGTTTTGGAGATTTTTAAGACCGTTTGTCAGTTCGTCGACTGCTCTCGAAGTGTGAACATATAATCATCCGAAATAAAACTGCTCTTACTTATATCGTTTTTTTTTTTTCTTTCTTCATTAACCTGGCTTCCAATTATTAAAATCTAATAAAGAGAATTACAATTTGGAGAGAAAAAATTCCAGCTCCAGCCCAGCCGGGAATCGAACCCAGTTTTCTCAGTATAGGTATCCCAATACTCCAATAGCATCTTTCACTTATTCCGAATGTGGAAATATTATTGTGGGGTGGATGACATAATGAAGAATGAGTAATTGCGCCAGTATGAGAGCGATATGACGCCAGCGATTGAATGTTAATATTTATTTAGACGCTAGGTTTTCAGTTTACGTTATATGTTTATTTCTAGCATAAAAAATGTAAGTGTGAGAGTAAATGTGTTTGCGAGACATGACAGTTTTATTACGGTTGTGTTTAGGGTTTTTGAGGATTTGCTGTGCCCCATAACGGTGGCCTTTATCCGGCCACATGAGGTCACCCTCGGGGCAGAGGTTGTATTGAGGAAGAGTGAGGCTGAGTGAAAAAACTGGTGTGAATTAAAGAAGGAAAATGAGTGCGTTTCGGATTTGGAAAATCAGCGGAGATCAGTTCGGACTTGACTGGTTGCGTGTGAGGATACCTTTTTTCATTTTCATAAGTCAGTCGGTATTCTATTCGCAATAAATTTAGTTAACCCTTTAAAATAAATAAATCCTATCCCTTCATGATCTTAATCCTACATTTTGGGGATTCACTTTTTTTCTCAATGTAGGTTTGAAAACTTTTAATGAAATCATTTTTTTAAACGTGAAAATAACCGTCGTGATTACTCAACTCTGAAAATTTCAGGAATTTCGAATTTTCATCAGTTAATTTTCATGAAGTATTTCAGTGAAATTAATTCAAATGCGATGTACTCGGCTTAAGTAATCAATGGTAGAAGTGATTGTGTTGGGTTCGGTGGAGAGTTTTTAATCTACTAAACGTATTCAATTATAATTCAATGTATGTTATAATATCATTTATTTCATCTATGGTAATTCACTTACACAAGGGCGGAGGCTCGATATCTCATATACATAAAATTGCTAAAGATCACATCGGCTTCGATTAAAACATTTCAGTTTGAAACAAACAAAAAAGCAATAAAAATCCTATCAAAAATGTTTTAAATGAAGGATTTTTAAAACACAATTTAATATATTTGTTATTCAATTTGTTTTTATAACTAAATATCCCACGTATCCCACAAGAAAAAGTGTCATCTGTGAAATATCCGATCAATACCATTAGATTGACTTTTATCACATAATTAATAATTAATCATGTTACACTAATGAAATAAAAAATGATAATTGAATGAATGACAATGAAATGAATGAATTCAATATTAATTACTGGTTTGAAGAATTCACTAATATCTATATTTAAGGAAAATATTGGGACCCCGTATTATTTTATATATTCAGTATCGTGGCATTTGAAGCAATAGTTATTAAATTGTATAAACTTCTAAAGCTCATCTCCTAGGACATGTTGTAAAAGAAATGTTGGCTGCATGCGTTCTTCACTTAAGCCACGCCATAAAGTCCCGATTGAAACCAAGGACCAGGTAATACCATAACCTGACCATTAACTACTTTAATTTTGATTGGTTTATGCAACCAAATAATAAGAAAATTTAAACTTAATGTGGGTCCCTCTTGCCAGAAAAAGAAGGCGAGACCCTGAATGGGTTTGTAAAATTATTTTTGAGTTAGTTACATTCGAACATTCGAAGGAAGAAGTAGTCTCTTCTAATCTACTGTCCACAATACGAACTTGGTACAATAAACTTTATATCTCACAAGTGCAACATTCCCTTTATTATTTGAAGGCGCATATCCGTCTAATTTCACGTGCGCAGCATATACACGATTTCAACGAATGTGTGAAGTTTTCGTGTCATATACCCAGACACTTCTAACCTGAAAATAAATTGGTCAATCCCATCGATTCCCTAGCGCATAATCAAGAGAAATAAAAAAACTTGCACTGTCACTTAATTTGCGCGATTATAATGCTGCAATGGGACGAAATATACGACCTATTGATAAAGATCATAAATCAATTGTATCATGTAAATATATGCATTAAAATTATGAATAAACCCAGAATGATTTTTACTAATTATGTTTCCCACAAACAATTGACAAACTTTTTTTTGTTGTATTTTCTACTGTTTATTATCATACATTTAGAGGAAAATTAATGGCCACAGAAGATAATTTTCTATGAACAATATACGTACGAAATCGTGTCTGATTAGAGTGAAAAGGTCGCCTAAATCACATGAATGCAAAGAAAATCGTTTTTTTTCTGCGAAATCTCTCAGACAAAATTCTTAATTACAGGTAATTTAATATATTTTCATCTGACACAGAACTTCACTAAAACTAGAGAATAACGTAAGAAACTTCGCAAGCACAAAATGTATATTACAAACAATCGCATGTAACTCACTCACTGGCTGAAGGCCTTCGGGCAGTAGCCAATTACATCATCTAAAGAATTACGTTAAAAATGTTTTAAGAATACCAAACTTCTAAGCGCCATGTTGCTAACATTCACGCATCATCGCTCATAATACTTGTCTGGAACGAATGATACAGGATGTTAATTCAAACATTTCGATGGTATCTTGAAACCATTCCATAATATATTGGTCGAGTCTAAAATTTCAATAACTGACAGACTATTATGTTAAGTGTGACATGACGTGGAAATCGAAATAACCCACTATAATTCAACGGAAATTCAATGAAATTAAATTTAGCAACCATTATTTTCGACAGCGATTAAAGTACTTGAAAATGGTAGCAACAACCAATAATAATAATACTACAGTGCTCGAGAATAATTGTGCAAATAATAATTATTTGTAATACAGCGAAATATTATTTAACTCCAATTTTTTTTTGAAGAGCGATTAACGCATTTGAAAATGGTAAAAAATCCCAATAATAATCAACATAATAATATATTGTTTGATAATATTTATGAGAATAATAATTATTTATAATAGAGAAGAAATACAATTTAACCCCAATTTTTTTCTCTGTGAATTAGTTCTCATTGTTGGATTATAGTGTTAAATAAGCGAACCTTTTTAATAATTGTTAGAAACTATTTTAAGGGGTTATTCTCATGTGAACGCCTATATTTGACCACTTTTTCGGAATTTTTTTTTTATGCGACAACAAACTTCAATCATGTTGATTTTTCAATATATTTTTATTTGTATTTTGAAATATACGAAAAAAATTTTTTTTTTCGTTTTTTACATTTTTAACATATATTTTTTTAAAGTCAAAGTAGTCCCCAACAAAAAAAGGTAGTTCACTGGTCAAGGTGATAGCGGCTGTTCATGTTGTCTGACATAAAAAAATCGAATGGATTATTATTCAGTAGATCTGTGGCTATCGTCCCTACCAAATATAATCAATTTCATTAAAAACAAAAAAAAATATCGAACATCAAAAAAAAATCACGAAAATCTCGTTCTTTTTCGTTACAAATCGTTTAAAAAAAATATGAAGATATTGTCGAAAATAAACAATTGTGGTAGGGACGATAACTATAAATGAGTAGAAGAACATATGTAAATTTTAAAGCAATCGGTTGAATACTTTTTCTTGTAGGACCTTGACCGTTTCAAAAAATGATGATTCGAGAAAAACGCGTTTAAAGTTGAAAGCCCGGTAGACAATCGCTTACGACACGTTGGTGACTATGAGCTGTAACTTATCAAATACTATGAATTTCGGTCTGAATTTTTCACAGCATGTTTTCAATAGGTTTTACTGTCAAAATATAAAAAAAAAAATATCGATTTTTTGAAGTGCTCACATGAGAATAACCCCTTAATAACGCAAGGACTCTAAGACACGCTCAGACAGAAGGCACGTTACACAACGAATATCTACAAGAGACTGACGAGACCTTACTAGTTAGACTCAGTTGCCTTAAAGAGGGTAATATAATTTCCACCCCCTGGAATATTTCCTTTTTATTACTCCTTCTGGTCAACAGATGTATTTGGAAATATCCAGATGTGATAAAAACTAAGGAAGAAACTGGGGACATTTCCCTAGATTTTACAACCAAGGGAAGTCCCGAATAATATGACTATAAACCATCATCACTTAAACGAAAATAATAAAACTAGGGAAGAGTGAATTTTGTACCTGGAGAAATCCCCAAAAGCCAACACTCATGAAAATGTTTTCCACTCTCAAGTGGAAACACCAGAATAAAAGAAATACTTATCATACAAAGATCTATTCATTCCACTCACAAATTAATTTTTGATAAACATTCGAAATGTAAACTCCAATATGTACAGATATCAGCACTTTAAAGAATAAAATTAAAAAAATAAATAAATAAAAAAAAATTTTTTTAATTAATAAATCGTTCAAGTTAGATGTCATTCTGAACCTTTTGTTCAATAGCCCCCCCCCCTTCCCATTAACACATTGCACATACAATTTTGTAGCATAGAAAGATGAATTTGAGCCTGAAAATCGAAGGAAACGCCTCGGTTACAGCCGCGAATCGTTATAGAGGGGATTTCTAAAGTTACAATTCAATTTGCTGTGATTTCGAGTTATTGTCCATAATTTCTGTTCATCGTATACTCTTGGCAGTCCAAAGTACATTGTGTCCTATAATCCCATCGTTGAGAGTGCTGAACACGATGGTATTTATGGCGCAAAAGAAAAAACCACTGTCAGCTGAATTTAACTCGTATGTTATCCAGCAGTAGTAATGGGCCAGATATAGTCAGCCACCTAGCTTATTGGCTGGACCGTAATGGTATATCACTCTACTGAGAGAACTTGATACCACAAACGAGTGCGTTGTTGATAAGTTACACTTGAAATTCAGTGAGAATTTTCATTTACGAATCTGGGGATTAATGTAATTAATTTCATGCCTTAAATATTCAAGTGATTTTAATTTTCCCAGTCCATAGCCTTCTGGAGAACCTTGGAAGTGGGAACAAGTGAGGAAATTGCTCTTCGAAAGTTAAATTGATTGAAAATTGAATTGAATGTGACGTTGGACTTTAACGATAAATTTAAAAATTCAAAGTTTTATTTAAGATATTATTCTCGTTCAATGTGAACGACACAATTTTGTTTTAATTTTCACTGTGAATGAGAGAGTGAGTGAGCGTTTTCAATTAATATTTCATTCAAAATTTTAACGTTCATAATTGACGATCAACCGATGAAATATTCGGTAAAGAAAAACTAATTTGAAATGACGACATTATAAAAAAACTCAAAATTAAATATATCCGCCACTATTAACAGCTAGTCTCAAATTAATATAATTAAATAATTGATGTTATTCCTCAAATATTCATGTAATTATAATCTTTAAGTTGTAAAGGTTCTGAAAAGCGTTGAAAGTGTTAAAAATTCAGGTAATTACTCGCAGGAACTTAAATCAATTGAATCAATTGAATTGACTTTGACGTTGGACTTTAACGATAAATTTGAAAATTCAAAGTTTTACTTAAAATACTATTCTCGTTCAATCTGAACGACACAATTTTGTTTTAATTTTCACTGTAAATGAGAGAGTGAGTGAACGTTTTCAATTTAATTAATAGTTTTCAATTAATATTTAATTCAAAATTTTAACGTTCATAATTGATGATCAACAGACCAAATATTCTGTAGAGAAAAACTAATTCTAAGCGACTCAATCATGAAAAAGCTCAAAGTTGAATATATCCGCTAATATTAACAGCCAGTCTCAATTTAATATAATTAAACCACAAATTTAATTAATGTCATCAATGTAGTTCCTTAAATATTCAAGTAATTATCATGTTCGAGGCCCATGTGCCTCTGAAAAACCTCGAAAGTGTTAAAAATTCCGGAAATTAGTCCTCGAAACTTCAATTTACCAAAAAGTGAATTGAGGATGATGTTCAACTTTAACAATGACTCCAAAATTCAAAAGTTAATATGACAAACAATTTTCATTCAACGTGGGCGACCCAATTTTTTTGAATTTTCATTACGAATGGACGAATCAGTGAACGTTTTCAATTAACATTAAATTCAAACTCATAAATTTGAAAATTAATGGGAAACGGCCAGAATATTCGATAGACAAAAACCAATTCTAAACGAGTCAATTGTGAAAAAATTCCTAGTTGAATATGTCCGCTACCATTAAAAGTCAATTTGAAAATGATCCAATTCAATTACTTTCACGTTTGTAATTTCCGAAATATGAATTGAAATCCACCGCGTTCATTCGAATGTTTTCCCAATTTATTTTGCAACATCATCAGAGGCGCTGATTTATTGCCTGTCGTTGGGTAAATTTGAACATAACAGAAAATATAGTATTGTTTATCGATGTTATCCCCTGGGCTATTAATTTTTCCGGTCAACCTCACAGGTTTTTTCCTTTTAAATAACAAAAAATTTCGTACATTTTTGAGGCGTAAATTACATGGAAAATGAGGTACAATATGTTATAGGTCACTTTTACGAACCTTCAAATTAGGAAATCAATCAAATAATTACAAATGCACAACTTAAAAATTCGGAGGCACACGAGCTCGGCCGCGAATGGGATATGGTCCTACATTCCCTGTTTGCCAAACAAACACTCTATTTTTTAAAATCCAGCTGAATTTACAAAACCAGAAAATATTTACAAAGATTTACAAACGTTAAAAACTAGTATTAAAAAACATGTGCTTAATTATACCAAAAAATGTTATTAATCAAAAATATGAAACGATACAACATTATGAAATAAAAATATCACATGAAAAAATATTATTAAATAAAAATATCAGACGACAAAATATTATTAAATAAAAATATCACACGATAACATATTATTAAGAAAACTATCACATATAGAAAAACAATATTGTTTTAGTCATAAATAATATTTTGTCAGAGAATATTTTTAACGGGTAATATTTCGACAAATAATATTTTGAAGAGTAATAATTTTTCAAATAATATTTTTGACATGTAATATTTTCCAGTAATATTTGCTCAAATAACATTACGTCTCTGTAATATCTTCTCGTGCTACCCAGGTGCTCTGTCAATTAAGCCGGTGTGGCCTCTTGCTTATATCTTTGAATTTAGAACTTGTGCGTATCCGCTACACTGAGAGAAATAACGAGTGAAAATTAAAAAATATTTCTTCCAACAGTACCCGAACAATATTTTCCTAAATCAATATAAATCCGTTTGTTTCGATTCATCGTTAGCCATTTTGAAAAATTTATTGCCTCAAAACACCACAAATACCATCAAAATAGAAAACAATTCATTTGTTTCTAAAAAATATTTCGTTGTCACTTTTCAAAAAATATTTTTGTAATTCACTCTTTTTTTCCTCAAAGTGCGTATTCCCATTTTCTCTACTCACCCCATTCACAAATCAATAATTTTTATTTTGCAACAAATATAATATTGTTTATTTATGGATATTGTCAGTTATTAATTTGACTTCCCTCTCTTTCTCGTTTTTGGTCTCCACTTTCCGGAAACATTTTTCCTGAATATAATTTAATTTAATTGCAATCGTATATTTTTGTTTTGAAAGTTTTGAATTTTGCAATTCTAGATTTCATATTTTTTAATATTTTTTTTTGTTCTATTTCCTCTCACAATCGAATTAACATGTCAGTAGACATTTCCGATAATTGTGAACAGCATCCATATCCTATAGTAACTCAATTACCAAAATGTAATGAATAAAAAAGATTCTCACCCAGGACAAGCAGCATTACATCTGAAACTGCCAAACTGAATAGGTAGTAATTGGTCGCTGTTTGCATTATTGGATTTCGAAGGATTACCCAACACGTAACCACATTACCAAATATTCCCATAACGAAAATGAACACATAAATAACTGTTATGGGAATCACCAGCTGTAGAGGCAAATGTTTGGGCCCCAACTGCAGTTGCAAATACTCTTCTTCACTCAAATTAAGGAAATGAGATAAATTCATCACGAAAGTTGTTCGTGATTCCACAGTCACATTATTCACACTAAATTCATCCATTTCGTGCATTTTCCTGCACGAAACACTTGACTAGATCATTTTAACAAATCTGCGACGTTTGAAAATTCGACAGAATCAGTGAACCTTCCTGTTCTCCTCAGGAATTCCACAATTTTCATAACTTATTAACTGAAAATATCTGTCCACATTCACCTCGATTTTTTTATATACATTATTCACACGTTTTATGGGGGAAAAATTAAAATTAAATAGTTTTTAATAAAATTTGAATTTAACTGTTGCATTATGTGATCGTTTCACCTGACAGTTCATTCCTAAAGTTTAGCACTACACACAGAGAAATTTTCTACAAAAATTATTATTAGTACGAGTACTGATAACTATTACAGCCCCTCAGGTATAAACAATTCAAATTTTGTTAAGATAAAATTTCAGGGGATTTCACGTTTAAATCAATAAAGTTTCTTGTGGCATCACTAGATTTTTTTCCTGACCATCACTTCGCGTCTCATTTCCTGGGGTAGCACCACAATTTTCTTAGAAATTTCTTTCCGTATATGTTGATGAAGAAATTTAGGGAGAAAGGATTGAGCTGTGCGCGGCTCGACGGACCGCAGACGAGTGAGATACTGGCGCTGAGTCGTCGATTCACCCTTCGACGGCGCGTTTCACCCTCCACGCATAACAACCCCATATGATCCAAGTCTTATAGCTTCTCATACCAGCGATAACTCCGCGAGGCGATTGAGTTTTGAGCAATCAAAATCAGTCGCCTGTAATGATTCTTCTGACGCTGTCCAATAATGAAGTATTTATGCAACATTAATGTTTAGAAGCGTATAGGCATATGACATGAAACCTTCACACATTCGTTGAAATCGTGTATATGCTGCGCACGCGAAATTAGACGGATGCGCCCTGAAATAATAAAGGGAATGTTGCACTTGTGAGATATAAAGTTTATTATACCAAATTCGTATTGTGGACAATTGATTAGAAGAGACTACTACTTCCTTCGAATGTTCGAATGTAACTAACTCAAAACTAATTTTACAAACCCATTCAGGGTCTCGCCTACTTCTTCTGGCAAGAGGGACCCACATTAAGTTTCAATTTTCTTATTATTTGGTTGTATAAAACAATCCAAAGTAAAGTAGTTAATGGTCAGGTTATGGTATTACGTGACCCTTGGGTTCAAACGGGACTTTATGGCGTGGCCTAAGTGAGGAACGCATGCAGCCAACATTTCTTTTATAATGTGTCCTAGGAGATGAGCTTTGGAATTTTATACAATTCAATAACTATTGCTTCAAATGCCATGATACTGAATATATAAAATAATCGTGGGCACACATACAGGTTCCCAACAATTAAACTATTCAATTCACAGGAACAGTAAATATGGTAATTATTAGAAGTGGGATAGTTGTAATGATTCAAACGTGTGAATGTTATTTTATTCTCTTTCATTTTATACGCTCGAAAGGCACAACCACTCTGATTCGTTTCTTTAGAGGAACTAAAGGGCTACGACACCCTGGACCTGATGACTCACATTAACACTGGTCCCACTCATGAACCTCGGTTTAGACCCAAGAAAACCTAACATACAAATCATACCCCAAACATTCTCAGAATTTTCACCTATAAAAAAGTTTTCCAATCTCAAGTGGAAATACGAAAATAAAAGAAATACAAATCGTGGAAAGACCTGTTCAATCCAACTGCAAATTAATTTTTGATAAACATTTTGAATTGTAAACTCCAATACTGATAATATTATGTGACATATGAGATATTGCATTTCTGACCGCACATATATTTCATGTATATGTCAGATATATGCCAAGAATGTCAATGAATAAAAATAATTCTGGTGAGAGGAATATTTATTTAGGAAAATTATATTCTTCTCTCAGTGAATCCAGGGAGAAATTGAAATTTGAATACAGGCTATGAACTAGACTCACTACCGGGTTTCAAAGTGACCTATCAAAATAACGTTGGCCCTAGATTGGCATCATCATCGATGAAGCTAGACTCATGCTAGGAAATGCCAGTCTTGGCAGTTTGCAGTCAGCCAAGATTAGCCCTGTTGTCAATGCTTGGCAATCCTTATCAGGGAAGGATAGACTACCTTTAGGTGACCTGGTAACGCTTGAAAACCTTGCAACTAGTTTAACTAACAACATATCCCTGCGAGGTTATCTGCAAGTACAGACTTCGCTTTTCAACCGAAGGTTTTCCACACTGACACATGCCCACACATAGGAATGTAAGCCCCCTTCAAAAATTAAACTTGTCAAGCTCTCTCGAGCTCACCTGTCTCACGCATCTTGACCGAGCCATCCGTATGATTTGTAGGCTTTCACCCTTGACACTGGAGGCGCCACGTACCACATGATATTCATCGTTCTGCTCTAATTTCCCTGATTTGGGGCATGTGACCCCCTATTAAAGGCATCTGCCACGTTCCGGCGCGATTATTGCTCTCATTTGCATGCGGAAATTTGAACGCAGAGGGTTATCTTCGTCTCTTTACATTTTTGTTCTACTCTTTAGCGCAATTGAACTGCTCATTAAGTGTTGTCCAGTTTCTAGTCAAGTTTCGTAATTTTTACTTGATCATCTCAGTGACTCACGACAGTTTGTCGTTAAATGTTGGATTTTGGGGATTTCCCCAGATACAAAATTCACTCTTCTCAAGTTTTATTATTTTAAGTGATGATGGTTTATGGCCATATTATTTGGGATTTCCCTTGGTTGTAAAATCAAGGGAAATGTCCCCAGTTTTGTTCCTTAGTTTTTAATCACCTCTGGATATTTCTAAGTGCATCTGTTGATCAGAAGGAATAGTAAATAGTAAGGGGAAATATTCCGGGGTGGGGGTGAAAACTATATTACCCTCTTTAGGGCAAGTGAGTCTACCTTGTCTTGTCTAGTTAGTCTCTTGTAGATATTCGTCGTATCAAGTGCCTTCTGTCTGAGCAGTCTTAGAGTCTTTTAATTATTAAAATCATTTCTAAAATTAATCAAAGTGTTCGTTTATTTAATACCATATCCCAACATTAAATAAGTGAATTCTATGTGATATCGTATCGTATTAGTGTTGGAGTTTACATTTCGAATGTTTGACAAAAATTAATTTTCGAATGGAATGAATGGATCTTTGTATGATGGGTATTTCCTTTGTTCTAGTGTTTCCACTTGAGAGTAGAAAACATGTGCTCTGTCTTCTGAATGTACACAGAGGTGCATGAGTGGGACCATTATTGATGAGAGAATCATCAGGTCCAAGGTGTTGTATCCCTTTATTCTATTAGTTAGTTCGTTTTAGGAAGCGAAGCAGAACGGTCGTGCCTTTACAGCGTATAAAATAAAAGATATAAAATAGAATTCACACTTTTCATTATTGAACCTTTGTTCCATTTCCAATACGAAGAAACAACATTTTTATATGATATAAGGAGAACTGGAGACGCGAGGTACTGTTCACTAATTATTTTATTCTTACACTGAGACTCTTGAATTTGGAAGGTGTTGACCGTTTAGAAGGTAATTTGGAACTGATTTAAGGGAGAGTTCCCCTGCA
The DNA here is from genome assembly GCF_034640455.1 of Diachasmimorpha longicaudata. Classification (NCBI taxonomy): domain Eukaryota; kingdom Metazoa; phylum Arthropoda; class Insecta; order Hymenoptera; family Braconidae; genus Diachasmimorpha; species Diachasmimorpha longicaudata. The sequence continues at coordinate 2,147,001 of NC_087240.1, forward strand.
GGACATGAGTCTTGGAAAAATGGCGGAAAAGAGGAAAATTGAGGAGTGGGAGTTTTTGGAGGCGCCAAACATCTATGGCAAATATTAAGATCTCTCTGGAGATTGGGGGCAGTTGAAACCTAATTGTTTTATTGGTTTAAGTGCGGACCCATTTGGTTAGGATGGGGATTAGGTTTGAAGCTTTAGAGGATTTGGAATGTATTTAGGAAATTGAGGGTATTTCAGAAATGGAAGAAGGAAATAATGTGGGTATACAACAGTGACCATATCCATGCGAGTGAAAATTATCTTGACCCTCTGAACATTCTCCAGAAAATAACCCACTTCCATCTGGTCCGTATCCCGAAGATATCCCCAGAAGCAGATCCCGCTGTCACTAATGACATTTGCACATAACCTCAACATGACACTCAGTTGTCCTGAATCGTTTTAGTTCTATAACGGTGAGACAATACCTTCTACGATTGTAAAATGGAAGGTTCACAAAAACTTACTTCTAATTATTACCTGAACGTTTCAGACAGATGACATGGAGATGTAAATGTATATCTTGTTGTATACCCACTATATTTTGAGGGATTTATTCCTCATTATCTGTAACAATTAGAAAACCCTCTATTAGATTTTAATAATTGGACGCCAGGTTAAGAGCAGTTTTATTTCATGATTATGTGTTCACACTTTCAGAGCAGTCGTCGAACTGACAAACGATCTTGAAATCCCAAAAACCAAAGTATCGTCATCATGGTTTCTTTCTTTCCATGAACAACGATTTCTTTATATTATTTAATAAACATAAACGAGAGTTTTCGTCGTAAGACCGCACAGACGGCCTCTCCAGGAAACAATGACCTCATCGTCTTAATATAAACTTATATAGGTCTGTAATGCGATCATATTGTTTTTGCTCTTTTCGATACCCTCAAACACTTTTTATCGATAACTATTGGATTTCGGGGCTTTCCCAACTACAAAGTTCACCCTGCTATCAAATAATTTAAACTGGCGAAAATATTTATTACTATTTATTAATATGTATTAATATTTATTAGTTTACTTTCATGAGGCCTTCCTTCATAACATAGTTAAAGGGGGGAGTCCCCGTGAGGATTATCGGCTTTAGTTTTCCCAAATTACATCTGGTGACCAGACAGGACCAGGATGGGTGCAAGGAGAGGGAGCTCTATTGCCCTGTGAGGTTTAGTGTGAACTCTGGGCCTTACGAGACATAGTTAGTTAGTTCAGTTCATAGTGAACATTCATAGTGTGTACTGCCTCTTGAGTGGATAGTGTCAGAAGTGATATTTGAATAATAACCTGATATAATCGACCTACGAATATTGTTTATTCTTTCCTACCCCATAATCCAACAGTAACTTCAACCCATCTGAAGAGTATCTCGCTCCTTCAAACCAATCTCCATTTATTAAAGATTTGGGTGAGATTTTTTATTGCTCATTCGACCCTTAAATCATTAATACACCGCAATCTTAAATGTTTTAATACCAGATAACACACCCACAGCTCGGCTTTACTTAGAATTCCAACTTTCAATAATCATTTCATGACGTCCCGTATTTAATGCTCTGAGATTTTAGTAATAAGAATTAAAAGAAATATATAAGACTCATCACTCATTAATTAGTCAACTTTTTTGCACTGCAATTGTTTATTAGTTCCTCTAAAAAAAATATCACGCGATTAAAATGACATCAAACCTATTTGAATACAAATATTCGGTTCAAATAAGGCTGACTTGTAAAACTTGCATTCACCTAATTTATTCAGTTCAAATGTGGCTTGCGGGGAGAGTATATAGATCTTTAAGACATGCAGTCCATATTGCATTTAACTAACGATACCTCCCTGTAGTGACATTGCATATTCTGGGAAGAGACCGATTTACAACAACCTATCATACATTATTCTGATATTTCTACTTAGGTTCATTCATACCTTAATTTGACGCGGATTTCCGAACGGCACTTTCAGGTATTTACTCCTCCAAAAAAAATATGACTGACGAAATTGTATTTTTCTCTTAGTGTTTTTGGCGTGGATTGGGAAATGGAAAATTAAAATTAATGCTGTGGATTTTGACAGAGGCAGTAGGGTGAAAAAATCCACGCCAACAATTTTAGTTCCCTTCAGCAATTTGTTTTCATCACGCGACACTGTTGTTTGACTCTCCTTTTTATATCTATTTATTTTTCAAAAATTTTCAGGAGAAAACATTTCACAACCCTTTTTTACCCCATGTTTTACAACAATTTATTTGAAAATGAATTGAATAGGTGGACATAGAGCATTGTCAGCGTGACACTTGCCAGCGTCATTGGATTATGCTGAACAAGTAATGAAATATCAACCATTAGTGTATTATTTAAGAGACGGTCAAGTCTGCATAGATCAGATCTGTATCGGACTTGTACACGTAGAAAAGTCGTAAACTCTTTCTAATCAATCAAATGACAATTATTGTAATCTAGTAATAATGCATATAATTTGAATACCGGTAAATCATTAGTGAGTTTTATTCTTTTGGGCCTAGAACCATAATAATACTAAGTCCCTATATTTCATTGTTTCAATACTCTGTTCCATTGTGAACACTCTAGACTTGTAAGCTCCAAAGTTCTGACCTACTCAGAACACTATTTACAATTCTTGCTACACACCGAATTTCCCTTTGTGCATGTCGTTGTTGTGATACGGGGAGTTTGTTGGATAAAGCAAAAGAACGTTGGGATGAGGTTTGAATTATCACTCGCGATTTTATCTTGAATTCGAATTTATTATAGACGACAAAATATAAAAAAACTGAAGACCTCCAATGAGGTAACTATTTCGCCGTTCAGGTGATACTGAGGATTAGAAATAATTTTGGAGACAACTTGGAAAATGTGGAGTGAGAAGGATGGAAAAATGGAAGAGAAAAAACTTTTCTGGAAATGCCATATCATTGATGAAATTACCTGTGATGAGAAGGACCATATCATGATTGGATAGGTGCAAGTAGGGAGAGAGGGAGAGGTCGGCGTCCTTGGGAGACGATTCCCCAAAAACGTCCGTCTGGAAAAATTGGAGTGTTAAGTGCTGTTTTATCTTTTTATTGACGCAATAGTCGAATTTCATTCAAATTTATAAGTGACCCTTCCCTGAGGTTGTAAGGCTCAGGTATACACTGTGGTACGTCAATGTTTTCCACGATACTTTTCACTAATGGCGAGTAACCCGAAAGCGATTAGGTTATAAGGGGTTTAAATGAGCACACAGAACTTGCTTAGTTACAATTCAATTAAACACTTGGTTTATTATCTATAAACCAACGGTTGAAAACTAACAAGATGAATTAAAATGAATTACACACTTTGCACTAATTTTAAAATCTGAAGGTTAAACGTCAAACGGTTAATTTTGAACTTAAACTTATTCCGGATAAAGTTGATTTGAAAAACTGAGCTTATGAGGTGTTGGCTCTCGGAAATCTCGTAAGTAACTAACATCTTCATCTCAAATTTTCACGTACCGAGTCAGGATACAGAGGGTTGGTCTTTTATTGCAGATAATAAAAAGGGAAAGAGGCAAAAAAAGGAAAGGAACCAGAGCCATTTTCGAGTGGAATTTATGATGGTCATGTGGTTTACAAATGTGTCCTGTGACTAAATTTTCATGAAAAACAATTTTTTTTATGAAGTTATTGACAAGGATATACTGACAATAAGTTGGGAGAATTTATGAGTAGTACGTGCAAACCAAATTTTCCGAGATTTAACTATATTTCTAGAAATGGGGAGAAGGCTAAGCATTTTTGAAGAGATGCGAAAGCTCTTCAATGGTCCTCTGAATAGATAGTTTCCATACACGACCGAGCAAGTGTAATAAATATAGAAATAAGAGGAAACAATGGCACCAAATAAAAATGGGCCCATGGGAGAACGGAATTAAAAAATAATTTAGCAATTGAGAAGATAGTAAAGATTATCCCCATAGAAACATTTAAAAGGTCTAGAACCGAAAGGGGAGAACCGTGGGGAGAAAAACTATTTGAATGGATATGAAGGGAAATCCCTAAACATAATTTGAAATAATTTCATTTCCAAAAGAAACTTGTAACCTCGCGTCATTTGATACGCGACCGTACCCTCACCCCCCCCCTCCTCCCCATGCTAAGTGCACTATGCAATATGAATATTCTTAATTCAAATTTTTTCCGTGTGCAGACTTAGTTTCATTCTCAGCCACAAATTCTCCAAGAGAAAAATGCTGGACGCCGCGAGGGTTTTTCATATCATCGCTGACATTAGTGATTTTGAATTAAAGTTGAGTAGCATATCTTCCCCACTGCTCGCGATAAAATTCCGTCCGACGGTATCAGAGGCACTGTAAAACGTCAAACAGTATGACTTAGTTCCTACCTTCCTTCAGATAAGCAGATAACGACCCCAGACAACTTTATGATACGACTTGACATTCAATGCACCTCCCAAACATCACAGTAAAATTTTCTTCTTAAAGTTGGTATGATAAAATAAAGGAATTTCTTAGAAGTCATTTCCATAGTTCGGAATCTATCCGAGAAAGTTTCTTCCTTGTGTAGCTGCTAGTAATCACAGTAATTTAGTGGTGAAACATCTGCCACAGTTCACGTTGTCAAATATCGCAAGATCATGAAGAAACTTGTGAGAAAGGCAAAAGTTATTAAAGAACTAGCTATCAAACTGGAATATGTCAAAAAGTTTCGATTGAAGGGAGAAAGACATCAAAAATGGAAAATCATCTTCTCGAATCTGTTATCACATTTATTTCTTTTTAACTAGACGGTATGCTGATATTAATTACACGTGAAACCAAAGAGTGGCAATGTCCTATGGTATTATGCCTAATTGTTAACCCCATATTGTTACATAAGTGTAAAGTAAGTTTTCGAATGCCTCAGGGTATCTGGTTCATTTGTAATTTATCTGGATATGTTCAGTACTATAAACTGTTTGAATAAATCCTAGGCCTTTTTTAATATATGAGCCTGGAACGGCGCTGGTTCGAAGGCCTGGACCAGCCTTAATAAGTTAGCTTGGGCCAGCCCTCGTTACCAAGCCTGGCCCCACGTTACATTCCAATGCTCATCCACTGTTGATCCAGACTTGGATGCCAAGCCTGGGCCACGTTGACTGTCATTTGTACATTTTCAGTGACTCTTTTTCACTAATTTTATTTATTTTTTTCATTTTTATTTTTTATTGAAGCTTTTAAAAGCTGTTTAGGCTTAATTACACTCCAGTGTATTACCAGGATGGGACCAGGCTCATTTCCCAGACCTCTACCACGTCTCATCACTTTTGGCGCAGGGCTGTCCAGGCCCCGTCGGGTGTTAAGGGGTTATTCTCATGTGAGCATTTCAAAAAATCGATTTTTTTTTTTGATATTTTGACAGTAAAACCTATTGAAAACATGCTGTGAAAAATTCAGACCGAAATTCATAGTATTTGATAAGTTACAGCTCATAGTCGCCGACGTGTCGTGAGCGATTGTCTACCAGGCTTTCAACTTTCAACGCGTTTTTCTCGAATCATCATTTTCTGAAACGGTCAAGGTCCTACAAGAAAAAGTATTCAACCGATTGCTTTAAAATTTACATATGTTCTTCTACTCATTTATAGTTATCGTCCCTACCACAATTGTTTATTTTCGACAATATCTTCATATTTTTTTTAAACGATTTGTAACGAAAAAGAAGGAGATTTTCGTGATTTTTTTTTTGAAGTTCGATATTTTTTTTTGTTTTTAATGAAATTGACTTTATTTGGTAGGGACGATAGCCACAGATCTACTGAATAATAATCCATTCGATTTTTTTATGTCAGACAACATGAACAGCCGCTATCACCTTGACCAGTGAACTACCTTTTTTTGTTGGAGACTACTTTGACTTAAAAAAAATATATGTTAAAAATGTAAAAAACGAAAAAAAAAATTTTTTTCGTATATTTCAAAATACAAATAAAAATATATTGAAAAATCAACATGATTGAAGTTTGTTGTCGCATAAAAAAAAAATTCCGAAAAAGTGGTAAAATATAGGCGTTCACATGAGAATAACCCCTTAATCCTTCCCTGAGCCTAGATGACACAAGACACAAGACCTTGCGCCGCCTTCGGCCTTGAAGACTCTCGATTACATCCGCAATGCACTCTCGCAGTGGTCCATATATCGGACAGTCCATAACGAGGTGTTGAACTGTCTCTTCAGCTTCTTCGCAATCGCAGGTCGTTGAGTCGGCAAGACACCGTACGAAAGGGTGAACTTCACTTGAAAATATTTCCAAGGCACCATTCCACTTCCAAGAGATGCTTTCGCTTCGAACCATTAGGCAAATTATTCTCACAACTGGTGTCTTCTTACATCGCATTACGACATTTCATACTCCACTGTCACTCGTGCACTGGAGAACGTCACTCCATCCCATAACTTTTGACCCCCCCCCCTCCTTTGCAATCACTTCATTTGCGACGTTCCACCCTAGGCGCATACAAAAAAGGGGAGAAGTTTGCTTTTGGGAATGGCAGAGGAAATGATTAAGGAGAAGAGAGAAAGGGCTCTGAGATTCTCCTTGTGTTTGAAAAGTAAATACCAAGAATACAATTCCGAAAGATTAGGCAGGGGGAGAGATCGTTTTAGGAGGGTTACAGAGAGGGGAAGAGAAAGACAATATCGTTCACCACAGAACGTTTCTTAATGATTCCCTGAGGGGGTCTCTGTTGAAATGGTAAATAACTAAGAAAATATTCGAGAAACTTATTGTTTGCAGGTCAATAATAGTTAACAGCCTCAGAAATGAATGATAATTGAATGAGAAGAGTCTTTTTGTTTATTGTAATATTGACTTTGAAATTCCTAGGAAATTTTAGAGGCGCCTAACGGTTTTAGCAGAAGTTATAAATTGTCATTCCTATTTCTCTTTCGTATTTTCTCATTTGTCTAGAGAGTCCATTGTTCTGTTGGATTTGTTTATCTCTTTTCATATATGTTTTTTTATTTAATCTTACTGAGACCTGGAGGTTTATAAAGCTACAAACATGTATTTATAAAAATACCTGATGTTAGGAAATTTAGTTTTTCTTTATTGTATTGTTGGAATATTTGAGTACAGTACTTTCATTGTTCCACAAAAATCACTCGACACCTCTTTTTGTTTCTCTGGGAAACAGCTCTCCTAAGGGACTAATTTACGATCAGTTGTACCCCGCTTTCGAGACGGCTTAATCCTAAACATATGCTGAATGTTTATTTGAGTCATAAAACTATTTTTCTTTTCCCTGAGAGCGTTTTCCTTTTGATATAGTTTTCAGTCTCTGGACAACGGTCCTCTAGTTAAGACGTGCCCTCCTCGTGCTAATAAAAGAATATTCTAAAAGTATTTCACTGTGTCTCAAATAATTTAATCATTTACAACCATATTCCAATATGGTGGGATGTGGCATCCCATTCGTGTTTGATCGTATCTTCTCGGGCTTTTCCGACAAATTCAAGACAGGCGGATCATGCCCGAAGACTGTTGAAGAAATCGTTGTGATTGTGCCACAAAATAGTAAAAATCACTAAAAAGTGGAAGAAAAATAATACCGGATCAGGAGTCATTCGTTATAAATAGAGTTTTTACATCTAGCCATTCCCTAATTAATAAAAATCATGTAGGACGTGACTCTATGACATTCATTCTTTCATTTCACAAAATGCTTCGGTGACTATTGGGGTAGTGGACAAAATATCCCCGGAAAAAATAGCCTCGGAAAAAATATCCCCCCGGTCACGGATATCCTCCCCGTTGTCCTTCTCTCTTCGAACTTCCCAAACTCCCGTCGCTCTTTTTTTCTGTACAAACGCAAAGGGGTTCTGTAACAGACCAACAGCGTGGGTCCAGGGGGCGCAGTTCCGCCCCCCTCCCCTCCCCCAAAGGAAACAAAAATTATTAATTTATATTTTTAAAACTGTGAATCTAGTAAATAATTTAATAAAAATAAATCCTTTTTTTTAAAATCAAAATATGTCTGAAATAAATTTAAAAAATAAAAATTAAGATTTATCTAGGGATATTTTTTCCTGGGATTTCCCGGATTCGACTGTTGTTACGTACTCACTATTCTGAATATTTAATTTTCGGACCAAAGAATCGATAGAACTACTTTTCTCACGAATATTGAACGATTTCCGTGCTTCACGTGCGCAAAACACCTCTTTTCCACTTTCTCTTCTCTCTTTGTCTCTTTTCTGATAACAAATTCTGCACGAAACAGATGCAGACTTATGTGAATATAAGCGTTGCAGGCGATTCATTTTCTAATCCTCACAATCGTCAGAAAATCGTTACCGCACTTGTTGCGTAATGTCCTATCGCGACCACCCACGGACTCTTGAACATAAATGTAGTTCAGAAGTATAAAACAGACATGAAGAAATATCGTAAATCTTTCAAGCAGCAACTTATCCTTAGCTGGCAATGCCAATCATCGTTAATGTGCCCCGTTACCTACGACTATTGTGACGTTATTGCGTGCAATGTGCTCGTTACCGTTGAGAAGTTTGGAACTTACGGAAATACGAGCCCCTTTCCTCCCATTACGGTTTTAGAAAAACACTGACTGTGTTCAGATGGGGATAAGCGCCACAGGAGACCTGGATCAACGCCAAGTAGTTTTATCAATGGGGTCGAGTGGGCAACTAACCACGACAACATTCACCACCTTCTAGATGGTATGAGAATAGTTCTCCCATTTTGTTATCATCGTAGTCATCACCATCCAATTCACATTACTTTCATATGCGTTTTGGTTTCTCATTTTTGCTTGTCAACGGAAGTTTTGGATTCGAAGAATTTTTCGATTCTCGATTTTCAGTTGAAAATAATCTAAAATGTCATGAAACCCAGAAAAAAAAGTTTTTTGAAGTTGTGGAGTCGTGGTATTCAAGTCTTTCTTGATTTTTGTTCTTATTAGAGCTATGAAAATTATTACAGGATAATTTCCCAACATCTGTAACTCAATTTTCCCCACTTAGTTCCTATAATTTGTACTATACGCCATATTTTTCCTTTTCGCATTTATCCTCATAAAATCATTCTCAATATAGTAAAATTGCTAATCCTATGTCACTACATCCCTAGTCCTAATGACCATCACTGTATCGTTTGAAAGATACTTCCGAACGCCGTGGTAAACTTTGTTCGGATATTAATTGGGATATATAAAGGACTCGAAAATACAACACTTTTTGATAATAATAATAAAGAATGTATTTGATTACGGATTGTACAATGTCACAGTGGACTGTATTGAGTGATTGAATGTTTGAAGGTAACTGACTAAAGATGAGCAAGTCGCAGCCTTTATACCTAGCAAGAAGCGCTATAATTAGCTCGATATTGTAAAATTGGGGAATTCCCGAATCAACTAAATATTAGAAATCTAACACAAATATTGGGACTCATAAAGTTAGGGTAGAGTCTAGATCCCCTGGGACGCTGATGATGTTCATGGAGATTAGGTACATAGTGGCATGGGATTAGGAATTTTTAATGTAGTGGAAATGATTTTATGACAATATATTCAGATAGGAAAATTATGGCGTTTAACGCAAATGGTCGGAAATAAGTGGGGAAAATTGGGACATAGATGTTCCAGCAATGAAATTCATAATCCTAATGATACACAATATCAAGAAAGAATTGATATCACGACTCAACAATCACCAGCGTCCCAGGTGACCTTGACCCTAGTTGAACTTTTGTGAGTCCCAATATTTACAGTATTATATTTCCAATACTTCTTTACTCCGGGAATTCCCCAATTTCACATTACCGAGCCAATCACAGCGTTTATTTCGAGACCTTGTTAGCACATAAAAGCTGCCACTTGCTCATTTTTCAATTAGTTACAATTGACCGCGCAAACATTCAAAAGAGTCCACTGTATCACCGTGCATACTATACAAATGAGAATTTAATAGATATATTATTTATTTTGATTAAGAAGTGTTGTGTTTTAGAATTTTGAAAACTAAATTTCCGACAATTTAGTTTTATATGGTGATAATTCCTCGTAGCTCATCAACGACGATCGAATCTTTTCAGGACATTTCCCATCGTCTTAAAGGCATTCTATTACAGTCAATATGTCCCCACGCGCCTCTCCTCGAGGTCCGTGCTTTTAGACAAAATTCCAGCACTTCACTATAACATTAGCACTTTTTCTAAGTTATGAATTACACCGTATCGGTTACATTTAATTGTCAAAATATCAGTCAGACTCTCTCGATATTTTACATAAACATTATTTGATATCCGTTTTTAAATTACTTTTATACTAAACACAGATAATAAATAAATAATTGAAATATTTACAAACAAAATATCAGTTCACAAAACACCTCTTCAATATCAATTCAGTGAATGAGTGTACAATCTTTAATATTTAAAAACGAAAAACATTTTGAGACACCTGATATATCGATCGAAATATCCACATGTTTTCGAATAAAATTTCGAGATATCGCCGTTTTTAGGTTTTATTATCACAAACTTGGGAGCATCATAAATTAACAAAAAATAGAGCCAGCGAGGTGAAATTTTGTACACTTGTGGCTCTCATAACATAATAGCCATTATCAGTGCAGTAACCATTGGAACTACATTTCACGACGGATATATTTCACACTAGACATCCTCGCAATGGTTTTACCTCAAAAGTGACTAAAACATAAACTTGATATCCACCATTAAGGTCAACATCCAACAAACTTCACTAGACAAAGAGCGAATGAACACAGAAATTTCCGGATTAAATCACACTGACGTTTTATGACTCCGACGGTAATTAATACATTGAATTTGTCTATAAATATATTTTGAACCTTTAAAGAAGAATCTTTATAGGAGCAGTTTCGTGAGGCAATAAATTTGGATTAGAACCGAAGTACTTGACTTTGACGTTTTCGTGCGAGAGTTTTCCCCGCCCGCAAAGTTAGTTGTCGCTTTGTGTATTGTCCCCTTATTCTGAGGCTGGTAGTCACGGCGACCAACTTCAGACAGTCGGGATAAAAAATCGCTCGAGAAAAATCGCTATACCCCGAAGACGCGCGTTACGAATTGGAAAATTAAGGTGACGGTTCAATAATTTTTCTCGTTTGTCTCGTTGTGTTCTTGAAGAGCTTTCAGCCGAGTTTTGTCTAATGCGGTTGAGTATTGTTTCTCTGTATTTATTTTAAGTCCGCAAATATACATGATTTATTTAAACTATCGGTTGTTTCCTCTTCACCTATGCACAAGATGCAGCGGACTCGATGAAGCCAGATGGAATGTCTTCGGGTCTACTTGCATAGATATACGTGTCGACAGGGACGGGATCAAGGGGCTCTATGAGTTAGCTCGTAGGGCACAGATAGTCGATACCAGCGACTAGACGGCTGCCTGAGGGCAGGGTGTAAAATGGCCGAGAGGCTGATTGCACTTCCGGACAGGACCGTCTAAATATGATAAGTGATAAGTGATATCGGTTGTTTTCTTAAACTGTCATTTGCATTGTTTACGTAGTCAGATTTTTTTTCTTCCCCCTTTTAAAATTTTGATTTTACATTTTTATACGAACTGATGTAGTATTTCAAGGGCTCTATTTTATAATTTTGCCATTTTTTAAATGGAGGCAATCGAGTTTGGGACTGAGACCTTAACTTTCTCGAGGTTTCTCTTTAGCGTTGCCCTTTCCTGGAAATTGCAGTTGACAGTTAAAATTTAATTCTTGGTCTCCTGGAATGAATTTGTGATCATAAAAATTAATTTTCATTTTAATTTGCCGATCTTAATATCTATTTTTTCTAGAATTGATGTAATTGTAATTTTTATGATTACAATCTGAAACTAATGGTGCCCTACCGGGACGACGACGGTGGCCGAATTGGTTAAATGATTCAGCCGGACGGCGGGACCCGTGAGGCGTGGATTCGATTCCGACTTTAGAGCATTGGAATTTTTTAATCTTTCGAAAACCGTCAAACGGAAGTTTAGATACTGCAAATCATCAGGAAAGGGCTTTCCTTGGTCGCCAGGAGAGTCTGTACGTGGCGTACAGCTTCTGGAGTAAATTCCATATGGTTGAAGAGGAAGTCGACTCCTGATACCACAAATATGATATAAAAAGCGAAATAGGGTATGCATGAAATAAATAAATGAATGAATGAAGAAAGAAATGAATAAATAAATGAATGAATGAATAGATAAATAAATATTACATTGGTTGCCCGATATAAAAAGCAACGCAGGTCACTAATCGAAGATGACGGGGATTTCATGGAGATAATGCATTATGTCATAATCATAATCGATCATTTAACAATCGATTATTGAAGAAGCAAAGGCCGCAGACGTTAATAAGAATATTCAATGAGATAAATTTACTCATTTTTTATATGCAGTCGATATTGATGTATATGAAACGAGTAATTACATTTATGCTCATGAGTAAGTACCCTTACGCCGATGCAATATTTCAAAATTGTCTGGAAAATTTTTTGAAAAAATGCTTTTGAAAGTCAAGTCCAGATGATTTAGAATCATCTGAAATGTAAGGTTCCATCACGCTTTTCGCTTCCGGATGAATCCTGCGTTTGGATGTGATTGGCTGACCCCCCACCACCACAAGAGAAGGTATATAAGGACTGCCTCTAGTCACCGGAGCACAGTAGCTCGTAGTCCTGAAAGTGGAAACTGCAATGTTGATGAAACGTCGGCGCAGCGGTGAATCCAAATGCGACATCCAATCGGAATTTTTCCAAAACAAATTTTTTTATTGCATTTACGGTGGGTTAGAACTGGGATTAAGCACTTGGACAATGGCTGATTGCAAAGGACGAATACGTGAATAAATACTACTCTTTATTCAAAATAAGTATTGCGGTCCTCGAAACGATGTGATGAAAGGGTTCGATAATTGAGAAAAGTGCAATAACCAACTGCAAGAACTCTATAAAATTAAAATATTAATTACATTACAGTTGAAGAATTGGCTGTGTCCGAATGTGACTTGATTTATCTTTATCTGTTTTACCCAGTGGAGATATATTATCGACAAAATTATATTATCCCTCTAAAGAGGTTATCGGCTGTAGGTAATCAAGGACATACTGATTCTTCATGGCTGGGTACACCAACTTAGTTTCATATCCAATTCAATTGATTCATTATCTGGTGAGAGGGTAAATTAGCTTGAAAGCACGTCGATAGGTGCTTCGCCATTTTCTTTTTCGATATCGCGTGTAGGTATCACAATCTAACACGTTTGGAATTATTTTAAATTCTTGAAAACATGGGAGAAACTTAAAATCCTAGTTGAAACAAAGTTCACTCAAGTTTTTCAATTGAAAATAATTTTGTTCCTTTTCTCCTGTAATTTTTTAAATTGTAAAATAATTGCAACTGGTTACCCTCACACTTTTTTCTGAAGTGCTCTTGATTTGGTCTTTATTTATTTATTTATTATCAACTAACGGATTTTGGTCTTTAGTTTCTATTGAACGAGACGAAACGTGCGCTATCGTGTGCTGTAATTATAAAAAAACGAGACCGAGTGCACGCGCACGTGCCCTATTTGAATTTCCCGTCTCGAACACATTCATTAATGCGGAAAAGTCTTACGCACACACATAGACACACACACACATGAGATTAGCCGATGTCCTATGTGGCTGACTTAATTTATGTGCTTTATTATAATAGAAGACAAAATTAAATAAGATCTGAATTCAAATTAACCGCCTTAGATAGGTCAATGAGGAATAAGTGTGACAGACTTTCGAGATTTGCAAAAGAGATGTTTACGATAGGAGGAGATCATAGCACGAATTCAGCTTGAAGTGGATAAATTAAATTATCACTGTTAATGAATTTTATATCGAACAATTCAATGGACTTTGATTTAGGGGAAGTTATAACAAAAATTTGTTCCATAAAGTCACGCAGTCATTTTCAGAATGATTTTTATAAGTATTTATTTCTTTCCATCTAACATTAACAATTCAAATCAACAGTAAAATACAATTTCAAAAGAAATTTAATAAATTGTTCCGAGCATCAGTCTTGCCGATTGTTTAGTTTCATGACAATAGTTGCCGTTCCAATTAAACTAACGATTACATAGTGGAATGTGGAATCATCAGTAGGGTTCACTTGCAGGCACACGGTTTACAGCCGCATTGGCCTCCGCTCTTGCAGGAGCACTGGTCTGAAACATTAACAATAATTACAACATTAATATAATTAATAATTAATTTTAAAAAATTAAAAATAGTTCTGATAAAGTCTAGTAACCAGAGATGTACGTGTTTTGGGACGCAATTTACATTCAAACTACATATTTTGATGCTTTTGTTCGTTTGTGTAACCAATACCCAGTGGATGGTACGCCCTTAGCCTTACAAATATTTTCATTTCACTAGTGAAATTGAAAAAACTCTCGAGAAATTCGGAATTTCGTAATGCAGACAGTTACTTTCTGTTTTCATTGCGTTATTTCATTAAAAAATATCACAAGTAACTTGGAATTACTCAATTCTTCACATGCGTGAGATGATTTTTTTTCTCTGGATCACGATCCACTTCGATCCAAATTCGCCACAACAGTTGTGATTAAACAAAAATTTAGTCATGATTTATTAACATCGATTCATTCCGCTAGATCGCAACTTAATATGGAACATTGCTTTTTTTACTAAAATTATTTTTTTAATTGAGTTCATCCTCCGAGATATTTTTACGAATATTAATTTCAAATTAGACTCTTTACATACAAGTGAAGTTACAATTGAACTCTTAAAGTTCAATTAGTTGTTTTAAACAAATTTATGCAATTCAATATTTAGCACTCGGGATCTCATATGTTTGTGACTATTCATTTCACTTATTGATTTGGAAACAATATTTTTTTAATTTACTAAAAATTTTTTCTCAATCTGGTAACATTTTGAAGGAACTTTTTTGCTATTTTTTCGTGGGATATTTTTTCTGGGATTCGAAATCAATAAATTCATTTTTGGATTAATTCGTCATAAAAAAGTTAATTCAACAATTCCTTGCCATATAAATTATTTAAATTCTCCAAATTAATTTGTTCTTCACTTGTTATCGACACCGTTTTTCTAATAAGAATTTGAAGATGATAATATGAACATAATATAATCTGCATAGAAAACCTAAAAATTACCATTTCATTTTAATGCATGTGCAATAAAAAAATTGTACGAACGACGTAAAATTATAAATACAAATCGAAAAAGAACAACAGTCAGGAATGTATTTAATCCTTCAAGACAAAGAAATATTTGAAAAGACTTGTGGAGTGAATGCGGTGAGTTTTTCTAACGAATTGTCTCACGGAGAAGCAAGAAACCTGAACACTTCGGTGGCTTCGACCGAGTTCCTAACGGTTCAATTCTCGAGATGCGAGAAAAAAACACAGTACAGTCCCAACTCAAAGTAAATAAAAATATGTCCTATAGCCAATAGATATTCCATCTATTGATATGGCACTATAGCCTCAGCTAATAACATTTTGTAAACAAATATTAAACCCACCGGAACATCCACCACTGCAGCACTTGCAGTTGTCCCCACATTTGCAGCCATCCTTGCACTGGGCTGAAATAATATAAAAAAAATATGTGAGTAGTTGAGAATAGGAAATGACTACTAACCGAGTTCCCCTTTCGGGGAAAATATAAATACAAAGAAAAACAAAATGCAATTAACGTCTGGTTAGAATTATTTGGAAGTTCCTACATAACCTCAAACTGCCATCACAGATCACAACCAAAATAATAATTTGGTAGTTTCCAAATTCATTTATTGTGCTTCGATTATTGTTACCATAGGCTGGTAATTAGGTTTGATTCTAATAAAACCATTATTTCAACAATTTATTTATGATGGCGATTGATGATCACGTGACCCTCCCCAACTGGGCGTTAAGGAAATCAGGTAATCTGCGAAGACAAGAGGGAGAGGTATTTTTTTTTAACTTGACAGAGAATCCTCCAACCCACGGTATAAAGGAACCAAACACCCAAGAACTGTTATCACGTGAGTAAATGGGCTACAGCTAATCACTACCACCTAAATGCTGATTACCCCGCCATCACATTAAACTCCTGAGCCTCACCATCACCAGTTTTTAGTGGCGTTTTTTCTGATGTTACCCCCAGGTTCAACGGAATTTACTGCAAGAAAAATGTGAATAGTTGAGGCCTAATAGGCCATTGCCCAAACGTAGAAAAAAGGACTCTTCTCTCACGAGGTGCATCAAACGTCGTACGAGACACATGAAACTACCTTTTCTCATTTATATCGTAGTAAACTATACTAGACCCCCACTGGGTCGAGAAATCAAGATCAATTTTTCAAGAGGGAGAGGGTAGCTATCATTCGATTTAACTTGGAATCTCGCACAATGAATTTAATTAAGACGTCCGCTGCACTATACGAATTCCACAGTGATAACACTGGATGCACGATTTCTGTTCTGCGTAATTTTTTTATATTCATTATGAGTTAATACATTAATATAAAAATATAATTTTGCCCAAAATTTCTAGTGAAAAATCGGCTGTAAATTTTTGTCAGAAGAATATTTCATTGACAAAATTATATTTTTCTCGGAGTGTACGATCTCTTTGGCTGCATTCGTATTTCGACACATTTGAATGTAAACACCAGCACCGAAAATTATTACATTAATTTTTATTTCGCTTTTATTTATTTATATTATATTTATTGAGTGCGTGGTATGTGGGGACAAAAATGAACTGTCTGTCTGTAGCTCTGTTTAGTCCATGTCAGTATTTTATAGTTGTTCTCAGAATACTGTCGGAATGTTGAGAATAGCTTTAATAAATAGAAACAGAGAAGGAAAGTGAAGAAATGAGGGATCAAGGGCCTTTTGTTGAATGGGTCCAGAGTATGAAAACTTTGGTCACTAAGAGTTAGTTCTCTGGGGACATCATAGAATAAACATATACTTTCTGCGTGCGATAATAAATAATTAATGTTTATACCCAAATCGTTTGATATTATTTAATAAATCCCTATCAATAATCCAATACTATTGTTACACTGAGTAATAAATCGAGTATTTTTTTAGAAAGAAATGAATCATTTTTCATTTCGATGGTATTCTCGGAATTTGAAGGCCATAAAATTTTCGAAATATCTAACAAGAAATGGGAAATGAATTTACAGTGATTCAGGTCAATATTGTTTTGGTACAATTGGAAGATTAAAATATTAAATACTAGAATATCAAAAAAAATATGTTCAATGTCACTGTTCTTACTATTTCTTTAAATATAAAATAAGTTTCCCATCAAATTTAACTTCAATCATTTTAATTTGAACTATTATCCATCAATTTCTAAATAAAAAACTTTCAAAATAGTTTCAGCAAAATATTGTTTTGGTTTAATTGAAAAAAAAAATTGCTTTGATTATCACTCGTTATTTCTCTTAATGTATGATATTATTTCACTTGATATTTTTCAAAATGTATTTATATAACATAATGCATACCACATAGCATTATCATCTAATTAAATATTAAATTATTATTACGTCAGCATGTAATAATAATTGAATATTAGAAAAAATAATGCGACCAAATTTATTATACTATTTATTGTTCTTAATATGTCCGTAAATATTAAAATACGTTTCAATCAAATTCAAAGCAAAGCATTTCAATAAAAAATATTTTCGAATAATTTCCAGCTAAAAAATTACAAAATAGTTTCCCCAAATATTTATTTAAAATAATAAAAACTTACAGGAGCACTTGTCGCAGCAGGGTCCTGGCATCTTGACGATTGTTAATCGAGATATTTGAATCTTCTCCGGAGAACGATAGAACTTTCCAGTGAGTTATCGTTGAACTGTTGTCTGAACGCTGGCCAGCGCCTCGAATTTATTGATCATTCCCCGCCACATTGCACACGAACGTACTGATGATCCGCGTGCAATGCCTACGAGTGTTTGTCATGCGCAGTTACAAATGGATAAACAAAGTGAATGATTCGATTGTGATTGGCTCGTCACTTGACGATAAGAACGTCCATTGGCGCTCCCAATTATGGCACCGTGTGCAACAGAAAATCTAGAAATACCGGGCGCTATGATTATGAGTAATCGGTTTCTTTCGAAGAATCAATTTATTCGTCAAGGTTCTGGAACTTTCCGAATTTTTTACCTTTTTTTTTTCATGAAAGCCAGAGCTATCATTGAATTAGTTCAGTCACTTCTGAGTTCATACCCCAATGCATTAACCTCTCGTTCATTTTTACGTTCATCAGGTTTTTGCGCTTTTCGGTTAAATGACTTCAGCAGTTTTCAATGACCCAATGGTACATTTTCGATTGAAAAATGTAATCAGGATAATAGGTTTATATGAGGGTCATTTTTTTCATGAATTTATGGTTTTTTGGGAAAATCTATGATATCCGTTGATTGTTTTTGTTTTCGAACAGAAACTTTGAAGATTATAATTTATTAACGACGTAATTTCCGATTCGAAAATTGTAACGGTAAATTATGCAAAATGTGGAGAAATGTTGAGATGTGATTTTTGTAAAATTTATAGACTTTTATCAAGAAATTTTTATGGATTTCTGTTGAAAAAAATTTGAAATTACGTCGCAGATTTCGATTCGAATGACTCCACGGCGCAATTTTAGCTTAATCGGTCAAGTAGATTCAGTCAAGGAATGTTTGATAAATATTGCTTTTCTGATATTGTAAAAAACGTCTGACCAAAGGGAATTATTTTGGATTTTTTTTTAATATTAATATTAATCATTTGATGATTTTTAAAAATTTAAAATCTTGAGTGAATAATATAAAAAAAAATAACATTCATGATGCAATTCTTTAACTGCGACGTATATGTTTTTAAATTTTGGATTAATGATGTGTACAATTTTTCATTTAGTGTTAAAGATAAAATTCGGGGAATTTCATAAAATAAAAAACAACGAAAATAAAATAGATTCAGGACGAAACTCTATTTGTATAGCGGTTCGAAATACTCATTTTCACCATAAAAATTATTAAAAAAATATGAGTAATTAAAGCAAACATAATTATGAAAGTAGAAATTAATAATTTTACCGAAATTTCATCGATGAAATGTCAAATTTCGAAGTGTTATAAACAAAAATTTGCTGAATAAAATGGGTTTTGTAGACAAAAACGTAAAAACCAAGAAAAACTCATATTTTATAAACAAACTATCGACAATATCTGAAAGAATTTGAGTTTTTCTCGCTCCTTAATCATCCAGGAAACAGAATTCTCTGGACAAGCTCCACAGAACAATTCAAAGAAGTAAAACCAAATACGACGAATCTGTTTACAAAACAAGAACCAACGAGGGAAAACGATATTTTAAAAACTTTCGAGAAATTCATCAACACAATCGTGAAGGACTTCCTCGATACTCGTCTGGGTGAAGCGAACAAGGCCCGATCATTACAATTCGACTGCATCATTAGCCAGAATTGGAGTCACAACCTATCCTACATGGATATGTGAAAATCATAAAGAAGAAATCGATCGAATACACTGACAAAAAAATTGTTATCAAATATTCATGTACTTCACAGAAACATTTATTTTTTCCATACAATATTCCTTGAGTGACGCCATTACTAGGTTTGAATCATGTTAATTATATTCTCCTAGGTAACAATCACGTCAATTATAAACTTAAATAAACTTGGATTCACTAGTTATGAACATTAAAAAATTGATCGATATTTGTTCATCTAGAGAATCCAAAACTCAAAAAAAAATAAAATCATTAACGGAGTGACCCTCAAGAGCAATAACATCATCATAATGGAAACGAATGACTCAATCGAGGGAATATGATTTATCAAAAATTAATACTTCTCGCGAGTCGATGAATATCTGGAGAAAATAGTTTCTTTTCTCAGTGCAGTGATACCTCGTAAAATAATAAATATTTTGTATAACCTGAGACCCTCCATAACCACAGCTATTAACAAATCTTTTAAAGAATGAACTACATATCTAATAAATATCGTCCACACAGATTCACAATATCAGATTTAGAATTAATAAACCTTCGAAATGGGTTTTCAATGCTGAGTAAAAAATAAGAAAAAATCATAGAACAGAAATCAGTTCAGTTTCGAAAAGGATGAAGAACAGTCTTTGAAACGTTCAACATGAAATACCTCGTGTCTAACGATCAATCAACATTTATATATTACCCCATAATGGGAACAAATTCCTGATTGTTTTTCATCCTTCTAATTATGTAAATATTGTACGATCTTTACAGCAACAGAAATTACGAGTTTTGGAAATTCATTTCGCGATTTCCATAAATTTTCCATTAAAAAAAAAGTATCGAAAGATGAAATTCTTTGTATGAGACTAAATTGTTCTGAATTTCATTGCTCTAGTGGCTTAAAAAATTAAAGCCATTTAATGTAAAATTATTCATATAAAACTTTATTTAACATCTTAAGAGAATAAAAAAATCACGTAGTTTTCACTTCTGATAATGTATATAAAGTGTTTTATAGGTATAATCTTTCACAATAGAATCGGAATGATTTGTTGGTCATTCCATCATCCGAGCAGTAATGTTCGACAGTAGTTTGACCATATGGAATGATTTATTCAAACTTCAACAATCATTTGAACGATTTTTTAGCTGATTGACAGTAACCGACGTAATTGCTCTTTTCTGCCAATTTCGAAATATGAATTGATTGCTCAGCAACGTTGCTCTGGAGACGGCCATTGTGACGAATGATAACTCTTCTATCATTTATTTCTCTGAGAACTTTTCCACGATCTCCACGTAATTTTGCAGGCGGACTGCAGTTGATATCGTAAACTCCGGCTGGTGGTTGATATACGACTTTGGGGAATGATTTTGAGGATTGGCCAATCACATTCTCATCATTTTCAGCTGTCTCCTGTAACTGATCAATGGAAAACAATGAAATTGACGTGAATGATAAAACAACTCTCAACAAAACATTTTCCTAAATTTCATTATCCCGATTAATTACTAATTAATCTATTATTTTCATCCTGACTATACTTCATCGTAAATTGGTTCAATCTTTAAAGTGTTCTCAGATCTTTCATTTTCGCCGTTGAAAGTTATTCAACATTACAATTAAATAATGAAAATTGACTTCGTTATCAAGTGTTTATAATTATTTAACTAGCCAAGTGGTAAATCGAGATAAGTGAATTTATCTTTTAGGCGAGTTTCTGAGAAATATTTACGAATCTAAGGGAGTTAGCAAAAATTCAGTGGTTACATTTGTTATCGAATTCAATACGCTCTGTAAAAAAAGTTATAATGAAAGTTTTGATAGTTCTCTTGGATTCGAAGATATTCATTAAAAACCTGGTCAATAGCCAAAAGTTTACCACTTCGTTGCTGATTTCAAAGTGTTTCATCCAGAAATTTTCCTCCATTCATTTATCCTTCAATAGTTATTGTTATATATTTTTTATCTATTTTTAATAAAAATGTGGATTAGAAATATTTAAAAACGTGAAATTTTATCTTCTCGCCTCCCCATTGACCTTAGAATTGTCCACCCAAAATTTATTTTCTCCCAAAAAATTATAATTTTTCTTTGTTTCCATTAAAAAATCAAGC
The DNA here is from genome assembly GCF_034640455.1 of Diachasmimorpha longicaudata. Taxonomy (NCBI): domain Eukaryota; kingdom Metazoa; phylum Arthropoda; class Insecta; order Hymenoptera; family Braconidae; genus Diachasmimorpha; species Diachasmimorpha longicaudata. The sequence continues at coordinate 2,168,739 of NC_087240.1, forward strand.
AATTGACAATGGAAACCGTCGAAACTCAATATCTGAACCTCAATTGATACGAGAAAACATGTTCGGGTTGCACTATAGTTATTAATTTCCATTGTTTCTCTTTATTCATTTATTCTTCAATATTTATTAATTAAAAAAGGCTCTTTCAAAATGTTCTTTATTTCCCCCAATTGGTAAAAAAAAAAATTATCCATAATTTTAAATCTTATCGTACCTTGTAGCGATGGAAAATCAGTTTAAAATACCACATCTTCGCAGATAAAAAAACAGGAAAAATTAAATTACAACAAAAAAAAATTGTCATGTAGATATATCTCACCAAATCCCTTTTTGCTTCACCAGTCCCTCCCAATTTGATGCGCAGATTCTCCGCGGAAGTAGTCGTTTTCTTTTCATTGGGTGTCAACAAAAACTGCTGGTCCTTGCTTCGCACATTCTGCACCAATTTAGCATCAGTTGAATTGATGTATTCAGCCACTGGAGACTTGACAGTAACATAATTATAATACACTGCACTCCCAACCAGAGTCTTTTTATCCCTCGACGCCGAAAACATTGTCGTTTTTTTACTCTCTCCAGCTTTGACAGGGGTTTCAAAATATTTTCCTCGTTTCGCAAAAGCTGAAGACATTGGAGTCGCTTTTGGTTTCGGTGTCGTGAAGAAGGCGCATGTCTTCTGTTCAGATGTCGCAGGTGAATTGAAGACCTTCCCCAATCTGTATGTGATTGTCGCTTTCTCACCAGACTTGGCAGGCGTTGAAGGGAGTCTCACACCTGTCACTCCAGGTTTTTGATTACTCTGTACCAATTTCCTATCCCGAGTACAAATTGTTGTCTGGGAACGTGGAGTAGCTGGCGCAACAGATGAGTGTAAACTCTGGATGGACTGAGACTTCGTCAAAGAACGAGCTGTTGGTGGAAGAGCCTTTGATCGTCCTGTGACGGAGCTCATGGTAAGACCACTTTTAGAATTGACCTTAGCTGGTGTCCTTGACACATTCAATTTGCCTGGAGTTTTGACAACACTCAGGGGCCTGGATGGTGTCTTCCCCCCTGCAACCGGTGGTAATTTCGAGGCAACTGATTGTGGTGTGAGAGCCAAATTTGGAGTACTCCGAGTCAGCGCCAATTTTCGACTTGTTATTCTTGGAGTTGTTGGTGGACGCACAGCCGATGATGCCGATGATTCCGACTTCAGGTCTGTTTTCTTGGCGCTCAAACCTCGTAAATACAAAGATGTCTCTCCACGATTTGATCGAATTGGTGGTTTTCCCCTGGGAGTCTTGCTGGCAGCCACTGGTGACCTTCGACGAAAATCTACGACGAACGCCGGCCTCTTGAGTTCATTCATAACAGGTTGAACCTTCTTCGTTGATCTCATCAGCTTCCCTGGAGTCTTCACTGATGGTTGAGGTGTCTTGGAAAGTTTACGTTTCACTTCAATCGCACTCATCGCCTTATTTATGATATCTTTATTCTTATTCAGGTACTTGTGGTAATCGCTGGATCTCCTGACGAACTTCAGATACTCCAGGACCATGTCGTCCTCAGGGGTGTCATCAGCAGTGAGATAAGTCGCATCAATCTCGCGAATCATCTTCTCCGTTTCGCAGCATCGAAGTCGTTTTTTCACGACTTCTTCCAGAACTGATTCTGGCAGATTGGCATCGTAGTTCGGATGGCTGTTGAACGTGTCGTAGAGTGCGTTATCCACAGAGGTCTTATTGGCTGATGAACACGGTGGAGAATCTTCGAGATTGTAGTATTGAATTGCTCCCGTTCTTTTGATCCTGGCAGATTCCAGTTGAGCTGTCATATCTGAAACAGATTTACTTCTTCTCAAACTTTTGATTTTACCTTCACTCACTGGCGTCGCATTTTTGTGAGCGTAATGCTCCCAGTACGTGAAGGAATCATTGTAATCTGTCTTCGTAGGAGTTGTGAAAGGTGATCCATGAACCCTATCACCTCCTCTCAACGCTGCATTGCACTCGTCCAAAGGCGATTGATCAATTCCTGGTGTCAACGTTTTTTGAGAGGAATCTACGTGAGATGGAGAACGATCAATGTACCTGATATTTTCGGGAGTTTTTGGAGACAATTTTGAAACAGCACTTGCCTTCTTCAACATGGCAATACACAGAGGTGATTGGTTAGATTTTTTTGCATTTTCCCCGAGGTTCTTCGGAGTTTTACGATAAATTTTTTTAACATGTCTTTGATTTTCTTGACGTGGGGTTGCGAAGTCTAGAGAACTCCTTCGCTTTGGGGGAGAATTCGAAGCATCAAGGACCCCTGGACTTGTCGAGGCTTCCGGGAATACTGCCCTTGAAGAGTCAATGCAGGATGACAACATTTCTGCTGGCATAGACTGATCAATGATCATAGACTCGTTGAATTTATATTTAAAAGCTTTCCTGAATTCTGCTGTCAAACGACTCAAATTAGTCCCACTTGGATCGTCTATCTGCTGATAACTGTTCAGATTAGTTTCCTCAATGATCGTCAGCAGTCTGTCGGCAAAAGCTGCTGGATTCATAGCAAAGGATTTCGATAATCTTTTCAGGGTATCAGTACGTTGATTTGTGGTGGATCCACAGTCTACCTCGAGCTCTTTAGAAAGTTTCTCCAGAAAAGGCATCATATATGATGTCGAATCATCAAGTTCTGATGCCACTGGAGGTCTCTCAGACTCCAATTCAATTTCTTGATTAGAATCGATATTGTGATTTGTGTCTCTTGGCTTCGACTCACTGATGGCAATGTCCAAGTTTCCTGTTGTGGTTTCATTGTTTGTACTTCCAACATTCGAATAGACAACTTGGACATCATCTGATACGGATTGGGCACTGTGAAAGGAATCTGAGGAACCTCGTGATGTTCCAGCTGGTGTATTGCCGACGTTTCCAGCTAAAATCGTCGAGTTTAGGGTGTCGTTTGATGGTAATTCTCGATTTTGATGATTGGACCACTGTTTTCGCTTTTCCTGCCTCATTTTGTATCTTGTCCACAGCTCACAGGTGCATTGTTTGTACTTGTATGCACACCCTTTGACATGCTCGTGATCATGATTGAATGTACGGGTGTATTCGGATGAATCGATACTCTCGAAAGTTGTTGAGGAGACGGTGGTATCTCCTGTTAGGTCAGATTCCAGTTCTGCTAAATTCTTTCCTGCATCTGTAAAATATATTGTTATTATTATTATGGAAAATTTATTGTTATTATTAATATATTGTTATTATTATTATGGTAATTATTCGTCTCGAAACAATCGCATCACGAATCAATTCATCATGTGGTCGTTTCAATACATGAAAATTCAACAGATGCTTATGTCAACAAAAGGAATTCTACAGTCACAAATACTAGGTCGTCATAATGAATACACATAGAGAAGTATAATTATAATGATAAACCAAACCACTCAAAAAATAATAAATCGGAATGGATTCGGTACTTAACTATGAATTTTTCAAAATACTATAAAAAACGTAAATTAGACAGCGGGGAGGGCATCAATTAATGGTAATAATTGAGATTGTTTGAAGTAAATGATCGATTCGTTCTTGGAGTTGTTACTTAAATTGTTGCTTAAACTGTTCAGCAATTAGGTGTGATTTGGAAGACTGAAGAAAATGGTATTCGGCTGCGATGAACACAGAGAGAAACATAATTTTGTCAATCAAATTTGTTTTGGGTTAAAAAATGTTAGAAATTTCCTTTGGAAGATCCACTGTAAAGTCTTATTGGAAGAATATTTGGTAATTGAGAAAATTATATTTTTCTCTCAGTAAAGAGGGAGATTCTAGAGTTCCTCAGGAACTAGCATGGAAATTAAAATAATGAACCACCAAATTTGGTGAAGAGAAGATTGAAGATGTTGAACAATAATTATTATGTTGAAATAGAATATGATGAAGTTGTTTTGTGATGAATTGTTGTTGAGCCGAAGAATATTATTTTTTGAGGAGTTATTGTCGATATTTTCTCATTTTTCATGTCTTTTGTAAATTTCGGGAAAACTGTGGATCAGAAGGACGTGAAAAAATATTGCGTTTTTAAGTTTTATCGTTATTCAATGAGTCAAAACGTTGCGTTCATTTTTCCAAATTTGTTGTAAAATTTTGTGAATTTTTTACAAAAGTTTACTGAGAAATTCGGAAAATTCTTCCATATTTATAAAACGTCGTGAGAGATTGAATAATAATAATAAAATTTAAAAACGGCAGATGTTTTCACGTGAATTTTGTCAACTGGCTCTCAGAAATTTGTAGATCTTGAAAGATGAGACGATATCAGCCATAACTGCTTGGAAAAACCTGAAAAATGAAAAGATATCAGTAATAACTTCCTTAATGATTCTATAACGCTTATATTGTATTACATTACGTAATCATAGGATCCAATTTTAAGTCTCCGATTCTCAGTTTTCAGAGACACCTCCCACACCTCACCATGAAACACGTGGGGGAGAGCGATCTGTTTTTCGAAACTCGGACATGAAATGTGTTAAACATTGAGAAAAAAATGAATTCAATCAACTTCTTTTTATTGATTCAATCCCAAATTTTTTTCCTAGGAAAAAAATATTTTGGAGCGCGAAATTGATTCTTTTCAATCGAAAATCAGTTAATGATATCTGAACTTTTCGGATTAATAGTCACGATTAAAATAATATGATAATAATGTCTTTGATGGCAAATCGACAGAACTTCCCCGAAGATTGAATTATTTTTTTTACTTCAAAAGAATTGGCACAACAAATTATTAATTTGCAGAAATAATGATTATTCTGTAATGACAATTATGGAAAATTCTAAAGATCACAAGGATTATCGAAGGCTATAAGCACGTGATTTTAAAGCCATTTAATTATCAATTAATCCATTAATTATTGATCAATTACTACCATAGTGAACATTAAATAATTGCCTCCCTAAAAACAATTTGTTAAATTTTTTATATAGCATCATAAATTTTCCCACCCAAAACATTGTTGAAAAAGTGTTTAATAGAATTTTGAAACCTTATTCGTAGATGGATATAATCACTATTGAGTTTTTTCCTTATGTTTTTGTGTAGTTGAGAAATGTCAATGACCAATTCGTCAATCCACGAATTACATAATACGTCACTTATCTGTTTATATTTATTGCAAACTAAAAAAATAATAAAAAACGAAGAGTAAAACCATTTTTAATGATTGTCAATTTTGTTACAAGCGTCCGTATTAATCCGCATACTTTTTTTTAGAATAATAAACCTAATGGTCTATCTATTGTTAACTCATCGTTCATCTTCTGACTGCGGTGAATCAACTGCAGAATTGGCTCATATAATTTTTTCTTAATTTTATCATATCAAGAACGAAGTCGTAAAACGAGATAAGTCACTTTGGGCCATTGACCAGTTTTTTGCGATTATCTCAGAATCTAACGAATCTGGCGAAATTTCCATTGGAATCTTTTTTATGTCATAGGCCGAGTTCTACAATAAATGTCATGACAAAAAATCTCGTATCCCCCTTAGATTCGTCGGTATTACCAAAAAACTCGACTAACAATGATATACAAGTCAACGTATCTCGGTTTACCACTTCGTTCTCTTCATTTTCTTTGGCTTCAACTAGTTTTCTCTCATTCCTTAAACATTTTTGTACCCATTAGCCCTCTTTCGATGTCTCGCATATGTATTAATTATTTTCTCCAGTGGTATAAAAGTCAATTGATGGTGTTACCCTAGTTACTGAGGCAGTATCTGGCCGCGTTTCTCAGCAACCAAACGATTTTTCCAGTCTTTATCAATAGTCTACTCAGTCCTTAGAATAAGTATCAATTGACAATGTAGTTTGTGCCTTCTTTAGTGACTGAACATAAAATTGAAAAACACTGGAACAATATATTGTGTAAAAAATGCAAAAAAATATTTTTGTCACTAACAAATACGCTAAGAAAAATTTTATAAAATCATCTCAGGTCAAGACATTTTGTTTTTAATTCAGAGATCAAGAAAACCACTTGTCAAGTCAATTTAAGTAGTTTTGGCATTAAAATATTTTAGACTTGAAACGAAGAAAAAACGAAATTAATTAATTTAATGGTAAAGACAATGAGAAATCGTTTTAATCAAGAAATTGTCAAAGTGGAAGGTCTTTGGCCAGTTTTATCCTGAATACATGATATTTTTTTTAGTTTTAGAACATTTTTAATCCTAAAATTTCTTGAGAACATATATTCAATGACAATTTGATTTAATTTAATTTCTAGTTTAATTTTCTCAGCGAAGCTGTAAAGACATAGATTCTTCCTCAACATGACTTTAATTTATTGAATGAAAGACTAGAACAGGATCAACTGATTTAAGAATAGTCATCATTGGTTCAAATCCATTCAACAATGTTTCTTCTAAAATACCTAAGTAATTTAAGGGGAAAAAATAATTTACCTCTTCCCCTGTTTTACAAGAAATTTTTACTATGAAGAGACAATGAGAGGCTCTTGAATACTCTATAATTAACAGATCTCTCTGGAATCGGTCTATTTACTTATCTTTCGACAAAAAAGTGACCCAGAGTTTATCAGAAATGAATGAGAAAACATGTTCTATATCCCGGAACAAGGAACGTAAAGAATTCTTGTTTGTCAAGAATTTATAAGATTTCTCTTTTGAAAATAATTTACTTTTCTTCCCCTTTGTTTTCACGGTTTCACGTGACAAATTCCATGAAAACACAATGGCTTAAGCTTCGCTAATCAGTCTGTTGTTGATAGAAGGTTAAACATCAATAAAATAAATGGAAACCGTTTTAATTGATTATTGAAATTGTAAAACGAGATGAGTCGCTTTTGGCTACTGACCCGTTTTTTATGGATATCTCAGAATCAGAGGAAGATAGCAAAATTTTTATGAAAACCTTTTTTGTAAAGTGAATCAAGTTTTACAATAAATATAGTTATAAAAAATCTATTATCTTTCTTAGATTCGGAGATATTGCTCAAAAACAGCGGAGAGATGAGTTAACTAATGTCATTTTGCCGTATCATCCCCCCTATTAATCAAGTTTTGTTTTTCTCCTAAAATGGTTTCATGAGAAAAACAAAACTCAACCAGATATTGAAAATATTTAAACAATCCATAAATAAATAACTTTAACTCACTCGTTTCCGAGATATGACACAAATTAATTTCATGAAATAGGAAACTATTGTGTTAAAATATTTTTAAAGTTCCAAACTGCTTCCCAGTACTGAATCAAAGTACTGAATTAAATTAACCCCAACTTTAAACTGCTAAATTAAATTAATTGGATCCTACAATTTTTTCAAATTATAGAATAAAATTATCAAAACAAATTTCCTTTTTTTTTCATTTCATTGAACAATTCAGTAACGAAATCGCTCTTCACTATTGATCAGCTTTTAATAAACAGCTCAGAATTAATAAACATATCACAAATTTCATTATAACCTTTTTATGGAGCAACTTGAGTTCTGCTACAAATGTCATAACAAAAATCCCACTATCTCCCTTAGACTCAGAGATATTGCTCAAAAACTCCACGAAAACATTAATCAGCTCATCTCGTTATTCCACTTCGTTACTAAATTCTCCATTGATTGTCTCGGTTTTGCTTCACCCTGAAAAATCCACATGACATCCCGTTGGAATCAGCTTATGGTTTTTTGTACTCAGCCAGCAACAACAATAGTTCTAAGCAAAATAACCAATAACTCTGACTGAATAAATGTCTAAACCACCACCACGGTTGACGTGATCTAGATGTTGATGGTGAACATTCTCAATTTGCTTTTGGGCTCATTACATAATTTTTTTGCCTCAAACAATTAATGCTGCATGCTTCTTCACACCAGAAGTAATGACCAGAGGTAATTCCGAGGTGAATGCTGCTCAGCAGAAAAATGAATAGCTGATGACTCCGTTCAGCATCTTGTTTACGTTTACACGTACTCAGTCCACATTCCTCAATTGTTCGCCCCATAAATGCAACAAATGTCTGTAAAAACTCACTTATTGTTTTTTCATCCAGCTCCTGCAAACGTGTGAGATCACCACGGCTCTCCATCTTCACGCAAATCGCTAAAAATACTGTTCAATTGTTGTTTAAACTATACATTGAGGTATTATCAAATAAAATTCACATCCAGCTCAGGTCTAATCTCAGGTTCAGGTGAAGTTGACGCAAAAGACGCACGAGATTTATAACAGACGATGGAATACTGTGGGTGACAGTTGGAATTCATTTTGAAAATGGCAGTGATGCCAAATTCTAGCCACAAAGGATGGCCTATAGTTTGGTTAAGAGCGTTACGTTAGCGTTTAGTCGTAACCAAAGAGGATTGACTGAAGTAGAGGGTCAGTTCTGGGGGTTTGAGTGACCCCAGCGGCATCGTAGTACCTCACCCCAGGAGAGGCAGGGCGCCACACGCAATGTTGGAGTGTCTGCTCGTTTGTAATTGTAAATAATTCTTAATCTCTATTTTACTACAGAGAATTCTCATTTTCAGAGTTTTTTTGCAACCACGAATCAAGAACCCATTTGATTATTCTGTCAAAAAGTTGAAAAAATAATGGAAGAACCGAACCCGGTAGTTGGGTTTGGAATGACCTTCCCAATCTTTTTAATTTTAAATGAACCATCTTCAATCATCTTAATCTTCTCATCTTAATTTCAATTGGAAGAAAAGCATTTCGGTGACGGAGAGGACTACATCTCAATTTTTAAGTAGTCTGCCTGACAGCGACATTGTTATTGAGGAATTGTTGAGGCAGCTGGTGGACAAACACTCAGCATTGCGTGTGGCGACCTGCCTCTTCTGGGGTGAGGTACTATGATGCCACTGGCCTCACTCAAACCCCCAGAACTGAGCCTCTACTTCAGTTAATTCTCTCTGGTTGTAACCAAACTCACTAGGAGAGAACAATGGCGCTGGTGAGATATTTGGCACCAAACTTTGAAACAGAATTCGTTCGTGGGTGAGCCTGGGATGATAACTCCATCGAAATTCATTGAAGTAGTGAATACTTCAATAATGAAGTGATAAAACACGTGAGGAGTCTTTGGAGAGGGGGTAATTGCTCGTAGATACTGAGCTGATACAGCTTATTAATTAATAAAAGTAGATCATTTACTCGATTGTGCAGTGTTAGTACATGTTTGTATCACTAAAACTTTCATTTGTGGGTTCACTTAATGGAAAAAAGTTAATGAAATGTTGAAAGAAATATTTATCATAATTTAATGTACTCCTGACGTTAAGGATTTTTCGAGTCGAAAAATTCTTAATTATAATTTTTCTATTTCTATCGCTTGTGTGAATATTAAAGAAATGAAAAACGAAAAATTTTTAATTGAGACCAGAAATCTTTGTTTAGCTAGAGATAATATTGACGCTTAAAAATTTTTTTTTCATTCGAAATTTTGTCAGATAATAGGTCAGGGTTGAGGGTAACTCTAGACGTAGATTCAGATCGACCGTTCAAGCTGTTGTTGAGAAATCAAAATTTGTTTAGAATTCATTTTGCGGGATACAGTTTTTTCTTTTTCATATTTTTCGTCATCATTCGATCTATTGGAATCAATATAAAATTGGCAAGTGAACCCTGGAAGACATCATAGTTACTGTCACTTTTCTGTAAAAAAAAAAAATTTTGTTGACACTTTCACAAGCGCAAATATCGAACTATTAACTTCAAATTTGGATGAGATTTTCCATTGATCTCTAAAACAGATGCTATTAAAATGAGTATAATTGAATAAATTCTTTCCGAGATATTCAATTCTTAGTGTAAAATGCTTATGTAGAATAGCTCAAAATTGACTGGACCGAATTCATATTTTTCTATCCAATAATTTTCCTTTTGATATCCTCTATCATAATCAATTTAAACATATTCACAACCCAACACAGTTTTCAAGATATTTGTTTTTTTTTTCAGTTAAAATTGTTGTTTGCCCTGTTACGCACGTAAAAATAGAAATATGAACATGAAATTTAGAAGAAATATTCATCACTATAACAGACCATATTGAAAATGTGCATAATTAAACGACTAGTTTCGTAAATATTCAATTTTTAGTTTTAAATGATTATGTAAAATATCTCAAACTTGACTGGACCGGATTAATTTTTTTATATCTGAAAATTTCTATTTTGATTTTCTCTAACATAATTAATTGATAAAATACAGAATATTACGGAATAAAATACGGAAAAATTATGAAAATAAAGAAATAAAGATTTCTTAATTAAATAATTTTGTTTGTTGTTTGTTTTTGTTCATTTTCCTATTTATATCTGTATAAATTCTTATTACTCATAAATTAATAGAAAGAAATATAAAAACCACTTGGAAGCTCGTCGTCAATGTCAATAACTCAGCCACAATCGCATAACTGCTGTCGCCGGTTTCTTTAAATCAGTGATAACTGGAGATATTTTTCCTGATAAACCCAGAGTAATAATAGTGATAAGAATTCCATTTCATTTTCTTATGCCTGGGATTATTATTGTAGAGGTATCACGATTTTCGTAAAACATTAAAGTCTCTTGGAACATAATTTTTCAATAAATCTCTGTCGAAAATAAATTGCCCGAGACCGCTGTTCTCGATACCAGAGAGGACGGTTACAAATCTCGCTATTTCACTGATACTTTTCATTTGCTCGTCGATGAAGTTCGTGATGATAAAATCACTGACATCTAGATCTCCGTGTTTTACAGCAATACCATTAACGGCGACAAGATCATCTGTGACTGACATTTCCAGATCGAGGGCTGCCTGGAAGGATTATCAGATTATAAATCGTTTCAAGGTTTGTTGACGAAATTTTTCGATTATTTCGCAACGAATTTACATGAAAAAGTTAGCAAAACATGAATTTTTATGTCATATCACGCCAGTGAAAAACATTTGCAAAAATGACGTGAATGTTATAAGAGAAGAAACCAAGATATTAAATTCCCATTTCCTAATTTATATTTTTCATTTGGGGAATTTTAGGTGAAGTGGACCAGGGCCTGACACTTATTCTCTTGAATATTGATATCAATCTTTTTCTACCATCGTAAAGCAACAAAAACTCTTCACATTTCCTTCAAATTATTTTTAGTAATTCCTTTCCAAGATATAATTTCTCTTTGTTTCCTTATTTTAATAAACTTTAGATTTATTCATACGGTTTTCAGTTGTGTCAGCCGAATATTTTGGATTTTCGTTTATTGGAGTTTGCATTTCAAAATGCTTATCAAACATTAACTTACAGTTGGATTGAATAGGTCTTTGTACGATTTGTATTTGTTTTATTCTCGTGTTTCTACTTGAGTTTGAAAAACATTTTTATGGGTGAAAATTCTGAGAAGTTTGGGGTATGATACGGATGCTCTGTTTTTATGAGTCTAAACAGAGGTGCATGAGTGGGACCATTTTTAATGTGAGTCATCAGGTCCAGGGTGTTGTAGCCCTTTAGTTCCTCTAAGGAAACAAACCCGAGCGGTTGTGCCTGTCGAGTGTTTTATAACACAAAAGAGAATGACAAAACATTCACACGTTTGAATCAATGCAACTCTCCCATTTTCTAATATCGTTCGTGGGGCGGATAATTTAACAAAAGAACAATAAAAACCATGAACGAATATTAGACAGAAGCCCAAAGCCTAGATTATCGTCAGTATGTTTGTACTTGAAATGCATGTTGAGGATTCTGCCAGTTCTGGTCGTCTGGTGGATTGATTGTGCAGAGATCAATACGCCCACCACGAGTTTTTATGTAATTTAATAGCTTCAGTGCGTGGTCATGTTCTTCTTGGTGCATGTGCATGAAATAGGATTCACAACCTGGTAGAGCAACATCAACTCGACCAAAATGCGACGCCTTAAAAAGAAAAATAATATTAGAATGTGATAATTTGTTTAAAACAATATCGAAAATATTTCCCTCTACCATGATGTTATAATGTACAATTATCATTGTTCATTGATATTTTTATTGGGAGGAATTCCAAACACTTTAGACGAGTTAATTATTGTTTTAATTTTGTGAAATCTCTGCTCTGTGTAAATTGAAATACATTGGGTGACAGTCACAGGGCGACAAACGGATATTAATAAATTGAAAGTCTCCATAAAGGTTCGGAAAATAGTGGAAATTTGATTCACACATTTATACCACTTATTTCAACCCAGAATAAATAATTATTGAAGTGAATAATATTGAATCATTGAAAATAAAAGGAATGAAACCCAGATAGCTTTAGACGATTAATAAAAATTTTAAGCAGAGAATATTGGAAATAATTACGAATGTGTGTCTCCAGATAAATAATTGATAAAGATCAATTGCACATTATCATGACTAAACTGTAGACATCCATCTTACCATTGATAGATAATAATACGAAGCTATTAATTCCGTATTAATTTGTTGATTTAAAGCTGCCTCAGTTTCCGGGTGAAATCGATATTGACTTTTCTTCACTGGAATTTTATCAAATCCTTGACTCCTGCAATTTTCGTTGGAACTACAAGGAGGTTCATTAAACCTTTTATATTGTTCTGAATGAAATCGTTTCACAAACATTCGGGATTGTTTGTCCATTTTGATTTTCAATTTCCATTTATTATCTCCGTCGTCCGCTGCCAAAACGGAGATACGAGAGAAACGCAAATATTTTGAGATTATGGAAGAGACAATTTGAGACGTAAAGATTCTTCTGGAACTTTTTATCATTTTATCGGAGGTTTTTGTGGATTTTCTGAAAGATGAAATTTTACTGGAAGGGATATGTTGACAGGTGGAGATGACTGACGTGAAGATTGCTTCAATTAAAATTTATTCAGTGTCATTAAACCTCAGTACATATTTGAGTATCCTTATGACTAAATTTTTCCGTATTGATTTTCACTTTTTCTGTTCCGGGGATTGGCATTGGCCCTTCCTCAACCTCGAAAAAATGAAAATCCCTATGGTAAAATATCCTTCATGACTAGTACCCTAGGGATTTTTCGTCGTGTGGCATGTCGGCCATTCGCCCTCGCCATTAGCTCGGATGCCAATACCACGGTACTAAAAACCCCTAGGGCCGATTAAAAAAATATTGATGTGCTTTACTTTAAAGTCTTTGAAATGAAATTCCGATTGGCTTTTAATTTACTGCTAGAAATTGATAATTATCATTGACTTGCTAGGATCTCAAAATAGTATGTTTCATAGTTAGTTCGAATAATAGTAGATTTTCATACGAGTGCAGAAAATTAGTTTTGGCTCGTGAAAGAGTTATAGCACAAATTGAAGGCGAAAACGAAAACTTTCATCACGGTAACTGAAACCTTCGCTCATAGGACACTTTGTTCATGGGGTCAGCGCGCTGTTCTCTTTATGTTCAACAAATCTGTTCATCCAACTCATTATTATATGAAAAATGGAGTTATATGGCGTGATGTCGACGGAAAAAACATGAGAAAAAACTGTTCATGTAGTTTAAAATTATAGAAGCATCTCAAGATTTTGATTTTTTTCTATGATTATCATTATATGGAGTGTAATTATTTTTAAGGACTTTAGATGCATCCATGACATTAATTATCATAATTTTTTTACGCAGGAAAAGAAGCGAGAACTCGGTAAGCAAAACTGGTTATTAACAGTGGGCGCACTAACCCCTAGACCGAAGCCATCCGCTTATATTCACAAAGTCTGTTCGAATGAATGAAAAACAAAAATTATATCCACATTCGTCAGAAAACACGTTCTGAATTATGTAATAAAACATTTTTTTCTGCAAATTCGTTGCGGTCCATATTCTTCGAACGGTTTTTCTTCAAACAATTTGGATGAACTGTTTTTAACAAAGTTCTTCAGACAAGGATTCGCAATATAACTCTGAGTAATTTTTACAGTGCAATGTTGTTGCATCGAGTAATACAATAAATAATTACCTCAATTGTCACTGTAACAATAAATTATTGTGTACCTTCCAGATTAATGAGTCTGATTTGTGCTTGTAATGCGGCGGTTGGGAAAGTTATCTAACTACTGCTCTCGAAATTTTTATCAAATATATAAACACCGAGACCCTCTCCAACTCTTTCCAGATTGGTTACGTGATCTGCAATCTCCTTTATGGCATCTACTTGCTCCTGTAAGAACTCCGTCTCCAAGAAGTCCACGAAATTTGGGTCGTTGTGGGTTGAACCGAGAGCATGCAGTTGAAGGAGAGACTGAAAAAGAAACAAAAATTAGTTTAATGTGAGGTGGAGATTTGGACTTTTGAAATAATTTGTTTGGTTGGGTATCATCGCCCTCTTATTGTTAACTTATCAAACATACTACACTTTAATCCTTTAAATTCGCGCGGGTAAAAATTTTTTGTTCGATGAAATTACGGATCCAAAGAAAAAAATGTATGTTTCGTAAGGTATACAGGGTGTTCTCGAAGTGAAGGCCGATTCTGAACCGGCATGTTCTGGGGGTGATTTTGAATAGAAAATTCCTTTTCCACTTTTCGATCGGAAGTACTCCTGCTGAGATATGGGGGTGAAAAGAACGGCCAATGGGGCGTGAGTGTTGCGCGGCTCTACGTCCGTGTGCCGCGGGTAAGCGGTGTGCGTCCTTCCCCTTCTCCACGGACGGACGTTCCAGTCCGCTAATGAGTGAAAGAGAGCGGGGGAAGGATATTTCTCTCTCGCTCATTGGCAATTTCAAGACAATCCTCTGGGGGGGTGGGGTGGCAGGGGGGTGAATAAAAACCTATGATTATTCAGATTAGTATTATTTATTAGAATACAAGAATAATCTGATCGGATCAAAAAATTGAAAGAATAATCCACGATTATTAAATGAAGTGAATAATTTATGCAATTGCTTGATCAGACTACTATTACTATTTACTATTACTATTACTACTACTATTACTATTTACTATTACTACTACTATTATTATTATTATTATTACTATTATTATTATTTATTATTACTATTTACTATTTACACCTATTTACAACGGAGAGGTGAGGTAGATTGATAGCAGTCACCTAGATAACTATCTTTGGTTCTTAATCTAGCGACATGGTTGGAAGCTGCTGGTCGGATTTCTGGATAATCTGCCAAGTCTCTTTCAGCTCTGAGATGTGTTTGGCATTTTCGTCTAACCCCCAGTATTGTGGTTTTAGGCGGCTGTTGTCGATTGAGTCTCTTTTTGGAATTGCCGTGGAGAATTTTGGCGTATTGTAGTAGATTTCTTGGAGTGGTATTTTTTTGTTCGAGGGGAGTCTCGGAAGGTGATATATAACTGGAATGTTTTGATCGTTTTGGATCAGCCTTAGTCTGTCCAGGTGTGTGAAAGCTTGGGGTTGTGTGTAGCCGGATTGAGTTGCAAGGTTGGTTTCGATGGGGTCAACGTGACTAAGCTTTTCTATTCTTTTGTTTTTGATGTTTCTTAGTTGAGCAAAGTAATTTCTTGTTGTTTTAATGATGAAGTTGTCTATTCGTGGTATAGTCGCTTCGTCGTAGAGGGCTTGGTCGCTGATCATGTGCTGGTTGTGGGAGTTTGCAGGTTTGTACAATTTAAAGGCAGCTCGGATACAGTGGCGTTCTAGTAAACGCATTTTTTCTGCTGCGGAGGCGGACATATTCCACCAGACTGAGCAAGCATACTTATTGAGAGGTCTTACTAGAAGGAGGTAGCATATGATTCGGGCACGGTGTGAAAATAGCTGGTTGAAGAAGTCGCCGTAGAGAGAAGACTCTAGTTGTTGCTTTACTGAGCTGGATGTCGATGTGTTTGAAGCAGCGGGCTAAATAGTCTATGTGGATGCCAAGGTATTTGACTATTTGCTTGGTGGGGATTGTCACTTCCTCTCTGGTGTCAGGATTGAATGTGGTGATTGTGAATGAATTAATTCCAGGCCTGTTGCACCTGTTTAATTCATTTACTGGGCGCCGGATTAGAATGTTCTCGCATTTGAGGGGGCTTATTCTGAGGTTCCACATAGAGCAGTAGTTGTTTATTTTGTTTATTAATATTTGTAAAGTGGGCTGTATGCTTTTAGTATTTTTGCCGGTGACATATACTATCAGGTCATCGGCGTAGGCTATTGCGTGGGTGTTGGGGGTGTTGTTGAGGCCAAATGAATTGAGTATACCGCTGGTGTATATGGAGAAGAGACAGGGGGAGTTGACGGTTCCTTGCTGCAGTCCTTCAAGTATTTTGAATTTCTTGCTGGAGCTATGTGTGCCGTCAGATGTGTAAAATGATCGGTGATTGATCATGTCTAGTATTACTTTCGCCAGGTTACTTGGGAAGTTTTTTTTGAGGAGTGTGTAGATCAGGCCATCTAGCCATATGGAGTCGAATGCTTTCTCCAGGTCTATGAGGGTTGCTCCTACCATGTACTTATGGTGGAGAGCATTGTTGACGTCCGAAAGAAATTTGTGTGCGGCGTGTGTGGTGGAGTGCAGGTGTCGGAACCCAAATTGGTTGTCCGGAATTATTTTGTTTTTAGTGCGGTGGGAGTTGATGAGGTCGTTAATAACAATTTCATAAACTTTGCTAAGGTTTGGGGTTAGACTGATGGGGCGATAGCTGGAAGGGTCGTCATTGGGTTTGCCTTTTTTGAGAATGGGGATGACTTGAGCGACTTTCCAGATGCTGGGAAAGTAGGTTCTGTTTAGGGCGTTGTTGAGCAGGACTGTGATGTCTTTGATGATGTTAGGGTGTAGATGTCGTATGACCGTGTTTGGGATGATGTCAATGCCGCTAGATGTTTTGTTTGGCAAATTTTTGATTATTTTTGTTATTTGCTCCGGCGAGGTGAAATATCTGTCTATCTCGTCTTCAGAGGGGTTGCTGGCTAAATTTGTCGAGCTGAACGTTGTTATGTCTTTGTTATTTAGTTTTTCGGATTGCAGCGATCTTTTAAAGTCAGAAATTCGTTTGGAGACGATTTCTTTTAGGCGGGTTCCATTGTTGAGGTGTCTGGGGGAGTTAATGGATTCGTAGTAAGCGCCTATTGCATTTAACTTGCTGACAGGGTCGGAGAACACATATTTGTTGTCGGTGACGGGGATGTTGTCGAGGGGGTTGCTAGAGTTGTTTAGGATAATGTCGTTGTCGGTAGAGATTAGTATGTTTGCTAAACCAGTGTTGGGTTTAGGGCGAAAAATTTTGTTGATTGTTGGGATGAATTTTGACGAGTTCCTGTGGTTTATTTTCTTGAAGATGTTATTCCAGTATTTCTCTATTGCGGCTTTGAATTCAAGGTTGATCTCTTCACGGGTTTGTGCTGAGTATTTTGATGGTCTTAGTTTCTTTTAACCGGGCTCTGGGGTCTGTGGCTATTTTGCGGTGTAGTGTTGTAAGAAGGGAGGATTTTCTTTTTTCCAGTTTGATAATTTTTTTGGTGATGTATTTCTGGGTGTTGCTGGGAGGTTTAGCCTTAGGCACTCTGTCGTCAATCGCGCGGGCGATGCTGTCATTGATGGAGAGTAGCAGGTCATCTATTTCGATTTCCTGAAGGTTTCTATCGTTAGGTACTTTGACGTTATAGATGTTTTCCAAGTATGAGGTGAATTTTTCCCAGTCCGTTAATTTAAACATGGCTATGCGTTCTGGTGAGGTGTCTGTGTGGGGGGTGAGCGGCTTGTCTAGTTCTATGTGTATTAAAAGGGCTAGGTGATCGCTGTCATAGGGTGTGGTATCTAGCTTGTTGAATTTAAGGTTGATGATCTTCAGTCTGTCGTCTAAGATGCAGTGATCCAAGTAAGTTTGGGCAGGTAAGAATGAGGGTGTGCTTGTAGAGAACAGGTTGCAGCCATACATTTGGGCGTTTTCATCACGCCATTCAGCTAGTGCCGGACCATGAACACCGTTGGTCTCGTCACCAAGAGTGAGATGTCTGGCATTGAAGTCACCAGCTAGAAGGAAGTATGTGTTGGGTCACTTCGTTGATTGAGGCGTTGATGATGTGTATTGAAGGGGGCCTTATTTTTTTAGTTGCGGTGTGCTGAGGATCATTGCTGCTTCCGGGTTGGGTTTGTGGTTGGGTATGTGCTCCTGAGTGGTCCATCTCCTCCGCATTCTCGAGTGCTTTGAAGCTGTTATCATCTTCGATTGGTTTAGCACCCGTTGTGTAATTGGGTTTGGGTTTCATAGTTTTTTGGGGGAAGGTCCAATTGCTTCCCTCGGTGCGGTTTTCTTCTGGAATACTATTGTATGTTCCTGTTTGGATAGTTTGCGTTGCGTGTTGAGTTGGACTCAACACACTGGACACTTTTATAATATAAGCAGCCTTTGTAGGAGGCGGGGTGTTCATGCTGGCTGCAGTTGGCGCATTTGAGGGTTTGCCTGTTAGAGCTGAAAGAAATGGGGCACTTGCCAGGCTCATGGGTCTCGCCGCATTTCACGCATTTGAATGCCAGGTTACAATTGGAACTGGCGTGTCCAAATCGTTGGCATTTCTTGCATTGGAAAATTGTTTTTTTTTTCGTAAGTGTTCCCACCTAACTCGCTGATAGGCTAGGACCTTTATTTTCATTAGTTCCGGGAGGTAGCTGTCATGCGTGACTTGTATAAGGAAGTGTCTTTGCGGATTAGATTTATTGAATGCGATTTTCGAGATTTTAATTTTTTTTACGTTCTTGGGGTTCATCTCGTTTGTCTCTCTTGCAAGATATTCTTCATTGAAGTCCCCATTGATGCCTTTCAGTACGATTGACTTGGGGCGGAGAGCTTTGGGCGTGTAGGTATAAAATTTGAGGTTACCTGTTTTGAAGAAGTTCACTATTTTGTTGAAGATATCAAAGTGTGTGGGTGTGCTCGTAACGGTGTTGGTCTCGTTGTCTTGCTTTGCGTGGAATGCTTCTTTGGAAAGTTCGAGAGGTTTAAGTATTGTGATCACTGTGATGATTGAGGCGTTCATGATATGTATTGGAGGGGGCCTTAGTTTCTTGGTTGTTTCAGTCCCCGTTATGCAATTGAGTTTGAGTTTTGCAGTTTCTTGGGGGAATGTCCATTTGTTTCCCTCGGTGTTGTTATCTTCTGGACTTCTGTTATATGTTCCTGCTTGGTTAGGTTGCGTTGCGTGTTCTGTCGGAAGGGCTTGCAGAGAGTTCCTGGGTCTTTTGAGGTTAGGGGCCACTTTGCCTTGAATAAGTTTTCCAAACTCTTTCTTTATTCTTGCGAATTGTTTATCTAAGGCCTGGCTGGTGATGTTAGATTGCCGTAGCTTTACGTTTTTGGAAATTTTTTAGGACTCGTTGTTCTGCAGGTCCAGTTTTCTTTTTGTTGTTGAGTTGGTTCGGCAAGTTTGTGTGTTCTCTGGTGAGGATATTGTAGGTGTTGTTGTTTCCCCTGAGAACGCCGTGTTGGCGTTACTCAGTTTGGGGGATGTGTTGTTGAGAGAGGGATGTATCCTGAATTTTTGTGCTTCGTAATTGAAAAGCAAAAATAGAGCCCACCAGTTCGCTTCGCTCTGTGTGGGGTAGGGTTAGGCTTTGCGCACGACCGTTCAGTACCAATGCTTGCGCAAGACTCCCGCGAAGCGGATTCTCAATAGATTCACAAATAAAAATAATATAGAGTAATGGAGATGTTCAAAGAGCATTCTGAGATATTTGAAGACAACAATCGATCTCAATTTAGTGTATACGCGAAGTGATTCGGAAAGAATTTCGTGTGGTTATGTCGACTTAGATTAGGGTATCGATACAACAAATAGAAAAAGTAAAACAGGTTTCTTATTTAAAACGTATGATAGTTGTACTATTTGTTGGAATAGTAAAAAGCAATCATCAGTAGCGGCTTCATCGACTGAAGCAGAAGATATGGCTCTATACGAAGCGGTTAAAGAAGTATTATGGTTGAGATCATCAGCAAAAAGTATTGAAATAGAGATCGAAGGACCAATAACAATTTTTGGAGACAATCCAGGCTGTATTAGTATCGCGAATAACCCAATAAATCATAAGAGGACAAAACACATTGACATTAAATATCATTTTAGAAGAGAACGAATAATTGAAGGACTAATCGCCTTGAAATTCATTGAATTGAGGGGACAAATGGGTCTGGAATGATTCAGAACGACTTATCCTTGCTGCTTCAAGTGGACTGATAAGAATTTTTATAGTGGTAAAATCTAAATATTGTTTGTATAAGATTAGTAGTGGTCTGGTAAGGTTTTTAACTGGGTTTTCTCTTTACCCTGCGCCACGAATGTTGGGCCACAGTAAGTTTACCCAGGATAACAAAACGCGAGGAAGGCACATTCGTAATTAAGGAAATGATTTGATGATTAAAATAATAATATTTTTGTTTGCTACAATTATAGATGTATAGAGAACTGATTATGATAGTGTGAGTGTTTATTAGATCTGATTCATTTTGGAAGGGGCGTATTGGAGTTTACATTTCGAATATTCGTCAAAAATTAATTTTCAGAAAAAATGAATAGGTCTTTGTACGATTAGTATTTGTTTTATTTTGGTGTTTCCACTTGAAAGTAGAAAATATTTTTATGAGAGAAAATTCTAGGAAGTTTGGGGGTGATGTGTATGCTCTGTTTTCCTGAATGTATACAGAGGTGCATGAGTGGGACCATTGTTGATGAGAGAGACATCAGGTCCAGGGTGTTGTATCCCTTTAGTTTTTTAGTTAGTTCCTCTCAGGAAATGAAGCAGAGCGGTTGTGCCTTTCCAGCGTATAAAAGAAAAGGATTAAAACGGAATTCACACGTCTGATCATTTAACCATTATCCCATTTCCAATAGTTATAGGTGTGAAAAACAAAACCCAATTCTTTGTAAACAAGACAGTCATCCATTGAAAAGTAATAAAAATTAACAGTGAGTTATATATATGCTGTTCACAGTGATTAAACCCATCAGTGAGAATTTATAGACAATTACATTAATTGTGTATTGTAAAAAAAAGGGAAAGTGAATATAGTCTTATATTCTTTCGCGTGAAATTAATTTTTTTTAGTTCGAAGGTGTCCAAGATCAATTCGTGATTACGCGCACAACAATTTATCACATACCCACCCATGTTAATTAGGTATAAAGCAGATAGATGTATATAACAAATGGTAATTTGATATAACAAATTGGAATTTGAAATTTTATTGGAGAGTAAACCGGTTGGTTTACCATGAGTGAAGAATATTGATATCCAAACGGCTGTTAGGAACGAAACTCGCCTTTGCTTTTGTTCCATCGCAATTAACGATAAATGATGATTGCTATTTTTCATCATTGAGTCGATCCACATCAATTTTGTGCGTAATGATGAGTGCGCGATTTAATTTATGAAAAAAAAAAATTATTTGGAGGAGCTGGGATTTGAACCCAGGACTTTCCGCATGCGAAGCGGACACTCTACCACTGAGTTACACCCCCACTATGATCGGAGTTTCTCTAGCATTATGAGGTACACCATCGACCATGTGTCAATTGATAGATTTAAATAAACGTATTTGTCTTTCAAATTAGTTGAATTAATCTAATGCAAAGTAGTGATCAAATACCGTCTTCGGGGTATAAACTATTCTTGCCAAGTAGTTGAATTTTAAGAATTTCATAGTTCTCGACATGCGCTTAAATTTATAATTTGTAGGAAAGGAGTCTCTGACGTCTTAAAACCCTAAGGGAACTTTGTTGCCGTTGCTGGATTCTGTTGTAAACCCACTATATTTTAAGAGATTTATTCTTCATTTCCTGTGAGAACTAGAAAACCCTCAAACTGTCAAAGTCACGAGGGGCCCCAGTCTTTCCTCTGGGATGAGTTTTTCAAGTTAGCGAGGCTCAGAATCATTTCAAGAGGAGGTGTAAGAACAGATTCGCTACCTATGGTAGGGGAGAGTGATAATTAGTTCGAATTTCTATTGAAAAAGTAATAACGGTGTTGTTGTAAAATAATTAACAACTTTAAATTCACGAAACGGAATGTTGTGAACCAGTGGAAATTCAATGTTTTGTCTATTTTCCTTTCGAATATTCCCACACTTGTGGTGCAGAGTAGTTTAGCACTTCGTAGGCGACGAATCTGCTATCTGACGGAGCAAACAACCAGCTAGAGACCCAATACGATCCCTCAAGTTTTTAACTTGTCATAGTATTAGTTTTTTAAAATTACCTATAACAAAAAGTCACTCAACTGAAATTGGAAAATCCAACGTTGAGTGATTTTTCAATCGATATTTTAATATCACCTGTAGCTTGATTCAATAAAAAATTAACGCACTTTCTAAAATTATTGGAAACTGTTCTTTTAAAATTAGAAAGATGAATGTGAAATTAAATTTTCAACAGTAGAGCAAAGTAATATTGAATAATACGAGTGTATTATTGAGGGTTTCGTCGCAGTGACTGTTATTAAAAATAATCAATTGGAATTAACAGACTAAATTGGATAGCAATGTATGATGCAATCAGTGATAAAAAAATGCAACAAAGTAACGACTGAAGTTGTTTGTGAATTTTTATTCACTGGTCTTATCAAAATTGATTTGGCCTCCCAGGTCATCAACGAAATTATAGAAAAATGATAACAAATTGAGGGTTATTCATCGGTGAAATCGTTGTCAGTCGAAATTAAATGATTGGTTCTTATGAAATCACTTGCAATCATTTAAAATTAGACTACCATTCACTAACACAGGCCTTCTCTCAGCGAATGTATTAGCGAATAAACGGCGCCCGTTCAGAAGTAAAAGCAACAAAACTACACTCGGTCACATTCCACGATTTTCAAAATAAATTCATATATTTACTTTCCATAGTTCAATATGTTCGGAATTGAATTTTTCTATCAGAATTCACAAATAAATTTTATTAATGAAATCCGACACTACAAGTTAAACTATCGTGATGAAAAATATCGTGATTTTCCGAAGTCTGAAGAATTATTCGAACACCAATGTACTTATTTCCCCCCTTAGCCCATTAGCTTTCGTGAAAGAAGTCATCTAGTACAAACGGTTCTCGCAGTTGTCCGGTCTCATTTCATCATTGGGTTTTGTTTCTTATCATCGAAATAAAAATTTTGAAATTATTTAAAATTATGTGAAATCAGTTGAAATCTGTTAAAATCCCTAAAAATCATTTGAAATCATTTTAAGTCATGAAATGTAGGGCAAAACCCTTTGAAATCACTTGAAGTTATTTGAAATCAAGTTTTCAGATAAATCACTGAAATTACGTGAAAACCGATCGTTCACCTCCCCCCCCCCTCGCCGCTAAAAAATCCACAGATGACGATAAATAGATAAAAAAACGAGGTGCACGTAGAAAAAACTAATTGTAAAATACGACTTTTAAAAGGTAATTTGCGTGGTTTTTAAATCCGTAAATTACGATTACCAAAACGCAAATTACGTCTCGAAAAACGTAAATTACGAGTTTGAAAACGGAAATTATAAGTTTGAAAATGTAAATTACGATTACGATTTCTAAAAGATAATTGTCTGTGATAAAATGTCTCGGAAAGTTGGGCCCACATAATTCACAATCATGTGAAACGTAAATATTTCATTGCAAAAAACGTTTTTTTATTACTTTGACGGTTTCGTGAACGATTTTACGTGATTGAGATATCGTAAATGGCGAGGAAAGAAAAGTAAATCACGAAGCTGGATTTCATATTTTACGTCCCGAAAACGTAATTTACATTCCCAAAATCATAATGTCGGTGTTTAAAAATCACCTAAATGAAATTTTAAATTTCGTATTTTACGATTAATTTTTTCTATATAGAAATACCTAAAAAGAAATAATTAAAAATCTCAGTTACATTGACTGTCAAGGCCAGACAAACGTGTGACTATCGAAACCTTCTGATTGCAAACCAGTGACAATGTAAATAACCCACAACACGGGATTCAGCACTTTAAGTAAATAAATAAATGACATGAGCTCAGCGATTGTGTCATAATATTTGACAGCAAATAACCCGAGTATCAACTTCATTAAACGTTTCAACTTCATTCAATTTCACACAATTTTGGCGGTACACAAGCGCCAAAAATTCACCGAGTCCTACCATATCATGTAAACTATAACCGATTAATAAGTCGAACGATAATTAATACAATATTTTGATTGACATACGTCATTAACTGCCTTTTCAAGTTTCAGTGCCTGTTCCATAGCGTCTTTGGCAGATCCCCAGCTTTGTAAAGCTGGTCCCTTAATATCTGTCAATACAATCGATCCACCCCTTTTATTTTGATAAGTCATGAACTTCATGGCATGTTCTCGTTCCTCGTCTGACGCTTTTTTGAAATAATTCTGCAATCCTGGCAGAGCGACGTCACACCTATCGAAATAGTACGACTGAAAAAAAGATAAATCGACTGAAAAATGTAAATTTCTCGTAATAATTGGGGGACGTAAATATTCAATCGATAACATTATCACTTACCATTGATAGGTACACGTAACTAGCGTACAATTCCATATTTATCTGCTTATTAATTCCATCCTCACATTCGGAATTGAAATTCTGCTTGACGAGACTCATTGTTGTTGTTAGGATTAATAAACGTTCTCGCGTTAATTTGTTACCAGTTGAATGAGACAGCACTTGACACCTCGATGTTTCACCACGTACTGATGCTCAAGGTGTGCAATTCCCTGAGTTATTCGCGAACTGCGCGACCTGCGCCGTAGAAACACTCGCCAACTGATAAAAACAATTCCAAAAGTCCATCCAGATGCGAACGATTGCAGTAAAAGCGCCTGAAACATTTAATTAAAAATAATAAAACACGAGAAATGATAACTTTTTTCGTTGTTGCATCATATTATGAAATTGTTATCGGTATTATCGGAAGGAAATATTGCATATGGATGATTCATTTTTATGACAAATTGAAAACAAGCGGAGTGACAGGAAATGTATGCGACCGTGAGGCGACGTATTTTTGCTTTGTAATGATTCGATTTTTAGATTTTGTAATTTTGCTTGGAAAGGATGGAGAACGGTCTGAAACGTAAAAATGCGAAATTTGAGGATCATGTAGGCAAGTGGGCATGACCATCTGGGCCCACTCGGTGGTCAACTTTGAGAAAATTGAAGAAGTTGGGACCAAAAACGAAAACTAATTGTTAAAATGTTGAAGCCCTTACGCCCTCGTGATAAATTTGGGATTTTCATAGCTGATATATAGTATATAGTATATAATATGTAATGTATAATATATCATATGTAATATATAATGTATGATGTGGGGTTTTATTTTTAAAAACAAATTCAGAGAGGAGTGACCTCACGGTTTTTGCGTTATTAGATGTCCGGTTGGGTTGAAGCGGAAATTTTTTCTCTCTAATTCTAATTCTCTTCAAATTATTCAATGCGTAGAGGAGATTAGGCGGTGTTTTTGTTGCATGTGAAAGTGACTTTCTGTAGTATTCAGTAGCTCAGTCGGTAAGAGTGCCTGGAACAATACCGGGAGACCCGGGTCCGATTCCTAGCTGAGTTAAAGTGAAAATAGTTCCTCTCTAATTCTAATTCTCTTCAAATTTCCTTGCAAATATATATACTTATCACTGATTGTTTAGCCGAAGATTTCAATGATTAAAATTATTAAACAAATTATTTATAACTAAAAATGAACGGGTACCTGGAAGCGGTCAATACTCATGCCGAGGGCCGATTCAATTCGAGTCACTACAAAAATATTGGTAACAGGATGGAGTACTTTGTTTGTATTCCAGATTGTTTATTGTATATTGGATAATGGACAGAATGGTGCACCATTTCGGAATTAATTTTTATGGTTTGTTTAATGGCACGAGGTCTATTGCCAGATGGGATTTGAACGGGGTCTGGTCTAGTCTCCAACGAATTCTGTCTATGTCACGAATTAATTTTATTACAGAAAATTGAGAAAAGAATGCATTAATAATAATAATTATTATTACTATAATTATTATATAGCTATAATATGGTTATTATTATTATTATTAAAATTATTATTTCTATTATTATTATTATTATTATTATTATTATTATTATTATTATTATTATTATTATTATTATTATTATTATTATTATTGATGCATTCTTTTCTTTATAATTATTATTACAATAATAATGATTATTAAGGGAACTTTGGGGTCTATCAAATACCGAGGAACACAAAATTCCACTTCATTGTTATTTGAACTCATGTTCATTGTATCTAAAAAAAGAATATTGATTAATTGTTTTAATGATAAAAATCATGAGATGACTTAGTGATCATTCATGTGCATCCATCAATGGATTTTATCATGCGGTAAACCAACATGTTACATCCAGAATTATTTTCAAGTTATTCCT
This sequence comes from Diachasmimorpha longicaudata, assembly GCF_034640455.1. Lineage (NCBI taxonomy): Eukaryota > Metazoa > Arthropoda > Insecta > Hymenoptera > Braconidae > Diachasmimorpha > Diachasmimorpha longicaudata. The sequence goes on from NC_087240.1 coordinate 2,195,077, forward strand.
AGAAATATTTAATAAAAACTAAAACCTAAACTCAGCGACGCTGTCGATTTTACTTGAACGCAACCATAAAAAAGCTTCCGCGATATAAGCTACTCCCTAAGTCCCCTCCAGTCAATCTCATCGTTATGAACATCAAATCACATAAATTAATTCTGAATATTGAGAAAAAATACACAGAAATGCTCGGAATCGATGGAAATTCCTCTATTGAAAAATTCCTGAAGTAAATTCTCTCAAGTATCACGCAGATTAATTTTTCAATATCTAGGCGACCCAGTTGTTTAATTGAACGGCGTCCTTGACTGAAAAAAATGAAACGTAAAATGAACATGAGTCTAGCATTCATGATCTTGTTAGAATTTAATTCGTAAGCTTGAGGTAAAAATTTTTAAACGAAACTTCACGTTACCTCCGACGCTCACCAACGTCTCCGGATACAGCACCATAATAAACAATAAATAAGTAAGGAGGGGCAAAATGGACCGGTGGGGTAAAACGAAGTGTGCGATAAAATAGAAGTTCCTGAATAACTTCATTTTATTAATGACATTTCGACTCAAATTAACATCGTCGAGTCTGTATTTTCCTTCAGAGTTAATTATTCAGGACAGAAAGAGGAAGAAATGAGAGAGACATATTAATGAGGATTATTTACGTGGAAAGTTCGTATACATAAAATAATCTGAAGTCAAATAAATATTGAATTTCAAAAATGAAAGAAAAATATGAAACCGTCAGAGATAGAAGGAATTTAGAAAAGAAATGCCTCAGTAGAATGATAAATCAGGCTAATTACATCAACTCTCAGATTAATAAATTATTTTTTGTAAGGAGATTAACAATTGTGACCCTAATTACTGTGTTAGTGCAGTGATTTTTAAGGTGTACCCTCTAGCAAATTAGGTCACGATTAAAAAGTTTAACAGAAAATTCATAGAAAAAAATAGTGCATTCTAACCTCATTGGTGACTAAATTCGCAATTTTGCAAGATTTTTGTAATGATTTTCTATCCTTCTCGTCTATTTTGTCTGACTGGTCTCTTTTGCCCCTCCCTCCCTCCCTCAGATAAATTATCAAGTTCCATCCCTAAATTCCAACCTGGGTCTTTTCCTGTTTTTCTTCAATTAAATAACAATTATCCTTCCAGTGACGAATTCCACCCAAAATTAAAAAATGGCGATGGCCTCACAACTAAAACCGACAGTCTATTGTTCGTCTCTTCTAACAATTGAACATTTTTGCGCTTTTTTCCAGGTGACCAATGAAACTCTCGAGAATATCACCAATCCCCGAGTTGACCACCACTGGTTCAGTGGTGGCCTTGTCCACCGAATAACCGATTTGTTTCACACGTCAAACTCTGGGGAATAACCTAGAATAAAGAACTCTCCAGTCAATCGGATGTTAACATTATCACCTCTGATTTTACAAAATGTTACATATTCTGTGAACAATTCAGTAACAAAAATTGACATTAAAAATGCGGGATGAGTGCTTCATCACTCTCGACACTCGGTAATTGAAAGTTCATCGAAAAGTGAAGCTGGAAGAACAACGCCAGATACAATGGCGAAATTACCATCCTACCGGATATTTCTCATGTTTTTCGAGGCGATTCTGGGTATATCAGCAACCACACACTGGGTGGTCACCGAAAATGGGAGAATCCAACCACAAGTGAGAATTTCATGACCAAAATTAAGTGACAAAACTAGTCGAAGGCCTTTTTTTCACTGGTTTGATGTTTCAATGTGCAATATTTATTTACACTGTCAGTAATGTTCCACCAACTCGACCAAATTTATCTCAAGTTTAACAATAATTGGATTTTATTGGATTATGGATAGGGATTGTCTCATTAATATAAAAACGATTTAACTATCAACTTTAATTCTTTATTATCGAGTGCAGAAGGAAACCTTTCTGGTATGATGTCTCCAGATCAACTGACTCTTAGTGACAAACGATTTCACACTCTAGACCCATTTGACAAAAGGCCCTTGTTCATTCATTCCTTTCTTTTTCTTCCCAGGTTCTGTTTATTAAAACCATTCTAAACATTTCGGTACTGTTTGGCGAAAAACTATAAAAACTATAACATACTGAGAGGGACTGAAAACAGCTATAGACATACGATTCATTTTCGTCCACAGATATCAAGCACTCTCAATAGATTTTAATATTTAATCTACTATTTGTGACAAATTTGAGGAGGATTTAAACAAATCTAACATCTAGGGGAGGGGAGGGCATAAGGGACCAGTCCTTTTTTAATCTTTTAATGGAACGTTTTTTCCAGCGTTATTAAAAAGAAAAACATTTATCGATTCAGCTCTGTCAATGTGGACATCCTGAAGAGGATCTCTGCACGTCCTCTGGGACCCTTCACTCTATTCAGAACGAAGACAAATCAGTTTCAGAATTTCGTAGTTTATTTTTCCTATTCAAATATCGCAATTTGTGCTCGTGATTTTTTAATCTGATAAACTTTGGACTCCCTCATTGCCTTGCAAGGAGAAACAATTTCCTCCATATTGAACTCAGAAGACACTCAGAGCTACAAATACTGAATGCATAAACATTATTACCAACTACATCAACGTCTGTTGAAAAAATGTATAAATGTGTAACTATGTGGATGAATCTACTCCTAAGGGACTTTACACTTTACATAGCTGTTCAAACAATTTGAGATGAAAAAACAAGTGATCATCTACGTCAAACCCAAGAATATGTTCGCCTTTCATCATTCACTGAATTATTATTTCTTTTGTTTAAGCACAAAGCTAACAATTACACAGCTGTATAAATAGGCAAAAAATAATAACAAATGTGTAAAGGAATTCAATTTTTTTCATTAATGTTTCAACCTGTTAGAGAATCGAAGTTGTCGAAAAATTGTATGAAATTCTCAGATGCTCTAGGAAATTAAGGATTTTCTAAGAATATATAAACAAATTTCATTACTCTATAAAAACTCCCTAAAAACGTGATATTTTTGAATTTATAATGAAAATCTCACGTGTCCTGAGAATTTCAAGAAACTTTGGACTTCGTACAAAAAACCAAGAAGAGTTAGCAATATTTAAAAACATCTTGAAATTTTCCGAAAACTAATTCATCAAACTATCTCAAAATTAGTTGAATTGGATATTTACAAATGAAGAAATATTCTTATGAACGAAACTTGTTCCATGTTCAACGTTTGATGAAGATTATCTCATAGACGTATCCACGAAAAAATTATCTATCTATCTAAGAAAACCAGGAGATTGACTGGTCGACTTCGTCCTACCCTCCCCTGTTGTTTACAATAAGAGAGTGATTTAGTTTGTAAATCGAACATTTAATCATCTTAATTTTCTAATGAGGATTGTCCACCCATTGTTCAAGACGTGAAAAAGTACAAAATGTCACAGATCGACGTTCTAACTGTCGTATCCACAAATAGCCTCATCTTCAATTATGCAAATTAATTTTAAAGAGATAATTTATTTCAGCTCAACTCTGTCTACAACATGAAAAGGCCCTACGATCTGCCAGCATTTTTGGAGCAAGAAAATCGAATGAATGCAGTGGAGGCCCTTCACCAAAAAATGTTAGCCCGAGAAGTAGTTCTAGATAGTCAAATGGCTGTGTTAAATTCCATAGGTGATCTCGAATCCTGGTTACAAGCATCGAATCCCGATTGCATATCTTGCAGAAAATTGCTGGACGATTTTGATTTTTACGCCAGTGTAGCGACAGACGGGAGCTACAGGAAAGGAGTAACTCACAAGGATTATTTACTCCATGGAATTCCTAACGAGGAGAAGAAGAGAATACCAGACTGCAAGAAGACATTTCCTCTGGACTTTAGCATGTACACTTTTGACCACCTGAGTGCGATGAGACATAGAAAGAATTTGTCACAGCCTCAGGAGAAAGGATTAATTAAATATCTGCCAAAGGGTACGGACTTGAATAAATTTGGGCATCAGATTGCCCATGGATTATTGAGGAATAGTACTTCGTGGTTGCATTTCAATCTTGCTGCTATTTATTGGCGAGCGAGAGGGGATGCTTATAATGCGTTGGAATGCGCTCGTCGATCTATTGTGACAGCTCCACGGTAATTATAAATAATCATAAATTCAGAGGTGAAATGGTAAATCAAAGTAATTTAAAGTAGGTCTATCCTTCAAGTAAATCCAACGATTGTCTAAGACTTTACAAAATTTTCAAAATATTCGATCACATTTTGTATTGCGGTTTTTTCCTCAATTTAATTGTCGTTTTTGTTCTCAAAAAAATGTATAAAGGTAGAAAATGAAAACTTAATACAGTGCCTCATGGGAAAATCAAAATTTCTGTTGTATTCAAAGATTAGAATCTGAATTTTTGATGATTCGATGGAAAAAAATCATGGAATTGTTTAACACTTCGTAAAAGATAATCTACCGTTTGCGAAACAAGTTATATTATTTGTTTATAAGAACGAAATATTTTGAAAACATTAATATTTTTCGTAGTTTAATCCCATCTCTAATGAAGTGACAAAGGGAGATAAGTGACTTTGACTATCGATCTTTTTTTATGAATATCTCGCAATCGACGGGAGATAGCAAAATTTTGATCAGAACCTTTTTTGTGGAGCGAATCGAGAGCTACAACAAATGTAATGACAAAAATTTCACGATCTCTCTTATATTCCGAGATATCGTCAAAAAACTCGACTTAAACTTAAGTACATTTACCTCGATTTACCAATTTCGCTACTGATCTGAAGTTCGATTTTTTCTGATGCACCATTTTGTCAGACTCGCCTTCTCCCCTTTGAAAACAGTGTATTCCATTTTGTCCCAGTCTCCTTAAAATTACCAAAATTAAAACGTAAACAAACTCACATTTTGAATATCCTTGAGAAAACTATTTTCCTACGTTTTAATTGTTCTCCCTCTTTATCAATATTAACTCAGTGTCAATGGTTTTGTTGAACATAATTTATTCCTTTGTCAGAGAATTTCGAGACATTCCTCTGCTGACAGCTGGAGGGATTCTTCACGCAGCAAAACATTCAGCCGAAGCTGCAATTGTACTTCACGCAGCGATAGACTATGCGCCAACCCAGAGTCACCATCATTTAGCTCTTGGTCATGTTTATGCTGTTTTGGGTGATTACAATCGATCTATTGCTTGTTACGATAATTCGTTGAAATTAACGCCTGGTATGGAACAGGCAAAACAGGCTAAATTCGTAATATTGTGCTGCCAGAGCTTTGAAAAATCCTTGGGAGCTTTACACAAGTGAGTGAGATCAATTTTTCATAACGCACGCCTTGAACTGGATGATCTAATGGCATTTAATATTTCCTATACGCGATGATGCAGAACAAAGACCCCTTGCAACCGTCAGAACTCTACTATTACTTAGAAATCATTATTTTATAAGTTATTAGGGTTTTACTAATTATGATGCACGTTGTCAATCACTAGAAATTTGTGGGTTGTTGGTTTTAATTTTAATTATGGAAAGTTTTCTTTTACATTAGCAGATTACAATTTATAAATTCGATTCAATTAAAATCTTTTGCAATTATGGATATTATTCGGGAACCATAAGACGCTAAATGAACTATTCCATTAGGAAATAGAATAGATAGAAAGTATAACTATGCGAGATTTTTCATGCCACATGAATCGACGATTCACCTGACTTTTATTCTAACGTTTAATTTTGATTCCTAAATTGTTGTCACTATAAGTTGATTTGAATTTTAGAATGTATGAGGTGATAGTAGTTACCACATGTGGTTATCTTATTCCCAGGGAGAAAATCCATTGTGTTGGAATTTAGAAAAATGTTGACGAAAATTATCGGTTTCTTGATTTCTAAACTTTAGATTCTAACAATAAGAAATAATGACAAAGCGAAATGGAAAAAAAGCGTGAGAACTATTCGACAATTCTAAATAATGAATTATTCAAGAATTAAGGCCCCAGAAACGCGTTTTATCGGGTGCAATGATATTAACTACTCAATTGACCGAATGATATTTTTTTACTCTGTGGAAAGCTCTCAATTTTCTTAAAGTAGTTTCACCCTCAGGTCGGTATTCCACCGAGAGTATATGATACTTTTCCATATTTTCAGTCGCCAAATTTGCCAAATTTATCGATCATATATAGAACTATCTGAATTAAAGTTCAGAACCTAATAATATGTTTTTAAACATTTCCTTCTTGTAAAACGAATAACAGACCGATTTTTCCAGACGGAGATTATTTTTTACGAAGTGTCAAACAATTCTCTACCTTTTTACGACTAATGATACAAAATTTAGATTCTAATATTTAATTACACCGCAAATGTTGATTTTCTCATATGAAATTCTTAAGTTCTGATTTTTCAACTTCTTTTATTTAAACAGAAACGATAATTGAATTGAAAAACCAAATTATGATACCAAACGTAATCGAGTTTTCTAAAAATTTTGTGTAGTTTTCCTTAATCTTTGAATTTATTAAAAGCGTAAAACTACTTTAAGGGTCTATCTACCAGTGGTGCTACTCTATTTGATTTGAAACCCATTGACCCTTAATCCCCTCATACGAATGCCCATAATAGGCCTACATGGGTCCCCAGAATTCCCACCCTCTGAAATATTTTATAAGAAGCTTCAACACTAATTTTTCTAACTTCACCCCATCCAAAAATGGCAATCTCCATCTAAGAAGAGAAGGTCGAACATTGCTCTATTCTCTCCGAATTACCTCATGGTCACACAGACTATGAATCCATATTCTGACCCATTGATTTCACCGGAATATTGATCCTTTTCAGAAAAATAGATGGCATTGTAGCGGAACTGCACGCCCAACAAAACGATAAGGCCGAGCGACTGAAGCTCGAGGAAAAAATTTTGTCTGAAAAAATCAGATCTCCATTTCTAGCCCTTCGTGCCCAGCGCTTGGGCTCAATGCTATCATCGCGTGGACAAGTCTGTACACACCGAGATGACGATGATACAACCCTCTCCTGTCAAAGTGTGACAGACAATCAAATTTTCGCTCACAACTTGCAAATAGACATTGGTGTTAGTCTGCAGCAACTGAAAAATGTTGAAAATCAAGTGGAAAAAATGAATGATCGAATGGCGAGTACAAAAGTTATGCGGAAAAAGACTGATCGTTCAGGTAAAACGAAGGATAGTAATAACGAGAAGAAGCCGGAATTTTTTTCGGTCTTCATGGAACCAACAAATAAACCAAAGTATCATAACATTGAAATTAAGAAAAGTGCGGCTGAGTTTGAGAGCAAAAATTGGCCAATTTCGAGTGAATGCGAGAGGCCAGAGCTTTTGATCAGTCATACAACCCAATATCTGCCAATTTATTTATCACCAGAGAACAAAGGATATTCCATTAAGCAATTTGTCAATGAACTGATTGGCATTGAAGCAGGAAAGGAACATGCTTTACCTTGGTATCCACCGACTTGTCAGTCCCCCGAGACTTACGACCAAAAATATATCTCCCAGTCATTGTTGAAGGCGACACTTGGGAGCAATTCACCTGATTCTAGTCTAGCAGGGCCTTTACTGAATTTAGCGAAGGATGCGGAAATCGCGGAAATTGGGCAGAGGATTTTAACAGCTACGACATCAAAGATCGCAGCACCCTGGGTACTCTCGGTATTGGCATCGTTGCATTGGCGAGTCGTTGGGAAGTCGCGAAATGCTCTGGACTGCCTTCAGTTGGCGTTGAATACTGTACCTAAACGATTTAGAGACGTTCCACTGGTTAGCATTGCTTCCATTGCGCAGAAGACTGGACTTGTTGATGAGGCGCTGAAGATTACGAAGGAAGCCATTCGTATAAACGCAGTTGAGGTAAATTATTCATTACTTTTGTCAGTTTTGGAGACTGAAGATTATGATGACTGAGGTGTAGCCGTACAAAAAATGTTTGGGTCGACTCAAGAATCGACAATATCGAGCTCAGAGTTTAATTCACTCGATTTATTTACGATTTTTTTTGTTGATTTTTGTGTTCAGATAATTATTACTTTGGATTTGAATTTTTTTAGATAAAAATAACAGGTTTTTGTATTGTTATTTGTATAAATACAGTTGAAGTGAATTATTCATTAATTTTGTCAATTCGCGATGTTCATGGTTTAATTGAATGAGGTAGATCAGTACAAAAAACTTTGAGTCGACTCAAGAATCGAAAATGTCGAGCTAATAATTTAATCCACTCGAGTTATTCACGTTTTGTTGTTATTGGTGTTTATATTCAGATAAAAATCATTTTTGATTTGATTTTTTTCAGATAAATGTAAGGGGTTTTGTATTGTTATTCGTATAAACGCAGTAAAAGTAAATTATTCATTGCTATTGTCAATTTTGGAAACTAAAGATTATGTTGACTAAGGAGTATTCGTACAAAAGATTTTGCGTCGACTCAAAAATCGACGATGTCGTGCTAATAATCGAACTCATTCGAGTTATTCACGATTTTTTAATTGGTGTTTTTATTTAGATAATAACCATTGTGTATTGGATTTTTTGTTCGATAAATATACAAGATTATTGTATTATTATCTAATTTTAAGACACCGGTCACTTATACAGTCGATTCGAAGGTGAATTAACGTTTCAAGAAATTTAAATTACGATTTCAATGTTGAGTATTTCTCGATTAGTGTCCGGGATACGTTTATCTTGGATTATCGATAGGAGGAGTTGAGAAACATGTGTTCTCTTGCTGAGAAAGCTATTAGGTGTGTCCTTGAAAATTAGGAATTTTCTGATGGATGGAAACAGGAGTGTCAGAGCTTTAATTGATAATTTTTTATTAATTATTGAACTAATAATTGAATAGATTGATGAAGAACGTTATCAAGTTGAGTCTGGTTTTCACTTTCAATGAAATTCAATTAATAAGACGAATAAATTAGTAGAAAATGCAATAAATTGTGAATAACTAGGGGGACGAAATTTCATTTATTCGAATGGGTTTTGGCGACCCTTAACATCTGTCAAAGAATTCCCTAAGCGTTTTAGATGTTTATCTTTTGTCACCTCTGTTCCGAAAGCCAAAGAAGGCGACAGATCTAGATTTATATGTTTCCATGAAATGTATCTCTAGAAGAGGGAACCGATCTTCGCTATGAAATCATATTCATTTTACAATGGGTTCATTACAAGCTCATGGGCTCATGGGTTCATTGAAGCTTATTACATTCTCTTGACAAAGCTATTTTTTATGACACTCTAAGACTCTGATTTTTTGTTTTCAGCCACTCACAAATTACCTGTATGGCTCTCTACTTCACATTAAAGGAAACAACACTGGTGCCATATTCCACTTGAAACAAAGTTTGAGAGTGGAACCCAATACAATGGACGGAAGAGCGTTAAAACTTTTGAGAAGCATCATTTGTCAAAAACGTTCGGCTAATCGGAGAGCAGGAGGTTGTATGCCATTTATTAATTAATGGAAAAACTAATAACTAAATTTAGCTTAAAAACTAATGAAAAATAACTTAAGGTTATTCTCATGTGGATTAAATTCTCGACATTCTGTAATTAAGTTTTTTTCAAAGATGGCCCTGATGACTACCTTGAAAAAGTTTCCCAGAATATTTCTGATTTTTTTTCTTTTTAACATTTCGGTAAAAGCTATTTCACCGCAGTTTAGTAAAAATTTTTCACTCTTTTTTCAAAAGCAAATTTGAAGCGAAAATTTTGAAACAAATCCATAACTCGTCTAGATTTTTCTCTGTAAAAAACGCTTTTTTGTGTTTTTTCCACAAACAAATTATTGGTCGATATCCAATGGTAATAAATTTAAAAAAATTAATTTGAGCTTCAGATGAAAAGAGTATATTTGTAATCGTTATAAAGAACATCGTAATAACACGTCAGATTAAACGTCAATCGAATCGGTTTATTTTTAATTCGAAGTGATAGCACTTAAGTTTAACTTTCACCATTAAGTTACTTTTTATTACTTTTTAATCATTTCCTTTTCTAGTCCAACCAAAAATTCTTCTCTTGTATGAATTTAACTTCAGATATCGAGTTTCTGTGGTTTTCATCCTCAACGTATCGTGATTTTCTAATGAAAACCACGAAAAACAATTTTTTTGTGAAGGAAAAAATTTTTATTCGACAATAGTTTCTGTCTTTCATCACCATTTTTCCAAATTTAGACTCATAAAATGTCTCCTGTCTTCATAACCGATTATCCATAACGCCAAATTAATTTTTTTCAGCTTCAGGTATGAACCCTGGATCTAACGATATTGACACTTGTAGTATGACGTACACGTCACCTGAAGTAATTGCCAGGCATGAACTACAAGACGGTGAGACTGTGCTCTGCCTCGGAGATGGCAAGGATTGCAAGCCCATTCAATGTTTTGCAATGAAGATGAATGGGGATGAATCAACAAGTCCGTAATCTTTCCATCGTCACGAGACACGTGAATAGTAAAAAGGGTGCGTGGAGTCCCTACGCGCGGAACAAGTGAAACTTCTTAATGATATTCCAAGAAATGCGTGTCATTTCGTATCAGAGAAAAAGAGCGAGAGGGAAAGGATAAGAATATATCGGAGTGGCCAACACTTTTTTAAATTCACATTTTAAAAAATATATTACTAGGTAAAGTCCACACTAATTATCATCGCTGGGCTCTGATAAATTAATATCTATAGGATTTATAATTGGATTGTGATAATTAAAATACGATGTTAAATGTCTTACGTCTATTTTATCTATTTGCTCGCGAATACCGCATAGTCAGGCGCTTATTCTTTACTCTCTTGCTCTCCCTCTCGCACTTTCTTTCTCTCTCTTGCGATTCTCCTTCCGAGTGGTGTTAAACGTTCAACGCTATTCCCCCTCCACTGAAGCGTTGAATGCTTAACGCAAACTTTTATAGAATTGTCGAAGAAGTTTCACTTTAAAAAATAGACATATCAGAGAGAAAGAGGCCCGTTACCCTGGCTCTGTGAGTACATTCGTTGGGGGACATGCTGGAGATCCCGGATTCGAAACTCGGATGGGTAGAATGGGACGATCTAGTGATTTAAGAATATCCAAGTACTCTGGATATCTTCCCTTCAGTGAAATGCTCCTCTACTTTTATAATTGATCATCGTAGCTTTCGTTGGACGTTTATTGATCTCAAAATTCCGAATACTTTCCAATGATTTTCTAAAGTTGAACTTTGTAGGTGTGAATTTAAATCTCGATATTGAGCTGTTACGAAACATTGAAAATTTGGAAAAATATTTAAGAGATTTTTACGTATGGAGAAAGATTGATGAAATAATTTCAAAACTGCAATTCCGGAAAATTACGATAATTTTGTATAGATGATTGATAAATTATCAATTTTTTACTGTCAACGTATTTTTTTATTACTTCTTGTTGAATTCTTTAGGGAGAAACAAAGTTTCTGAATGTTTGAAAGAATGTCTGAAAGAATAATTTAGTGAAAAATGTTATTTGAAGGGAGTTGAAGATTCACGATTTTATTACGATTTTTCTAATGAAATTTAATTGCTAAATACGATGATTGGAGGTAGTTGAATTCATGACATTCTCTGTGCGAAATCGTGAGAACTACTTTGGCTATTGTATGGCGAATTAATTATTTAAACTGCAGGTTTCAACTTGAATGTTATTACTCAACATTTAAAAACATTTTAAAAGTCTGAAAAAATTTTGAAAGTTCACTTCTTGAAAAAGATTGATGAAATAAGTCAAGAACTGCAACTTTCGAAGCGATGAGCTTCTTCTGTAAATAATTGATAAACAATCAATTTTTCACCATAAAGATAATTAAATTCGTAATCATAATGAATTTATTTACATTCAGAATTTCCTCGAAATCCACTTTACACCTGGGAAAATCAGGTGTCCTATCCGTTCTACAATTTTATTAATTTCTTTACAAACGAAGAATGTTTAATTATTCTGTAAAAAACGGTTATCTTAATGATACCAAGTCTTCATTTTTTTTTTCATTTTTTCCTCACGTAATTTAATAGATAAATTTGAGGATTGAAAATTGATGAATCGATAATATCGTTTATATTAGGTTATAAAGATACTTGGATATCCTTAAAGTCCTCATTAGAGTTCGCATTATACTGAAAACCGAGTCCGAGTCACGCAAAATAACGATTTAAAAAAAAAGATAAAAAATTATATTACATTCCGAGTCGAAAATTATATTTTTCTATTGAAATCGCGAAAAAAATGTAAGGCCTATGGTGAAGAGACGAATTACCGAATTTAATTTCCCTCAAATATTTTCCTCTCAGTAACTATCGGCACATTATGGATGAAACTTTCTCTAGCATTTTTTTGTCAGGACCTTCAAGTTCTTCCATATGAAAATGAGCTCATTCCTATGCTATGAATAATATTTGAGGCGTCCTGAGCTTTCATCGACAATAATATTACGTCGAAATACACATGAAATCAATATCATGAGTCGATACTGCAAAAGTGGATATGTTTTGTAATAAATTTCTTTGTAACATGTATCTTCGTTAATTTTATATTAATCTTACATTGTCTCTCTAATTCAGTTTTAAAGATGACCATGACAACACATCATTTAACTCATTCAACTCATTTAATTTAATTAATTTAATTTCTGCGACATTTTTTACATCAGATTATTGATTAAACTAAAAGGGGCAATTCAGTAGCGAAGTGGTAAAACGACAGAACTCACTTTTGACTCCGGACCAGTTTTTGATGAATATCTCGAGATCCACGGTAGCTAGCAAAATTTTCATTAGAACCTTTTTTGTGGAGCGAATTGAGAGCTACAATAAATGTTATGACAAAAAATTAGCTATTCCTCTTAGATTCGCAGATATTGCTCAAAAACTCCACTCACTGATCACTAAACTTTTCCCATTTTACCACATCACTACTCACTTCATAAATTTACTTCTTGATTTCTCTATTGACCTCTAGATTCCCACAGTAACAATATCAAACCCATTTTACCCCCTAGCGAAACCCGTATTGATCATTATCTGAAATGCGTATTTGAAATGATCTGTACGAAGAATCGGTACGTCATCCGTATTGTGTCGATAGTCACTCGGTATTTTCTTAATTTCACTGCTCCCCTCAGTCCTCGAAATTTTAACTGATAGCATGCATGGACATCCAATAATGTTTTATATAATTATTTTGTACAAGTGCTTTAATAATAAAAGGCGTTTCAATGACTTCTTACCTCTGTCACCCGTTGCCTGGACGTGAACGCCTGTCTGTGACAGTTTGACAACTGAAACTTCCCCACTTACTGCCTCCGTTTTTATCAGCATTCCTCGGTAGCCATAATACACTCGTCTACCTGTTATTATTCTGCGTAATTTTTTTATCACTTACGAGGAATCACCACATCCTCTAGAGTCCTCAGCCCAACATATCACGAATGAAGTGGTAAATCGAGATAAGTAAACTTCGACTATCGACGAGTTTTCAATGAATATCTTGGAATCTTGGGAAAAAAGTAAAATTTTTATAGCACTTTTTGCTGTTAAGTGATTTTAGTTTTGCCACTCATCAAATTACAAATATTCTGATCTTTTTTTTATTTACATATTCAAAACTGATTGTTTATTCTGCTTAGATAAACACAAATCGCGGAGAACTGCGATTTGGAGGACACTGTGGATTGATAATCTCTTTTGCTAATTTTTTTCTATCATTTGATTTTTTTTTCATTCTTATCAATTTCACTGGTAATATGTTTCCGAATGGATTCGTATCAATTCGATTTCAAAAATGAGATTAGATGTCTGCGATGTGAATGAAATATTAAAAAAATATATCGCTCAATATTTTCAAAAATTGTTTCACATAGTTTTCTATTGGGTAAAAATGTATAGTCCAATAAAAAAACTTTCGTTCTACTTTTTAAATTTTTTCAAATTACTTCATCATAGGATTCCACAGTTTATCTTTGCATAATGAAGGTATATACCACAGGGTCTCTAAAATAATCGAATAAATAATTTATTTTTGATTAAATGGATTTATACAACAAGCAGGCGACAGCAGTTATGCGACTGTAGATGAGTTATTGAAATGTTTGGGTATATTTTCTTAGTCATCAATCAAATGATGACGAGTTTCCGAATAGTTTTTATAATATGTTTCTTTCTATTAATGAATAGTTATTAAGAATGAGTACAGATCTAAATGGGAAGCGAACAAAAGCATTCAATTATTTATTTATTATTACATTTTCTATTTGTTTATTTCTATAACTTTTCCCTCTGTTATTCAATTGAGTGTGATAGACTAAAATTTTCAGATATAAAAATATGAAGTTGGTCCAGTTCTTTTTGGAAAACTAATCGTTCAATTAAACTCATCTTCAATACCATATGTTGTAGTAATGGAAGGAAGATCTCGTCCGAATTTTAGTTAATAGTTAATAACAAGGATTTTGAAAAAAACAGAAAAGTGACGATAACTGTTATTTTTTCTAGGGTTCACTCTCCGATTTTTGGTTGAATAGATATTGATTTAAAAAACGAATTATCAACAAATCGTGATTTCTCAAAAACGACTTCACTAGTCGAACTAAATCTGGATCCGAAGTTCTTAACTACTATTTAACCAAAGTTCAATTTTTAAAAATTTTTCTAACTACCTATAACTTTCCTTAAGGGGTTATTCTCATGTGAACGCCTATATTTTACCACTTTTTCGGAATTTTTTTTTTATGCGACAACAAACTTCAATCATGTTGATTTTTCAATATATTTTTATTTGTATTTTGAAATATCCGAAAAAAAATTTTTTTTTCGTTTTTTACATTTTTAACATATATTTTTTTTAAGTCAAAGTAGTCCCCAACAAAAAAAGGTAGTTCACTGGTCAAGGTGATAACGGCTGTTCATGTTGTCTGACATAAAAAAATCGAATGGATTATTATTCAGTAGATCTGTGGCTATCGTCCCTACCAAATATAATCAATTTCGTTAAAAACAAAAAAAATTATCGAACTTCAAAAAAAAAATCACGAAAATCTCCTTCTTTTTCGTTACAAATCGTTTAAAAAAAATATGAAGATATTGTCGAAAATAAACAATTGTGGTAGGGACGATAACTATAAATGAGTAGAAGAACATATGTAAATTTTAAAGCAATCGGTTGAATACTTTTTCTTGTAGGACCTTGACCGTTTCAGAAAATGATGATTCGAGAAAAACGCGTTTAAAGTTGAAAGCCTGGTAGACAATCGCTTACGACACGTCGGCGACTATGAGCTGTAACTTATCAAATACTATGAATTTCGGTCTGAATTTTTCACAGCATGTTTTCAATAGGTTTTACTGTCAAAATATCAAAAAAAAAAAAAAATCGATTTTTTGAAGTGCTCACATGAGAATAACCCCTTAATTAAAAGAAGAGCTTTGGTCAAGAGGGTCCACACAAATTTTTATAAAAAATTATATTTTTGCTTCCAATCGGAAGTAACAAGTTCAAACTTGAAAGTGATCAATTCACAGATATTTTTGGGACCTTTTCACCACAAAAATACAACAAGAACCTGTTGAATAAATTTTGCATACCCTAAAGACCTTAACGTTAAGTAAGGGCTTATTAACTCTGATGTTCATTAGAGGGTTTGATAGGTATTCAAAGGTTTTAGGGAGTCATTTATAATCAAAAATTACAAATCAGAATGAGCGTCAACTGTTTTCGTAGCTACACTAAGTGATATTGTTCAAAAACTTATCTCGGTTTACCACTTCGTTACTGATTTATCAAGTAGGCCGCGCAAACTGTTGGCTATTTACAAAAATTCTGAAGAAATCTCAAAGTATTAGTGGACGTGAACAAAAATTTTGTGAATTTTTAAAGAATTTTCTGCTGTTTTATTTTAAAGAAAACACGGATTCACCTGCGTAACTTGACAAATTGAGATTTGAGAGAAACATTTGAATGAAAATGATATATTTTCTTACGATCTTTCCTCGACAATTTCACTTTTTCTCGCCAAATTTAGCTACAGAAAGACACAGCTTCATTCCTCTTAAAAAAAAATTAAAAATTTTATTTATCAACGAAAACTACTTCACAATTTTTCGAAGTGATAATCTTATCACCTGAATAAAAATATCAGCCCATTAGTTCCGGACATTTTCGATATTTATAATTTTTCGAAGTTTATAATTTTGTTCCTCTGATCTTAAATTCATACAGATAACAAAATTTTTATTTCTCATTTTTTGTAACAATTTATGTTCTGCATCAATTCTCTTAAGACCTGAAATGTTACATAACGACTATAACTAAAACTATAAAAAAAAATCTTAATTCCATCGTCCATTGACCCCTAGCTATTTCCAGATGTCTTTAAAAAATTTAGAAATGGCGACCAAGAATTAGAACCAATCAATCCTTCATATAAAAATCAATATCCCTCTCTATTGGATTAGTGATCGGATGAACTGGATAAACTTTAATTCTTTATTATCGCACGCAGAAGGTATATCTTTCTCCCATGATATCTCCAGAGGAACTAACTCATAGTCACCAATATTTTCGCACTCTGGACCCATTCACCAAAAAGGCCCTTATTCACTCATTTCTGTCTTTTCTCTCTTCTTTCTTTTTTTTCTATTTCTGTTTATTAAAACTACCCACTAGGAAGATTGCAGAAGCTCTGTTGGGCCTAAACAGGGCTAAGCTCCGAGCTATAGTGGGGCTTATCACTGGACACTGGCCCCTGGCTCTGTACCTATCAAGGATAGGCAAAGGGACTGACCCCCTATGCAAAAGATGCGGATTGACGGAGGAGGATCCTCTTCACCTATGCACAAGATGCAGCGGGCTCGATGAAGTCAGATGGGACGTTTTTGGGTCTGGATACATAGATATACATGTCGACAGGGACGGTATCAAGGGGCTCTATGAATTAGCGCGTAGGGCACAGATACTCGAGACCAGCGACTAGACAGCTGCCTAAAGGCAGGGTGTAAAATGGCCGGAAGGCTGATTAGACCTCTAGACTTATGAGGACCGTCTAACGGCAATAAAGTCAATAAAGTCAAAGTCAAAGTTTATTAAAACTATTCTAAACATTCCGACTGTTCTCCGAAAAACAATAAAATACTGACATGGACCACACAGACCTATAAACATCCGGTTGTCCACACATACCATACACTCTCACTACTCTCACTTTTACCCTCAACTCTCCTCCAAAATGGTACCCTCAGCGGCAGCCATCTCCCTCCCTTCAATATTTCTTCAAGATCCATCGATCACACTTCCCTCGCATCCCATTGGCCCAGCCATCGCAATAAAATACCCCGCAATCATCACCATTGATTCTACTATCGAACTTCCGTATCCAATTCCGGAAAGCGATACGACGAGGAATCACCCGATTTTATAGGTCTTCCTTCGACATCTCGTTTCCTCCCTTCTTCCTCGACGGAGTCTCCACCGGTATATCACCTTTCCCCAGGTACATTACACATTATTTAATCCGAAGCGTAACGGAAGCCCCATCATAGCCGCTGTCACACGCACAAGAGTCTTATGTCTAATCTTGTGCAGTGGCCAGCAGCTGCATTGGGGTCCAATTCCAGGATTTTTTCGTCAACTCCTACCACCTAATTTTCAACAAAATGTTGGATAATGTGAACACAGCTCTTCGGTTCATCTTCAAAAATCAGTCGACAAGGTTTATGATGTGTTTGAAAGTATCCAGAAAAGGACTAATTTATGATTCGTTATCCTCCGAACTTGAGAGCGTTGCAATCTTCACCACATGTGGAATTCAATGGAAACTCTGCCCTCTGGAGTCATAAACTTTCTCTTGTTTTTTCCCTTGATGAAGGATTTTCAAAATTTAGTCTCTGGACAACGATCCTGTAGGTTAGTCGTGCCTCCTCGTGCCAATAATGAAGTGATAAAGTTGAAGTGATTGATTGTGTTGATACATTTATTTATATACTTTTACCCATATCCCAATATAAAAAATAGTGTTGCCTTGTCCTCATCATTAATATGATACCTTAGACTATTCTGTACCTCGCAATTGCATACCAGCATTTGTTTTGTCTCATTCATCAGCTTGATCTTCTTGGCTAAATTACTTTTCCACGTATCTGCTATTATTGTGACTAAAAAGTTTATTTTTCCCAGCTGAGAACACGAGTGGACCCCCTATTACCATTCCCTTCTAAAAAAATCGGAGCAAAAATGGTAAATCACAGGTGACGATATGAGGCCAGTAGAACTGTGACATGTGTTTGTGGCACCATAAATAGTTAATTGCTATTCTCAACGGGGGCTGTACACGACCTACTGGGAGTTTCTTTTAAAAAATACCTAGTGCTAGAGACAATAAGCTGAAGGAAATACACCTTGGATATCTAAAGGGATCGGTGTCACGGTGGTGAACATTTACCGTTTATCGTGCATTGGGTGAACTGCAGGGAATTGACATCTGGAGGTGCTATAGCGTTTGGACAGTTTTGCACTTATGGAAAATTCATCGAATTCGATTTTTATAGACGTACGAGGGTGGTTTACAATTACTTTATACTTGAGCGCGGCCTCGATGCCTCCGATGACGGGGATATACGTACATGTTGGATGGAACCAGGTCCCCGAAATTGTTGACGTCGTCGAGTGAAACTGAGAGGAAGAAAACTCGTGGCGAAGGGGTAAACTGAAAAGTCAATTTTTATAATCGATCAGTTTTTGAGGAATATCTCGGGATATTAAGGAGATAGGAAACTTTTTGTAATGACCTTTTCTGTGGAGAAAATCAAGCTCTACAATAAAGGTCATGACACAAAATTTGCTATCCTGTGTAGATTCGGAGATATCGGTCAAAAACTCCACTTCGTTGCTGAATTGAAATTCCTTCGTTTCAATGAGTCTCATCACTTATTTGGTAATTAACCGGACGAACATTGATTTCGTCAATTGTCGTTGGTCTCTCTCCCTGTGTGACAGTTGACTTTCCAGGATTTTATCACTTATCAGACAATTTGATGACTCGGAGGTGTCATCAATCGGATAAATCATATTTTTATGTTGAAATAGAGAACTTGAACCGTCAAATTTTTCTCGTCTATTGCACTGCACAAATATTAGGTACCATTTAGTAACATTCTCACCACTGATATCATTCACGAGTTCCCAAGACAACTGTCGGTGGATTCATACTTCACCCCTGGTTATATAGTACAGCCCCACGTGGTCATTTAATCTATTGTCCAATAGTGCTTCACCGCTGTGTCGTTGTGTCCAATGAGCTCTTCGTCTCAGTTACTCACGACACGTGTATCATAGAGAATAAGGGCACAATGAATATACAACTAAATTATATATTTTTATAAATATTATTTTTTGAATTTCTTCCCGGGAATGTCTGTCAATAACTAAATTATATATTTTTTAAAACATTATTTATTCATTTTCTATGCGGGTCTGATGATGAACTGAATTATATATTTTTTTAAACATTATTTATTCATTTTCTATGCGGGTCTGATGATGAACTGAATTATATATTTTTTTAAAACGTTATTTATTCATTTTCTTCGCGGGTCTGATGCTGAACTGAATTATATATGTTTTAAAACATTATTTATTTAATTTCTTCGCGGGTATGATTGTCAACCAAATAATATATTTTTAAAAATATTATTTATCCAATTCATTCACGGATATGACTACCTCCAGTTGCTCAGTCAGTTGTACCGATATATTAAACATTTAGTAATCAGCTGGGATTAATATAAATATAGAACATTCCAAAGTAACAACTAGAATTAGAGGGACCGCTTGACCTCTTAAGCAGAGCATTACTGCAAGAATTAAGCTTTTTTTTATTATTTAAGACATTCTGGAGGATATGGAAGCCATCATATCGTTTTGAATAATTCTTTTATCTTTCATCCTCCCACGATTTTTCCTTTAGTCTTCAATAACAGCCCTGTTCACCCTAGACTTTTTTAGCTTCCTGACAATGTTCATAACTCATCAATGGATTGATAAATGAGACTTATTATAGATTGATCATAAAATGATAAAATTGTACTTCACATAGAAATGAAAATCATCCGATTTTATTGGAGATTGGTGGTGAAAAACATGAGAACATGAAACATGTCAAGGGTTGTTTGACCTCCCTCAATTGTCAGTCTTTGGAGTGACATCGAATTTATCGCATGAACACTCAATACAGGACATTATCTTACTTAATATTGAGTTCATCGTTCCCTTATTGCCATTAAATACTACAATAACTCAGTTGCATGGATACGATACTCTGGAGAGAAATGTCCCCCCTGAGCATGGAAATAAGGTAGATTTAGCATTGGAGATCGAGCCTGTGAGACCCAGCCTGGAAGCAATCTTGATTCCATCGTTGGATCCGTTATTGGTCCAACTTGATTGGTATATGCTCCTTCGAAACTTAATCCAATCTTGAAACAGTCTGGTTCGTCCAGGTTGAAGGGCCCAGGGTAAACCGAAACTTCATTTCATTGTCAAATCCAAAACTGATTAAAGTTTTATATTTAAAATAATTCTGAACATTCAGAAAGTTCCAAAAAATGAGAAAAAAGTTGGGAAGAAAGTAAGTTCAGAAAATTTACAATTTGTTTTTCTATATAATTAATAGATTTATTAATTACGTACCTCAATGTACCCAATTATATTCCATTGAAATACTCCAAGGAGTTATCAATGGCAATTAATTATTGGGGGAATATGAAGCCTTGATCAAGGCTAGAGCTTCCAACCTGGACATTTGGTGACTTTTCCACCTTCATCGAAGCTTGGTTCAACCTTGAGAATCTAGGCTGAGTCAATTTTAATCAATTATCAATGAAACTTGATCCGATCTTCATTCAATCGTTCATTGGTACCTGAGATATGAGGATCGGGCGACAAATTACGATTTTTAAAGTTGCAAAACATAAAACTTCATCAGAAATTTAAAAAAAATTGACATTTCAGTTTGATGTATCTAAAAGTTTCACATGCAGTTGAAAAACAAAATTTCTTGTGCTAAAAATATGTATTAACTACAAGAAAATTTAATTGGCATTAGTAGGTCTTATGAAAAAATTTATGTACATTCTTAGGTGATAATCACATAACTCAATTTAAAAACATTTTTTCAACAAACACTGGCTCCTGTCGCATGGCGGCGCTCGTTGGATTTTCTTTCCAATTTCTATGGAAAATATTTAATAATAAATCATCCAGTTAATTAATACCGAAATCTTCATATGAATTAAAGTATTTCCCACACGAACTTTGCTCGCAGTTTGCATTTCAGTTGAATAATATAGTATACTAGAAAAATCATATAAATTATAGTTACAGGACCGCATGAAAGAACCGCTGAAGATCACAAATGATTATTTTCAATAAATACACTCAACGTTTCATAAATTATTGAAGAATTTTGAACACTTTGAAAGCGAAAACGACCGCAAAAGGGCTATATTGGGTTTTGGTCGCTAGTGACTTGAGCAGTTCTAAGCCCTTACTACGGCCCTGACATTGTTTTGAATTTTTCCAGTCCGTAATAACCTGGGGAATCTTCAGATTTTTGGGGGATAAATGAATTTGCTGAATTGATGGAGTAGTTATTGAGGTGTAATAGGTAAAGTAAGTTGAATCAACAATTAATGATAGAAATAAAAATAAAAATAAATATGAGCCGTCTTCACACCCTGGTTCAAGCTTGTTGCCAGGCTAGGAATTGTCTAGAGTGGCTTTGGCTTCAGCCAATGGTCATACCAATAGAGTCATAAAATTATGGAAAATTTGCCCGTTGGTTACTTTTCAGTTGAATAATTTAGTGGATTAATAACATCTCATAAACCATCGTTACATAACAGCATCAAAGAACCGTAAGGTTTTGATTAACAATGTGTGCAATGACAAGCGTGCAGTGAATCCTTAAAAACGTGAGCGCATATGCATGACACTCGTACGTCAAACAGAGGAAAATATTGGTATTAGAGCGGCCTAATTACCTCATCCAATGTAACTGGATAATATCTGGATATTTTCTTTGGCCGCCAGCACAATTACCTTCGACCTTATCTACTGAATCGATTAGAATATCACGTGCGATTACTGTTGTCACCCTTTTGCTGGCAGTACACGGAGAGAAAAATTATTAAAAAATTACGCATTCAGGAAAAATGACTGAACGTTCGCAACGAAATTTTGGGTCAAAATTAAATCTCTAGAGGACCAAACGTGAGACGAAATGACAATACACCATTTTTTAGGTCGACTTTTGGTGGAATAATTAGACGGGAGGGTCATTTTTGTGATAAAACTCATGTTCGTCCCTCGTTTCATCCCCTGCACGTCCAATTTTTAGTTAAAATTTTTTTTGATGAAGTTACGCATTTTTTTTAGTGAATGTTCCTTATTTTTTCTGGAACGGTCTGGACTTTTTCCTGAAAGTTTACCGAATATTGTTTTGAGTATTATGGAATTCGTTTGGAGTGGACTGTGGAACGAATGGAATTTTTAAACAAATTTTCTCTTCGTGTAAAAATAAAAAACAAATGAGCTATCAAATGAAAAAAAAATGGTTTTGCGCTTTACAATAGAAACATTGCAATCGTCCAATCCAGGGTCGAAAAAAAAAAAATTCTAATTTTGGTTTGAAATTAGGCCGAATTATCTGAAATGTTAAAAACGAAATTTAAAAAAAATGTGTATGATCCCTCGTGAACCCTAAGGTGGATAAATGAATTTTTTTCTAATTGAAATTCTGGTAAATGGCAGATAAGATTTAAAGGAAATTCTGGAGCCAGATTTAGCTCGGTCGGTCAAGTCATTCTTGAAAAATGGTAATTTGTTTATGTTAATGTATTCAATTGATCTCGTAGATTTTCGATCGAGTTTGACCAGTGAGGAGAAGTACAACTGTGTGAGACGAAGGTCAATAATCAGTGAACACGTTATTAATGCTTCTAATGTCACTTTATTATTAATAGAGTGCGACTCGTATATGTGGTGGGTTAACGGCTATTGCAAAAATCGAGAAAACTTAGCTTGACGCTATACCATGGCGTTCTACGCCAGACGAGCTCGAGGAACAACGCTCTCGAGAATCGAGAGCTACCCGGAGAGGGAGAGGAGAAAATCAAATTCGCTTCTAGAGCGTTCCACGAGTGTTTCGCCTCCGATTGGCGACTAGATTGACGGCAGATCTGCGAGGAACCACTTCAATAGTTTATAATTTATTTTTCGGAAATATCTTCAAAATTAAACAGGGTATTCAGTTTTTCCGTTGTTTATATTTTCCTAGTTTATGTTTTTTAAAAATTACACAAAGGGAAATTGTCACATGATTATTTATCAAATTAAAAATCTCAGTTTGAGCAAAAAAAAGACTAAATCAAAAAAAATATTTTATTGGACAGTGGCAAAGAAATATTTTGTAAAAAGAAATAAATTATTTTTCATTCCAATGCACCAATAGAAAAATCTCATTTTCCCGATCATATTTGTTTGTTATACAAACAAATGCCCAAAATTTCCATCAGAAAATCTTTTTTAAATTCTTATCACAAATAGATTTAATTCTAAAAATTATATTTTTCTCTCAACATGACATTTGTGGTATTTCAACGCAATAAATTTTTCGAAATGACTAACAATAAATCAAAGCCAACAAATTCCCACTGACTCCAGAAAATATTGCTTTAATACTACGGAAATAAATATTTCTCTGATTTTCAAACTCAATTATTTTTCGATATTTCTACAAAAAAATCTCGACCAAACAAAAATGCAATAAATTAACTACTATAACATCGTAATTCTTCCCTCATTGTTCCCTCCCTATCAGAAAATGCTCTTCAACTCTTCTCCAGTTGATGAGTAATTTCATTTTCTCCAACAAACTTAGCCCCAATCCCCAAAGATTTATCGAAACTATGATCCGAGGTCGTCAAACGTCAATGATTTTTCAGTCTCGTGGGTGCAAGACAGACACAGACATCACACGAACCGATCGAACCTAATAAGGGATGGAATGCGACCGCCCATATCTCACCAAGGAAGAGAAAACACCCATCGCTCCCCTTGGGTCGTACCTGGGGTAACGCTAGCCGTGTAAGCTCCACCGCACTTTGAGGGATTCGGCTTAGCGCCTAGCATCGGATTCGTTCTTCTCCCTCTCTTTGTCTGTTATGAGAAAATTCATGACCTTTATCTCCTATTATCCGGGGATCCACGGAATTTTCGCCCTTCCAGGGCACATCCTACTGGCAGAAAAAAATAAGTTGAGTCAAGATGTTGTATGCGCCGATATTATCACATATAATACCACAAGTGGTTCAAAATTATCGAATATTTCCCGATAGATTCGTTGCAAACAAATGAAGGAGTCAAGTTTTTCAGGCTAAAAAATCACGACTGATTTTTCCTGAAAAACTTGACGACTTCATTTGTATGCAGGGAACCTAGAGGGAAATATTCTATAATTTTGAAGCTCGAGTGGTATTCAGGGGATTATTTTTCCTATCCAAATTTCGGCCAAGAGAATTGTGCCATGACATGAAAAGAGGTTTATTTGGTTAGGTGTCGTCTGTTTATCAAAATTATCAAAAAATTATCGCATATAATACCACAAGAGCTCCGAAATTATCGGATATTTCCCGATAGGTTCGTTGCAAACAAATGAACGTGTCAAGTTTTCCAGTTTAAAAATCACGAGCGCGAAGCGCGAGTGATTTTTCTGGAAAACTTGACGAGCTTATTTGTTTGTAGGGAACCTTGAGGGAAATATCAGATAATTTCGAAGTTCGAGTGGTATTCGGGGGATTATTTTTTGCATCCAAATCTTGGCCGATAGAATTGCACCATGAGACATAATTTTCAACGAATTGCCATTTAATCTGTCAGATACAATTGAGGGTTACTTCAACATTTGTTTTTTTTTATATATAGCAACATGCAAAATTTCCAGTGAAATTTCCAAGAATTTCCGCTGAAATACCGTGTTGGCTATACAAAATAACGTCGAATGGTGCAATCCTATTGGCCGAGATTTGGGTGGGAAAAATAATCGCTGATATTCGAGGTAGGCTATACAAAATATCAACAAATGGTGCAATTCTATTGGCTGAAATTTGGGTGGGAAAAATAATCATATGTATTTTTTCTGTGCGTTGTACTTGATTCTGGAATGTTCGATTTTCGATGGTAATATTAATGAGAGATTGATTTTCCTAGGATTCTAATATTTATTATTATTGGAGTTTACATTTCGAATGTTTGACAAAAATTAATTTTCGAATGGAATGAATGGATCTTTGTATGATAAGTATTTCTTTTATTCTGGTGTTTCCACTTGAGAATGGAAAACATTTTTATGAGAGAAAATTCTGGGAAGTTTGGAGGTGATGTGTGTGCTCTGTTTTCTGAATGTATACAGAGAGTCATCAGGTCCAGGGTGTTGTATCCCTTTAGTCTATTAGTTAGTTCGTTAAAAGAAACGAAGCAGAGCGGTTGTGCTTTCCACTGTATAAAATAAAAAATACAAAACGGAATTCACAGGTTTGATTATTGCACCATTATCCCATTTCCAATAATTATGAATACGATAAATAACACAGATGTTTATCTCCAGTAAGAAAACTTAAAGTTATAAATTATTAAAGAATTTTGAACACCTTGAAGGTGAAAACGACCGCAAGAGGGCGATATTGGGTTTCGGTCGCTAGTGGCTTGAGCAGTTCTAACCCCTTACTACGGCCCTGAGATTGTTTTGAATGTTTGTAGTCTGTAATAACACGAGTAATTTTTTGGTTTTTCGGGGGATAAATGAATTTGATGAATTGGTGGAGCAGTTATTGAGGCATAATAGGTAAAGTAAGTTGAATCAACAATTAATGATAGAAATTAAAAATACTTTACATATAATAAACTGTTCATGAGCCCAGTAGTGAGCCGTCTTCATACCCTGGTTCAAGCTTGTTGCCAGGCTTGGAACTGTCTAGAGTAGCTTTGGCTTCAGCCAACGGTCATACCAATAGAGTCATAAAATTATGGAAAATTGATTGGAGTCGATCATATTTTATTTTTATTTAAAAAATCCACAGTTGTCTCATGTTAATGACTGATTCATTTCAAACTCATTAATCAAATGGACATCACCTGCACGACTTAACATACGCAATACAAAGTTTTTTATACATTATTGTTCAAGTATTTGATAGCATACATTTATAACAATGTTATAACTGGAAAATAAAATAAATATATGTTAATGTTGATTTTTAGTCTATTCAATTTTTTAGATTTTTCAATTTTTTAGGTTTTGGTTTAGATTATCTTGAATCAGGCCTGATTGTATTGGTGAGCCTATGTTGGGCCTCACCCTTGGACCAAGCTGAACTTCCAGCATATGCCACGTTAGTCCAGACCTATAACGCCAGTCTAGAAACAGACTTGGCTTGCCTTGGTCCAAGCCTGGTCCAACCTCGGCCCAATTGTTAAGTCCTACCTGAGTAATTGATGAATTAATTAATCATTAAATAATTAAATCTAACCAAACGCACGACTATTTAAGTAGTCCTTTCATTCCATACCTCGCTGTAGGTCCTTCCTGGTGAAACTCCAAAATGATGCTTATACAGGTACCCATCTCAAGTTTATGTCATATTTCGTATCGTAACTGAACAATGAAATAAGACAGAAACATAAGACGGCTTGCCTATTTTATTTATCTTCTTTCATCTTGTTTGTCGTCTCTATCGCTTCGTGATGGCTTCCACAGTTCTCAGGTATTGAATATTGCACTGGAATTTGTCTGTCTTCGTGGTTTATTTATTATAAATATTGAAATTCATGCGGGAGTTGGATACATGGAAATAGTAATAGTGAACATAGTCATCAGCATCATAATCCACTGTGCAAAGTATGTTATCAGTAGTACAGTGGGGCAGCTGGAGACGTCAATGGGGTCAATTCAAAATAGAGCGAAGGGCCCGATTTTCGGGCGGATAAGAATTCTCTGCACATCAATGACGAGAGAATTCTATTTTATTCGAATGTTAAGTCTCAAATATGATATCTGATGGTTCACAGGTCATTCCTGAGGTTTTCCCGACGGAATGACATTGGATTTTCGTTAAAATTTTTGGGGATTTATCACTAATCGAGAAATATTGGGAACAACCTCCCAGACTACGTTTCCGGACGCGGAATAGCACTCGTGGACCCAGTTTCCGGGCGTGATAAATTAAGGGCGCTAATTAAGAAAAATTTGGGAATCCAATGTCGTGAGTCAAATGAAGAATGGTCAGGAATAGAACAGGATTAGGAATTTTAATGTAGTGGAGATGATTTTATGAGAATACACTCAAACAGGAGAAATATGGCGTTTAGCGTAAATGACAGGAAATAAGTGGGGGAAATTGAGGGACAGATGTTCCAATAATAAATTTTATAACCCTAATAAGACAAAAAATTGAGAAGGAGTTGGTATCACGACTCAGCACCTGAATTTGGGAGGTGTTGACCGTTTAGACCAGTGTCTCGCAAACTTTTTCAGTGTGCGGCACGCTAACTGAGGAATTTTTTTTCCGCGGCACACTAAGCTAAATAAATTTTCGGAAGAAAACGTATATTTAAAAATAATTTAAAAAATTTGTTTTACAAATAGGTACATTAGTTAATATTTGGTACAATAGGAAGGAACATATTTTTATTTTAAGCTTAATGTGATGGATGGTCTTGTTTCTGCGAACAAATTTGCATTATTCGTACCCCCTCGCTTGTGCATCTTGTTGTTACGACAAAGTTTGGGAGGGCAAATACGAGTACCTGCGTTCTGGCTAATTTAGTTAAAGTTAAATGACTACTTTTTGGGTAATTTTATAGTTATCAGAAATTGGTTTTTAGATTAATCTCAGAATATCTAGTGCAACTTGGAAAATCTTTTGCGGCACACTTAACATTCTCCCGCGGCACACAGTTTGCGAGACACTGGTTTAGACGGTAAATTGGAACTGATTTAAGGGAGAGTGCCCTTGCAGGACATGAGTTTTGGAAAAATGGCGGAAAAGAGAAAAATTGAGGAGTGGGAACTTTTGGAGGCGCCAAACATCTATGACAAATGTTAAGGTCTGTCTGAACATTGGGGACAGTCGAAACCTAATTGTTTCATTAGTTTAAGTGCGGACCCATTTGGTTAGGATGGGGACTAGGTTTGACGCTTTATTTATTGATTTGAAATGGAGGATTTGAAATGTGTTTGGGAAATTAAGGGGTGGGTTATAATGTGGGTATACAACATGACTGTTCCTAAAAATTGTTTGTGACTAAATCGGAATAAATATTGTAACCTTTCATTAAAAGTGAAAGTTATTAATTACCTATATCCATTTATTAACCCGGCTTCCAATTAAAATCTAATATCTTTATTTTATAATTGGCACGCGAAAGAAACGTCTGTATTCCGCGGATCTCTCTAAAAGCCTAAGAAAGGGTCCCAAAGACCCAAAGAATGTTCGTCACCTAATGAAAGAACTCTCGGTTCCTCTCCCCCACCAATCATTGTTTATGTTAATGTAAACTGAGTGGAGACCCTTCTACATCGATTCGTTTTTGCACCAATTATTCTTTCTGTAAATAATTCCACGAATATACCTAAATCCTCCCATATATTTCCAACAGACTAAATAGAGCGAATTTAATAAATATTGGCAGATCATATGTACTCAATGCTGAAGAATAGTACAGCACGAATACCGAGTATAGAGTTGCATAAGAAGCCATCTAAATCTTGAAAAAGCAAACTGGATTAATCCCTCCCTCTCTCACTCGAAGGAAGCCCCGTCGATCTCATTGGCGTAGTCTGATTCTTTTGTAGCTGTGATTCCAGACCCCTTCGCCTACTCTCAATTCATCAATTCAATAATTTTACGATTCTTTGATGCTCCGTCGTACGAATGTCAGAGGTGGAGCGGGAAAATTTGGCGTTGATTCGGGGATAAGTGAGCTACTGAGGCATGACGGGAAGATGGCGGCTGGAAGGCTCTTAGTGACGTGGGGCCCAAAACAAGGGCCCCAGAGGATGAACGGGTAGAGGGAGAGGGCAAGGACGGCGTTGGGGCCTTGACCTTGGAACTGGGCACTCCTTCAATCACCTTCGAACGTCATCCATTGTTGTATCCGCCATATTTAAAATATTTAGTTAGTATATAATAAGATGAGTTTTCCATCATTTGTTGAGAAAGTCTCAGTTGTTCCGGAAATCCTCATTCCCTTATTTTCAAAATTCTAATCAATCGTTTTAAGGCACCAACGTTAAGGCCCAGTTGGAGAGGGTCACGTGATCATCAGTCGCCATCATAAATGAATTGTTAAAATAATGGTTTTGTTAGAATTAAACATAATTACCAGTCTACGGAAACAATAAATAAAGCGCGGTAATGGGGTTTGGTAATTATTGAATAATTAATTTGCCCGCAATGTGTTATGGCAGATTGAGGTCATGTATGGATTTTTAAATAATTCCAACTGGGCCTTAATAAAGTAATCCTAGATGTTATTCTGCTATTCGTATTGGACCTCCGATTTGGGACTTTTTTCAATATTTCTACTCGAACTCCTAGACAGCCACCTCCTCGTGCTTATAAGGCCAGCCCCCAGAGGTCATGCGCACCCAATCACTCACTTTGGGCCTTTCTCCCTCCATACCATCTAACCCCTACTTTTTACCCTAAAGTGACACGAACTCAAATCCTTATCATTAAAAGTGATTGATTGTCATGAGAATCCTGTCAACAGTACACGCAATGGAATTTTGGATAAAAATTAACCCTTTAAAGGGCAAACTTGGGACGAAATGACAATCAATTACTTTTTAGGTCAAGTTTTGTTAGAAAAATTAGACGTGATCATTATTCGGATCAGATTCTGATCCGAATAATGATCAGGTGAACCTGATCAGGATCTGCTCCGAATAATTGCAGGGTAAAGGGCTTCAGTTTACCTTCAGGCCCACCGAATCGAAAGTTGATTAAAATGATCCAAGTACGAATGATCCGAATACGGATCATCCAAATACGATGATCCGAATACGGATCATTCGTACTCGGATCATTTTAATCAACTTTCGATCCGTATTCGGATGATCCGCATCGAGATCATTCATACGCGGATCGGATCATCGTACTCGGATACGGATCATTAGGTTGAGTAAATCATAGACCGATCAATTCTTCATCAAGTCCCGCCTGATCAGTTGAACCCTACCACCGCCATCTCAAGTTCTGATCAAACCTCAGGCTCGCCTGACGTAGTTTCCACTCGCGCCCTTCAGTTCTCATTCTTAAACCAAGATCTCGAGAATTATTTAAAATTCGTTATTTCACTTGTAGTTTATTGAGTGTCTGGAATAACAATTATCTGAATATCCAACACTCGATAAAAGTCACCACTACAGGGGCGTAATGGAGTGAAATTTTTGCGCGATGAGAAAAAAAAATGTCGGAAAAAAATATGACGTACAAGGGGTCTAAATAAAAAGGGAACAGGAGTAGGCGAGTAGAAATGGTCCGGCAGAGTCTGTGCATTGTCAGATACATCTTTGAAAGTTTAAGTAGAGATGGTGCGAGTACGCGCAGCCAGTGTGAACGCTGAGTTGAATTGAAGCGCAGACAACGGTGAGGGAGCCAGCGTCAACAGAAAATATACGGGAGAAACTCCCTCAATAATGCAGTCCACGTTCGAGGTATTACCTTACCTGCGCCAGTTTACCCCGTGGTGTTGAAGGGGTTACCCCAGGGCAGCCAATGATATTCCGCATTTTTACCGGCCTCAGCATAATATACTGCATTTATCGACTGATCGTCTACTGAAAATAACCGAAACATTTCTGGTCAACAGCCTGTTTGGTGGAGGCGATGCTAGAATTAACAATTTTGCAAGATTGTTGTGGTTTCTGGGAGTAGGTGGGGGAAGGTAAGGCGAAGTAGACCGCAGGGCAAAACGGACCATTCAATTTTTTTTGTTTTTCTTGGTTTTTTGGTTTTCAAGAATGAGTGTGAATAATAATAATCGTGAATGGTATCAATTTTGTGTAATTCCCAAGCAAAATTAGAAAATTCGAAAATCGGACGATTACAATACTTTCATGAGGAAACAAAAGGACAAACATCGAAATTATCGGTATCTTGAAAGTCGGCTGAGGGAGCTAATTTGAATCCATTTAATTATTTAATTGTGAAATTTTTTTCTGTTATTTTGCTATACAAATTTTGTTATAAAAAGAACAAACATCGAGTCTAAAGTCTAAAATTTGCAATTATAAAGATTAATTTTGAGAAAATTGTAAAAAAACATTCGGTAAAATTTGTAACTGAAAATTTTAATTTTCAACTTATGACAGGTGTCATTAACGTTTACTTTGAAAGTCTATCACGCTCGTTCTTCATTAATTCAGTCGTTCGCAAAAACTAATTTGAATTAAACACTCATTTAATTTCTAAATTTTCAATCATGATTTTTCTAATTACAGCACACGTTCGGTCTCCTATAAAAAAAAAGAATTACCTCCTAAGCACCATTAATATGATACCTTAGACTATGCTGTACCTCACAATTGCATACCAGCATTTGTTTTGTCTCACTCACCGGCTTGCTCTTCTTCGCTAATTAGTTTTCCACGTAACTACTATTATTGTGACTAAAGTGTTTACATATCCTCGCATCCTCAGCTGAGACCACGAGTGGACCTACATTTTTGAGTGGGGTCCGAACCACTGGGTCTCGTATATAATAATAAATCAATATCAATAAATAAATAAAAGACGAGAAATTTTTTCTCGTCTTTTAGTACATCTCCAAAGTTGAATCCCCTATCAGATTTCTCGGCGCCATCAAATCCCTCAGTTTCTTACCAACCAACACGTCATATTTCTCTTGACGTTCATTAATATCATTCCCATTAATCGATTGTTCTTTTCACTTCAACAATTGTTTACGTCTCATTACCATCTCCATGTGTACGCGCGCCATTTTTTTAGTCGAAAGAAAAATAGCAAAATGTCGAGGTGGAAAGGTTCATCAAGTGCGCACCGAGGGAAGTGAATGTCTAATTAGGATAAAGCAAGACTCGATGTCAGGGGACTCCGGTGACGTCAGAGTACCGCACGCCTGTGTTTAGCCTCTGAACTCTTTGAAGTTTCCGGACGCTGGTTAGGAAGCTTAACGACTTTTTGCTGAAACGCAGTTATTCAATGATGTGACGTTTATCGGGGGAAGAATTTTTGCTTGAGACCGCTGGAAGATAGTGGTCTCTAAAGGGATTGAGTTTCTCAGTTTGACAAGGGTTGGACGCACCTCAGACCGCGTGTTTAGATGTCAGAGACGATGGTGGGAGTCATTCTTCCCGAAATAAAAGGTTCACCGACGCAAAGACACTGGGGTCATTGAAGAAGACAGCGATAGGTCCGTCAAGGTCATTTGTATTTAAACATCCGAGACTTGGATGTACTATTTGGTGCTGAGAACAGAAGATTTATGACTCCAGAGGACAGTTTCAAGTTCGGAGCACAACAGATCATAAATTAGTCCTTTTCTGGAGACTTTTCCAAACACGTCATAAACATTGTCGAGTGATATTTGAAGATAAATAGAAGAACTGGGTTCTAATTTTCCGACAGTATGATATTGGAGTTTACATTTCAACGAGACCGAATGCGCGCCCTATTTTGATTTCCCGCCTCAAACACATTGACCAATTAGGAGAAAGTCTTACACATGAAGTTAGTCGATGACTTCTGTGGTTAATTTAATTTAATTTATGTGCTTGTGCTTTCATAGACTGATGAAGTGTGATCACACCGTAAAAGAAGGAATGTGAAAGTCGTTGGTATAAATATGATGAGAGAGGTAACTTGATTCACAATGGATGCTTTTAGGAGCACGAACGTTTTCGCCTTTTCGACTAACGCGAAACTTCATTCATTTAATCGGCCAATGGGAAAGACCTTACGCCATTTCGACTCGGACGAACTTCATTTATGTGCTTCTGCATTCTTGATACAGGAATTCCGGTGGTTCCCCGCATAAGACCGTCCTTGTTCCATACCCCTAAAGCCTCTGATTAACCTCGAAAAAATTTCTTCCACAAGTGTAAATTACTTATAGAATTATTATTTCTAATAATCCATTTCCAATACACAATCCAATAATTTGTTTAAACTACTTGAACTCTTCCTTCATTTCTATCTCGATAATCAAATAAGTACTAACCACTTTTTCAAAATAACTCTTTCATCTCAAATTTGTAATTCCACCAACGTCTCCTACTAGTAATATATGCAGTTCACTGTTGGCGATGTTTATCAGTTCGTGAATTGCGTCAAAGCAGCCGAAGGGGCAGAAGAGGGAGGGAACGAAAGCTGAATTGGACGCTCGGTCACATATTTTTTTCCAGCGTGTGTGTGGCGTCCTTCGGTCGACGGGTGGGAGAAGTACGGCAAAGAGGATGGGAGGGCGAATCAGGATTGTGAATGACGCGAATGCAGGTCACCAGGTCATGTTGCTTCGTTCCCCCCCTCATTGGCATCCTTCTCAATGGGACTGTATCTATGGGAGACCATCGTTGCTAACCCGTGGAATAGGGTGGCAATTTATAGATGTGGATGACTATGGGTTACCAGCCATTGATGATTTTGGAGACTGTTGGGTGAGTTCGACCAAAATATTACGATTTTCTGGATCCTGGGGTATCACCAGATACCGCAACGTTTTATTTTAACATAATCAGAGGCAAATATAATTTTGTCAATTAAATATTCTTCTGACAAGAATTTAAAGTGGATTTTTCAAAGGAAATTTAGGGCAATTGTTTGTTCATAACAAATATTATTGGGAAAATTAAATTTTTTTCTCGTGGCAGTGTTGCAATTTTTTTGAAAGTTCTAGTAGAGATCTGAGCGGGGGGGAGGGGAGGAATTTAAATTCCATTTGGGGTGGATGCGACTGTTTCTGATCAGCTGAGTCTGGTGGGGTAAATGGAAGGGGAAAAATTGAATGGGATATTTTAATATTGTTGGAATTATTTTTGAGGGGAACTTTAGAAGTTTAGTAATGATTGTCAATTAAATTTTGTCAGTTATGTACTAGATAATTAATTGTCAAAGGTCTAAATAATTGAGTGTTTGAGACAGTTTCTGATCAACTACACTCGGGGGGGGGGGGGGGGGGGTAAATTGAAAGGGGGAAAAAATGAAAGGGAAATCTAGTAGAGTTGAAACTAGTTTTAAGTTGAATTGTGGATTTTTAGTAATGATTAACACTAAAATTTTGGGAGTTAAATATTAGATAATTAATTGAGGTCTGAGGTCTAAATAATTCAGGTTTTGCGACAGTTTCTGATCAGCTAAACCCGGTGGGGTGAATTAAAGGAGGAAATGGAAAGGTCAATCTAATATAGTTGAAACTGGTTTTAAAATTTTGTCAGTTAAATATTAGATAATTAATGGTAATCACAGTGTTAATTAATTCAGTCTTTGAGACGGTTTCTGATCACGGTTTTACGAGTAGATGAGTTTACGAGTTCTGATCACGAAAATAAAGGGTTCAACATTCACGTGGAAACTCTTGTTTGATCTTCTTGGTACTTATCGACTCCTCAAGTTTCACTTTCTTCTCAACCGCATCTCGTTTTGCCTTCAATATCTCTTTCTCAGCCTTCAATTCGTCAGGCTTCAGGTACCACGTGCCTAAACTATCTCTCCGAATGACTAAATAGTTCAAATGCTGTTCATTTGACGAACTTCAGCAACTTATTCATCATTGCTCTGTTGATATATCATTTATATCGATCATTATTCTCACTGTAGATCAATATAATCATCAAAATAAAAGAAAAATACATAAATATCGCAGGTAAATAACACTGATCAACAAGTATCGCAAGTGAGAATCGTATGGTAGTTTCTGATCACCTCCTTTTATGTATTGAAAGCTCATTCATCCGTTAAATTATCTCATTTTGTCGAATTTTTATCAATTAGTTCAGCAATGAGTAAAAGAGAGTATTTCTACTAGTATTTTTCAGGACTATTTATAATGAATAATTCTTTGATTAACAATTTATTAGAAAAGTAAAAAGCATGTCCTTTCTAATATTGTCGGTGAACAATATTTAATCAATTGTCTTCAGTGGTGCAGAATATGTGGAAAGGGTTAAGGGTTAACTACCCTTTCCACATATTCAAACAAAAAGGAGGAAAAAATTCTCGATAAAAATTACCACATTCAGTGTGTTGTACCCAGTGTTGGGGGTCGTTAGTATTATTCTGAGTCCTGTTCAAAGGGATAAATTCCACTAATAAATTATCGAAACTTAAATAATATCGTTCATTACTTGATTATCACAACAGTGGTATCTGTCGTGTGTTAATGATTCAATGGTCGAATAAGTCTTAAAAAATCACTAATTATTTAATATTCACCTCAAAAAATCATATTAATAATTAATAAAAATAAGAGTTATCTGATATTAATTATTAACAAATATCTAGACTTCAACTTAGAAAGATTTTGAATTCAATTTAATTAAACTTTCAATTCTTTCCTTTTCCGCTAAGTCCACTGGGCCGAGCTAATCAGAAACTGCCGCATTGACCTTAAATTATTAAAACCCACTATATGTTGAATTTCTGACTGAAATAATACGAGGAAAAAATTTAATCTTATATTTTTCGCTTTCTGTTTATACTCAGAATTTACAGACATTTTTATTCTCGAGAATTCTACGAAATATGAGCTCTGATATTTACGTTTTCGTTTTGAGTGTAAACAGACTCGAATGAAGACCTATTATGGCGCCGTTACATGAGGTCTAGGGTGTTGTACCTCTGTGTTACCCATGTCAGTTCTCCTGAGGAATTGATTAACGAATAAAGTATTTCACGCTAATTATTTCCCAGTTTGTGTGAAGCGAGGGCTAGGGGCACTCAAACGATCTCTCGAGTAAACCACATCGGATTATCAACATAGCTAGAATACTATCGAGTCTTTCCGTAAAACGCATATGTTGAAAACGGAATAAAAACCGTGTCGTATAATTAAATATTGGGAGATATTTATTTCCTACATTTAGTTATTTAAAATATCTCATTTCCAATTATTAGATTTTAATTGGAAGCCAGGTTAACAAATGAATAGACGTTTAAGTAAGAGTGATTGAATTATATTTTAGTAAGATGTGTTCACACTTCGAGAGCAGTCGCCGAACTGACAAACGATCTCGCGGTCTCAAAAACCAAAACATCGGCGTCACGGTTTTTTTTCTTTCCATAAACAGAGATTTGTTTATATTATTAAAAAAATATTCCATTAGAGTTTTCGTCGTAAGATCACACAGACGGCCTCTCCAAGAAATAATGACCTCATAGTATAATAAATATAAACTTATATAGGTCTGTAATATGATCGTATTGTTTCGCTCTTTTCAATACCGATATCATAAAACGTGATAATGTGGGGAATATTTTGACATTGTTTCGAACAATCGACGCAGTGTAAAACGTCACCGGGAAATACGGAAACACTTCGACCGTTTATGACCTAAACAATCCAACACGTGACCACCCGAAGGGTCAAAAGGGCCTTGTCTTTGGGTCAGACCTCTCACCCTGAACGAGCCGAGGGTGGAAACGCTCTCGAACTGTCTCTCGAGGAAACCACACGGGATTTCAATAAAGTATTCATTTAACGAGTCTTCTCCTAAAAATTGCATATGAACTCAATCGGAATGAAGATTGTGACTGTGTATGTAATTGTGATTGTGTGTGTAACATTTAATTAAATCGTGAAAGTTTATTTATTTCCTATAATAACTGTTCCCGACCGCGTATCCAACGCACTTATGAATGAACCTGACCAACAGTGGAATGTTCAGTAATTCATTACAGATCCTGATAGTGTTGTATAACCCGAAATCCCAGCATTAGAACCACATTTTTCCTCTCCTTAAAACCTTATAATTAAAACCTTAAGCCGTTAAAAGCTAAATCCTAATCCAACACCATTCCAACTTTCTCCCCAATAAACAACCCTCAGTTAGAAGATTTTCCTGCGAAGAGTCCCACTCAAGATTCCTCCTGATCCTCAGGCCCACATGTCCACTCTCTACCCCTACTCCGATCCTCTAATAGTTATCACATGGTCATCCCTCAAACTCTCCCAAGTATTTTTTGTAGACCTCACTTTTCGAATCACCTTTGGACACGACTGGTTGTCTCAATAAATTGTACTCCCAGACAAGCAAATAAAGTTCTTTTATTTTTGTGGATTATTAAAAACGAGTACGTTTACTCTGGTATCCAACAATGGCGATCAATCGTCATGCGAGATAAAATCCAAAAGTCCACGAATACTTGAGTGAATGCAGACGTGTAATTGACGGATAAATGAAAAAAAATCAGGTAGCGAAAAATGCATAAAGTAACGAAATGAATCATGCAGAATGGAGATGATACCTATGGGAAACTGCACGGTGACCTCGCGCATCGGGCAGCCTTGGAAAACTGGGGCTTTGAACCATGATGCACTCTGCCTCAGTTAGTGATTGTGGAGGTTTTGCGCGTAGAGGCTTGCTGCACACGAATGAGAAAACCGACACACACAAAGACACCATTGGACCAGTAGAGAATGGCTGAGGATAGAGGCCCCAACGGTTGTGACGTCAGAGAACCATTGGCCAATCGGATGGCCGCATTTGCCTGACGTCACTACCTCCCCCAACATGACGCGCATTCCTGAGAGTGGGGTACATAGAGCAACATAGACCGGGGGGGGGAGAGGGGAGGAGGGGGCAAAATGGCAACTAGCTCGGAGGTTGAGGAAAGGTTTGAGCCATATTTTGACCTAATTAACGCGGGCTAAATGGCTCCCACCAAAATAACCTCTTCTTCCTCGGTGCAATCGACATTCATTTAGTTTTCTAATTTTTTTTTATTATTCAGTGGTTTTCTATCCGTTTTGTCAGCGAACAATGTCATGTCTGTTTGGAAAAATGGTGCGACAATTTTGGATCTTTTTTTTTTAATTTTATTTAGGATTTTTCGGATTTTGGAGATATTTTTTGAGGAGTGATAATTTAATGGGGTTAGAGGAATTTTTAATTTGATTTGGGAATTTTATGGTTTTGTAAACATTTTTTGGGGAGGGAAAATCGGTGGGATTAAACGAAATTTTGGGGGAATTCGAGGTGACCAGATTACTAGGTCAGAAAACAGGGGTGGAAATGTGCAAAAATAATTTTTGAAATTCTGTACTCGATTTTGTTTATGGAGAGGGATGTGTTTAGTAAATGAACGAGTGGATGTTTGGGAAGTGTCAGCGAGTGGATGGAACTAGGAGGTGACTGCTCTCCTTTATGTCCTTTGTCACTGATTTACGTATCACTCATTTAGTTTGAACTTTTAGTTCCTCAAATGCTCTCGAAGGGGAAAAACATAGAATAAATGAGTTGATTGCTTTGAAATTCCCATGGATTTTTCATTGAAATCAGATGTTTTTGGTGTCAATTTATCGACTTTCCGGATGGGACAATATCTTTTTCAATTTTCTAGTAATTTAGAAGCGCATAAAATATTATTTAATTTTATTATTTATTATTTACAAATATCGCATTGTCCAGATCGAAATTAATTTTTTATTGTAGAACTGGTAAAACGAGATGAGTGAACTCCTTCTCACCCGTCATTTTTTATAAATATCTCAGAATCTAAAAGCAACAGAAAAAATTTCCATAAGACTTTTTTGTAGAACTGATTATTCCCCACAAAAAAGGTCCTCATAAAAATTCCCCCATTTCCCATAATTTTTGAGATACTCAGCGGAAAAGTAAATTGGATATCAGTCGCCTCATCTAGTTTCACCACTTCACTACAGAATTTTATCGGTATCGGTAAAAATTCTCGAACAACGAAATTATTACTTCCACCATATGTCTGATTCACATTTTTATCTCCGTATCATAACTTTTCCCAATGCGAAAAAAATTTATTTTCCCCCTTTTTTCCGTAAATAGGTCGAGAAAACTGGATTCACTTTCGCTGTCCGACTACGCGAATTTCCCCGGAACGTGGGCGGATTCCCGTCTGCCGAGGTACCGTGTGGGCGTATGTTTGGGCTGAAGCGGAATTCACGTGAGTGTGGAATGTGCATTAAAAACTGTCAAATAAATAAATAAAATTAAGCAATTGTCATCTGATCGTTATGAGGTGCGATGTGTCAATATACCAGACATCAGTGAAATACTTTACATCTAAAAAAATTCTAATCTTACCTAATTCACACGTCGTCAGGTTGATAACTTTACCGCACATCAGCGTAAAAATAATGTTAAAAACCCGTCTTTACGGCTCCGAACTTAACGACGCATTAATCATGAAAATTAATTAATGAACGCAACTCAATAAAAACCACCGAAAATAATGTTAAAACGAAAAAATAATTCTGTAAAATAAATATTATTCTCCAATTCATGACAGACTCAATGAATTACCGTCACTTGACTTCGGCATCTCCAACAATAATTGTCCATTGACAAAAATGACAATTTTCAAAAATCGAAAATAAATCCGATAATTCAAACTTTTGACCGAGTGTTACAGTGGTCGAGACCGAACTGCAGTCGGACAACGTCTGACGGAACTCGATGAGTTTCCACTGGCGAAGGAGAGGAGGCCGAGGTTGGTAGGTTGAATGGAGCCAACTTGGGATTGGTTGATGGCCCTATGACGTCACTGCATTGATTGTTCCGCGCGTTTGCCACACCACGTGGTCCCGCGCGCGCTCCGGACCTCGTCTTAATGTTCTTGCGGATCGCAACTAAACTGTACATCGAATTATCCTCGATACGTGGAATATAAAAGCGGTAATAATGACCGCATTTATTACCGATCTGCCTCCTGATTTATTGCATTCTAAGAACTGTCACATTAACCCGCCAACGCCGCCGGTTACTTAAAAAAAAAAAAAAAACCCCGACCGGTAATTATTACCAGACATTTCAATCGGGTAATTATTACCGGTCATTTTTGCATTTTTATAAAATTATTAATAAGAGTGATGAGCGTTTGAGAATGAAGAACAGGAGGCGATCGTTACCCCGAAAGACACCCCAGATAAGCTAAATTTACCCTCCAGGTTCAATGTTACTTCACAATTCGCCCAAATCGATAAAGTTATTTTCCACCTGGAGGATAAAAATTCATTGCGACAGTCTCCAACACTTTAAAACCCCCAAAAGTGCCATTGCTGTTATAACCTACCCTCATAATTATTAAACCAGCACCACCCCGAGAGAAAAATATAATTTTACTAATTAAATATTCTCCTGACAAGAATTAAACGCCGATTTTCAACTGAAAATTTCCGGCATTTGTTTTTTCAAAAAAAATATGACTGGGTAATTCATATGTTTCTCTCAACGCAATATTGATTTTCCATAACAAAAACATTTTGCAAATACAAAAATAGCACTGAATCGTCAACATCCCTTACCCACAAACCCTTAAGATTGTCCGCTGGAGTAAATCAGCCCTTTACCGTTCTCACGTACAAAAATAACAAATCGGTTAATTCACTAAATCCAAAAATATCGCACGAGACGTTTCGATGAAAGAGAGAAGGGGAGGAAACAGCCCCCTAGCTACCTCATTCACCCACTTTTCCCTCTCTCCATCACTAGCGTATCACCTAGGCAAGCTCAACCAGTTCAATTTCGACCCTCAACTTCGGTGTGTGGCCTCCTTTTCGCACTCCGCAGAGTGTTCGTAATCCTTGTCCTTCTTCGATTCACCCCCCCCCCCCCGCACCCCCTTCGTCGGTCTTCTCACCAGTGCGTGTCTCAGGATGAAAGAGGGAGGAATATTTCACCCCTCCAGTTGGCTCTACCTCAGTGTCCTCGGCACAGTTCCTCCAACGGGACAAGAAATTCTCTCCCTTCTCTGTAGCAGAGGTCGGGACGCCTAGGCTAAGCAACTGGGGTTTCAGGTCGATGCACCGTACCCCCGAGGTTCGACGCCCGGCGCTTCATGACGTCATTGGGAGCTTCAACCGTTGCACGCGCAAGCATACATACATACATATACTCAAAATCACCACTCCGATCAAATATACCACCACCCAGCGTCGAGATAGAACGGTGAAGATAGGTCGGGTGGGGGTTGGGGGTGGGAAAGGGTTGGAGGGGAATTTGGAAAACTGGGTCGCTGCCACCTGATTGTTACCTAATTGCCGCCCATTGGCATTCCGAATTTCCAGGTTTCTGTATTTTTACTTCTGAAGGGAAGACTTGTAGTCGAGGAATTTTTCGATTCTCGAATTTTGGTTGTTAATATTGGAGATGGGGTAATTTTAAGTGATTCTAAACTGCGAATATTGGAAATAATTATGTTCTTTAATTTAATTTCAGGTGTAGATCGTTATTCACGTGGAGAAACAATGATTTTTGTCAAATAATCGTTTAGTTCGGAGAAATATTTATTTATTAGAAATTATAGTTCTGTGGTGTAATTATTGTCGATGGGGATCGACTTGGGTTTAAATTACGATAATGATATTACTCTAGAAGGGGGTATTTTCGAGGTGACCCTGAATGAACTGTGTTGATAATTATTTGGTTTTTATAAATTTTGGATTTTCTGGAGGAAAGAATTTAGATGAATTAGTTGATGATTATAATTATTACTGGGGTTCACTCGAAGTTATAAACAATATGGTCATGTTGTAGAACAATATAATTGATGTAATTAAAAATTAATCAGAATTATAAAGGATTTAGTGGATTTCATAAATAAACGATTGAACAAATAAACATTTTCTTAAAGTGAAGGATTTTTGCAATTTTTAACATTTACCTTCTAGTCAAGGACTCGATATATAGTATATATTATAATATATAATTTTAGTTGATAATCCGATGGGATTATCGAGAGGGACTGTTCGAGAGTGTTCCTTGTCCTTAGTTCCTCCAGGGTGAGAGATCTGGCCCAACGACAAGGCCCTTTTCTCTATGGGCCCTTTCGTCCACGTGTTCGGCTGTTTAAGTTATCAACAATTGCATAATTTTTTTATTCAAGGACTGGAAAATTTTCCATTATTCCGTAAGAGGTCTACGAAATCTACGAAAATATCTAATTTGTCTCCGTTGATACAAAAATATCAAGATATTGACATTTTTCTAATTCTGAATGAAAAGGTTGGAATTTTTTAATTTTAAATTTTGGATATTTCATGGAATATTAAGATATTCCAATATTGAAATAATGTTGGAATAAAAGTGGAAATACAATTAAAAAAAAAATTGTTTTCCTCAATTAAAATTCAATTTGTTCACAAATTTTTCCTATTTGTAATTTTGAAAATAATTTTTTTTCAACAATTGCACGGAAAGTTCGCACTTTTCTCACTGATGAGAGGGAGGAAAGTGAGTCCTTCCCGCCCTCAAGTCGAAAAGCATAACTTTCAGCACTTGATGACTACTTTGATACTATTTTCAAAAATGCTTTTGAAAATGCGATTTCTAAATGACTTCATTTTTTTCAATTCATTAAAATTTAATTCATCTATCAATTTTCGTAAAATAAAATTCAAATAAACCATTTTTCTGTTCTTTCTCGTGTCCTCATTTCACTCCAAAAACCAAAACATTTTTTAAAATATCAAATTCTACTTCTGATTTGCAAAAACTTTATATTTAGTAAAAATGGAAGTTCTAAATAAAAAAAAATCCCAATTACAATTCCTCCACAAAAAAGCAAAAATACTAATAATTTTAAGCAGAAAATCTCTTTAAAAATTCCAAGAAATTTATGCCCTTCCGTTACCCCTTAAACAACCCGTACCTCCCTCCCCTCCGCCGTTCCTCGAATGATGAATGACGCAAGCGATTTTACCCAGTAAAATATGGATTGCACCGGTTTAACGGATCTCATCTAAAATTCACCAAAAACTGTAAATATTGACTAGTCATTGTCGCCTCCTGTCGAAATTCCGTAATTAGGGCTGTACAGGATCGCAGAGGAGGGCTGATATCGTGGGATTAACTGAGAGATTGATAAAAGGCGTGGTGTGACAACGAAATGCGCGAGGGAGTGAAAGAGAGACAGCCAGCGAGTGAGGGCACCCAGATGAGGGTCGGAGTCGAAGGGGTGACTCCCGCAAAACTAGGCCACTGGAGCTTCATTCACATTACGCGGCCATTCATGAGATGTGCTAACCGTTCGACTTTCAGCGCTCCTCAGGACTACAGGACTACAGAAAAATCCTTGATCGAATGTTTTTTTCTCAATATTTTACGTCACTACCATTCAATTACTATTTTAATTTTTTAATGCAATTAAAACCATTCATTGACCTCACCATATGCGAAAACAGCGTTTGTCCTCTGCTATTGTTCGTTCTTTATCAACAATTTTTCTATTTCTCTACCAAATTTTTGAATATTAATATTTTCCCAGGGAAACTCATTTTCTTTGTCTTCAATTCACTCAAAATAAAGAGGAATTCAGGGGTAATTTCGCACGTAATGATCGGGAGTAATTAAAAGTCAAGATTTTTCCGATCATCGAAGGGCGAGAAATATTGATAAAGGTACGGGAAATCGTCGGGAAATTTCCGTTACATTTCCGTAAATTTTCATGAAGGACATTGTACTCAGAACTTACCGAGATGATAATTTTTTTTTTAATATTTTTATTTAATATTACGCAATTTATATTTAATGTCTGAGGGATGGGACAATCGAAAGCTCGAAATGCAGTCACTGACGTCCCAACCACTGACGAATTCGAATACTAATTTTCAGGTAATCATTACGTGATACGAATATACCCAAAATTTATCCATAGATTGCTCAATAAATTATCCTGTCTCTTGTGAAACCTGGGATCCGTACGACCCAGATTCGCCCGGGCAATGACGTTGGGGAATGACGTCACGAAGGTAGCAAAGTGGGTCGCGAGGTCATAGCACCCCCTGGACTGAGGAAAAAGGTTGGCAACACCAATCGTAATTTGGTTAATTGCATAAAATCTCGTGTGCTCAACCTTCAACGGATATCTCATCATTAGATTGAGGGAAAGTTGGATGAAATGTATCAACAGTCATCAACATTCCACCGAACAAAGAATTAGATTATTGGAAATGAGGTTTAATTAAATGCAAAATACTGGGATTTACTATTATAATATCTTTGGTTTATTGCAATGCGAAACCGAACAAATAAGCAAATAACGTACTATTTAAATACCCTGGGGCACAGTAAAGAGCGCGTGCATGCTGACATTTTGAGAATAATTAGAGTATTAGTACCAAAGCTTGGAAAGTTATTTATGGGTTATGATATATTCTATATAAAATGGGAGATGGATCACTAATTGATAATGGCGGATTTCAGGGAGATAATCGATTGTGTTATGGTCATAATCGATCATTTGACAATCGATAATCGATTCACCTACAACAAGGAATGCGGGTCACTAATCCAACAGGGCGGATTTCAGGGAGATAATCGATTGTGTTATGGTCATAATCGATCATTTGACAATCGATAATCGATTGTCCTACAACAAGGAATGCGGGTCACTAATCCAACATGGCGGATTTCAGAGAGATAATCGATTGTGTTATGGTTATAATCGATCATTTGACAATCGATAATCGATTATGCAATGGTCATAATCGATCATTCAACAATCGATAATCGATTCTTATATAAAAAGTGACAGAGGTCACTAATCGAACATGGAGGATTTCATGGAGATAATCGATTATGCAATGGTCATAATCGATCATTTGACAATCGATACTCGATTATGCAATGGTCATAATCGATCATTCAACAATC
The DNA here is from genome assembly GCF_034640455.1 of Diachasmimorpha longicaudata. Taxonomy (NCBI): domain Eukaryota; kingdom Metazoa; phylum Arthropoda; class Insecta; order Hymenoptera; family Braconidae; genus Diachasmimorpha; species Diachasmimorpha longicaudata. The sequence goes on from NC_087240.1 coordinate 2,240,019, forward strand.
GATAATCGATTCTCATATAAAAAGTGACAGGGGTCACTAGCCGAAAATGGTGGAGTTGATGGAGATAATCGATTGTGTTATGGTCATAATCGATCATTTGACAATCGATAATCGAATTGTAAAGAAGCAAAGGCAAAACGAGCGCCAACACCGCGGCTCCGGTGGCGCTAGTAGTCTAAGAAGGGACCGAAACAATGAGGAGTAAAACACAAGATGTAACACCAAATAAAATAAAATTATTATTATTATCTTTACTTTACGAATCTGTACTTCCTGGATCTCCCTAGGACACTAAAGACTGATCACAAAGACCAAAAGAATATTCGTCATCTAAGCAAAGAGTTTGTTTATGTTTATGTAAAGTGAGTGGAGACTCTCTGGAAGGTTCTAGGTCAATTCGTTTTTGTAACAATTATTTTTACTGAAAATAATTCTACGAAAACATCAAAATACTCCAATAGGGATCGATTAATTTAGTACGAAAGTGATAAGAAGAGACAAGTTATTTAAACCCATTTATCAGTTTTTAATGAATATTTTAGAATCCAAGAAATTTAGAAAACTTTTGTTTAGACAGGAAAAAAAATATTTTTCCCAAATATCCGTTTAGTTCAGAGGCATATTTATGTATTCAATATCATATTTCTCCAGTCGGAACCCGGAACATCCTGAGTTTGAGTCCAGCTTGGGGCAGTGAAGTTTTTAAACCTCGGATACCATCGAGTGGAGTCTAATTTCTGGACAAAAACATTATTCTATGGAACTTGGTTGATGGACGCCATGTCAGCCAAGGTTTTCCATGGTTTACTTTGGTCATCAGGAGGGTCTCCATGTGGGCACAATGGGACATGGTTGAAGGCCAACTCGGCCTATGACACCGCAGAAATGTAAAAACCCGAATAGGATACAGATGGTAAGAAGGATTTTGTGAAAATTACCGAGTTTAATGGTCACATGTCTAATTAACGACAAATAAATTTATGATGCAAAAGTTGGAGGAACATCTTCAATAGATTTTGGTGTCAACATAGAACGAATTACTTAACACTTACACTGTCGATACGATCTACAGATTATTTGGAAAACGTAATAATTTCTTTACGGAAAAAGGATACACTTTATACCAAATTACAAAGGGTCAGTAATATTTCCACTAGTTGTCCAATATATATGATATATCATATATTTTATATTGTGTATTATAGATTATATATCATATATGATATATTATACATTATATATTGTGTATTATATATTGTAGATATAATAATCAACAACCACTGTAATTCCACTATGCTACATAATATCTAGTAGCATTATATGCTATATTATATATCATATATTACGAGGATATTCTATACAAAATATTTTGATTTAACATTTACAAAATTGAGGTTGACAGACATGTTGTACAGTTTTTTTCATTCCAATTATTATAAATTTTCTTATAAATTATTCGCGATAAACCTTACTCTCTCTCTTTTTTCAAACATTGAAAACAAATTTGTGAAAAAAGGTCGTGTCCACCAAAAAAATGCCCTCAAAACTTAGGTACACCGATTCCAATGAATCCAAATCCTCCAGATTTTCCATTCCCTTCGTGAGGGTCACACGACCTTTTTTCCCTTCGTGAGCCTAAAAAGGTCAAGACAGTCAATCCAACCTTCTTGACCCTTTTTCACCCCCTCAAACACTTGGTATTACACTTTATATTAAGCAACAGCCAACAGTTGAAGAAATCGAACATTCACATTCATTCATAATCCAATTCATTAAGTCATCAATAGATTACGACCTCCTCCTCCCCCCTCCCCCTCTCCCACCCTCCATCGACCCCTCATCCCATTGCCAAATCAATTAATAACGGCCAATTCATCTGACTGTTGATTAATGAGTAACAGGAGCAGAGAGACTGAAGGCTGAATTCTTCAAACTCACCACAACAACAAAACAACAAAAAGCCAGAATAATGAATACTCAACTGGCATTCGATGAAATGTCAAGTTTATCATGATTTTAATTAATCCCGGGGTGTTGTTATGGAACATTTTCGATCCTTGGGAAAACGATGACAAGCAACAGCAGTGGAGCATAAGGAGGGGCATTCGCACAGAGACATAGAGAGGGGTTGAGTTAATGTCGCGCTCGCGCGCCATGTCATGGGGATCAGGAGGAGGGGTAGGTCGGTATCTATTTTTAGAATGTGGGTCACCTATAAACCTGAGTTTGTCCCGTGACGTCACAGGGACGTCGTCGTGGCAACAGAAACGCCGGGTCAACCACCCTCGTAAGCACCGTGCCCCTGTTCACCCTTATCCAAGTCCAGCGACTGCAAACGTCAGTTACATATTCTAAAACAATTATTGTTATCAATTTTGAACATTTTTTTAAACAAATTGCTGAATAGGGGGGGGGGAAGAGATTAGAAGGACGACAATTTCTTTGTCGGTTGAAGGAACAATTTTGGTTGAGGTTTTCTTTGGTGTTTTAAGAATCTTTTGGGTGTAAATCGATAAATTGAGGGGAGAGGTGGGCAAAATGGACCGCGGGTCAAAATGGACCACTCGATTTTTTTTTCGTTTAATGTGATCGTTTAGATCGATTGCGTAGAAATAGTCAGATTTAATTCGTCACTCAATTATGGAATTATGTAATTAATGAGTCATTGGAGAGAGAAATATTAAAAAACAATTTTTGGAGAAGATTTAATGTTTACACGCACCATAGGAATTTTTTTTCTTAAATTTGTGGTAGATTTTACCGTGAATTAAAGATTATTTTTACAGGGGAAGGGGGGGAGGGGGTGAATAGATAAACGCGTCAGGTGTTTTTATTACCGTCGGTAGATGATAAATTTTGACGTGAATATAAGGTAATTTCTAACGTAGATATGAAGCAGCGCATTGAGCCCCTTTTTACCGCAGGTGAAACCGAACGTGAATTACAAAAATCATAGACGGAACGAAATTTTGGATAAAAATTAGACCTCTAGAGGCCCTAGAGGGTAAAACGTAGGATGAAATGACGATCAACCACTTTTAGGTCAAGTTTTCTTGAGCAAAATAGGACTTGGGAGGGTAATTTTCGGGATAAAACAAACCTTCATCCCTCGTTTCACCCCCTAGAGGTCCAACATTTACTTAAAATTCATTTCCGTTTAATTGAAAATTTCAACAATTAAACTAGTTCTGCCTCAGACGACTGAACCAATGAGGAATAAGCGTGATCGACTTTCGAGATATCGATAGTCTCGATGATTGTCCTTCTTCGAGTAGCTGCGACTGAGGTAAATGCGACAGTTTCTGATCAGCTGAGCCCAGTCGCCTGAATGGAAACCGGATAGAAATGAAAAGGTCAACCAACTCCAAATGAGACATCTTGAAGTCGAGCTGGGAATATTTATTAATAATTATCGATAGTTTTTTTAGTTAAATAATTGACTGGTGTCAGATGGTATGCCGCTGTGGTCTCACCGACCCCTCCCAGTACCTACACGGCATCCCCGCTTATTCTCCTACTCGCAGTTGTCGCTAAGCAAACTTATATATAACTTCACATATTTATAACTAACTTCCACCTTCACTGGGGATTCGTTTTCCGGGGATGAAAAACCCCTTCATCACCGGGAGTCGAACCTGCGCACCTGGGACGCATTGGTCGTTGGACCAGCACGTTGACGACTTTTTTTTTGTAAACATGTTTATTTAGCCATTACATATTGTTATATCCAGCAAAGAATAAAGACGACACAGGTTGGTAAATGTTTGGGGCGGTTTATTAATTACAAGAAGTATTACGATGTGTCATGTAAGAGCTCCGAAGAAAGACACAGCAAGACTCATGTTATCCAACAGACAGTCGTTCTTCTGACCAAGTTCAGATCATAGACAAATGAATGATATTCGAAGGGGGACACGTAACAATATATACAGAGCGAGGGTACAATGTTAAACTTATTGACTACGAGAAAAACATGAGAAAAACGTAGATTCATTATTTATGAAAGAATCCAACTTGTAATTGGTGAGTACATACGCACGAGCACGCTTCGTATCACTGGAGTGTAATGTTATATTTGTGTGGTGGTTCATTGGCTTTGAGGATGTGAGAGTCAGTGACATATTTGTTCAGAATTTTTGTTTTTCGTTTTAGAGACCAGAAAAATGGCGAGGAAAACTGGTCAGAGATATTTGGAGCACGTTGACGACGAGCCCCAAGACGTTCTTCATTAATTATTTAAAAATTAATGTCATATACGTCATATATGGAATTGATATGCCATGTATGTATGTATATTAGACTATGGATACGGATTTATTAAATAATATCAAACGATTTGGGTATAAACTTTAATTATTTATTATCGCACGCAGAAGGTATATCTTTATCGTGTGATGTCTCCAGAAGAACTAACCCTTAGTGACCAAAGTTTTCACACTCTGGACCCATTCAACAAAAGGCCCTTGTCTTCCTTGTTGTAGGCCCTAAAAGATGAACAAGGGTTCACTCATTTCTTTTATGTCCTTCTATTTCCGTTCATTAAAATTATTCTAAACATTCCGGCGCTGTTCTGAGAAAAACAATAAAATACTGACATGGACTAAACAGAACTATAGACAGTCGATTAATTTTTGTTCACACATATCATGCACTCTCAGTAATGTATGTATATATGTATGAATGCGCATAGGTGTGCGTAGATGTGTGTGTGTGTGTGTGTGTGTGTTAAAAACTTGATTAAAATCGCACCTTTAGAAAAAAATTTAGATTTCAAAATTGTAATTTTCAAAATTTTTAATCCAAATACTTTATTGGTCAAACACCGTTCCTTCTAAGATATTCATCAACTTAGTCAGGATTACAAAATGAAGAATTAAATTGGGTCTATGGAGTTCATTGGTGTTACTTCACCAATTTTTTTTAGCACAGAAAACTTGTGAAAATTCTCAGTGCAAAGCACTATACAAAACTTTTCTTGCAGCATTTTTTTTTACAAAACTTTGTTATTTTTTTCAGCCTAGTGTATGCATTATTACATCATTACCTCTATGTATGGTAATAAACTTCGTTGAAATTGAACAGCATAAAAAAAAAAAAGTTGGCTCCTATGAATCACTAAGTGATGCCTTAGACTATGCTCTACCTCGCAATTGCATACCAGCATTTGTTTTGTCTCATTCATCGGCTTGCTCTTTTTTTTATATCAAGTTCCTCCACATAGATACTATTAGTTTGGCTGTGGTGTTTATTTATCCTCGAATCCTCATGTGGGAACACGAATGGACCTACATTTTTCTGAGTGGGCCCCAAACCACTGGATAATAATGTTTTTCTTCGCCTATTTGTAGGCATCTGTATATATATATGCACATACATCTACATATAGACCTATATATACATGTATATACATATACATTTATATTTTATTATCGTAGTATTATATTTTCTTTATTATTAAGGGATTTTTGAGGCTTTTGCTAACCCCCATTGAAAAGAATAGAAAAAACTACGAGTGATAGTCTCTGTGCCCTCTACGGGATAACAACTAGCTACTCCGGCCAACTTGTAGCTACTCCGTCTTCCAGTGAAGCACCAAAGATGGAGACCGCCATTACCGACCGAATTACATCCAAACAGAGAACTTTTACATCCACTAAGTGACGTCCCACGAATCCTCGTGAGAGAAAACAGAAACTCCTTCGCAACCTCGCGGACTAGCTACACCTCTCGCACATTATTGTTTTGACTCATTTTATACAGTTAAATTGTTCTTTATTTAGTTTATAACAATAAATGTTGTCGACTTTATCAAATCCATCTCTGAACATTTTATATGGAGTGATTTGTAACATCCAATACTCTTTAACTATGTGATGAGAAGTCTGATAACTACACGTCATAACGCAGGTAGCACTAGGAAGCACTAGGACTTTATCGTCAGCGGGTAAAGAAGAAATCCCGGCGAATTTTGAAATCACACAGTCAATTGAACACGATAGGCCGAGGGATCGCTAACTACAGTTGAAATGAATAAACGTCGAGGGGTAAACTGACCTGATCATGATCAGGTACACTGGGAATAATAATAATAGTCATAATCATAATAATAAGATATTGCTTGATAATAATTGTGGGAATAATAATTATTTGTAATACGTAGGAAATAATGTTTATTAACTTAATTGATTTTTGATTAATCACGATCAGGTCAGTTGTTATCGCAAATTGATCAGGTTTTAATCCAGTGAATTTGCTCGATGTGTCGTATACCCTCCTAATTTCCTCGTTAATATATTTTCAATAAAACTAATTTTTTTCAGAGCTGAATACACCTTTGGGTTCACAATCGGACGATGAGATCAGGAAGGATGCGTTGCTTCACATGTTGATAGTTGCACTCTCAGTACTTTGTTATGTAATGATGCATACAATTAAATATTGAATATGAAAAAATATTGTGCCTTAAATTGTTACAATATCGAATTCTATCGGAATCCGTTTTTATAATTTTCTTTGAATAATATGTAGGCCTTGGGAACATTAGCTTTATTGTGTGGGTAAATAATATATAATAGATAATATGCAATATAGAATATGTAATATATAATATATAATACATAATTGTTTTATTTACATCGTATATTCATTCATATGAGGGACCAATTGAGTGGAACGTGTTTGAATTTATTTCATTGGCATCGAAATTACTGTACATTCTAGTCCTCCTTCCACCATCGTAATGTGATTAGAATAATTATAATAATTCTTCAACATTTTTCATTTATAATTAATTTATTTAAACTCACATGTAGTTCTCAAAACTTACACCGATTATTATTCTACATATTAATTCTAATTTTATTCTTATTTTTCTCCACTTCAATAAAATTAATATTTATCTAGTCACCTTTTAAAAGAGCTTACTTGATTCGTCGATTATTATTAAAATATTTAGTTTACAATATTTCAACGGAATGTATCAAATTGAAGAATTAAAATTTAGCATTATAAATTTACAATTAAGATACGATTATCAATTTTACAATGACGTTTAAAATCATCTTGAATTTTAGATTCATTCATTCATTAAAAATTCATTAGTCCAGCAAAATGATTTATTTCTGTTTAGAAATTATCCTAAAAATGTCCACATAAGTCCACAATTCAACAATTAATTCCATTACAGATCAATTTTTGCTTGTTATTGAAAATATTAAATACCCGGTATTTGAATATAAAGTTATTTATTATTTAAAACCACTTCAAATAGTAATCTCTAATTACTTCGTATATTTAGGAATCTTTTAAATACGAAATCCACTAAAATTCCGTATTTTACGTTGTTCATCTAAACAAACACTTCAATAAACGACAGCCTCATCGATTATAACTCCCAAAAACTGCAATATTCAATCCATAACCCAGTATTTAAACAAAATCCTACTGAACAACCTCCAACACTACCCTACCCTATCAGCACCCGTCACCTAAATCCCAACTACTCCCAAAACCCCGCGATCATCTCTACTATCAGCCAGTAACCCACCCCCTCCCCGAGACCTGCTCGACCGACCGCCCGTCAACCAGCCCCCTACAATGTCCCCCATCTCCACAATCCACCAGAGGCGTTTATCACGCTTGTCCCACACCCCAACGCCACCGCCGAACTCACCCCCCTCCCCAGCCTCCAGCAAATTCTCCAATTCCCCTAGTCCACCATCCCCATTGGCTCTCCCACTCCCCCCCGCCCAATAAAAATCTCCGCATACCGACCCCCACCAAACCTGCCCCTCCCCCAACCTCGTGAACACTCGTACATTTCCGTCCCCCATCGTCGCCCCTCGTCTCCCCAGGAACGCGGCAGTGGCGCAGCCACGGAGTCGCGCGCAGGTTATCGTGGTGGGAGCAGCCTCTCCCCGTGTCGCCCCTCGCGAGTGTTCACAACCGAGTGAGACCGGACGACGTGTGACCGAAGGGAGTGGCGATCCTCCGCTTCGTGCGAGCAACAGAGAGGGAAAGTTACCGGCAGAGCCGCCAGCGGGTGGGTGGGGACGAGGCGGGGAAAAAAAAAATAATAATCAAGGAGTGGGGGAGAACAGAGGGGGCACGTAGCGCGTCGTTCCAAGGAAACACAACGAGTGTGCTAGTGGCACGGCCCCCGGTGTGCTCACTCCACAGTGCTGCTGTGTCGAATGACGAATAATAATTTAATCCCCGATTGACTATCGATTTTAATGATAATTAATAAACAAGGTGATTGAGTTATCCGTGAGGTTTGTTTAATTTGAGAAGAGTAATAAAATTGAGCTGATAAATTGTGATTTTGCGATTATACAGGGCCTCATCAAAATGGCAGACTGGCGGTCTCCCGCGGAGGAAGCCGCGGCCACCGACCTGTGCGACGAGAGTCGCGTGCCGCGTGAACGACACAAAAAGCGCGTAGTGGAGCATCAGTCTCCGTTGACGGCACTTGTCGTTCATCATCTCCAACATCAGGCTTTTGTCCTTGACACATCGTGTTGCAATGATAAAAGTGATACAAGTGCCAGTGACAATAGTCGTGATGTTGATAATGTAGAGAGATGCAATGGTGTGATGAGTGATGGGTTGAATGTTGATTGTTTAAATAAACGGGATAACAATGATATTGTGAATGTTTATATGGTGAATGGTAAAGCCGTGAACGTTAAGGGGAGTAATGTACCGTTGAATATGATCAGTGGTGATGATAAATTGTTGGTAAATGGTGATTGTGATAGAAAATTGGTGATTGAGAGGTGTACGACGAAAATGCCAGATGATGGAGATGAGGGGATTGTGGTGTTGGGTGGTGTTGCTGGCAAGAGTGATGGTGGTGATTGTGTCAGTGATGTGGTACGTGAGGTTGGAGATGGTGGGGTAAATGTTACTGTTGTTGATGCTGCTGCTGCTGCTGTTGCTGTATCAGCTATACCAGAAACAATGAAGGAAATAAAACAGAGTAAACATACGGATGGTAATGGGAGTGAGCTTGTTGCCAGGCTAGGTAGCCCATACAAGGGACAGATCAGGACCGCTGAAGACACCCTCGTTGGACCCTGCGGCAAGAAACGGTGCGCCGATCGATACGACAGCTCCGAGAGCTCCGACAGGTGAGTCCAATGAAATTTATGGAGTTTTGGGGGGTTTTTTCGATTTTTTTGGGAGGGGTTTGGGGGCAGTGATCAGTGATTTCGAGATTTTAGTCTTCTGGAAGTCGAAAAATATTTGGGGGTTGGGAATGAGGGGCTTCAGTCGTGTTGGGAAAGGGGAACGTCTTCCAGGAAGGGGTTTTTGAAAGTTCGTCTGGGAGGTGGTTGAAGGTGGTAGGAAATTGGGGTCAAGGGGGTGGAGATTGAGGATTTGTTGTTTATTTGGTTATTAGAGGTAGGTTTGATGGAGGTGGAGGGTGAATGAAGAGGACCAGGTGCCCTGGGAGGTTTTTCAGGGACCGAATGAAAGGTGTAGGTTCGACTTGTGATTTTTGCGAAGAATATATCTTGATAAATACTCTGGATGGATTTATTTTATTGAATTCATCTGGGGAACCAGAGAGGTTCAGGGCAGGGAAGGGCGGGTGACACGTGAAAATATTCTTTCAACAATATTCGCGGAAAGTCCCCCCGGATAAATTTTGAAAATTTTCATCGTATCATGATTCCACCGAAATTTCAATGTAATTTGGTCTTGAAAATTCAGACTTTCATTGGAAAATCGAAAAGAACTATCTCTTTTCGTTTCATTTTCTCCTGAAAATACATAGAAAACTAAAAAATTCGGCTAAACATATTCTTGAATTTGGAGGAAGTGGTATTGAATTAGATTCAGACGTCATAATCATGAAATTTTCGATTTCATTGAAAATTCAATGTATGTTGACACCGAATATTCATGAAATTATAGATTTAATAAAATACCGGAATTCACATCTTCATGTCGCTCAAAATTTTGGAATTTCCCTAAAGTTTCACTGAACCCTAAAATTTCATAATTTCTCACCCCTCAAATAACATTCAAATCCTCCCCTAATAAACATCAACAATCAACTATCCCTGAATTTTTTTCCGCTAATGTAACTCAATATTTTTCATCGCAATTTCGTTTAATTCACACCTCGTTCATGATTTCATTGTCAATTTACGATGTCAACAGACGTCATACGTCAAAGCAAACTTCATTCCTTCATTCAGAACTTGCAACCGAATATTAATATTAGTTTGTAAATTTCAATAAATTGCAGACTGCGCTTCAAATGCTCGAATTTCCCTAAAATTTCACTGAACCCCAAAATTTCATAATCTCTTACCCCCCAAATGGCATTCAAAACCTCCCCTAAAAATAAACAATCAACAACTGTCCATGAATAAAATTTTTTTTCCAATTTTTTTCATCAAAATTTCGTTCAATTCCCACCTCGATGATGATTTCATCATCAACAGACCATATCATACGTCAAAACAAACTTCAATATTCGATATTTCCCTGCTTTCCTTGAACTCTATCTCTTTCTTTCGACTGATATCATTTTTGATAATTTGGCGGCGAACCGACTCTCAGAAGTTCGAAAAAAAATGAGTGCGTGGAGTCTCTAAGTTCGAAAAAAGTGAAATTGTTACTAATATTCCAAGAAATGCGTATCATTTCGTGTGAGAAAAAAAATAGCGAACAACAAAATATAAGAAAATGGTGGAGTGACCAACACTTTTTTAAATTCACATTTGTAAAAGTTTATTACTAGAAAAAGCCCATATTAATTATCATCGCTTGTCTCTGATATTTTAATATCTATAATATTTACAATTGGATGTTGACAACTAAAATACGATGTTAAAGGTCTTACATCTATTTTTAAGTGATTGTCTATTACTGTTGTCAGTGTAAGTAGTGATATGAATTGAGGAGTGATAAAGTTTTTTTTCTATCATTTTTCGATCTCAAATTTAATTTCATATGATAGAATATGATTTCAGTATGACATCACGTTAAAAATTGAAACAAACTCGAATAATTCCTTACAAATGTGACTGAATTACATTTATCACGCACCATTTTGAAGAACATTAAATAACCTTCGAAATTACATATAAATATACACATTAATGTCAATGAGGAGTAATGAAAAATTCAACCGAATTTGAATTTTAAGAGAAACATGAAAATCTTGTTTTATTCTTCAAATTCTCATAACTCAACTAAAAATGATGAGTAATCGATAAATCAGGTACCATTTTGAAGCTAATTTAATATTCTTTCGAATGAGTATAAAATATATGCGTTTGATAAATCAGGGGGGAGGAAAATATGTCTAATTCTAAGGAAAATCTCTGGGTTACGGAAACGGACATTTTAGTTGTGTTTCTCTTTCTCTCTTGCTCTTCTCTTTCCGAGTGGCGTTAAACTTTCAACGTTATTCCCCCTCCACTGACGCGTTAAACAGTTAAATCCCAGTTTGATAGACTGAACTATCTGGAATAGACAGTTTTTGATTTTATATTTTATCGAAAACTTTGGTGCAATCCTGCATTAAGGAAGAAATGTACAGAAAAAATTTTAAAAATCACGAGAAAAACTAAAAAAAAAAATTAAAAGTATAGAACTTGCCTTTTCATTTATTTAAAAGTGTCTCAGTGATTTTATAATTAGAAAGTTTTTAATTACCCTAGTCCTAAAATTAGAAAAATTTCATTGAAGTCATGATGAACTGTCACTTTGAAATCTACCAAATAGCGACAGGAATTTGTCCACCCCTCCCCCTTTTCCGCCATAAAGTGACAGTCGATAGCCCCATCAATTAAATTTTTCAAATTTCTAGAGTTTTCGAGATTTGACACTGACACTATCGTAATTAAAAAAATTCTAAAAATATTAAAAAAAAAATTTCACAGAACAATATTTTACAATTGGTTTTTACATATTGATTCTAAAATGATTTACATTCGGAATATTTCCCCTTCACCCCCATTCCTCCCTCCCGCCCCTAATGCGCTAAAGTGACAGCTAATTACGACCTCAAGAAAAGTTTTCAAATTCTCAGAGTTCGATGCATAATAGAGTTAAGCTATTGATATTAAAAAATTGGAAAAAATAATTACTAATTTTTGTAGAACGATATTTTGAAATAATTTACCTGAAACCCCTCGGTAAATCATTTACTTTGAATTTATTGCAATTACCCTAGCATATAAATTAAAAAGGGGACGTTTTATAATTTTAGTTTTTTAAAACTTTCTTTTCCGCAAATTTTCATTTTTTTGCTGCATGAAAATTGCAAATAAAATAGAAAAACAAAAAAATTTTATTCCAGATAGTTTAGTGTATCCAACTGGGCCTTATTGATAGTGCTTGGTATGGGTGGACAAAAATTAACCGTCTGCCCCTAGCTGTGTTCAGTCCATGTCAATATTTTATGGTTTTTCTCAGAACAGTACCGCAATGTTTAGAATATTTTTAATAAACAGAATCAGAGAAGGAAAAGAAAGGAATGAATAAACAAGGACCTTTTGCGAAATGGGTCCAGTTGCTCTGGAGCCATCATAGGATGAAGGCGTACCTTCTGGGCGCGATAAATAAATAATTTAAGCTTATTGTCAAATGGTTTATGATATTGTTTAGATGTTTCGTTTTGAAAAAATTGACAGAATAAAAATCGCCCAACTAAGGCACCATCGGGGTCGTTGCACCGCGTAGTTGAACGACGGATGGTACACGAATGCGTGCAGTTGGTTGTCGCGTGTGCACTTACATACACAAACACACATGCGCCTCTCGATGATTACACTCACTGGCGTTTCTCGCACTCGTACCTTATACATGACCGTAGGAGGAAGGGAGAGGGATGGAATGAGGGAGTTGTCGGGATCCCAACAGAGAGATGGGATTGAGCTGGGGGTTCGATACTCGCAGGGTTCGATACAAAACACGAAGCGTGAGCCAGAGGAGCCCAATGTTCGAGTTTTTGAGGGCGTTGGAAACCGTGGAAACGGCAGTCGATGAATTCCCACTTTTCTACGGGTTTCATTAGGGAATTCCATTAGTGATAGGTTTTTTTTTTCTTTTATTTTGCGGAAGGATGAGACATGGATTACGGTAGAGGCGACAGTTTATGAGCAGCTAAGCCCAGTGGTCTGAATGGAAGGCGGAAAATAAATGGAAAGGTCAAGTGAAGGTCATTGAGAGCTTTTTCAACTGGTCGTGGAAGTTGTTATAGGAGAAAAAATTTGGATTTGATTTTTTTGAAAGGGGAGAGAAATATTTTGGGAAATGTAAAGCGTTGGGGTCTGGGTGAGGTCGATATTGAGGGGATCAGAATTAGTTTTTTTGGAAAATGAAAATTTTGCAGGAGGAAATGATGGAATTGAAGGTTTTAGTCTGATGGTAAGTCATATGGCGACTTAAGTTGAATTCTGAATAATTAAGACATTGAATCGTTGATGAAATTAGAGTTTTGAAGAATTTAGTTGTTGAGGGAGTTTCTAGTCACAGTTTTTAGTCGCGTGAATGAGTTTCTGATCACGAGGTGAGACAGGATCGGATCAGAAGAACAAGGAAATTTTCATATTTAGGTAGAGAGTCTTTATTGATCTTATTGGCAGTTGGGGATTTCTTAAGTTTCACATTTTTTCCATAAAATATCGTTTTGGCTTCAATTCGTCTGTTTTGAGATTGAAGATTGAATGGAGGTTGATTGAGAATTGATGAAAGTGGATCGAGCCTTAATTTTCAAGGTTCAACCAAGCTTTGGAGAACCTGGAAAACTCCGTAAGTGTCTGGACTTTCCAGCCTCGATCGAGGCTTGACCGACGATCTTCGATCAACCCTTAACATTGTCCGATAATTCCCCAACAATTGATCATCATTAATAACTTCTTAGAGTATTTTCGTGGAATATAATTGGGTACATCGAACTACGTAATTTATGAACCAGATAATTATGTGGGAAAAAAAATTGTGAATTTTCTGAACTTTAAATTGAATATATATAAATAAATTTAAATAAATTTTCCTCAAATTATTGAATTAAATATAAATTTTAAGTTATATTTAATTTTAAATGAATAAAATTTTTCTCAATTTTTGAATTTTTCTGAATGTTCAAAATTATTTTTCATATAAAATTTGAATCAATTTTCGTTTCGACAATGAAATCAACGTTCGGGTTATCCTGGGCCCGTCAGTCTGGAGGAACATATCGGACTCAAGATGGATCAATATACATTGTATATTGAGAGTGCATGGTATGTGTGAAAAAAAATGAATCGTCTGTCTATAGCTTCGTTTAGTCCATGTCAGTATGTTATAGTTTTTCTCAAAATAGTGTCGGAATGTTTAGAATAGTTTTAATAAACAGAAACATAGAAGGAAAAGAAAGAAATGAGAAAACAAGGACCTTTTGTTGAATGGGTCTCTTGGATTATCGATAGGGATTGTCTCAATAATATAAAAAACGATTTAACTATTAACTTTAATTCTTTATTATCGCACGCAGAAGGTATAGCTTCCTCCCATGATATCTCCAGAGGAACTAACTCTTAGTCACCAATATTTTCACACTCCTAGACCTATTTGACAGGAGGCCCTTGTTCATTCATTCCTTTCTGATTCTTCTCTGGTTCTATTCATTAAAAATATTCTAAACATTTCGGTAATGTTAGGAGAAAAACTATAAAAACTATAACATACTGAGATGGACTGAAAACAGCTATAGACAGACGATTCATTTTTGTTCACACACATCAAGCACTGTCAATACCCTTTCATTAAGACATCCCTTCATTACCTATCCAGTTCAGTTCCAAAACCCTCATTACACGAGTAACTTCAACCCATCTAAAAGGATCCCGCTGCTTCATACTCATCTCTATTTATTAAAAATTTTAGTGTTTTACACGAATAAAGAATTATTTAAACTTATTCGGCCTCTGAATCATTAATAACACAAACAAATACCCGAAATTTCGCTGTAAATTCTTGTCACAAGAATATTTAATTGTCATTTACATATTTTTTTCACTGTGTGATCAGAAAGTTGGGCATTTCCCTCATTCACTTGATTGAGTCAGGTTCGTCAATCAGGCGTGGGGACAGCTTCACTGGAAATCTTGAGGAAATCAGCTTGCGGTATGGCAACCGTAGATATCGCGTCATTAAACGTTTCTTTTTGTCACGATAAAGTTATGCAATATCCGTTATGGTGTCACGTCCATAATCATGAGTGGGCGAGGTTCATTTTCTAGTTGACAGAGGCATTGAGTGGTCTTTTTGTAATTCAATGAATGACGATTCATTCATTTCTCAGTGACAAATTCCTATATTAAAAGACGCGGTGTAACGGTTTGCGTTGTCAATCCATTTCGCTTATCATAGACTTGAACTTTCATTAGAATATACTAAATAGGTCAGTTAGAATTTAATATATTTGCAGATATTATTATATATTATTATATATTATTATATATTATTAATTATTGTAATGTATATTAGAACAATAACGTGGGCCTTACGCGCGTTTATGAATGATTAGTGTTCTGCTATAAGTCGATCCTGGTATGGAATGATAATATCATAGGAAGATCATTTTTATTACCTTTTGACAGTAACGACCATCGATAATTCTATAGTACCGCATTTTCTTGTTCAGTAACACAGAACCCAACTGACTCTTGAGGTAGGAATTAACAATTGGACCAAGACAAGCCAAGCCTATTCCTAGACTGGCGTCATAGCTTGGGCCTAGCGTGGCATATGCTGAGGCCCAACATAGGCCCAGCAGTGTACCGCTGGCCTGATCCAAGTTAATCTAAATCAGAGTCTGTCGTCAATCAGGTCTTGGAATTAAATATAATGGAAATCAAAATGAACACATATTTATTTTATTTTCCGTTAATAACATTGTTGTAAAAATCTTTGAATATAATTTATAACAAAGTTCGTATTTCATACATTAAGTCGTGCAGGTGATGTCTATCTAGTTAATCAAATTGAAATGAATCAATCATTAATATAAGATAATTATTGATTTTTTAAATACAAATGAAAAATAATTGACTTCAATCAATTTTCCATAATTTTATGAGTTCATCGGTATGAACTTTGGCTGACCCCAGAGCTACTCTAGAATGTTCCAAGCCTGGCAACAAGGTTGAATTAGGCTCAATACTGGGCTTCGGTGAACTATTGAAATAACGTTGGCTCAAGGTTGGCATCACTATCGGTTGACGGCAGAGAGCTATGATAGGATGTACCAGGTGTGTCAGTCTAGAGAGAAGAATCAGAGAATTTTTATAGTGTGATTCCAATAGAAATTACTGTTCTGCTTGACAATATCGGCGCAAACTGCAGGTCTGAGAAAAATTACTATGCCTCATAGTAAAATTTCTTTATCGGTTTAGGAGAACTACGTCGGCCTCGTAAAAATTCAACGTCTCATGCAACATTTCTGATGACAAAGACCGATGTCGGGAATAATCGGCTATATTCGGCGCTCATCGTTAACCAATCACAATGAGTTATCGAAAGATTACTGTACGGTATAATAAAAAAATGAAGGAAGACACAATAAAATAAACTGATCTGGACAGAAACTTTTAAAGAATTTCTATCAATTTTTCATTTTAAATCAAATAAAAAGTGCCAGACCTTCAAATTTTTATAGTGTTATTTAGTAAATTTTACGAAGCTACATATAATTAATTACAAAATTTACTCTATTGATAGTAATTTCTATCTGTAACCAACAGACATTCCCTTGTCCTTCGATTCCAGCGCTCGACACATCAATTTTTCACAAACTTCTCTTCATGTACCAGTCTCCAATCTTGAAATTCCCCAATTCGATAATATCGCATCTTATCCTCTAGTAATCTACAAAGATTCCCTAGAATTCATATAAAACAAACCTTCCACTCCAAGAATTGCTTACGCCTCATTACTTTATCAACTCCCACAGACCATCCCACTGTTATCCAGATCAGAAAAAAAAACCATATCCACTCGGATGATTGATTCATCGATATTCACGATCATTTTCCCACATTTACTTCTCCAATTAATCACATTAATTTATTCACGGCTATTCTCACGAGCCCATTGGCGCGTGCTTCCATCCACTCACTAATCTATGAATTAATTTATGTTTATGAATACCGATTTCTCGTTTTTTCTTCGTCTGCAACTCCCACGTAATTTTTTTTTTATTCCTCTGGTGATCTACTCGCTCAGGAGGTGTGGTCCGCGTGTGCAGTAGTTATCCGCTGTACTTCATACGTAATATGCCAACGTAAGCAAAAGTATCGTCGCGTGGCCGTGGCCGTGAATGTGAAATTCGTGAATGAAACGATTGGTGAACTTGAGCGTGAGAGGTCGGTCCGGGGGGCAGGGGGGGGGCGATGTGAGGGGAGGGAGGTTAAGGAGGGGAAAAGTGGCCCGGTCCACGGTAGAAGGTAAAGGTTGCCGGTTTCACCGGTTTCACACACTTTCGATTGCTCTCATGATTTACCGATTATTTGTTTTGATTCTGACGTGCATCATGCAACTGAAATGTTGTTTCCACTTTGTAAAGATTCACGAAAAGAAATTTTAGGTAAAAATTAGACCTCCAGGGGGCGAAATAAGGGATGAAGGTTAATTTTATCATAAAAATTAGCTTCCTAAGTTTAATTTTTCCAAGAAAGTTTGATTTAGAAAGGGGTTGATTGTCATTTTGTCTCATGTTTCGCCCTCTGGAGGTCTAATTTTTATCTAATTATTTTTTTTCGGGGGGAGAGGGGGGGGTCAGTAAGGAAGGGTTTTTGTTTGGTTTCTAGGTTGAAATTAATACCCGCAGGGAGGGAAAATACATGTGGAAATATATTTTCCTATTTATGAAAGCAGAAGCACATAAATGAAGTTCGTCCGAGTCGAAATGGCGTAAGGTCTTTCCCATTGGCCGATTAAATGAATGAAGTTTCGCGTTAGTCGAAAAGGCGAAAACGTTCGTATTCCTAAAAGCATCCATTGTGAATCAAGTTACCTCTCTCATCATATTTATAACCAACGACTTTCACATTCGTTCATTTACGGTGTGATCGCCCTTCATCAGTCTATGAAAGCACAAGCACATGAATTAAATTAAATTAACCACAGAAGTCATCGACTAACTTCATGTGTAAGACTTTCTCCTAATTGGTCAATGTGTTTGAGGCGGGAAATGAAAATAGGGCGCGCGAAGCGCGCATTCGGTCTCGTATCGAATAAGTTTGAATGATCTTTAATGTTGAACCTTCAACTATAGGGGAACTGGTGACGTGTGAAAACCTTGTGGCTGATTTAACTAATCACACATGCGCGACGTTATTTGTAGATGCAGATGGAGCCTACGCGTAAGGTTGCAGCGTAGACTATTGATAAGGTTATTACAAGAATAAGGTGATGAGTGGTTTTAAGTTCAGCTAAAGGTCCGGTCACTAATGGGACTGGCACATGATCACAACACCACAATCAGTTGTACTTAATCGTTTTAGTTTTATCAGGTTCTATGACATAATAACTTTTATAGTGGAAATGGGATTGTTGGAATGATCCAAACGTGGGAATGTTATTTTATACGCTCGAAAGGCACAACCGATCTGGTTTCTTTCCTTAGACTAAAAGACTAAAGGGCTACAACACCCTGGACCTGATGACTCATATTAATAATGACCCCCTATGCACCTCTGTTTAGACCCAAGAAAACAGAACATGCACATCACACTCCAAACTTCTCAGAATTTTCACCCATAAAATCACCTGTTGAATTTTTGGAGATTTCCCCAAATACAAAATTCACTCTTTCTCCTCTGGAAAATATGTTCCAGAACTTTATGGTGGTAGGGCCCCGAATGTATGAAAAAAAGGGGAAAAGTTTTTATTACCCGTCTTGCTTAGCAACATTTGGAGACCAGAAGTGGCCATGGGGCTATGACATAAAAACCTTTTCGGGGGTGGAAATGGTCTGGTCCATGAGGCCCAAAATCCTATCTTTAAGTTTAGTCTATCGTTAGAATTTCTAGAGGAACATACCTCCTGACATACGTAGGGCCAAGTATATCGATTAAATATAAAGTGTTCAAAAGAAACAACAGTGTTGCTTATTTCAATCCCATATTCCAATATCACCCATAGATCGTTATGGACATGGGATGCACGTTTTTTTCGTTCAGGATTGTATTTAGCTGACGATATATCCCAATAGTTACATTGCGTATGTTCGGAAGAGACCTATTGAGAGTGCTTGGTATGTCTGGACAAAAATTAATCCTGTGACCATAGCTGTTTTCAGTCGACGTCAGTATTTCATAGTTTTTCTCAGAACAGTTCCGGAATTTTTAGAATAGTTTTAATAAACAGAAACAGAGAGGAATGAGTGAACAAAGGCTTTTTGTCAAATGGATGATGGACGGAGAAAAAAGTCTGTGAAAAATTACTGTATCGGGCCGTAGAATCGAGGTGCAATGAAATGTCTTTTACTCACACATAAAAATTCCCATCAATAGAGTAAATTTTGTAATTAATCACATGTGGCTTCGTAAAATTTACTAAACAGTGCTATAAATTTTAAAGGTCTATCATTTTTCATTTGATTTTAAATGAAAAATTGATAAAAATTCTTTAAAAGTTTCTGTCTAGATCAGTTTATTTTATTGTGTCTTCCTTTTTTTATTGTGCCGTACAGTAATCTTCCGATAACTCAGTGTGATTGGTTAACGATGAGTGCCGAATGCATCCGATTATTGCCGAATACATCCGATTATTACCGACGTTGGACTTTATCATACGAAATGTTGCATCAGACTTTAAATTTTTACGAATCTGATATAGAAATTTTCCGCCGCCGATAAACAAATTTTACTATGCAGTATAGTAATTATTTTCAGGTCAACAGCTCATATTTTTCTCTCCGTATAAGAATCAGATGATCAGAAGGCATCATAGGAGAAAGATATAAGTTCATACTCGAATCGTTTTGATATTATTTAACAATTCCTTTCCAGAATCCCATAACACCGACTTCCAAAAATCTGTCATTTGCTATTCTGTCAAGACCTATCTAGTCCTCCGAACCTTGCAAAGTCAGCCTTGCAAACCCAACTCATATTTCCATCTAGCATCCGGAAGCATAGATACCCTCCGATATTTGTTCAACATCGTCAATTACCGCAGAATAAGAAAAAAATAATCAGACAGCGATCAGCGCTGTTGGGGGCGTTGGTGTAGGCGTTGGTTTACTAAAAGTCCACAACAGAGGCCACCGTCTAGGCGTTATGCAGAGTTGTATTAGAAGGGAAAAACATCGGAGGAAGTTTTTCCCATGCGCACTTTGCCGTTGGATTACTTGGTCGACCGCGTGCCTCCACAGTGATGTCGTAAGCAGTGTTTTAGAAAGCTCAAGGCACTCAACTCCAGGGATAAATTCAACTACTGCATCTTTTGCAGCATGTGGTGGGAGAAGAAGTGGAGAAGAGTGAGTTGTGGTAGTAAGCACTTATATTTGAGTCACCAGTTGTGGTATACGATGCCAGTATGAGGTTACAGACATTGGAATTTAGCTAATGTCTGTACGTCGAGATGATGACAAACGAATGACATTAAGATTCCATCAGAATGTGAGGAAATTTTTCGCGTTATCTCGGGGAAATTAGCATTTGCCATTTTTTTTGTTGTCATTTGGTTGTTTCAGATTTTTTGGCCAGTCAATTTCACATATTTTTTGCTCTAAATGAGAAATTTTGTTCGAAAGGTTCGAAAGAGAGAGAGAGACGATAACATTAAGATTAAATTCAAAAAAATGTGACGACATTTTTGGTGCAATCTCGAAAAAATTACTCTGCCATTTTTTTTCACTCAATTTCAATGATTTTTTTTCATTCGATTCACGAAATTTTTTCACCCAAATGAGAAATTTCGTTCAAGAGGTTCGAGGGAGATACGACGAGAAACGGATGACATTAAAATTTCATTAAAACGTGAAGTAATTTTTCGCATAATCTCGGAGAAATTACCATTCGCCATTTTTTTTTTCGTTCAATTTCAGAGATTTTTTTTTTCCAAATGAGATATTTCGTTCGAAAGGATCGAGGGAGACTGGAAAATGGGGGAAAAGTTGGGAGATGAGGAGGAAGCCGACGGGGAGGGGGGGGGAGAGGGAACAGGCCTAGAGGCGGTTTGTCAATTTCCGGTGTGGCCCGACACCGCAAAACGTCAGCTCGAATGCAATGGGCCCTTTCAGTCTCTCTCTCTCTTCCTCTTGTGGACGGCTGTACCGGTTGGATCAATACCAGTTCGTACATCTACGGTTGGACCTGTCTATGCAACAATTTTCATCCTCTGCATAGGTACATAATATTTATTGTTGTAGGACTGGTTTATACGACCTAAACTTAAAATCAAGTATATCTGGATATTTGTGCAACAAGTTTTAGGTATTCAAATACCTACACTGAGAGAAAAATATAATTTTCCCAATAATATTTGTTTTGGACACCGAAATGCCCGAAATTTCCATTGGAAAATCTGCTCTAAATTTTTATCAGAAGAATATTGAATTGGAAAAATTATATTTTCTGCTGTGGGACTTATTAAGACACGTTAATTCACGACTCGTGCCAAACACATGTAGGAAACTGGTTCGAAAGCACCTGGAGGATTTTTTTTTCCAACAATTTCAATGCTTCAGCTGGATTTTATTTACGAACAAGAACAAAACGTGGTAATTATTTATTTTCGAGTGAAAGTGTTTTTAGATGAAGGTGAGGCAGTTTCTAGGGGATTATGAGAATAGAAATGAAAGAAGACTAAGTATTTTTATCACAGGGACTGATAGGAAGAAAAAAATTGAATATTGAGGATATAGTAAAGTTGATTCTGTCATCTTCGATTTTGAAGGTTTAAAAAACAATTTTCTACGAGTCGGATCACATGAATTAATTAAACAACATTTTGTCACTAAACATTAACTATTGAATTGTCAAACATTGACAGCAGAACCAAACTTGGTCGACTCTAGACTGACACACCTGGTACATCCTACCATAGCTCTCTGGCTTCAACCGATGGTGATGCCAATCTAGGGCCAACGTTATTTCAATAGTTCACCGAAGCCCAGTATTGAGCCGGGTTCAAACTTGTTGCCAGACTTGGAACATTCTAGAGTAGCTATGACTTCAGCCAATTGTCATACCAATGGAGCCATTAAATTATGGAAAACTGATTGAAGTCGATTATTTTTCATTTTCATTAAAAAAAATTAACAATTGTTTTATGTTAATGGTTATTATTAATTAAATAGGCATCATCTGCACGACTTAATGTACGCAATACGAAGTTTTTTACACATTATGTTAAATTGCCTGTTTAATTTAAACTTACATCTGAAACCTACAGGTTTATAAAGCCACAAACATGTGTTTACAGAAGTAATTTGGAGTTAGCAAAATTAGTTTTTTGTTATCATATGTTCAGGAGTTGAGCAGTTACACATTTATATTACATTTCTTTAAAAAATTGTTTATAGTTACTAAACCTTCCTCATTGAGGTCTTTTAAGAATAATTGACTTTGGTATGGGGGTAAGTGTCCAAGTGTCCCAGCGAAGAACGTGGATCATGGGATATCTGTACTGCTCTCCAGAAGACATCATCAAGGTCCTCACTCGGATGACCACATCCACAAACGGCAGGATGTATCAATCCTTCACGTTTGACCGAGGCCAGATGGTAATAGTCTCAGCGAGCTCTGTTAACCCATGAAATACTTCGGCGAGGTACCTTGGAATCGTAGAACCAGCGTTCACGTTTGCTAGAGTATAAGTCCGTGAAGTAGATCCGTTAAACTATTTGATAGTAAATTTTTATAACAATGTTATAAATGAAAAATAATCTAAATGTGTTACCTTTGATGTCCAGTCTGTTTAATTCCAACGCCTGGTTGACGTCAGACGTTGGTTTAGAGCAGTTGGGTCAGGCCTGGTTTGCACTGTTGGGCCAGTGTTGGGCCTTACCTTTGGACCAAACTGACCTTCTTGGTCCAAGGCTGGTCCTAATAAGCTTACCCTAATTATTAATTCCTACTTGGGAACTTTTAACGAATCATAATAAACCTTTTTTGAATCCGGAAATCCGTAAACTGTAAAAGAGTCGGTTTCGTGTTGAGGAAAAAATGTCGAAATCTACCGATTTCCTCGGACGTTATTACTTCCCATGAATATATTTTGCATTGTAATGCCTTATCCGAGGGACAAGCACAAATATAATACCAAATGCGTTGGCAATGTGCGGTAAGATCATAGGGAGAGTCATGGTTTGCGGGTATTTCTATTCTCGTACAAGTAATAAGAAAACTATTCACTCGCTCGGTCGAACTAACGGCGAGTCGATCTCATTAGATGACTATTTTGCAACACCTTCGGTACAGACTGAAATAGTATTTCCTTCGGGATAAGATCGCTGGAGGTAAATAATATATTTCCTACGTAAATAATCATGGAAAATAATTTCTTCATCGATACAAAAGCCAACAAATTGTCTTCACATGGAGAGAAAAATCTGGGAATTTGTATAGTGTCATTATGATGTAAATTACTATGTCGCTCGATAAAATTTCTTTATCGGCTTACGAAAACTTCTATGTCAGTCTCGTAAAAGTTCAAAGTCTAATGGCTACGAGGAGATGAACACCAAACGGCTGATGCTACAGATCTGAGGGAGTCCAACGTCGGGAATAATCGGATGTATTCGGCGCTCATCGTTAACCAATCAGAATGAGTTATCGAAAGATTACTGTACGGTACAATAAAAAAAATGAAGGAAGACACAATGAAATAAATAAATAATCTGGATAGAAACTTTTGAAGAATTTCTATCGATTTTTCATTTAAAATCAAATGAAAAATTATAGACCTTCAAATTTTATAGAGGTGTTTCGTAAATTTTACGAAGCCACAGATCATTAATTATAAAATCTATTACAACATTTATGGTATTGATAGGAATTTTTATGCATAAATAAAACATTCTAGTATTCTAGTTTTTTTTTTTATTCTAGTGCCTGTCACCGTAATTTTTCGACTTTTCTCTGCGTAAATTTCCTTCGGGATAAAATTGATAAAGAAAAATACAATTTTCAACGCAAATAATAATGCAAAACAATTTCGTCATCGATTCAAAGCCCGAGAATTCCCTTCATCTACTGAATATCGTATTGTACTCTTGACAATATTGAAATAATTTCTCAATTTTCATCGATCCACTCGTCCTGACGTAATTATTGTTAAACTGAAAGTACAAGTTATGGCGTACTCCTGATTATTGCATTAGCGTCAATGCAATTGCGGACGTGATCGTGGCCTCGGTTCAGGAAAACATGGACTGTCGGGCGAAGTGAAGTATCGCTGTAATGTACAACCTAGGCCTAGTCTCGATGCGCGTTGGTGCATTTTGCAACAGCACACTTTCGCAATTGGCTTCTTTCTCGTGGACGTGACAAGCGAGGGTATCATACTGTAATAGTACAGTACAGTCGTGAGCAAAAGTGAGAGAAAAGTCGATTTCTCTGTGATGTAAAAATTTTAAGACGTCATATGACGGTCAAATGACGAGATATTGAGCCTGTCACATGCGCGGGGAGAAATCTTTAACGAAAATTGCGCGAAAATTTGGGACGAGCGTTTTCCATAAATGTATCTTCAATATTGGACGAGGGACATGATGAGGTTTATCGCACAAATTTGATTGGGAAGGAGGATTGGGGGGGGGGGGGGGACTAAACGTGTCTGTCAACCCCAATTTTACGGATATTTTGGTCTCTAATAAAAGTCTCTCCTCAGGAATGAAGAATCTGCGTTTAAGGAACGGATCATGTTGGGGACCTAGACGGGTCCGTTGATCTAAAAAATGTTTTTGTTTTAGATATTTTATCGAGACACGGGATTTTTGTCCATCGAAGAAATTTTCGAAGTATTCAGAAGATTCATCGGACGATGTTTGGAAGATCTCGCTGGTGACGCCAAGAGATTCTTAGGAAGATCTTGCGAAGACCGTTTTTGGTTGGAGATATGTTATGAAGAGAGATTTTTCAAAATATTTTATAAATCAAAATCGCAAGATCTTCAGAAAAAGATAGTTTTATGAAAATTTTCTAAAGAATCTTTTTGAATCTTCCGAAGATCTTTCTGATAATTCAAAAGGATTCTTTAGAATCTTTTAGGATCATCAGAAAGATCTTTCCTAAAGAATCCTTGAAGATCCTTGAAGATCTTTCCTAAAGAATTCTTGGGATAATCTTCGGAGAACAATTTTTGTTTCAAGACACTCGGAGAGAAATACTTGAGTAAAAATGAAAAAAAACTTCCGCAGTCTCCGACTGAGCTTTTTAAAAATATTCTCCAAAATCAAATTCAAAACATCTTCAGAAAAAAATATTATCTCGCCAAAATCTTCTGCAGAATTTTTTTGGATTATCAGGAAGATCTTCCAACAATCTTTTGATGAATCTTATGAAGGACTCGGGAAGATCTACAGACTCTTTTTGGATCATTGGAAGGTCTTCTTCAGATCTTTTGATGATTCTCCCGCCGAATCCCAAAGATCTTTGACAGACGATAATTTCTCTCCGCGACGACTTCTCATTTCTCTTTTTTTCAATTTTGAAGACACATCTGTAAAAAAAGGTCGTATGTGACAAAAAAAGTTCTAAAATATTTCTCTACTCCAAATCATCTAAATTTCATATTCACTAAATTACCTTTGGTACCTTTTCCCATCTCGTCCCCCTCGAAAAACTCCACCATATGATGGCCCTGAACTCGTTATACGACCGAAAAGGTGACGGTAATTGTCACATCTCTAATTTTTTCCCTAGTCCCTCTTCAATAATTTTATTATTCTAATGGCGGCTCTTCACGTGCAGCGTATGCACAGCAATTACCGTGTCCATGACAATGCCCTGAGTATTCGAGTATTTGTTTTGATGGAGGAAGTGATGATTAGGTGATCAGCCTGGTGGAAGTGGCATTGCAACTTCTGGAAAGTCAGAAGCCCTGAAATGAAGAGTGCAGCCACTCGGATTACAGCAATCGGGCACACTAAGGGGCTCAAATGCCGCCAAATACTAAGCCAACTTTCCACTGCTGAGGCTTTCAACTTTTAGCACTCATCAGCGTATTTACATTAGGATAGTTCAGCTGAAACTGTAGATGGTGATAAATCCTGAATTTTTTTACCGTAGCACTACTGAAATATCACGTGCAGAGGAAAAGATATTGAAAAAGAATTTCTTACCTTTTCCGTAAATCCAAAGTATTTGTTTATATTATTGGTCCCTTGTTCTCTGTATTCCCTGCTCGGATTTGTATCTATTTACAGTATTATGGGTCGACTTTCTCTCCCACCGTGTCGTATTGTACCCTAGAAGGTGTGCACCACGTGCAGAGTCTCCTGGTGACGAAGGGAAAACCTTGAAAATCAGAGAAGAGAAAAATATGATAATTTTTATGGTGTGATTGTGGTAAAAATTACTGTAGTGATTTTGCCGTCAACTGCGGGTCTGAGAAAAATTACTATACCGCATAGTAAAATTGTCTTATCGGTTTAGGAAAACTGCTACATCGGCATTCGTAACAATTGAAAATGTGATGCAACATTTCTCATGACGAAGGCCAGCTTCGGCGATAATCGGCTGTATTCGGCGCTCGTCGTTAAACAATCGCAATGAGTTATCGAAAGATTACTGTACGGTACAATAAAAAAAGGAAGACACAATAAAATAAACTGATCTAGACAGAAACTTTTAACGAATTTCTATCAATTTTTCATTTAAAATCAAATGAAAAATTATAGATCTTCAAAATTTTCTAGTGCTGTTTAGTAAATTTTACGAAGCTTTACATATAATTAATTAATTATATGTAGAATTGCATGTGTGTAATTATTTAATTAATTATATGTAGCTTTAATTAATTAATTACACAATTTAATCTATTGATCGTAATTTTTATGTGACAATCAAGTCTTACACATAAGTTGTAAGTCTTTCTCCGGACATAACAATACACAACATACTCAATACTTATATACTAAATATATATATATACAATATACTTAACATTATGCACTTAAGTCCCAACAAATTATCTTCACATGTAATTCTTCACAAATTATAGCAACAAAAACATTAACGTCACATACTTGATAAATTAATCTTCTGCTTAACAATTCATCATTTTACATTTATGAAAATCATCATCAATCTTTACAGCTCAGTAACCGCAAATTAATTTTCCATTAATTCGAACCGTTAACTAATTTCTCGAACAAGCTCCGTTATGACAAATTCTTCATTTAATGGAGAAAATAGAAAATAAGGAAAATAGTAACTACATGTGACGCGCATGCGCCACACATCGGTGGGTGTTCCTGCCAATCCCGTCGTCTTTGGCTCTTCTATTTCTCCTAGAGAGAGAACACATTGTGGACGATAGATTCACGAGTCTACACCACGACTTTTGTGCTCAACTCTCTTGTAAGTCCTGAAATCTTCGATGCAATTAACCCTGTCTCGCCTCGAGCCCTCGCCTCAACTCTTATTATTTTACTTTCACATATTTCTTTTTTCTCCCCCCTCCCCCTCCTCCTCCCCCTCAACCCACCACCTTACCATACAAAACAATCTTCGACAATATATTTACAACGATCGTATTTTGAAGACTCAGCTGGTCTCTGGTGTTATGTTTAGACTCGTGGACCCTTGAACGGGTTTTCGAGGTCACGAGCCTTCCGCGAAGTCCCGTGATTCCACGGAAATTCAAATTGCAGACGCAATGTTATGGTCGACAAAATAATATCAGGATAATTGAGGAGAACTTTCACGGGGTGGGATACGTTTGTATGTGAAAATAAATAATACTCGTTCAAAATTAGTGGTCGAGTTTTTGAGTGCGAAAAATAATATTCAGGGATGACTTTATTTGTGGGGAATAGTTAACAATAGATTTTTGTAAGGTCACGATCAGATATTACGGGATAGTAAATATTGAAATGTAATGGAATGGGTTCTGAGGAAGGAGAAATATTGACGGGAATTTAATTTCAGGTATTTTTGGGTATGGAATTCCGGAGTGAAATGTGATTGAGGAGAATTTTACGGAATTTTGCGAACGTTCGGGGTTTTTATTTGGAGTTTCTGTGGAAAATTACGTTGTCGTTGAGAGTTTGTAGGTCGATTTTGTAATCGGGGAACGAATGGAGGATCCGTAATTTTCAGTGAATATTGCGATTTCTTGAGATATTCTCAGAAAATTTTCATTTTCTTAGAGGGTTTGAGAATTTCATAGAATTTTTCCAAAAAATCCGAGAAAAGGACATTTCCATTACTCAAAATTCACTTCGATTTTCTACCAAATGGAAAACTTTTCTGAATAGATTTTGTGGACTAAACCATTACCCTCCAAATTCCCTCAAAAACCCTAAAAAGTCCTCAGTTTCTCTTTCTCGCATTCATCTTGAAAATTGGAAATTATCGTTGAAACCACAAATGAGTACTTTTTTTTACAAAGAGTGTTTTTTGACATTCCATAACTGAGTGATAAATGAAATGTGCATACGTCCATGATTTTTGTATAAATAGTAACATTGAACGAAATAAAAAATCGATTGAATTATTCCCTTTTGTCCTGCGGTTCGTCAGCCTCACCCTCCCCTACTCTATTACCAAGTCACAGGAAAATTCAAATCATATTTCGATTAACTCACACCAGACATATTAGTAGATTTTCCCACGATTCTACTATATATTATAAATCCGCTCAATCCTCCAAACGTTCATCTTCACGAAATAAACATAAACCTTCAATTTCGACCTTGAAAACGACCGCAAGATGGCTCCACTGGCTTCAGGTCTCCAATGTCCTACGCACAGAAAACTGTCCTACAAAATTTTAGTACGAGTACTGCAAAATATTACAATCCCTTGGGTGTGAACAAATCTAAAATTAAGGTATGGTTCAGGTATTTCTAGTTAATTTTCACAGAAGTTCGGAAAAACTTTACTTTTAGGGTTCATAAATTTCGATTGTCAGCACTGAAACTTTTCCCTCCCCAGCACTTTGCACCCCATCTCCTGTACTACCACCATAATTTTTTTAATAAATTTCTCTCCATGTGAGGGCCCCTAACCCCTCACTACGGCCCTGAAGTTGTTTTGAAGCCCCGTTCCGCACCAAATTCGTTACTCTTTTCCTTAAATCGATGGAACTGTCATTGTAATCCCAATT
The DNA here is from genome assembly GCF_034640455.1 of Diachasmimorpha longicaudata. Taxonomy (NCBI): domain Eukaryota; kingdom Metazoa; phylum Arthropoda; class Insecta; order Hymenoptera; family Braconidae; genus Diachasmimorpha; species Diachasmimorpha longicaudata. The sequence continues at coordinate 2,269,314 of NC_087240.1, forward strand.
TAAACCTCATCATTCTGTTATAAAATCCGTTTTGATTTTATAAGACGAAACACTTTAACAAAAAAAATTTTTTTTTCATTATTTTTATGTTTCGCTTCTCTTACCTCAGGACTTCTCGCCTTGATTCGTGATCGTAATCATTTCGAGGAATCAGATACACTAATTATAACGATAATTATCGAACGAATCGAGTCTTTGCACTCGATCAACAGGATATCATCGGGTATTATCAGACTCGATATGACAATTCCCATATTTTGGTTTCGAATATCACTGTTAGTCTCGAATTACGTTAGTGTGCGGGCTGAGGGAGAATTGATGCTTTAAGCCTCTCGGCGTCCGACAACACGGCCGATACGCCATCACGATATTTCCTTTCTTTATCCTCGACGAGGAGATCGAAGAGGGCGCACCGACCCCCCGCGTCGGCGACTAATTAACCTACCTCTTTATCTCCAGCATGTGTCCCCTCCTTCACGATCCGACAATCAGATGTTTGTCCCTTTAATTAATCCGTAAACGTTGGCCCAATGGATTTCGAATTAAAACAATCGTCAGTAAAAACCCTTTCAGGCGAAGTGTTTTTCATTTTCATTTATAAATATGTTGTAGTTTTTTTTGTTTATTTCTGGGGAGTGTAATTTTGTTTTTCATTCTCATTAAAATTGTTTGGAAAAATCGAGATTTATCAGGTTGGATGAATTATAGTCAATGAAAGTTATGTTTCGCTACAAAATAACAATCTTGATTTGCATAACTCTTTTGGAATAATCAAATTTGGTTTTAGATGAGTTGTAAATTTGGGTATTTTGTTAATTAAAAATTATTTTGGAGGAAACATAATATGGCGAGTGGGTTCTTTGTATCACTTATGAGTTGACGATACTGGAGGGTGGGATTAACGAGGTGAGGAAGTATCGATAACTAGCGAAATTGTTAATAATTATTGACACACACGAATTAATATTTAATAAGTTACAGTTTATTTTAATTCCTGATACACTTGAATTTTGATGTTTACACCTTAAAGTTGAGATTAAGACTGAGGGTTCTAAAATTTTTGTTGGTCTTTGGGACTGGAAAAACCCAGGTCTTTTTTAGGGTCAGTCGAAGGACTGAGAAGGGCACATCTGGAAGGGGTTAAGGCAATTTTTATGAATGAAAACGAAATTTTCGAGTATTTGGGAAAGTTTAGGGAATTTCTGTTAATTGAGGTTTTACAACTGTTTCGAAGAAATTATTATACGGTTTGGGCCTGACAAGCGTCAAGCAATAAATGAATAGGAAATTGAAAGGAATGAATGGCGCGTCCAGACATGTGTGAGATGAAGGGATGGATATTTTCTACAGTTATTAATTATAATATAAAAAATGTCAACTGCGTATGTCATCGCAAGAGTTACGTATTTTATCATAATTATAATACGTAATTTGGTACGTGTCATAATTATGAAAGGTATTTTACCAAAATGTTTTGTAATTTTTAGGTGGAATTACAGAATATTTTTAATTTTTGAGTTTTAGTTTTATCGGTGCTTACATTTTCTTGTTGCGAAATATTCTGTTTGAAGATCTTTCAGAAATGTAAAGAAGAGTCATTGAGAGATCTTCGGATGATCCCAAAAGATTCTTTGGAAGACAATTTTGGTTTAGAGAGAGATTTTTAAGAATATTTTCCAAAGTTAAATTCAAAACAGTTTCAGAAAAAAACTTTGCCTTCCAAAAATCTTCCAAAAAATCTTTTTGAGTCATCAGGAAGATCTTCTGAAGATCTTTCGACGATTGTTTTGACGAATTCTGGAAGATCTTTGGGAGAATAAATTTTCTACGCGGATGGATACACAAAAAATCGGAAATGAATTTCTACAAAAAAACGGTTTAATTATAGAATTATAGAATTAATTATAGAACTCAGTTAATTAATCGATATAGATTCGTTTATTAGAATATTCACTGTAATAATAATAATTTATAAGAAATTGGTAATAATAAGTGGGAGTTAGTTTATTCGATATTCTGTCATAGGTCCAATTTATGGATAATGACTGCGTTTAAGCAGTGATTTTACGGTGGGTTGATTTCACTGTTTTTTTTTCGTTTCCCCTAAAAACAGGTGCGCGTGTACTGTTTTGCATGAATGCCGAAATAATAAAATCGTACACTTTCTCACTTTGGTTTTTTTTTCTATAGAAAACATGAATAATTCTTACAAAGTTTTTTACAATGAAAATTGATGAACAATCTATTTCAAATAATCGTCAGTGATAAATTAATTTCTATTTAGTGTAAACCGACGAGTACAGAGATTTCGAAAAATACTTCTCGAGTGTTCGGTAATTTTTTTATCTTTTTATATCGATTATTTTTCCCATCCAAATCTTGGCCAATATGATTGCACCATTCGACGTTATTTTGTATAGTCAACACGGTATTTCAGCGGATATTCTTGGAAATTTCACTGGAAATTTTGCATGTTGATATATATAAAAAAAAACAAATGTTGAAGTAACCCTCAATTGTATCTGACAGATTAAATGGCAATTCGTTGAAAATTATGTCTCATGGTGCAATTCTATCGGCCAAGATTTGGATGCAAAAAATAATCCCCCGAATACCACTCGAACTTCGAAATTATCTGATATTTCCCTCAAGGTTCCCTGCAAACAAATAAGCTCGTCAAGTTTTCCAGAAAAATCACTCGCGCTTCGCGCTCGTGATTTTTAAACTGGAAAACTTGACACGTTCATTTGTTTGCAACGAACCTATCGGGAAATATCCGATAATTTCGGAGCTCTTGTGGTATTATATGCGATAATTGTTACGTCCCAATCACAATCGTAATCGCAATCACAATCGTCCACTTCGAACCTCAAAAAAATCTGATTTAGCGTGGAAACGATGTAAAATGGTCTGAAATGTTAAAATACAATTTTTAAAAAATTGTCTAAGTTGTTCCTCTTGCCGAGACGTTTTTTAAATTTAGATAACATACAGGTGGGTAAAAACATTTCCAGAAATTCAAAATTTCGTCAGTAGAACGTTGAGGCTAACTCTGGACCCAGAATTAACTCGATCGATTAATCGGTTTTCGAGAAATCGTGATTTGTTTATAATTCGTTTTTCGGAAATCTCTGTTTCATTCCCATCGAATCTGCTGGAATCAATCAAAAATTGGAATGGAAAACGAACCCTTTAATAAACCACATTTATCACCACTTTTCTGCTTTTGAAAAAAAATTGTTGTTCGCTCTGAATTTAAATTAAATCGCACGAGATGTTCTGTTCATCACTACAACAGATGTTAATTAAAACGGGGTTAATTGAACGTTTAGTTTCGGAGGTATTCAATTTGTAAAATATCTCAAAATTGACTGGATGTAATTGTTTTTTTTAACAAAAATTTTCCTCTTGACATCCCCTATAACAACCAATTAAAATCTATATATTCTCTCTTACAAACATTTGATATATTTAGATTTTTTGATTTTTCACTTCAAATCGTTGTTTGTCCTCGCACCCGCCTAAAAATCCAGTGATTAACTTAAAATTTTTTAAAAATCCATTATCCCTTTTTTTCCACCTCTTAACACCAATATGGGCAGTATCCAATTTTTAAGTACCGCATTAAAAAAGTGGGATTTTCAACTCACTCTTATTTACTCTGTTTTCAATCCCGTAAAATCGTATAGCTCTCTTTGTTCTCCGGTTACTCGTCTCTCGCGGGCTAAACATCCCCAGCGTATCGATTTGCTCGATTTCGCGCGCCCGAAGGCCCACAGAATTTGCGGAATGCCCCAGCCCGGAGAACCCGTTCGTCCGGTTTTGCTAATTGCAAAAAGGATTTGGCGTCGAAGGGGGAGTATACGGACAAACGTGCCTGGATTTTTAGGGGGACCTAACTACGCCCGTGTTCATGGGGCACCAGGACCCCTCGATCCCCGAGGACTCGAGTGCATTCAGTCTTCTTCCAGAGGTGCTTAATCTTTTCCTTTCGCATGACCAAATTTCTACGCTTTTATCATTCCACAGATGTACCAAATTACTATTGACCTATTGCTATTACTATTTTTGCAGAACCAAATTTCTATTCTTTTATCATTCCATAAAATGAATTAAATTGCTATTGATCTATTGCTATTATTATTTTTGCAGAACCAAATTTCTATTCTTTTATCATTCCATAAAATGTATCAAATTGCTATTGACCTATTCGCTATTACTATTTTTGCATAACCGAATTTCTTATCTTTTATCATTCCACAAAATGTACCTAATTGCAATTGGGATATTGCTATTGAATTGTTGCTATTGCTATTTTGCTGTTGTTCAAGAGCTCTCACCCTACTCGTTGCCGTGACAATTCAAAAATTTAGCGTTTGACAAGTGTAGTCGGGTGAGTGTGATCAGATTTAGATCATAGAACTTTCAAAATCTCTGACTTCTGAGTAAAAGCAGAGGAGCATGACCAGATTTGGATCAGGATCTCCTCAGTGCTGCTGCCATTATTTTTTAACAATTTCACAGGATCAATATCTGATCAATTTCCCATGAGGACCGACCAGATCGGTTGAAACCTGACTACACTCGGATCAATTTCTGATTCTAACTCAGGGTACCTGACTACACTACAACACCTACAATATTTGGAACTTGACCGTGACTGTTTGAAAATATCTCTCGAGGAAAAATACCTTTCAAAAGCCCATTTTTTTCTGTTAAAAACGTATTTTCTTTTGTCAAAAACATATTTCCTTTTGTCAAAAATACTAGTCTTTCACTAAAAAATTTCTAAATTTCTTTTTTAAATTTTCCTTCTTTTTCTTTTTAACTTTTATCTCTCATGATATCCTCTACATATTCCCATACTCCCCACCCGTCCCATTTTACCGTAATTTTCATTCTGTACCAAATACAATATTCACTATTTGCGAGCATCGTCCCCCTCATTTTCTTCATTTTTCTTATTTAGTTTCTCGTACTTATTTTCCACTGAACTTATTTCCCATTCCATATTCTCACTGTCAAAGTTGTCCCTCCCTCCTAAATATTTTGAAAAAAACTTTTTCATCCAAAAAGTGTGTTTTTTCATGTCTTTCACTGGGTATTTAACCCCAGAATCTCCCCAGTAAAATCCAATTAATAATTTCTATGTCGTTGGCAACGGGTTCCGCGCAATCAAATCGTCCCCTGTAGCACACCCCACCTCTGATTATGATTTAACGATTCCGTCACGCTCCACCACGCCTTCACGTGCACTTGTTTTTTTAATCCTCCTCCTTTTCAATGTTATACGGGATTTCTAGCTGTATACGAATCTAACTCCTGCTGGTAGATTTTTTTACCGATATATTTGTGACTATCGGCGAGTTTCAATGACTCTTTACAGTGGAACAATAAACCCCTACAAAAATACCTCATTATATTCATGGAAAATGCTGTGTGACATGAATGAACCGGATGTGGGAGTTGAGCCAGTCTAATCGAGCGTGCAATGGCCACTGAATGCCCGAGTGGCTCACCAAGTTGACTAGAGAAATATAAAATTTTTGAATAAATGTGAGTGTACTCCAAACAGTTCACAACCTTGAACACTTTTCAAGCTGCATTATACTTTACATTTCAAATTATTGTAGTATCGGGAATAATTATGGGGAAATTTCCAGTGTAAGAATAATAATCTGTCAAATATGATAGAGAGATGTCCTCCGTATTTTATTAAGATAGTCTAGGGATATAAGATTATATTGTGGTTGTAGCGAAGGTGCTAAGTGTGAGGAAACCCCGCAAATAGACATGGATTGGTAAAGGGATGCAAGCCTGTACGATAGAAGCACTTAGAGGGTGATATTTTGTGGGTTTATGAGGCCCGCAGATGTGACAGGCGGAAATACTTGCAGCCAGCGAGGCTCAGGGATGCTAGGACCACGTGACGTGATTAAGGCCCAGTCCAGGGTTGGGAAGAGGGAGAGGGTCAGAGTTGGTTTTGAGTGACGATAGACGATAGACGTATGGTTAGACGATTAGGACTTAGACGTTTTGTTTTTGTGTGCTTAAGAGTGTGTTAAGGGTATTAAAAATAGTGAAGACAGTGGTACCATCGATTTTACCCTTTTTCATAAGACATAAACTGTCCTTATCTTTTTAAAAAGTAACCCTACATTATTTATAAAAAAATAATTTACAGTCGGACTGAATAAGTCTGTACGATTTGTATTTCTTTTATTCTCGTGTTTCTACTTGAGATTGGAAAACATTTTTATGAGTGAAAATTCGAAGAAGTTTGGGGTGTGATGTGTGTGCTCTGTTTTCTTGGGTGTAAACAGAGGTGCATAGTGGGACCATTGTTCATGGGAGTCATGCGGTCCAGGGTGTTGTAGCCCTTTAGTGCTTCTAAGGAAAGGAATCAGAGCGGTTGTGTCTTTCGGGCGTATAAAATAAAAATAATTATTAACATTGAGACGTTTAGAATCATTATAACTATTCCATTTCTCATAAGCTGTATATTGAAGAAAGGTATATGGTCTCGAGAGAGTGAATACATAACTGTTGTGTACACCTGTTCAACTCCCCATTTTGAAATGATTTTGTCCCAGGGTCGATTCTCATCACTTGCAAATCTTAAGGTTGTGGTACCGTGGCTTAAGTTTTTAACGAATTTCGATGAAAAATTTTTCGTAGATAGCTCTGATTATCATCTTCAAAAAGTTCCCTGAACTAATTTTGATTTACCAACTCAGTTTTGAGATATCAATTTTTTTAATACGTCGGTAACAGCAATTTAACGATTTTTATTTTTTGTTTAGTTAACCGCTCGATGAATTTTTCCAAAAAAAATATATATTGCTCAAATGGTGTTAACTTGTCTACAGAAAAAAAATGGAATCGATTGACCATCTCATACCTGAAAAATAATTTGAGAAAGTCGGGTTTTATTCCAAAGTGGGCGAAACAAGTAAATTCATACTCCTGATGACGCGGCAACAGCGCAGGTCCCACTCATCGCTCTTATATTTAAAACATTTGGATGAGAATAAGTTTTTCAGTCTCCACATTTATCAATGAAAGTACTTCATTACAGTTAGTACACTGTAGATGTTCATCAAGCCCTAGCAAGTCCACAATTCTCATTTCAGGACAACCATTTTGTTTTTTTCTTTCCTTCAACAGAATTTCCCTTCGGATCAATCTCTTCCGGTTTTTTCTTTCTTTCGCACACGTCAAATTACAAAAAAACTCCATTTATTTATTTCACTTGTCTTAACAAATCCCCCCCGTGTCTTAATCTTCTTGATATTTTCCTAATTATTTTTAAACAACTCAACCCCCTTAAGTGCGAGGTCTCCCACGATAGGATATACATCACAAGAAAAAAAAGAGTCGAAACTAAAGAAAAAGAGAGAGACTATATCGTGCAGCATTTGCTGTATGCGCACATATTGATGCAGAGTGTGCTCATGAGACGTGTTGGACTGTACCTTAGTAAAAGTTTGCAGTCCAATTCAAGCGCTCAGTTCAGCAAAATTGTCGCGCTCAAACTGAAAAATTTTGTCGCTGACGGTCCTGATGGAACGACCTTAAACACCAAAATGTAAAAGTCCACCAGAGCAATCGCTTCTTCTTCAGCTGTTGGCTCTTTCTTTTCATTTTATTCTTCCCTTCACTCTCTTTATTTCTACTGAAGTTAAAACACAGGTTCTGAAACTCAGTAGCTGGTACTTTGCCATCATTATTGTACCATTAAGAGACCGTAAAACTGCTCTTCACTCTTTGGTTTGTCTCATTCTCCATTGAGGTCATTTACGATTTATGGATATAATGCACGTTGTTTCTTATTTTTGGTGATTTTATTGCGCTGTTGTTGAATTATCTTCGTGATTTTACTGTCTTTTTGACTAATTGCTGGACTGATCGATTGGGAATTTAACCTTTTTTTTTTTTCACCCCTCACGGTGCTTCTGGGGGCTGGAGAAATATAACCCTCGTCAACCCCGGGGAAACAGAAAAATCAAGGAAGACTGGGATAGAGGGGGAGAGTGAACCCCTCTAACTACTCTACTGTGCTCGGTCTCTAGAGTCTGTTGGACACAGCCAATCGATATCAGTCATTTGATGGACCGTACGGTTTGTTACGAACTTTTGTTTCACTTTCTGTTGCTGATATTGTGCTGCCCGGAATCAGTATTTTATGCTTTCGAATAATATTAATTAGTCTAAAAAAATATAATTTGGTAAAATGAATTTTTTTTTGAAGTGATTCAAGTTTATGTCGACCTGATTCTGGTGGATTTTGAATTGTAATTCGAGTTGGGAGACTGGGATTACACTATTTTGAATTCGGGGTTTGATGGCAGCTGAAAAATCACTTCGAATGACACCGAAAAATGGGTTTTGGATGCAACTGGAAACCGGGGTGATTCGGGGATCCGATTTGATATCGATTTCGGTCGAATTTTTTGTTTAGTTCGAATTTATCTTTTGATTTGATGCGAGTCAATTTATTGATTTTAGTCGGGTCGCTTTTTCGACTTGATTCACAATGATATTCTGAATTTCAATTCAAATCGATTTGAATTAATTGAAAAAAATTGTGTTGAGTTAAATTAAATCATCGATTTGACTTGGAATCGAGAATCAGCTACTAGAAACCGGAGTAATTTATGGTCACATTCTATCGCTTCCTGGTAGCAGACAACGATTTGATTTCAATCAATTTTTTAAATCCAATTCAAACTGATTGTTTGGCTTAATTTGAGTCAATTTATTGACTTGATTCGGGTTGATTTTTGGACTTGACTCAAAACAATATTCTGAATATCAATTTCATCGATCAATTCAATTGATTCAAACAATTTGAATCAAATCAATTGAATCAATTTGAATCAAATCAATTGAGTCAATTTGAATCAAATCAATTGAATCAATTTGAATCAAATCAATTTAATTCATTAGAACCAAATCAATTCAATCAATTTGAATCAAATCAATTCAATCAATTGATTCAATCGACAAAGTTGTCTTGAAACAACTAAAAAACTCGACTTAAATCAAACTCAACTATCCGCTCAACAGCAGCCGAAAACGATCAAAATCAAGTCACTTCATCGACTACAGTCACACCGATACTTCCACTTGTACCCACCCAAATCCGACCTGATCGATTCATACCGTCAATTCGCCATGAAATAAGTCGATTACTCGCAGAACTCAATCCACCTCCATTCGGCCCATTTTTTTTTCTATCTAATCCAGCCCGACCTTTTTTTTTCTCTAGATATATATAAACTACCGAAGGATTTCTTGTCATAATTAAACGAGTTCGTGCTCAGTCGATTCAGACCCGATAATTGGACATCAATTAGGTATCAGCGAGGACACTCAATACTCACAACATTCTTCACAGTCCAAACAAGTCGGCTACGATAGGCCTTTATTTATCCAACCCGCCTTAAATTTCATCGAGTATCTTATTTTTTTTTCCTTCCGTCCACCTCTTCAGTTTTTTCCATCCATCCGTACAGCCCTCTAACCCCCCGGACAATGGTGCAACCCAGAGGAAGAGGGCGTGGATTCTTTCCGATGTATTTCAGTCACGAGAACACCATTGATCACAGAAGACTTTGGGAGGGTGAGGGGAAGGGAAACTTGGACGAGAAATAAAAGAAAAAGCTGTGAGGTCCAATGGAATTGTTATTGATCCCGAGACACTTGCAATTATCCAAGTGCTTCGCGGTCAAAGGTCTATTGATTTCTAGTCAATTTTACATAACCGAATCATTTGGTTCGGATGGAAACAATATCTGGCGCCAATTCGCTCGTCAAATGTGGCCTTCAAACGGTCGGATTGTTCTCGTCATATGTATGAAGGGTTACTTTTTTTTAAAACGATAAAAACAGTTTTTTTTTATGAAATATGTGTAATTGGTGTTAAACATTACATCTACACTAGGCTTTAGACAATACTTAATACACACTTAAGTCCTATTGAAAAGAGCAAAAACAATATGATTATATTAGAGCCCTATATAAGTTTACATCAGTACTGTGAGGTCATTGTTTCCTGGAGAGACCGTCGCGTGGTCTTACGCCGAAACCTCCAGTTTATGTTTATAGAATAAAATAAAGAAATCGTTGTTCATTGGAAGGAAGAAACCATGATGACGATGCTTTGGTTTTTAAGATTTTTCAATTCGTTTATCAGTTCGTCGATTGCTCTCGAAGTGTGAACATATATTCATCCAAAATAAAACTGCTCTTACTTATATCGTTCATTTTTCTTCATTAACCTGGCTTCCAATTTATTAAAATTCAATAAGTCCTTCCGACTCTGATCACATAAAACGAAACGTCTAAGTCTATCTTCTTGCGCTCCTCAAATTCGACTTCCCTTTTACATTTAAGACTTATCCCTTGGCACCTGTTTCATCGTCAACGTAAAGAAGGAAAATTTGAAGAAGAATTTTTATTTTTTGGATATCGTCATAATCATTAGAGCAACAGAAAAAAGAAGGACGAAGGCAAAGGGAGGAGGAATCTTCCATCACAAGGTACTATCGAAGAATTTTCAATTTGGGAAATTAAAGAAAGAGCACGTTGCATCAATAAAATAAATGTTTCAAACTTTTACTGGTCATTTTTGAGGAAAAACTGCCCTCACATAAATCATGGATTTGTCAGCCTTTGGGTGTCTAGAAGGGTTTGAAAATTCCCGAAATCAGTTTATTGTTCGAGTTTGTCAATTCGGGAAGGGACATATGGTGACAGAAACAAGGGGCACCTCCGAGGACTCTCTGCTTTTCCAAACATTTTACCAAAAAGGAAAGTGAAGATCAGTTCGTCTGGAAACCTCGTGGACGACAGAACAATTTTCGTGATCCTCATTCGCGGTGAAGGACGAAGAAAATATCTCCATTCGTTAAATTTACAAAGTGTTAGTGAATGAATAAATGAATAGACGTTTAAGTAAGAGCAATTGAATTATATTTTACTAAGATGTGTTCACACTTCGAGAGCTGTCGCCGAACTGACAAACGATTTTGAAGTCTCAAAAACCAAAACATCGGCATCATGGTTTCTTTCTTTCCATAAACAGAGATTTGTTTATACTATTTAATAAACATTTATTAGAGTTTTCGCCATAAGACCACGTAGACGGCCTCCCCAAGAAATAATGACGCAGTAGTGTAATAAATATAAACTTATATAGGTCCGTCATATGATCGTATTGTTTTTGCTTTTGAATAACATCTTATCCTAATTCTACTTTAATCAAATACGAGAACGCCTGCGCGCTACGCGCGCCGTTTCTGCATCCATTCTGACCATGCGACTTTTTTCGAAAACGTAGTCCAAAGAATTTTCTGTGATTCCATTTTTTTAGCTCGATTAGAAATTTTCACGTAGCACAATGTTGTCACTGAAGGGCGATCACACCGTAAAAGAACGAATGTAAAAGTCGTTGGTATAAATATGATGAGAGAGGTAACTTGATTCACAATGGATGCTCTTAGGAACACGAATGTTTTCGCCTTTTCAACTAACGCGAAACTTCATTCATTTAATCGGCCAATGGGAAAGGCCTTACGCGATTTCGACTCGGACGAACTTCATTTATGTGCTTCTGCTTTCTTGAATAGGACCGCTATAGACCTCAAATACCGTAGACATCTGTCGACCATATTTGACAGACTACCATTTTACACAGGGGATTTCACGATCATTTTTTCCCGATACTACATGCATGCAAAATTTTCAGTTTTCAAAAATGACAGTTTCATCGGTAATTGAATACCAAATCCTCGTGAATATCCCTCGATTTTGGTCGACTCTTTTGCGTTCCCCTTTTAGACTGCGGTTCACCGACTGACAATCTTTCCATTTTGTCGATGGGAAATTGGTTATTTTCACTTTTACGATTCGTTATTAAAGTTGTAACAGATATTCAGTGCATTTGCCGAAATATTTTACTTCGAAATTGAAATGAAAAGGTAATTTTTTACTGGGAGAGGAGAACATCTGGAAAGAAAATTCCGAGGATTTGAGAGAGGATTTTCCGCGGAAAAATTCTGGTGGTGGATTAGAGTTGAGGTGGAAAGTGTTAATGTGGGGAAATTTTCGATTTGATGCTAGAAATTTAAATCAGAAGAAAAACATTGAGCGCAATTGTTAAAACGTTTTATTTCGAAATTGCAGTGAAAATTCTCCTCTGTCACATGTGAATATATACACAGAGTGTTTAAACAGTAATTTTCCTTGACTAGAATCATATTTATTAAATAAATAACTCCCACTGGCACTAGACATTAACCACTATAACATTTTTTTATGATGAGCGGCTGAATATACCGTAATTTAAACAATTTATTTTATTCTGTAGTATTTTTAATTTCCATCACTGATTGTTGATTTCATTTATTTTACCTTCAGTAGCTCAATAACTTTCCCATCTATTCATCAAATTCACTTGTCCACCCATAAAACAAAAAAGTACCGATATTGTCGTGGAATGGAGACATTCAAAACAACATCAGGGCCGTAGTGAGAGGTTAGAACCCCTCCGGACATTAGGGACCAAAATCCAATAGTGCCATCCTCTGATTATTTTCAACTTTGAAGTGTTCAAAGTTCTTCACTCATTTATAAAACGTTAAGTATATTTATTAAAGAATATTTATCTTTAATAAACATTAGAATCTTGGGGAAATTCATTTTTTATCGACATTGTTATTGAAAATTGAATATCCAAAAACAATCAAGAATAACAAATCCTTCAAATAAATATATTATCAGACTTATTTTTGCTATAACTTCTGCCCTTGAATTAACTATAAGATATAATTGATTAAAATTGTTGTTCAGCGTAAGAAAAACCAAAAATAACATAAAAATTATCTGGAATATGCCAAAAATTCCGGAACGTCAATATCTGTTTCTTGAACTCTCCCAAATTTTTATTGCAAATATCTCATAGAAAATAACTAACACCAAACGCTTTTGCCCCGCACATTCTACAAGTTCCCCATAATTTTTATTGATTATTTTTTCATCCACGAGAGAACGATTCTTCGGCAGTTGATAATATTTTTTTTCATCATTGTGAAATGTAATTAGGGTATCCCCCTGGGAATGACTAGGATATGTGCCCGCAGGCGTTTCAAAGGGTAGGGGATGCATCAGCCGACTCATGATGGGCGTCATCCGTGCCGCCTTGCGCCCGTAGGATGCGACGAACAGATGCAGGACGTATAAGTCGTGTTCATCTGACAGCGCAATCCCACATTTTGTGATCGATATTATCTCTCTCCCAGCGACAAAATTTTTCTCTCCTATTTCCTGCTTTTAGGCACGAAAGATGAATCGACAAGTCTCGGCTGCATCGAGGGTACAAATAAATAAAACACCTGGAGACATAGAAAACAACGAAAGTTTGAAGATTAATTTATAATGAAAATCTTGAACTACATCTTCAGTGATAAGTGATAGGGCATGGAAAAGTTGTTAAGTACATTGAGTACAGTGGACAGCCATATTTAATGATCAACCGTTCTACACTTCCTCGTTCCTGAGATCCCATTCACGCACACGTTGACGGTTATAATTGCCCGACTCCTTTTAAAACCTCGTGTGTACAAACATCCTCGAGGAAGTTTTCTATGAGTATCATTCGTGGCCATTGGCGAGTATTTACGATCGTTTCGTTGTATTGAATTTATTGCGTTAATAAATTGGCCGACGGTAGATTCTAACGACTCGTGTAGCGTAAGAAATTCATATGCATCAGTTCGCGGTGAATATTTATAGATCAGGGAATTGACAAATGGTGGTCATCAAGTTATTTGTATTGTACCGTTATATTCCGAGGTGTAACGAGTCGTATAAAAAAATTTATCACTGTCGAAGAGCCGGAGTGGAGACTCCCTGAGGCCACCGTCGAGCGGGATCAGCAGTTGATTCGATGGTCAGGTTCGCCTGATCAGGTGATTCCTGAAATACTGAATTGTTCTTCGGTTTTGATTTCTCTAGAAGGAACAGTAATACTGCGCGGCGGGTTAGATGAGGTTCGAGTGTGATTAGCTTGAGGTCGGGGTGATCGGGTGGTTCCTGATGAGGCTGTGAAGAATCGTGGAAAGATCTTCGGATGATCTGTATGGAGATGAAAGATCCTTTGAATGATCTTCGGGGGATAATGATTATTGGAGGTGTGTTTGGAAGAGAGATTTCTGAATAGAAAGATTATTCTGCTGAAGATCTTTCAGGATTCTTCGGCAGAATCAGGGAATGATCTTCGGAAGATCTCCCTGGGGATGACAAAAGATTCTTTGAATTATCTTTGGAGGACAATTTTTGGGTGGAGATATGCTCGGAAGAGACATTCGTGAATAGAAAAATTATTCTGCTGAAGATCTTTCAGGATTATTCAGCAGAATCAGGGAATGATCTTCGGAAGATCTCTCTGGGGATGACAAAACATTCGTTGGATGATTATCAAACGCCAATTTTACCTTGAAAATATGTTCAGAGGACAGTTTCCCGCATAGAAAAATTATTCTGCTCCGAATCTTCCAGAATTCTTCATCGAAATCATCAAAAGATCTTCATCAGATCTCCCGCATCACATCCGCGAACATCGTCAGCCATAACAAAATGTCTTCTGAAGATCTCCCAAAGAACCTTTTTGCGTCACCACCGAGATCTTCCGAACCTCTTTCAACGATTCTTCCCAATAATTCTGCCAGCTCTTCAATCCTCACGCCCAACATCTATATACACCCCATCCTCTCTCCACCCCCCTCCACCCCCACCCGCACAAACCCCCGGACTTTCCCCATTCTACTCGCCTTTAAATTTCCCACTCTACCACATCATCTCCCCAACAAACTCGATTGGTCAATGGCGCATCGATGTCCAACAGTGCAATTATCGAAAATAAAAACAAATCAATCCAAAATGCATAAAAGGATCTTAGCGCAGCGGCTACTGTATTTAATCCTTTTTTTGTCAACCCCTTATACGTTCAGGCGCATCTAATGCTGGATGTGTGGATTAGTAGGAGCAGTAGGGAATATGAAAGGGGAAGGCGAAGGAAGAGAGAAAGGACGAGAGACCGAGAGGATTGTTGGAGGGTGCGGCAGAGGGGGTGGAGGAGGGGGTGGGGGCATGAGTCATGGCGTGGGTCCAGCAGGACGTGTATAGGTGGTCTTGTCCTTTGTGATGCTATGCACGTTCCATTCTCACAAATGCGCGCGTGTGTGAGGGGGAGGGGGCGGCGGATCCGGGGGGGAGGGGATGGAGTGGTGGATCCCCCTGGTTCCAAGCTGCTCAGAGCTCCTCGGTTGGGTATGATAGAACGAGACGCAGGACATCAACTCGATTTCGGTGAAAATGCACGTGCATTACTGGTTTAATGAGAATTCGGTTTGGAATTTATTTATTGTAAAGTGTAGTTTTTTTATTGATTAAGAGTGAAGAAACCTGTATATTAGGTTATTTACACTTGCGTGTAGTAATTAATGTTAGTTCGATTGCATTGGGTTATTACGACTTGAGACCGAACGCGCGCTGCGCGACCTATTTGAATTTCCCGCCTTAAACACATGGGCCAATTAGGAAAAAGTCAGATGCATGAAGTTAGCCGATGGGTTTTATGTCTAACTTTATTTATGTACTTGTGTTTTTGGAAATAGGATGTATTTGAAATCTGGAGCTTTTAGAAATTTTGTTCGCGGAGGGGCTCGCAAACGATTTTTTATTCAGTTTTTGGAAAAAATTATGTCTTTGTTACTTGTACATGGAACGGTAACACAATATGGTGAAGTGTAGTTCTGGGAGGTTGTTGGGATCCTGTATGTGTGCACGTGATTATTTTATATACTCAGGATTTTGGCATTTGAGGCAATAGACCATTAAATTGTAAAATTCCAAAACTCATCTCCTAGGACATGTTGTAAAGGAAATGTTGGCTGCATGCGTCCGTCACTTAGGCCACGCCGTAAAGTCCCGTTTAAAACCAGAGGTCAGGTGATACCATAACCTGACCATCAACTACTTTAGTTTGGATTGATTTATACAACCAAATAATAAGAAAATGTAAACCTTAATATGGGTCCCTCTTGCCAGAAGAAGAAGTAGGCGAGACCCTGAATGGATTTGTAAAATTAGTTGTGGACCAGTTACATCCGAACATTCGAAGGAAGAAGTAGTCGCTTCTAACCTATTGTCCATATCACCAACTTGGTACGATAAACTTGAGATTTTATACAAGTGCAGCATTCTCTGTATTATTTTAAGGCGCATCCGATTAATTCCACGTGCGCAGCAAATACACGATTTCAACGAATGAGTGAAACTTTCGTGTCATGTGCTTATACGCTTGTAAACAGGGGTGAATATTTTTGTCGGACGAGGACACCAAAATTCGTGAGTGGAATTATCTGTCGTTGATTTGATGAGTATCTGATTGTTGATCTTCAGGGCTGGAGATGGACTGATGTGGCAAGAATTCTTGGATTTCTCGTGTCACTAAATTTCGAGCGTGAATGGCGGTTGATTTACCCGAGTTCTTGCTAATTAATACTTCATTAGTGGACTGTGATGAGTCTCTTAGATGACTTTCTAGATTATTGATTAACTGATTGAATAGGTTGGTGATGGCCTCCTGCAGTCGAATGAACGACTGAGTTTCACCGGATGGCAAATCAATTCGTAAAACACGAGATTATTTATTTAGTAACAACTTAGATAATTATCTTGTCATTAGTGGAGGTGACTTGCAATTGTTGATTTACACTTTTGCGGTGGAAGTGGAATTAATGTTGATTTACTTAAATTTATAAGATGATTCAGCCGCTGTACCATGTGCTCAAGTCCTCGGTGATTTGATTAGGGCACGCGGTATTTAGTTGGAACTTGGTATTAATTAATATTAAATACCGCATTCACTTTAATTAATTTGTACTCGTTTGTGGTTCGGATCAAGAAGATTAGTGACGTCGTCAGGGCTCACACTTGATGTGGTGGCACCTGCTGACGTGTCCAACCCAGCCAATGGCAGTTTTCCTCGTAAAATTTTTGCAAAACTCCGAAAGTGATGGAGAATTTCAAACGCAGACCAATTCCAATATGTTAAGGGTGAACAATTCCTCGAACCCTTTTGGGTGCAACTCTGGGGGTCGATGAAAGGATCGTCATTAAATTAACAAGCATCCCGCATGGAGATGATTCGTCCAGGCGATTCAGCCCTGATGAAGCTACCCTACTTTTCGTTATTGGCTTTTCAATTCCACTACTACCCCCTGCACATGCTCCTTGGGGTATTAAATATGGAGTCATCCATGTTTTGAACAATATTTTGTTGTCGTAAATTTTGTAATCTACGTTTGTGGGGGTACGCCCACTACTTTGGATGTTTGGTTTAGGATGTGGAAGACATTTTCCCTGATGTCTGTTGGAAGTTTTCCTGGTCGTTTCCGCAGGTGAGAAATGTCCACCCTGAGGATGGTTACAAGGTAGATTCAGGGCTGGAGGTCAATTTTGATTCCATCGTTGAATCCTAGAGTGATCCGACTGGAGCTGGAGATGTTCCTTTGAATATGAAGTTATTTGAAATGTGATTACTGTAGGGAAAGGAATTTTAGGTAAAAATTAGACCTCCAGGGGGTGAAGACTGAAATAAGGGAGGAAGGTTAGTTTTATTGCAAAAGTTAGCCTCCCATGTCAACTTTCTCCAACAAAACTTCACCTGAAAAGTGGTTTATTGTCATTTCGTCCCACGTTTCATCCTCTGGAGGTCTGATTTGTATCAAAAATTCGTTTTCGTGTGCCAAAAAGTATTGAAAATTGACATTTTTTTAATGTATTGAATGCAATTGATATTTTAATTATCTGAGGCCTTCAACCCATATGTTTTGGAAAGTTAACAAAGGAGAAAATCAATAAATATGTATTTTATGCATTAAATTGAACATTCAATAAAATTCATTATAATTATAAAAATTTTATTATGAAATTAAATGGGATTGAATACTGAAAGAACTGAAAGAAATTTTATTGAATGATAATTTTAATGTATAGTATATAAATAATAAATAACACATACATTTCATTCAATCTAATTCATTAAATTGAATGATACATTCAATATACATTTATATTATATATAATAAATACATAAAAATAAATACATCTCTACAATTTCATGACATTTTTTTTCGAAAAACTATTATCAAGATACGCGAGAGCGTATATAATATACCTTATACAAAATCAAACAGTGACAAACGTTACATAAATGTTCTAATTACAAATTTCAAAAGTATCTGCCTTCACTAATCACAAATAACCAAATTTTCAACTAAAAAATTCCTAAAAAAAATCATCCAAATATTTACAACCCATTCCAATCACTGACCCATCCATCACTCATTATTCCCTCATATTTATGAATGACGAAGCTCCCTATTACTGTTCCATTCTATCTCATGTTCATCACTTTGATTGGCGAAAAAAAAAGAAAAAAAAATGGCGATGGGTCTTGCATATGGACTTGTCAGTTCTGGTGAGGGTCATCCATGCCACATACACCAGGGCTATATCCCAGGAAGAGAGAGTGATATAGTTGGATGAATCGTGGCATAGTCTTCTCACATTTGCATATTTTAACTTGTCGGCATCGATGGAAGAGTTCAGGGGGTTGATGTCCGCCATGGTGGGGTGATGGTGGGTCTACTATGGGCGGTGGGAGGGAGGTGCTAGTGGTGGTGGATGTGTCGACAATGTTATACGCCTGTTGTTGCTAGTAGTCGACGAAGAGGGAGAATAGGTCGATGAAACAACTATGAGTAGCATGAAAGCGTTTCCATTTTAATGCGCCCTGCACATGATGGCTCCCATGCTGTTGCGTTCCAGTGCCTTTCGGGCTTGCTTTATCGGTTTTTTGCCGCCGGAAAAAGACCTGGGGGTAGGGGTGGGCTAGGGCAAAACGGACTGGAAAGGTAAATCGGACCGGAAGGGAAATAAGAGATCATTTAATTTGGTTTTGGTTTTAATTATGGGTAAAAAAAATTGGTGTGATGAGAATATTGAGTTCAATATTCTGATTGAGTAGTTAGAAGTAAATTTATTTATTTATGCAGTCGGTTTTATGGAAATATTTATGGTGATTTGCTGGTGAAAAGCAAATTCGGTTGGGATTAGGGTGGGTTATAGGAATATTTGGGTGGATTTAGTGGCGGGAAGTAAATTTTTTTGGGAAAGGAAATTTCTTTTCTCAGTGAAATTATAGAATTACGTTATTTGTGGGTCGTTTTGGGGAGGGGGGATTGAAAAGTGCTTTTTGGAGATCATTTAATCAGTAAGAGGAAAGTATTTCTTGGATTTTTTGTTATAATTTGTAGTTTTAGAAATAATAGAAAAAAGGGAACTGGGATTTTTTTGAGGTTTTGCGAGGGTTTAATTAATAATTTAGTTCTCCAAAAATTTCGTGAAAATTTTTCGATTTGGACAGAAATTTAACGATTTTGAGTGAAGAAAATCTGAATGTCTCGGAAATGTTTGAAAAATTCTTTGAAGTTATGGATTCTTCTTGGAAATAGAAGATTTTTTGAGAATATCTTAAGGAATTTGGTTCCTTCATAAAACCTGTCTACAAATCCAAAGTTTTTTCGGAGTAATATTCTTGAAGCTTATTAAAAATATCGAGGAATGAACGGTGAGAGGTTTTAAAAGACGAGTGACATTAACATGTCTCAAATATTTTAGGAATTTCTCCAAAAAATTCTCAAATCGTAACAGAAGTTGATCCTATTTTTTAAGAAATGAAAGAAAATTTCGTGTTTTCTGATCATTCCAATCAATATTTTGGATTCGTCAAAACAATCCAAACATTTAACATTATTTGAAAACTTGTCATTATCCAAAAAATAATTTATGAAACTGTCTCAAAATTAAATCACTATTTGTTAACAATCTGATCCTGAACGAGCATGAGTTCACCTTCATGATTTATTAAAGGAAACCAGTAAATAATAAACGCATCCACGAAAAAAGAAATTCCGTGGAAGAAAAAAGAATTGAATAGTCCGTTCTGCCTTTCCGGTCCGTTCTGCTCTGCCCACCCCTAATTTTGAATAGAATAATTTTGCCATCTATTTTCCTTCTCACTAATAAACACACGCAGACAATTGTTAAGCAAAAATTCTACCACAAGTACTCGACAAAATTCCACCCCCTCAATCGTGAAAAAATATCCCCCTGTTACCATAAAATTACTCTTCATTTTTCATAATTTTCTGGAAAAATATATTATTTCTAGAAAATGTTGATACAAACTAACAAATACAAACTTCTCTAACAACTATAAACATCCTAAACATCCCAAATATCAAATTCTACACCACTTTAAAACAATAAAAAATAAATAAATAAATGAATAAAGTTTAAAAAAATACCGAAAAAATCGCGTTTAAACTAATAAAATTTCCAGTCCCAGCACTGCATTTTCCCCCCCAACCATCACTTAATTAACCCCTCCCCCCCTCCCTTCTCATCACCATAATTTTTCTTAAGAACGTCTCTCCGTCAATTTTTCATCAACCGGTAGTTAGTTACTACGAAAATGAGGTACACGATAAAACGGAAATTGAAGTGCTAATACTCGGGATAATGAAGTCAGTGTGACTCGATTACAGTCCCAATTTCCAGGCAGCTTGTGAGGCCCTGGGAAACAACCCTGGAATATTGGAATCTACATGTAATCGGGCAACAGCCCTAATAGATCCCACCGTGTACTCATGATGGCCTTCACTGAGAGATCGCTTGTCGCCATCTCGATTGGTCGATCTCATTCAGGGGTGACACGCGCCCAGGTTTTATCTTTTCTTGCCATATGCCGTGTGCACAGCGTCCAGCCGGGTTTTTGCCTCGGGGGTTGTGAGCCACGTGCATTAGCCCCTGCTATTTTTTCTAGATTGAATTCACCCCTCCGCCTCCCTCCAGCCCATCACCAAGCCGCTTGCCCCCCGGAGGGGTCCTTAACAATACCCCCTTTCGTCCAGCCGCACCAGGAGCCATTTCCAAATGATGCCGTGAATGCAAAGACACGAGACAAGGATTAACGCTTTCTTCATTTCTAATTCTATTGTTTTGGTTGAGTGACAGGATTGATGAAAAATAACCTGGGATTATTCCATTAAAAAGGTGTGTTTGTATTTAAAAAATAATTAGTTGATGATTTTCGAGTGTAAAAATCGTCTGAAATGAATTGTGGAATCAAATGCAGAGAGAGAGAGAGACAGAATATATGATTATTGTCATATTTGTTATATATGTATATATGTATATACATATCATATGTATATATGTATTTATTTATTTATTTATTTATACAATATATACACATGGCTGTAACTCCTCACCGTCTTTACGACAAATAAAATTGGGGTTAACTAGGATTTCCATAATAATTATTCCCACAATAATTATTATACCAATATATTATTATTATGATATTTATTATTATCAGCAGTATGTATACATAGAATATAGAGAATTAGAATTAGAGAGTAATGCTGAAGGAATAAATCAATTGACTGAATAGAGATATTCGGTTCAAATTAAGGAATTAAATTTCGATTATCGATTAGGAAAGGGATTAGAAAATTTAAGGGGTGATATTGGAATTTTTGATAGATAATTTGCGAAATGTTGGAGACCGGTGGAAAGATCCGAGTGGATATTCAGCTCAGGTTGGGAGAAAAGTTGTGTTGAATTAGATATGAAGATGGATTATTAAGGGATTAAATAATTAGATTAGGTTCTGATCAATTGTGTAATTATCTTTTGGGTTAGAATTTGGACTGATGGAATTGATTCGAATTTTCTGAAATTATTCGGTCCAGTTTGGATGATGCTAAGAAAAACCGAATCGATTCGGAGTGAAGAGGTTCACTTGTCATGTGAACGAGTGATTCATGAATCAGTCAATGTGATCAAATATTATTAATGCAGATATTTATAAAGAACATTTTTTGGATTTCGAAGAGTTTCATAGAGTAATCTTATCGTAATCAATCGACTCGTTATTTATAAATAAATTTTCTATGGATATCGGTTTGAATAGAAAGAATTAAAAATTAATGAAATTCAATAGAAATTTTACTGCTGTCATAGGACTTGTTGTCATGACAATTCCAAAATAAATCCTTTGAAAAGTGCAGTCACATTTAGATCATAGTACCTTCAGAATATCTGACTTCTGACTAAAAAGGCAGGGAGCACAACCAAATTTGGATCAGAATGACTTCAGGCTGTCTGACCCCAGAATGACATCATCTCCACTTCATCAGATGCTGATCAGTCTCTCCTCAATGTTGCTGTCATTATTTTCAACCAAATTGACAGCATAAAAACCTGATCATTTTTTTATGAAGACCGACCTGATCAGATAGTCAATAAAAATTATTTACACAATTATTTTCCCAATTTTTAGAGACATTGAAAAATTGAAATGGCTCACTTGACAAAGAATCCTTCATGTTCGTATATGGGCTTTTCCTGGTGGCAACTCCACACGCTGACGACAGCTGCGCACAGGGGCACGCGCCTTCTTTTTCAGACAAGATCCCAAAGACACGACACGAGCATCGATTACATATACACATTTAATCCAAGTTTATACATCTGAAGGCGCATATATAAGAGGAAATGGTTTTACCTTTTGCGCTTGAGGAACAGCTGTCGTTGAATGAGGGCAGATCTGGGATCACTTCGATACATCATGTCACTGACACAGACTTCATTTACCAACGTGATAAATGTTGGACATTTCATGCTGCATTGCTGCTGATGACGAAGTACAGAAGACTGCACAGTACACATGTAGAAAACTTCAGTGGTGACTGCAACATGAGGATGCTCACTAGCAGCTTTCAGTGCTTCCAGACGGAAGCTTTTGCAGTCGTACGATTTTTGATTTTCTCATTTTTTCTTGGAGATGATGCAGAACGATTTTAAATTAAAAATGTGACGCGAGTCAGAAAAGATTAATTTCTACAAGTTATTTTTATAGTTTTAAATATTGCAAATGTCAGAAGTCGAGGGAAATATTATCGATTAGAAGACAATTATCGAACCTTCGATGAACGAAGGTATTTAAACTGGTGGGCTACACGATATTGGAGGGAGTAATTCATTAATTTCGTACAAATACATCTCGCCAAGAAATATATATCTAAATTTTAATAAGACGAGACGGAGTTATAAATTACTTCCGCACTCAAATGGCATAAAAAATTTGAACGGCGCAACTCATTCCATTAGGTTTAAATTATTTTTGATAATTATGTGGAGCAGAGTTTTGGGTGGAGTTAGGGAACTCAATAAATTTCCAGGTTGGAAGTTCCAGTCTGGACCGAGACTTGACCGATAATCCTTAATCAACCCTTCGAAATATTCGCTAATTCCCCAATAATTAATTATCATTGATAACTCCTTGGAGTATTTTAGTGGAATATAATTGTCTTTATTGAGGTACATAATTTATGAACCTAATAATTATATAGAAAAAAATATTGTTAATTTTCTGAACTTACTAAAATTAATTTTCCGAACTTACTGAAAAAAAATTCTTCTCAATTTTTGGAACCGTCGGAATTTTGGGAATTTTCTGAATTTTCTTGGTGCTTCCAAACGGAAGCTTTGCAATCGTACAATTTTTGGATTTTATTATTTTCCTCCGAGATGATGCAGCACAGTTTTATAATTAAAAAAATTGAACGACGGAACTACCCCTCCACTACGTCTAAATAAATTTTAATAATCATCTAAAGCAAAGTTTTCCCTGGAATTAGGGAATTTACTGATCTCCCAGGCTGGAAGTTCCAGTTTCGACCGAGACTTGACCGATAATCCTTAATCAACCCTTCGAAATATTCGCTAATTCCCCAATAATTAATTATCATTGATAACTCCTTGAAGTATTTTAGTGGAATATAATTGTCTTTATTGAGGTACATAATTTATGAACCCGATAATTCTATAGAAAAAAAAATTATTAATTTTCTGAACTTACTAAAATGCATTTTCTTATTTATCAAACTACCAAATTCTTCTCAATTTTTTGAATCTTCTGCACTTCGGGAATTTCCTGAATGTTCAAAATTATTTTAAATATACAATCTTAATCAGTTTGGATTCGACAACGAAATCATGCTTCATTCCCTCCGGGATCTTCCAGTCTGGAGGAACAAGACTGTTTCAAGATTGGATTGAGATTCGCAGGAATATTCGTCTGAAGTTGGATCACTCAATGATTCAACGATGGAATCAAGATGAAGATTCATTCCCCATCGAGTTTCCAATCCTGAATCCACCTTCTTCACATCATCCAAGTGGACCTACCTCACCTAGAATGACATAAAATTATTATATTTCACTCCAAATAATCAATAAATATGGTAAAACTCACCTGAGATAATTTTTCACAGTAAAATTTTCAAGAATTCACGAACCAATAGAGCCGGATATTTTTTATTCACCGCAGTGAATCGATAAGTCGTCAGTTTCTCGACCCCTTGAAAATTGTGAAGAACCTGGAACCCTCGTTGCCATGGGCAATCATATTTTCACAAGCGAGGAAAAACGCTTCTGGAATAAAAGCATAGGCCACACAGGCGCTAATATTCAATTTGTCGCTCCCTTTGAAGCTCGAGGTTTTCAGGCTCAAGTATAACGCCACCCTATCCCACCAACACAACAGTGTGTATGAGGATATCACAAAACCGTACCACCATTACTTCAACCCAGGGGGGAGGGATAAAGTGAGAGTAAAAAACAAGGTACACCAGGCCTTCCAAGGTGTCTAGTCATCTGCTAGTATTCGTGTTTCTTTTGTGGAACAGTGAGGATGTTAATTGGAGTAGGTAGGGTATGATGCACATGGCCGTAAGCCTCCTACTGCAACAATAAAGTGGACACATTGAAAAAATGTAGGTGTTTTCAAACAAAAAGATGTGTCATGAAACAAAGAACTCATCAGTATTCAGCCACGATCTATACACCACTACACTTCCGGGTGGAAAAATTATTTATGTGATTATTTATGTGATTTGTGTGATTAATCGTAAATGTCAGATGGAAAAATTGAAACCTGTAGTTTAATGAAGATTTGAACAAATCAAAAAATGGAAATATGAATTGTTCAGTCTACTTTAAGTTAGGAATAATACAAAATTGCAAATTACCATGTGATGCATTAGTTTTGTTAGTTTACAATCTTGAAATTGAAATTTTAGTTTAATGGAAATTTAAAGTGAATTATCATCTGAAATTATAACATTCACGGCACTTGAACTTTTGTCTGATTTTCTTGCATTGAAAATTATTTTGTTTTTAATTTACAAAATCATTTTTGTTGCATCAAGTTTTAACGTATTGTAGATTTATTTTTCTAGTGGAGGGGGCTACGCTCCCTCAGCTCCCACCCCATTCTCCCCTCTCAAGAATGGGCACTAGTTAGAAAAATAGTATATGTTATTCGCTCCCCTAAAGTTCTCGGATTTTCTAGGCTACGTTCAGGTGATAACCCTCGGCATAGTTCGGGGGGACTCGGGTTCGGTGACGAGGCGATGCCGGATACCCTCGAACAGGACTTTAAGCTACCACCTGAATGATCTTCAGAAGATCTCCGTGACAAACCTAGAATATTCTTTGTGGATCCGCGGAAAATCTTCGAGAAATCTGCAGAAAAATCATTCAACGATCTTCGGAAGATCTCCCTGGTCACCCCGAAAGATTCTTCGGAAGGCAATTTTTGTTTCAAACTATATTCAGAAGAGAGTTTTTGAAGAATTTCAAAGTCGAATTCATAAGATCTTCAGAGAAAATGGTCTTCGGAAAATCTCCCAATCTTTTTAGATCGTCTCGAGCTCTTTCGATGATTCTTCTCAGGGATTCTAAAGGATCATGGACAATTGATAATGATTCTCAGTCGGAAGACTGTAAGGACCCAAGAAGATCTTCAGTGAAAAATTCTGTCTTCCGAAAATCTTCCAAACAATCTTTTCCGATCATCACAGAGATCTTCCGAAGATCTTTCGATGATTCTTCTCAAGGATTCTGAAGGATCATCGACAGATAATAATGATTCCAAATTGGAAGACTCTAAGAACTCAAGAAGATCTTCAGTGAAAAATATTGTCTTCCGAAAATCTTCCAATATTTTCCGATCATCACAGAGATCTTCCGAAGATCTTTCGATGATTCTTCTCAAGGATTCTGAAGGATCATCGACAGATTATAATGATACTAAGTGGAAAGACTCTAAGGACTCAAGAAGATCTTCAGTGAAAAATATTGTCGTCCGAAAATCTTCCAAACAATCTTTTCCGATCATCACAGAGATCTTTCGAAGATCTTTTGATGATTCTTCTCAAGGATTCTGAAGGATCATCGACAGATAATAATGATTCCAAATTGGAAAACTGTAAGGACTCAAGAAGATCTTCAGTGAAAAATATTGTCGTCCGAAAATCTTCCAAACAATCTTTTCGGATCATCACAGAGATCTTTCGAAGATCTTTTGATGATTCTTCTCTAGGATTCTGAAGGATCATCGACAGATAATAATGATTCCGAATTGGAAAATTGTAAGGACTCAAGAAGATCTTCAGTGAAAAATATTGTCGTCCGAAAATCTTCCAGTTTTTTCGGATCATCACATACATCTTTGGAATATCTTTTGACGATTCTTCTCACGAATTTTTGAAAATCATCCGCCGATAATAATTATTCTACTCAGGAAGGCTGTAAATCAATTTGAACAAACCGTCGATGTAATGATTAAGCGTCAGTAATTACACATACCGCATATGTCAGAACTTCAAAGGCACTGAGCATCGGCAACGTGTGGTATATTAGCAATATACACGAATCCTCGACCAAATCACGATTCCCCTCGGTGGGGTTGGTGTCAGTTATTGCGACTAGAGGGAGAGAGAGGGGATACAATTTTATGGGGTGTAACGAGTCAAGAGCGAAGAACTGGAGACAGTCGAATTGAGAAAGGCAAAGTGGGGATTGAGTGCGGGTTTATGGGACAGGGGCGATGAGCACACGGGCATGAACCCAGAGGCTCGACGATCTTATCTAAACTTACGGCTTCCTGCTAAGTCCATCGTGAAGGGGTCATATTATACGCACTCGTCAAGTAAGACATGAAGTGTGCCAAGAAATTTCTTTGGTGTTAAATGAGATGGACTAGCAGGGGCTACGATGCGCTTCTGCACTGGATAATTAGTTCCTACGTCACTCCGATTTTTTTTTACTCGAAAAACATGTGAAATTCTTTAATCGATTAATCGAAAATGGCGGACAGAATCGAAATATGAGGGCTGACATTGGAAGCGACGGCCAATGGAACTATAATTCCATTGAAAAAGCAATGCAGGTCGCTAATAGAAAATGACGGATTTCATGGAGGTAATCGATTAAGTGATTGTCATAATCGATCATTTCATGGTTGATAATCGATCAGTGGAATAGAAACAACGAAACAGACATCAACGCCAAATGGAATACAATGAAAATGATAATCAGTGCTATCATTTTGTACAAATAACAATAATAATTGTAATTCTCGCCTAAAAAAATAGTGCCATCAAGAAGATTCCGGAATTCTTCAGAAGATTTTCGTGAGGCAATTTTTTTTTATGAAGATATTCTGAATTTGGCTTCGGAAAATGTCCCTAAAAAATTCTCCTTCCAACATATATCCCACCAAAAATTGTCCTCCGAAAATCTTTCAATCTTTTGGGATCGCCAGGAAGATCATGCGAAGATCTTTCGATAATTCTTCTGAATATTTCCAGATCTTCGACAGCCAGGAATTTTTCTGCACAAGGCATGTCAACACTATAATAAATTAATCACTGGATACATCAGTAGATAGATCTTCAGAAGATCGTCCTAATGCCACAAACAATTTTCAGAAGATCGGAAGACAATTTTCTCCGAAAATTTTCGAAAGCGACATTCTAAAAATCCGAAAAAATATGATTTTTTGACGACAATTTCACTTCGAAAATATGTTCAGAAGACAGTTTCCCGCATAGAAAAATTCTTCTGCCGACAATCTTCTAGAATTCTTCATCGAAATCATCAAAGGATCGTCAGAAGATCTTCCCGATGCCTCAAAAAATTTATAGAAGATCGAAAGACAATTTTCCCCGAAGATTTTCCAGTCACATTCAAAAAATCCGAAAAAATATGATTTTTTTTGCAAAATATGTTCGGAAGACACTTTTCCGCACAGAAAAATTCTTCTCCCCACAATCTTCCAGAATTCTTCATCAAACCCATCGAAAGATCTTCACCAGATCTCCCTCATGACGTCCGAGAACCTCTTCAGCCAAAAATGTCATCCGAAAATCTCCCCCAGAATTTTCTTGAATCTCCTGATTATTTTCCGAAGATCGTTCGATGATTCCTCCGAAGAACTCTGGAAGATCTTTCGCCGACAATTTTCCTACACGACTATCGACAGAGATCAACATCTCCGCAAGCGGTCGATGCTTTTCTACAAATTTCAATACTATCTGCTCTTTTTATCCTTCTGTTCCTTGAAACACGTGTATACGGAATAATCCAAGGAACACGCTACATTGGGTTCTCCCTCTAAAACCCAATGACGCCTGACAATGGCTTCCATACTCGTTATACCGGTTTTATTACCTCGTGAGAACTCATTTTTCCACCGCGTTTTTCACGTACTCCCAATCTCCCGGCCCATCACTCTCCTCCCTGGAATACTGAAAAGGAAGGGATTTCAATGGGATAAACGGAAAACTTAGCTGTTTTCAGTCGAGACTGTGAATGTTGTACACGTGAATTCCGGACTTAACGCCGGGAATTTATAATAAAAACAAGTCGGAAATTGCTCTTACATTGCATGCAGAGCAAGTTATTTTTGCTAATAAATTACCAATATGCTTTCAGTTGATTTTTTTATTCACCATTTTCTGCCTTCACGTGCAATTAATTTTTTATTTCATTTTTGTAAATTGAATAAGATTGCTTTTCAAGTCAGTTGATTAGTACCATCATTCTTACTTTTATTATTATTACTTTGTTGGATGTTATCAATTGTTTTGTTTACGGTATGTTTTTGTTTAATAATTTGAATTTTAATTTTAATAATTTTAATAGATAATTTTTTGGTATGCAGGCGGGCGTAGGGAAATTTCGGTCGTTGAAGATCTTCGAGGAATTTTCAGAAGAATCGTTGGAGGATGTGGGGAAGACAATTTTTGGTTGAAGATATGTTCGGAGAAGTTTTTAAAAATATTTTTAAATTTCAAATTCAGAAGATCTGGAGAAAAAAACAATTTTGTGTTTCAAAAATTTCCGAAGAATCTTTGCGGATCGTTTCGAAGATCTTCCGAGGATCTTGTGATGATTTTTCGGATGAATTCTGGGAGATCTTTGACAGACAATACCTTCTTCACGCATATCGCAAAATGAAGAATTGATTTGCCGAAAAATTTTTGAAATTTCGTAGTAATTATGGTTTCATGGGAATTTTCATGATCTTCAATCGAATTTGGAGAAAAACTGGTTGTTAAATTTCTAGTTTTGGGTTCATTTCGAAGAAATTCTCAATCTTTAAGTGAAAGAGAAACGAGAATTATATAATTTAAAGGAACTTTTAATGAAAGATGATTTGCAAAAATTAAACAATATGAATTTTTTATTTATTCGCCGAGTTTTTTTTTTTTAATTTTCACGAACAACGAACTGAAAAATCGAGAATATGAACGATTCTCAAATAATTTGAGCAGGAAATCTGTAAAGTATTTTCCGAAGACCTGAAGATCTTTTCAAAAATTAAATAATCCGAATCGATGAAATCGATGATATTTTCAGTAAAAATTATAACGATTATAATCAAAATTCCCCTCCTAATCCAAAAATCCTATCCAAGAATTTCCCATGACGTCACAACATGCGAAATGTTGAATAAATTTCCCGTCTCACAAACAGTTTTTTCCAAATTTTTCCGAAGAATTCAACAGAATTCGAAGATCCGTTCAGATTCGGATCCTTCAAGCAGAATAATCCTTCGAATTATTCCCTTTCACACCGACAATATTTCTCAAAATTTCCCTTGAAATACGTTCCCCAAATACCATTAAAAGTTCCAGCATTTTGGGGGTGAGAAATCATGAAAATTTTTAATATCGAAGGGCGATTGGAAATGGGGAATGAAAAAAATGAGGTATCGAAGAAAAAGTCCCGGTGATATAGCTGGAGAGGTGAAGGGATAAGGGCGTAGAGGGTAGGGGAGGGTAGGTAGACGTATCGACCGCCCTAGGATGCTATTGTGGAAAGGGTGGGGCCTCGTTCGGAAGGGATGCACAGTACTTGCTGGGGTGAGACGAGAGGGGGGACAGCACACGAACCCTCGGGAATGGGTGGAAGACGGGCGAAGAGGAGAGAACCCTCCAGAGTTCCAGACTACTTTGGCACGACAGAGGAGGGAGGGTTTGCGGAAGTGAGATAGGGATGAAACGTCACGCATCCCTTTTTTTTTCACTACTTATCTCGTCAATTTTTCCGCAAAAAAATCATTATTCGACGGCGAAAGGTGAAAATTGATATTAGAAAGGGGAACAGGAACGAGTAAAGAGGTTGTCAATGGATATGTAGAGGGAGATTAGAGCCCCTTTGAATATGTCATGGAACGGGAACATAGGAGAGTAGGTAAAATGAAGCGCAGGGGAAAATGGACGGCAGGGTAAAACGGACCACTCAGTTTTCTGGTTTTTATTTCACGAAGAAATTTTTTTTTTTTATTATAAATATGTTTATGAGTTCGTCTTCACTCCAAAAAAATTAGGAATGGTATTACGTTATTAATTTTAAGCGATTTTGATGATTTTTTTTTGAGACATTCCAAATGTTTTCGACTAATGTTAATTGGAGATCTTTCGATAATTTAGTAGCGAAGTGGTAAAACGTGATAAATTTACTTATTCCTGACTCGAGTTTTTGGGGAATATCTCGGAACCTAAGAGAGATATCGAAATTTTCATCATAACATTTATTACAGCTCTTGATCCGCTCCACAAAAAACGTTATAACAAAAATTTCGCTATCTCCCCCAGATTTTGAGATATTCATCAAAAACTAGTCAATAGTCATAACTGACTTATCTCGTTTTACCACTTTACTCCTGAATTTTGCGAAGATTTGCGAAAGATCGTTGATGAACAATAATTTTTCCACGTCTTCCGATATTTCTCCCCAAACCAACCCTCAACCCACCAATTCCACAATTTCCCCAACCCCCCAACCCTCCAACCCCAACAAAATCTATTTCCATCCACAATTTTCCCCAAAAAACTACCTGAAAAACCCCAAAAATCGAGTGGTCCATCTTACCCTCTGTTCCCCCTTACCCACCCTCCCACATTCCCTCCCCCATTGCATGCGTTCATGCGATTTTTTCTCGCGTCAGCGCTTTTCCAAGTCGACTGAATGTCAAAGTGCTCGGTGAATAACACTAGAGTCTCGATGACAGAGATTTGAGACGAGCACTTGGATCTTCATCACTCATTCGTTTCCCTCTGTGTGGAATAATAATTCAAGGGTCGAAAGACAAATGCACCTCTCCTCCATCACCCCCTCCCCCTCCACCCTCCTGTCCTATAATTTTCCAGACACGTACCTCTTCACTCCGTCACATACTTCATAGTAATTAGGTGACACGTATTGGAATTATAGCCTCATATGGAAGAAACAATTTGCAGTTGGTTACGACAGTGAATTGTTGTAAAAAAAAATATATATATGTACATATATATGTATAGATATATATATTGGTGTGTAAAGTTGCCACACAGGTTACTTGGCTACGAGTTTTGAGTAACAGGTGCTGGAGTCCAAGAGAAGGCAGTAATTGCGCGTGAAGCTGGTTACCAGTGTAGTGCCGATGGCCAAAAGGAATGGCAGCCGACGTATCGAGCGTCAGGTGTGCCATCATAGCACACGCAAGGATAAATTATTATTATATTTTTTTTACAATTTTTTATTTCCTTTTTTTGTGATTTTATATTCCATTTTTGTTGGTCATGTGTGAGAAAGAGAGAAAAACGTTAGACAATAATGATAAATTGTTAATAGTAAATTGTAATAGTAATTGTAATAGTAATTGTGATAGTAAATTGTTTAACAAACTTTTGATGTCTTCGGTGACTATTAAATTATATCGATTGGTTTGATTTTGAGGGGTGATGGGGTGAAATCAAGGGTTTTCATTCAGAAGGTGGTAATCGAAGAAGAAAAAAATGGTTTGAGGGTACGATCTGAGGGCTGGAGGGGTGAGAATCGTTGAAATAGAAAAACGCGGGAATATTCAAATAGCGAATGTGTATTTAATGTTTTTTTGGCGATCGTTTTTTTTTTTTTTGGGTATTTCATGGGGATTTTTTTTCTGGGGGTTTTGGTGGACGTGGAGTCTACTCGCCGACGTAAAAACGTTTATCCGTTGAGCTCTCTGAATTCAAATGGTGCCAGGAGAGAAGAGACCACGCCCTTGGTGCGTGGGGTGCGAACTTCCGGTGCAAAAATTACGACCGACGAATGTGCTGCAGCTCTCGGATCTCCGGAGATTCCGAGTTGAGGAGAGAATGATTTTTAAAATTGAGGTTTAGGGGGGAGGGGCTAGGGTTTGGTTCCAGGAATAGACTGATTATTTACCAATTAAATAGTCTTCTGATGAGACTTTGAAACGGATTTTCTAATGAAATTTTGGGCATTTGTTTGTCCAAAAACAAAAATGAGTGGAAACATTTTATTTTTTTTTCACAGGGAATTGGCTATACATTTGCTATATATTTGCACTATATGTGCTGGTCATGATTTTTATGATGGTATGATTTTTATGACGCTGACTGTCGCTGTCTTGCGACCGTCTGCAATTGTTGTTTAATTATAAATTATTGGGAACACGTGGGAATGAATTTTGATTGAATTGAAAACAGGTGGAGATGTCTTAAAAGGGATGAAATTATTAAATTTTAATAATTCCTGCCCAGAAAAATTTTTGATTGCTGAAGATCGTTCGGAACTCGTTGGAATAATCATCAAGAAGATCTTCAGAATATCTCTCTGGTGATCCAAAAAGATTCTTTGATCGATTTTCCGAAAACTATTTTTGTTTGAGGATTGTGCGTCGAAGAATTTGTATTTCCTGAAGATCTTTCAGATATTTTCAACAGAACCATCGAATGATTTTCTGAAGATCTCGGTGGTGATCCAAGAAGATTCTCTGGAAGATTTTCGGATGTCAATATTTACTTTTAATGATCTGAATTTGACTTTGGAAAATATTCTTAAATCGAAACGAGAATTATCTTCCGAAGAATACTTTGGAATCGCCGTGAAGATCTTCTGAAGACCTTTCGATAATTCTTCTGAAGATTTTTGAAAAATCTTCGACAAAAATTTCTCGTCAACGGAATTAACTGAATTCTGCCTTTTTCGTTGCGATATCATAATCCAAATTCTCACATATTCAACACATGACACTCTAAATTTTGAATATTATATTACAAAATCTAAAGGTAAAATATATATTTTTTTAAATGACAACAAATAATAGCGAATCCTTATGACAAATTAATTAATCAAGTGTAAATAGCGGCTATAATTACAGTAATATTATACGTTTAGTACCTCATTTTGTCGTCAAATATGTCCCATTCCATGACTTGAGAAAAATAATTGAAACTTTCTCGTAACTTGTTAATAAACTAATCAACCGACTACTGATTATGATCAAAGACTCACTGATCCCAAGCATTTCAAATGGACAAGGATTTCTACACCTTGTTAATTCATGAATTTCTAGCTGGTCATTAATAATTCCAGAATGATGATAGCGTTGATAACGACATAACTTATTAAAAATGAAATGAAATTTTATTTCCCAGTTTAGAACCACTAAATGACACTAAGTGATTTGTCGATGGAAGGTGGGTTTAAAATTTTATCACGTTGCAATACTCAATCCGCACAGCGAGAAATATTCATGAAAAAATATGGCACTCGTTTATTCAACGATTACGGAATTTACTCGCAAAAATTGCGGGACGAAATCGCAATTTTTCATATAAATTGCAGATTAAAATTACAGAACGCGATGGGAAATTCCGTAACAGCGATCGTAAAAGTATTTTTATCTGACGAAAATGTTTCAGAAATATTCAGGAAAATCAGTGAAAGATCTTCAGAAGATCTTCCTGGTGACCTCAAAGACCCTTCGGAAGATCTTCGAAAGACAATTTTTGTTTGAAAGAGTTTTTTCCGGATGTTTTTCAAAATAAAATTGAGAACATGATCAGAAAAATATTGTTTCACTACAATTTAAAAAGATCGACAACAATTCATAATAACAAATAAATAAAATGATTAGAATTGGAACCCGAAATACCTCAATATCAATCACATTTCACCTCTGACCTTGAATTAATTATTAATTAGCTTTTTAATTCATTAACATCTGTAGACTATAAAAGTTATTGACTGCCAAAGATCTTCCAGAACTCTTCAGAAGAATCATCTAAAGATCTTCGCAGGACCTTCCTTGTTACTCCGAAAGATTCTTCGTAAGACAATTTTGGTTTGAAGATCTGTTCGGAAGATAGTTTTTAGAATATTTTTCAACGTAAAATTCATAAAACTTCAAATAATATTCCAAAAAATCTTTCAACGAATCTTTTTAGGTCACCAGGAAGATCTTCCCATGATCTGTCGATGATTCTTCTGACGAACTTCGAAGATCTTTTGCACACAATAATTTTTCTACCCAAAAGTCTTGTGATATTTTCTGCGACATCATTTCACACCGAAACCGCGGTAAAACCACATAATTTACATTGAAGAGTTCTCTTGACACACCTTCTAATACTTAACATTCACATAACGCAATGTCGATGATCGTAAATAAGTAAATTTGGTCGAGAAGTCCTTCCGGTACCTTAAATACGAGGAATTAATTTCAAAATAATTCTGTCACTTATTGCTGGACAAAACCGCAAGACTTTCCAACAATTAAAAGTGGCTAACGAATTATCAATGAAACATAATAAACAATTATATAGTATTTCAACTATTAAATTAATCTAAGCTATTTGTCAGCCCATTTCCTCCCATAACAACTGATAAATGAGATAATTATAATTAAAATTTTTCACTATTATTGTCTCCAGCCTCAGGATATCCAAAATTTTGCTTCTTCTTCCCATTCAGCTCATCAATAATCACCTGATTTGATTTTCCTTTAGTCTCGGGTACCAGAATAAACGTAAAAATACCTGTGCAAGCGCAGAATCCCGCCAAAATATAGAAAGACGTGAAGTTTCCATAATTCTCAGAAATTAGTGGAAATAATTTCACTGTTATAAAGCTGGCCAACCACAGTAGCATCATAGATGTTGAGGCACCCAGACTCGCCACATCAGGACTAAAAATCTCAGCTGCAACGATATAAGCAGCTGGCCCAAGTCCCATGGAATAGAATACAGCGTACGCTGATAATACCACCAGCGGAAGCCAAGCGAATGAAGAGACGTCAACGTTCTGGTCCATCAGCAGAAAAAATGTTCCAAAGAAGATATGACTAATCATCATTCCAACGCATGAAATTATGATAATGTATCGTCTCCCAGTGAGATTTATTGTCATTGTTGATAGCCACGATCCACCGATTTGAATGACTGCTAGAACTATGGCGGATATATTTGGAGTCAATGAGCTTTTGGCGAGGCCGAATATCAATGAAGTATATGTGACCTGAAAATATTCCATTCATAGATATTCACCAATATTCGGTATTTTTCCGGGTTAAAAAATTATTTTTGATCGAAGATCTTCAGACAAGATCTTCAGATGTCCAGAATAATCGTGTGAAGATCTTCGAAGGTCTCTTTGGAGCGCAGAAAAGATTCTGTGGAAGATTTCGGAAAACTATTTGTTAGTGAAGATCTGAAGAATCTGTGGAGATCGCTAGGGAGATCTTTTCACGAAAAAAATACTTGAATCAAATATAAAATGTAATTATTTTGAGGATATTGGATTTTTAATGGTAACATCAATAACTAATTGATGTTCACACTATTTTATTATCTATTATGAATCGATTGAGTAACACGGAAACGTTTATCATCAATATGTGGCCTCAATATCTTGTAGATAACGGAAAAGCTTCGAATAAAATATCTCTAAAAGGGTTTGCTATGGAGTATATTCAGTAATGTCTTCATGTGCCATAATGTCAACAATTCAGTAGACTTGTTTTTTGGGTTTATTCACTCTTTGCCGACTCACTTGACATTTCACATCTTCAAAAGACTCTGTTTCGTTAATTTATAATTATTCTATTACTAATTAATACGAATTATTTCACCAAATTTACTGAACCATCAAACAAACTTAAGAGTAACGATATTATTGTAGACTGACGACATTCAAAACATGGGGTGGGGGAAAACCTAATAAGTGATTAGGATTTATCTATTTTGCGGTCCTTTTTAAAGGATTGATAACACATATTGAAAATGAACGTTTCTGAACGACTTAATCTTTGTACAGAAGACAAAAAAACAAAACAGACAAAGTCTTCTAAGAAACTGTTTTTTTTTCTCAATATTGTCCTCGAAGATAGAAAATACTTGAGAATCGAAATAACAAAAGCCTAAATCAAGTACAAAATATACTTGATTCAAGCATTTTGTCCCACTTTCGAAGACCTCTCGCTGATTCTCCTGAAGATCTTCCAGACATCTTCGACAGCCAAGAATTTTTCAATGCGAATCAACAGAAAATGCAATCAAACTTACAATGACCTTGAATGTCTTACCACAATTGTATAACCGGACGTGTGTTGTCCGATGAAAAGCCCGGAAGCGATGATGAAGGCGGTGATAGTAGCACGATCCCTGAACAAGTCCTTGATATTCACCAACTTGTCAGGTTCCACCATATCCTCAAGCCTCTGTTGGAGTTCGGACAATTCTCGATCAACAGCAACGGTGTCATTATTCGTCAGCCACATCAACGACCTGCAAATGAACATTGACAAGTCAGTTCAGGACACCATCGAAGACCAGAATATGTTGCATTACTTGGTGGCTTCTGGGATCCTGGCCTTCCTTATCAGATAAACCGGCGTCTCGGGCATGAACCAAAAGGCTACGAGGAATATGACAGGCAGAATTATCGCACCTACTGCAAATTGATGGTAAGTCAAGATGACACCAAATATCAAAGCGATAAGAACCCCTACATTAATACTGAATGCGTACAAGCTGCCAAGGGGTCCTCTCATCGACTGATCTGCAATTTCAGTGACATAAACAGGAACAACAGCACACATTAGTGCAAGTGACACACCACTCAGTATTCGAGCGATGAGAAGCTGCCAAAAATTTTGGGCAAAGTAAGTGATTAACCAGTTTATGATGAGTGGAAATGCTATGGCCCATCCAGTTTTTTTTCTGCCAAAACGCTCCAAAGTCCAGGCTGTTATTGGTAGAACGATGAGGGGCATGAGGACCGGTATTGACGACAGCCAGGAAATCTCGTCACTGGTCATTGGTTCAGTACCCACTGGAGTATCTTCTTCCAGGAGAAGTGGGATCGTTGGTGATGCCCATCCCATCGCCATCGCAGTGGACATGGTCCCTAAATTGGCTGCATTACGAATGATAAAAGTATATTCGACTTTGGTACCAATATTGTGAGAATTGGATGTTTCGATACAAGTGCGAGGGGGTGGTAACGAGTGTGAAGTTGGCTGTCAATTACATGAGTTGAAACACCCCATCGCATGTGTACTATACTTTTTGATAGTGATGTTACGTTCAGAAAGAGGTGAACTGTCATTTTTTGTTGACAAGGAAAGGAAATGTCTTTTCGTTTACAAGTCTCGACTTTTTGTTTACAAGTAAACAAAAGGGCACTTTTTGACACCGACTGAACGTAGCAGTTCAAAAAATAATTTTCTCAGGAGGCTATTGTCTTCTTGGAATGGATTAACTCATTCAGAAACGTTCATCATCAATATGTGTTCTGAATGTTTTAAAAACGATCACAAAATGGCTCCAGCGGATTTCACTTCCTGATGACCAGAGAAATGATAATCGCTGATTATGTTCTGTCCCACTTCATGTTAAGTTTGTTTGATGGATCAGTGAATTTGGTGAAATAGTTGGTACTAGTTAGTAATAGAATAGTTAGAAGTTGACGAAGCAGAGTTATGTTGAAGATGTTAAATGTAAAGTGAGTCGACAAAGAGTGAACAAACAAGAAAGGCTAGAAGTTTGGTGAATTGTTGAGATTATGGGACATGAAGGTATTATTGAATGTCTTCCATGGGAAACTCTTTTAGTGATACTTATTCGAAATTTTTTCGACATTTAAGAGTGAGTGCACATATTAATGATAAACGTGGGGGTGACAATCAATTGATTATTGATTTTCCCATTGAAAATGTAATATACCTAAAATAACTATACACATTATACTTAAATAAAGTGTATAATGGACTTGATTAAGTATTGTTTTTTCATAAATATTAGAAATTAATTGAAACTTACCGACAACGGCTGCCAGAAGTTGACGTACATTGCTCTTGTTCACAAAATTTATTCGAAACTTCCTCATCTTGTTGATCTGTCTTTTTTCGATTGATATTAATGATATAGTTTATTACTCATTGTCATTGAACGAGTCAGCGACGATTGATTGATACTGAATTTCTGTAGGGAATAGTACCGGAAGAGTCAGCATGTAACTGTTATCAAATCACTGCATAATACTTCTTATTCGATTATCATTGATTTTTTCAATCAATTCTATTGATAATTCTCATGACGTCGTCTGTTGAGATCCTTGAGAACGTGATATTTTATCAATAAATCCAGCAACTCATGCAGTTCTAATACTTTTTTATTGTCTTCACCAGAACATAAAAACAATGATTCAGTTTAGCTGTGGGATAATATCTAATTCGAAGAATCTAGATACAAAATTATCTAAGGAAATGTGAGATCGATATTGCCAGTCGATGACATTCGATAAAATAATTCATCTGGATTGTCTCTTGGTCCCATTACGTGTGGGTTAAAGTGGTCTTCAATCTCGCGTGTACGAAAATTATTATCGGCTACAGATCTTTCTGAATGCTTCAGCAGAATCATGAGAAGATCTTGCGATGATCTCCTGATGATCCGAAAAAACTCTTTGGAAACTTTTCGGAAGGCAATATTTTTTTCTGAAGACCTGCATCGAACAATTTTCATCTGTCGAAGATCTATCATAAATGTTTCGAAGATTCATTGTAAGATCTTTTGAAGACCTTCTTGGTGACACAAGATTCTTTGGGAGATCTCCAGAAAAGAATTTTTAGTTGGAGACATGTTCTGGAAGAGCGTTTTTTAACGAATATTTTCCAAAGTAAGATTCAGACGTTCAGAAAAAGAAGATTGTCTCCCGGAAATCTTATAAAGATTCTTTTTGGATCACCTTTTGGGGGATTTTCGCAAGATCTTTTGAGCAGTTTTCTGAAGAATTTTCCAAAATCTTTAGCAGACAAAAACGATCTTACAAAGATCTTCCAAACAATCTTTTGGAATCACCGAAGATCTTTCGATGATTTTTCTGAAGATTTCTGAAAGATCTTCGGTTGATTTCTGAAAGATCTTCGGTTGAACCAATAATTTGTTGATGAATTGTTTTTTTTTTTAACGAATCCCATTTTATTTCTATGAACGCCTAATTATGTCATCATAATCGTATCGAAATGATTCTAAAAGTCATGAAACGTCAACAAATGACGACTCTGTTTTCCGAAATAAGTTTACTAACTTCCTTCGTTAAGATCGGCAATTAAGTTAATGATGTGATTTTTTTTGTCGCCGTTCATTCTTCGCTGAACTAATCACTAACAGAAAAATGACTCATTAAATATAATAACGTGTTACATCGAAAATAACTGAGAAGAAAGAATTTCGTTCTGCTCGATTCTTCCCTCTGCTATTGGATTAATCAATGCAAGTACAGATTTTTTGCTCATTACGTTTCGTTCCTCCGACATACGAACAATATTTGTTCAACGAGAAGAAATTTCAACGTGTCAAGAGAATTATTAATTACTTACTTAGTCGGTTATGACGAGTAGAAAAATTTTTGCCTGTCACAGATCCCTCGCAAATCTTCAGAAGAATCATCAGAAGATCTTCGAAAGATCTCGCCGGCGACTTGAAGAATTCTTTGGAAGATCTTCGGAGGAAAACTTTTCAAGAATATTTTCCAAAAATTTCGACGATCTTCAGACAAAAATATTATCTTTCAAAAATATTCTAAAGAATCTTTTTGGATCATCCACATGATTTTTGAGAGATCTAGTGGATCATCCATTAGGTCTTTGACAGATCTCGTGGATGATTCTTCCAAAGAATTCCTGAAGATCTTTGAAAAATAATCATTTTTCCACCCGAAATTGTGTTGGCCCATAAAAGTGTAAAAAACCAGTCCTCAGACGATAAATAAATTTTGACCCAAAATGGATCAACATCACCTCAAATATGTTACATATGTAATAGTTCAGATAAAATCCTGCCGCTTATGTACTCAACTGTCACCTTGTAAAACCTATTTTATAGTGAACCCCATCAATAAATAAATAACGCGATGAAATTTAAACTTTCGTCGTGCAATTTCCTTCATCCAAATTCGGGTGATCATTTCTCGTTTTTTTACCGTTCAGCTCTTCAACAATTGACTGCGTTGATCTTCCTTTAGTCTCCGGTACAAGAATGAACGTGAATATACACGTAGAAGCGCAGAATGCCACCAAAATGTAGAAGGATGTGTAGCTTCCATACCGAGACGATATCAACGGAAATAGTTTGGCAGTGACAAAACTAGCGGACCAAAGTAACATCATAGATATTGAAGTACCCAAACTGGCGATGTCAGGACTGAAAATTTCAGTAGCAACGACATAAGCAGCTGGGCCAATTCCCATGGAATATGATATGGCGTATGCTGATAAAGCAACAAGTGGAAGCCAGGAAAACGATTCAACATCAACATTTCGATTCATGAGTAGAAAAAAAGTGCCAAAAATTAAATGACAAATTCCCATTCCTACACATGAAATCATAATAATGGATCTTCTTCCAGTCAGATTGATTGTCATTGTCGATAACCAGGAACCAAAAATTTGAATCACCGCGATCACTATAGCAGCGGCATTCGGACTCAATGAACTCTTCGCAAGTTTGAACATCAGCGTTGCGTATGTCACCTAAAAAAATATATTTTCTACGTAAGATCAAACGATACGCCATTTTCTACCACCGCGTGTACAGGAATTATTGCCTGCCAAAGATCTTCCAGAATTTTTCAGAAGAATCATGGAAAGATTGAAGATCTGAAGATCTTCCAAAGATTCCAAGAGGTTTGTTTGAAAGATGTTCGAAGGACAATATTTTCTTCAGAAGATCAGGGCAGAAGAAATTTTGTAATTTTCTTTTGAAGATCCTTCCTAAATCTTCAGAAGAATCGTCTGAAGATCTTCTGCAGATGTCCCTGATAACCGAAGCATATTCTTTGAAAGGCGTTCGGAAGACAATATTTTCGTCTGAAGATCCGGGTAGAAAAAAAATGTTATCTGTGGAAGATCTTTGCCACATCTTCAGAAGAATCATCGAAAGATCTTCTGAAGAATCCAAAACCATTCTTTTCTTCTCTTCTCTTCTGAAGATTTGGTTTAAAAAATCTGCCTTTTGAAGATCTTTCAGAAATCTTCAAAATAATCATCGAAAGATCTTCGGCAGATCTCTCAATGAACCCAAGTAGATTCTTCGAAAGATGCTCGGAAGACAATATTTCCGTCTGAAGATCCGCGCAGAAAAATGAAGATCTCTGACAAGTCTTCAGGAGAATCATCGAAAGATATTCGAAAGATGTTTTATTCTCTTTTGAAGATCAGAGTAGAAAACATTCTGACTTTTGAAGATCTTCCCTAAATCTTCAAGTGAATCTTCCGCAGATCTCCCAAAGAACCGAAGAAGATTCTTTAAAATATACCCACAGGACAGTATTTTCTTTTGAAGATCTGCACGGAAAAACGTTTATCTTTTGAAGATCTTTTCCAGATCTTCGAAAGCCTCATGGAAAGATCATCGGAAGATCTTTTTAGTGACTCTAACATTTTCTTCGAAATTCTCAAATAAAATGTTCCGAAGAATCTTGTGGAGTCACGAGAGAAATTCTCCGAAAATCTTTCAATGATCCTTCTGACGATCTCTTCCGAAGATCTTCACCTTAGAATGTTCTTTACACGTCGCTTTACGGTATATGTAATGCTGATGTTTTACCACAATTGTATAACCAGTCACGTGCTGTCCAATAAATAGACCAGAAGCAATGATGAACGCTTTGATTGTAGCACGATCTCGGAACAAGTCCTTCAGAGTCGGAGTTTTGGTAGATTCCACTATTTCCTGGAGGCTCTGCTGAAGCTGAGATAATTCTCGCTCGACCGTTGTCTTATCACAACTTCTCAGCCACATCAGAGATCTGGGCATAAAGGTTCAGAGGTCAAGTTGCTTCCATTTATTCCTTTTATCAGTGTCTGCACTGGTAGAAAAAATTAGTTTTGTTTGGAGGATTTAATTCAAATCTCCAATCATTTGGTTGTTAATATTCAAATGAACTTGTTATAGTCAATAGCTATCCCTTCGTGAGATAGATTTAATTAAGAGGAATGCAATTTGTCTAGGATTGCGGTTCTTTTATTTGTTGTCACAGCGAAACTATTTGATTTCGTTCCAACCAAATTTTACTGTCTCCAACAAATCGAAGATTTTTCTCAAAATTAAAATTATTTTTATGATTAAATACTAATGATACCGCGAAAACCTTTAAGAGATAAGGCTGACCTTTAAGACTGATTGTCTTAGTGAAGTGATTTTAATAAACATTAAAATTTTTTGTCTTGCAAAATAGTATCAACTCCTCTCATGATAACTACGATTCAGAAGATCTTGACCGCTCAAAGGATTCGTTAGAAGATCTTCAGAAGATCATTTTTGCTTGTAGATTCGGTCAGAAGACTTTAAAAATAATTTCCAAGGTCACACTCAGAATATCTTCAGAAAAAATATTCCTTTCTGAAGGATCTTCTTACGTCACCGGTACATCTTCTGAAGATCTTTCGCCGATCCTTTTAAGGAATTCTGGAAGATCGTTGGTAGACAATAATTTTTCTACGTGAGAAGGTAAAAAAGATGACGTAAAACTTGAAACTCGAGATCGTAATGAGATAAATTGCCTCGGAGTCATCACGAGAGGAGGCGATCCTGGAGATTTCGAGACTGAGCTGCAACCGGAGGTTTCCATATTCATTGAGATCGTGACCATCTTTCTAAAGTATTATCTCGTGAAATCTCTTCCAGAATTACCACCAAATGAATTATTATATCGATCAACACGATCATTTGTTACTCCAAATAATAAATAATTGAGCTATTTGGTGTGTCGAATTCAGAAAAATATTATTCCACAAAAAAAACTTGGAAAATATAGTTAAAGAACTTCGAACTGAGAGAATTAGGACTCATCAAGGTCATCATCATCATCAAGGTCATCATCATCATCAAGGAAAATCATTTCACTTGTTATTTCTAATTTCTTCCAAAAGAAATACTTTTGATAAAAAATAATTTTTTCTATCATCTTCGCATCGAAAAATTATTCCCTCAAAGATCTTCCAGAATTCTCCAGAAGAATCATCAAAAGATCTTCGCAAAATCTCCCTCACGTCCCAAAAAGGTTCTTCGGAATTTTCGGAGGGCAATATCTTTGTCAAAAAAAGTTCTGAATTTGACTTTACAAAATATTCTTCTAAAACGTCTTTTTCTAACATATCTCCACACCAAAATGATCTTCCGAAGATCTTCCAAAGAGTCTTTTAGTGTCACCTGCGAGATCCTGCGAAGATCATTCGATGATTCGCCTGAAGATTTCTCACAGATCCTCCACTGCCAGAGAGAAGAATATCTATTCTTCTACCCAACTTCATAATGAGAATCTAAAATATTACTTTCTAGCTTCTGCAACTTTTCCTTTCCTGAGTAAGTAAATCGGTGACTCCGGCATGAAACCAAAAATGGCGATGAAAATCGGTGGGAGAATCATTCCACATATTCCAGCTTGACGATAAGTCAATGTTGCGCCAAAAATCAGGGAAATTAAAGGTCCTAGATTCATACTAAATGCGAAAAGGCTTCCAAGTGGTCCTCTCGTTGATTGATCGGAAATTTCAGCGATATAAACCGGAATTACTGCCCC
Source organism: Diachasmimorpha longicaudata (assembly GCF_034640455.1). NCBI lineage: Eukaryota > Metazoa > Arthropoda > Insecta > Hymenoptera > Braconidae > Diachasmimorpha > Diachasmimorpha longicaudata. Next base: position 2,313,723 of record NC_087240.1, read on the forward strand.
CATCAGGGCGAGAGAAACTCCCCCGAGTATCCGAGAAATCAGAAGTTGCCAGAAGTTTTGAGCAAATAAAGCCATCAGCCAACTCAAAGTGATGGGAAGGGCCATGAAACATCCAGTAATTTTTCTGCCAAAACGTTCCAATGCCCACGCTGCTATCGGTAGAATGATGAGTGGCATGAGAGATCCAATTGAAGATAGCCAAGAAATTTCATCATCAGACATCGGTTCTTCACCAACTGGGGTATCAGTTGTCAGGAGCTGGGGTATATTTGGTGCCAGCCAGCCCATGAACATCGAAGTTGATGTGGTTGCAAAATTAACTTCAATATGAAACAGAAAATGGCGGGTAATAGGTCTAGAGATTAAAAAATACTGGGATCGGAGTAGATGAACATTGATGAAGAGCGAAAAATAACGTAATCCTGACGGCGATAATTACTTCCTCACGTAATTTCTTTCAATCGTTAAAAGGTTTCTTAAATGATGAAGAACGTCCTGCGTAGAACGATCATTGTCTCTCAAAGATCTTGCAGAGGTCTTCAGAAGAATCATTAGAAGACTGGTTGAAATCCAAAAAGTTTCGTTGGAAGATCTTCCGAAAACAATGTTTTTGGTGAAGTTGTGAATTTGAATTTGGGAAATATTCTCCTAAAGGTCTTCTTCTAGCATATCTTCACACCAAAATTGTCTTCCGATATTCCAAAGAATCTTTTGGAGCTATCAGGATCTTCCGAAGATTTTTCGACGATTTTTCTGGGGATTTCTGAAAGATCTGCGACAGACAGAAATTTTTCTGATGCAAAAAAAGCTAGTGTCTCTCCAAGATCTTCTAGAAATCTTCGGAAGAATCATTGAAAGATCTTCGAAAGATTTTCATGGAGATTAACGATAAAATTACCTACGTTAAAAAATTGTCTGTAAAAGATCTTTTAGAATTCTTCAGTAAAATCATAGGTAGATCCTCCGAAGATCTCCCTGATGATCCAAACGGATCCTATGGACGATCTTCAAAGGACAATATTTCAGGTGAAAATGTTGTGAATGTGACTTTGGAAAATATTCTCCAGCAGCTCTTTCCGAACAGATCTTCAAACAACAATTGTCTTCTGAAGATCTTTCTGTTATTCTTCTGAAGAGTCCGGAAAGGTCTTCGACAGACACAAATTTAACTATGCAAATCTCTTGCGAATATATCTCCAAACAAGAATTATCTTCCGAAGATCTTCCGATGATTCTACTGAAGATTTCTAAACAATGTTGAACCGATGGAAGTTTTGTCTTCGGAAGATCTTCCAAATAATCGCTTGGGATCATCAAGACCTTCCGAAGATCGTCCGATCATTTTTCTGAAGATCTTCGGAAGATCACTCTTATTATTTTTTCTTGCTTCTCTTACATTACTAATGTTCCTTTTATTTATCTGTTGCAGGTTGGTATCGATTTTCTCAGGATCTCGCCCTCTCATTTTCATTATCACGTTCAAGTTCGTGAGAATTATCTCCCATGAAGTTATTACCTCAACCACTGGTAATTATTCCAATTTTTTCTCGATTTCAAAGGCCAAACATTCTTCCCACGTGAAAAAAAAATATTGTTTCTTGTGAAAAAAGATTATTCTTTGTCTCTAAAGATCTTCCAGAATTTTTCAGAAGAATCACCGCATTGATCTTTGGAAAATCTTCCTGATCCACACAGTTTCATTGGAAGATGAATCCCAAGTCTCGATTTTTTTCTGATAAAATTTGTCTGGAAAAGATTATCTCCATCCAAAAAATGTCTTCCAAAGAACTTCTGGGGATCACCAGGATCTTCTGAAGACTTCCAATGATTCTTCTGAAGACTTCTCAAAGATCTTCAACAGACAGATATTGTTGTGGCAGACAAACTATGAAATTATCGTGATGAGAGTCATGATGTTTATGATGATGATGATGATGACCAATCAGCTGCTTCTACTAATTAAAGAAAATTTCTTTCGTCAACGAAGTCTTCAGTCATATCCATCAATCACTCACAATTACTCAAATTTCAGAGCCAATATTTTTAATATTTCAAGAGGAGTGCTCTCCGCACTTGAAATATTATCTACCAGTTTTACAATAATTGTCTTAATCTTTTGAAAAATAATTCATGTAGACAAAATATCCATTTAATTTTTTTGAAATTCTCCTCCTGGAGATTCCATTCATTGTAAAGATTCTATGAACTTTCTGATATTTTAAAAATATCGTCTCGTCCAAAAATTTCTTTTGAAATCACATCATATATCATAAACTGAAGTGAACATCAAATTTTTCCTCCGCCACCAGTATTTTTCGAAGTGACAAACATTGGGAATTTCATATGAATTCCTTTCTTTAGTTCAAAAATGAATAGTCCATCAAAACGAAAAACCTCCTCTCGTCCTTCCCATTATGCATCGGCTGCTCCTCCCGCGGTGTGAAAAATAAGTCCCATAAATCACCGCCCGACGGAGAAGATGGAGATGAAGGAGTACAAAACGCGGAATTTTATAGAATTCATGGGGAACGCAATTTTTTAAATATTCTAATAGAACTCTAAGCATACCTTAGACGAAGTATCGTATACTTAGAGAAGATCGTTCCTAAAAACCTTAGACTTTTTGTTAATAGAAGAGTCAACCTCATCTGCGACGATTCACTCGAATGTATGAGGGATCGATCGGAATTGTATCAGTAAATCAATCGGTATGAAGAACTAAAATTTTTTAATTCTATTTCTTCAGGAAGTTCACCTAGGGGACGGATCTGGTGGACTAAAATATTTTTTGAAGTGAAAGAAGTGAAACGTTTTAGTGATAATCCAAGAAATGCAAATCATTTCGTACGAAAAAAAATAGCGAGAGGAAAATGATAAGAAAATGATGGAGTGACCCACACTTTTTTAAATTCATATTTTATAAATTAATTATTATGGAAAGTCCAAGTTAATTATCATCGCTGGTCTCTGACGGATTAATATCTATAATATTTACAATTGGATTGTGATAACTAAAATATTATGTTAAAGGTCCCACATCTATTTTATTTATATTTTTAGCGAATACCGCATAGTCAATCACTTATTCTTTACTTCCTTTCTCCCCCTCTTGCTCTTCTCCTTCCGAGTGGCGTTAAACGTTTAACGCCATTCCCCCTCCACTGACGCATTGAACGTTCAACGCAGGTTTTTCCGAAGTCGCCTAAGAAGTTTCACTTTGAAATAAGTTTGGGCCAAAAATTGATGTTCTTGACAGAAGAGAATATTTCTTGAAATATATTCCTAATCAATTATTAAATTACGATAACGATTCAGTTTGGTCACAGTCAATGTTACCAAATATAATGTAAACATAAAAATTGAGAACTCACTGACGATCACTGCCAGAAATTGATGTCTAGAACTTCGGTCCAGCAAATGAATTTGGGGGAATTTCATGTTCACTAATTTCAATGTTTATAGCAATTGCAATTGTACTTTTTCGCAGGGGAGAATCGACTTATTCGCGAGTGTTGAAATGTCGAAATGATACGAAGTACAGGGAGATTTGACAATCAACTGTTATCAAATCTCCGTGCAAACTGCCATCTCCGTTCTATTTGTGTTATCTCCATTTTTGTTTTCAATAATTCAGTTTTAGTGCAGTTTAATGTGTGTTAAAACTCAAAGATTTTATCGTCTGTAAAACCGTTTCGATTACCATATCTTTTATTATAATTTTTTTTATAATAAACGGAACAAACGTTAGTTTTCTCAGGAAAATGAATCCTGTGCCGATAAATTCTCCTTCGTCGAAGAATCTTCGAAAGATCTTCAGAAGAATCTTTGAATGATCTTCAGAAGACTCCTCGAAAGATCTTCGCGAGAACCCTTGAAAGGTCTTCAGAAGAATCTTCGAAAGATTTTCAGAAGAATATCTGAAAGATCTTCAGAAGAATCTTTGGAAGATCTTCATAAGAATCGCCGAAAGATCTCCAGACGAATCTTTGGAAGATCTTCAGAAGAATCTTTGGAAGATCTTTACACTAATCTTTGAAAGATCTCCCCAGAGGTCCAAAAATATTTTCAGAAGATTTTCGAAAGACAATATTTGTGTCTGAAGATGAATTTGACCTCAGAAAATATTTTTAAATGTCAAATTCAAAATTAGAGCTGTTGAATATTCAGAAACTCAATCAAACATCTTTCTGCGTGATTATTATTCTCTCTTCTTCCTTTCGTGACCGGAAGACGTCCCCAGGACCACCAAATGATCTTCCCGGAGGCCAAAAAAAAAATCACTACTCCATTTTTCCCTCCCTGTCCATATCCCCCGGTATTCCCCGGTCCTTAAAAATAACTTTCCACACGGAACAGTATACATGTGTATATGCCATGATTATATGTACGCATATATGCCTCGAATATGTAATTTTATGATTGAAAAACATGTATCTGCCTGATTTATATTTTGTCACGTATGCTCCACATATATTTTGGATACCGCATTTTTGGACGTTTTATGTGTCATTTGGTTCAAATATCTGCAAAACATATTTTCACGTGAATTTTTCTTCTGCGCGAGTTGATACATTTTACACATAATGTATCCATGTACAATTTCGTCGAGGTCTGCACTAAGACAAAAAGATAAATATACCAATGAAATTTTCTTCTGAGAAAATATTTACAGCGGATTCTCCGGTGGAAAACCGCATTGTGGGCATTTGTTTGTCTACAATAAATATGATTGTAAAAATTATATTATTCTCTCAGTGCAATAGGAATATTGAATAAAAATTATGTATTTTTTTTTTGCAATTCTGGAGCGTAATATGCCATTGAAATCAATTTTCCGCAACTGTTACTAATTTTTTTTGGAGCTTTTCATTATTTTAATAACAACTTTCTGTGAAAAATTACGAAAATGACAGTAAAAGTGTTCGAGTCACTTCTGTAATCACTAAGTGACCTTCACTGAGATAAAAATATAATTTTCCCAATGAAATAATCTTTTTACAAAAATTTAAACGGATTTTCCGGTGGAAAATTTCAGGCATTTGTTTATCGAAAACCAATATCATTGGCAAAATTATATTTTTCTTTCAGTGCAATAGGAATATTTAGTAACAATAACGTGTCTCTCTTCTAATTCCGAAGCAACTGTTACTAATTTTTTTCAGAGCTTTTCATTATCTTAATAACAACTTTCTGTGAAAAATTACGAATATGACAGTAAAAGTGTTCGAGTCATTTCTGTAATCACTAAGTGACCTTCACTGAGATAAAAATATAATTTTCCCAATGAAATAATCTTTTTACAAAAATTTAAACGGATTTTCCGGTGGAAAATTTCAGGCATTTGTTTATCGAAAACCAATATCATTGGCAAAATTATATTTTTCTTTCAGTGCAATAGGAATATTTAGTAACAATAACGTGTCTCTCTTCTAATTCCGAAGCAACTGTTACTAATTTTTTTCAGAGCTTTTCATTATCTTAATAACAACTTTCTGTGAAAAATTACGAATATGACAGTAAAAGTGTTCGAGTCATTTCTGTAATCACTAAGTGACCTTCACTGAGATAAAAATATAATTTTCCCAATGAAATAATCTTTTTACAAAAATTTAAACGGATTTTCCGATGGAAATTTCAGACATTTCTTTATTCAAAACAAATATCATTGGCAAAATTATATCTTTCTTTCAATGCAATAGGAATATTTAGTAACAATAACGTGTCTCTCTTCTAATTCCGGAGCAACTGTTACTAATTTTTTTCAGAGCGTTTTATTATTTTAATAATAACTTTCTGTGAAAAATTATGAAAAGGATAGTCAAAGTGTTCGAGTCACTTTTGTAATCAGTAAGTGACCTTCACTGAGATAAAAATCTAATTTTGCCAATGAAATAATCTTTTTACAAAAATTTAAGCGGATTTCCCAGTGGAAATTTCGGGCATCCGTCTACCCAAAACGAATATGATCGGCAAAATTATATTCTTCTCTCACTGTCCAACTTACTCTACTAGTCCACTGCGCCGATGACGGTTCCCCACGTACAGGTGTGCAGCGTGAAATCGCGTGACCTGAGCCAGCGATATCCATCGGAACGATACCTTCATACATATCCCCAATGGGCCTCTCCGTATACAATGTATACATATACCACATATCAATGTACTATACATAGACCTGGGCTGGATAACTTTCCCGGACAAAGAAGTTCCGGTTTTGGTCTACAATTAAATTGACATTAATTAGCATTAATTTCCCCAAGGCTTTTGTTCAATGAAAAAAAAAAAAAATGAAAATTATCTGCTGTAGTTTTGTGGCATTGATATTTATGCAACTTGTCATATACCGTGATAATACTACGACCAGTTTCACAGTCCCAACGACTTTTATGGATTCTTTTGCCTACGTTTAGTCGCTTGCGAAACTCGAAAGTGGTGGCTCTCTCGCTTCGTGGAATGGAATTGAGAATTCCTCTTCCAAGCGGGATGAGATCAAGGACAAAAGCCTTCTAGGTTTTGCTCTTTTTTAGAAAGGACGTCTATGTACAATCAAATGTTTTCAGTCTATTCAATCGAGATTTCAATCACGTTATTTATGCATTATCCTCGCTTTGCGGATTGCAAATACTGGTAATGTAAGGTACTTACTGACAACTTGAAATTTATGATCGTCGATCTGTTACGACACGTCATAAAGGAAGATCTTAACTAGTCGAATTTTTTAAAGATCTTCAGGGATTAGAGGGGTTGAAAAGGTTTTTTTCTCACGTACTTTGCATATCAGAAATTTTTATTGTTGACTATGAGGGAGGTCTTTGGAGGATGTTCCGATGATTCTGCGGAAGATTTATGAAAGATCTTCGACAATTAGAATTATCTGGCGCAGATCGTGTTATTGTTCGTCATCATGGAGATCTTCAGAAGATCTTCTGATCATTCATCGGAAGATTTATGAAAGATCTTCGGCAGATAGAATTTTGTTGGACAGACCGTGTTATTGCTCTTCAGCGTGGAGATCTTCGGAAGATCTTCCGGTGATTCTGCAGAAGATCTTCCCATGATTCCGCCGAAGATTTATGAAAGATCTCTGACAATTAGGATTTTGTGCGCAGATCGTGTTATTGTTCATCATCATGGAGATCTTCGGAAGATCTTCTGAAGAATCATCGGAAGATCTTCCGATCATTCTACCGAAGATTTATGAAAGATCTCTGACAATTAGAATTTTGTGGGCCAGTTCGTGTTATTGTTCATCATCATGGAGATCTTCCGAAGATCTTTCCATGATTCAAATGTTTTCAGTCTGTATTCAATCGCGATTTCAATCAACATGTTATTTATGCATTACCCTGGTTTTATGGATTGCAAATACTATTAACGTAATCTCACTGACAACTTGAAATTGATGATCGTTGATCTGTTACAACACGTCATAATGCAAGATCTCAACTAGTCGGAGTTTTAAATGATCTTCAGGAATTAGACACGTTCAAAAGTTTTCTTTCTAACGTACATTCCACATCAAAAGTTTGAGAAAATCCGTAATACTCGCGTGGGAAAATTCTAGTCTCCGAAGGATCTTCCAGAACTCTTCAGTAAAATCCTCGGAAGATCTCGCTGGTAACCCGAAAAGATTCGTCGGAAGATCTTCAGAAAACATTTTTTTCAAAAATTGTGTAAATCTGACATTGGAAAATATTCTTGAAAATTTTGAAGATCTTCTGAAGATTCTTCTGGGATCACCGGGAAGATCTTCCCACGATCTTTTAATGATGCCTCAGAAATATTCTGAAAGATCTTTAGAACGATTTCCTCATGTGAACACGTGTTGAATTATTTATTGAAGATCTTCTGAACAAAGTTATTAAATGTTCTGAAAATTAAAGTGATTTTTTGAGTGCAATGTACTGTCGAAGGAATTCATTTTTAAAAGACTCTTTACATTTTCGCTCTGATGCCTGAACATCCTTAAGACGACAAAAAGTTAGAACTCCGCGACGTCGCATTAAATTGGGTGAAAAAAACCTTGGTAGCTTCCTCCCGTTGGAGCGGAAGCGGAAGGGAAGAAGCTGAGGGATATCTACCACTGTAGTGGTCGACAATTCCTGAGTATCAATGGTACGCCAGCTCTCCAAGTTCCTTCACCGGTGGAATCATCATAAATTATGACTAAACGGCTCGTAATGTTCCAATAAATTTCCTCATCATTTACATATTTATGGGAATTCGGGCGGGAGTGAGGTGAAAATAATAGAAAGTTTTCTTCATTCATTTTTAAGGATTATTTTACGCAACTCTGGTATTTTTTTTTTGTATTTCATGGAAAATTTCACAATTTTTTTTCCAGAGATGGATCTTTGATCGGCAAAAATTTTTTTACGCAGATTGTTTTATCAATAATTGACGGGGAGATCTTCCGAAGATCTTTCGATGATTTCTCTGAAGATTTCTCAAAAATCTGTAATGGACAGAAATTTTTCTACGCAGGGATTTTTATCGTTAATTACAGAGAGATCTTCCGAAGATCTTGCAATGATTTTTCTGAAGATTTCTGAAAGATCTTCGACCGATAGAAATTTTTCTACGGGGGTGGCAACAGTGAATGTCTTCAATACAGACATGATCTTCAAACTTGGTAATTTTTCGTTTCAGACCACTTTACCAAATTTCCTATCAAGATTAGCGAGTCAAAAAAAATCGAATCTTTGTAGATGTGGTCATCCAAGTGAGGACCTTGATCATGTCCTCTGGAACTGTCCTCTCTATGAGCAGTACAGAGATCCCATGGTCCACGGTCTTCTATCACTCGGACATTTACCCCCATACCAAAGTCAATCATTTTTAAAAGACCTGAATAAGGAATGTTTAGCAACTATAGACAATTTTCTAAACAAATGTAATATAAATGTGTAACTGCTCAACTCCTGACCGTATCATAATGAAAAACTAAATTCGCTAACACCAAATTACTTCTGCAAATACATGTTTTGTAGCTTTATAAACCTATAAGATTCAGCAAGTTTTGTTGGAAAATTTTTGAAGATGAACATAAAGTTCATCTTCAAAAATCACTGGACAAGGTTTATGACGTGTTTGGAAAAGTCTCCAGCAAGTCTCCAGGACTAATTTATGATCCGTTGTTTTCCAAACTTGAGAGCATTCCAATCCTTACACATGTGGAATTCAAAGGAAACTCTGTCCTCCGGAGTCATAAACTTTCTCTTCTTTTTTTCCTCAGTAAACGTTTTCCAAATAGTAAGAATTCAGTCTCTGGACAACGGTCCTCAAGGTCACTCGTCCCTTCCTCCTGCCAATAATAAAGAGTTCAAGTTAAAGTAATTCATTGTGTTGCTACAATTGTTTATCTACTTAAAATTTAAATAAATAAAAAAATCGAATGATTTGCAAAGTTTGCATTTAAGATGAAAAACAACTATTATTCATAATCTAGTCGTCTCAGCTTTAATTCCAAAACACGTAAATTCACGAGCACCAGTTCCTTCTCCCGTCTCCACTTACTTTATTACATAAATCAACCTTGACAAAGTTACGGAGGTTAAAACATGTTCAGTAGGTATGCCTCACCCCGTTGATGGCAATTTACCCGAGGTAATTCACATTCTCCAAGAGTGTATGTAGATCATCGACACCGGTGGGATTAATAAGTCAAAATAAAAACAGGCGTCAACAGTACCGGTAGCAGAGAGTCTGTCAAAATACCGATGAAGAGTGAAAGGATAATGCGCGACTGTATTCATAGTAAAATAGACACTGCATGTCATTGGACACAAGGACTGAGAGGGAGACGTCACCAACAAAGGAATTACTACGATGCACAGACTTAACTCTCCGTGACTGTCGACATTGGCGAATAATGACGGCTCATAGTTTCTCGTATCACATCCAATTATACTGTTGTTGTTGTTGTTGTTGTTGCTTACCTCGATGATTTTACGGTTTTCGTCGTAATTAACGATGAAATGATACGTGTAGATAAAATTCTGTCTGTTGAAGATCTTTCAACGATTCTGCTGAAGATTTTTGAAGATCTTTTTGTCAAAGACTTTCAACGATTCTGCGGAAGATTTTTTTGAAGATCTTCTTGATGAAGATCTTCCAAAGGTCTTCGGAAGAATCGTTGAGAGGTCGAATTTCTGAAGATTTTTGAAGGTATCTTTGTCGAAGATCTTCCAAAAATCTTCAGAAGAATCGTTGAAAGATCTTCAGAAGATTTTCGAGATCTTCGTGATGATTAACAATAATATGATCTGTGTAAAAAATCTGGGTGTCAGAGATTTTTCAGAAATCTTCAGAAGAATCATCGGGATATCTTCAGAAGAATTCCAGAAGATCTTCATGGTGATCAACGATAACATGGCCTGTATAAAAATTCTGTCTGCCAAAGATCTTCGGAAAATGTGCAGAAAATCATCGAAAGATCTTCGGAAGATCTCCCTCCCCAAGATCCATTAGATCTTCGCAAAACAATTTTCCTTTGAGATATGTTCGTCGAGCGCTTTGAATGAATATTTTCCAAAATAAAAAATCTTCAACAAAATCTTTTTGGATCACCAGCAAGATCTTCCCACGCCCTCTCGCCGCCTCTTCTCAACAATTCTGGAAGATCTTTGACAAAATAATTTTTCCCCACTGGCCCCATATTATCTGAAAGATGAAGAATTAAGGGACAGACTTTATTTATACCTTATAATAAAAACATCACTTTTTAGTCGTGTGTCAAAGCTAATAAAAATATGAAAAAAATCTTTCTCCGCGGCGGAAGAGGAACGAAATTGAGGTCACTCGGTGTCGCGAAATATCAATTCCTCAGACAGACCGGAGAGCGATAAATCCCACGGTTTATCGTGTCGTCTTGGGTCTCAGCTACAACCACATGACGTATTCCGCGTATTCGCAGGTCGATGTATACTTCGCTTATGCCTCTGTCCATGGTACTGATGGGATTTTACGACACTGCCAGCCAGGGGTATTACTCGCGTCGTAAAATGACGATGAAGTTTCTGAAAGAGACGACTCAAATCTTCGTGAAAGTTTTAAATATTACATTGTTTTCATGAAGGATAAAACTTACTATTATTCTTATTATTTTTTACTCGAGCAGGTTCGATAGTAGTGATGCCGTAAAAGTGAGAAAAAGGAGGAAGACTAGGGGAGGAGTGAGAGAGACCAGACCACAGACAGATTTTTTTTTTTGGTCAGAAGGCCAAAGAAGGTTAACGATGAGAGGAAGGGAGACGACGATAATGTGGTTGAGGGAGGTGGAAAGGAGATGCGGAACGAGATTGAGAGTGATTAAAGCAAATTCGGAGGAAACTTTGTATGCGCTGGTGGGGCCAGGGGAAAACGGACCGCTGGGCAAGATGGACCACTCAATTTTTTGGGTTTTTTTTCACGAAAAGAATTTTTTTTGTGAATGCTTTTTTGATCGGGTTTATTGAGAGGGTGTGGTGTGTGTGGACAAAAATTAATCGACTGTCTATAGATCTGTTTAGTTCATGTCAGTATTTTATAGTTTTTCTCAGAATAGTGTCGGAATGTTGGGAAGAGTTTTAATAAATAGAAACAGAGAAGGAAAAGAAAGAAATGAGAGGACAAGGGCCTTTTGTTGAATGGGATCAGAGTGTGGAAACTTTGGTCACTAAGGGTTAGTTCCTCTGGAGATATCATAAGGGAAAGATATACCTTCGGCGATAATAAATAATTAAAGTTTATAGCCAAATCGTTTGATATTATTTAGTAAATCTCTATTCATAATCCAATAGGGAGTGATAGGAAAACATTGAAAAACTGATTTGTTGTAGATAATTACATGAATGAAGGAGGTTGTTCCACTCTATGACTGATGTCTCTAAAAAGGGTTTACTTATAGTGTAAAAAATAATATTCCTCATATCAAAAAAGGATTTTTAAAAATTATATTTATGTATTTTTCCTGGAAAATCAATAATGTATTTCCATAATAACATGAGTTACTCCGAAAAACTCTCAAAAACTATTTATGAAGTTCACATCAACTTTTATTTTCGTTTAAAAAAAAAACAGTCAACTTTTTGTGTCAGTTATTTTGGGCCCATAGCTGAGCTATGTATATCAAAGTACATATATTATATATTATATATATCCGTGAAATGATACGGCCAGGTAATTTGCGAAATACTTTTTTGTTTATACTTGATCCTAGTGCATTCGACTTTTAATGATAGTATCGATGAAAAATTGATTTTCCCATGATTTTAATATGCATCAACGGGCTAATTACCACACAAACATTTATCTTCAATAAGTACACTTAACGTTTCATAAATGACTGAAAAATTGGAACAATTCGAAATTGAAAACGACCGTAAGAAAGCTCCCTGGAATTGTGCCCCTAATACCCTGAGGGGTTCTAAACCCTCACTACGGCCCTGACGTTGTTTTGAATGCCTTGCGTCGGCAACAACATCGGTACTCTTTTGTTTTATCGATGGATAAGTGAATTTGATGAATTGATGGAGTAGTTATTGATTCACAACCGGTAAAATAAGTTGAATCAACAATGAGCGATGGAAACCAAAATACTAAAAATATAATAAATTGTTAAAATTATAACACATGTACCAATTGTGTAAAATACTTCACATTACACAAACAATCGTTGTCTTAGTTAATTGATCGGTGACAGTGTTTTGTCATTGAAAAATGTATTTTAAACATTGAAAATCGAATATACTACGATCTTCAAAATATGTGCCATCCTCTTTATTCTAAGAAATAACGTACCTACTCATATCAAGTGGAAATTATCTTTGAGTCAAGTATTTTCTTCTCGTCAAGATTTCCAATTCTTTCAATAAAATCTTTTATTATTATTACACAAATTTATTTACACTGTCAATTAAATACTAAATTCTTCACCCACATTTCTTTAAATATTGACAAACTATTTCTATATCCTTAAAATCAGTTCCAACTGTTCAAATTTGTTTATCGAAAAAGAAAATCAGACAGACCTCCTCATTCTAATTAACAATTTGTTTCTTTGGATTTGGACGGTCCCCAGAGAGAAAAATATGATTTTTCCAATGAAATATTTTTCGGACAAAAATTTAAAGCGAATTTTCCACCAAAAATTTTCAGCATTTTTTAATACAAAACAAATATGATTTGCAAAATTATATTTTTCTCTCAGTGCACTACAGGATGTGGTTAAATAATAGTTATTGAAATTATTTTCCCCCCGTTACAACAATTCAACATTGAGGGAAGTTTTATGATGCACGATATGTCTGTGACGACTGTAGTGTTATGTACGAGAACGTGTTTCACGTCAGCGAAAACGCGCCCGAGTAAACTCAGGGCTGGAGAAACCGAGTCCTCCGTGGGTCAGTGCACAGGAGGAGCGACATTGCCAGTATCGCGTTGTAGATCGCCGGCGATGGCAGCAGAGCACTCATGACACGCGACACTCGTTCACAGTAATAAATTCCTAAATGTCAAGGAACTTTGCAATTCAACCCCTCTTTAGTATTCCCAGTAGTTATTATTTTCCGAATGACTCCACCAAACTATTTTTATTAAATTAATTCTTTATGAATGTTTAACTCAGACATGTAATTCGTTGATAATTTATGAGACACGAATGGCCAATGTGGGCCCAAATATTGTCGCTACTGTTTATTGGATTTTCTTGTATCGTAATGTTTGTGGTGTTTAACATGCGGGCTTTCAGGTTTATCTAAATTAAAATTAACGACCCGTATGATCGGTTTCATTGCTTGTTTCTGGTCCTACCAACTTTTACATTGATCACTACATTGTTTTTCTGAGTGTCAACAATTGTTTATGGTTTACTTAATGTTTTATTCAGTGATGCCGTAGACAAGTCGACGATTAAGTCCTTAATATTTTGTTTTGTGATCTCGCGTTTAAAAATTGTTTTCTACTAACGTTCTCCAACGTCTAGAATTCTTCGGGAGAATCATCAAAAGATCTTCGGAAGATCTACCTGATGACGAAACGATTCTTTAGATTTTCGGGAGACAATTTGTTATAATATTTTTTTCATATGAAGATCATTTGAAGATCTCCCTTGTGATTAACGATAAAACAATGTGCGTTGGATAATTTCTGACGGTCAAAGATTTTTCCGCAATTTTTTGAAGAATCATGGGAAGATCCGAAAGATTCTTTGGAAGATTTTGGAAGGCAATATTCTTTCCTGAAGATGTTCTGAATTTAACTTTGGAAATTTCGAACATATCCAAGTACAAATTGTCTGCCGACAATCTTCAAAAGAATCTTTTGGGGTCATCAAGGCGATCTTCCGAAGATATTTCAACGATTCTTCTCAAGATTTTTAGAAGATCGACAGATGGAAATTATTTATGCGAGTCCCAAAGATTTTGCCAAACACAAATTGTCTCCTGAAAACCGCTGTAAGAATCTTTCGGGGTCATGAAGGAGATCTTCCGAAGATCTTTCGGTACTTCTGAAGATTCTTGAAAGATCTTCGACAGACAGAAATTTAACTATGCAAATCTCTTGCGAACATATCTCGAAACGAAAATTGTATTCCGAAGCTCTTCCGATGATTCTAATGAAGATTTCTGAACAATCTTGGACCGATGGAAGTTTTCTCCTCGGAAGATCCTCCAAGTAATCGTTTGGGATCACCAAGAAGATCTTCCGAAGATCTTTCCATGCTTCTTCTAAACATTCCTGAAAGATCTTCAGCAGACAAAAATTTATCTGCGCGAGTCTTCTCCGAACATATCTACAAATACAAATTGCCTTCCGAAGATCTTCGAAATAATTTTTTAGATTCACCAACGAGATCTTCGGACGATTCGTCTGAAGATTTTTGAAAAACCTTCGACAGACAGAAATTTAACTACGCAAATCTCTTGCGAACATATCTCCAAACAAGAATTGTCGTCCGAAGATCTTCCGATGATTCTTCCGAAGATCTTTCGATGATTCTTCCGAAGATCCTTCGGTGATTCTCCTGAAGATCTCCCGACGATTCTCTGGTGACCTTCCGATCGTTCTTCCGAGAATCTTCAGATCGCTCTCCAGAGGATCATCCGGTCATTCTTCTGAAGATCTTCTGGTCCTTCTTCTGAAGATCTTCCGATCATCCTTCGGAATATCTTCCGAAGATCACTTTTATTTTTACTTTTTTTGCCTCTCTCACATCACTAATTTCACTTATATTTATCTGTTGCAGGTTGGTATCGATTTTCTCAGGATGTTGCCCTCTTACTTTCATTATCACGTTCAAGTTCGTAAGCGTTATCTCCCATGAAGTCATTAGCCACTTCAGCCACTGGTAATTATTCCAAGTTGTTCTCGATTTCACCGAAAAACAGGGAAAAATGTACGTAAATATTTGTTTTAGTTTCTCCATTCATTTGACTCGTAATTATTCGGGTCAGATCGCGTGCTCCCAAGGCGTCTGTAATCTCAGGGTGGTACATACCAATACGGCTAACGTAGAGAACTGACAACCCATGGGGTACGAGGCCACAGACAAAAATAAATGACGCCCCCTTGCATAGTGAGATATCTTATGAGCCCCATACCGTGGCTCAGTCTCGTCGCGTCTTTCATGGTGAAATAAACCGCTCAAATTTTAGTTACCGAGCTTACTTGTATGGATAAGCGTAAAAAAGCCCACTGAATTCTTGGATGACAAGTGTAGTTGTGAATCTGTTGCGTCATTCCTACATATTATGAAACGTAAAGTGTGAGTTACTCGTCTTAATTTTATTTGTATTTTTATTTTCTCATTTGCACTGCGCCTCGAGTCAAAGCGAAAACGGAACAAAAACAGTTAGTCACAAAAGAGAATGGAATGAAAATTCGATCAAAATAGCTTTTTCAAAATATGAAGATGAAATTAATTTCGATTCAAAACAAATAATCATTAGATTTCAGAAATAGGTAAAATAATTTTTTTGCGTCTATTGAGTGACAAATCGATCACGTTTAGCGATTCGTTCGACTAAGGTCGACGTAAGGATGATCTTCAGAAGATCTCTCCAGTGATCCAAAAAGATTCTTCAGAAAATTTTCAAAGAACAATTTTTTTTTCTGATATTCTGAAGTTGATTTCGGGAAATATTCTTAAGTAGCTCTCTTCCAAACATATCTCTAAACGAAAATTGTCTTTCCAAGATCTTCCGAAGAACCTGTTAAGATCACCAGCGAGACCTTCCAGTGATTCCTCTGAAGATCTCGGAAATATCTGGGATGCGGTTATCTCCAAACAAAAGTTCTCCTTGGTAGAACTTCCAAAGAATCTCCTGAGGTCACCACGCAGATCTTCACAATTGTGAAGATCTTCAGATGGTTCTTCGGAAGATCTTTGAAACATCTTCGACGGACACTAATTTTTCTACGCCGCCATCCTGTAGCAAAATTTGCCCCCCCCCCCTGAAGATCTCCCAACGAATTTTCCTCCGGTGAAGATCTCCCAAAGATCTTCAGAAATAATCGACAACCTATACAATTTTTCTGTGCCTAACCAAAGCTACAATCTTTCATTAATCAAATGCTTTCCTTTCACACTCCCCATCTCGTGCTGAAGATCTTTGTCCTCCAATTAGTTATAGCACAGGTCATTATTCTCCCAGTGTTATCAACGAATCGTAAATTTAAAAAGTCCCATCCACCGTACGATGTAACCACAAGACAAGATAAACATTATCAGTCAATTATCTACCCAAATAATCTCAATGCCCGATTACAAACTCCAGTCGAATTAAAAAAAATATTTTCTGGTGAAGAGTTTAACCGTTTGAAAATCACCAGATCTGGATAAAATGGTCTGCAAGACTTTTTCGGCATTTCTTGTAATAACTGATAGGTGGTTGCAATCTAATCAAGTGAAAATGGGTAAATATGTACCTCCGATACAGCAATCAGGCTGATAAAGTACTCAGACCTGAGGTCACACTCATAACGGGATCTAAAAACAAATAGGCCAATGAGAGAATAGAGTTGTCGGTTGGACTCCACCCGGAAATGACATTTGTCACGCGTATTTTACGAAGTCGGGGTAATATAACGAGACGAATAATTTTTGAGGATTTTGTATGTAACACAGGTACCATAGCAACACCTGCCAGAGATTATGTGGGTCACATCTGACTGTGCTATATCGCTGGGTATTTGTTTTTATTTTTTGTCACGAGAAGTGCTGACAAGAAGAAGGGTATCATTATATTGATATTTAATTGCAAACAAACAACGAATTTTTGAGGGGTCGAGTCACGTCGAGATATTGCAATATTACATGACGTCATAGGTGAGGTGACGACGGTACAGTGAAATAAAAAATTATTTCTGTCGTGAATATTTTATTTATGATGTTTTCGTAAGTGTTGGCAGGAAAAAAACATAATTTTTGGGAAATATCTGGGGGGCAGTCACTCTCAGGTGAATCAAATTGTAGGAGTTGAAATTAGTTGTATTAGACGATTATGAGTCAACAAATGACATGGGATAACGATTCAATAATGATTATAAATATTTATAATTAATCTGAATTATTTCACGTAAGAAAATGATAAATTTGGGGAATTGTTCAAGTCGTCAGAAGTTTTTTGTGATTATTTAGGGAATAATAATTAGATCGGTCAATATAAGTATTATAATATTTTGAATGAAAACTTAACTTCCTGAAAATATCTCCCTTAGAGAAATACCTTTTGAACAGGCAATGGAGGGAGGGCTAAAATGAATGGAAAGGAGAAAAAAAAATGAGCCGTCATGGGACGCCTGGCAGATGTGAAACATCGTGTGTGTACAAGTAATATGCATAAAAGATAATATTATTACAGGAATTAAATATAGCCTAATGAAAAAATGAAGTATTACGAGATTCTTACAGTAAATGGTAACTTTATTTAATAAACATTTATTTACATGATATAAAAATTCGATATTAGTATCAAGTTGCCACAATTTAAATATTTTCATCTGTGGCTTCAATAATAGTTATATTCGATTTTTCCTCTGCCGGTATTACTGTGACGATTGGTCGATGATAACTAAAGTACGTTACAAAAGTATTGGATGAAACACCATCAAGATATCTCACAAATACAGCATCTATTGTTGTTCCATATTTGGTAGTAGATTCTTTTGGATCGTTATTGATTTGCCATTGAAATTCTTTTTGAAGAAATGTCATTAATGGCATTGATTCAGCTCTTGCAAAATTTACACTGAAATATGCAGCTAAAAATAATGGTAGTTTATGTTTATTCGCTTTAAGAATTATTGAACCTGTTTGACTATAAGGAAATAACCTTTCATGTAAAAATGAAATGAGATGATCCATTTTGTTATTAGGTGAAATGTATATTACAATCATAATTAATTCACTTCCGTCTTGTAGTTTAACATGTGAAGAACACACATTTCCAATAGATGCAATAGTTTAAAATAGTCTGGTACTATTCGATTAAGGGGTTATTCTCATGTGAACGCCTATATTTTACCACTTTTTCGGAATTTTTTTTTTATGTGACAACAAACTTCAATCATGTTGATTTTTCGATATATTCTTATTTGTATTTTGAAATATACGAAAAAAATTTTTTTTTTCGTTTTTTACATTTTTAACATATATTTTTTTTAAGTCAAAGTAGTCCCCAACAAAAAAAGGTAGTTCACTGGTCAAGGTGATAGCGGCTGTTCATGTTGTCTGACATAAAAAAATCGAATGGATTATTATTCAGTAGATCTGTGGCTATCGTCCCTACCAAATATAATCAATTTCATTAAAAACAAAAAAAAATATCGAACTTCAAAAAAAAAATCACGAAAATCTCCTTCTTTTTCGTTACAAATCGTTTAAAAAGAATATGAAGATATTGTCGAAAATAAACAATTGTGGTAGGGACGATAACTATAAATGAGTAGAAGAACATATGTAAATTTTAAAGCAATCGGTTGAATACTTTTTCTTGTAGGACCTTGACCGTTTCAGAAAATGATGATTCGAGAAAAACGCGTTTAAAGTTGAAAGCCTGGTAGACAATCGCTTACGACACGTCGGCGACTATGAGCTGTAACTTATCAAATACTATGAATTTCGGTCTGAATTTTTCACAGCATGTTTTCAATAGGTTTTACTGTCAAAATATCAAAAAAAAAAAAAATCGATTTTTTGAAGTGCTCACATGAGAATAACCCCTTAATAAAGTCTGACACAACATTGATAGTATGCCTTGTGTTTAACTGATCAGGGTGACGTCCAGTTTCAATAATAATATTTTGTGATCCTTCTGATGATTGTTGGGAACTGAAATATTTAAAACAATATGATATTGAAATACACAAAAAAAAAAAATTTAAGTGTGGCTTCAATATACTCATGAACTCAAATCTTAGTTAATTATTGCAATATATGACTAAAGATTTGCAAGTATAAATTTTATTAATAAATTTTTCTATATTAATTCCTTCATGAATAATAAAAGAATCCTTAATTGAAGATAATATTAATATAATTTATATAAATTATTAATATGATTAATATGAATATAATTAATTAAATATAAAAATATAATAATTACATTTATGGAGACTTGAAAAATACGATCTACTTACTGATGACTTGGTAGTATACCATAGTGTAGTTTCACTTTCTTTGCACAAGGTTGATCACTTTGATCTTCTGAGTTATCACTGTCACACATATTTTATTGTCAAAAATTAAAATGAAAAATTAAATAAAACGCAGGTTATGTGTACCGTAGTAAACAACAACGTCGAACTGAGTGAGAAGCCACGCCGTACACTCTACTACACAGAATATAGATAGGCATACCTTAGTATAGCCTGGCGAATGCTCGCCACGGCAAGTATCGCCAGGCCAACGATTCAGTTTAGGGGTGCGCCTATAGATGTTTCACATCAAAAATAATTATAAAAATCCCACAGATTCGCGAATTTAGCGAGAAATGCACTATTTTATTTTAGTAAATTTTCCGTTCCTCTTTTTTATTGTGACCTGGTTACAGATCACAATCACAAGGATCCATTAAGAAACTGATCAATTATGATAATTTTTCTATTCGTGACAAAAAAAATTGACGTAAAGGGACTTATTTATCATTCTATTTTGGCATTTCTTCTCTAAATTTGACTTCATTTTTAATATTAAATATTTCACTTAACAGATAATTTTATGTATCCAAACTTTCCATGTAAATAATCCTCATTCATATTTCTCTCTTATTCATTCCTGATTGTGCCCAATAACTAACTCTGAAGAAAAATTTTGTCTTCATGATGTTATTTTGAGTAGAAGTCTCGTTAATAAGATGAAGTATTTTAGGAAGTTCTATTTTGCCCCATCAGTCCATTTTGTCCGGCCCTCCGCTTTGCCCCACCGGCCCATTTTCCTCCGGCCCCTTATTTTCTGTTGGCCTGTCAAGGATATGAGTCCTTGGGTAAAATTTTCCTGCTTCTCGGTGGATCCAGTGAGACATTTAAGGAATGTCAACTGAAGTAAGGTGAGAAAAAGGAATATATGTATAAAGAAGCAATGTGATATCTCTCAGATTACGTCTGTGCCTGTGGTTTATCCGCGACTTCTACTTTCAATTTATCAAGGATTTTGCGGATTCCAGTTGTTGAATATTCTACTTTATCACTTTCTCGTGTTAATTATGGCCATTCAAAGTGACAAATACTTTAAAAAGTTGATTTTCTTCCGATACAAAGACGATTTTATTAAATTTATCTGGAAAAAATTTCAATGACTCACGTTTATTATTTGGAAATCAGATTGACGAAATATATCAATTACATAAAATTATTTTCCGAAGATCTTCCGCAGAATGGTTTGGAGTCGTCATGAAGATCTTTCGATAATTCCCTGAAGATTTTCGAATGATTTTCCGAAGATTTTTCGAATGATTCTTCTAAAAATTTTCAAAAGATCTTTCGAAGATTTTTCCATGATCTTTTGAAGGTATTTGAAAGATCTTCCGAAGATCTGATGATCTTTCGAAAGATTCTCTCGTGACCCAAGAATATCCTTTGAATATTTCTTCAAATGACAATATTTTTTCCTGAAGATCTGGCTTTAAAAAAACATTCCTAAGAAGCTAAGAACATAAGAACATATCTCCAAGCAAAAATCATCTTCCGAAGATCTCTAAGTGATCATTTTGGCGTCACCAAGACGATCTTCCAGGTGAACATATCTCCAAGCAAAAACTATATTCCAAAGAATCTTTTGAATCCACCATAAAACTCTCCCGAAGATCTTTGGATGATCGTTCTGAATGCACCAGGAAAATCTTCTGAAGATCTTTGGCTGGCCCTTCAGAAGTCACCAGGAAAACCTTCCGAAGATCGTGAGGTGACCCTTGTGACTTCACCAGTAAGATCATCCAAAGATTTTTGCTGATTCTCCTCCTTCCAACGATCTTCAACAACCAAATCTTCCCACTCGTCTACGTCTCTCCATAACCCACGTAAAACTTTCAAACAACATCAGACTATCGTACCTGTACCTGTACCTAATCCCATTACGAATCGATGTCAAATCCAGGGATTGAACCCCGCATATGTTTAATACATCATCCACCACCTGTCGTCAACCTGTTACCTTCCAATCGTCAGGTGTTGGGGGTCCCACCAACAAGAACGAAAATGAGGACACCGACAGCTTGGAGATGATCTCCATCATAATTTTAATGTCCTCACCTAAATATCAGTCTCTTGATTACCCAACCGGATTCTTTCTTCTCCTCGTGATGATCGCTCTCGTCATAATTATTCTCCATAATTTCTGGTGAAACTCACACGTAATTGAAAAATCCTAGTCAATCAGGCTAGACATTTAATTTGTACTCCACGTAATTCGCTCTTGGCCAACATCAGAGAAACGTACTTCCTTCAGTGATCAGTTCACACACAAGTCCCACAACCAGGACAGGTACCTACGTATACTTACTTACCTGTTCACACACGCGAGTTATCCTTTCCAACACAGAGCAGGAAATGGACTGGCTTCTACGAGGAATACAGCTGTGTGGTGGTTCTGCTGCTGCATCAGCTGTCGGCCTTGGTAGGGTGCAATTACCTCAGTCAGGCCAACGAAGGCGAGGCAAAAGAAGTTGAAGAAGTGGGATAGAAGATTCGAATGAGAGAAAAAAAAAAGCCAAGAGACCCATCCAGGTCTCAAATCCGGGCCTCCCCTATTCTTCACACATTTTCTTGTCTCTCGTTTCAACTTTCGTTCTCCTCAGTTTATATCCACGCTTTATCTATCTTTATCTACTTGAGTTATCTTCCTGACTCAATATTGCAGATATATAAAGTGACTTTATCTTTTCCTGATACATTAAATTAACCACTTCGATGAAGCACATGAAAATGATTTAGGGGAATCGAATATTGGAATGATTATTACGTAATAATGCGGAGATAAAATTGGTGGTGATTCTCCATTTCTGGTGTTTATTGTTTTTAGTTGGGGAATAGATGAACAGGTCGACTTTAAAGATCTCGAGATGTTGAAACGTTCGCTTTTGGTGGTTTTGACCGACATTGTTTGGAATTCTTAGATTTTTTTTTCTTTGATTTTGTGTCATGAGGTTTCTTAATGATTATAGTTACATCGTATTAAAAAAAAATGCGACTCACCCATAATCATCAGGAGTACATGATTTGAATATACTACTTTACATAACAAGTGCGTGAACAATTTCTTTTTTCATATTCGTCGTTAAATTTTGCATTAATTCAACAAATTCTGAGTGAAAAAGAATCAATGTTGTGATTTAATTTGAGAATATTGAGATATGAAAACTTCTTAACTCATAACCATTTGAAATAAGTTGGATTCATCTCCTCCCCCCCTTCCCCATCTCCTAAAAACAATTTCAACACTATTGTTGTAATTTATGCAACAAACATTGTTGTGAAATTTAAAAACGAAAAGAAAAGTTAAAGTGTTGAAATTTAAATTAAATCAAAGGTTTTAGTTTGGAGATCGTAAATTAACAAAACTAAAGAATCACAGTAATTTGCATTTTTTTAATTATTAATAATTTAAAATAGACTGCACTATTGATATTTATATTTTTTGGTTTGTTTCGAACTTTATTAAATAACTTTTTAATTTATTTAATTTTTCCATCTTAAATTTATGATGAATCACATAAAATATTTGAACAAGTATTTTATAACTCAACTCACTTCACGTTGTGTTCAATCTCAAAAAAGGGTTTGATTCAGGCTGCGCATTGATCCTGCTCACCAGTGCTAGTACAATTAAAGTGGTTTTAATGTACTGACGGCTGCGCACTGTGACTGCGCATCATAGCCAGTACAATTAAAGTGGTTTTAACGTCCTGCAAACAGCTGATCGTAGTCAAGATGAAAAAACATTGTTGTACCTCCTAAAAATAAACTGAAATAAACCTCAAAATGGGGATCAGTAAAAAAATAGTATTTTTCACCCCTAGGCCGAAAAAAGTGATCCTGACAACTGCGGCTCTATCCTCCAAGCCTCAGGCGAAGGTTATAAAGTCCATGAGTCAGGATCACTTTGTTGTTCGTGGCTATGATGTTGTTTGAAGTCACTCCAGCCTAAAAAGTATTTTTGTTCGAGTGAAGCGAGATGAGATAAAAATGTTTATAACATAAAGACTTCTCATTTATTAATGAAAACCAAAAATAAAATTTTACTTCGCTATGTTATAGATAAATAGACTAATAGTAACAAATAAATTGTTTCTCCAATACAAAATCCTTTGTCTTCAATAACTATAATATCAATGTAATTAATTGTTTTAATACTGTATTCGAATTTGAATACTCTGGAGTCGTAAGGTCCAGAGTTATGATCTACCCAGAACATTTGAAAGGTCTAGAACCTTAAAGAACGATAGAAATCATTTTGATTTTTACTGTATATCCAAATTGTTTAATTAGCCATCATTAAGTTTCACTAAATCCGATTGGGAGAAAAACTATTTGAATTGAAATAAAGAAAAATTCTTAAACATAATTTTAAATAATTTCATTTCCAAAAGAAAATTATAACTTCGTATGATTTAATATGCCACAATCAATAATCAAATGATTTCGCTGAAGAAAACAGGAATGAAAAATAACAAATAAAAAAATTATTTCGCATGTTTAACATACAACAATCTTCTAATGAAAATAATCTTTTAAAAAATTAAATCAAATTCTTCATATGATTAGAAAAAAAAAATTTTCCGGTTAATTAAACGAACAGAAGTAGAATTTCCTGGATTTATTGTTTTTCACTGTTCATTTGATTGAATTATACATTTCGAGCGTTGATCCTACCGATTAGATCCACTGAGATACCACATGTTAAATGTTGCTCCTGGTTCATCTATTCGTAATGCCCCTCAGTTAACCCACTATCCTGTCCTGCAACATCGGAATATAACTATCTTACTCCAATCCCTCGGTTTTTACAAGTTAACGTTCTTCTTTGCTCTCAGCAACCTCATCCATTACATTATTCATACTCATGAGACTGGACGGAGATGCAGTTTGTCAGAAATCCTCCCCTCAGCTCTTTTCACCTCTTCTGGCTTTATTTTCCTCTCGTTTCTACCCTGCCAACGTGGATTATATGAAGTGAGTTGATTAAAAAGCCGTCTCTCGTGCCAATGACGCCCAAGACCACGGCATAAATTTACGTCAATTTTCTTTGATTCTATCGCAAATTATAATGTCATGCATTTATTAGAGGGCATGGTGGATGATTATCGTGTGATAGGTGACGTTTAATTCGAGAAGCTTCGAGCTTTGAGGAATTAATTTGATTTAAACGCCGTGGAATTAATTCAAGAGGTGCGACATTCAACTAATAATTTAAGAAATGCAGAGAAAATTATTTGAATGTAGCACATTTGATTTTAAATATTTAAAACAAATTTTTATTGATTACGATAATATCTGTCAATTAACAGACGCTGTCACTGATCATTAACCACTGCAGCTATTTTTTTCATGATCTGTAGTTCTCGTTGATTATTTGAATAAAATATTAGTAAAAGGGTTCACCCCGATGGATTTTAAGTTATGACTCCATGTGCCATAATTTTAACAGTTTGTTGTATTTGTGGGATTTTTGGTTTCAATTACTCATTGTTTATTCAACTTAGTTTACGTTAGATGACTCAATAATTCTTCCATCACTTCATTAAATTCACTTATCAACCGATAAAACAAAAGCGTACTGATCTTGGTGCGGGATGGAGGCATTCAAAACAACATCAGGGCCGTAGGGAGGGGTTTGGAGCCCCTCAGGATGTTACGGACCAAAATTTACGTGTTCAAAATTCGTGAGTCATTCAAGAAATTTTTAGTGCACTTATTGAACATAAACATTTGTGTTTTATTCCGCGGATTTATAAAAGATATTTTAATCGTAGGAAAATTAATTTTTCATCGATATTATCATTAAAAATCAAATCGTACGACCAAGTGCAACGGATATAATTAAAGCGAGTGGAAAATAATCTTGTTGATTCAACTGGGTTTACCTTTGGTGTCTCAATTGCTCATTAATTCATCAAATTCACTTGTCAACCGATAAAACATAAGCGTACCGGCATTCAAAACAACATCAGGGCCGTAGTGAGGGGTTGGAACCCCTCAGGATTTTAGAGACCAAAATTCACGTGTTCAAGATTCTTGAGTTATCCATGAAACATTGAATATACTTATTGAAAATAAACATTTGTGTCTTGTTCACCGTATTCATAACAAATATTTGAATTGTAAATCCCAGAATCGATTGTTCATCGATATCATCATTAAAAATCGACTACACTGCAATCAAGTCTAACGTGTGTAATTAAATCAAGTACAAAATTGTCTTAATTGAACTTCTATTGTTCACATAAAATTGGAAAGTTGAATGACAATTACGTTTGATATCTTCAACGTGACCTGAAATCTTCAAAATTTCTCATGACAACGGTTCAACCTCACGTGGCATCGAACACCCAAATAATCGAGAATTCAACGGCCAACTCGTTTGAGGTCTCATGTAATCATTCCAAGTTCAGTCAGCTGTTGGCAATGGCTTTTGTTCCTGCATATCCCTGGAGGTTGAATTGAAATGACTGTTTGTGAAGAACTTCAACATGTCATTTGAATTTCGAGGGAAAATTTTCTGGTATCAATTTGCCTTCCGCACGAGTCGACAATTAAATTACAATAAATTGGAAATTCAATATGTTCTTTGCATTTTATTTGTCCTCCGGTCAGCTGTTCAAAACTACTCGTCTTGGCATTCTCTGTAGTTTATATTGGTGAAGTTGCAAAGGGAAAAAACTGCCGCATATCCTCAATTTACTGATCATCATCTACCCGCACGAGTTTGATAACAGATTGTTATCATCACGGTCACCTGCAAGGAGAGCCATTTTCACAAAAAAAAAATATGCGAAGGAAAAATCTAGTGGATGTAGTTGTCAGCCGCTGGTTGGCAACTGCTGTGAGCAACAATAATCGCTGTTTGTTTTTTGTAAAGAAAATTATGTGCAGGTGTAATTCAGATAATCATGAATGTCAAATGGGTAGAGGTAGGGGATTATCTAGCGGATGTGGTGATGAAAAATAGTTATTTATTAGATTAGGGGGATGAAAATGACGGGTCAGTGAGTGTTTTCAAGGAGTTTGGCCCTGAGGTCGGTATTTTATCGACTGGATACGCTCTTGAATATTTTCAAGGACGAAAATTGCTAATTGTATGGATAGAATTAGAAAAATTTCAAACAAAGTTTTTGTTTAAATTAAGTTTTTGACAGTATAGATATTTTTTTAACGTTTCTTTTTTATAAATAAATAATGTAACTCGTTTCGCGAACGATGGATTATCTTTTGATGATAAAAAATTGAAAAGTAATATATTTAATTAAAAAATGATTGAAAATAATGTAACAAATAATATAACTTGTTATCGAATCGATGGAAAATGTTGATTTTCCCAATAAGACATTGAATTCAGTTCTGATTTTACAAATTTTTAGACTCCAAATTTCTGAAGATTCGACAATATTTTTTAATATAAAGCTTTCTGCGTTTAAACAATAATTTTATTGTTTAAACTTAGCAAAAGTAAAATTAAATCTCAATATTCAATCGTTATCGTTCAAATGAACTTTTGGACAAGTGATAAAACATTTTAGAAAGTGCAAATTTTCAAAATTACAAACATTTTCCATCAGTAGTTCATAAACAATAAAATTTTGAACATTAAAAATATTGATTTGCAATTCTAAAAAATTTATTTATATTCAGAATATTTAGACATTTTAGAATATTCCGAGATCTGACAATTTCAAGTCCAATACCTTGCGCATTTTTTTTTGCCCATGTACTCATTCAATTATGGTAAATAGTCATGTGTTATGTCTTGGGTCCCATTGAGTGAGCACGTGAGAAGTCCTCAGGAGTCGATGGAGGGGCCCGAATAGTAGTGTGTGTCTTGTGTGGGGCTAGAATGTGTCCTTGGCCGAGGTGCGTTAACCTTGCTGAGTGCGGGCAGGAGTGTGAGCCCCGGACCTGCGCGTTTAAAAGGGTAAAACATCCACCGTATAATCGGCAAAATCAAAAGAAATTCACCTCTCAATTTCCACTTTAATATTTATTACCGTAACACTGATTTCTAGTTCGGTCCCACGCAGAAAGCTTTGTCACCCCCGAGATCTTCACGAAATGTTCAAAAGAATCATCGGAAGATCACGTGAGTGACCCAAAACAATTCGTTGGAAGAATTTCGGACGACAGAATTTTTTTCTGGGGATACTCTGAATTTGAACTTGTAAAAAATTCTTATAAGAGTCTTTCCGAACAGATCTTCAGGAAAAATCGTTGTCCGAAGATCTTCCAAAGAATCTTGAAGTCACTAGGAAGATCTTCCTATTTTTGTCTTGAAGATTTCAGCCTGCGAAAGATCTTTAAGAACTGGATAAAAATTATCGAAAGATCTTCAGAAGATATTGTGAATTTGACCAACAAAAAAAAACACCTAGGAAGAATGATCTTCTGAAGATCTTCCGGTAATTCTTTTGCAATCACCAGTAGAGATATTTTCCGATGATTTTTGGGGGTCACTAGAGAGATCCTCCGAAGATCTTTTGATTTTTTTCTAAATATTTCTGTCTGCGGAAGATCTTCAAGAGATGTTCAGAAGAATCATCAGAGGATCTCCCCAGGGACCGAAAAATACTGAGGGATAATTTATTGATGGAATCTCTATCTCAGTCCGAATTGAAATCACATGAAATCAGCTTTGAAATGATGGGAAATCATCTGAAATCAGTGAAGACCTTTGATTTCACCGATCCCAAGTTATTTCATATGAAATCACTAGCAATCATTTGAAGTTAGAAAGTCATTTTCTAACACAGGTCCTTTCTAATGAAAGTACAAGTGCAAAAAGAAGACTTCGAAGCCTTCAAGTATTCGAAGAAATCACTTGAAATCACATGAAATCAATAACTATTGTGTTATAACATTCGATCTTCCGCAAAAACCTCTGGAAGATCTTCAGAAGACACCTAACAATAGTCTACAAAATAACATTTAGATCGTCCGCTCAAAAAAAATATCTTCCAAACAATTCTTCTGGATCATCAGCGAGATCTTCCGGTCTTCCGACAATTGTTCCACAGATTTCTGGAAGATCTTCAGCAGACGAAGATTGTTCTGTGCGGATCGTCACCGTAATTCGAATATTCCACGATGATACCATCGATTTTGTTGTATTGAGTGACAAATGACTGACATGTCACACTCTGGGAATTATAAATAGTCAATCGAGTTCATTGTGCAGAGTTGACTCTGGGGCTTTCATCATGTACGAGCCACTCGGTGTAATGGCGGTGTTTCGCCTCCCCGACGGTTTCCTGGAGTTCTATTATTATTAACTTGATAGTTACGGGGGTTAGCCTGTCTATCGTGCGAACAGAGCGATATGCTCTCCATTCGTTACAGCGAATCTCTAATGGTACGTCAGTGTTTTCGTATTGCTATCGATATTCACCGGGATTATCACACGCGAGAAATAATCTGTATTGATCGCCTGAACTTTGGAGGGTGATTGCAACAGATCTTCCAGAAATCTTCAGAAGGATCCTCGAAAGATCTTCTGAAGATCTCCCCGGTAATCCCACAAATCATTGGAAGATGGTTGACAGACATTTTTTTATAAAATATCTCGGGTATAAAAATTATTTTAAAACCAAAGATCTTCCAGAAATCTTCAGGGGAATCCTTGGAGATCTTCCCGGTGATCCCAAAATTCATTAGAAGATGGTTGAAAGACATTTTTTTCTGAAGATATCTCGCGTAGAAAAACTATTTTAAGACCAAAGATCTTCCCGAAATCTTCAGAAGGATCCTCGGAAGATCTCCCCGGTGATCCCAAAAAAATCATTTGAAGATCGTTGAAAGACATTTTTTTTTCTGAAGATATCTCGCGTAGAAAAATTATTTTAAGACCAAAGATCTTCCCGAAATCTTCAAGAGAATCCTCGAAAGATCTTGAGGAGCAAAAAAGATTCCTTGGAAGATGTTCAGATGGGAGTATTTTTTTTGTAAAGATATCTCCGGCGTTGAAACATTATTGTGCGTCAAAGATCTTCCAGAAATCCGAAAAATCTTTGAAAGATCCAACTGATGATCCAGAAAGTTTCTACGGAAGATTTTTAGAAGACCATATTTTTTCTAAAGATATCCGTATAAGACAATTATCGCCCGCCAAAGATCTTCCAAAAATGTTCAGAACAATCCTCGAAAGATCTTCGCAAGATCTTCCCAACATCTCCCTGATGACCCCCACAGATCCTTTGGAAGATCTTCGGAAGAGCATTTTTGTCTTCACACATGTTCTCAAGAGAGCTTGTAAAGAATATCTTCACCTCTATGAACATCTTTCCATGATTCTTCTGAAGAATCCCGGAAGATCTTCCGCAAAAAATAATTTCTCTACGCGAGACAACAACAAAAGAACCTTTTGAGACTGTCACACAATCATTCTCACAACAAACTTATCGCCTCTCGCTTTCTGGTATTTTTCACGTCTACAAAACTAAACCGAACGTGTCAAAATCGAAAAAATTAGAACTGGCGAGACTAATTATCTAGAAGTCATAACCAGAAGAGACTTTTCTTTGTATTTTGAGACTCAGCGAGTGGCGAGAATTTCAGGATTTTTTTCTTTTAGATCAAGACGATATCTTCAAAGTAAAGTCTCGCCTGAGTCTCGGTGATAGCCCTGTTCACTTGCCACGAACGAACGGTTTTCTTGACGATAGTGAGTTCCGACAAACAAGCGGCGAAAGTACTCGGTGCGGAACGCGCCCGATAACTGAAAACAATGTTGCATTGTGAGGGGCTCTGTCGGATGTTATGCAAGGTCAGTAATTGTTGGCCGCGCGTTGACGTAGGTTTGTTGCCGAGATGTATTGAACGTCATGGATGAGAAGGGAACTGCCAAATTCATCTGTCCAGTTGCGGCTGCGCGCGTCCTGATTATTCAGGGCGATTTTAGATGTGATAACTCGCGTACAAAAATTTTATATCAAATATCTTCGGATCTTCTTGGGAAGATCCATCGAAAGATCTTCGGAATATTATGTTCTTGGTGATCCAGGAAGATTTTTGGAAGATAATATTTTTTTTCTGAAGATCTTCTGAATATCACGTTGAAAAATATTTTTAAAAAACTGTCTTACGAATATATTTTGAAATAAAAATAGCCATGTGAAGATCTTCCTGGATTCTTCAGGAGAATCATCGAAAGATCTTCGGAAGATCTCCTTGGTCTTTCAGGAATTTGTTTCCTGAAGATCTTCCGAATATGATTTTGGAAAATATTCTTTAAAAACTGTCTTGTGAATATATCTTTAACCGAAAATTGTCATTGAAAGATCTTCTAAAAATTCGTTTGGGGCCACAGGGATCCTCTGAAGATCTTTCGATGATTCTCCTGAAGATTTTCGAAGGATCTTCAATAGACTGAAAATTTCCTGCGTGGAAATTTCACTACGCGATCATAACAATTTTCCGCCAAAATGAAGATCTTCGACAGACGGAAGGTTTTCTATCCGGAAAACGATACGGTAATTTCTACTGAATTTTCCCGTATAGCTTTGAATTACCCGCTCTATGGAAATATATAAGGAACTAGGAAAATTGACGTATCGATAGTGGAATTTTTCATGGAACATTCTGATAAAAATTTTCCTCAACCACATTTTCCTCTGGAATCTTCAAAAAATACATTATTTTTATTGGATACTTATCACCGTATACGGAAGTCAAAACCATTTATTGTCTGAAGAGTAATTAAAGCACTTGGATGTTCTTAAAGTGGAGCGAGATGGAGCTGACACTTCATCTGGGCAAATATAAAACATTTTGAATTGAACTGAATGAAATCAACGGAAGTGGTATTAAGGGGTAGCTCTATTCTATCCCTTTGTATTGGTATTCATAATTCCGGCTTGTCTCTGGTTCAATCAATTATGCTCCACAGTAATAAATGAGTCTTCACTCCATTGCTCGGTCCGCAGAACTTGATAGAGTGCCATCTTGTAAGCTTTCGTATCGCCACTCGCCAATTTAACATCTGCGAATTTTATTAGTCATTTAGTTTTCTTCCCGAGATGAAGCTTTGCGATTGTCAGCGTTGAGATAATTTTTATTTCAATTTTAATCAAAAAAATCATCAATTTTTGATCTTCATGACAGATCTTCGATCGGAGTTGAGGAAATCCCCACCAATTCCGACACTTGATTTTTTCCTGACCTTAAAAATGTCTTAATAAATGTGATATTTTTAACTACCATGAAGATACTCTTCCTTAATTATTTCATATTTTTTTAAATATTCATTATGAAGATCAAGGGATTCAAAGATTTTTTTGGAAAATCATTCATTTCGTGAAATTAACCTGAGAAATACTCAAGTCACCAGAGAGATCTTCCAAATATTTATAGATGAATTTTCTGAAGATCTCGTGAAGATCTTCCGCAGATAAAAATTTTTTCGCGTGCAAACTAACTTCGTCCCTCATTTCCTCCTCTGGAGCTCTAATTTTCATTCAAAATTTATTTTCGTGTGCGTGAACTCTTCCCTAGAAAAGTAAATTTCCAGTTTTTTGCAAAAATAACGCACCCAATTACAAGAAGAGTTGTTGTTCATTCCGTTCATTTCCATTTCCTCAATGTTTATCCGTTTTTATTACCTTTTAATTTACTTGTTCTTCCGAACGGAAGTTTTTCATTTCACCGATTTTTCAATTCTGTAATTTAAATTGCAAATCGTCTCGACTCAAAAGAAAAAAAAGATGGATTTTATACCCTATCTGTGTGTATGCACTGGAAAATTCGCAATTTTAAAGATTAATTTTGCCAAAATTATCAAATAAACCGTATTCGTCTAGTCAGTGTGACGGAGGGGTAAAGTGGGACCCTGCACTATCGGCCGACTGTGCGGTAGGGGTTTTCATGGTTTCCCTCTACCCCCACTTAAATGCAGTACAGTTGGGGAAAAAGTCAGCCCCATGGCACCCCAGGGGAAGGGAACAAGCGGAAAAGGCCCAAAAACGTATATTTTCCAAAATTAAAAATAAAAAAAATAATAAAAAACAATAAAATTTGCAGTTAAAAATCTGAATTTTCAACTTTTCATATCTATCATTAATCTTCACTTTGATGGATCGTTTCAGCTCGATCGATCCAGCAATTTCTACGATATATCAACTTCAGTACATTTCGTTTGTCTTCAATAATTTAAAAATTATGACAAAGATTTCAATTTTTATCCCGAAATACTCGCCTCAGTGGGTCCTTTCCATATCGATCGAAATATTCATTTTTTTTTAGAAAAAAAAGCCAATCTAACGATCGTCGCTTCGCTAATTTAATTTTTACGAATGTCTGAGTTCTCACTCAGGAAAATACAGCGTGGGGTAAAATGTGATTATACTTCCAGCCAGACGAGACGTGGAGAATGTTTATAAATGCGAAATACCGCCGGGATTCGGCGAGCCGTGAACGGATAGTCGTGCTCGGTGAATGCGCAAAGGGGGTGGGTTGTAGAGGTAGGCGAGGCTGGGTTCAAGGGGGAGTGGGTGGGTGGGTTGACTGGTCTCGAGGGACTTGATAACACTGCGGAATGTACGACTATGCCCCTGGATTCGGAAAAGAATGACCTCTCGATTCAATATCCGAGCAGGATCGGTTGCAATACGTCCAATTAAGGCCGTTTTAGATGATTAAACAACGAAATTTACATCTTGATGTGGACTTCAACAATTAAATTTGTGCTTTTTTCGGTCCATAGAGAGAAATATCCACTGAAAATTAGGTATTTTTTCCGTAATTCAGGAGGAAGGGGGATAATTGACAATTTTACGAAATTTTTCCTGAAAGTTAATTCCAAATAATAATTACATTAAATTTCATATAATTTAAAAGCTAAATTTTTAGTTGAATAGTTTGTGAAAAATTACGATAGTGTCACGTCAAATTTCCCAGTATTTTAGGTAATCGGTGAGCGAATTGCGAGTTCTGTAATTTTTCCGGAACATTTCTCGTCGTGCGGGAAATTTCCGAGAAGAATGAAGTTCTAATTTATCGTCATCACTCGTTTTTCTACAAATTTCAGGAGTTCCAATAACCGAAGTATTGGGAGATGGGTAAAAGTAGATAAATAATTGTAGCAACACAATTAATGAATTTAACTTGAAGTCTTTATTATTGTCACGAGGAAGACACGACGATTTGAAAAGACTTTACTAAAGAAAAGAACAAAGGAAAGTTTATGACTCCAGAGGACAGAGTTTCCTTTGAATTCCACATGTGGTAAGGATTGCAACGCTCTCAAGTTCGAAGCACAACGGATCATGAATTAGTCCTGGAGACTTTTCCAAACACGTCATAAACCTTGTCGAGTGATTTTTGAAGATAAACCGAAAATCTGTGTTTAAATTTAATGAAAATTAAATTTATTAAAAATTTTGAGGAAGTGTATTCGACAATTCGGTTAACAGACGAAGAGCAAAATTCTTTAAAAATTACGGGCCTACTCCCATAATTTTTAACGAATTCGAAGAGAATTAGAATTAGAGAGAAAAAATTCCCACTTTAACCCACCCGGGAATCGAACCCGGGTCTCCCAGTGTCGCGCCGGGCGCTCTTACCAACTTTTTTCTTCTAATAATACGTTTATTCCCCCAGACAGAAAGATATAAATGTTACAGACGTATAAATTAACGTATACAAAACTTATAACAAATTTAAGATAATGGGATTCCCAGTAAGTTCAGAATCAGACAGTTCACATTCAGAATCAATGACTTTTTATGAGCAAATCATTTGAGAAATTTAGCACATCTCCAAATGACCAATTTTCCTGTATCTATTACTTTCTTTTCTCTTATGAATAGAAAGAACCAGAACGTTTGAACAGTTTCGTGTATGAATTTAGCCCCAAAAACGGTGGGTAAAAAAGGGGCTGCTCTTACCGACTGAGCTACCGGATACCACAGAAATTCACTCTCAAATTAACAAGAAACACCGCCTGACCTTCATTAGGCATCAAATAACTCATAATCTGCCAGACAAAAGAATGTTCCGTAAAAATTTCGGAACAATTCCATACTTTTTCACAAAACTTTCAAGAAAAAGTCCAGAATGTTCGAGAGAATATGGAACGTTCAATGAAAAAATGCACAACGGTTCCATAATTTTTTTCTGAACTACTATTTTACTATTTTACTTCTTTACTATTTTTTACTCGCAGATTATTACGGAACAGACCCGTAATTTTTAAATAATTGTTCTCTCCGTGCATTCACTGCTAATGAACAATTTTTCACAATTACCCAAACACACACACACATTCGTAATAGATTATCTCATCATAATCAGTGTGTGCATGTTCTTTCGGGCGAATGGTTTGAATCATTAAGGAACCCCAAACGGCGTTAATGGAACTGACGAATCCGGCGAATCCTCACGATGTGAAAAAAATTG
Organism: Diachasmimorpha longicaudata; assembly: GCF_034640455.1. Taxonomy (NCBI): domain Eukaryota; kingdom Metazoa; phylum Arthropoda; class Insecta; order Hymenoptera; family Braconidae; genus Diachasmimorpha; species Diachasmimorpha longicaudata. The sequence goes on from NC_087240.1 coordinate 2,348,796, forward strand.
CGGAACACCATTAGTAAGATGAAGACCACCCACGTCATCCTTCTGAAGACTCCCCTATGCGAAAATCGAGTCGGTGTTTCTTGACTATGATGTCCGCAGGTTTCATTCCTAAACGTTTCAAAAGCGACTGAGGCGCAGAAAAAAAAATTAAACCTCTCCTTTATTTCATTTTTTTTTCTTCCTGGAGTCTCTCATCCTTCGTGTCTGACGTCCTTTATGGTTTCGAAATCCCTTCAAGCTGAAGGATTCTCTTCATTCTGGTTAACAGCGTGTCGATTCGTCTAATAATCCGGCTTCGGCGTCTATCGCGCCGGTGTTATAAAATTATAAGGGCATCCGGGGGGGGGTAGAACTTGAGAAATTCGACTGCGGGAGTTCTTTTCTCTGCGAAAATCCCCGGAAGGAAATTTTGTCGTTTGAATTTTTTCCGGTAAAAATTCCCTGCAGAGAATATTTCCCCATAAACTCCCGGGTGAATTCTCCCGAGTTGATAATTTCACGTGGAAATTTATGATTTATTACCGTTTGAGAAATTGGCTGGAGAGACAGAGTTTTGAGAATATTTTCGCCAAATGATAGTAATTATTCTCTTTCAGGAGAAAATATCAAAGATGTGTCATAAACATCGAGTCTTATGACACTGATTTTTCTAAAATCACAAAAAAATAATCGACAATAAAATAAAAATCGAAATACTCGATAAATAGAATCGATTTTACTCCAGAAATATATTTTTGTAATTTTATAATCCCTTATCACACGCATTACTTGTAATAATTGAAAATATATGAGATAATCCGGGTTTTGCGTTCGACGAGAGGGAGCTGACGGCAACTTTGGAGGTTAGCGTGCGCGCGTCGCAGAGGGCATTGCGTGAGCGGGAAATTCAAACTCGCACAACTGATATTTCACGTTATTTATGTTACCAAACATTGTGTCCGTTTTATAAATAAAAAAAAATAGAGTTGCCTTCTCCTTATCGTTAATATGATACCTTAGAGTATGCTGTACCTCGCAATTGCATACCACCATTTGTGTCGTCTCATTCATCGGCTTGCTCTTCTTGGGTAAATTACTTTTTCACATAATTGCTATTATTGTGGCTAAAGTGTTTATTTATCCTCGCATCCTCAGTTCTATGTCGTTCCATTCTCATTTCTCCTAAATAATTCACAACACCCCGACTTAACCTCTTTCGAATCGCGTGTTGACTTCGACTCATCCCGCCGATACGAAGAGTTCATTTTTGAATCTTCGCAGCGTACCAACTGCGTCGAACAAAAACTCGTAATTACCACACCTCTCGTGAAAATATTTATTTATTAAAAAATCAATTTAAAAATCAGTGAGCAATAAAAATACATCCGGATGGCTCAACCACTAATTATCCACCAAATGGCACCAAATCAAAATTTTACTGCACCCATTGACTCTCTATTATTTAATTTTTTGTTCCTTAATAATGCAGGAAATTTTTACCGGGAAAAATTTCCAGTGGTCGGGACAAACCACCCCGCCACCCTTATTACTTAACAAGGTATGATCGCGCCCAAATTTCATGGCATCTGCTGAAAGAAAAAGGAGAATTGATTTTTTTAATTACTTTTAATTAATTTTGAAAACCAGAGGGAGAGGATACCACCCCCTCTGGTTTTCAAAAAATGCAGACATCGAACAGCTTCAATACCTCACTTCCCCCACAATCATATATTTTCATGTTTTTGTAGTTTCCGATCAAATACAGTTCTCAATGCAATAAGACTGACACTCGTGTAAGTGTAATACAAAATTCACCCTCTCCCTGAAACCCTATTCGCCCCCTCTTATACCAACAGCCACAATTCAACCCCAGAGCCCAGCGTCCCTTCTATTCTACACCTTCTCCTTGTGTGCATATATGTGTGTGTATGTGTGTGTATGTGTGTGTGTTTGCCCCGTGGTTTCTCAGTTCAGTACCCGGTAGTGTTACAGCAATGAAAGGGTCCACCCATTTACCCACGAATACGCATCCACCTCGAAGCAGATGAGGCTACCTCTGTATATATTTTGCGACTGCTCTAGTTTATAGGGGTGGAAATGACCTCGTATGAGCCACCATGGGCACAAAATATGTTGTGAAAATTCGACCTGTCCCTACCATTTGTTTTTCTTCCAGTTGACACGACTCGTGGAATGATAATTTAATTAAATTTCATGTTGAGCTACTTTGAAAATTAATTTTTACCGTTGATTAAAGTTAAATGTTGTGGGGAAATTCGATTCAATTGTAAGGTGAGAGAAAAAAAAAGAATTTGAAGGAAGGGTTGATGGTTTTGACAGGAAGGGATAATGTAGTTCGGTTTTCAGGGGAAAATTGTTCCAGAATTATTTCGAAGAGTCTTTAAAAGATCTTCAGAAAATCTCGTTTATGATTCATGAGATAGTTTTGGAAGATTTTTGGAAAATTATATTTGTTATGACAATGTTCTGAGTTTGTCTTTAAATGAAATTTATTTCTTAATAAAAAGTGTCTTCCGACGGTCTTCCAAAGAATCTTTTTGGTTCAGCAGGAAGATCTTCCGAAGATCTTTCGATGATTCTCCTGAATAATTCTAATTATGTTCTGAATTTGTCTCCAAACATATATCTTATCTCCAAACAAAAATCCTCTTCCGACGATCTTCTAAAGAATCTTTTTGGTTCACCAAGGGATCTTCTGAAGATCTTTCAATGATTCTCCTGAATAATCCTGACGACGTTCTTAATTTTTTAATTTGTCTCTAGACAAAATTTATCTCCACACAAAAATTGTCTTCCGAAGATCTTCCAAAGAATCTTTTTATTTCACCAACAGATCTTCCGAAGATCTTCCGATGATTCTCCTGAATAATCCTGATTATGTTCTGAATTTGTCTCCAAACATATGTCTTATCTACAAAAATCCGCTTCTGACGATCTTCTAAAGAATCTTTGTGGTTCACCACAGGATCTTCCGAAGATCTTCTGATGATTCTCCGGAAAAATTCTCACAAATCGTTGGCGCCCAAATTATTTCTACGCGGGATATCAATATCGAAAATCAGTTCCCATATAACTTTCTCGAAATGCCAAGCGCTTCGAGCATTTGAATTTTTGAAGGAAGACACTCGAATGTAAAATTCAACGAATTCCTGGTATCCAAGGAAACGAAACCCTTTCCTTATTGTCGCCCAGTTTCCCCCCTTATCTTAACGGGGACACATCGTGCTAAAATGGCTGCTAGAGACTGATTAAAATTTCAAGCGGGCCGTGAGACCTTGTCAAACCTCGCGGCGCAAAGTCGAGTACTCTAAGTAATTGAAAGTCTGTTTTCAAACAGTATTTTCTTCCACCCCTACGGTATCATTTCTTCACTTCTTGTTTTATCACGAACCTTTCCGAGCTTCTGCTGTTGTTAGGATGATAAATCCACTTGATACAAGAGGACTCAACTGACTTCTCCCGTTTCAATTTTTCTCCTGTGAAAATTTTCCCGCAAAAAGTCCCCAATCAAACATTTCTGGTAGCAAAAACTCCCCTGGGATTAATTTCCAGATGAAAATATTTCATTTCTTTATTATTTACCGTTCGTTCGTAGTCGATCACTTATTCCCCCGATTATCGACTATATTCGTCATTTTTAGTGAAATTTTAATTATTGATTGATAGCGATTTTCGAAAATTTTCAGTAGTAATACCCCTCGACCTTCAAAATCATCGGATATTTCCCGAGAGTTTCGTTGCATAGCAACGAGAGGGATAAGTTTTGCAGGTTAAAAATCAAGTCTTTTTGCGAAACTTTTCCCGATCGGTGCTACGCAGGGAAACTGGAGGGAAATATCTGATTAATTTTGAAGGTCGAGGGGTGATTGGCTGAATTATTTTTTTCATTCCAATTTCAAACAATTAAATGTGTGACATTTCACATCATATGGTATGATTTTTGGCTGGTAGTTGTGGCTTCCAGCGTATATTTTCTGTCTGCACAACATGCAGAGAATTGTTTTCAAATTGTGGCTTTTGTCTTCACAGTATTATTAGGAACATTTTTTTAATTTTTTGATCAATAATGTCCAAGGATTCTCCTCAAAATCTGCTCATGTCGAGGTAAAGTCTTTGAACTTGATTTTTTCTAATGACAGTTTTGGGGTTTGAAACGCGTAAAAATTGTTTATCGCGTAATAATTGTTAAAACCGTTAAAATGTAAAAGACATTTCGTGTAGCAAATTTAAAAAGTACATCAACAATGATTTTTTGAATAATGAAAAATCCTGAATTTGAATCTATAAAATGTCAATGGAACAATAACAATTTTTTCTGATCCCATAAATATTCAATGAAAAGCTTACGGACTTTTAATTTCGAGAACTTAATTCAGATTTTCCCATTTGTCTAACTTCCCGAGATTAGTATACGGAGGGAAATTTCCATTTAAAGTTCTGCCAAAGTTATCAAGTATTCGGGCGACGTTATAAATGAGACCCGCGCGAAAGAAAATAATAAATCAGGTACTGAAGAACAGAAAGTAATTTAATTTTTTAATGTGTCTTTATGGCTGCCAGGGTCATTAATGTTGGTACACCCAACTACTCAGACTTTTCTTGTGGACACATACTATGGAGTTATAGAGGAGACAAATGTTCTTGGTCATTTCTGGTCAAGAATATTCTCATGGTAAATCATCGTAAACTGTTATTTCTTCTTTTGCATTCTTCCGTGAGAACCACTTGAGACCTGGAGATCGTCTGCGTAGACCTTTTCGATCCTAAAAATGCATTCGTCAGGTCAATGATGAGTTTACGTATCGAATCGCTCTACAAATCCAACAATATATTTTTTATTACGTTAAAATTTAGTACAAAATTTTCTATTTATTCTGTGAACAATATCATTATATTTTTTAGTTGATCAACTTATTTCTTTGTTTAAAAATATATTGAATTATGTGAAAAGTATAATTAGTTTATTTCGAATGGAGCGGTTGTCAAAGCCGTTAATTATACACAAACGATTTTTTTATTGAATAACGAAGTTATTCATTTAAAATTAAGAGTTTTCTGAAAATGTGTTTTTAGGTCAAATGAAAATTTGGTGAGATATTTTCGGTTTTTTTCCCTCGCTAATGATTTTTTTACTAATCAATAACTAGGTTGACTAATTAAAAAAAATATTAAATCATATTAAACGAATGACTTATTTATTTAGAATGTAATTTTTATAAAATTCGTAGAGTAAAACAAACGATTTTTTATCGAATAATTAAGTCATTCATTTCAAATAAATAGATTTACCAAAGGGTTTTCTCTAATCGAATCAAAATTTGATACAATTTTTTTTATTTATTTCGAATGAAACTGTGGTCAAAGTCATTAATTATAAACAAGTGATTTCCTTAATTGAATACCTAATTCATTCATTTCAAATGAATAGTTTTCCAAAAAGGTTTTTTCTGATCGAATCAAAATGTGATACAAAATTTTCTATTTCCACTTTCAAAAATAGTAAATTATTTTGAAGGAACAATTGATTTATTCCGAAACAAATGTTTATCAGAATCGAAAAAAATAATTCATTAATTCTCAATCATTGATTTTTCAGTTCAATACCCAATTAATTAATTTCCAATAAATATTTATTTTAGCAAAAAAATTAATTTCACCTCATTGTAATAAATTTTAGTTGATTCAAATTAATTATTTTTCAGAATGAAAATATTTCTCTCTTTCATATTAATCGTCACTAATTTTTCGACAGCTATTGCATACTTAATATAAATTTTTTAACATTAACGATAAGTATTTTCATTTTTGTTCGGCTCGAATTCAGTACAGAATTCAGTGGAACATGCAATATTCATTGCCTCAGGGCATGATGAGGTCACCGGACATTTAATCACAATATATTTGACATTCCACCGACGAAACATTCTTGAATATTCCAACAATTTACAGTAAAATTAAATTGATGTACGTGTTTTGAAATCGTTTTCACGGACAGTTAAAAAAATTAATGTTACTATCTCTGCTGTGAACGGTGGGTGGGGTAAAATGGACCGGTGGAGTAAGAGGGGCGAGAAAGATGAAAATTAATTATAAAAATCCCACAGAACCGCGAATTTAACGCTCTTATATTAATAAATATTCAGTGTACATTTTTTATTATGACCTAGTTCACTAGATGACACCATAAAAAATTAGTAATCTAACAAGATAATGACTGTAACTACTGTAATGATCGATGCAAAAAATAGTTAATTATTCTGAAAGAATAATTCTTTGTTTCTATTGAATTCTTTGTTTCTGTTTTATTTCTATTTTTCCTTTATTATTAACATTAAATAGTTGTTTCACTTAACAAATTATTTTGTCTAGAAACTTGAAGATGAAATTATAGTCCAGACGTCGAAGGTGGAAAACTTCAATAAGAATTGAATACTTCCTATAAAAAGTTTTATTGTTGTTATAAATAAAATCACTAGTTTTATTGTTAACTAATAGATATCTGAAAAATTCCCCCTCAAATTAGCCCCGGAGATATTTTTTAAACAAATTATAGTGACATTTTTCACGTTTGTCCTGAATGTCTCTGTAAATATTGTTCACAAAAAAAACGAAAAAATATGAGATTATTCCTTATAAAATTCTCCTTTTTTCGTGCAAAAATAACAAATTATTTTATGTATACGAACTTTCCATGAAAATATATTTCAGACGTCGGAGGGAGAAAACTTCAATATCGATCGAATAATTCCTATAAAAGTTTTTATTGTTTCTATCGCTAGTTTTAATGCTAACAACTATATGAAAAATGCTCCCCCTGAAATTACCCCCGGATATATTATTTAAACAACTTACAGTTGCAACTTTAACGTTTTCCCCAAATATCTCCATAAACATCGTTTGCAGTAAGAAATTAAATAAATACAAAATTATTTCCTACTTTTTCATGCAAAAATAACTAAAAGTTATTTCAAAATCATTCCTCCTCCCCCTCAATACCCCCACTTCCCTCAAAAATTCTTTTCTCTCCCTCTCCTTTAAAAAATATCACAAAATTTTTTCCTGAAACCTGCAATTTTTTCTCTCCACTCGAAACTCGACAAAAAAAAGTCTTTCCTTCGGAAAAAAAAATCTCAATAATAAACACCGATTGAATTATAAATTGGAACATGTTTTTGCTCTCAGGAGGTTTTTTTCAGCTTATCTCCAGCTCTTCTGTTCCCTCGATATCATTATCAAAGGCCACCACTCGCTCCAGTCCCAGTGTTCTCTCTTTTCCCCCCACCTCTGATTCTCCCACTCCTCAGGAAGAACTTTTCTTTCCAGTAAGAATGGAAGTTAGACATCCTTTTTTAGTGAAGGGGAAAATACATCCGGCCGGAAACAGTTCTGACTTGCATCACGTAATCGTCTGTATAACTGCAGACCATTGTAATGGACAGTGTACAAGTACATGGGGCTCACATGCAATTGGTTGCAATGCTGTACACAGAGTGCAAACTGTACGAAGGCCTAAATTAGTAACATGCATGTAGGTATACATCGTTCCACGGTAGGGTATAGGGTGCCCTAATGGATTCGTTTGTCGTGGATAATACGATTTTGTGACGTAATGCGAGCTGTTTCACGTGCTCCCTCTTGCAAGAGACAGGAGAGCCTTTGGAGACTGATTTCTCTGTTTAATAAGCTCTCCTGGACGGGATGAATGGGTCGATGAAGAAGAAGATTTACTTGAAGTTGTGGAATCGATGTTCATCAACATCTCCAGTAGGAATCCAAGCATTGTCAACAGGACCAAGCTTGATTGGGTCTGAACTGCTGAGCCTGGCACATCCTGATATTGATCTGTCTTCAACTGATGGTGATGCCAATCTAGGGCCAGCGTTATTTCGATAGTTCATAACCTGGTCCTTACTCTGGTTCATAGCCTGATTCAAGGTTGTTGGCAGGCTTGGAACCTTCTAGAGTGGCTCTGACTTCAGTCAATTGTCATCACACTGGAGTCATTAAATTATGGAAAATTGATTGGAGTCGATTTCTTATTTATTTAAAGACTCAACAATTGTATTATGTCAATGGTTGGTTAATTAAATAGACACCTGCACGACTTAATGTATGAAATAGAAAGTTTTTTATACGTTAAGTTTAAATATTTGATAGCAGATTTTTATAACAAAGTCATTAGGAAAAAATAAAATAAATATGTCTTAATTTTGATTGCCAGTCGATTTAATTGGAAGGGCTGGTTGATGACAGGGTTTGGTTTAGATTGGCTTGAATCAGGCCTGCTTTACACTGCTGGGCCCATGTTGGGCCTCATCCTTGGATCAAGGTGACCTCAAGCTTCGTCCCATCTTTCACTCCCAACATATGCCACGTTAGACCCAATTTATGACGTCAGGCTACCAGCAGATTTGGCTTGTCTTGGTCCAAGCCTGGCCCAAGCTTGGTCAATTGTCAATTGCTATCTTAATTAAGGTGATAACGCGACAGTCTCTGCAAAAAGTTTATCGGCAAACGGCGATGATGAAAGGGGAATCTTGGGGGAGAGAATAGTCTCAGTTGACTGATTGTGTTGACAATAGACAGCTAAAATATAACTATAGACTTTCTATATAGTATATAGTATCTACTATATACTATATACATTTTATTCCAACTATTTTTAGTTATGGAAATTTATGAATTTTCGGTAATTATTCCCCCAAAAGAAAACGAACTCTCGATTCAATTTTTTTTGACAGAAGTCAATGATGCGGTTTCTACTCTAATCAATTCTCATTTACAAAAACTATTAACCCACTGATTTTATAATAATTCTAATCCACAAAGCTTCATTTGAAGATCTGAAAACGTGCGCATATTTCAAAAACTTCTTTTTTAACCCCCATCTCGCTAAAAAGTCATTATTAATTAACAAAAATCTTCATTCTCCTCCCAAACTTCATCGACTCATTCAATAATTCCCTGTAATCCCCAAAAACCCTTAAAATTTCCTAAAATCCTACATCTCCTTTAACTCCAAAAAAACCCTAGAACCCCACCCCTTCTCCCTCCCCCCTCAATATCCCCAAATTAATGATCCAACCGCTTCCCTAATTTTTCACTGCCTCCAACTGCTAAAAAATTCTCCAACAGGATGTGATCACGTTTGATGACATTTGAAAACATCACATGATCCCGATGATACCTCCAGCTCAGCCCACTGAAACTCACCTAAAAACCATAAGGATTTGCCGCCCCGTTATTGTCACCGATCCAGATGGCGCAGGATGTTATATGCTCTATCCCCTCCTTGCGATTTTCATCCCCACTCCTCGATTTCTATGGCAAATCCTCATATTGAATGTGCGTTCAAATTGTGTTTTTCTTTCTGTGGTTTTTGCGAAAAAAAAATGCCATCTTGCGCGGTTCAAGGATGCAAATCGGGTTATAAAACGAATCCCGAAAGAGTACATTTTCATGTAATTTCTGTCAAAAAGCATTATTGTACAACGACGACTCACCCATTCTTCCTCAGTTTCAACTTTCTGATTCCTTACTAAAGGGCCCCTTGATTCACCCTAACATTCAGCTTTATCGCTTCATTCTGTTCCTGGATGAAAAATTTGTGGAACATAAAGAGTCCAGGTGCCTTTTTTATAATATCCTTGAGGACATTTCTACTTTCCCGTGCACAAAGCATGCGACCGAAATATTGTATAAAATTATTCGTTATTTCTTGGTGATTCGCTTGCAAGAATTCTGCACGGATTTTAATCGAGAGCAAAAAAAAATCATCTCGAAAAGAGAAAAATGGCCAAAATGTTTAAATCGTAATTTTCAGTCTTATAATTTTAAAAACAGATAGTCAATTAAATTCTATGTATTTTTTAATTATTGTATGTGTATAGCTAAGATAAGCACTTCATTCTGATTTTTATAATATATTAAATGTCAACAAATTATCGTTTTTACTTTATTTTTTCTGCCAACGCGCACAAAAATCCTGGCGCGTATTCAAATCTTCAAACTCCCAAGCGAGATCGAGCATATAGCCATCAGCGCCACCTAGGACGTGACAATATCTGGGCAGCTATCGAGCAGGAGTTGCAGTGGGCTGCTCCAGCTGTTCTTTTCTATTTCCATTGAGTACAACGCGTTCCGGTAGGCAAACCTAGGCCTTTTTGGGATCTACAGTTTCTCTACCTGAAGGCATCCCGTGGTAGGTAGTTTTGAACACAAGGGTAATGTGCGGTGGACTCATGGATTCTTGTGTACAGTGCCGGCTTGAAAAAAAAAAAAAAAAAAAAAATATTTCAGGGCACAGGGGCGTTGGTATTGGTCGTCCGAATGTATTTCTCGTTCGTCCTCGGTCTTCAAACGCACTGAATTTCTGGGCTCTTTCGACCCTCCACAGCAGTCATCGCTACCCCTCTTGTCAGAGTCCATTCCCCCCCCCTCCCCCCTCCACTCCCCACTTCTTGGTTATGCCGTCCAAAAGGGAGCTCCCCCCCTTATTTTTCCCTTCGACATTTTGGTTTCTATTCCAGTTGCCCTTGTGTACTCCTGCAGTTTGCAGCGAGAGGATGTACAGACTATTTTTCTTCGATAATTGTAATTATATTGGGGATATGTTGATTGTGTGTCGAAGGGTTTAGGGGTGATTTTGTGGTGTCTTAGTTGTGTGATTTGATTTCTAAATATTTTGAATTTTAGGAATTTATAGCGGTTGTGGTTTGAGTTATTTTCGTATCAAGTTCAGTGGTGAGATCGTAATTAATAGGAAAAACTGATCGGAGTGATCTGAGTGAATAATAATTATAAATAGTAGTTGATGTGAAATTGTTTCGAATGAAGTCGTGATATAGGAACGTGTGGTTTGGGATAGTGTGGTTTTTATGTCGAAGGATTAATAACGATATTAAGGAGAATCGAATTCACTGGGGTATGCTCTCAATGTAAGTTTTGATAATTTATTTAATGAAGTTGTTAAATAGTAAAATTGGGGGATTATTTAGTAGATTTGGACTAAATGTTTTTTTGGGAGAAAATGTATTTTATATAATACAGTATACACTTTGGGTTTTATTCCCACGTTTCATGTTTGGGCTGGAGGAAAGTCCGCCAAATCCGAAACGTTGGAATGAAACCAAAATTTAATGGCAGCAAACGGATTTTTTTGCTAAAAATATTTTTACCCAATGCTGCAATTGTTTTTTTGTGGATGTAGTTTGCGATTGATGTGCGGGAATGGATGAGACAGGAGAATTTCGGGGGTAATTTGCGAATTACGAGGAAGAGAATCTCGAAAATTTCGTCATTTTTTGTTAATTCGGAAAATTTAACGGAATTTTGTTCTCGTGGTTCCGTAATTTTAACGGGATGTCCTCTCGCATTCCTTCCTAGTCCTTCAAAAACGCAGCTGAGAATTGAAGCATCTCTTCCCTTTTAGTGGATTCAAAGATTATCATAAAAAACTACCCACAATTTTTCTAAAACTCGATCACATTTTGAATCACAATTTTGTCTTCAATTTAATTATTTTTGTTTTTAAAAAATTGAAAAATCAGAACTTAACGCAGTCTTATGAAATAATCCACATTTCCCTTATAGTCCAAAATTAACCATTAAAAAAACAAGTTCTATTATTAATTATAAGCAGAAAATCATTTTAAAAAACAATAAATCACGAGCAGAAATTTGTTTTAAAACATCTGAATATTTTCGAACTTCAATTCAGATAATCCTGACTATCTACGATCTTTTTCGGATTTACCTCCAGCAATTAGTCTCAAACATTAGCAACAAAAATTATGCAAAATCATTCGATCCCATCTGTAAAATACCCACCCGAGCGTAGAGCTCCCTTGAGTCGATTTAAACAATTTTACCGTCTCATCACTGAATAATTGTAAAACTCTGACGTTGATGGGAAATTGAGTGCCTCAGAATATCTGACATTCTCATCCGACAAAGATAGATATCACCCCCTAACGAATATTCATTCTTAGTCGATATGATGACCGGGGGGGAGGGAGAGATGGTGATGGGTCACATGCCAATTATACTTTCCTCAATTTTCTGAAATTCATTGAAATCAGTTAGTCCTTGAATGACAGAAGGTACAACCCATACAACACAATCCTATCCTACCTGATATAAATAGTAACACGGATCACTAATCACACATGGCGGATCTTATGGAGATACTCGATTATGTAATTGTCATAATCGATCATTTGATAATCGATAATCGATTATCGAAACAGCAAAGGAAAAATCTTTATGAACGCTGCGGTGGCACTAGTTGTAAAAAGAACAAACATCGATACTATCGATACCTCGAAAATCCATCACGCTGATTCCTGATTGGTTGATCACTATTTAAGGCGGGTAATTTAAATTTGGAATTCATTTGCATTTGAAATTTTTGTATAATTACACCGCGCACTAGCGCGCATTTGGCGTCGCTGTCATGAAATGGCATTCACACTAATGTAAGAAACTAGAGGTCCAGGATTTCCTAATTCCACTACCTGACTGGCGGTTTATTGCAGTACCGTAAATTCACTGAACTGTACTCTGAGAGAGAGTCTAGTGGTAATCGAAGAAACAAAGTGTACTCGTGGATTTTAAAACGACCCTAAATCAATAGAGGAGAGTTGTATCCTTCCTCTGGCCCTACCCTGTTGCCAGGGCCTTTTCCACTTCTTGGTATTTAAGAAGAGCAGCTGTACATTTTTTTTTTTTTTTTCATTTTATTGTGGGCCCTCACTCCGGTCTATCGCAACTCCTCTATCTCGGGTTTTCTGTTTTCTTTTAATTCTGTTCTGGTAGTGTAGAGAAGGTATTCTATACGCCCACGTGTTTACTGAGCATCTGGGTAAACCAGTGGGTATCCTTCGGCAGGAGCGCTGGCTTCATCCTTCGCGCCGAATTACATCGGGCAAATAAACTCAAACTGTATATTTACTTATTCCATCTATACTCTATTCGGGTTTTTACATTGTATTTGCGGTATCAGGGACGACTCTTCCTGTCCATCGGTGTCGCATTTACCCCAGGGGCTGTTTCGTCACGTACCGACTCTCCTGGTGACCAGGGAAAACCTTGGGACGGTGTCCATCAACGAAGCTTTCATCGGGAAATAATATTTCTTGATGATTTACGGCGTCTGAACTTCCGTCCGACGACTTCCGAAAGATTAAAAATTCCAATGCCCTGAGCCGGACTCGAACCTGCGCCTCGTGGGTCCCGTCGTCCGGCCGAACGATTTAACCAATTCGGCCACCGTCGATGGGAATAAACTCGGACTATTGGGTAGACTTTACAAATTTTTGGTGTTTTTCCTTTCAATTGACACTGAAATTGTGATCGTGGCGCGTTTGTGCGAATTAGGAAGCTCGATTTTGGTTGGATAAAATGAAAGGACTTGGAAATCAGGGGATTTAGGTGATAAGGGAAAGGGGAGGGGCACAACAGATCAAGGAGGTTTTGGAAAATTTAATTAACTTTAATTAATTTATTTTAATTTAATTTGTTATGTATAGGAATACCAGGAGAAAATCACGAGTGAAAATTAAAGAAATATTTATTCCAATAACACCTAATCAATATTTTCCTGAATCAATACAAATTCATTTGATTCCTTTTATTGTTAGTAATTCCGCAAAATTAATTACCTTAAAATACCACAAATACTAACAGAATAAAAAATAATTCGTTTCTTGCTAAAAAATATTTCTTTGCCACTATTCAAAATAATATTTGGGGAATTCTTATAACAAATGCCCAACAGCATTTGTCAATTCTTTATTAAACAAGAAAAGAATGTAGTGCATAATAAAATCATTTGTTTCAAGCAGGAACATTTATTAAATTAAATAAATGATTGTTCCGGCTGGATATGTTTGCATGTTAAGCGTCTCCAAAAAGAAATTTACAATTCTAAATATTTGAGGAACAGGACAAGCAGAGGGAGGGGGGGGGAAGAGTGATGGGTTTTTCTGGCCCTATGAGATGGCCTCGGTTAAAGCGATCTTTTCGTAGGGATCCACACGGAGGGAAGAATTCATCGGAAATTATCGAACTGTTTGGTAATTGTGTTGTGTTTTGATAGTTCCAGAAAAATTACTGGACCGCTCAGTAAAATATGTCAAGTGTTCGGTAATAATTATGCATTTAATTATTATCATATGTTATAAAGCAAAAATCCGATGGTTTTCCAAACTGCGCTCAGGTGGGGCCCAAGGCACTTTCAGAATTTCTGTAGCAAATATTATTTTGTAATTTGAAAACAAAATAATTTTCGGTGCAGTAGAAAGAAAAAAAAGTTGAACTGCCACGAGTGCTATATTTTTAGCTTATGGTTAATTTTAACTTTAAATTAAATTAATGGTTTCAACTTTGAGATTGTAAACTGATAAAACTAAATAATCACAGGATAATTGGCAGTTTTTTATTGTTGGTAAATTAAGTAGACTGAAATATTTATATTTCTGCGTTGTTTCATTTGTTTAAAGCAAGTTTCATCATAAAAAAAACAGTCAATATTTACAAGCTAACAAAATAGCATAAAAAACAAGGGCTCCGATATATTTGAATTTTATTTAACAAATTTCGACCTGTAGAATTCAAATATTGTGTCATTTAACACTGGGACAAGTTTCTCTCATTTCCAATAACTAAAATTATATTTTCTTAGCTTTGCGCAAAAAGGTTTCATATTCGTTACATGTAAAACAAAAGCACCCCCCAATTCGCAATTCAGACTGCGCATTGTCACTGCGCACCAGTGCCCCTACGATTAAAGTAGTTTTAACGTACTCCAAACAGCTGATCTCCCTCAAGATGGAAAAACGCCATCTTACCTTTTAAAAATAGGTTGAAAAAGCCCTCGAAATGGGCATCAGTAAGAAAATAGTATTTTTCACGCCTAGATCGAAAAAAGTGATTGCCGATTGCGCAGTTCCAAAAAATCGTTTAGTCAACAAAAAGATCCTCAAGATTCTTCTTTAAATTCCTAAGAAATCTTCGACAAACCGAAATTTAATTAAATTCACTAACATAAATTAAATGACATTATCGGACGGACAAAAATTTAATTAAATTAATTAACTTAAATTAAATTACCGGGCGGAAAAAAATTAATTTAATTAATGTAATTTTATAAAATTATTACGCGACTGGCGAAGCCACAACGCACGATTACCTGACAGTTGGGTAATTTCTGGTGAATTTTTCTCCTTGTGGACGATCTCTGGGTCATATTCTATATCGCAGAATAATCATTCCCCCCTTCGTAGAATAATTGCAACGTTAATTCTCATGATACCCGCGAACAAGTACCTCCAGGGTTGAAGAAATATGAAAAAGAAGTGGAAGAACGTGGAGAAAGAATGAGAGGAAACCTCAGATGCCGATCAATGGCATCGTGGGGCTCATCGCATACGTGCATTGGATACGGAAGAAGCGGTATCACCCTCTTTTACTTTCTCACGGGAGGTGTACCAATACCTGTCAAGCATGAAGCATTCTTCATTGTATTCTCAGTATCAGGGAACAAATTGACGGGATTTTTACGGAGTGATGGGAATCATTTCTTTGCTGAGGCCTTTACATGCGTGCGTAGATTTAAATTTTGCTGAGAGATACTCATATGCTGGGGCTGGATATAAGACGAGTTGGAAATCAATAAAGTTATTTATTTGAAATTTTTCGAGTCATGGAAATGATATTTTTAGGGGGGGGCGGGGTGTTCATCGGTGATATTCCCGTTATTTTGAATTTACATTATGAAATTAATTCTGAAATTATTAAAGATCACCTGAAATCAGATGATTTTAGGTTCTCGTGTGGATTTTGGAATTGGTTATCCTGAGTTAGGATCAGAAATTGATGTGACTGTAGTCAGGTTTTATGTTATTAGGTCGGTCTTTATCAGAAATTGATCAGGTTTTGATCTAATAAATTGAATAAAAAATGTGTCATTTGTAGGATTGAGGAGATCCTGATCTGAATCTGATGGAGTGGATATGATCTCAGTCTGAGGTCAGGAAGCCTGAAGTCATTTTGAGTGAAATTGAACTAACAGCCAGATCTCGAAAAGTTACTCAGCGATTTTTAATTTATCGGATCAGATTTCAGTCTTTGAATTATGAGGATTTTCGAGGGATTATGATTCGAGTGATAATTTGGGTCGGGTACTCTGAGTTAGGATGAAAAATTGATCAGACTATAGTCAGGTTTTATGTGATCAGGTCGATCTTTATCAGAAATTGATCGGGTTTTGATCCAATAAATTTGGTAAAAAATATGTCATTTGTAGGATTGAAGAGATCCTGATCTGAATGTGATGGAGTGGACATGATCTCAGTCTCTGAGGTCAGTCACCCTGAAATCATTCTGATCCAAATCGGGCCACAATCCTCTGCTTTTGCTCAGAAGTCAGATATTTTGAAAGTACCATAATCTAAACCTGATCATACTCACCTGACTTCACTTTTCAAAGGACAGATTTTGGAATTGTCACGACATTGTAGCACAGTTTCTCTTCAATTAAATTACTTTTTCGTTCCTTCTGTTCAAATTAATATTCATGGAAAAACATATTTAGAAATAAGGAGTTTACTTATTATGCTAAAATTATTCTAGGAAACTGTTTAAAATACAAAAAATGTTGTTTATGAATATGTGCACTGATCATATTTGATCACAGTAGCCCAAGTACAAGATAAATACACGTCTCCCCTTTCTGCTTTAATGTGATCGTCTGACGTCAATTTGATTGGAATCAGATGTGAGATTGATTCATGAATCAGTGGTTCACATTAAAAGTGAATATGTATATTCTGAATACATTCGGACCAACCAAGTGTCATCCAAACTGAAACAAACAATTTCATCAAATTCATCTGAATTTGATCTGATGAAATTCTGACAAAAAATTCCCTCATACAACTGGTCAGCACCTGATCTAATTACCTGATCACTTTTTGACCCACCATCAGGTCTGGTTTGATTCCACTTTGATCTGAACCTGAGCTGAATTTCCACTCCGGTCATTGTCCTCAATACCACATTCAGACAGAATCCATACAATTGAGAGTTCGATTTCAGAATTTTTTTTTCTTTGTCCCATAAAATTGTTTTTGATTTTTCTGATGCCTAGATCAGACCTGACGGATACGTCATCAGAGCTAAGGGCCTGACCCGCATTAAGGGCGTCCGTTAACATCTACGCAGGTTTTACACCTTTTTATTTCTCAAGAACAATTAATAAATGAGTAATATATACTGCGGTACCGTTATTTTGCAAATCATTTCCTTCCATCGCATATAATTCATTCTTTATTGCATTTCATTAAATTGCATACGATTTCTTTTCAACTAATTTTATCAGATTTCCCACGCATTTGAATTTCAACCCCATCATTGTCCTTCTTATGGCCATTTTCTTCTATCTCAGGAATTATCTTTTCAAAGATTTTACCTATTCCTTGAACTCTTCGATAAAATCATCAGTAAACATATTGGAGGTTCAGACTAAATTGAGATCAATTTGATTAATTAGTAGTCCTAATTAATTAGATTAATTATTAATTCTCTATCTCATCCACAAATGATTTTTTATTGTACAATAAACCCACGTGTCTTAACATTTGAAACAGTTTTACACCGATGAGCTTCTGAATTGACATTTCCCTTTTCACTGAAAAGTCTCGATCAATTGCATAAATCAATTGATAACTGACTGGGATTAAATAAATAATTTGCACTGAATTAATAGACAATTGGAGTCTCGTCTCCCGTTGACATCCTCGGTGACGATTGTAATATATAACATATTTAATAAATAATACATAATATATTAGAACGGAGATCGTCGGAGGGACATTGTAGATTATATAATATACAGTTCACCCGTGTTCTCAGCTGAGGATGCGAGGATCGATAAACACTTTAGCCCCAATAATAGCAGTTACGTGGAAACGTAATTTAGCCAAGACGAGCAAGTCAATGAATGAGACAAAACAAATGCTGGTATGTAATTGTGAGGTAGAGCATAGTCTAAGGTATCATATTAATGATGAGGAGAAGGCAATTCTTTTTTTAAAATATAATATATAGTATGTGATACATAATATATGATATATAATATATTATGATATATATCATATGTAATATACCATATATAGTATGTAATACATAATATATTATATATAATATATATATTTACCATGAGGTAAACCATTAAAAACCATAAACCAACTTAATAAAAATACATATTATATTTCTCACGTTTTTTTTTTTGGGACAAGGTTACTGTGCCACCCGATATGGTCACAATTTTATTTAGCAACTCCCGGAGAAAAGGCACGAACGAGCGTGCAAACCTCAAAGAAAAGAATGGAGAGTCGTCATACTGCTGGCATAAGAGGCCGAGGAAAAGTCAATGCTCCTGAAATACTTGCCCGCGGCCCCTCTCAGCTGCAAAAGACGACACTCACCTTTTATTACACGAGCATATACTTGTTCCACCCATTTATTTTTCCTCCGATGACTCGAAAGTGGGTGTAAACAAATTAACATTTTGTCTCCCATTACCAACGTCTCGCCGTTTTCATCCCAGTGCAATATCACGGAGACATTTTCTCAGATACGGATAAAATAAAAAGCCGAATAAATAAAATATAAAATCGCATGTAAATGGTCAATTCGATGAGCCGGTGGAATCACGAGTGCGGTTCGGGTATTAGCCTTCAGGCATCGCTGGGGAATATTTAAATGTCCCGTAAATGGCCGCTTCTCACGCAATCTATTCATTGGTATTTTTTTTTTTTCAATTCACTTTTATGCGCTTCCATTCGCCCCTCCATCACGATTATTCCGCTACTGGCCGAGTGGTAATTGGGGTCAGGTACCCTGAGTTAGGATCGGAAATTGATCCGACTGTAGTCAGGTTTTGTGGAATCAGGTCGGTTGTCATAAGAAATTGATCAGGTTTGGATCTAGTTAATTTGGTCGAAGTCAATGGCAACAGCACTGAGGTGACTCTGATCAGAATCTGATGGAGTGAACATGATCTCAGGCTCAGGTCAACCAACCTGAAATCATTTTGACTCAAATTTGAACAACAAATCTCGAAAAGTCACTTAAGGATTTTTAATTTATGGAATTCGATTTCAGTATTTCAAATGTGAGGGAATTATGATTCGAGTGGTAATTGGGATCAGGTACTCTGAGTTGGTATTGGAGATTGATCCGACTGTAGTCAGGTTTTGTAGAATCAGGTCGGTTGTCATAAGAAATTGATCAGGTTTTGATCTAGTTAATTTGGTCGATGTCAATGACAACAGCACTGAGGTGACCCTGATCAGAATCTGATGGCGTGGACATGATTTCAGACTCAGGTCAAGCAACCTGAAATCATTTTGAGTCAAATTTGAAAAACAAATCTCGAGAAGTCACTTAAGGATTTTTAATTTATGGAATTCCATTCCAGTGTTTGAATTGCGAGAGAATGAGTGTTTCGAGGAAATTATGATTCAAGTGATAATTATAATTATACTCAGGTACCCTGACTTCGGATCAGAAATTGGCCCGACCCTACAGACAGTTTTTATAGGATCAGGTCCGCAACTTCGATCCGCACCTCAACCGAATATCCACTGGTTCTATCAAACAATTCTTCAAATTTCTAAATGTAGTAACTAAGAATTTCTTTCTTTTTTGTGTTCTCGCATTTTTTATAAGAGAGGTTTTGTACCCATTGTGTTTTAGTTCTAGGTAAAAGAGCGCTAAGTTTTAAGAGAGTTAAGTTTTTCAAGAGTTTGTATTTAGAAATTTTAAGTGTCGAATATCGACGAATGTTTAGGTCACATAACGTGGAACACATTAAAGCGTGAACAGGGTCAGGAGTGCAGGAGTGTGGACCTGAGTGTCAATGCGCTCATTGTTTAGGACAAAGATTGCCTTACTTTTATAAGTGAGACCGTTGTGTGATTAGTTGTAAGAGAGGAAAATGAAGAAAAAAACAAACTGGACTTTTTGGAAGAGAGATCGGTGAAGGAGTAGCACAGAGCAGATTATAAATTTATTTTTACGTGTTCTGTTTATATTTTCTTTAAAAGTTTCAATAACGTTAATTGTTATTTTATAATTTATAAAATACTCCAACAATTGATCCCACACAAATAATACCTCTCATCCGCCTATTCCGTAACAAATTAATCACAAATATCAAGGTCAACAACTGCAATTCAACTTTACAATTTAACCCCTCATTAATTGCTCAATCGTTTTCATTCATCGTAAATCTATCACCCAATGAAACCTGGAATATTCTCTCTCTCGGTATTTCCGGATTCTTTTTCCTTTCATCGGGGAAACTTGCGTTCGAGAATTTCTCAGCTATCGGACGTTTATTTTTATCCCAATCTCTATTGACTATTAAATTCATTTTCATGCCATCAATTCGCGTGGGATAATATCATAAGAATTGCTTCGCTTTCTAAGAATTCAGTCTCTACGTTTTCTACCCCATGGACCACGAGAAAACATCTTCGTATATAACAGGTTTACACCGATTGAAGCGAATACAGTTAAACCGTTGTATGGTACAACGATACAACAGGTTACACGCCTATTCTCGCCCACAGAATTTGCATTTGTTTTGTGTACTACAGAGTGGGCGTATTATATATTCCAGGGATACGCTCTCTCTCCCACTCGTTCAATCACTCCTCGACTTTTTCTATGCTATGTACGGGTGTACATACACCATGTAAGTGTATTCAACCGTGACATCTTGTAACGGTGATTCGCCGAAAGTGAGATTGCATTCGAGCATACGACTGTACTCGCACTTTATTCTCGTTTTTTGAGAAAAAATTTGAGATATTTTCGCTTTTTCGCAGTAATAGGGCATACGGCGCGGGCTAATCTTGAGAATAAAAATAATAATTCTTAATTAAGAAACTTATGTAACGTTTTGTGTCACCATTCTATTTTGCTAAGATACCGTATAACACGAAACCGAATGCGTGGTCCACGCGTCACATTTGAATTTCCCGCCTCGAGCGCATTGACCAATGAGGAAAGAGTCTTACGCATGAAGTTAGCCGACGGCTAGTGTTGCCAACTTAATTTATGTGCTTGTACATATGTGCTTTTATACATAGGAAAGAGAACAGGAAATTCAAAATAAATTCGATAGATGATTTACTGCGCGATCGAACGCGTGTTCCGCGCGTCATATTTGAATTTCCCGCCTCGAGCACATTGACCAATGAGGAAAGAGGCTTATGCATGAAGTTAGCCGATGGTCTATGCAGCTAACTTAATAACTTAATAATATCTTTTTCAATGAAATTAAATGTCATGATTTATTAGATGTTTATGTTTATATTTATAAATAAATATACAGTAAATATACTAATTAAATGTAATCGAATTAAATTGAATGAAATTCAATTATATCACAAGAATTGCTTCGATTTTTGCGAATTCAGTCTCTACAATTTCTACACCAATTTAATTGCATTGAATTTCATTTGATTGAATACAATTAAATTGAATTTAATCTATATATCATTGATTGTTTATATACTATGTATGTAATGTATATAAAAGTCCATATATGGAGAATCGATGTTTCCGGGATCGCTAATTATGAATATGATAACGATTTTTACATGAGCAACTCTTGTCTATTTATTTATAACAATTTAATAGTTTGACGTTGATTTTGCTGGAGAAATCAATTTCTATTTTCATGGAATGAATTATTACTATTTTGAAACCAATGTTTTGTAATGATTCCTATTGCATTTCTACGTGGAATGGGCGAATCGGGACATTCATAGTGAGGCCCCAACAGGTCGCACCCACCTCAACGCACCCAAATATGGGAGCGAGCGCAGCGAGCGACCAACAATAAGAAGAGTAGAACAACGCACCCCTAGTCATTAATTATTTCTATGAATACAAACTTATTTCCATTGCATGACTTTAAGGCCTTTTACAGACTAAGGTACGGATTTTCCGAGCACCTCGGTGCCACCATTTTGAGAGAAAAATATAATTTTACTAATTAAATATTTTTCTGACAAGAATTTAAAGTGAATTTTCCCATGAAAAGTACTGGCGTTTATGTGTCACAAACAAATATAATTGGCAGGATTATATTTTGGTCTCAGTGTAATATGAATATTCAGGAAAAATCACGTCTTTCCTGGAATCCCAAAGCGTAATACGTAATTGAAAAAAATTTTCCGGACCTGTCACTAATTTTTTTTAGAGCGTTTCATTATTTTAATGAGAATTTTCTGGGAAAAATTAGGAAAATGTCCGTAAAAGCTTCCGAGTCACTTCTGTAATCGGTAAATGATCGTCACTGAGAGAAAAATGTAGATTTGTCAATGAAATATTCTTCTAACAAGAATTTAAAGGGAAATTTCGGGCATTTATTTGTCAAAAACAAATATCATTTGCAAAAGTATATAAAATGTCCTCGTCACTTCTGGAATCGGTAATTAACCTTTACTGAGAGTAAAATATAGTTTTACTAATGAAATATGTTTCTGACAATAATTTTAAGTGAATTTTCCGATGAAAATTTCGGGCATTTATTTATCAAAAACAAATATCATTTGCAAAAGTATATAAAATGTCCGCATCACTTCTGGAATCTATAATTAACCTTTACTGAGAGTAAAATATAGTTTTACTAATGAAATATGTTTCTGACAATAATTTTAAATGATTTTTCCTATGCAAATTCCAGGCATTTGTTTATCCAAAACAAATACCATTGACAAAATAATATTTTTCTCTCATTGTTGATTACCGCAATGATAACTAGTAATTTTTCTTCGGGCAGGAAGGCCTTCTCAGATTTTGAACAATGTCATTGGCCTCGACTTACACCTCTCGGATTTCCTCATAAAGTCAAACAGGAAGGGAAAAATATGAAAAACGACAACAGACTTACATCCACATATACGTGTTTAGATACTTCTACAAGTGAATCATGTATTTCCCGTCTTGAACGTCAATGTTTTTCATCATTTTTATATGAGCAATGTTTTATAACACGTGAGGTGCTTCTGTCTTCAGATACCGTTGGTAAAAACATACAAACGGCATATCCGTCATCGATTTCCAATTCGAGGCACGTGCGCTTCCCTGCGCAATGAAGGGAATCGGTAAAAAGAGGAAGATATCGACGGTCGGGGATGAAGTAGGCGGTGACGAGAATGAATATAGATCTTTGCCCCAGGTTTTGGTATTTGTTTAAAGTGCGTATCCTTAACAAATGGGATATTTACACACGGAAAGAAGAAACTCAACTCAACTAAAAAATATACTAAAGATAAGGAAAGTGTCTTAGAATGATTTTTGTTTTTGAGTTGTATTTAACATCAAAAAACGAAATCATTTTGAAGCACGTGATATATTAATGTACTTAACATTAAGTATATTGACTTTCCAATGGTAAAATCGATGACCAATTGATTGTTCCACCATTTTATTATGTCCTAGGAATATATCAAGTACCACAGAAACGTTTATCATGACTATGTGCACTCAATTTCTTAGAAATGACGAAAAAATTTTGAGTAAAATATGGAGGACATATAATGACAATAATGGAGGACATTCAGTAATACCTTCATGTACCATAATTTCAACAATTCACTAGACTTGTAGTTTTGTTTGTTTGTTGACTCTTGACTCGCTTCACATTCAGCATTTTCAAAATAACTCGGCTTCGTCAATTGCTAACTATTCGATCACTAATTACTACGAACTATTTCACGAAAGTTACTGATCCATCAAACAAACTTGAGAATAACGAGATTATTGGGGAATAACGACACTCAAAACATGGGGTGGGGGGAGAACGTAATGAGCGATTAGAATTTCTCTGGTCGTCAGGAAATAGAATCCAGTGGAGCCATTTTCTGGTTATTTCTAAATCATCGATAACATATATTGAAAATTAACATTTGTGAGGGATTTAATCTGTTCACAGAAGACAACAAACTCTTGAGAAAATGATTTTTTTCTCAATACTGTCGTCGAAAATCGATTGTTTTGTCACCGATCTATTTCTGCTATACATGGATCTAGTGTCTAGAATATATATATTTTTATTTATTTATTTATTTATTTATTTATTTAACTGTCACAGAGGGGTAGACTCCCTATGATAGCGAAGTTCATTCATAAACAAAAAAATGATAATTTTATTTTTTTTGGTTTTTCAAGTTATCAATACAATCAAGTCTATAAATAAATGAACGCGGTGGTGATAACAATACCATGAATTAAATTAAATATAATATATAGTATATAATATATACTATATAATATATAATATAATTTTAAAAAAATTATTCCAGAAGGGAACGAACCCATGACCTTTGCCTCACCAACACCTAAATATCTCTATACTTGACCACTTACCGAAAGATTTCAATAATTTAAATTTCAAACCAATTATTTATACCTAAAAATTACCATCCACCCCTAGACCACCAATACCCACACCAATCACGCGCTCAATTCTAATCCAAAAAACTCCCAGAAACCATTTCATAATTCTCCAAAAAACTATTTCTTTCTCCCTCCACTCTACAATTTTTTCCCTCCATTTCGTCAATTCCTCTCTAAATCCCCCATCACGATCAATCAACTACTCTGACAATGTCTCCAAAATCCTCAAAATTTCATACCACCCCAGTACCACAGCCTCGCTCCATCATCACCCATAAAAATTACCCCCAAAATTTACAACATTTCATATCATATCTGAATCACAGAACCGCCAAGAGGGACTGCCAATCAGCCCCCTCCCCTTCCCCCCTCCCCTTCTCGTCACCCAATGGTTAGAATAAAAAAATCAACCCCTCTTTTCTCACCACCGCAAATACGTCAAAGAAGAGGGCGTCACCTCTTCCCTAGGAGCCCCTGAGAGTTAAAGATCACCTACATATTGGATTAAGTTTCTCAGCATATTGACGCGTCCAATGAATAAATGGAAGTGTGAATCAGTGGGAAAAAATAAGAGGGGTGGTGCGTGAGAGTCGTCGGGGTGACAATAGAATCATTGGCTATCCCATACCCTCATAATCACAACAATTTCTTTTAAAAATCTAAGTGTTGATTCAGTTGTTAATTTTCATTTCTTCTGAGTTCATTTTTTCTTGTAGCGGTGATGATGGGATGGAGGGGGGGGGGGGGGGTGATTGAATCCGATAGTTAACTGATCAATGAAGTATCGATAAAATTTTTTTTTTTTATAGAGTCGTGTAGGGCGATTAATTCTTTGATATTGTTGCTTCAACCCTGGAACAATGAACTCGTAATCATTCGAATATGTGAGCACACAGAGGGATCAGTCTCCTCCCCCCCCCCCCCCCGCAGCGGCCCTTTACAGAACCTTCCGCGCCTTTACCATCGCCGATAGAACGAGGAGTACAAACACAGCATAATTACGTGGTATAATCATAAAATCCCACAGAGGGTGGTCTTGAATAACAGAGTAATTAAGTTATTCATGAAAATGATTCTTTTTTTTATTTAGGGGGTTGTGATCCCCAGGTGAAAAATGTTCGCTCTGAGGATGGAAAGAAGGTAATTCAGGATTGGAGATCGAATCTTGATTCGATTGGTGAATCTTAAAGTGGAATATTTTTAAGATGGAGGAAATTCTCAAATTTAGATCGTTCAGAAAATTCACATTTTTTCAATGTTGTATATAATTTGATATTATACATAATATATGATATATAATATATGATTATATATTATATATTTGATATAATATTGTTTATTATTGATTCATGATTATTTTACACTTTTCTAGTTTTAGTATTGAAAGGTATAGATTCTTATTCTGACGCAGAAAGTTTTAAAAAATTCTTCAAAGTTCGAAGCACTCAAAGCTCACTTCGATTGTGTAATAAATTGGAATTTTTTTCTTTAATTCCTTGATGAACGACACGGGAAAAACTATTCAATAAAAATTACGGAAGTGGAGTTCATTTACCTACTCTGGAAGTGACTACACTAAGAAATCGTTAACAGAAGAAAATATCTCTTTTGGGACGAATATCGTCAGGCCCATCGCCCTCAGCTGAACTAAGTACAATTCCAGGCATGAAAATCATGATGAACGCAAAGATTATGACTCAACAAATGACCTTGGATCAGAATTCATTAACGATTATGAATATGTAAAATTATTCTGAGTTATGTCACTCAAGAAAATCAGAAATTTGGGAAAATTGTAAAATAATCACGAGTTATGGACAGGGATTATTTGAATAATATCAAACCGATTTGACCTTGAATTCTTTATTATCGCACGCAAAAGGTATCTTTCTCCTGTGATGTCTCCAGAGCAACTGGACCCATTTCACAAAAGGCCCTCGTTTATTCATTCCTTTATTTTCCTTTTCTGATTCTGTTTATGTTCTGTTCTGAGAAAAACTATAAAATACTGACTTGGACTAAACACAGCTATGGACGGACGGTTAATTCATGTCCACACATACCAAGCACTCTCGATATAATAATTATATACAATAGTACAATATAATAAACAAATCGTTCATCATAACTTTAATATTTGGAGCTGAACCTCCACTTCCTCAAGATATCTCCCCCTGACAACTAAGAAATTTTGTCACCAACACTTCCAAACTAACAAATTAATTTCACTTGAAAGAATAGAAAACTTCGTTGACATTTGTTTTCGTTTATTTATTCACAAACACACACAAATTAAGATAATGATTTTATTTTCACTCAAGACTGAATATATTAATGAATTCTTAGGGATGTGGCCGTGGAAAACTCCGAAGTTTTCTTTTCGCGAAATAATTAAATTGTCAGTAGGAAAATTAGTGCAAAATTAACGTGATTAAAATATTTTCTTTAAATTAATTAATTAACGTCTCGTCGGCCGATTGCGTCACTCCCGAATTCTCCGTCGTCCACGAGATAAACAAAGAGATCTCGAGGGATGTTTTGTCCTACAATGTGTTCCTTCACCCCCATTGTTGAAGTATAAAACAAATCCCTTTAAAAAATCTACTTTCCCCTGTCAAGAATATCAGTCCTCGCCTGAAATAATTTTTTTCTTCCTCTCAATTGCCCTCACCGGCTCCATAAAACCCTCAAAATTATAAACATTTTGAATTTTCCGGAGCACAAAATATACTTTCAACGGATTTTATTTACATAAATAATAGATGCAAAGAGCAACAATATTCACAAGGTTATATCCATAATTTATCTGTATAGTTTCGACCTCGAGACTTTTACGTATAATTTTTCATGGAGTTTGCGGCTTCGTATTGTTTGCAATATACCCAGAAAAGGTGAAAGGTATTTTTCAAAAAAAAAAACGTATCTAAAAAAAAATACCTGCAACAGGAAAGTTTTATTGGAAAAATTTCCGGAATATAACGCGCCGTCAATAACGATGACAACGCTTTTTACTTATTGTTGAAAGAAATTGAGTGGAGATTTACAGTGAGAAGAGCGGAGGGGTGTAATCCCCAGACGGATTGAACGGCTGCCAGGGGTCGAGGGGTTGCAACCCCTTTTGTTACCGAAAGTGTAATTTTCAGAGATAGACCTGAAGGTGTATGGAAGTTTGAAGAAAAGTTACAGCTGTTATCTCCCTCTCTCTGTCTCCAGGTTCGCGTGATCGCCGTAAGAGAGTGGACGTAGGTCAGTGACGGTGATTTATGGAGTGTCACGTGGTCCACCTTTACTATAGAATTCCCGGAAGAATATTTCAATGATTGGAAAATTTATTAAACTGGCGTATGAAAAAAAAATGGGATAGGAAATGTGAGAGAGGAATAGAAACTCGATTTTGTGAAACTAAAAATTCAAATGATGTATGTAAAATATATAATATATAATATACAATATATTAAAGGTAATATATTGCATACAATATATATTATATATTCTATTATATCATATTATATACATTGAATGTATAATTCAATTTAATTGAATTAAATATATATCATATATTATTTATATACTATATATTTAATATATGTATAATATATAGTATATACTAAAGTCATCATTCAATAATATTTATGTTAATTATACTCAATAATTTATGTTTATAAAATAAGTTAAATAATATACATTTAATTCAATTCAATTTCATAATTGAATTTTCATAATTATAATAAATATTATTGAATGCTTAATTTAATCCATAAAATATATATTTTATAATTTATTTATATTTCCTCTTGTGTGCGAAGTCACAATCCAGATAATTAAAATATCAATTCAGCTCAATATAAACGAAAATTATAATTTTTAACGCTTTTGGACAATAGTCATATTTAAAATACCATTAAACTCGAATTGCCATTTCCGTCGCTTTTAACATAATTATTCATAATTGTTATTACGAAATTTAGTTTTTATAATATAACAATTGCCCGACATTTATAAATTTACTAAAAAAAATTGAAAATTATAGAATATTTTCTTTTTAACCGAAACGCACTCTTTTTTTTGCTGTGTAATTTCATTGAACAACAAATTCTTAATTGTTTGTTTAAAAACAATGCCATATTTCTTTTTCGCTCACCACGTACCGGAAAATACGCGCGATTATAACTAGTTATTCAAAAATTGAAAGGATGACCTTTAACGTACAGCGGATATACAATTCTCGTGATCTTCAGTTTTCGGCTGGTGTTTGGGCTGACACGTAAAGTACATTAACCACTTCAATATCTTCAAGACTATATTCCCAATGTTCTCTAGAAATTTCAGACGGCAGTGAAAAATTTAACGAAATCTGATAAGAATCGAGGGATGAGAGGTAAGCCCCGCTCGTTTTTTTTCTCGCGACACAAAGACGGAATAAAGGAGGGACGCACCCGTGGGAATTGCGTATTTGGAAGTGACTTCGCACCGTCTCTTAAATCTCACGAACCCAAGAACCTGGAAAATGAGAGAGCGCGAGAAAAAGGAATTCGAAAAGCTGACGATATTCAAATTATTTGGCTTTAAAACTATAAATCGGCGGAAAAATTCATGATCAAAAATAACATAAACATATTTTAGTTGAATCGATCAGTTATCGATTGTTACTATCAGATGTCCCGTCGAAAGAATATATTTCACCAGAAAATATAACGTCGCTGATTGATTTTGGATATTTTTGGCTGAAGAAAACGCGCGGAGAGAAAAATCTGGGAATTTTTATGGTGTGACGGACTCGACTGAGGAGACCTTCTATATCGACCTCGCAAAAATACTGGCGTCGAGACGGACGCCAACGGCTGACGCAACAGGCCCCATAACGAAGACCCCCATCGGTAATAATCGGGTACATTCGGCGCTCATCGTTAACCAATCAAAATGAGTTACCGAAAAATTGTTGTGTGGTACAGTAAAAAAATGACTAAAGACACAATAGAATAAACTAATCTAGATATGAATTTCCAAACAATTCCCATCAATTTTTCATTTAAACTCAAAAAAAAAATAATAAACTTTCAAATTTTATGGTGCTGTTTCGTAAATTTTACGCCACCACATGTCATTAATTACACACAATTAATGAGACACACACACGCACATTATTTTTGTAATGTTTTGTAAAACATTACAAAATTTACGGTATTGATAGGACTTTTTATGTCTCAATAAAACCCATTCCCGCATTTTGCACCTCGATTTCCGCGCCGGACCCAGAATTTTTTAAAAATAAATAACCAAATCGTCCGAACACTGAAATTACCGAAAACCGGAGATTTGTACGAAGTCTTCTTCTGGCCGCAAGTATGAGTATAGCTTCAGGTATTTGGGTGAACGTGCATTTCTGTGCCGCGAGAAGAAGCATGCACTGATTGTAGAAGTAAAAAGACCAGAGTGTTGTAGCTAGCAAGACGACGACGGGCGTCCAGAAGAGGGGAAGTGGAACAAACGAGAGAAAAACAATGAATAAAAAAAAATGAGAAGAGGAAGGATGAGAAGAGCGGAGACAGGGAACTAGACGAGTGAAGACTGTGGAAAAGTGGAATAAGGCGATTGCGGGAGATTTCGCCGCATAGCGGTCGCCACGAGAAGCTCCCCCAAGGAGGAAGTGAGAAACGTCCCTCCGACAGTTCCACTTGGTCTAGACGCCGAGAAAACTATACCCATATATTCTCGTTAAATACGAGCGTAAGAAAAGAGAGAGTGAAACAGAGCATTTCGTCAAGAGAGACATAAACAACTGGGGAACGAGAAAAATATACATGAAATACATGAACAGGAGTGAAATGCGAGGAAAGGAAGTTGTAGACAGCGAAATGTGGAGTGAGGAGAACGGGAGATAGTGCACACAACGTGGGTATGAAAACAACTGTTGAGGGACTCTCGTCACAACGCGGCGCCACCTGCAAGGTTCTCTCGTCTGCACTCATATGAATATCTATAACTACTCCCGATGTATTTCGAGAGCCCCGAGTGCTGTCAGGCTAATTGATACTGTCAATAAAAACGACAAGTACGGAAAAAGCACTCTGTACCACATTTAGTGAGTTCATACACCGCTGACTCAACAATTATGACTATTTTTAGATGACAACCTTCACTGCTTAATGAGTCAATGATGAAGCGAACGGGTGAAATGTGGGAAATTGCTGTTGGTGGGATCAAAACAGTGATTTTAATTGGGGAGTTTTGGTGTTTTGGGTTGCGATGGTTCCGGGAAATGGACACATCGTAATCCTGATCCCGGGGTTCACTGATCTCGAGCGGTGACCGTGGATGGGAATAATGCGTAGCGAACACAAACCGAACATATTGATTTTGAGCTGTTCCCAGTGTGTTACCTCGAAATGAGGACGCTCAGTGGATTCTAGTATCGAGGGCTCTCTTACACCAGTTTTATAAATTCCTCTCTCGACCTCGTGAATTTTCTGTCCTTCCGAGAAACTCGGAAATCGCGTGATCGGCGGTTTTGTTTTTGATGTTCGATGTAATTTCTGTTGTTTATGGTATAGATTTTGAAGGAGGTACTCGTTGATTTTGGGATGAATTTGACTTATCTGGGAGTGGAGGTTTTGGGAAATATCTCGGAATCTGAGGGAGATAGCGGAATTCTTGTTATGACATTTGTTGTAGCTCTTCAGTCGCTCCGTAAAAAAGGTTCTCATGAAAATTTTGTTATCTTTCCTGGATTTCGAGATATTCAGCGGAAACTGGTCGATAGGCAGAAGTGACTCGGTTTACCACTTCGCTACTGAATTGTCATCAAGGGGAACGTAAATATTGTAAACATTACAAGTCAATAGTGTTCTTTGAACCTTCGGTCTTCTAATACAGAGATAACTCGCACTTCTCCCTTTTTAGAAACTCATGAATCCATAATTTCCAAGAAAATCATATCTTGCTCTGAGAAAAGAAAAACTTCTGCCAAGAAATTATTCACTTTTTCCAAAGATGATAATTTATTCATAATCAAAATGTCATTCCTCAAATTAAGTCTAGTGGACTGAATTTATTCACAATTTTTATCTCCTCAAATCCAGAAGATTTCAATATCGAAACCACTTGACTTAATTCGAGAAGTCGTGTTCTTGTTGTCGATAAATTCCCCATCATTTTTCTGAGAATAACCAAATCTCTTGACTAAAATTTCTTTCCTCTGTACAAAATATCATTTTTTTTAATTTTCCAGTCTGAGCTTTTCTAAAGTAAAAGCGCACATCTCAAAAAAAATTTTTTTCTAAATTTTTCTCTAACAATTTGAATATCTCACGAATAACGAAAAATCAAACTTATTCGACTTAATGATTTGAACTTATTAAAATCAAAATATGTGTCATCGATAGTTAAATGGTAGAATACTCATTAACATCAAAATATCTTTTCATACCCCGAAGGGTCTCCTTCCCAACAATAATCCCGTACGATCTTACTATCGAACAATTTCCGAGGATTAACCAAAAAAAAACCGGAAAGGAAAAATACAGACGTATTACTCCGTTAGTGACGTAACGACTATTGCATGCACGTCTTGACCTTTCGCACACTGAATAAACACGCCTGCGCAGTATCCCCTCCGGTAATTTTTTTTCTCTCTCCCCTGGAGATGTGATAAAAATGCGTTCCCCTACGGAGAAAGCACCATTCGACCCCTCCCCCACATACGCACACGCTTGGCCTCTTTTCACTTTTTTTTTTTTCTCTTCATTCTTCTACTCTTTCTCCAAGCTCGATGTCGCCCCTTCCGCCTTCACTTGTGCAACTGCACGATTACGCGTGATTACGTTTATTGGTCATTAAACTGAGACCACTGACACTTGAATATTCTCGTGGAGGAGATATGCCATTAACTGGGTCGAAAAGAAAAATGAATATTCATTTATATTTTTTGCGTCTTCGGTGAATGTTATTACATTGTTGGCAATTTTTTGAAATTAAAAAAAAAATATGACAACAATTTCACAAAGATTAATATATAATATATAATATATAATATATAATATATATAATATATAATATAATATACAATATATAATACATAGTATAATATATAATATAATATATTATATATAATAATATATTGACGAATTATTACCTTTGGAGATATATAATAAAACGATATTAATTTGAAAATTTTCTCTTCAATTGAACAGAAAAATCCTGAGTTATATCGATTATCAAATAATTTGTATATCAAATTAAACTAATATTTGATATAATTCAGATAGAAAATTTAAAAAATACAATTTGAAAACACTTTTCGCACTCCGCAAAGGAAACCGTAGAACTGCCGTAGGGCATCAAAGAGGCCAGGAACGCCCTCAAGGATTAACCAGCCCGATTGCCAATGTCTGGCCCTGTAATTAGGTTTACGTTGTCGGTAATACCATTACGGGGTAGCCATGTAATTCCCACTTCCCCCCCCGTCCCTTTCGGCCCTCCATGCCCACATCATTCAGGTTTCCGCTGGAGGGCAATTGCTGCACTTCCATTCCCATTGTTGGGCAAACCAACTGCCACTAGTGCAGATCAGTATTAGAAATATGCGAAAATTTTGGGACGTCAGTAATGACGTGTCAGGTGATCATTTTATGACTGTCTAGTGAGTGTCACGTGACATGTCAATTATGGGAATTGTGGGTGAATGGTATAATCATGAGGAGGATCAGGTGATTATCATTACGAAAATGTTCATAAAAAATATGTGATGTATTATATATCATATTTGATATATAATATATAATCCATATATATGTGATATATCATATATTGTTTTTGAGACTGTCAATAATATATAATATAATATGTAATACTTTGCTGGACTATTGTCCCCACGACCTTGAGCCAACCGCCGGCCAACGCTAAACCGTCCGTCAGCCGACCCTGAGCCATCCTTCAAAGTCCTTAAAATTTCAGCTTTTCCTGAATTTTCCCCCTTATTTTCTTATGATGCACAGAAATAATATTTTGATTTCTTTTATTTTTTAGTCATCATTTTACCGATATTATTATTGTTCTGAGGCAGAATCGATTTCTCATTTTCTTAAACTCCAATTTCTTTATTCGTGAAAATCAACTTGAGAATATTCTGTCCTTCACAATGACCATCCTTCAAATCGTTCCATTTTGTCTAAAATTTCCGTGACGATATCTTTTTTTTAGGGATCTTTCGAACAATTGTCTTAATCCCACGTCCCTCAGTAATGACAATCGAATGTCTCACCTGCTGCCGACGTCTTTACCACCATTTTTTTCCAATAAATATTGTTTATGATCAATATTCCCCTGAACATTTAAAAAAATTAAATTTTCCACAAGTTGGGTTTAACGATTCAATTGTCCTGATCCTCAGTTTTCGGCCCCACTGTAGGTGAATGGGCCTTAGTCCCATACTCTGCAGCTTAAGGGGAGACCCCCATCGCAGGGACAGTCGCAGGTATTTCTCCACTTCCCCAAATATTCGGAAAAACTTCCTGGCACGTCTCTCGTCAGGGTCGGCGTTTTTCCTCAAAAGTTCGAACATTTTGCGACAACTTTTATAATCTCGCGAATATTACGAATTATACTGCGTCGGTGATTCGATAATTTCCGATAATTGGATAAGCTCTCCGCACATCTTTAGTAGTGTTTTATCTGTATAAAATTATTGCGTGAAAGGTGAATAAATTGTTAAAATATAAATTATTAAATTATTTTTATGAAAAGTTCCCTAAACACCTCTTGAGTGCCACATAAGTGAACGAGTGCCCATTTATTTAATAAAATTTGGAGAAACCGCCAGAGAAAACCACTAGTTTCCCTTTTCTGGGCCACATGGGTGACAATTTAGTCATTTCATTCAGTCAAATTCTCTATTGTTGTTGATATAAAAATCCCAAAGAAGATCAACCTAAAAATCGAACTGAACAACGATTCGAAGGCTTAAGATATTCAGTTCTTCAATCTTCAGATAACTTTATTTAACAAACCTGAACATTTATTAACTCTTCAAAATCCTTCGTATCGAGTCTTATAACAACGTTTCATAACCATTGATCAATATTAAATATTTTTCACATCATCAATGAAAGTCATCAATTAAAAAATAACAAATGAAAATTACTCAAATCATTACTGAATTAACACTCAGTAAATTTAATCAATTATAACTTAATTATTCCAAATTTACTTAGTAATAACGAAATGAATTGGGTCTATTAGTTCGATCACCTTCGGAAATGTTATAATCAACAACAATAAATAATTTATCCGAATGAAATCCCCGAAACTTATCAAGTAAACAACGTTAACCCTCGTCGAACTAGTAATTCCAGATTATGGAATTGTTTATTTTCCCATCCCCAATCAATATCACAAGATACGTCAAATAAATCAACCCAATCGATCCTAATTGTTTGTTATTGTTGCAGTGGTGTCGCGATATCCTGTGGTGAATGCAGCAGCAGTGGAACAAGCGATATTACCGAGCCCGGTTCACCCTGCAGCACAAGTAGCGACGAGGGGGTGGCAATAGGGGGGGCAGCGGCTAGTAGTCCACTGCCCTCATTACCCAAACTGGCACCAGCTACATCATCTATGCACAATGGGACCAGGCCCCAGTGGCCATGGGCCCCACCACTAGCTGCAACAGCGTGCTCAGCTTATAAAACCCACAAGGGAGAACCGGAAATTGGCACACTACCAAAAGTTGGCGCTGCTGATCCCACTGCCAGGGCTGGTAAGACAACGCAATTGGGGAAACAACAGAATCATCAGGAACATCAAGGGAAGATCACTGAGTATTTCAAGACGCAGATAAAACCTCAGCAACTGAAGGCAAGTATTCATTATCTGTCAGAAAAAAGTTTTTTTTTTAAATTTTGTAAAGACCTTGAGCGTAGAAAAAATGGATCTTTTGAAGATCTTTCAGAAGTCATGTGAAGAGCATTTCAAATAGTTTTAAAAATTGCAATCATCCAGTTGCGACCCAAAAGATTTTTATTTTGCTTGGGAATGATGAAGAACGATTTGAATTGTGAAAATACAAATTTTTTTGCGAATGTCTGTGTGGTCTCTCATGTTTTTTCAAGATCTTTGGAAGACAGTTTTTTTAGAGATCTTTTGAAGAGGATTTTTAACTGCAGATGATCAGGAAATCGTGTTTTACATCTCCCAGTTTGAAAAATTGTTTTTTGAAAATCTTAGAAATAAAAGTTGAAGCAGAATTTTGAAAAAATGATTTTCACAAGAATCTTTCAAAGATTTCTGAAAATTTCATATTTTTATACCATGAAATTGATCCAAATTGATGAAAACATCCTATTAATGTCATACAGTGGCGATCAATCGAATGGAGTCAATAACGCGAATAATTGACGTTTTCTAAATGATGACCAGAAAAGATTCTTTGGGAGATTTCCGTAAGATAATATATTTCTTGAACATGTTCTGAATTTGATTTTGGAACATGTTTTTCGAAAACTGTCTTCCGAAGATCTTTCAACGATTCTGTTGTAAATTTCTAAAAGATTTGACAGGAATTTTTATTACGGTTGAGGCCAAAACACAAATACCAAACGTTTTTATAATTCCTGAGGTGTTTTCCTCTCTGTGGACGATCTCTGGGTCACATTCCACATCGTGGAATAATCGTTTTCCTCTACATAGAGTAATCGCAACGTTAATTCGCATGACACACCCTTTTAGTAAATTCAAAGATTAAAATCTTTCTTTTTAAATTCTCCCCAAAACAAAATTCCCAGTTCGGGAAATAATTTCTATCATTTGTTTATAAAAAGACAACATTTTGCAAAATATCAAGAGAGAAAGCTTCTTTAAACATTACGGAACAGATACGCACTTTTTCAGGAAACGTTCAGGAAAAAGTCCAGAACATTTAAGAAAAAGTATAGAACGTTCAGTAAAAAAATACGAAACTGTTCCGTAATTTTGACTGAATATTGTTTTAGCTGACAAATTACGGAACGGACACGTAATTTTTCCAGAATCTGCTCTCCGTTTGCGTATGAATTTTTTCAAATTTTACTCGTGCAATTAGTTAAAGAAATTGGTAACTAAAACAATCAAAAAACCGCGTGTCCCATCGATCAAATATCGCCCTGAGGGTAGAACGACTTTAGTCCCCATTTTCCAGAAAACCCATCCATAAATCCATGAACCAAAAATTGAATCTTCAAACTGACCCATCAGACCCCAAATTTCCAACTCAAGACTCAAACATCTAAACCAAATGACTTAATTTCCAGGCGAAGAAACCCACCGCCGAAATGTCTGTGATGATAGCGAAGAATTCCTCCGAGTTTCGTCGGCCTCCAACAGTCCAGAGGAACAAAGGAGGCCTAGCAAAGTACCTGGGTGTAGTAACGCCAAATGGAAGAATCGATCACGACTGGGAAGTGAGAACAATGACAGTATCACCACCTCTAACACGAAAACTGCCAACAGTATCACCTCGTGTCAGTGTCACAAAGTTGGATAAAAAGCTGATATCCAAATCAATACCGGGTTTTCCAATATCGAGTGAAGTACTATCGAGTATTCCAAGTTGCAAGATATCATCACTAAGATTAACGAGTGAAGCAAGCCCAAATGCCAGTAGTGATTCACCACTGTCACCACCCACACCAAATCATCAAAGTCAGACTGAGCCAGTGGCAACGATTGAATTCGAATCAACTGCCAAGCCCACTGTCAACGAGAACAACAACGTGACAATTTGCAGTGGCAATCATATCAACAACAAGGAGCATCCTCTCTCGTGGATGGTGAATGGTTTGTTGGACAAGAGGGAGGAAGATAAGCCGAGGACAACATCCAGGATCGAGGAGGACGAGGAGGAGGAGGAGGAGGATTCATCGAGGAGTAGTGAATCCAAACCATCGACGAGAAGCAGTGAATCCAGTTCACCGATATTGACAGCACCAACTACCATCAGATTTCCTGCCCGGGCACCAGCTAAAAGTAGTAGTCAAACCAATGACAGTGGAGTTTGCAGGTGGGACAAGTGCAATGCCAATTTCGAGTGCAGTGGATTGCTCCTCGAACACTTGCAGGTATGCTTATTCAATATTAACATAATTAGCATAATTCTGCGAAGGGGAGAACAATGAGAGTTGGAGCAGGGGAATTAAGGTCAGCTCGTAGCCTTCTTCGTGATGATTAGTAATCTGATTTGAGAATAGCTATTCGTGATTTGATATGCGAGAAAGAGAGTGATGGAACACAGAGTCAGATGTTTTTTTATTGAAAGGGGCTGAAGGACAGTAAAAAGTTAATGGAGTGGAGCTAGATGATTATTGATGTTCTTGTTGATTTTATTAAGAACATTGTCATTTGGACGAAGTGAGAAAATTCTGAATGAAAATCGTGAATAGGAGTAATTTATATTATTTTTTAAACATTTGTTCTTTGTGAATAAACTAAAATTGTTAAATCACCTAAAATCCTTGTTTTTGACAATTTAAGTTGATTGAGCTTTCGAGTAGATAATTTTTGCGATGAAACGTTGACTGTTTAAAAAATATTTATAGAAAATTCTCATCATTTTCTAAAATAGTAATTTTTATAAATTTTGCAGTTTTTTAACGGTTCAATATCAACTTAAATTTACAACTTTAAAGCTTAGATAATCAAATCATTGAGAAATATCCAAAAAACTACGGTCAACTGCTCAGATATTCGACAACAAAAGCACAAAAACATTTAACTCCGTGAAAAATGGCCAAAGCACTGGGATCTCCTCGAGAAAGGAATTAAGGTCAACTCGTAACCTTCTTCATGATCATTAGTAATCTGATTTAAGAAATAGCTATTCGTGATTTGATATTCGGAGGAAACGTTCACGGAACAGAAAGTCACCCCTATTTTCTCATTAGAGGGAGGGCGAACAAGCTAATTGCTGGACGGTTAAGGGAAGTTGGAGTTCCAGGGCAGGACATAAATTAAAAGAATCGCGTAAATGGGTATATGATGGCTTCCATGCCTTCCAGAATGGTTTAATTACCAGAAATAATATTCCAAGTCAAAGTAACAAAACAAAGACTAATTAAATTAAGAAATACTTCAACGCCTAATACGTACGCTAAACTCAAATTTGTAAATCTCTGCGACATTCGGATTATTTCGATAAAATATTTACTCGACAGGTTTTGTTTAAATTTTTATGGTGAATAGTTCAAAAAAGTAGCTCCAATTATATTGTATATGATAAATAAAATATTTATTATAATCCATTATAACTACAATAAATAATTATTATTAATATAATATCATTATATTAATAAATAATTATAATTAATTTTGTATTATAGTGTTATAATATTTTTTGTTTATCACTGTAAACAATTTTTCTATGGCATTCAACAAATATTTAAGATTTATCAATCACCATTAATTACAAGATTTTCAATTAAAATATCGTAATTAATATTCATGTAATTTAAAAAACGTACCATCCAGCTATCAACATGTGTTACATAATCTCAGATTAAAATGTATAAATTGAGGTTTCGGACAAATAAAAAAATAATAATAATTTCAGGTGGCCCACATCAACACACAAACTGGGGGTGACAATTTCGTGTGTCATTGGCAAGGTTGTAAAGTAAAAGGCAGAACTTCATGCTCCAGACGATGGCTGGAACGACATGTGCTTTCCCATGGAGGAAACAAACCATTCAGATGCATAGTCGACGGCTGCGGCAGTAGATTCAGTTCACAGGTATGAAATGCGTTATTTCCAATAATAAAAAAATCTTCCAATACCTACGAT
Source organism: Diachasmimorpha longicaudata (assembly GCF_034640455.1). NCBI lineage: Eukaryota > Metazoa > Arthropoda > Insecta > Hymenoptera > Braconidae > Diachasmimorpha > Diachasmimorpha longicaudata. Next base: position 2,388,082 of record NC_087240.1, read on the forward strand.
ACCATATAAAGTGATAGGGCAGGTGTTGTTCTTGAATTTATGTTGCTTGGAGACAGGAAAAAAATTCAGTTCAACTAATTAAAATCTGAATTTTTGATCATTCGACGTAAAAAAGTTAAGAACATTGTTGACTCTTCGTAAACGATAATCTACCGTTTGGAAAATAAGTTGTGTTGTTTGTTTAGGAGGAGGGAATGTGCAGCTTGTTACAAAGTATTACAAAAATAATGATGACATATCCATTCTTGAATAGTGTATTGATTGATTGGTTCTGTTTCTATTGAAATAGACAGGCTGATAACGAATGCAAGAGATGTTTGGTCGACGAAATGTCGCGTCGGTGTCAAAATACGCCTAATTAAAAGATCATTTGACAGAGCCGGGCCTCTGCTAGTAGATATTTCGTAATTCAAAAATTGAAAGTGAAGATTTCACAATCTTAGATAAAGGCATTCCAATATATTTTTTTTTGTGATAAGGTATTTCAAATGATCAATAACAATTCAGTAGCGCTGTGGTAAATCGAGACGAGTCACCTTTGACTATTGACCTGTTTTTATATGATGAATATCTCGAAATCTAGGGAAGATGGGAAAATTTTTGTTAGAACCTTTTTTGTTGGGCGAACTAAGTTTTACAACAAGTATTATAACAAAAATTTCGGTATCTCTCTTAGATTCGGAGCTATTGTTCAAAAACTCGACTAAGGGACAAGTCGACGGATCGTATTTTACCACTTCGATGCGGAATTATAAATAAATTAATTTACAGACTGTTTAGGATTTTTCTTTTCGAACTTCGCATTTTGAAAATAAAACGATGAGTTTTCAATCATCAGATCTCTCTTATTTTAGGACCAAATCATAATTGTTTGGTATTTTTGTCGCGAAAGTCCGAACAACGAACAAAAAGATGTGAACACTCGATTTTGGTTCCGAATGAAAATATTCTAATCGTTCAAATTAAATTTTTTATTTATCAATGAAGTTGTAATCATGTATTTTGGGAACATGCACAAGTCGATTACCCAGCGATTCAGATTCCTCTGACACTATCGATAATCGTCTTTCGTCGTTTGACAAGTGTCTTATGATGCTCTGCACGAATGACAGTTTTCAATCACAACTTTTTTATTTGTTTAATTCTTTCTTCTATTTTGATTTACTTTTGTCAGTCACAAGTATTTAATCGCAGATATTTTACCCCAATCAAAAAAAGTTTATCAACTACTCTCGTTTTTTCTCAACCCAAAACATCAGAATCGAATTCAGTCGCGAACTGGTGAAGATAAGTTCCCTTATCTCTGTCTAGTTTTAGCGCAATAACTTCAGATCCTCATGAGATAGCGAAATTTGTATAATAACATTTATTGTAGTACTCGATCTGCTCCACAAAAAAGCTTAGAACGAAAATTTTTCTATCTCCCCTAGATTTCGAGATATTCATCGAAAACTAATCAATAGTCAGAGTCACTTATTTCGTTTTATCACTTTGCTACTGAATTGTCTTGCGATTTCCATCAATATCAGAATTTCTATTATTGAGACGAGTACAAATGTTTAAACTTCTTGCTTTCGATGCGCTCTATTTATCGACCATCTCAGCGTTAAACATCAGCGAATCATTCATTTCCGATTGTCCACGATCGATTAGTCACTTCGGAGTAATAAACTGACGGTGTCTAAAGCCTGTTGTTATCCTTTGAATTGTTCAGTGAATAATATTCCTCACTTCGACTCATTCATTTCCACCAATCGTTAATTGTAATGTAAATGTTGTCTCTGTCCTTTTCGTCGATGATTACCACGTAATACTGGAGATGAACTCGTGGATTGTGATTATAATATTATCGTTTATCGTTTGATGGCGTTGGGTAATGTATTTTCATTTCGAATGATTCGAGGCAACTTGCTTATTTTGATTCTTTCGATATATCCAAAATGTTGTAGGCTCATTAAAGGCAAATGCGACGGTTTCTGATCAGCTGAGGTGTTCTTTTAGGTGAATCGTCGATATTTATTGATATTTATCAATGAAAATTTTTCAAGTTCGATATTAAATTGTTGATTGAAATCAGAGTTTTAAAGAATTCAGGTTTTGAGACAGTTTCTGATGTGGAAAAAAGCGGTTTAATATTTATGTAGAAAATGCCGATTGACCCGGACATAAGGCAATATCCGGGGCATGATGGGACACCCTGAGAACATTTGAAATTTTGAAAAACGGTTTTTTCATTAATGATGAGGGGACGAAACCTGAAATAAGGGGTTTCGCACTTGTTGAAACGTTCGAAACGCTGAAGGGCTCGAAAATAAGAAAAAAAAAATGAATAAAATATGATTTTAAAAATGAAAAATATACAAATGAATGAAAATAAAATTAAAAAATTTAATTAATCATGTCTGTAAGGAATGGGAAAACTGTAATAAGTGAAAATCGAAATCTGCCATAATTAAGGATTTATCTCCGAAACGAGAGATTTTACAGAAAAATGTCACAGAACTTTTTCGTGGAAAATTTCGTCAGCTACAAAAAAGATATTTTGGCATTTTCTCCTAAAATCACTCGTTTATGAAATAAATCCACAATTATCGAAAATTTCGGTTGTAACTTAATATACTTTTGCACTTTGCTGCTACAATAAATTCGGAATGAATCAAGATCAATTCTCACAAATGATTAAAAACAATTTATACATTAAAAAACATTCTCAGCATCGAGATATACATCAACAAACTAAAAAAATTTTATTTTCATTTTTTCGAGGGCTCCATTGTCCCCCAGAGTGAGCTATCGATGAGTATTCCCCGTGTCGATTAATACAATCGAGACAACAGAAAAAAACGCAAATATGCAACTTAAATAACATCGATCAACAACTATCTTAACTTAGAATTTTCTAACAGATTCTGATCACCTCATTTTATAATTTCGAAAAAACCAACTAAGTTTCAAAAAGTGCGACTCAGCAATCAGAAGGTCCTTCCAATCAGAAAATGCCGCACTTCCCTTATTTTTATTTCCATTTTTTTTCTACAAAACTGTTGTGCATTAAACTGCATAAACAACCCCAAGGGCTGTTAACACTCGACGTTTGTGGAATATCTTGGACTAATCAATTGGAAAAAGCACGTTAAAGGTCCTTTTCAGCGACAGCCGATTTCAGTTCTTCATTTTTGCTTCAGAACGAAACAAAATGCTTCCAGCCTTTCCCCTAAAATTGTCGAGTCCCTAAAACTTGTGGACTCAATCCTCATTGGTCGTGTCCAAGTAAATTCTTTTTCATTAAAAAATTGGCATATTTATTACCGTAAATATTGATCAAATCACTGATAGTGGAAAAGGCTCTCCTGGAAGGCGCCTGAGAATTTAATCTAATTTAAGAATCAACTTGATTTCCAGCCGGCACTTGAGAGGCACGTGAATAGTCACTTCAATCAACCGGAGACGAGTACAAGTAACAGCAGGAGAAGTTGTGAAAATGGTGGAAAGCTGGTGCGAAGGAACGGAAAAAAATTGAGATACAGGAGACAACCGTGGTCGGCCAGGCTGTTCGATTACTTCGATACTGGAGTGATGGAGGGCCTTCAGCACAGGCTATTGGAGCTAGCGAAAACCAGGACTCAGGGATTGTTGGCAGAAACGCCGGGAAATTCAATGACCTTAACTAGTCAAGTGAGTATTCATGAAAAATCGATAGCAATCGAAGGTGACATTTGCCCTCTCGCGAAACTTTTAATCGCAAGAGTTCTCTCTGTTTCACTTTCCTCGGATGGAAATGCCCGATGATTTACTGTCATTATCTTATGTCTGTCCGCAGGTTTTAGCCAGAAGAATCGAGAAGGATGGGAAAACCAAGGTGCTCGTACGTTGGTATCCACAAGACATGTAAGTTAATTGCTATGAACATTTTTTCATTCGAAGAGAATTAGTATGAGATAATACGTCTTTTTACGGTCGTTTTCCATTTATTTATTTTTCGAGGGAAATTATTGAGTCGAGGGAAGATGTGAATGATTTAAAATTAAAAAATGTTAGGGATATGTCAAATGAACCAAATGAGGGGAACGGCGAGCCTCGAGCTCTTGGAAATTGCAATTGGAAATGGCAATTTTTTCTGTCAATTTGGGGTTGAACAACTATCTCTCAATTTTTTTTCAGATTTTTTCAACAGTTCATTTCAAATCTACGATTTTTTTTTCATAATACACGAAAAAAAAAACAAAATAGATTCAGGACAAAATCCGATGGATATAATAACTCGACATATTTGTTTTCATTATGAGAATTACGAAACAGATATGATCAGAATGAAACGTAACGTAATTCTTGGTAATTACGTTTGTCAATTTCTTCTCAATTTTTTTATTTGTAAAAATTGGTTATTATGAGCCGCTAGCGATTGAAAATGAAAATTCATCGACATTTTTTTATAGATGATTGAGAATCCAAAATTTTGAAGTGTCATAAATTAAATCTGGACGAATAGAATTGAAGTTACTGTACACTAAACCAGAAAAAATCATATTTTTGTAATGACTCTCCAAAAAAATTGGAAAAAATGGAGAGATAGTTTTCGAAGTTTTCTAATTACTAAAAAAAATTGAAATTAAATTTTTTATTCAGCTAACATTGAGCACGTCATAAATTTAGATTCGGAAATTTCAGTTCTGAACTTGTTAGACACCATTTAGTCCCCCTGAATTTTCCATTATAAAGCAAAAAAAAACTGCAAATTAATATTGAACACTGATTTGTGAGAAGAAAATCAATGAGAAATTTTTCAGACCTTCCACCAGCAATAAAAAAAATTGAACGATGAACACTAAAATTTCATTGCGATTGCAAACAAATTTATCCGATCTTTTACGACTGTTTCGCCTAACAGTTTCCAGATTTACAGTTCGTTTGTGAGAAACTAAAATAGAATGAAAATGAATCCTTTGCCTTCCACTTTTCCTCAATTTCAAATAAATATTCCCGCCCTAAATAGTCCGGTATTTTTTGCCTAATTTTTTTCATCTCAACTTGAAAGTGATTTCTCTTCAGTTTTCATCATTCTCCCGACTTTACATTTTTTTATTGATTCGATTTTTTGTGAATTCCACAGTGAGCCGGATGAATGGCTATTGGAGTCAGAAGTACAAAGCACAAAGCACATACAAGTACGAAAAGCTGCAACTACCTCAGTAGACGAGGTAAGCCTGGTATTGTATCCAGCAATCAACGGTGGTTCACCACCAACGACACGAGTGAAGCAGCGCCGAAAGCCGGTTAAAAATTCGTGATAATGTAGCCTGATGTTAAAGAAAAAAAATCAACAATTTAAGTTGATGCTTCTTTCATCATCTGAACAACGGGACAGCGCATGAAGAAGAGGAAGGAGAGATCATCTAGGAAATTAGAGCCACTGCCACAAATCTATTTTTCGAAGAAGAGAGTGATCTAGGATCTTATCAACTGATCAGATAATCTGACATCGTTGGATATTAATCATTCAGGTTCAAGAAGATTATGAGTTTGTTCATTCGTCTCGTTAAATTCAATTTCATTCGATTAATCTAGATGTAAAAAATGCCCATCGCGAGGTGGTGAAGGAAAGCATCAGCACGTATTAAATATATCATAGAAAAAATATATATATTTCATGATGTAATTGCTACTGATGATGATAAACTCCATTCTCTGATTTATTTCTCAAGAGTCTAGCAGTGCCAGGTTTGATCCGAAAAAGTGCCTCACCCCTTGGAATGTAGCGTTTGCTGGCTTGACATAAAATCAATGCAATGAATTCAAATGTCTGGATCATAAATATGGAGATGATAACAAATTGTGGGATGTATTCACGCCTAAATTGAAAGGGAATTTCATAATGATCTATTTAAGGTCTAAATCACTTAATTATTTTTTAATGTTAAGTGTTAGCTAACGATTATGCAAAAAAAAAATTAATAAAAGTAAAGTAGAGAAGAGTAATAAGAGCACAAAAATAATAATCACTCTGGTGGCCTTATGAACAAATTGTTTTTTCGAACTTTGATCCCTGGCGCTGATAGACACTAGTGTCATTCACTCTGCTGATCGTTCTAATTTATCATTAAAAAATTAGAATTATCTGCGGAAGAATTCACTTCGGCCAGAGAAATGAAGAGGATTATTTTCGTGATACAATTTAATGCGAATTCGACAGATTCTAGTTTAATTTTTTAGATGAACTGAGGAAGAAAGTCAATGGGAAAGTCACATGTCTTTACTGTTTTTTTTAAAGGCCTGAGTACACCATAACGAATTGGAAATGATTATTTGATTTTATCTTAATTGATTAATTTGTCAATTCAGTTAGTTTTTTGCTGAATTTTCACTCATCAAAATTTTTTGATTTTGCCATTTTGTTCGGGCAGTTTAATTTACAACTTTCCAATAAATTATAGTTTTGAAAAACATTAATTGCGTGCTCTTATGAATGGTCTGAGTGCAACATAACAAATTGAAAATAATTATTTTGCATTTCCATTTCATCATAATTAATTACTTTATCAATTAATTACTTTGTTGATGAATTTTCCACATCTCATTTTTTCTTTATTTTGCCATTTTGTTCGGTCAGTTTAATGTACTCTTTTCAAATGAATTATATTCTAAAAATTCAGGTAGCACGTCATTTTCGCTGTACGAATTCATCAGTTGCTGATCTGACACCCAATTACCCGTAGATAAAATTATCAAGGCTGTGTTCACATTTTTCCACACCTCGCGATGAGGTATCTAACAAATACCAAATGAACACAAACTGTTCTGTGGAAGAATAATATGAAGAGAAATCGTAGAAAGGAATGAAAAAAGAAAAAAAAATGAAAGGAAAACAATGGAGAAGTAATGTGTACACATAAATAGCCGATAGAGAATTATTTGTAAATTATGATAAAGTGTGAATGGAGATTGTAAGAGCTAGGTTGAAGTGGGTTTATCGAGCGTCGAGGATTGTAATTAGAGTGAGATATTGACGATACGAAAACACACAGACACAAGCACACCAGCTGTGTTACACTGCCAATACGTGTATTTAAGACTAGATTTAATTAAATAATTGAGTAATTAATTGTGTGGAACGATCGTGTAATCGTGTAGATCTCTGACCACATTAGGTTACACTCAACATTTGTCATACGATTTAATTAACAAATCCAAATCCGAACGTAACGAAATAAAACGTCAAAAGTTCAGTAGCGAAGTGGTAAAACGAGATAATTCGCTTTTGACAGTCGATCAATTTGTGACGAATATCTCGAAATCGACGAGAGATACGAAGATTTTTATCAGAATCTTTTTTGTGGGGCTAATTGAGTACTACAATAAATGTTATGACAACAATTTTGCCATCTCTCTTGGATTCGGAGATATTGCGCGGAAACTCTCCTCAGACTTCGCTTCTGAATTTTCGATTGTAGTAATGAACGTACGACAAATGAATGTTTCACCTTGTGGTTATTTTTTCTTTTGTAAATAATTAGGTGAAATTATCATTCGAATTATGCGCATACGTCGAAACCATGTTTCATGAGTAATTCACGTCTCAACGATACGTGATCCCCGACTCTTGTAGAGTCTAACAAATTTTGGTAACAATTTTATCATTTTTTTTCTCGTATTTTTCATTTTCATTTTTCTACCGTTTAGTCTCATACTAAATTTAATAGTATTTTCTATGAGATGATACGCACAAACGGGGGAACCCCAATGTCATTCTCATTATTGAAATGATCGTGTTAAAGGGTTAAAGGACACTGCCAAGGACACTGCCCGTATTTCTAATTATTTCTCATCAGTGTTAGTCTGAATTATTTCTTTTGATTTACATTTTATTATTATTAATTTTGGTATAGCAGTACTCAAAAATTATGCTGCCATTTATTGCGATATTGTCCGTCAGTTAATTATTATAATTATAAATGAAAATATTCCACTGCCTATGGACGTTAAAGATAATTTCAAATGGCAAATGAAATTTAAAATTTGTGTTCAGAATGATGAGATAAATTTTTGGATTGAAATGTCTTCAAATTAAATCGCATTCCCTTTCCTTAATCCAACAGCATCGGCGAGAAAGGGTCGCTCGTTCACTGATCGTTAGAAATTTTTTGATCGACTCATTTGATTGAAAAACAAAAATTCTGTTTCGTGGCTCAATCGGTTGCCGATAATATTAACTAATTCGAAAATTACAGTAAATAAAGTGTCAAAAAGTAACGGGAGATTTTTCGTTTTTCCACTCGACTATGGGACCAATTTTCATGTTAAAAACGGCACATAAAAAATTAAAATTTATTTGAGTTACTTACTAACTTTTTACTACTTCAGTTTTTTACTTCACTTCATGAAATTATTTATCGGTAACTGGATTATGCTTGATCTCCAGAAAAATTAATATCCGAGCGATCTAAATGACGAGTGTTATGGCCTACAGACTGACGATGAAGAAATGTCAAAAATTAGTAATTAAAAGTTTAACTTTAAGATTCAATTGTTCATCAGTCGTATTGCGTTTGACATTGAATCCCACCTGAGGTATTAGAATTTAGGGTGCTCATGAATTTTTTTTTTCGTTCTTAGAAGACTGCTTGGCTGAATGTCACGCCATAAATTTTTTTTAGCTTGTAAATGGCGATGTAGAAAAAAATGATTTCGATGACTGATGAAAATATAAGTAAATTTTTTGTGAGAATTGATCAGATGCGGCCCTTTCTCCGAACATGTCAATTTCTTTTTTTTTTAATTATAGGAAATTTTATGAACATGTTTATAAATGAAACATTTTAGAGTCGCCATTTATTTACCTGCGATTCCCTCTGGTATTTGAAGTACACATATGTTGTATAATATTGCTAAATACTAAATTAAAAATATTTTTTAGGATTAGGCCGAGAGAATAAGTTATCAATATATTAAATAAAAAGATATGGCTATCACTGCCAGTGATGGATAAATACTGTAATGTTCATTTTTTTAATTAATTTTCATTAAGAAATCGAGGGGTTTGATATGCGTGAATTTATATCTGGAGTGATTTATATTTGTTTTCCGATAGAAAAAGAATATGATAAATAGAAACTAGCTTCGATAAATTTTGCTAGCAAATTTTTTAAAGAAAGGAATTATGTAAATAAATAAACCCAAAATAATGATTAAAAAAAATGACGAATTGTGCACACAAATAATTCATTTAAAAAATGAAGAATATATCCAAAAGTAAATAAAAATGCAGAAATGTATGGAGTATTTGTATTTTTTCAGAAATTACAGATAATGGAAAAGACAGGAAAATTGAACAAAATTAATGGGCGAATAGTCACAACTTCCAAGTGAAATATTTCGATGCAATAACCCGACTGATAATGTCTTGAAAATTCTTTTTTCCTTGATCTGATTTCAATTTCATCTTTATTATTATCAGCGGAAGGCTTTGACCTCGAACAATGATATTATTTCACTCAGTTAATCTCCATTTCCCTTTCATGCTGCGCAAATTTCCTCAATTATCATTCTTACAACATCCTTATCTCTCGAAATTTCACGTGTGAATGACTTTCAAGTGAACGAGATAAACGAGTGAATGATCGAGTCAAAACATATGTGCAGAATCATAATCGAACTCTATTTTTCGAGAGCTCATTGATCCTTTCAGATCACATGTAAATAATTCGGATTTATAGGGAAGGAGGGGAGGAAAAATGACTGAAGTGGCGGAGAATTTTTGGTTTAGTTCATTCGATTTTGTGCTCCAAAATTGTCACAACAGAATTTTTGTAACAAGAGCAATCGAAGAGGAAGAATAAATTTTTTCAGAGTTTGTACATTTTTCTAACACTAAAAAATGGTTGGATACGATAAAAAAGTGTCTGACTTTGAAACCGATATCATTGGGACAATAGATTTATTGAAATTTAATTTAATTGAAATAACTTCTGTCAGAAATTTTTTTAATGTTTAAAAAATGTTCAGAAGAGACCGGGGAAATTCAGAGATTTGTTTTTACGAACGTTTTTCAAGCACTAAAAAACGTCTGAATGCAATGAAAAATTGTCTGACTTGCAGACAAACAATATCCAAATAAATAAATTTTATAACTTTACTCAGAAGTTTTTTAATGTTTAAAAAATGTTTCAAAAGATCAAGAAAATTCAGAAAATCGTTTTTGCTGTGCGGCTGCGCGAGATTAAAATTATCTTTTTCATTAATTATTGATTTGTAACGAAGTTAAGGTCCGAGACAATATCGTAGTCAAGATGGAGTTCGTTTAGAAATAATTTTTTTGACAAATAATTGATGTTAAAAGGCATCACATGAAGGGGGTTCGTTACCACTTGCCAGACCGGACAGCTGAGTTTTGAATATCACGGGTTATTGATATGAACATGCCTCCAATTTTTCATACAACAGTTAGTTATATATTCCACATGTTCCACATGTTCCACACGATCCATATGTTCCATATGTTCCACACAACAACTGATCTTTGACGGGAAAATAATTATTTTAGTAGCAAAGCATTAAATCGATTTTCGTGAATATTCATATTTAAAAAATTGCGGAAAATTTTGTTGTCTCGAGACGTGTTTCTCAACAAGTGCGAAATTCCTTAACTAAAGTTTTTCTTCTCTGAGTACACGATATCGCTTTGGTGAAAATTTATCAGTATGTTTTTATCAATACAAGACGCACTTGTTAACAAAACTTTTTCCTCAGTGCAGTGATGACATTGTAAAATTTTATTGGGGTAAGGGGACTGTTCCTGAAATTATTTAAAAATTTTCTATAAATCTCTGGAAATTCTCAAAAATACAACCCGATCTTCTCACAAATATATCTCGATCGATGCAGTCGTTTTTGAAAAATCGTAATTTGTTTACAATTTGTTTTCCAGAAATATCTTCAAAACTAATCAAGTCCTTCAGCTTTTTCTTTTTTCATATTTTTCGTCAATATGGCTTCTATTGGAATCAATCAAAAATTGGAAAGTGAACCCCGAAAAAAATCACAGTTATTGTTAGTTTTGTGTTAAAAAAAATTGTTGTTCGCCCTCTCACCCGCACAAAAATCGAGTTACCAACTTAAAATTCCGAGGGGATCTTCTTCCCCTCTAACTAAACAATTCTTTTGGTAGACATGGAATTTTTATTGTAAAATGATTATGTGAAATATCTCAAATATGACTGGAGCCAATTAGTTTTTTCATATCTGAAAATTTTGGTTTTATTTCTCTCCAAATCTCGTTGCATCACACTCGTGTGTAAAAAATACTGTTGTGATATTTTTGAGTTTCAGAATCGAATCGTGACGAAGAGTTTTGTGGAAAAAATTCTCTCACATTTCGGTAATTTTTCCAATCCTCTGTCCTCTCAACAGTAGCGTGAGATCGTAGAGAAGCACGTATATCTATATTATATAAATGGTGTTTGCATTTATTATAAATTCTATGTAGAGTGCAAATATATACATACATATGGACGACAGATGAAGAGTAATTAAACAGAGAACGAGCAAAATATAATGAGAGAATCTTTGATTCGCGATTACGGGTCAATCGGACACGTGGTTACGATTTCGAGATTATTTTTTTTCACTGATCGATGATTTTATTTTCACTCGTCAAAAGTGAAATTTGTGTTCTTTTTTTTATATCATCATTCACATAACTTTAGACTTGTCAAAAAGAAAAGCCTGCATATATAATAAAATGTATATTACAATTGTAATGAGAAAAATTTTCTTAAAATACAACTGAATTGGATAAGAGTTCATCATTATATATTTCTTTTTTTTTATTTATGTAATTTTTTTTTGGGTCGACTTCATTTGAGTTACTCAAACGTTTTATGGTAGATTGTAAATTTTTCAACCACGTTCCTTCAATTCCTGCATCGCGAATTCCAGAGATTGTGGTGTAATTTGATAACCGCAAAAACATGAATTCAGTGAGAAAAAAAACATGCGATCAGCAAACTTCGATGTATCGAGAATTTCAGGGGAAAGAACATTGACCTTTATACATGAAGGAAAATATTTTTAAATCATGAAGAGACTTGAGTTGAGAATTGAGTAGTGAAGTCGTAAAATCACCGAAGTGAATGAGCGAAGTGGAATAAGTCGCGTTTGGGGGCTGATCAGTTTTTGATGAATATCTCGGAATCTAGGGGAGATAGCAAATTTTTTATTATGACCTTTTTTGTGAAGCGAATTGAGTACTACAAGAAATGTTATGACAAAAATTTCACGATCTCCCATAGATTCGGAGATATTGTTCAAAAACTTAACGGAGACGAGTCAATTTATTTGTTAACTGCTGAATTTAGGAACTTGATGTCGCGGGTTTAAGAGAAATTTTTATTAATTTTTAAGTGGATCATTTGTAAGGTAAATGCGACAGTTTCTGATCAGCTCAGTCCAGGGAGCTGAATGGAAGGCGGGAAAAAATAGATAGGTCATTCAATCATTTTCGAGATTTAATCTTCAATTATTCAGAATTCATTTCAGTAGCAAAGTGTTAAATTATAATAAATTGACACCGAATGTCTCGATAATTGTGCATTTATCTCATAAACAAGTGATTTTAGGAGAAAATGTCAAAAGATCTTTTTTGTAGCTGACGAAATTTGCTGGAAAAAAGTTCCGTGACATTTTCTCATAAAACCTCTCGTTTCAGAGCTACATGCTCAATTATGAAAAATTTCCATTTTGACTTATTACAATTTATCACCTCATTTCTGACGTGATTAATTATATTTTTTATTTTATTTTTGTTTATTTGTTTATTTCCCATCTTTTAAATTATATTCTATTCAATTTTTCCACTTTTTATTCTTTTATTTTCGAGGTCTTCAGCGTCACGAACGTTTCAACAAGTGCAGAGCGACTCATTTCAGGTACTGCCCTCTTAAATACATGAAAAACGGGTTTTCAATATTTTAAATATTTCCGTGGTATACCATAGGGCCCCCGTAGTCCCCGGAAGCATGAAATGGCCCATAATTTCAACAAAATTCCCCAAATCGCCAAAAATGCGACTCAACCATCAGAAACTCCTTCTGATCAGAAACCGTCGCATATACCTCAATCATCAGGTGCTCCTGAGTGACTTAATCGACTTAAAATCTTTAAATAAAAATTAAACAACATAATCGATTTCCATCATGCTCTAAAGGTCATTTGTTCATCCCATAACAAATATGATATTAAACAAAAAATTGTATTGTCGTCTCGTTTGTGACCTCCTGCACTGACACTTTCTTTAATCTCTTTTACTCCCAGATTTTCTCGCGTGTTATTGAGATTCAAAAAACGCCCAGATAATTATTCTCATGTAAATAATCAATCAAGGAAACAGAACTGCATTGATAATGTGTAATCACTTCTCTCTTTGTAAAATCTCCATTGTCATTGTTCACCTCAATTTTCCACGTTAATTGACGATAATTGTAATGCAAGATCATTGTAACGAGTGAATGAGTGATGAATTTTTAATCCAATGTGTGTTTTGAAAAATTCGAGAAACGCAAAATATGTGCGAATTGGTATGAATATTTGAATTTCTAAAGAGGTTGAGATATAATACCACTGTAACATACTTTTGTAAGTCCCACTCATCGATCTCAAAAAATTCAGAGGTGGAATGAGCTAATCGATTTCTCAAAATTAACTTTGTCATTGAAAATACTGACTTAGTCTTTCACATCGCTTGTGAATCTGTATACGAAAATTCACTGAGTGGAAAATAATGTTTTCCCACTCAGTGGACAGTCTCGACATTTGATGATTTTTTAGGAAAATTTTGTTTTTTAGGGTGAGTTAAAATTTATTTCTTTATCGACAGCGAGGAGAAAGGATTTTCTGGGGAAATTTGTCGTGATAGGGCGGAAAAAAATGGAAAGTGCGGCCGAGAAAAATTTCCGGACGAATTTTCTCTAGTGTAAAAAGGACCAATATCGATACTATCGATCTCTCGAAAGGCTGTCACGCTCGATTCTCATTGGTTCAGTCATCTAAGGCGGCTAATTTGCATTTAGAACTCATTCAATGTTTTAATTTTTCATCCGGATTTTATGGAGATAATCAATTGCGTGATAGTCATGATCGATCTTTTGACAATCGATAATCGATTAGTGAAGAAGCGAATGTGAAACCGGCATCAACACTGCGGCCGTAGTGACGCTAGTCTATTATACGAAAAGAGAAGATTCGGCATTATCGAATAATCGAACTTCGAGATTCGAGAATCGATTATTTTGTGTAATCGATTCATGAAAATAATCGATGTTTCTGAACGTCATATTTTCGCTTCGATATATTAACCGAGAAGATGCAACATTATCGAATAATCGAACTTCGAGATTCGAGAATCGATTATTTTGTGTAATCAATTCATGAAAATAATCGATGTTTCTGAACGTCATATTCTCGCTTCGATATATTAACCGAGAAGATGCGACATTATCGAATTATCGAATTTCGAGAATCGATTATTTTCTGTAATCGATTCATGAAAATTATCGATATTTATCAACGTCACATCCGGTCGAACCTTTACAGTGCTTGGCGCGATTTACGCTAGTTCCTATTGTAAAACCAACAAACATCGATCCTATCGATATCTCGAAAGTTAGTCACCGTTATTCCTCATTGGTTCAGTCATCTGAGGCGGCTAATTTGAATTTCGAACCCATTTACTTTACTCTTTACTCATATTTTTCGCAATCACAGCGCTCGTTCGGTCGCGCATACCTTTAAACGGAGATCAACGGACCCTTCGCGGCTTCGAAATACCGCCGTACGTCCTCTTAAATCGATGTGACAATCAAAATAATGTTATGACGTCATTCGTGTAATCCGAGTATGGACAGAAGAAATTGCGCAGCCGGTGCTTCAACCCGGGGTAAACTTCCGCGGATAAAAAAGCCGTCCCGGAGGTTGTTTCATGCCGAACGTTGCTCGATTTGCTCATTCCATCTCTCGGTCTCTCACTTGTATTGTCCTTATATCCTTGTCTCCCAGCCTCCACCCTCCACCCACCCCCTCGGTCTCACCAGACCGATGAAGGTGGATTCACATTGCACTGAGTGGAATGGGAAATGGCCAATGCTGATGCGATTACGAGCTTCGTTTCTTGCTCTCAACTGCCGCTCTCTGGCCGTTGGCACGCCTCGGAGACGTTTACAGTTAAAGGACAGGTTGTCCCAGGGATCTAGACTCTTTCTCACTCGTTTACCCCCGCGAATGAAATTAAATTTAACCGTACAACGACAATTAAAAATCAAAACCGTTGCTCATGACTGCACTGAGAGAAAAATATTGTTTTCCTAATTAAATGTTTCTCTGACAAGAATTTTAGGCGAATTTTTCAATGAAAATTTCGGACATTTGTTTGTTTTCTTATTCTCTCGGTGTGACCCATCAATTTCCGGGGAATTTTGGTTAATTAAAATCAATTAGCCCGGGGGTGTAATCACAGGTGTTAATAAATTCCCGGGATTTTTGGGGAAATTGAGGTCGATGTGGGGGTAAGGGGAGGCGTCAGGGGTTTTTTGAATCGAGAAATTCGTTTAAAAGATTTTTATGGTTCCATCGGTTAAATTAATGTTGAGAAAAAAACGAACGAGACTTCCCCCCCCCCCGGAGTTCACCCCCAAAAGATTGTTTAAACAATCGAAATCCGCGATCTTATCGTTTTTACTCTGTATCTCGGTAAATATTGGCAGTAGAGAAAAATCCAAAGAATACAAACTTATTCCTTATAAAATTATGAACAAAAAATGTTTAAACATTTTTTTTATTCTAACAATCAAATTGGAGATACGAGCGTGTGAAGGCGCGCACCGTACTCCCCAACTTGTGTGTTGGCCAGTACAGGCAAACGCTCGCTCGCTTGGTACTCCATTATGCAAAAATTAATTTGTAAAATTATTTGTAAAAATGTATGCTATATACCACCACAGTTAATTCAACCATTCCCCTCCCACCGTTTTTATTATGGCAATGAAATTTTAATACAAAATTTATTATTAATAGGTTTAGTTATTCGAAAAGTGCACATTTTCACAGTAATTTTGATTAAACGATATGGTACTATTGATATTGTTATTATTATTACTTTTATTATTATTACTTTTATTATTACGAGACCGCCAGCGCGCTTCGCGCGCCGAATTTGAATTTATTCCGAAGTAGAACATGTAATATTTTTGATGGTGACTTATCATAACGATGAAACGAAACTACCTCATTTTCGGGCAACATAAACAATTCCATTAATTCTACTAATTGATTGTTTAAGTCACCATTGAAAATATTACATGTTCTACTTCGGAATAAATTCAAATTCGGCGCCCAGGCGATCTCGTCCACTATGAACCCGAACGACCAATAAGGAAAAAGTCTTACGCATGAAGTTAGCCAATGTCTTACGTAGCTAACTTAATTTATGTGCTTCTCCTTTAATAAATAGGATGACAGGTAAACACGGTTCCCTCCCCTGCCACTCAAAAAGTTTGAATACATTCGAAAGTTTGTTGTCGTTGAATTTAATTTCAATGAAAAAATGTAGAAACGTTTTTTGTGTGAAATTTTATAAGGAACAATTTTGTATTTATTTATTTTTTTACTGCAGACGATATTTAGGAAATATATATGTCGCATTAATTGTGATTTCAACAATTACGGAAGAAAAATTAATTTTTTTGATGAAGTTTTTCAAATGAGAATTTAAGGTCAATTACGTTAATTTCTAAACTTTCTGTAATTATTTATCGAAAACTCAAGGTTCAATCAATTCAATATTTTTCAACTGGTATTCAACCAAGCGGTTCCCACCCCAAAAAACAATTTATTTAAAAAACTAACGAGTCGTTTGTTTAAAAAAAAACTCTAATCTCTGACGCTGCGTTCAAACCCCCGAAAGTTTCCCAAAATTCAAAAATTTCTATCTCAAATTGAAGTCGGACAATTTGAATGTACAAATGGTAATTTTGCAGCTGATTGTTTCAACTATCCAACAATAAAAATTTAAACAAAAACTGTCGAGTAATTATGCAACGCTTCAACAGCCTTAATATGAAAAATAATGAAACTCTAAGTGCTCCCCTTTAAAAATCGTCAACAACCCAATCCCACGATATTTGTATTTAAACCCGAAGCGTAATGCTCGATTACTTCCTGCTGACCGCACGACATTTCCGCACCGATGAACCAAGATGCCGACGGTGTTTGTTCTGTGAAAGACGGTATTCTTAATTAGAACGTCTGAACGAAAAATTCCCGGAGACTCACCCGTATCAGCGTGACTAATGGAACCGTCATTACGCGGGGCATTCTCATGAATGACTTGTTTAAACTCGGCTTTGAGCAACCCTCCCCATCCCCAATGAAAAAAAAACAAAGCTCAATATAACTAAGAGGTCTATAAAAAAAAAGGGAATTAAGAAACGAGTTTCGGTTTGTTATTAATCCGTGGCTGACAGAAAGGAAAAGTAGCGGCAGAGAAAGCAAGGAGGAAGCTATTTACTATTTTGTAGATTAAAAAATGTATGTTTTGTATGTGACGCCTCAATAATATTATAAATAGAGCTGATTGATCTTGTTATTTTTTATCCCCTTCAGGAAAGAGCAGCAGGATTTTAAGATAAATTATTGCTTTTGATTCCGAATGGAAACTTTGTGGTCGTTTGATTTTCGTGTTTTTTAATTTTGCTTGAAAATTATGTAAAATAATCTAAAAGGTAAAAATGCAAAATTTGAACCCTAGTGGATGCGCAGGATGCACTTGACAAAGTCTTTTGGTAAGTCGAAGAAATAAAGGTATTCGGAGAAATGTTAAATTTGGTCTAATTACAGGTGTTACTGAGGACTGAGTCTGCGTCGAGATTTAGTGCGATTGGTTCAACAGTTTTTGAAAATACCTCGAAGACTATCCAACGAATTTTCGTTTTTGAGATATCAAAATACTCGTCTTGATATACTTCGTCTCATTCAATCAAAATATGTGCACCTGTTCCCATTAAGTTTTCTAGATATTCCAATTTTTTTGTTTTGTCTATAAAAAGTTTGTTAGCACGTTGCGAAAAATTCATTCATCAATTTGAAATTCGACAGAAAATTTTCTGTTGACAATGGAATAATTTGTATTAAAGGACCACTGAATCAGATCATTAGTTCATGAGATAATCGATTTTGTATCAAAATCGATTTCAATGTTCCACCTCTCAAATATTTATCTCAATGTACTCTATCGCAATCGATGAGAATATGTCCCCATTCGTATTAAGTTTCGAGACATTTCAAGTTTTCTGATT
Source organism: Diachasmimorpha longicaudata (assembly GCF_034640455.1). Lineage (NCBI taxonomy): Eukaryota > Metazoa > Arthropoda > Insecta > Hymenoptera > Braconidae > Diachasmimorpha > Diachasmimorpha longicaudata. Next base: position 2,406,420 of record NC_087240.1, read on the forward strand.
TGTTCAAAAAAAAATTGTTAAAAGAGATCAAATTAGTACATGACATATGTTGCCCACCTCCTTTTTACTATTTATTCAGCAGCACTATTGTTGATAAATAATTACTTTTACAGTCTGTGAAAAACGTTGATTACCCCGCCACAATTTCCCACGTATTTTAACCGGAAATTCAAATCGAATGTCTATCTCCACATTTCCAGATTTGTCTGTGACCTTGGTGAACATGATAAACCTTTGCCTGTCATGATATGTTTTTATGTTTCTCTCGTCTCGAATAAAACCTCACCTCTAGAAAGAAAAAATAAAATCTGTTGGAACAGGTGTTTGCAGTTGATAACTTGAAACTTTTCTGATTTATTATTTGTTGCGATCCATTACAGCCGTTCTACCCTTTTAGTAAATCCAAAGATCATCGAAAACTACACAAAATTTTTTCGAAAACTCAATCACATCTGAAGTCGTAATTTTTTTCTGAACTTAATGATCACTTCCGTTTGAAAAAAGGTAAAATATCAGAACTTAATAAAGTCTCATGAGGAAATCAACATTTCCGTTGTATTCACAGATTAAACTCCGAATTTATGATCATTAGACGTGAAAAATGGAGAAATTCTTTGACACTTCGTAAAAGATAATTTACCATTTGGGAAGCAAGATATATTATTTGTTTATAAGAAGGAAATATTCAAAAACATATCAATAATTTCCTAAATTTAATTTATGTACTCTTGACTATGCACGAATTATTTAGAATTTTATTCCTACAATTAGTTGTTAAAATTCGGCAACTGAAAATATTCAAATCATCATATCCGGGGGTACAATGTCGACCTGAGGGTAGATCTACTTTAAACAAATTTCGCTCCTCGGAAAATATCCTTTTTTTACGCAGTTCAATTTCCTCCAAAAATAAAAAAAAAATGTTCTTAACTCATCACTTTCCAAGGGTTTATCAAAACCCAAAAAAAATCCATTCCACGATAAATTACCCCTCTAAATCCGAACTATTTTCATTGTATTTCTCCCTTGATAACATATTTTTTTTCAAGGAATTTTCTTCTCAACATCCGCTGGCATTTTTTCAAAATTCTTTAAGGGTCTACGTAACTTACAATTAGAGTATAACTTTCAATCCGATTATTTTACAGAATGAAATAATTATTTTGGAAACCCAAATAGTTAGGCTCTGTACAAGGTCACTATTGAGGGCATTAGAATTAGTTCATCGAAAAATAAACATTTCACCCTCGATAATAATGAAATTGAAAATTTTACTCTGATGGTACGTCATATCACCATTCAAAGTTCCCAAAACTACAAAATTTATTTACACTATCAGTTATTCTCTTAATCCATCATATTTCCATTGTTTACCCCACTAGATTATGTCTCTTCTCAAATATAAATTTCGCAATTTCATAAGAACCGACGCACTATTTCCAAAATTCACTATTTTGCATCCTTCAAAATGAAAGAAATAGAATTTGAAAATAAAACTTCCATTTTCCCTTCGCTGTCACCCGCGCTGACAGAAAACTATAATTTTACCCTCACATTTATTTTCCCCAAAAATCCCCCGAAATCTCCATTAAAAAATCCCCAGCAAATTCTTCTCTGAAGAAAATTTGATTGACATTTTTCTCCCATCGCAGAATATAAAAACAATATCAAGAACAATTCTCACTATTTGAAGGAGTAAGTTCTGTTCTCCAGTCGACCTCGCTCTTTTCCCTCTCAGTTTTGTCGGTTGTGTGTGCACCAAAGATATCACCAGTGTACACAAGCCGTTTGTTGTATTTTCTGTTGACGATGGTACTCGGCACACACAATTCCCATCGCAAGGCTCGCACATACGTATCTTTACCGAGTCACTCCCGACCGTACCACCTTATCATGACTACCATAAACTTAACGCCACAGCCGCATTGTCGTAAACGGATAACCCATAACGAGACGAACAAGTATAAAATGGCACCAAAATCTTGTTACTCTCGATCGTCTGGAGATCAGGAGATGCAATATATCGTTCAACATGACGTTATGAGTTATAATGTGACTTAAAATGTTTATTTCAAATAAATTACACACGTCTGTGATTATCCAATTACGTACTATACTCGGTATTCCATACGCGTTCATTAACGTTAGTTATTAGAGTTGCTGGAAAATAAATAAATCAGATAGGGGGGTGGGGACGGGGGGAGGTGCCGGGGGCGGGTGGGAAGGGTGCCGGAGGCACGCTGGGGGAAATAAACCCCGAAAATATTTAAAATTTTGAATTTTTTCGTGGGCTATAAAAGGGCAGGACGTGAAACTACTCGCTCCGTAGTTTTTGGAAGGTTCGTAATGGTAAAAACGTCGGAAAGATGAAAATTAAAAATTAAAAAGTTTAGTATAATGTAATTAAAGAAAGGAAAATATAGAAATGAAGGAAAAGAAAATTATAAATAAATTAATTACGCCAGTAGCGAAGTGATAAACTGTAATAAGTGATAAACGAAATTTTTCATAATTGAGAATTTAGTTCTGGAACGAACGATTTTAGAAGAAAATGTCATAAAGAACTTTTTGCAGAAAATTTCATCAGCTAGAAAAAAGATCTCTTGAGGTTTTGTTCTAAAATAACGCGTTTATGAGATAAATACAGTTATCGAAATTTTCGGGTTTAACTTATTATAGTTTAGCACTTTCCCACTGAAATCAATTCAGAATAAATTAAAGTTTGATCTGGTGAATGATTATGAACAATTTAGACGTTAAAATCGTTCTAAGTATATAAATGTACATCAATAAACAAAAAAAATTACTATTTCATTTTTTTGAGTTTCCCATTGTGCCCCAGATTGAACTATCAACACATTCGAGCCTCTGTATTGATTGAGAACTTCTTTTTTATCATCTTTTGGACAATTGTAACTACTCGCAGAGAAATATTCTATAAAAATTACGTATTTTTTCATGAGTCTGGGTCAACATCTATCCTGACAAGAGATGACAATGGCCAACAGTGGGCCGAGACTCCGCCGACTGTCGCCAATAACTCCCTTCAAAGGATAAATGGAGGAAAACGTTGAAGAATTATTTCGAAGCGTTCCGTAATTTCTATCTAAATTTGTTATGAAAAATTACGATATCGTCACGTGAATTTTCTCAGTCACTTTCATAATTGCTAATCAAACTTAACTTCGGTCATTTTTACAAAATATTTCTCTGGATTTTTCCGTTGTCACTCACTTTTCCAGGAATTTCCGAATTTCCAATAACGAAAAAAGTTAAACTTTCACTGGAAATTAAATACTAAATGTTAAAAAATTCCGGAACTGCACCGAAAAATTGAGAGTAGAATTTGCAACAGTCCATATAAATACCAAATATTTATAGTATATATACATATATACATATATAATCATATAGAGAACGTCATGTCGACCCCAATCGGTTTATTTTTCACGAAGTTATATCTTTTTAAGTGTTTTTTTTTTATTAGTTTCACTCGTAAATTCAGGATCACAATTAACTGTGTCAGTAACGAAATGAAGTGTCTCATTTTTATCTCTTCGTGTTACAATATGTGACTCATCGTCAGACGCTGAAAAATTGAATTGGATGGGAATTTCGTGAATCCCCACGGATCCACCTGGAGATTCGCATTGACGCACTTGGTTCATTATTACAAGCAAAATCATTGGATCGTTGGATTATGTAATCGAAGGATTGACATGCTTTGCCTCCCGCGAATCTCGTTTGTGTCGCGATTATACCGTAGCATTGATTTTCCGGTGAGTTTCATGCTACTGAGACGATCGCTCACCGCGTAATCATGAGAAGAAAATACGGTAATCCGGTGGTAAAGGTTTTGTTTATTGTTGATAGGAATTCCGAGAGTGGAATGGCTTATACTGACGAAGAAAAACCGATTTTTATTCGGATACGATACGGGTTATTCAAATTTTCACGATGAAAATTTAAAATGAATTGAAACCGGAAAAGAATGTGATTAAGGTAGTTCTCCCCCTTTAGTAAATCCAAAGATTATCGTAAAAGACACAAAATTTTTGGAAAACTCAATCGCGTTTGGAATAGTGAGTTTTTTTTCAATTTAATTGGCATTTTTGTTTTAAAAAAATGTTTAAAAATGAGAGTTTAAGACGGTGTTTTATCGGAAAATCACCATTTTCGTTGGGGTTAGGGATTAGAATCTGAACAATTACGATTCTCTCATCCGGCAAACGGCACGAGCCGGTGATTCCCGAATAATTCTACCCCATAATCTCCTTTGAAACAGACAAAAACTTACGAAAATTCCAAAATTGCCATCTCATGTCCAAAATAGACGATTTCCACCAAAGAGTCGTCATCTCGCCACTAGTTTTTGTAACAATTCACCCTAAAAAATCAACAAACATCGTCATTAAATATTTTAGACAACAACAATCTTAGTCCTGTTGTGCGATTAATTCGTCTACCTCAAAAATTGGTGAAAATCTCCGTAAAAATGATCGGATTAAGGAGTCTGAAGAATGTTTGTTATGGATTAGTCAAGGACAAGGGTAAGTTCGGGTCAGAGTCTGTCCAGGCGATGCCATTTGCCAAATCCAAATCCAAAAATCACAGTTCTTCCATTCAACAAACACCACGAGTCGTTGATTCCCAAAAATTTTAACCCATTCCCTCCCTTGAAACACATAAAAACTCCCACAAATTCCAAAAATTCCATCTCAAGTCCAAAACAGCCGATCGCCACCAAAGACTCTTCATTTCCTCACAACTTTTTGCAACAATTCACTCTAAAAAAACAATAAATATCGACAACTGAATATTTTACACGACAATAACCTCAGTGCCATTGTTCGACTAAATCACTCACCTCAAAAATCGGTGAACATCCTGATAAAAATGATCGGAATGAGGAGCTTGAAGAACGTCTCTTGTGAATTCGTCAAGAACAAGAGAAAGTTCGGTCCAATATCTGTCCAGGCGGTGCCATTCGCCAAATCCAAATCCAAAAATCACAATTCTTCCATTCAACAAACACCACAAGCCATTGATTCCCAAAAATTTTAACCCATTCCCTCCCTTGAAACACATAAAAACTTCCACAAATTCCAAAAATTCCATTTCAGATCCAAAGCAGCCGATCGCCATCAAAGACTCTTCATTTCCTCACAACTTTTTGCAACCATTCACTCTAAAAAAACAATAAATATCGTCAACTGAATATTTTACACGACAATAACCTCAGTGCCATTGTTCGACTGAATCACTCACCTCAAAAATCGGTGAACATCCTGATAAAAATGATCGGAATGAGGAGCTTGAAGAACGTCTGTTGTGAATTAGTTGAGGGCAAGTGCTACTTCGTCCGGTGTCCGTCCAGAAGGCGCCATCAGCGCACTCGTGAGTCCTCAGAAGCGCCCGCGTCGTCAGTCTAGTGCACGGCCTCGCAGCTGTAAGACGCGTCCGGTTTTCGCGCGTTCGCGTTCATCTGCATTCTCTGTGCCCTCGGTAACATTTATTTACAGTGCCTCTAACCCTTGGAAAAAATAAAGCGTGGGTGCGCGAGTGTTGAGTGATTTTATTTGTAAATAAAAGTGTTTCACATCCTACCGATTCGCCGTTTCACACGCGGGGTTCAATGTTGTCAGTTTAATTTGCTTTGTTATTATTTAATTTTGGATGTCGTGAACGTTTTGCTTGGGTGGTGCCAACAAGAAGGTGGTTTAGCCGAGTTCACGCTGGCTTTCGGTTGATCGATCGACTGGACTTAGCGAATGAGTGAGTACATTACATTTTTCCGTGTCGTTTGTCGTTTGTCGTTTTCGGGAGACGCGAAGTCCCACCGACCTGGGAGATGAACGTTTCTAGGTTTTGGCGGATATTTTTTTTTTATGGTGGAAGACATTTGGAGAATACATTTTTGGGTTTCTAATGCTGGGGATTTAGCAGAAATATTTCTTGCGGTTTATTAAAACGTGAAATGTGACTGACCTGGGAGATAAACATTTTTGGATTTTTGAGAATATTTTGTTTTGATTGGGGAATCCATTTTGGAGAATACAATTTTGGGTTTCTAATGCTGGGGATTTAGCAGAAAGATTTCTTGCGGTTTATTAAAACGTGAAATGTGACTGACCTGGGAGATAAACATTTTTGGATTTTTGGGAATATTTTATTTTGATCGTGGAATCCATTTTGGAGAATGCAATTTTGGGTTTTAATACTTGGGATTTAGCAGAAAGATTTTTTTGAGTTTAGTAAAACTTGACATGTGACTGACTTGAGAGATAAACAATTCTGGATTTTGGGAAATATGTTTTTTGATGATGAAATTAATTTCGTAGAATCCAATTTTGAGCTTCGGAGTTAGCAGAAAGATTTTGTAATTTGATTAAAATATGATATCGGACTGAGAGATAAACAGTTCTAGCATTTGTTAAATATTGTTTTTAACGACAAGATGAATTTCCTAGAATCAAATTTTGAATTTTCCAACGTTTCGGGTTCAGCACAAAGATTTATCAATTTTATTATAACGTGAAACTTCAGTGACCTGAGAAATAAATATTTCTAACATTTGGGAAATATTTTTTTTATGACAATCGATTTTACAGAATCCAATTTTAGTTTCATGTCAATAGATTTGATACAAAGATTTTTCTTTTGATCAAACGTTCGATAAAACATAAAAATAAATTCTATGAAATGGATTTTTCACAAAAAAACATATTCATTAAATTCTATAAATTTTGTTCCAACTAAACTTTGAAGAAATTTGCGATTGTTTTTCCTTAGTTAAAGATTGGTTTATATTATCCATTTGTTTATATTATTCAACTGGACTAGAAAACGTCATATATGATATTTAATAATCTTTAGCGCAGAAATTTATCGAGATCATTGTCTATTTTTAATAGAAAAATAAATAGGCAAGGATTCTACAAGATAGACACGTGGGGTAAACTGGACACTCATAGAAAATGATTAGGTTTTGAAGTTTTCAATTTATTAAATTTTTCGAGAACAATAAACCGATGAATGAGATATTTTGGCGATTACCGAATTCATCGGTTGACAAGTGGAATTTTCTGACAACACAAATACACAACACTCTCTAACGATCGAGCACATCCTCGAATGGGATAAACTATTTTTGAGAAGTGAATCAATTCTATTTTTTCAACTAAATTTACTGCATTTCTGGACATTCACAAGACTTGATGTTTTAAGGCCATCAATTATCTATTTACTCTGACAATAAATAAATAACTTCCATCAAAATAGTTTGTTTTTTAGCTTTTAAGGTGCTTTATTGCAAAAAAAATATAGAAAAAGGTAATTTTCTTACAATAGACTATCGACAGAAGGCCTTCAGCCAAATCCATCAAAGTATGTTTTCTATTTGCTGGAATATCTAGAAATGATATGTTCAATTTTTTTAATGGAACTGCAGAAGATATATGAAGACATCAAACTGTGAAAAAGTCGTATCAATGAAATAAATTTTATTCCGTTCTATTGTTTTATTGATACAGTGATTCTATACTCCAATGAAATTCTATAGGGTTCATTATTAGTACAATAGTTTAAACAGAAACGTGTCCGTTTTACCCCACCTCCCCCCCTATATTTTAAGTTTAATGTACTATTAACACGCAGATAATATCAAATATTTTTTTAAAAAACGATTTAGTTGGTTGATTCCACTATTAAAAAAATCTCTTTAAAAAATCATTTTTATTTTAATCATTTTACGTATAAAATAATTTAATGAGCAATTTTTCAAAGTTGCAGTTTAATTTTCTTTATCATTCAAAATTTTATTCTTTTACGTTAAACCTAAGTTTAGAAAAAAAAAAATTCTTTTCATTTTAATATGACATTGGGTGACGAAGAGAGAGGTTTTGATATCATATTGACTATAAGTCACGTTAAACAACAATTTTATCAATATTTTATCATATTGAATAATTGCTTATGCCTCATAACTGCACATAAGAAAAACACCTCAGTATTTTGAAAAAATTTTGCAATCGATTATGACAATTGGACTTCCTAATTCTCCAATGTCTCCTGAGAATTCCATTCTCGTCGATGATAATTCAACCGCATTATTGACATTCACCCGTTCAAACATAATGTCGGTGTAAAACGAATTTTCAACTCTAGTCTTTATCTCCCTGCATTCATTCACGCATTTACGAACATCTATATGTATTTCCTTCTTTTTTATTTTTCTTTTATCAGTCAAGTCGTTTTGAAAGCAATAGTACCAGAGTCGAGGTGGGAATGCTGGGATGGAGAGAGTGGGGATAACTTGAATACCGGTATAGTCATAAAAGTTCAATATGAAAAATCAATGTTCCGTCTCTGTAATTTTTTTTTCAAGTCCATTATGACATTTTCCTCAGTGAGAAAGGGCTGTTTCCGTTCTGAGAGGACTGAATGTGAATAAATAGCGATTCGGACTAAATAAAAAATATTTTTGCGGAGAATATTGGGGTTTTTGTTATTTTTTTGTGAGTTGGGAGGGGAAAGGTTCATTTCTTCTGTTGATGATTATACGGATTTCGGGAATTTTTGGTTGATGGGAGGGGGAGGGATAATCCAATCCAATTTCGAGGTGAAAATCTCACGGTTCGTCTGGGTGGAATGGTTATTTTATTAATAATGAAAGGAAAATAAGTTGAATGTCAAATCAGTAGCGGTAAAACGGTTTAAGGTGAAAAAGACAAATTTTCGAGGAGAGGTGAAAGGCTGATTGTGACTCCCTGGGCTGAATTTAGTCAAAGTCAATGGGAATTTTGAGTACATGTTGAATGATTTTATTCCACAAGTAGTTTCACCTTCTGCCGACGATTATTTATTTGATTTGATCGATTTATCTCGAAAATTTATACACAAACAAAGGGTCAAGTCGACTTAGTTCTCATGCTCTTCAACTTTAATGGAGTTATGTCGACTTGAACCACCTGTCAACAAAAAACGAATTGTAATTCAAAAATTAATTGGTGGGGAATGTTTATAAAATTTCTTTCATTATGAACAATCGATGTTGTGATATTTTTACATGAGGACAAACGCTAGGGGGAATCACAGTGACAAAATTAGAGTTGACAAGTTGTTTGACGAACGCGAGGAGATTCGTTTCGAGAGATGAACGATCAGCGATTTTATTTCGATCTTTATCAGCGGAATCTGCGGTCATGGAATCATCATTAGACGAAAAAATGTCTGGGTCAGTTAGAGGGCGTTCATCATTAGCCAGATTTTGGTAAAAAGCCCAACTCTCCTCGTCCATCTAGGGAAGTAGATTTAATAAATCTGTCTTCTTGTCCTTCTACTTCATCAACCAAATAAAATCTATGTCGACACAGCTCTTTTTATCAATCAATCTCTTTCGATCTATATCGACACTCTTTGGAAATTTATTTAGTGCAAAATTGCGGCTTAACTGCTTTTATTTATTTCAAAAACAAGTAACTAAAATTATCCGAAGATTCAAATTTTTTCGTACCTTGTCTGTGGAAACATTGACCGTGACCAAAGTGAGTCGCTAGTCATTGATTCCCCAAGTACGTTGGCATATAGTACTCGACGAGTTGACATTGAGTGGAACTAGGAAATTGATTTCCACGGACCGAGACAGAAAAAATATTTTTGTCAAGAATATACGATTTCTGATATTTATTACAAGAATTAGTAGCAAAAAATATCTCCTGTGGAAGGTTTATCCCCAGAGTAATCATTCCCAGGTGAACCAAATACCATTTGAGGCGTGATAATTGCGGTGAACTACAAGATTATTATTTAATAAGTGGCCTTGGATAACGATATAACGATTTGGATAATGACTCCAGAATGATTATTAATATTATACATTATTCATTTTTTTGCCTTCCAAGGAATACCACTTGTTATTGTTAGTTTATCCATTGACTAATTGCCAAATACTTAATTCACCTGTTTCTTGATAAACATAAAAATAAAGGAAAAATAGTTAGAATCATTTTTAATAACAGTCCACTTTACCCCAGGGATCCATCTTCCCCCAGAATCCCTTAAATAAATAAATTAAAAAAATACTGTACAATAATTAGATCGTTGAGCATAACTGTAACGTTTGGAACTGAACTTGGACTACTTGACGATGCCTTGGAGAGATGCCAAAAAGATATTTTCTTCTGTCAAGAATATCAATCCTTGGCTGAAATAAATTTTTTTCTCGGTGCGGATTACTTAGACCTTTAAATAATACGGGCCAAATATTATGCAAAAATATTACTAAACGAAATATTACTGAATAAAATATTACCAGACGAAATGTTACTGGATAAAATAGTACAAGAAATAATATCGTCATATAAACGATTACACCTCTAATTATTACGCGACAGAATATTATGAAAAAAATATTCCTGGACAAAATATTACTAGATAAATTATTACTAAACAAAATATTTCCAGGTAAAATGTTACTGGCCAAAATATAACAAGAAATAATATCGTCATATAAGCATACTGCGACGCGTTCTATATTTTTCACATGCAAGACGGGAAATTTATCCAGCGTCCTACACCTTGTTGCGTCACAGAAAAAATTTTGAATGGAATTTTTGGACTAGGTGGGGGAAGGGAACCAGAATTATTCTCAATACAATTTTACAAGAAAAGTATACTAAAAAAATATTCCAGGCTGGGATTCACACCCGGAACCTTTCGATTATAAATCTGGTGCTCTATTAACACGATCTACTCGGATTTTTTTTACATTATAAACTGTTTATTAAATCTTTTTACAATATATGTGCAGTATCTACATATTTATTTTTTACTTAATGATTAATAAGACTAGGGCACCAGTCGTGATGTTTTATACCTAAATTAACATAAGTGGTTTGTATTAATTAAGAGTTAATGATGTGTTTGAATGCGTCAGAGAAAATTTCAATAGGGAAAAATAATTGTAGAAAAAACCCTATAAGATCTATTCAGATCTTAGGCACTTTTCCATTTAACATTTGTTGTACACCTGCATATGCAATTTATATTAATCACCGAAACAACAACCCCAATAATATTTGATATATAATGGTATAATGGCGGATTGATATTTGACCCAATAGTATCATCAACAAATGGTATTTATGTCAATAATATTACAGACATAATTATTATGATCTGTAATATTACATCCACATAATATTTTTCATAATATTCTATCCAATAATATTAAATTGCAATAATATTTAGGGGTGTTACCCTTTAGATTGAACAACCCAGGCTTATGCTCATCGATGATTACTGGTTTATGTAATCTCGAGGTCAAAGATAGTGACCCTCAGGGAATTTTTTTTTCATTTATTTTTCCTCTCGAATGCATCTACCGTCACTATGCGCATTTCCTGTTCAACCAATGAAGAGATGCCAGTGTACACGTGTTTATTGTTGATTTTATCCTTTTGTTTGTCACCTTCGGGGAAACCATGGAGTAAATTATGTGAGAAAGAAAACCGCAGGGTGAATGTTCTGTCTTTTTGTACCGGCGCACAGAGGCGATACAGCATAAAAGCTCTCTCTTCTCCCCTTTAGCATATGCTAAAAGTACTTTGAAAAATGAAGAAGAGAGAGAGTGCAAGAGGGTGAGGGAGAGAGAGGGATGGGAAAGTGAGACGTATGACAAGTTGGGTATTCACAGTGGGGGGTGGACAGTGTTTTCATGGAATTGAGTGTAAACGAGGCAGATGTTTACATTGAATATTTTTCTGGATGAAGGTAATAGTAGGTGATACGGTTTACGTCTCACTATTACAAAACCCCAGTGGAAATTCGGGTCGGGTTTGATGAGTTAAGATCAGAAATTGATCATACTGTAGTCAGGGTTTTGTGGTCAGGTCGAGCTGTATTAGGGATTGATCGGGTTTTGATTCAGTTATTTCGATCAGAAATAATGACAGCAGCACTGAGGAGAACCTGATCAGAATCTGATGGGCTGGACATGATCTCAGTTTGAGGTCAGGCAGGTTGAACTTATTTTGATTTAAATTGGGTCGCGCTCTCCAGTTTTTACACTGAAGTCAGATGTTCTGTGGGGATTATGATCTAAACCTGATTATACAGAACCGACTACACTTTTCAAAGGATATTATTAGAGATGACATTTCGAATGTTTGTTGAAAAATAATTTTCAAGTGGAATGAATAGGTCTTTGTACGATTAGTATTTATTTTATTTTGGTGTTTCCACTTGAAAGTGGAAAACATTTTTATGAGAGAAAATTCTAGGAAGTTTGGGGGTGATGTGTATGGTGTTTTCTGAATGTATAGAGAGGTGCATGAGTGGGACTATTGTTGATGAGGGACATCAGGTCCAGGGTGTTGTATCCCTTTAGTATTTTAGTTGGTTCTTTTAAGGAAACGAAGCAGAGCGGTTGTGCCTTTCCAGCGTATGAAATAAAAGAATTAGAAGGGGATTCACTCGTCTGATCATTTAATCATTATGTCATTGTCAATAGATATATTTTGGAATTGTCAGGGTGACGAGTAGTAGATGTTGCAGCACAGTTTCAGGTCAATTTAATTAATTTGTCGTTGGTTCTACTGAAGCTCGTCGTGCTTCAACTTTCGAGTTTGAGTTTTGGATAATCGATTCTTATTCGAGTTGCGATTCGAGATCTCATTCGACTTTTCATTTGAGATTTTTGATGATTTTTCTCTATAGATAAGGATTTGACTGTCGAGTTTGACTTCGGATAATCGATTCTTATTCGAGTTGCGATTCGAGTTCTACTTCAACATCTCATTCGAGCTTCTTGGTGGTTATTCTCTAATACATAAAGATTCCAGTTCGACTTTGGATAATCGAACCTCATTCGACTTCTCATTCGAATTTCTTGGTGGCTCTTCTTCACACATACAGAATCGATTGTCACTCGACTTATCATTCGAGTTCTACTTCGATTTCTCATTCGAAATTCTTCATGATTCGTCTGTACCCCAACGATTGTATCACTGCATGAAAACTTCAATTCCCTGACTTCTTATTCCTCTTACGACATTCCTCCACATCTGCATCATTTATTTTACTCCAGTAATATATCGTAGACATATTAAACAGTCCTAGGAAGATTAAACTGTATGCATTGTGGTATTTGTACACTGGCATCTACATCAATTTTTTTTTTTTTAATCCGAAGGCTAACGCAGCGTGAACCGTCGAATCATTCTCCCGTCATTTTTCTCCCATAGAGAAACGAAACTATCAAAATTGATAAGCACCTGTACCTCTGGGCCTGACGGCCAGTGTGATGGGGCCGGGAGGGGGAGGGGGGAGGGACTGTTCCAAGGCCAGTGAGACACGAAAGTATCTTTTGTGCATTGTAAGTTGACCGGGTCTGCCCTCCCCCCTCAGCTATCCACCGCTCACACACACACACATACCAGAATGACTAATCAATCATCTTGTACATTGAGTGGATATAACTCATCGTGTCAGAAGTGGAAAACTCGTTTGCTACTCACCCAAGACATTGTTTAGTGTATCAAGCGATCATCACTGGGTGGATGAAGCTTGAAAATTGTTATTCACTGGTTATATTTTTATTTATTAATGATATCGCTGTTTTGGAAAATTTAAGACGGGATTAGGGATTTATCATCGTTATCGTGGGATTAATTGGGTTTTTTTATCCAATGGCATGAGTCTACTTGATTGTAAATTTATGAGAAATGTTTCGTTTTTATGGGCTTATCTCATGGAAAACTTTGAAGCGTGGAGTGGGTAAACGGAATGATAAGGGCGAAGTGGATTTTAATCAGGGAAAATAGGATACTTGAATTGAGTGGATTTTATAGATGAATTGAGCACCTCGATGAGACTTGAATCTAGTTTAGAATATATTTGATGATATATATTTGAATATATATTTGGTTTATTTTAATATATTGAAGGGGGGATGTAGTTCAATTAAAACAATTATTGAACTCATTTTCAGAAGTTTTAAACAAAATTACATAAAAATTTTAGAAAAGTCGATCACATCGGGTGGCGCAATTTTTTCTTCAATTCAATTATCGATTTTGTTTAAGAAAAAAAGGTTAACGTATGTGTTAATGTGCGTAAGTGGGCGTTTACCGCACGGAGTGATGTCAAATATATTTAATTCAGGTTTAATTCAGGATCGAATTCGTATTTTTTACATTTTTTTTTCAATGCCAAATTATCAAAAACATTACATAAATAAAATTCGAAAAAATTCCGTATCATCTAAAAATAATAAATTCCAAAAACTATTGATATTTTTAAAAACATTTCGTTCTTATATATATTTATTTTCACATGTATACCCTCTCGAGTCTTTACATTTTGTTCCCTTCCCGCAACATTTCGTTCTTATAAATAAATGATAGACTTTTTTTCCAAACGGTGAATTATCTTTTATGAATCGTCAAAAAAATTCCTTGATATTTCTGCATCAAATGATCGAAAATTCTGAGTTCAATCTTTTAACAACAGAAATGTTGATTTTTCCACTGTGTTAAATTCTGATTTTATAACTTTTTTTTATTGAAAAATAGAAACGATAATTAAACTGAGGAAATATTACGACTTCAAAGGTGATCGAGTTTTCTAAAAAAAATTGTACATAATTTTTGATAATCTTTGAATTTATTAAAAAAGTGGAACTACTTTAATGATATTCAATTAATTTAGTCAGTTTTATTTCACGATACATATTTTTAGTTGTCGTTGGTCGCCTTAATTATTTGTTAACCCGTTGGATCACAGCACGAAACGTGACACGGATTTGTATTCGAGTTTAATGACACTTTTGTATTACATTCTTCCTATAGCCCTTCTTTTCTCTCCTCTATTTACATCTGGTTGGGCGCGACTTGCGCACTGAATATGTATAACCGTTGGGGCACTCGAGTATGCGACGAGAAGTATTTCAAAGGGTTCGTTGTTGTACTGTTATGATTATGCTGATGTGTACATGAATGGAACGTGGATAATAATTAAGTTGGCAAACAATTGATAGGTATTTTCAATTTTTCGCGAACGATAAATGTTTACTTTTCAGACTTAAATAGGATAGGGCGGGGCAAAATGGGCGGATGGGGTAGAACGGAGGGTTGATTAAAATTGACGGAAAGGGAAGAAAATAATTATAAACATTTCATAGAATAAAGAGGGATCTCTGATTTTCATAACTTTTACGTTCCACTTTTTAATCGTGACCTAATTTGCTAGAGGTTACACAACAAAAAATCATTAAACTAGATAAATAATCAGTGTGACTATTGTCATTAAAGTTGATTATTCACAGAGTTGATATAATTGGACTTATTTATTATTCTTCTTTGGAATTTCTTTTCCAAGTTCTTTTTGTTTCTGTTATTTTTTAATTTGACGCAATTTTCAAAAGTAAATATTTATTTCACTTTAGAAATCATTTTATTTTATAATCCTCATTCATATTTCTCTGTTATTCATTTCTAATTTTATGCTGAATAACTAATTCCAACGAAATATGCTGACTATACGATGTTAGTTTGAGTAGAAGTGTCATTAATAATATAAAGTACCTCAGAAACTTTTATTTTACCCCCCCCCCCTCCGCCATCGATTTTTCTTTTACTTTTATCGTTTTGGTTTATTACAAATCTTCACTTTTTCTAATACAATTTAATTTCTAATATTTCTCTCCGCGATTTTGGGTTCATAATAATCAAAATTAGAAATTTAGAGGACGAAACCTGGGGCGACGATTAATTTTATCGCGAAAATTAGACCCTTAAGTCTAATTTTCACGACAAATCTTAACCTAAAAACTGATTGAATATCATTTCACCCCACGTTACACACTCTAATGGTCTAATTTTTAAGCAAAATTGGTTCCGTGTAGTGATTATTGTTATTTATTTTCTTTCAAACTCATGTTAAATGGTTCTTCATCCCTCGGGATGGTTCGGAGAGACTCGGCTTCAGTCCCCCCACCCACGTGCCACGTGCTGCCATCTGAACGCAGTTTCCAAAAAACTTGAATTTGAACCTTATTATATAATTATCCTGATTATATTAATTCTGAACATGTTTTAAGTTTGATTTTGCAAAATATTCTTGCAAAACTCTCTTCCCAACATATCTTCATCTAAAATTTGTTTTCCGAAGGTCATTCAAAGGATCTTTTGGGTTCACTAGGGAAATCCTTCGAAGATTCTGTGATAATTCTTCTGAAAATTTGTTAATAATCTTCGATAGACAGATTTTTTTTAAACGAAATCGAATCGAAATGGAATTTCATTGCATTGAAATTTTAATTTTCTATTTATCATTTTATTACTCTATTAGCAATCGCTCGAGGGAAATGGAACGTGCGGACTCAGTGAAAATCTGTTGATGTAAATAGTGGAATGAAATACAAAGGGAGGAAAGCATAAAGAGGTTCGTGGAAGGGTTACGATAGTTTACTGTAAGTGCCAGTTGTACGTGTGTATTGATATCGTGTTCACATACACTCGGGGACCAGTTGAAAATTGCCATAGGGTTCAAACAATAGTGAGAAGGGGTTCACAATATTGCTCAAGGCGTTCAATTTTTTTTCATCCCTCTTTGACCAATAAAATACGATTGCTTTCGGCTACTAAAATCAATAAGACTTTCTTTTATTTTTCTCCTCCGGGTGGAGTTAGTGGTAATGGTAGCATTTGTAATGGCTTTGTAATAGTCTGCTGTGGAGAATCGATTATTTTTAATGACAATATTTTCATTGGGGATTGTAAACACATGATAAAAATATGAAAAAAAATCATGAGGTAAATTATTGTTGTAACATTTTGTCTTGTCACTTATTAATTTGTAAGTTGCCTAGTTTCTCGAATTTTATTTTTATTGTTTCGAAGGTAATGAAAATTATGGGAATTTGAAGACGAACATTATAATTTGTTTTGAGTGATTGAGGGTTTTAGAATTTTGGGATAAAAAATATGAAAGTACAGTCAAGAGAGTTGGTCGTTGGTTAATATTTTTATGGCTCATCATTTTAATATAATGATAGGTATTTTTCAATTAAAAAATATTTTCAGGTTTATGAGGTCGAGTACGTTGGTATTATTCGTATTTATATTGTTTTCGTAGGAACACGATTCTAGGTTATTCGATTTTCAATGGTAATATCGATGAAAAATTGATTTTCCTACGATTCTAATATTTATTATGAATACGCTAAATAACTCACAAATGTTTATGAATGAAATTAATTTAGACCACTTCGATTTTCGAAAGCGACCGTACGATGGCTCTACTGGGTTTCGGTCCCTAATGTCCTGAGGGGCTCTAACCCCTAACTACGGCCCTGATGTTGTTTTGAATGGCTCAATTCCCCAATAACATCGGTATTTTTTTATTTTATCGGTGGATAAGTGAATTTGATGAATTGATAAAATAAGTTGACTCAACTATGAGTGACAGAAAACATTAAAAATATAACAAACTATTAAAATTATGGTACATTGAGCCATTCCTTAAAATCCCTCCCGGTAAACCCTCTTAGTAATATTTTATTAATATAATTAACGACGAGAACTACTCGTCATAAAAAAATTGCTGCGATAAACATTGAAAATTCAATATCCTACTTATCGATTCAAGTATTTTTTCCGCGTCTAATGTCTAAATTCCTTTTCACCCTCTCACTAGTCACAAACCAAACAATCGCATTTGTAAATGAACACAATAATTTGTTTTTACTGATTAAAACGTTTAAAATTTCGAAAAAAAAACCGCAAAAGTGAATTCAAAATAGTCATTCGTCGGTTATTATTTATACCTCATCATTTTACCATAATGACCGGCATTTTTCAATGAAAAAAAAATGTTCATGCTTATTACACAGATATACACCCTCCATTACCTCTTTTATAATAAATTAAGGTATCAACCGCTTTGTTTTGGCGTGAAGTGAAAAGGCATTATTCAATGTTTAATGACTTAACGTACGAAACTACAAACTTCTGACATGATCGATCGAGGAAAGCCTACATGTGCACGTCACACTGCAGAGGATGTTGGCTACCTAGTGCCTACATGAAATGCGAATCAATGCCACTGGGGAAGACTGCAGAAGCCAGCAATGGAATCGATACTGTGGTAGCATGAACTGATGGGCGTAGGTTGGCCACATCACTAACGGTCTCACTTCCCTGATGTTCATGATATTTTGACGTGTTGCATACCATGTACCAATGACTTTTTCATTCGTACTGAGTAATTATCGTCAGCTTAGACATGCGATAGTCAACATTCCGATATTTAATTATACCAATTTTGATCGTTAACTTCGAAGTGTCAATGTTTTTAAATTACCTGTCAATTCTTCGTCACCTGATACATTTAAAAGATCTGAATCTTTAAAATCGTCTTCATGATTGGAAATTACACTGTGATTTTTCAAATCGATTTGTGATTTTCATTCGTTGGGAGGAGATTAATTAATTTTGCCCATTAAATTTTCTGCAAAATTTGTTTTTGAGATTTTTCACTAGAGCAGATACTCAAGTCATCTAATTTCATAATTACTAATGAATTAAAGCTCAATACGTTTATCGTTTTGCTGTCAAAAATTAGATTACATTACACAGAATGAAAAATCTAGGGGTCAGCCCCACTTACCCTCCCCTAATAACAGAAACATTTCATATTACCCAGTAATTGGAATTTATAGACGACACCCAATGATATTTACTCAGTAAAACATAAGGTACCGTAGAATCGTCCGAGGAAACACAAATATTTGTTTTGATTTTTGTATTTACGTCATCCGATCTCTTCCCACCCCACGAATGAACAAACATAACAGATCAATGGCCGGGTCGGTGGACTGTTGATTTTCTTGGTTTGGCAAAGGTTCGTACAGTAGCCAGAGAATTCGCTGGTTATGGCCGAGGGTTCGTTGGACGATTCTGGGGTAAATTTATGTGCGTCCAACTCTCTGCGATTTTCCTTCCGTCCAACGTCGCAACGAGGGATCCAGCATAAACAGTTTACCACCCTCCATTCGCTTCTTTTATTTGCCTTTACCAACTCCCCACCCACTCCATGGGGAAATCAATACTTTTTCATTGTCATATAGATTCACACGTACGCAACGTTAATATTTTCGTTCTATTATTTATTATCGTTCGGAATAATAGGATATTTTTACATTTCCTTCGTTCACTGTTTTTCATTTTGTGTTGAATTTTTTATTTAAATAATAGGAGGGAAAAATTTAATTTTATGTTTATACGAAATGTTAATAGATATTTTTATTGCGTGGGATTTGGAAAAGTATGAGCAATGATATTTATGTTTTCTTTTTGAGAATAAAATGAGTCGAATGAATAAGACCTGTCATGGCGACGGTATTTGAGGCCCAGGGCCTCAAGTTTGTACCCCTTTGTTACTAGCTATTAATTAATGAAGTATTTCAAACTAATTATTTCACAGTTTCGTTACTTAAAATATGTCATTTTCAATATTTTGCTTTCGCTTTATTTGTTTTGGTTTTGAATGGAAGGGTTGTCATCGTGTTTTTTTTTTATTTGTTAATTTTGATTGGAAATATTTAGACGTGTGAAGTACTTTTCAAAAGGAATGTTTTTGAAGATTGTGGGTATGTGTGTGCACACTTCTGGTTATTTGTTCAGAATTTTTATTGTCACTCGGAAACGGTCGCCGCAACGAGGGTGAAATTTTGGATCTCAATTAGGGTTTTTGTTACTGAAATTTTGAGATATAGAGATTTCTCAAAAATTGTTTATCGCAGATATCTTCTCAACCATTTGACCGGTTTCATTATTTTTTAAAAAATACTGAGTCATGAGAAGACTATTTAACCTGCCAGAATTCAGTTTTATTCTCGTTTTTTATATTCTCCTTAAAATTACTTGTGTGGGACATAACTCCAAAAATAAACGAGATAAAAATTTGAATTTTTCTACGCTTTTAGGTCTCACGATAACAAAGTTTGGTATTGAATACAAACAAACATCGAATCATTAGTTTCTGAGATTTTCCAATTTATATGTAAAACTTTGTTTTTCATTATTTTAAAAATTACCGGTCCGATTTCTTTTGTTAATGTTCGTTTTAATGTCGTATACATAGAACCAATGAAACATGAATATACCCCATCGAAAAGTTCAGAGAGATCTTCATTTTTCAATTTTTCAGTAAAAATTGACTTTTGGATATTTTAATGTGATTAAAAGTCGGGGTAAATATGCGACCCAACGAATAGAAATTCGAGTTGTTAAGTTACATTTGTATATCATACACTAGGTCAATATCTTGAGTATTTTATTTATCCGTGATTTATGGAAATCCGAAAATAAATGGAATATTTTCATACTCAGAATACCAGAACACCCTCCGTATCACGTTAGAATTCGCCTGCACCCCCTCACTCTCATTCATTGGGGCGTTTGCATCGATAGGGTTTTTGCGGGGATATGAGCTTTTGGTGGCCAATGGATGAACGCACATTGACTACGACGCAATATGAATCCACCCCCCATGGACTCTCCAGTGGGGTGATTCTAATAGTTAAACTAGCACAGGGAAATATCGGTCACCAAACGCCCTTCGAAAGGTCGAATGATTGTTAGAATTATCGCTCCTCCAATATTAGGGGTGAAAAAAATACACAAAAAAAGACACTTGATTCAAGTGTATTTTATCAAGTTTATACTGTACTTGATTTAAGTGTATACCTTATACTTAAAATAAGGAGGGAAAATTGGGGCACAATGGGGTACGTTATGGAACCCCCAAAATACCCCCGAAAATATTCGGAGCAAACGATTGCACTTTTTCTTGTCACATTTTTCCCAAAAATTGATTTTTGATTTTTTATTCAATAGATTTCGTTGATTTTCCAAATTGATGAGAAAGTTTTTATATTTTAGCGATTTGGTTTTTTAAAATTGAATTTAGAATTTATGTGAATAGAGTTGATTTGCTATTTGACTTTTTTGCCAATGTCACGAATTGATTTTGGTTATTTTATAATAAGAAATGTGATGAAAGGGTGAGAATGTGAATATGGGACAGTTGCTATGTGCAAATTTTCTCAACTTACCGGAGAAAAAAAAAATTATTTTTGCTGAATATCCAGTTCCTTCAGACAAATATTTTTTTTTTCAAAATTGTATTTCTTCGATGTAATCACTGCCCAGGGGGACCAAGTTAGGTTTCAATTACGGTAATCATATTACTCTAGAAGATGAGTATTTTCCATGTGACCCGGAATTAACTCTATTACTAATTATTTCGTTTTTCTGAATTTCTGATTTTCTTAAGGGACGAATTTCGATGAATTATTTAATGCTCATAATTATTGCAGGAGTTCACTCAAAGTTATGAATAACATGATCATGTTCTGAAAAATCTAATTGACATAATTTAAACCTAATCAGAATTATTAAAAAGTTCCTCGACTTCAAAACCAAAGGATTGAAAAAATAAATATTTCCCTGAAGTAAATGGATTTTTGGCAAAAATAATTTTTTCTCACTGTATCGCTCCAAAAAATATGAAAAACATACCATTAATCAGAGAATATACAATTTATTTATTATAACTACGGACAATATTCTAATTCACTCTCCCCTGCCCAAGATAATTATTAAAAATCATTTAGACGTAGTGGAGGGGGTAGTTATGTCGTATATAACCGATACCACTCGACCTGAATCCTTTGGAGATGGACATTCAGGCTCAAAACTTTTTTTGCCCAAAACTTCATTCAACAATTTTTTTCCTCATCATTAATTACCAAACCCCCATTTTTTTCATTCCCCTCGATTTTTCTTCCAAAACCCATCGATCATTAACCGATCATTTTATATCGAATCAAACCAAATCCTCCGGTTATCGAACTCCTGAAAATTATCATACGCCACTGCAATACTCCCCTAAAAAAAAAACTCCACTTTTTCCCCCTCAAGCCATCACATGTGTAGAAATTATCGACAGATGGTATTTTTTTTATTTATTTCAACGCTCATGAATGCAAAATTCTTATTATAAATTATACAGGACTCTTTGGTGGCGACTGAAGGACACTTTAACGAATTTAATATTTTTTTTTTCCTGCATTTTATGTTTCTACGTACATAAAGCAAGCTGTGTGGCTAAAACGCCAACGAAAGGAGGCAAAAGGGAAAGCTCGTTACGTTGGAGCGTATTCCCTTGTTTGTTGGCCTGGGTCCCGGTTGGTTTGTCGATATAGCTCGTTTATCGCCTCACTGTGGGCAGGCAGACGCGTTTTTCAAGCCATAATATTTCTTTCGTGGTGATCCACGATGGTACCTATACTGGTACCATTGCTGCCGCACTCGCTACCAAACCCTGTAAATCTTGGCTTTGCAGTCAATGCAACAGTTTTAACAACTCCCTGGGTTTGGGTATGAAGGGGGCCCACATGATAAAAAAAAAATATGTTGTTAAAGAGGAACGTGAGAGAATTTTTATACGGGAGATTTTCCTCTCGAGACGGTGGTACAGGAAATTATGAGGAATTAAATTTGAGTGAGGGAAAATGAAGGATTTTTTGAGGAGGTTTTGGTGGAACGAAGTGAGGACAGTTTTTTATTTCATTTTTTTATTAGTATTTTATTTAAAGTGCGGAAATCTACATGATTTATTTACAGTATCATTTGCATTGTTTACGTAGTTGAATTTTTTCCTCCCATTTAAACAGTAATTTGATATTTTTGTTAAACGTGATGGAGTATTTCATGGGTTGGCTTTTGCAGCCTTTAAAGGACAGTTTTTGGAGTTGTTTACGGAGGGTGAAGGGGGTCAATAAAAATTATGTGGATGTTTTGGGTATTGAGAGTTTAGTTATTAGAATTGAGTTCGATGTTATTTTGTGTGGTCAACACAAAATTCGAGCGATAATTTTGGATTTTTAGTAGCGAAAGGGTGAAATGGTTTAAGTAGAAAAAGACAAATTTTCGAGGAGAGGTGAAAGGCTGATTGTGGCTCCCTGGACTGAATTTAGTCAAAGTCAATGGGAATTTTGACCACATGTTGAATGATTTTACTCCACAACTAGTTTCACCTTCTGCCGATGATTATTTATTTGATTTGATCGACTTATCTCGAAAATTTATACACAATCAAAGGGTCAAGTCGACTTAGTTCTCATGCTCTTACCTTTAATGGAGTTATGTCGACTTGAACCACCTGTCAACAAAAAACAAATTGTAATTCAAAAATTAATTGGTGGGGAATGTTTATAAAATTTCTTTCATTATGAACAATCGATGTTGTGATATTTTTACATGAGGACAAACACTAGGGGGAATCACAGTGACAAAATAAGAGTTGACAAGTTGTTTGACGAACGCGAGGAGATTCGTTTCGAGAGATGAACGATCAGCGATTTTATTTCGATCTTTATCAGCGGAATCTGCGGTCATGGAATCATCATCAGACGAAAAAATGTCTGGGTCAGTTAGAGGGCGTTCATCATTGGCCAGATTTTGGTAAAAAGCCCAACTCTCCTCGTCCATCTAGGGAAGTAGATTTAATAAATCTGTCTTCTTGTCCTTCTACTTCATCAACCAAATAAAATCAATGTCGACTCAGCTCTTTTTATCAATCAATCTCTTTCGATCTATATCGACACTCTTTGGAAATTTATTTAGCGCAAAATTGCGACTTAACTGCTGTTATTTATTCCAAAAACAAGTCACTAAAATTAATCCAATATTCAAATGGTTTCTGCAAAAGATACATTTCGTCTTCAAGCGAAATCACTTTGAAATAACGTGAAATCAACAGTCATCACTGTATCACGATCTTTGATTACAAATGACCCCTCTGATATAACACTTAACACTTATTTCTTTCCTTCACATGCGAATCGATTGTAAACATTTTTATACCTCTCTCACTTTCCATCATTTTATCTTGATAATTTATTCACTTAAGATGTCTATAAACACCACAAAAGCCGTTACCAAATCGTTGTATAATACCAAATAAAATCCATAAAAAAATAACACTTGAATTACATTAACATTGTTAATACACGAGAACAGACATCTCGCACCTCCACTCGCGAAGAGGATGTTAATATTTTATGGGCGGATATTCAAGTCCGCGTGAAGGTTTTTTTTTTGCTACTGTACACAGATTTCCTCGAGGCTAGCGGAACTCTATTACAGCTATACACACACATGAACACAAAATCCACACAGGCACACATACACACACATAGCGAGTCCTCTTGAGTACATCTCTCCCACCAATATCCCTTCCCAGGAATGACGGCTGGGCGGTTGGGGAGGGGTAGGAGGAAGGGTAGCTCCATCTCGATTCTCTTCTTTAACTCGAACAAAACTCTTCAGCCACACAACATCGAAGATATCTCGATCTGTATCGACAGCTTAACCACTCTGAACTGTATTACAATTTACGGAAGAGTTTTCCACCGACAGAAAAAAAAAAAATAGAAAACAAATTTGAATGTTCACCAGAGGGTAAAGAATAAGAGCTCAACTACACTCTTCCTTATGATGGGTTCCATAGGTAACTGTGAAAAAAATTATTTCATCATAAATCGGTAATCGGAGGTTCGGTGATCGGTGAAAATATTTACGGAATAAATTTCCCGTTGTAAATTATTTTAAAAAAAATTTTTTTTAACAATTTTTAAATTTTAGGAATTAATTTACTGGGTAAAAATGTCTGGTTTTTTGGTGTTTGTTTTACGAGCACTGGCATTTACTATTCGGGTGGTTCAATATTCCGGAGTGATAAGAATATTTGTCATTTTAATTGAAATTGTGTTTAGAGATCGACAGCTGTCGATAAGAGATCGCGAATTAATCGTTGTAGTGGGATAAGATGACGTGGGTGGTACGCATAGGACTGGGAAGTTTAGGCCGGATATGATGTGCGTAAACATCGATTAGGTCGATCAATCGTTGGGAAATATAATCGATTCTAGAATCTCGAAATGCGATACATAGTCCCTTAGTTATGAAAACATTTAATACCGCGGAGTTGATGCCGGTTTTGATTTTGCTACTTCACTAATCGATTATAATAATCGATTATGAATAATCGAATATGAAATAATCGATTATTTCACTGAGAAATTCTGAAATTTTAAGAGAAAAACTGAGAGTTCTCGAATATGAAATAATCGATTATGAATAATCGATTATTTTATATTCGAGAACTCTCAGTTTTTTCTCCCAACGAATTCATTGTTTATGTGTATATTGACAATAATGTTTATTAAATCTATTCTCAATAATTTTCCATCTAATCCAACAACTTTCATTGAAAAATCCGATTTAAATTCTCGTCAAAAATTTAAATTGGGGAAATCATATTTTTTTCTCAGTCTGATGTTTGCGTCTCGTTAGCCAATACCGATTTAGCACAACTGATTTTTTCACACTATTGCATCAAGGAATTATAACGTACTCGCACAGTTGTGGGAATCCCCCTGTACTTATCATGAACTCCACAAATGGTGAAGTGCGTGTGTGCGAACGGCTGTTCTTCCTTCCTATTACCGCACCGAGATCCCCATGGACGGTCATTGTAGGCACCTCATTCTCTTCCACCGTAGCGTCTTGTGTACTCGTGTATCGTCTCACCGGATTCTAAGGCATGTGTTGCGCCACATAGATGCACCAGAGAAACTGAGAAGACAAATGGATGTCCAACGTTTTTTCTCATTTTCTTATTCTCGCGAAATTGTTTGCTATTCCTCTTCCTACTTGTCTTACGATCGCTTGCACGGATAGAGTCGATTCTTCTTCCCGTGTCGCATGTTTATCCGGTGATGGGCTAGGGCTTCGAGGAGCAATCTCTGGTGCATGAGTCGAATCGAAATGTCGAAGAGGGGCGAGCGATACATAGATTTAGATTTGAAAAAAAATCGATTTACGAATATCACCGATTTGCATCTTTGAGGATAAAAGTATTGGATTATGGGATTTAAATAAACAACACTTCTGTTCTATTTTATTCAATTTATAATTTATTCGTTATTCTTCTTGACTCTACTTTTGTCGGGAGGTATGTTCCTCTAGAGATTCTCACGACAGATTAAACTCAAAGATAGTATTTTGGGCCTCATGGACCAGAACCTTTCCATCCCCGAAAAGGTTTTTATTTATAACGCGATGGCCACTTGTGGTCGTCAAATGTTGGTCAGCAAAGCGGGCAATAAAACTTTTCCCTTTTTTTTATACATTCGACAATAAAGCTACCACAATAAAGCTCTAGAACATATTTTCAGAGGAGAAAGAGTGAACTTTGTACTTGGGGAAATCCCCAAAAATTAAAAAAAAGACATATTACTACAGGAGGAGATGAGGTATTCAATCGATTCTCGAATTGTTAAATTTCGAGAATCGATTGTTTTTTTATCGATTTATGATAATTATCGATGTTTTATGAACGTCACATTCGATTCTGTGTTTGGTGCGCGACGCACGCCTTATGTTCGTTGTTCATAGATTGAAAATGGCGGATCGTGGAGATAATCGATTATTTAAATGCGACAATCGATTACTGAGGGCATGAGACATTTTCGGGGGTAAAAATGAAGGCACAAACAGTCCATATTGATAAAAGTAAAATGTGTAAAATTATCGTATCGAATCGAAATCTCGAATTTGCGAGAAAAACAAATTTTTTAATCGATTTATGACGATATAAACGATTTTTATCGATAACCAAAAAAAATGGTCCTATATCGAAAATGGCGGAGCATGTAGACAATCGATTATTTAATCGTTATAATCGATCTTTTAATAATCGATTATCGAATCGTCATGATCGATCATTTAATAATCGATTACGGAAAACATGCGGCATTTTCATAAGTCAAAGTAAAGGCGAAAATATTCTGTTTTAGTAGAAGAAATGTGTGAAATTATCGTATCGAATCGATATCTCGAAGTTGATTTTTTTCTAACTATTTATAAATATAACTGATTTATTTTTCCGTGTCGAATTGAGAAGGAAGGGGCGGAGAGGAGAGCTGAAATGAGAAAAAAGTTTGTTTGCATGACGATGCAATGTGTATATCATTGCATCCGGTCTTGTTCAAATGAATATAGTGTAAATGCGTAATGTAATTGGACCCGGAAGCTGTCTCTCGTTATTCTGCATTGCGTCACCATTTTACGTTTGCATATAAATATTATCATGTGTAATTATGGGACTGTAATGGGAATGTGATCAATGTTACGGTCACTGAACATTTTGAGACAAAAGTTATTCATCACATCATTTGGAGGATTAATGGATAATATTGATGAATGGAAAACTCAGTGAAAATTGGATTCATCAATAATTACCGTGGATATTCGAAAAATGTCAAACGGAAAATAAAATATTATAATGCAATAATATTGTGTTAACGTAAAGTTAAATAATGAATTATTAAATGTATTTGAATATGTGTTGTACTTGATCCTAGTATATTCGATGTTTAAAGTCTGAACAACAATTTTCTTTAATTAGGATAATACATATTAATTAACCAATTCACACTGTCAGTGAACAATCATCAGGAGAGCAATTTATTTTGTGATCAGTAGCTCTCGTCGTCCATTATATGAATCAAATATTCCTGAAAGGGTTTAGTGTGAAGGATTTTAAGGAATGCCTGCATGTGCTATAATTTTAATAGTTTATTATATTTGTAGTATTTTTTATTTCGATCATTTATTGTTGATTCAACTTACTTTACCTTCGGTGTCTCAATAACTGCTCCATCAGTTCATTAAATTCACTTATCCACCGATAAAGCAAAAGAGTACCGATGTTATTGCGGGATGAAGGCGTTCAAAACAACGTCAGGGCCGTAGTGAGGGGTTGCCCCCTCCCTCCCTCAGAACATTAAGGACCAAAATCTAGTAGAGCCATCTTGCGGTCGTTTTCAACTTCGAAATGTTCGAAAGTCTTCAGTAAAAATTACGTATCCTCTCAGTAACTTAGAAGCGAAATGCGTCGGTATTTTACCGACCGAATACGCTGTTTTTGAATTGCATAAATAAAATTCAAAAAAATTTACAAATAGTCAGTGGTATCTAAATTACATTTTCCACAATATTGTTATGTTTTAAACCATTTTCTTCGTATAAACAAATAATGAAACTTGATTCCGAAACGGTCGATCATCTCACGAAGTGTCGATAAATTCGTAACTTTTTTTTTACGTCTAATGATTCAAAAATCCAGATTTTAATCTTTGACAAAAACAAATGTTTATCCCAAATGTTTATGTAAATCTGTTGCATGCAGTTACCAACTGCAAAAAATAACGATATTATCATTTAAATTTTTCTGCTCCCTTCCGTAATTGAAAGTAAATTCGAATTCTGTAATTTTTACTGAATTATATATTTACTATATGATATATTTCTCTCCTCGTTGTCGTATTGATTCCGATGCGGGAAAAACTCGCAGTGGTACAAAGTCGGGACGATAACCCGACCTGAAATCACGAAATGCTCGTTTCCGGTTTCCTCTGTCGATAAATTGATCAGACTCCGTGGAACGTGGGTACGAAAATGTGGCGATGGCAATTGCAGGAGCGGGAGAGGGCGGGAAAGGCGAGGATGCTGGGACTTCTCATTTATGGCAATTTCCGATCGCTTTAAATGACGTCATACACCGGCAAAACTCTCGATACAAGTTCCACTTAGATCAAAGGAAATTCCCATTCCCGGTTAAAAATTCCTTCATCAATTCCTTTGCTTGTGTCAATTTTTCAATCAAAAATTCTTGATAATCAAGTCAAGGTTTTAATAATCATGTTTTAATTGAAAATTATGACCAATTTTTTAAATTAATCATAATTGTTCACGAATTGGTTCAAATATAATTTCAAAATTATAAACAATTTGCAAATTGTTCATGAATTGTTTCAAATATAATTTCAACATTAGAAACAATTTTCAAATTGTTCACCGATTATTTTCAATTTTGAAATGGTTTATCAATTTTTGGGAATTTATGGAGAGAAATTGCCAATAAAAATTACGAAACTCAGGTTCGTTAATCGATTGCAAAAGCTCTTCATTGAAAAATGGAGGAATTTAATTCAATATTTATATTTATGTATATTTATTTAATATTTAACATTTAATATTATTTTTACTATCACTTCAACGGAAACTTTAAGAATGAAATTAATTGTTTGAGCGAATGAAGTAAATAATTGATGATTTTGGGAAAAACTTGACAATTTTTCAATTTTTATAAATCATCGCGTCATTATGAGCGCACCCGGGGAAAAATATTTAATAAAAATTGTTAATATTTTCTGGAGCGAAATGCGGTTGTTGAAAATTTTCTGAAACTGTCACGGATTTTCTGAACTGTCATTTTTCCTGAACGTTCCGTAACTTTTATTGAATATTTCTTCGTTTAAAAAATGTTTTTAGAGAAGATACATGAAGGTCTATTTTGACCTACAAATAACGACGGAAAAAGCTCATTTGTCTTTATTTCTTATACGGTTTCGGTGGCAATTTCTGTTATTTTCTTGTAAACGTCTTTGAAAAATGACATTGTAGGGCTTCTCGAAAGTAGATGAGACCACAATCAAATTTCTTGCTTTATCGACCAATGCCGATTGTCAAATTATAAGATTGACTGTAAATTCCTCCTAAAAAACAGTACTATCCTTTCCCCATTATGATAGAAGCACTTGATTGATCGAAAGAATTTATACGACTGAAAACTATTGAATTTTCCTGATAAAATTCAGGAAATTTTTCACGTCTTCAATTTCCACTGATATTTCAGGAAATATTCTCATTCAAACGTAAATATTCCTTTGACATTCTGTTTGAAAAACCTGAAAATTAAGAAAATATTAAATTTTCTCGTTCAATTATTACCGACAAATATAAGAAAAATTATAAAATATTTATTCCCATAATTTTTTTTCCATTATTCACGTAAATTTCCAAAATTTCAGTCGCACTCGTTACGAATTTCCTTAAATTCCCCCGAAACCGGAAAATTCATCAGAAATATTTATTATAATCGCCCTGAAGTGCTCTCTTATGATAATTATAAACACATTTTCCATGGAATTTATAAACATTGGAATGAGGGACGGAAAAGTGGAGGAAAAAATTTTCTGTGAAACTAAAAACGATCGTATGCTCTCAAACATACGACGAGAATTTTCTCATGACAATTACGAGTGATCCCATCCAATCTCTTGGGCTCTCGCCTGTTTTATGAATCATACGGTCAGTCTATGATTATCCACGTACGCAAGGCATACGCCTGACGATTACCAGCTAATGTAATAGTCCTAGAGAATACAGCAATAAACCCGGAAGAGGTCTGTCTCTATCGCAACCAGAAAGCTCCATTCTCGATATCGTATGTCTCGCTATTTTCACAAAAAAATATTAACGCATAATCCCTCAAGATTGTTTTTCCTGCAGTAACAGCAAAAAATAAATAAACTTGATCCATCGTTTACCTGACTGTCTTTAGAGTACATGATGTTACGTTGGTCTTGCGAGGTGAACACATCATTAGTCGATTATCGTCATCATTAGTTCATCAAAGTGAGCGCACGGATTGAATCATTTAAATTAGATATTAGAGAGGAAAATCTTGAAAATTGGAGATTATTTATTTTACTTGTGGTAATTACTATTTTATAATAAATTGTTGTTTATAAATATAAAGATGGCGTGTCCTTGTGTTGGGTAATTTGTCTTCCGCGTGGAAATATTTTTCTTGGGTCGATGATTGTTCGGAAAAATTGTTAGAAGTCAATGATTTTTCTGTACGGGTCGACAATATACAAAATATAATATATAATATATGGTATATGCTATATAATATATAATACCGATCGGTCGGCCAAATATTTCAATGATTTGAATTAAAAACGCATTATTTATAACTAAAAATCAACTGATATCGGTAAATTAAAATTATAATTATAAACTTAATTGTATTTCAATGTTAATAGACGAGACCGGAAGCGCAATATAATTATAAAAATCGTAATTAAAAATTTTCATTTTAAATGAGTTATGTTCCAACTTTTCCAAAATTTCCAAATTTTCCAACTAATTGCATTAGTGAAATTCTCAAAAAATCATACACAGTCAGTCTTACCTAATTTGAATGTCGGTACCTATTTATATTTTTTAAAACTCTTTCTTCTTATAAACAAATAGAACTTGATTCCCAACCTGCGGATAATTTTTTATCGAATGTCAAAGAATTTCTCGATTTTTCAGGTCTAATGATAAAAATTTTAGATTTTAATCTTTTACTGCACCGAAAATGTTGTTTTTCCCATTAGAAACTTAAATTCTAATGTCACCATTTTTTGCAAAACAAAAACGATAATTAAATTAAGGAAAAAATTGCGATTCAAAATGTAATCGACTTTACTCAAAATTTCGTGTAGATTTCGATAATATTTGATGGTACCGCGATAATATTTACTGAAAAGGGAGAATTGCTTTTAAAAACAATCACTTTTCTTACGTAATAAGACTTTTAACCTTGAAAATGAGATCCATTGTTGGGTGGTAAATACGCTAAAGCGTTGGGATCGCCGACAACACGGTTTGTTTTTCACTGGAATGAAAACAATGAGAAAGTTCACAGCCGTGTCAAGTAACAGTGGATAAAAATTGTAGTAAAAGGAAATGCTTATCTCGCATTCTACGTAAGGGTTAATCTTGGTTCATTCAGTAACTGTGATTTTCTTGCGTACATACACTCGCTTAACTTTATCTGTGTACATCGGAATATTGTACGACTTTGCACGCCTGCCGTATGCTTATGTAGTGATTTTATGATGTACAATACATATGTGCCCAGTGCAAGTTGTCTGTCATTATGCTATCAGACACTGCAATTGCCAATTGTTGAAGACCAAGACTGTTTCACAGTTTGGTCGAGTGTCAGGATGTCAACAATCAGAATTAAGGATTTTTAGTTTGATTAATTGTCTTCGATTGTGGATTTTATCGCTGATTGAAGAATATATTCTCTCGTGAAGGGATAGGGATGTTCATTTGTCATAAATAATGTCTAATCGGAGAAGACTAAAGTCTTCTGGAGGTTTTTTATTGTTGTTATCTATGAAAGTTTATAGTGTGAAAATTATTTAAGTGGTTTTTACTTTAAATGTTTTAGTTACCTGAGTATAAATGAGAAATTAACTATGAAAGAATTTTGTTTTTTTTTGGTTTCATAGACAGTTCGGTGGGAGGAGAAGAAAAATTTATTTTCCAGCTGATTAATTCGGATTAGTTAATTGCTGTTTAATTTTACTTCCATCATAATAATTAGAACGAAATGACATAACGAAAACTTGAATCAGGCATATTTTATAGTTGATTTTAGCAGATTTTATGGTCAATGGTAATATCCATCAAAAATTGATTTTCCCACGATTCTAATTTTCATAATGAATGCGCTAAAGAACATTGAAATATTTATCTTCAATGAGGACACTCAACGTTTCATAAATGACTGAAGAATTTCGAAGACTTTGAAGTTGAAAACGACTTCGAGATGACTCCACTGGGTTTCGGTCCCTAATGTCCCGAGGGGTTCCAACCCCTCACTACGGCCCTGATGTTGTTTTGAACGCCTTCAGTCGGCCACAACATCGGTACTCTTTTGTTTTATCGGTGGGTAAGTGAATTTGATGAATTGGTGGAACAGTTATTGAGTCCCCAAAGGTAAAATAAGCTGAATCAACAATGAATGATAGAAACCAAAAATACTACAAAGATAATAAACTATTAAAATTATGGCACACGAAGTGATTCCTTAAAATCCCTCACACTAAACCGCTTTAGGAATATTTTATTCATATAATTGACGACGAGAGCTACTCATCACAAAATAAATCGCTGTCCTAATTATTGTTCGCTGACAGTGTGAATTGTTTAATTGATATGTATTATCCTGATCAAAGAAAATTGTTATTTGGACATTGAAAATCGAATGTACTACGATCCCCTATAAAACGTACCTCATTCAAGTTTTTTCTCATCTTTAAAGCAAACAATGTTAAGTAAATAAAAACTTCAATTCATCCATATCATTATTTATTAAAAATCATGCAAATAAAATCAATGCAATCGTCTGCATTTATCAAGAATCACTGTCCAAATGTAAATTATCTCCTTCGTACAATGAATTTCACTTCATAAGAGAGAATAAAAAGCAAATTAAACAGACGATATCAATTTTCAAAGTGTATACATACAAATAATCATCAAATGACTCCCATAAACTTTCCATTTCTCCTCCGATTATTCCAGAATTCCTGGAACATTTGACTCATTTACTCGGAATTATAGCCAAAGTCGTACATATAAGATTCTCGACAATCGTATGTTGAAAATCGACTCTCGATAATTTACCATCGTAACGTGGGTGGACGGTTTGTTTGCCTCAGTGTAACCCAATATGCCCCGTGTTTTCTTTATTTTCATTTCATGAACTTTCATCCGATGATTTTTTTTTTTTTCGTTTTCATTTCCGGAAAAATATCTCCTGCGATAAATTTCACGACAAGTTCATTTGATCGGTTATTAATTGGTAATCACATGATTCAGATGTAAGTGCTGGATGATTAACCAGAAATAATGCTAATTGTGATAAGTTGGGGGCAATCAATTGTGGAGTATTGGCACGCAGCTACGGGGCCTGGTATTAATGACAATCGCGGGTAGAAATCGAGTCGATAATAGACTGGGTGCAACGTGGGCGGGTAAACATACGAGACTGTTACTTTTCCTCCGGCACGCCCGACACATCCTGCCTTTTTCCAGGTTCTATGGCATACTGGATCACTGGTCATAAGCTGGGTGGTTGTACAGATATTTTAGAACAAGTACGAAAAGTTGAAAAAAATTGAGAATATCGGGAATTCTTGATTATCACATTATTTTAATCTGAATTATTTATTTGCGAATATTTATTTGTTTTGTGTTGTGTTTTGAGGGAGTTGTTGTAATGGATGGTCAGTTGTTTGTAATACGTAAAAGAAGTTTGAGAGTTAGTTTACAATAAATGAAAGAAGTTCAAAAAAAAAACAATTGATTATGGAAATTGGAAAAATTTAAGGAGATTGAGAATTTTTGATTATTACATAATTCTAATCTGAATTAT
The DNA here is from genome assembly GCF_034640455.1 of Diachasmimorpha longicaudata. Lineage (NCBI taxonomy): Eukaryota > Metazoa > Arthropoda > Insecta > Hymenoptera > Braconidae > Diachasmimorpha > Diachasmimorpha longicaudata. Next base: position 2,440,623 of record NC_087240.1, read on the forward strand.
TTATTTGCGAATATTTATTTGTGTTTTGGGGGAATTGTTGTAATGGAGTGTCAGATGGTTACAATAAATAAAAGAAGTTCAATAAAAAAAAACAATTGATTATGGAAATTGGAAAAATTTAAGGAGATTGAGAATTTTTGATTATTACATAATTCTAATCTGAATTATTTGTTTGCAAATATTTATTCTTGTTTTGGGAGAATTGTGGTAATGGATTGTCAGTTATTTATAACAATTCAAAATAAATTGAATAGAAAGGGAAAGCCATTAAATGAAAAGTAAATTGAGTACGAAAAATAGAAAAATTAGGGAATATAAATTATTGGTTATCACATCATTTTGAATTCAATTATTTATTTCAATTGTAATGCTACAGTTTTGTGTGAATTGTTGTAATAGATTGATAATGTTTTACAATGAAGAATAATAAATTGAAGAAAATAAATAAATTGAGTCTGCATTAAATTTGATTCCAATCGAACTATCACTTCCATCGAATTTTCAAAATGCAATTCATTCAGTAAAAATCAAATATCCAATTTCCCAGAAAATCCTGAGAAAACACTAAAAAAAAATCGTATATTTGACTTTCCACTTCGCGATAACCAATCGATTCTGATTCTGTCTCCGTCAGTTGTCCAATTCGTTCCAGTAGGATGTGTGGTATAAAAAAAGATAAAGGACATTTGCATATAAATATTAACGAGTATCGATTCGTTGAAATGCATTGACATGGCTTATCGCTTGGTCAATCCACCGTTGGCATGAAATGTACGTGAAAAAGGTATGCACACAGATAGCAGTGAACACATGATGAAATGAAAAAGGGAAGAATCCTCTGATGGACGTGCGGGGCCTCTTGTAGCGTACAACTCGTTCAACATCTACAGGAATATCTACCTATAGATAGTGCAAGCAAACTACACACTGGGAATAGCGAGAATAGTTGCGGTACTAGTCCAAAGGAATTACCGTTAGTAACGAGTGCAACTCGCTCGTACACCAAGTTACGTTTGATTTTCTTGGAGGCAGTAGGCACACGTTTACTAACCCGAGGTTTAATGTGTATATATCTATGTATATCTATGTATACATATATGCATATATATGTGAAACCTGAGGGAAAATAACTGACCAGTGGTGGTGGTAGAGAATCCAGATTTATTTATTTATTGTCGACTTTTCTTGAATATTCGTGAAAAAAAAATAGTTGAATGAAGGATAATTATATAGTTGTGTATTTTATAGTTAATTCAAGTACATTCAAGGTAATTCAAGTCGATTTTCGACGATGATATTGAGAAAAAAATTATTTTCACTGGAGTTTGTTGTCTTCTGTGGATAGATTAAATCCCTCAGAAATGTTAATTTTCAATTTGTGCTATCAATGATTTAGAAATGACCCTAAAATGACTGCACTTGATTTTTTTTTATTATGACCAGAGGAACCCTAATTGCTCATTACGTTCTTCCCCACCCAATATTTTTAGTGTCGTCATTCCACAATAATATCGTTTTTCGTAAGTTTGTTTGATGAATCAGTGAATTTGGTGAAATAGTTTGTACTAATTAGTAATAGAATAGTTAGAAATTGACGAAGCAGTTATTTTGAAAATGTTAAATGTAAAGGGAGTCGATAAAGCGTGAACAAAGAAAAAAGACTACAAGTCTACTGAATTGTTGTAATTATGGTGCATGAAGGTATTACTGAATGTCCTCCATAGAAACCTCTTTTAATGATATTTTATTCAAAAATTTTTCGTCATTTCTAAGAAATTGAGTGCAGATAGTAATGATAAACGTTTCTGTGGCACTTGATCTATTCGTAGTACATGATAAAATGGTGGAAAAATTAATTGCTTATCGATTTTTCCATTGAAAATCGAATATACTCGAAATAAGTACAACAATTTTTCTGTTATTGAGACAGAAAATGTGGTTGGGAAATTTTTAGGGATTTTTTTTTTGGAAAGTTTCGGAATTTTTAGAAAAATTTCGGTTTTGGGGAAATCACTGTGTGGGCCTGAACTGAAATGAGATGGAGTCAGTCTTGATATCGTTGGAGATCGCCTGAAATCAGTAAAGTCATATGATTCTAACGAGTGAAAGGGATTTCATATGAAATTAGAGGGTCAGTCATCGAATGTACATTGATAGAACAATTCGATTGATGCTATCGATTGAATTCGGGTGAATCTTTTTTTTTATAATTTATGTCAATGAACAAATGTTGGTAATCCAATAAAATACATTTTCCTCATTAGTTGGACAGTCGAAAAGTTTATGTTGATGTAAGCGATTAATCGGTAATTGTTACTGAATCTGGGGTTGATGCAACACGCCATCTTGTTCGTATTCACACTTTCAAGATGGTCGCCTCTAACGATTTACCTAAATATATCGCAAAGACCTTGAGTTGATTGAATGCTGATATTTTTTTTAAACAGAATAAAATCGGATGATTAACTCATCGCCTAAATCTTCTGAACTGTCAGGTTTTCGATCATCGTGACATCCATTTTCGATTTTTTTTTTCGATGAAATGGCAGGCAATAAAATGTTGCAAAAAATAATCGTATTCACTATCAACTATACTGAATTTATTAGAAAATGTTTATTTCAATAACTTCTGCTCTGATTGAGTACGAAAAAAGTTGAAAACCTCCAGTCGATTAGAATTATCATGTTAACCTCTAAAAATTTCATTTTATTCTAAAATCAAATGAACTTTTAACATTGAATTACTACATTTTTCTTGTAAATTTCCGTTTAAAATCCGGAATAAAAAATTTGAAATGACTTGAAGTCACTTAAAGTCAAGTATTTCGCCAAATCACTTGAAATCATGGGAAATCAGCAATCATTATCTCATGATATTTGACTACGAATTACCCCTCTACCGCAAATTAAATTTTCCTAGTCACTATTGTAATCGGTAACCGAACTCGAGTTCCGTAATTTTCACTGAATATTTTTCTCAGTCCGGTAAATATCACGGCTTCGGCTCTAAACTAAAATTTTTATTTTCTTCCGTCGGGTCGTTTTCAGTGAGTCAGCTGAATTGTTGATTCAGCAATTATCAACTGTGTTTACTATAATTTCGGTGCACTTTATTTCAAGAATCGTTTACTTGAAAATTGGCGGAAAATTATGGTTATTCAACGGTATTTCAACAGTATTTTTAATTTTTTTCTTCTGCGAATCGTAAAAAAAGTAACGACTCTCAGTTGTTACAAAATCAATTAGTTTTATTTGTCTTCTTGCCAGATTTTAATTGAATTATTATTCTACCCTTTGACACTGTCTTAACTTGATTCGCCGGTACCGTTTTCCGCTGATGAGTCAGCAAAATTGTTTGAAGTTCATTAGGTGTGTAGTACAGCTAGAGTTGCATTGTGGAGCTGGTCATTTAGTGATTGCACAGTCAAGAACTACTGGACAGGAAGGTGAACGTGGTGAATGTTCTGCGGTGCATTTTTTACGAGTCGATGGATTCATTTTTCATTTTTTCAAATATCTTTCCCACAGTTTGAATTTCACTCATTCCAAAAGAAGAAAATCAATAATTCTTTTTTCCTTTTTTAAAACATCATGGAAATATAAATATCCTCTAAATAAATGAAAATTCATTTTTTCAAATATTTAAAAAAAAAATTAAAACTTATTTTTTAGGATTTTTTTTTACGGTTTGAGTTATACTCAGAGCAAAAGGTGTAAAACACGTGTCTTGTAATATCAAAGGAAATAAAAATATTATTATACTCAGAATAGAAATACAAAATGGTAAATGGTGACTGGAATCGTAAAATGTAACGAGGGTTTAATCAAGTGGGGAAAGTTATTGGAATTGAGTGGAATAAGGTCAGAATCGAGGAGGTTCGACTTGATTTAGAATTTTTGATTGACTAAGTTGAGCGAAAAAAGAATATTTTTCATTTGTTTATTTATATTTGGTTTGTTTGTTTGTTTCTCTATTTTATTTTATTTTTTTTTTATTCTATGGGGCTATTTGTGCATGAAACAAATATTATACACTTGAAACGATTCCAAATTAATAACATTTTTAACTAAATATAAATTATTTGTTTTTCAAATACAATTACTTGGGTTGAATTAAATAGTTCTTGGAATCCACTCGTGAAGGGTTTTAAGGAATGACTTCACGTGCCATAATTTCAGCAGTTTGTAGCTTTATTTAACAGTATATTTTTAGTATTTTTTATTCCTGTCCATTATTTATTTATTTCTATCCATCGATTCATCAAATTCACTTATCCACCGATAAAACAAAAGATTACCCATGTTATTACGGACTGAAAAAATTCAAAACAACGTCAGGGCCGTAGTAAGGGGTTAGAGCCCCTCAGGATATTACGAACCAAAATCCGGTGGCACCATCTCGCCGTCGTTTTCACCATCAAAGTGTTCGACATTCTTTAGTCACTTAGGAAACGTTAAGTGTATTTATCGAAGATAAACGTTCGTATGTTACACGAATTTAGTCTATTGACAATAAATATTAGAATCGTTGAAAAATCAATTTGTCATGGATCTCACCATTGGAGATCGATTGTACTAGAATCAAACATAAAATATACTGGAAATAAATTTCCTTTCCTGTGTTATTATTATAGAAATGTATTTAATTATAAGAATATTTATTATCTGACTAATTATGAACGAACTTTCTATTTCTCTAATCAAATGTTTTTGGAGGAGAAATGACTCACATTTCCAGTACCCAATGATTTTTATTCGAAAATTAATAACCAACTGCTGATTGATTCAAGCAAAATATTCTTCACCAATATAATTGTTATCCGTTTGTTTCTGTGTATTTCCAGATTTATTAATGAGAAACGCAGCAAAAACTGGGAGCATTCGCAAAAAATAGGAGCTTATGCAAGAATAATCGAGAAAACTGGTGCTCGAAATTTAACACGAGTTCTTGTGAGAAAACGGTGTTTCATCGTAAAGTGAAGGTGAGCTGAGTCAGAAATTATAGAAACAATTGTTTTTCATGTTATATAAACAAATTTATGAAAATTTGTTAGAAAGTCTATTTAAATGACTCCATCAATCATTGAATTTAAATTGAAACTTTCGACAATCGGAATTATGGTAATTGGCTGGTCGGGATTGATATGCAGGTGCTCAATACGTTCTCGAATTCCATCAGTTTTGAAGGGTCAAGGCTGTTCAGACATCTTCAGACCCTTACGGTCGAAGAGGGGGAATAATAAGATCGACCTGAAATATACCACAGAATATTTTTCATAATACGTTTCTCTATGATTTTTTTGTATATTTTTTTTAGATCGAAACCTTTCAAAGATGAATTGATAGTTTTAATTTTGACGCTTTGACTTTTGGTAACTCGTGATGAAGAGATATTGACTAACAATTCAGGCGCAGTTTATTAATTATTAAGAATTGTTTAGGAGAATTTCAAATCAATGTTGGAAATGTTAATTTCGATTTTACTGATTCTCTGAAGTCAATTGAAATTTTTCTTTAATTTTAAGAATTTCAACATGATGTCAGTTTTTATATCGATTTGGTCAATTTTTTAAAGTCAATTGAAACGTTTGTTAGATTTCAAAAATGTCAAATCGATGACAGAATTTTTTATTTAAATTTAGTCAATTCTTTAAAGCCAATTGTACTTTTTCTTTAATTTCAAAAATTTCAAATTGATGCCAGACTTTTGTATTTCGATTTTATCAATTGCTTCAAGTCAATTAAACTTTGTCGTAATCTCTCATCCTGATTTGCCTAATTCTTCTAAATAAATTAAATATTTTGTTCATTTTTAATATTTTTAAATCAACGTAAGACCTTTTATTTTTAATTCATCAATTCTTTCAAGTCACTTGAACATTTCCTTCAATTAAAAAAATTTCTAATCGGTGTCCGAATCTTTTCATCGATTTATACTTATTCACCACAATAATCCAAACAAAACCCATCAACAACCTCAACAAAATAACCTTTCTCCACACCCGAGAAGTAATTTTTTCCAGTCCCCACCAGAATTGTTATGAACAATTTCTCTCCGTGAAATATCTATCGCAGATTTTTCACTACAAAATAGATTTCATAGCACACAACCTCCTGAACATTGTTCCAACCTCTCAACGTACCATAACTTTATCGTTTTGTGTGTCATTGGATAAATGCCGTTTCCACCGATGCGTCGGTGTAATTCCACGAATTTATAATAGTCCTCGGAATTTTATGTCAGTTTACTCAGTTACCACCGAACAAAATCGTGACTCGATCGCGTGGAGGGTTGGTTTTGTACGATTTTCAACCGTTAGGATTATTAACCACGTGGTTCATTATTATTGACAATCTGGTGACCTGAATTTACCTCCACCGGATTTTACGGTTTCACGAGAAATGTGAAAATTTACACTGAAGATTATCCATCCAATGATGTACCGTTAACAATAGAATGACAATTGTTGGATTATTCATTTCTTGGTTAAACTTTTGATCGTTTGTATGGGAACGACAGACGTCTGATTGAACTTGTGACGAGGCGATGAAATTATACAGTTTAAGCATCAATCATTCACACTACGTTGGTGAGTTACAAATTGCACTGGTTTTTCAGGTGCAGTGGCTCTACTTATTTTTCCCAGAGTCATGAATAACGTATTTTTGTCGATTGGGAAAGAAAATCATTGAATTTAATTGAGCGAGATTTACGGATGTGGGAAAATATTTAAAGTAGCTTTTAGTTTATATTGGATTATGGATAGGGATTGTCTCAATAATGAAAAACTATTTAACTATCAACTTTAATTTTTTATTATCACATGCAGAAGGTATCTTTCTCGTATGATGTCTCCAGATCAACTGACTCTTAGTGACCAAAGATTTTAGACTCTAGACCCATTTGAAAAAAAGCGCTTGTTCATTCATTCCTTTCTGTTTCTTCTGGTTCTATTTATTCAAAATATTCTAAACATTTCGGCGCTGTTTGGAGAAAAACTATAAAAATTATAACATATTGAGATGGACTGAAAACAGCTATAGACAGACGATTCATTTTTGTCAAGACATATCAAGCACTCTCAATGGTTGATTCAAACATTCTAGAACAGCAACATAATTTTTAAAAGACCTGATCGATTTGAGGGAGAATTATATTATGAATCGATAAAGTCAGGGAAATAGTGTTTAAAGCCACCGACCAATAGGAAGACGAATAAAAAGTTAATTATCAAAACAATCGTTAATTTTCATCAACTGTATGACGAAAGATTTCGATAGAAAAATTCAATTCCGAACATATGAAAACGGATATCGAGAAATATTAATTTCTTTGAAAATTGTCGAATACAATTGGGTTTCGTATCGTTGTTTTTCCTTCCAAATGAGTCTTTTTATATTGACAAATTCATTGAGAGAGCTCCTGCGTTAGTGAATGACATTTTGATTAAAAAAGATCACGAGTCATTTCATAAAAAGTCACTTAGAGTCGTTGAAATCATATGACTCTCCTGATTTTCCCTGATTTCAATTCAGACTCGCACAATGATTTCCCCAATGAACCACTCTGCGACGAAGACTGGGGCAAAATCGATTGTCACCAATAATTAAAAATCTAAAATCTGTCCACAAAATCGAATAATTTTATTTTTCCTCTGAAATCTCTAAACAAAAACTCCAAATTAAACTAAAAATCGTTCGATTTCCCCCAACGACCCCAAGTTATCAACTATTGATTCATCTCCATCGTCCTCCCCTCTCCCCTCCCCCAAACTTTTATCATTTAAAAATGAATTTTTTCTCCACTTTTCACCTCCCATTTTTTTCTCGTTCACTCCAGCAATTTCGATTTTTCTCGATTTTTTAAATGAATTTTTTGTCAATTTTTTAAGTCAATTTTTCTTATCGAGGAACGTGCAAAAGAGCAGTCTAGTGTGTCTAGGTAGAATGGAGTTGGTCGGCTGGTGTCGGTGCGTACATCGTTCATTCTCTATTTGGTGCGACGTCGTTTTTGCGAGTTCACTCTAGTTCTGCGTTTGCACGTTCACTCGCAGCTTCAATCTAACGTGGTAGAGTTGAATTGCGAGCCAACTCGTTTATACGGTACAACAATGTGTGGGAAAGGGAGCGAGTTTGTGGAAGCTAAGAGCACACGGTCGATGTGCCACTACAGTCTATCCTTTTTTTTTTTAAGCACCTCATTGTAAGCCAAGCATAAATATAAAATGCAACCGATAATGCACAATTCTCACCAAGAGACATACCTTCATACCAATATTAACAATAATAACAATAATATTACTCCAATAATAATATTATAATACAATAATAACAAAAGGAATATTAGTACGAGAACAATATTACAATTCAATAACAACAACAACAATAATATTACCACAATAAAAATATTACAATGCAATAATAACTACAGGAATATTAGTGCAAGAGCAATATTACAATACAACAATAACAATAATAGGAATATTAGTACAAGAACAATATTACAATAGAACAAACAACAATAACAACATTAATTTGTATGATAATATCGCTTGGGTATTCACCTTTTGGCAGTGGTTTTTAGGGTTGGTAAATACTGTAAATATTGACTGTATATTTGAATTTTAAAAAATTTGGTTAAATAGAAAAAAAAGATCATTATCGTGCACCCTCAAATCTTTGCAAAAAGAGAATTTCACGCTGCGCGATATAAATAAAACTTGAATGAGGCATAATTCCAATTTGTTTGTTAATGTTATTGTCGATAGAATGAAAATACGCGACGATATTGGGGTATTAAGGGGCAATTTATTAGGGGTGGTTCTACGTGATCCTGAATGAACTCTCTTAATAATCATTTAGTTTTTATAAATTTCTGATTTTCTTAAGGGAAAAATTCCCATGAATTATTTAATGCTCATAATTATTGAGGAGTTCACTCAAAGTTATAAATGACATGATCATGTTCTAAAACAATATAATTGACGCGATTTAAAGCTAATCAGCATTGTCAGGGAGTTTCTCGATTTCATAAATAAAGAATTGAACAAATAAATATTTCCTTCAAGTAAATCGATATTTAGCAGAACTATTTTTTTTTTTTCAATGAAAAAAGCACGTACAATTTATATATTGTAACTCAGGACAATATTTTAATTTACTGTCCCTTACACAAGACAATTATTAAAAATTATTTAGACCTAGTGGAGGGGGTAGTTCTACCCCCTCGACCCGAGCATATAGGGATGGACATTAAGACTCAAAAATCTCTTTGGCCGATGGTCATTTGGACCTTTCAAAAATTCCTCAAAAACATTTTTTTCTTCCCGCACCTGACGTCGACTTGTAATTCTATCGTCCACTATTTTCTTCGGAGAAATAATCATTTGTTACATTTTGTTTCGTCTCCCTCACGATAATGTACCGGACTCGATGGCAATCGGTGGTGAAATCCGTTGGTGCAATACAATCGTCTGCTGATAAGACCAGTCAGGGAAATCAGGAGTGACTCCACCGAGTCTTTGCCGTCGTCATTGGCGTCGCTGACGGTGCTTGAGAAATGTTCAGACGCCATGAAATAGTACACGCCATCGTCACGTCATAATTTCAAGGCGCTTTGTTCAACGAACTATTCGTAAGCAAAATGTGCGTTGGGAGTCAGGGGGATTTGAGAGATTTCAGGGGAAGCGAATGAGGGATAACAGAGAGCTCCAGAGCGTTATTCACTGACGTTACTCGCTCGCTGATCGCCGGTGCTATCACATCTCTGCTCTCCATTCATAACTTGCGATTCAGTTCAGTCATTAAATTGAAGATATGTTACGAAGGATTTTACGATTTAAAATTCAACGCGTCAGTGATTTGGGATTAAATACGTTTTATTTTGATCGGAGAATTTTTGTGGCTTTAATTATTTCATTTGATAGATTCAATTGAAGTGTGTGAAGTCAGGTGCATCGATTTTTAATTGCGAAATTGAAGGTATGATTTTTTTAATTACCCTTCGGTCAACGAATTTATTTGGGATTTTTTTGGTTCAATTCTTCGGGGAATTTCACATTTTTTAGTCGATCAACTGAATCTAGAATATTATTTTATTATTAATATTAATATTAGAATAATAATATTAGAATATAACAGAATATTGATATTATTTTTTTAATATTAAATCCATCACTAGATTTTGTTAAAGTATTAATTGAAAAGCAATAGTTACGCGTTAATTTTTAAGTTGCAGTTGAATTCAATTTACGATAAAATTGTTCATCGAATCTGTCATTCAAATTGACAATAAATGCTTTTTCTAGTAGAATCACTGTCATTATAAATTATAAAATTGGATTTTTAAATTATTTAATAAATTATATTATAATATAGTTCCGGGAATTTTAATTCATTAAGTCAATAGCGAGTGGTAAAACGCAATGACTTATCACTAAAAATTGACTTAATGACTAATAAATAAATGTTGACTTATCACTAAATTTTTTGAGCAATATCTCACAATCTGAGAGTGATTCACAAAATTGGGGCATTTGTTAACAAAAACTACACTTATTTTTCTTGTATTAACTCAATGAAAGTGAACCGATGCTATAAATAAATAAAAGAGAGGCCAATATCCAAAAGGAAAATCTCTCAATTTTCTTTACACATCGAATTGTGAACAGAATCAGTTAAAAATTAAAAAAAACTAATAATAAACTAATAAACGAATAATAATAATCATTAGAATAGAGTGAAGAATTATTCAAAAAGTCATGAAATTTAATGAAACATCTTCCTCACTCATTAATAAAGGGAAAAATCTCATCTCTTGAAGAAGAAATTTTTGAAATTAAATTCTGACAGATATACACGGTTTTTGACCCCCCTTCAAGTCCACGGTCGGTTCGATGCGGTACTTTTTTGTCTACTTTCTCCGCTTCTATCGGCTGCACTATACAGATTCATTTTCTATCCTTAATTATCGTTTATTCTGCCCTTCAAATGAGGCAGGATGATTTGATGGAAGAAAGATTACGTAACGAATGGAATTCCGGTTTCAAAATCAAATCTTCCGATCATAAACTCAAATTCTTCGAATCGTAATGGGTTATAGACTATTCTATGGACAATCGGACGGGTCCGAGCCCTCGAATGGAAAAAACCCTTTTTTAACTGTTAAATAATTTTCCCTGAAATTTTTAATTAAAAATCTTGAAAAATCAGATGAGTTCTGGATTTCCCTTTTTAACTGCTGACCAGTTTTTCATGAATATCTCGAAATCTAGGGAAGATAGGAAAAGTTTTGTTATTATCTTTTTTGTGGAGCGAACTCAGTACTACAACAAATGTTATGATAAAAATTTCGCTATCTCTCTTAGATTCGGAGATATCGCTCAAAAATTCGACTGAAAAATGAGTCAACTCATTTCGTTTTACCCGTTTGGGCCTAAAAAAATTTTCATTGGCTGAACTTATCCCTCTCTTTGTTGCCCAAAATAATTTTGAAATTATCTAACAATTTTGAAGGTCACGCTATTACAATCAGCACCTGAACCGGAAAAAAACGTTCATTTGAAAGTAAAACCCATTTATTCTAAATTTCCCACTTGAATGAGAGATTCCATCAACTCTTTGCTATCAAATTGAACTAAAATTCCCAAGGTTACGAATTCAACTGCAACTATTTCTTAATTAAAATAAAACTATACAGAAAAAATGGCATGGTAGAGATAACTATAATCTAGACGATTTTGTCATGAGAATATGGTAAATAATTTTTCCGCTGGACTTTCATGGGTATTTTCCCCATGCAAAATAGTCGAAATCACATAATTCTATAGTAACTGATACCACACAACTATAGTAAAGACTACTATTCGCACATAGGGCTCTTCACTATTCTCGATATAGTGACAACTATTACACCTACGATAATGGTTACCATATTTATGGGAGCTCTACTATTTTTCTCAGTTGTTAAAGTATTGTTTAGCGTTTAGTATATCGAATCCATTACCATGGAGAGTTTTACCATACCCTATGATAACCGTTACTATAGAAAATAGTAAGCACTATGGTATAGTAATAATTACTATAGTAATTATAGTAATTAACTAACTTAAATTAATATTTAGCTAGAGTTACTATTACTATCCTAGTTTTTATGCTTTGCTAATAGTATTAGTAAATTCTACTGTACCACTATACTCCGGTATAATATAGTATAGTAACCATTGCTATACAATAGTAGTTACTATTACTATGCGATCATAGTAGTTACTATGGTATAGTAATCATTATATGATTGTAATACCATACCACAGCCAATGATTACTATAATAATTATAGTTGCATAGTAATGCTAACTAAAATATATTTATTATTATTATTATTATGGGTAAATATTCATATAGTTGTCTCTACCATACTTTCTTTTCAAAATCTACCAGTTTTATTTATCCAAATTGGCAATAACTGTTGTAAAAAAATGTCTGAAAATGAAATGCCGGACGAAGGGTCAGGACTTACTGATCAATTACCGTAAATACTTCAAGGTCTTTCGGCAACTTTCATGTTTTATTTCTCTCTTTCTCTCTCTCGCTCTCTAAAACTGATGCTGATTTATTACAACTCAATCCGTACACTTGTCACTTTCTTTCTCGTCAAAATTCATGTTGTGATGAATCTTTCTAGTTTTCGTATTCGTATTCGTATTCGTATTCGTATGTTCTCTGAACGAGTCACGGCCTTGTCTATCGATTACAAAAACACTTTTTTGTTTCTCTAAATGGACCACATCCCGAACAAATCCATTTGAATATATTAGCTCTTGGGATTTGCCTGGGGATATATTTTTTTACTGGATAAGTACACACCTTGAGAAATGAATTTCTTTTGAAATTTGGACCATTATCACTTTGTGGGCGCGAATTTCTTGTTTTTCACTCGACTGATCAAATTTTCGCGTGGGCGATCCTGCTTGCTACCTTCACTTTTAATAACCGTAATTAACTTTTTACGAAACAATTTTTTCTGCGGTTGTAGAACATTAACTGGAATTAATAACAATAATGTTAGTTGACAACAATGTTCATGTATGCAGATTATTATTCGTTGAATAGTTATGAATAAAATTTTGTGTTTTGAATGTTGAAATATTACGGCGACTTTTTTTGATGATATTTAACTATTTTTTACAGTTTTACTTATTATGGGATTGATCAGATATATTTTTTAAGTGTTTTCGTATAATTTGTTGACTTAATTGCCCGAGAAATAGTTAGAGAAATTATGAATGTTCAATGTTGGTAAAATTACACTTTGCATGGAACTATTATGTTTATGTGGTTTAACGTTCACTCGATTATAAATAAACAGTGGACACTGTTGTCGGGAAATTCTGAAGGAGGAATAAATTAGTTACGGTTTATTCATTAATTTGTTTGTTTATAGCCGCTATAAACAATCTGAGCTCACCAGCGACGGTTTTGAATAGAAACAAATCCCATTTTTAGATCATTATATAATTGCATTGCATTTATATTTGTTTTTTATAGAGATTAATGTTCATTTCTATCTTTCATATTTTATTTTATTAGTTGCGAGTTAATTTTTTGACCAAAAACAATCAAATTTGCTTCAATTTAAACTTGTAAACGTTCTAAAAGTTGAACTTCACATATCAATTATTTTTTAATAAATCGAAAATGTTGAATGGTCTGAATTTTTTACACATTCTCCAATAAAAATTACTCAAATAAAATTAATGCATGAAATTACGTAATTAATCAATATAGAAATACAAAGTTCACTTGAAATTTCGTTAGAAATTTGGTTTTCGTAAACAAAACACCAAAAAATGAATTAATATTAAACAACATAAGAGGAATGTTTAAAAAATATTTGTCTCTAAAATCTTTTAATATCTCTCCATTGATTTTTAAAAATAATTTTCTAGAATAATTTTCCGATTGATTTTTTTTTAATTCAGAGCGAAGTTCTGTTCAGTTAATTACCGAAACAAAAAATATTACGACTTCAAACCTCCGATATGATTCTAGTCAGACAAAAAAAATTTGACGATAAAAAAATATTTCTCTTGTTTAATACGATCATCCACCGGATGCTGAGTATCTCGTTCCGTTTATATTCCTCCTCTGTTATAATTAATAACTCATTAACTCGACGAAGCGCAACATGAGCTTGATAATTCCTCGAGTATTTATTCCCGTATTTATTGTTGTATCTCAACGACACCTAAGATCGTTGGATCATTTCGGGAAATAGAGCAATCGTCGGTTGCATGTTTATGTTACCACTTCCTTTCATTTCCTCGGACTTAAATCTTTGTTTTGTCCGAATGAACGTGTCGTATTTCAACGGTTTATTCGATGAGTGAAAGGAGAACTCATAAAAGAATCGATCTACTCTCGACGCCTTGTCGTATGTTCATGAATTCTTTTTTTTTTTTTCGTTCGTGGGAGGGTCCAGGGGTCGTAAAAGTGAAATGAATTTCACGAGTGTTTATTTTTCTCGGAATATTTCTTATTATTGCGGGAATTTTCTAATTCGATGATGACGAGGGACAATGAACGCATTATTTATATTGCACTCAGAAAAAGGGTCTTTTTTCGAAGCAAATAAATATCTTTCGATGGAACTCGTTTGCTTGTTTCAAGAAAAAGGATTTACGCTGAACAATCTATTTATTTATCTTAAATAATTGAGGTTTTTTGGGAGAAACGATTCATTCGGTTGGAATTTATTAATTAATTTTGTTTATTCGTTTGAAATGAATGGTTTTCTGTTTTTTGAGATAATCACATTTTATGAGACTTGGAAGAAAAATTCGGAAGGGTTTGTCAAAAATATTGGAGGTTGGGGGGATCAATAGAAATAATGATAATGAACTTTAAATATCGAAGGAATATTTATTTATTTGAAATCACACAATCTTTAATATGAATAAATAATTTTTTTTTCAAGTAGAATAATATCGTTGTGTTTCTAAATTTTTAGTTTTGTTTTCGCTTGTGATTATGGGTTTTTATTAATGAAAATTTTGACTGATGTATTTGGTAAAGTGGTTCGATGAATATAATTTAATAATTGTTGGCAAAAACCGAATTATTGTTATAATAAACAGAGGTGACGTATCTCCTTAAAGCAGCGCTACCCTCAGGTCGGTAATTTACCGACCTGATATGCTGTTTTTGACTTTATCTTCAATTTTCTAACTAATTACATGCAAAAAATTCCGTACATTGTTAGTATTATCTAAATTAAATTGCGAAATGTGTTGATATTTTTAAAAACATTTTCTTCTTATAAACAAACTATACAACTAGTTTCCCAAACGGTGAATTATCTTTTAGGGAGTGTAACGATTAAAAATTTAGATTTTTCAACTTTTCTTTTAACTACAAAAACGGTAATTAAATTGCGAAACAAATTACGGTTCCAAATGTCATTGACTTTCTGAAAAATGTTGTGTACTGTTCAATAATTTTTGAATTTCCTAACAGGACAGAGCTACTCTAAAATGAATAGAATGATTCCTCTGGTCAACGAAAAAAATTAATTTATGTCAAATAAATATTTATTAGGATTTTTAAAAAAAGCAAGTAACATTTCATTATTATTTTTTTACCAGAGATATAATAATTCGAAAAAACAAGTAAAATAAAAAAACCGAATAAACATTTGTATTTAATTGAAAGAAAAAGTTGATGTCACTTAAGGGGAATTTATTTGATTGAAATAAATAATCTTTCTTGGTGTACACCTGGGGCCTTTGTGAACGCGTTATTGAAAATAAAAATAAAAGGAAATAGAGAAATGGTGTCACTTGAGAGCCTTGACAAGCTTATGTAATCCCGATGTGACAATAATGGAACATAAATAATGTTTCAGGCAGTCGAAATGATTTTCACCTGACAAAGATGATTAGAATTTTTTTATAATTAAAATGAGTCTTTCTCGAGGGATATAATTTTCCGAAGAGTATCATAACTTTCGGCGCTCGATATTCAATCAACGGCAGGTGAAATACTCTATCCAACTGTTATTCAAGTCTGAGAGACAGACAGGGTCGTGTGTTTCCGTTCATTTGTGTAACGTATCTTGTTAATAGATATTCCAGTAACTTTTTTCGCATTTCATTTTGTATTGATGTCACACGCTGGTATGAATTCCCCTTAAAGCAGCTCTACCTGTTTAATAAATTCAAATATTATGACAAACTACACAAAATTATTATAAAAATCGCTCATATTTTAAATCGTAATTTTTTAAATTTAATTATCGTATAGGTTTTTTAAGAAACAAATTGAGAATTTAAATCTACCACAGTGTCATATGGGAAAATCAACATTTTGTTTGTAATTAAAGATTAAAATCTGAATTTTCAATCATTAGATGTCAAAAAATCCAGGAATTTTTTGTCATATCGTTTGGGAAACGAGTTTTATTATTTGTTTATGAGTAGGAAGTGTTTAAAAAATATTAACACTTTCCAAAATTTCATTTAGATAGATCTGACTGTTGCGGGATTTTTTAAAAATTTTACTGATGAAATTAGTAGGAAAATTTCGCGCCTGAAAATATTCAAAAACATCGTGTCCGGTCGGTAAAATACCGACCTGAGGGTAAACGGACTTTAAGGGTGTGTTTCATCCTTAACACTTTCTTTATTAATTGGATTATTTGTTTACTAATTGGATGGATTATTTGTTTTTACGTTACTCGAAACAAATAATTTTTAATAATTTTTTAAAAGCGTCTGTATTTTAAATTAATTTATTATTTAATTTCAAGTAACTCTCTCTCAATTCCACGGTCCAATCCATTTCTTTCCCACAATCTTCATTGATATTCGCACCATGCAGTTCCACGTGAAAGCGTAATTGCCCCGAAACTCATAATTTTCCGAATCATTTGTTCAAATAACTTTCATATGAAATCTATAAAAAATCCGAAAGTTATACGTATTCTCAAGAACGATTTGATTTATCACCATTCGTTTTTCCTCAATATATGGAAAGAAATATTCAGTAATAATTACGAAACTATTCATGTAATCCGCAGTGAGGAATCGTTTCCCGCATTTTTTTACACGAGTGAAAGAGAAGAAATCTCATACATTCAATGAATTCATCATCGAATAATATACCAAACTGTCATTGATTTTTTCCCGAAGAAGTCAATTACTACACAAACTTCCCCTTTCTAATGTTGGTTCCGTCGGTCACGCTGAGAAAAACATAATTTTTCCAATTATATTTGTCTCGGAAAACAAATGCCAGAGATTTCTCATCGGAAATTCGCTTTCAAGTAATTGCGCATTTATTTAGGCCCTTTTCGTTCTATTCCACATGACCCTGGAACACCTAGGGCACCCGGGGTCCTCTCCGCTCCCTTCGTTGTGACATTGAATAGAACTCTTGTAATCAAATAAAGGATTTTGACCCTTTTGACCTCTATTGCACATGAGCCTGAAGCATTTGGGGCACAGAGTCCTCTCTGCTCCCTTCGTTGTACCATTAAATAGAACTCCTGTCATCAAATAAAGGACTTTGACCCTTTTGACCTCTATTGCACATGAGCCTGAAACATTTGGAGTACAGAGTCCTCTCCGCTCCCTTCGTTGTAACATTAAATAGAACTCTTATAATGAAATAAAGGATTTTGACCCTTTTGACCTCTATTCTACATGACCCTCAAACATTTGGGGCACAGGGTCCTCTCTGTTCCTCTCATTGTAACATTAAAGAGAACTCTTGAACAACAAATCAGGGATTTCGGCCCTTTTGACCTCTATTCGACATTACCCTGAAACACTTGGGGCACAGGACCCTTCCCCTCCCCTCATTGTAACATCAAAGAGAACTCTTGAAAGCAAATCAGACATTTTGACCCTTTTGACCTCTATTTCACATGACCTTGAAACACTTGAAGCACAGGGTCTTCCCCGCTCTCCTCACTACAACATTAAATAGTCCCTTTGACCCTTTTGACCTTTATCTCATATGACCCTGAAACATCCAGGGCACAGAGTCTTCTCCGCCCCGCCCCCTCGTATTGTGCCATTAAATAGCCCTTTTGACCTCTATCTCATATGACCCTGAAACATTCAGGGCACAGGGTCTCCTCCACTCCCCTCACTGTAATATTAAATCGCCCCTTTGACCCACTTGACCTCCATCCCACATGACCCTGAAACTTCTCTCCGAGGACAGGATCATCTCAGCATCACATGTGACTATATTTTATCCAATAAACCAGCACAAAATTAATTCTCCAAAGTAAATGAACATTCGAAAAAATAATTTCCTCCTCCTCCGCCCCCTTCCCCGGTCCATAAATAACGACTGAATCAGCCTGTTTTAACATACCCCCGAGAAATTGATACAACCTCTCGCATTCACTTTCACGAAAAATTATTTATAATTACCATTCACTGTTTGTAATTATTGATATTTGTAACATAAAGGTTGAGCTGAGAAATAATAATAATGGGTTCCACGAACTGTACCTCAACCATTTACGTGGATCCCGCCTTTTCATTAATTACAAGTTGAATACGATCATCATAAATAATCATGATCGGAGAATGTAACATTTCCGGAGTGCACAACTCGATTTCATTTGAAATACTCAATTTCACAATCACGATTACCACTGGTTAATTTTTTAAAAAACTACTCAGGGAATCTCCCTCTCGGCCATTCTTGATTCCATCTGGCGCCTTCATCCTGATCATATAAATACCAACGTTGCCTTAACTGCCCCTGGGAACGATCTCACAATTTCTATAATACTATCCTCGCGCTCACTACAAAGTAATCCGTATGTGCTGTTACTTTATCGATATAATTAATTGGTATCGAGTCCAGCCAACGCGCAATGTGGATCTTGTAGGAGCTATCGATTTTATTACAATCGGCACGGGAGATCGTGAGGATTTTCTCACCTCATCACTTTAACCGTTAGACTAGTCACTATTGTAGAGGGAATGAACTTGTTTTTACCATTTTAGGGTTAATTTTAATTGTTGGATTTTCATTGGGGGGACGAGACATCGACGATATTGGAATCGATTTCGATTTAAGGCGGAGGCTGAATGGCTTTTTGGGTGTGTTAAGGAGTCGTGCGACAGTCTGTGTAAAAAGTTTGTGCTTGTGAAGTATATTTTGAGAGCAGGGGAGGTTGGGATGATGGGGGGTACAATGAGGAACCTCGAAACTATTCGAAATTTTGAAAAAATATTTTTTTTTGATGTTGTGAGGGTACAGTAATTGAAGTCAATTGTTCTGCATTTGGTGGAACGTTGGTAACGTGGTGAGCTCTAGAAAAAGAGAATAAAAAACGAAAAAGTTGAATAAAGTGTAATTTAAAAAATGGGGAATATTGGGATCAATAAAAATAAAATAAAGTTAATGAAATTAATCATATCAGCAGCGAAATGGTAAACTGTTATAAGTCAGAATCTAAATTTTCTGTAAGTGAGCATTTATACCCCAAACGATAGATTTTATCAAAAAATGTCGTATTAAACTTTTTGTAGAAAATTTCATCAGCTCCAAAAAAGATCTTTTGACATTTTCTCCTAAAATGACTTGTCTATGAGATAAATGGATAATTATCGAAAATTTCGGTTTCGGTTAAGTCTCGTAAATCATTGAGAATAATTTAGACATTAAAATAAACAGAAAAAAAATTTTCTCATTTTTTCTAAGACTCCATTGGGTTTACATCCACAATATATTGGAGACGCAAATTAATTAATTAATTGATAATGATTTTCATTCGTCCACCTAAGTGGGAAAATCAATTTCATTGGATTAACAAGATTTCTAATCAATTGACAGGAATATGTACATCACTCAAACGAATTAGAAAATAAAATGCAACTGAATTAATTCGGTAATATTCACCCAACTCTTCTATCAGTGTATTTGTGCATGGGAATTCGCTAATTAGATGGAAATTAATAGCCTTGAAATCTTTTATTCTTGTCAGTAAGCATTGCATAATGTACAACATAATATAATGCACGTTATTCCTGTTTTTTTCCGTTCGTTTGCTCATGTTTTTTTCTTCTTCTTTTTATCTGTCTTCAGCTTTTTGTGAGTCTTTACCTGTTGCTGTGTAAATGAGCCTCTCATGCTTGCGAATAATTTTATTGCACTTGACATATTATTTTCTGTCATATTGCATTCCACTCTCAAATCAATAATATTGATACTTCAGAAAAATTGTACCCCTTCCCCCTCCCCCCTTTGCTATTGTAAATTTATTTTGTTTTTATCCTTTGTTACATGTAAAGTAAATTCATTATTTTATGAAGTTCATCAATTTTCTTGTTTAACACATTCAGAATTTTTTCGAATTGTTTATTTGATAAAACTGATTGTTTTTGAGGAGATAACAATATTATTGATTTGAGATTTTTATCACATTTATTATTTCTACAATTAAATAGATAATTTTTTTTTCAGTTTTATATTGAGAATGTCCACAGGAAGAGAAATATTCAATAAAAAATAACGATTTTTTTTTGTGTAAAATTTTAGAGTGAAACAAGATTATCGGTAATTTTACAATAAATCGGTGTTCGGTTATGCACCGAAGTCCTCACCCACTCCCACTCTATTGAACTGCAGATCGGGGTTATCGGTCAGCGAGCACAGGTGACTTACCACCGAAGATCGGTGATCAATTAATTTGGCACCTCAGGCGCTACTTCCTGGACTGGTCGACGATCCTTCTCGAAGGTCCCAGGGAGATCTAGTGACCCGGAATTCGGGCATTTGGGGTCTCTGGGCCTGCGACCCAATCCATTCGCGTTATCAATCCATTTCCGGAACTTTGTGCGATAGCATATCATATCTCTGTTGCAAATCTCTAGTTTTTCATCGCCACGTGCAGTGATTTTTCGATCCACTCATCATCCTCCCGTAATGTACGTTTATCTCGGTCATCCCTTAAAAATACCCCCCCCCCCCCAAACCAAATCCCGCATTGACCAATCGGGAATTTTTTCTTAAAGTTTCACATTAATTTTTAATTAATCACCTCAATTTTTAATCTCTTAATTTATTGCCTTCAACTTTTAGTTATTTCGTCACAAAAATCATGCGACAATATCGCACTTTGTTCTCGATAATTTTATAATTCACTCATTATTTTAAATTTCATTCCTTCACTTTAAATAAAAATCCCCAAAAAATGATTTCTCATTGCGATAAAAATTTCGTTATTTTTTCTGAATATTTCTCTTCATCTAATAAATTGATTTAATTTTGAAAAATTGGTTTTGTTTCAATTTTGTTATCGTCATTGGATGGAGTTTGGATAAAATTGGTGATGGTTTCAGTAAATGGAGTCAGTCATTCGCTGCGTTGGGTCATCTGTAAACACGATGTATCATCATTGATTACACTGACACAGGCATTGGGACATTATTTTTTACGGTGTAAGGTCTATCACTACGTCACATAATCACCATTCTGCACTTCCCCGTGGAGATGACAAGATATCTGTGAATTTATCGAGTTGTTTTTATGGTGGGGGTTGGTGTGATGTGCCTTAGTGGTAGGCCTTGCGCTGTGCACATCATCGATCATCGTGGACATTCCATTTTCATTTCTGATAATCATAATAATCCGGCATGTGATATTTTTATTTGAGTATATTATTTATTTTGTCATGCGTTTGATAATTTTAATACTTTTTTTACTTATAATTTTACCATTGATCTTGTATTTTCTAGAAACCACTGTGTGCATGTAATTCATTGAATTTCGAGTGCAAAATGCAAATTGGTAGAAATGTAATAAATAATAACTCAGCAGTAGTGGAATAATTGTTTATTAATTTAGTCAAGTGGTGATGGTTTTTCTATTTAGTCCAGTGATTTTCGATTTTCTATAGGAAATAGGGTTTCAGAGGATAAAAAATATACGAATCGATAGATTGGAGGTGGATTAGGAACATTTTGATATTTTTATACCGATTTTTATCAGCAAAATTTATCACTAATTAAAGATAATTAAATTTTGGTTTAATTGTGATTCATCAGGTTCAGTTTTGCCCCATCTTCAACGTACAATTGGAGAAAAGAAAAATATTTTGGAGCTTGTAACATTTTCTATCGTACGAAGTCAAGAGTTTTAATAGGTTGGGCCTAGTGTAGGTTCTGAAGTTTGGGAAGTTTAGCTGGACCAAGGGTGAGGCCCAACATGGGTCCACCAGTATAAACCAGGCCTGATCCAAGCTAATCTAAACCAAAGCCTGACGTCAATCAGATCTTGAAATTAAATAGACTGGAAATCGGACTTAACACATATTTATTTTATTTTTCACTAATAACATTGTTATAAAATCTGCCATCAAAGACTTAAAGAAAATTCATAAAAAACTTGGTATTGCGTACATTAAGTCGTGCAGATGATGCCTATTTAATTAATCAACTTGAAGTTAATCAATCGTTAACATAAGACAATTGTGGATTTTTAAAAAATAAAATAACAAATAATCGACTCCAATCAATTTTCCATAATTTAATGACTCCATTGGCATCACCATCGGTTGAAGCCAGGCCTTGTTGTTAATGTTGGCAATTCCTATCGAGGGTTACACTGCTCATGTCAGTGTTGAGGGCACCAGCTAAACGTGTCTAGGGACAGACGAGCGTAAGTACATCTGTCTTACAGACAGTTATGAGGTTCATAAATTAATTTCCGTACGTCAAGAACGAAATTTATAAAATGCACCGAGTTATTCTATAAAAATGCAACCATTTCTCTTTATGAAGGAAATAATTTAAATAATTTTACAATTCATCTTAATGAGCACTTTCTCCACAGTAATTTTCAACGATATTTTGTCAGTTGATTACCCAGAAGTTTTCAAGTGAATCGGATCCTCTGATTACCTTCATTATTAACCCCGCACCGTCTCCTTTTTTTTATTCCACTTCTTCTTCAATAATAGTTGGGACAATTGAAATATTCCTCTCAGCGGAATCCAAGTTATCTAGAAATACTCGATAGGATTTGTAAGAAAGGGAAGAACTTTCATCCAAACAAACTTTTCATTCAGCTTGAGGTATTGAATTCCCAAGAAAAAAAAAGTTGGAAATTTGTTTTTCTTGGCTCGAGCGACCTGTAACCTGAAAGTTTGTTTTTCTCTCTACAAAACATATTGTCAGAGAAAAAAAAATTAACGGTTGATAGTACACGAGTGAAAAAAATATCTCGAAAATTGAAGTAGTTTTTCACTAACACATGGGCCAGACTGAATGGGGCAGAAATAAATCCTCGGGAAAAACTTGAGGCGAGTGCATTTTATGAATTGATTTCCCCACGATTTTAATATATTTATTTATTATTATATATATTTCCTTGATGTTACAAAAGTTTTCTTCATTGTTTCACATCCTCCCCAGCCTCTCTTAAAATCTCTTATAATTTACTAGCAACATTTATTTAAAAAACAACTAGCAGTATTTATATAAATAAAGACAAAAAAAAACCCCAATAATTTATTCCCCTTTTGGTCCCCACTTTTCCTTTTAACCTCCTCTCCTTAGTCCTTACTGCCCGTCTCCCTTTCTTTCTTTCTTCCCTTTGATGATTTTAATATATATTATACATGCGATAAATAACACATAAATGTTTATCTTCAATAAGTAGATTTATCGTTTCATAAATGACTGCGAAAATTTCGAACACTTCGAAATTGAAAACGACCGTCAGATGGTTCCACTGGATTTTAGTCCTTAATGTCCTGAGGGGTTCTGACCCCTCACTACGGCCCTGATGTTGTTTTGAACGCCTCCATCCGACAACAACATCGGTACTCTTTTGTTTGAGTGGAATATAAATGAATTTGATGAATTGTTAGTTGTTAATTTAATTGAACAATGAGTGATGGAAAACCAAAAATATTATAAATATATTAAACCGTTAAAATTACGGCGCATGGAGCCATTCCTTAAAATCCTTCACGGTAAACCTTTTTACTCACATAATTGACACATTTTATTCACATAATTGACGACGAGAACTGCTGATCATAAAAAAAATCGCCTCGTAATTGACATTCAGTGACAGTGTGTTGCTTAATTGATAGATGTCCTAATTAAATAAAATCTCTCAACATTGAAAATCGAATATACTAGTTATTGATTGAAGTATTTTTTTCCGCGTCCAGTTTCTCTAAAATTATTTCCATTCTCTCGATAGTAAACAGGAAAATCATGACTATTTGCAGCTGATCATAATAATTTGTTTTGAGTGATTGAAGGTTTTAAAATATCAGAAAAAACATGAAAGTATATTCAAGAAAGTCTTTCTTCATTTAACATTTTTATGCTTCATCATTTTACTGTAATGACAGGTATTTTTCGATCCTCCAGTAAATTCACCATCAAAAAGCGCAATGAAAAATCCATTAAAATAATATTTTGCATTCTAACATCACTTAAGAGTTCATTAACAATCACTCCATTTTACCCTACATTCTGTTTTCCCTCACCTTCCTCCCCCCCATTTCGCGCCACTCAATTTTGCTCCGGTGGCCCATTTTATCCCATCCTCCGTCTGTCGATTCATTTTGCCCCACACTCTACTTTCCACCCCGGTCCATTGAGTCCCACATCCCATTTTCCCCGAGCGAACCATTTTGCCCCGTCGGCCCATTTTGTCCCACTCTATTTTACGTCATCCAGTTCGTTTGGTCCCACACTCACTTTCACCCCCTCCCCTCGGTGTATTTTCCCCTACATTCCCTTCTACATCATCCGCCAATTTTACCCCGGTGGTCCATTTTGCCCCATCCTCCGTCCGGCCGATCTGTTCCGCTCAAACTTCTGCTTTGCACCCCGACCCATTTGCCTCACCGGCCCATTTAGTCCCATATTCAGTTTGTCCCGAGCGGGTCATTCTATCCCACCGGTCCATTTTGCCCCGCCGGTCCATTTTGCCCCATTAATACATTTCGCCCCACTCTCCACTTGACAACACTCTAGTTTGAGCCGCCTGGCCCATTCGGTCCCACCCTCGCATGTTCCTCCATCGGTCCATTTTACCCCACTCACCCCCATGTGTTAATGACCAACAGTCTTAAGGGTGATTGTTAATTAGTTTTTACTGGATTTTCAGTTCTAGATTAGGCTAAAAAATTCCTGAATCTTCCTCTCAAGTCGGTCGGTAATTTTTGGCGAAATTTTTACCAAAATTATCCCCCATTTCTCCCTCCATATTAATTTTTCCGAGCCACATGGGACTTTATAAATCTCTATTCTCCCGGTTCATTGACTTTCGTCGAGTCGTTAGATAAATATTGCTTATCTCGAATGCTGAGTTTATTCAATCCGGTATTAAGAGTCGCTCTCTCGCACGTGCCTATGACCGGGGGGAACTTTCGACGTTCAATGAAGGGGTTGGGGACTGGTGGGACGGGGGTAGGGGGTATAATCTGCAAAGAAAATTGTAAGAGCGCTCCAGTTTCTCGTGGAAACGTTATCACATATCGCATTAATTCAAAAGGTTATCTTGATATTTTTTTATTTTGATGTGAAGTAATTCTCGCAAAGACTCAATACTGATTAATTAAATAGATGAATAAAACATCGCTGATGAACGTGATTCTAATGAGTTAATTTATTTACAACGTGGGATGGAGGAAGTTATCGGGGAGAAATTAATGCTCATGGTATGGTGGAATGATTGAAAAAATATCGATCTGTCCTGTATTTACTGTCCATCGAGTGGAAAGCATTTTGCTGTTCTCGATCGATTATGGAAATAACTAACTCGCATGGTAGTAAACGCGATAGTGCACGAATAGTTTGCGGTTCATGAGACGCGCATTGTACGGTAACAGCGGAATTCCGGAAGCCCGTGAGGACTTTTGCTGGTTTTGGGTACCGTTATATCGTTCAAGTGGAACATTATGAGTCTAAAATACTGTTGTTAAATTTGTCGTCGAGTGAACAATCGATAATGTTGGGGGAACGATAAACTGGGAGAACTGGGGGGGAGGTAGACAATTGATACTCAAATTATCGAGTATTTCAGTTATTGATGGGAACGGATTGTGGTGCATCGTGTTAAGGTCGTTGTTGCACGAGAGTCTCTGGTAAAAATTTATGAAAAAAGTTTATGAGAGAGGAAGATTGTTAAATAATGTCAAAGCGATTTGACAATGAACTTTAATGTTTTATTTATCACACGTGGAAGATATGTCTTCCTTCTATGATGTCTCCAGATGAACTGACCCTTAATGACCAGAGTTTTCACACTCTGGACCCATTTCATAAAAGGGTCTTGTTTATTCATTCTTTTTTGTTCCTTCTCTGGTTCTGTTTATTAAAACTATTCTAAACTTTTGGATAGTGTTCGAGGAAAAACTATAAAATACTGACGTGGATATGAAATACTGACATGGACAGCTTATTAATTTTTGCCTTATTTTGCCTTAGATTAAAGCGTAATTTTAAAAAAATTAACTATAGTATTATTTATAGTTGATTCAACTATAGTGTAAAATAGACTTATTTATCGTTGTACTTATTTCGAGTATATTGGGTCTTCATTGGTAAAATCGACAAACAATTGATTTTCCCACCATTTTATTATGTACTATGAGTAGATCAAGTAACACAGAAACATTTATCATTACTATGTGCCCTCAATTTCTTAGAAATGACGAAAAAATTTTGAATAAAATATCACTAAAAGGATTTCCCATACAGGACATTCAGTAATACCTTCATGTGCCATAATTTCAATAATCCAGTAGACTTGTAGTCCTTTTTGTTTGTTCACTCTTTGTTGACTCACTTTACATTTAGCATTTTCGATTATCGACGACGGTATTGAGAAAATAATCATTTTCTCACGAGCATGTGTAAAATAAATATTTTTTCTTTGTTAAGTTCTGAACAAAATATTCGACAAATCATACAATAAAATAAAAGATAATTTTGTATTTGACAATCTGAGAATTGTGAGCCACTGAACTCATCCCCTCCTCCTTCACTTCTGTTTTTTTTAGTACATTACATTACAGAAACTAATAAATAAAGAGTATAGTTTTGCATTGCGATGTTTTACATAAGAAATATCATAAAAATAATTGTTAAAACTAGAATAATATTTTTTTGTATATTATCTTTCAGATATTTCCTACAGTTTGGAGCGAGCATAAAGGTGAGTCAAAGAGAGTTTTAATAGTGAGCAAATAGTAAAATACTAGAATTTGTTATTATATTAACAATTGGAACAGATAATAAAAGATAATGACAACAACGTCAATACGAAATTCGAGTAATTGAACAAATTTCTCAAAAGTTTACCAATAAGGAACCTCCATGTAACCTGCTTTCGTAAAATAGGGTATCCGGGGCACAATGGGATACCCCCAAGAATATTAGAAATTTTAAAAAATAATTTTTTCCCAACAGTTCAAAAATAGGAAAATAAAAACTGAAAAAATTCAATAAAAATTCAATTCAATTAAAAAACCGGAGATTACAGACATGAAGGAAAATAAAATAAAATAAATTATTGGCATATTTCAAATAAAGCCTCAACTATCCTAACAAGACGTTCGCCATTTTCAATTTGCAGTAGCTTCATTCAAATTAATTTCACGATTAAAATGAGACGCCGTTGAAAATAATCTCAATCCGCGTTTCCATCCAGTGGCGATTGCCCTCTCATAAACCGACTGATTGCACTTTATTGGCGTTAATTCATGTGAAAAATACCATAAAAATTACCAACATATATTGCGTGATTGGTACATAAAACTATGTACATGTAGATGGTGATAATGATGATAGACCAGGATCTTGAGCTCTTGTGAGTGGTGAGCAAGTCAATCGTCTGCGAATACGTACTTTGGTGTACGGAGTTTACACGCGTGACTTTGGCACGTGCTTCACTTCACTCGTTTTCACCAAGTGTATTTTGCGGAGGTGATTTTGCACGTAATCTTCGCTTTGGACCTGCGTGATTCGTCGGCATACAACAGTGGAAAAGATTCTCGGTAACAGTGGCAACGAGCCATCCCGATGTACACGTTTCGCTTCAGTACCGCGATGAGAAAGGGAAAGAGAAAAATAAAAAGTATTTCTCCATGTGATGAGCGATGGAGTAACTGCCGTGCGTTTGTCTGTAATTTAAAAAAAAATTAGGTTGAGGGGGAAAGAGATTTGGTAGTGCAATGAGAGGATGATTATTGTTATTTTTTTAAACAAAGAGTGGGATTGTAAAATGATGTGTTGAAAATTTGTGAGGATTTCGTTATTTTTCTGATTTTTTGAGTTTCTGGAGAAAGATTTTTTTTTTAATTTAGGGGAAGGGGGAAATTTTTGTTTTGATGAATTTTTAGATTTGAGGAGAGAAGGGGTCAAACGGTTCAAGTGATTTTTTGGAATCGATTATTTCATGTTAGTGTATCTGTTGTAGAAACGATTTGACATTTGGTTAAATCGTTTGGTCGCAATTTTGAGCTAAATAAATTTCCAAAGAGTATCGATATAGATCGAAAGAGATTGATTGATAAAAAGAGCTGAGTCGACATAGATTTTATTTGTTTGATGAAGTAGAAGGACAAGAAGACAGATTTATTAAATCTACTTCCCTAGATGGACGAGGAGAGTTGGGATTTTTACCAAAATCTGGCCAATGATGAGCGCCCTCTAACTGACCCAGACATTTTTTCGTCTGATGATGATTCCATGACCGCAGATTCCGCTGATAAAGATCGAAATAAAATCGCTGATCGTTCATCTCTCGAAACGAATCTCCTCGAGTTCGTCAAACAACTTGTCAACTCTTATTTTGTCACTGTGATTCCCCCTAGTGTTTGTCCTCATGTAAAAATATCACAACATCGATTGTTCATAATGAAAGAAATTTTATAAACATTCTCCACCAATTAATTTTTGAATTACAATTCGTTTTTTGTTGACAGGTGGTTCAAGTCGACATAACTCCATTAAAGTTAAAGAGCATGAGAACTAAGTCGACTTGGCCCTTTGATTGTGTATAAATTTTCGAGATAAGTCGATCAAATCAAATAAATAATCGTCTGCAGAAGGTGAAATTTCTTGTGGAGTAAAATCATTCAACATGTGATCAAAATACCCATTAACTTAAAGAAAATCAGAACAGGACATTCAAATTTGTCTTTTTTAACTTAAACCGTTTCACCCCTCCACTAATAAAAATCCAAAATTATCCCTCGAATTTTGCAATTCTCATTAAAAATCCGCCTCACAATCTCTTTATTAAACTCCAAAACTCATCCAAATTTCAATTTTATTCCCACGACCTTCAGCATTCGAAAACTCCTCCCAAAAAATCTGGGAACTTCCGACATTCGTCACCGTCGCGTCCCACTTCTGCCGTTTTTTCTTCTCCTTCAATTCCACCACTTGATCCTTTTACTTGATCTCTCAACCAAACGTTTTGAATTTCACGAATGAACTGCACATTTAAAAATGCCGCGTTATCAATTTGCTGGACGTCGCTCTGGACTCCACAAAAAAAAACGCGGTAAGGAGTTGCTTCAAGTAACGTGACGCCCAGGACATATATTACGTCCGAGTCCTCGGAAGCCGTAAATCCACGAGACTTCGATTAACACGTCTCTTGTCCCGTTTTTCCACCTCCAACTGCTATTCATTCTCGTTTCTCCATCTCATTCCGCCATTCATTGAAACTTGCACATTCACATTGCGTCATATTACAAAAGTCCATATCATTTTTTCCCCTCACGAGTGAGTAACTGGAGCAAAAAGAAATTCTTTTTGTGGATAAAAATGGTTGAATTATACCCTAGAGTGACAAATGCAATCGGAGGAATTCAAATACCATCGCTTGGGATTGAACGGCTTTTTTTATGTTTATATATAAAGTAAAAGTGGAAAAAAAACGGGAGGGGTAGGCGCCCAGTCACGAGCGTCACGAAGTAACCGATAAAATATCTGCGAGTATCACGATTCGTCCAGTTCCGCTGGCTAGCGGCTGATGGACATTTAATTGGAGTGAAAACTAAAGGTGAGTCTCGAAGACACTGGCCGTACGGTGATATAGTTTTGATTAACAATTTCATCGTGAGAGTCCTTAAGGAACTTCCGCAGAGATCTTGTGGGAATTGATGGAATTGAACCAGAGATTTTTAATTTTGAGACTAAATTCCTTAAATGATAATCATATGGATGTCATTATACAATAATTATCGTTATCTCGATGCAATTCTTATGCGAGTGTAATGTCCGGATCCTAATATTTTGCATTTTGTTGAAATATGAGGAACAAAATAATGGAAAAACACAGTTGATTTTAATAGTAAACTTTAATATATATTGTTTGGACTCTACTTGTCAAGAGGACACTGTACACTCTATGAAAACTTAGAAGTCACCACATGGTTTTGGGGAAATCCCTTTGGAAAGTGCAGTAATAAAAAGGTTTTAGGGAAAAGGTTCTGACAACAATTAATCATTAAAAGATTTTCTCTATTATTAAATATAAAGACTCTGGGACGAGTGAATTTTGTATTTAGGGAAAACCCCAAAGTTCAACACATTTTTCCCCTAGTGCAGACGTTTTAAGTTCCAAACTATTGGAAAGGGGTTATTTGAAATAATAATTTGGAAATAATTTAAACTATTTCTCTACTTTATTAATTAACTCAAACAATTGTGGCTGGAAGACACATTTGCTCTGTACCGATTCCTTAGAGGAACTAAATAAATTTACAAAGGGAAACCACACCCTGGCCTTTAGTCACATGCTCTGAAAGGGTTCTATTCATTCCACTTTGTTTATAGACTTAGAATCAAACCTAAACACCGTACCTCCCAGTTCTCAGAATTCCAGTCCATAAAAATGTTTTTCAATTTAAAGTATAAACATTCAGAAGAGAATGAGATTGATTTTTGCTTTCTATTTATTTATTTCATGAAAAATCCAACACAAACGATTATATAGAGCATAATCGTATGTACTGACTCATTGAAATAGTTAAATATTCTGAAGATAGTTACATTGTCGTTAGCAATCCAATGCAACAAGTCCCAAAGCGATAAATCACGGAAAATATCAAATACTTGGGATCAACACAAACTCTTATGGCTCTAGTTTTTTTTAAATCATTAAAAAATAATTGACCATGAAATAAAAATCAAAATACTCCACAAATAAAATCGACTATATTTCAGGAATATATTGTTGTAATTTTATAATCCCTTAACACACGATTACCTGCAAATAATAATTGAAAATATAATCTCATATAATTGAAAATATATGAGATAGTCCAGATTTTGCGTTCGGTGAGAGGGAGCTGATGGCAACGTTAATGTGCGCGCGTCGTAGAGGGCGCTGCGTGGGCGGGAAATTCAAACTCGCACAACTGAGGCCACACGTTATTTATGTTATCAAATATTGGGTCGACGATTTAGATGCGTCCATTTTATAAATTTCCCGTTACTCCTCGTTCTTGACGAACTCTCTGAATTTTCCATATTGTTTTATGTTCTTTTCTTCTAAATAATTCCCAACATCCAAACAAATTTGACCTCTTTAGAATCGTGTGTTGTTTACTTCGACTCATCCCACCGATACGAGGAATTTTTATTTATTTAAAAATTTATTTAAATAGTAGCGCGAAATAAAAATACATCCGAATCGTTCAGCAATGAATTGTCCACAAAGTGGGACCAAATCAACGAAATTTCAACTCACCCATCGACTTTCTACTATTTCATTTTTATTTTTTAATAATAAACAAGATATCTTGAGATATAAATGAAAAGCAGATAAATATGAGTTCAAATTACGTTAATTATTCGCCCTCTCACCATTTCGTCTCCTTTCGAATAACAGTTATTATCAGTAAAACAGTCTGTTAAACAAAAAACAATAAATAATCAACAGCGGAGATCGAATTATTACTTTACGTCCCGCAAGGAAAACGACAGAATTTCTCTGGTGATTCGCTAAACTCATGCGAATCTCTAAATACTCCTGATCTCAGGGCTTTCGCAGTTATTTTTTCCGCGGATTCCACTCCTTCTCATCAGGCAGAAATAATCAAAACCAATTTTGATACGCAATTTTCCCATTAACTTCGCCAAATGACTAATTCGAAAAAGATTTTCCTCTCTGAAATTGAAATTCATTCCGTCGTCGATCGATTCATTCCATTACATCATCTTGAAAAACTGTCTCTCAATCAGCCACGAGAATAGACTCTCGGATTATGCTAATAGTTTTCCTCCTTCGATGTCGAATTATCAGACATTAGCCACAGCCGACAGGTATCGACTTGCAATAAATTTTTTAATGCAAATACGACGATTCCCAGGCAGCGGAAAGCGATTGTGATCAGTCTCTCGATCGGTTTGGAATAATTGCGGAGGAGTGAAGCACCTGGAGAATTCATCCGTGAGATACAAGAAAGTACCTCACAACAGTCGATTCCTCCACGAGGTTAACGCGACTTCCAAGAGTATGTGCGTACGGCAGAGGGTGGGGTAAAACAGAATTAAGATTTTCCCAAAAAATCGAGAATATTTGGTATTACTTAAAAGCACTTTTTCAATTTCCAAATGCTGAGTTCTTGGAATTTACACTCGATAATTGCTAAAATCAATATTATATTTCACAGTGTGTTGATATTGGAATGAACATTTTCCTGATTGTAAATTCGGAAAAGGGCGTGAATCAATGTTTGAACCATCGGCTTTTGAGTCCCAACATTTGTTGAATGATGGGGACCTTTCTGGGTCCATATCACCAGACTCTGATAACTGATAGAGGTGTCTAATATTTTTAGCGATGTAACACTATTGTTGTGAACAAACTTTGTAAACAGAAGAGGTCACAAGTCCCTAAGGAAAAGAAATTTTATCCAAAATTTTATCCAAAAAGAAATTTTGCATAAAATTTCTTCTTCTCTTAAGGGTCCCTAAATTTCCTAAATAAAAATTTGACCCTTAGAGGACAAAACATGGGACGAAATGACAATCAACCACTTCTTAGGTCAAGTTTTGTTGAAAAAATTAGACTTGGAAAGCTAATTTTTTTTATAAAACTAATCTTCACCCTCTGTTTTGCCCCCTGGAGCCCTAATTTTTACCTAAAATTTTTTTTTGTGTAGACTCCACTAGAAGGAAAAAAACTTCGAGCGAGAGCTAGAATATTACTTGTAAAAGTCACATATTTAAACCTATTAAACCTCATAAACTTTACATAAACTCTAAACAAAAAAATATATAATAATAATCATTATACTCTTATAATTTTAATAATTGTGAAAGTTTTTTTATAATCTTATATTCCTACAATACATCACGTCAAGTTCATACTTTCATAACTGAATAATTTCAACACTGACTCCCCCGATCTAAATTGTACCCGGGCAAACGGAGAAGCTACCACAACGTGAAAACCCAAAAGTCTTTACATACTGACTAAAATATATACACAACAGAAAACAAAGTCACAAACGTATCCCCAAAAAAAAAAATTTTTCCGCAAAAAAAAATTTTTCCGCGAAAGAAAAATTTGGGTGGTCCGTTTTGCCATTCGGTCCACTTTGCCCTACCCTCCCCTGTACTTTGTATACACTAGCCAACGGAATAAAAGACGACGAGGACAAGTCAGTCCGTCAGTTGGATCTCCCGCGTCGCGACTCGCCAATGTTTACGCTTGTTTCTCTCATTGTATTATGTTTATTGGGCAGATTTATTGAACTTGAGGGCGAGCGAGAAAGAGGGAATGGGCCCTGACCATTACTGACAGACACGAGAGGACACATGGTGGGATACACTGGTGTTCATTCCCATGGCTAATAAATTCGCGTGCCGCCTCGCCGTGAATCGCCGCTGGGCTGTAAAAGGAGTTGAGCCCTTTAAATGCTAATTTCACTCGATTCAATGACAATTAATCGTTACTGGCGATTTACCTAAAACCCCCTCGGCATATCAATTTTTGATTCATCACTACTGACTATTTTTTTTCCTCATTGGATATCTCATTTTTAACTTTTAATTCTTGTATTTGAAGTGGTAAAAGTTGTTTTTTCCCGCCACTTTTAATTATCCGCTTTTTTATCTCGAGTCTCGAATTAATGCTTCGAGGTAATGAATGAACGTTATTTCAACGATGGCTCTGGGGAAGGATAAAGTTCAGTTTTTTTATTTCATCGGTTTGATTTTCTTCCCCTTCAACGTGCGGAATAATT
This sequence comes from Diachasmimorpha longicaudata, assembly GCF_034640455.1. NCBI lineage: Eukaryota > Metazoa > Arthropoda > Insecta > Hymenoptera > Braconidae > Diachasmimorpha > Diachasmimorpha longicaudata. The sequence continues at coordinate 2,474,883 of NC_087240.1, forward strand.
AATGAATTCGTTGCGCGCTCGGTCGGTAACTGCGTACCATTCAAATGGGCCGACCGCGCGTCCTCGAGTTTTCCGAAGTTTTTCACGCATTTGAGGATGAAACTGGGGGAAAAAAGATTTCATCATTTGCAGGGTGGGATATACCCGGACTGGCGGTGTTATCTCGGCATAAGGTAACATATTCCTCGGGAGCGGACACAAATTGGGGGGGACGCGGTGAAAGTGAGGTTAGGGTGTGAGATTGTCGACCTCTGGCCCCGGGTTTAAGGGCTTACTCTCATGTGAACGCATACATTTTATCACTTTTTAGGAAATTTTTTTTTATGCGACCACAAAGTTCAATCATTTTAATTTTTTAATATATTTTTATTTGTATTTTGAAACAAAAAAAAATTCTTTTTTCGTTTTTTACATTTTTAACATATATTTTTTTAAAGTCAAAGTAGTCCCCAACAAAAAAAGGTAGTTCACTGGTCATGGTGATAGCGGCTGTTCATGTTGTCTGAGATTAAAAAATCGAATGGATTATTATTCAGTAGATCTGCGGCTATCGTCCCTACCAAATATAATCAATTTCATAAAAAAAAAAATATATATCGAACTTCAAAAAAAAATCACGAAAATCTTGTTCTTTTTCGTTAAAATCGTTAAAAAAATATATGAAAATATTTTCGAAAATAAACAATTCTGGTACGGACGATAACTATAAATGAGTAGAAGAACATATGTAAATTTTAAAGCAATCGGTTGAATACTTTTTTTTCTAGGACCATGACAGTTTCAGAAAATGATGATTCGAGAAAAATGCGTTTAAAGTTTAAAGCCTGGTAGACAGTCGCTTACGACACGTCGGCGACTATGTGCTGTACCTTATCAAATACTATGAATTTCGGTCTGAATTTTTCACAGAATGTTTTCAATACGTTTTACTGTCAAAATAAAAAATAAAAAATCGATTTTTCGAAGTGATCACATGAGAGTAACCCCTTAACTGCGATCATGGACAGCTCTCAGCGTCTCGACTCAGAACAATCATCGGAAACCCAGCGGAAAGGAACTGGTGAAAAAACTCCCCGGGAACGAAGAACTGGCCAACACGAAGGGAGCTCGGATTTGGGAATGAAGCAGGAGATCTCCAGATTGAGGGACGGCAACATCAGTGACCTGGAGAGCGGGCCCTGGGAATAGTGGGGCCTCAGGTGAGGATGGACTGGAGTCCGAAGAAACTACGAGGATGGAAATCAGGTTGGACTCATCGGACTGATTCCTGGAAATGGAAATTAATCAGGCTAATGGAGGAACCTGAATGGGCCGATGGATCGGGAACACCAGTGCCTTAATAGTGACCAGACAATTACATGGAATTAATTATTTTTACTATCAATTACTAGGCCTTGTTTTGCTCCGTACGTATACCATAACCTATTAGGTAAACTGTATACTCATATCCAAGGTAAGTACACTCTTGGCGATATGTATCTGTAAAAGGCCTCACAGCCACACACTGAAATAAACTCCTTGAATTATTGAATTATTACTGAAATTGTTGATGCGTTGAACACGGTCAATTAGTATGTGGCCAACAAGCTACCTACGCGGTTTATTTTCGAGTGAAAAGCTTTTCTCACGGTACGTGATGATACTTATCTCTCGAGTTTATTTTCAATATTCGTAGGAGTATTACGAGCTGTTCATTTGGCGGGATTCGCATTTTCGAGGGGATTTCTCGTGATTCAACGGTAGGACTTTTTGAATTAAACTTCGTTTGTATAAATCCACCGAAGGGAGTAATTAATTTTATCCCGAGAATTGCATTCAGAGCGATTATCGTTAGCTTGAAAAGTTACAGATTGAAGTGATCCTCTAATGAACACAATTAACGCTTCTCTAAGACCGATTTGATTGACTGAAATTGAACTTCTCCGGAATTGAAGTTTCTTTCATTTATTCCTAATAACAAAAGTATTTGATTTCTTTTCGACCACAAGTTTTTTATTTGACGTAAATTCTGAGATTTACTTGAGAACCACAATTATTCTGATGATTAAATTATTATGTAGTTTAAACAGAAAATAGTTTTCAATACAATAAAAACAAACAGAAGGTGAAGTGCCTGAGTAGCATATTTTTAACTCATGATTTATTTTAAATTTAAATTAAATCAGAATAAATTATTTCTAATTACTGAGCTGAGTTACCAGATTCTATATTTTTGTTACTGGTAAATTATAAGAGATAGTAAGAGAGGCTGGGGAGGATGTGAAACAAAGAAAACGCTTGTAACATCAAGGAAATAAATGTGAGGATGTGATGATGTAAATTAAATCAAAGGTTAAATTAACAAAACGAAAGAATTACATAGTAATTTTGAGTATTTCATTATTGATAACTTGAAGTAGACTGAACTATTCATATTTCTATTTTTTGGTTTGTTTAAATCTTTCCTAAATTACAGTTATCACTACTTAATTAACTACTAATTATTAAGTAATTGTTCCATCTCTAATTTCTGACGAATCACATAAAATATTTGAATACGTCTTTCATAACTCGACTCACTTCACGTTGTGTTCACACTGAAAAAATGATTTGATTCACCCTGCGCACTGTCACTGCGCACCATAGCCAGTCCAATTAAACTGACTTTAACGTACTGCAATCAGCTGATTCCCTTCCCGATGGAAAAACGTTATTTTATCTTCTAAAAATAGACAGAAAAGCCTGAAAATGGGTACCAGTAAGAAAATAGGATTTTTCACTCCTAGGCCGGAAAGGTGATTCCTTCGAATGCAGCCAAACCCTTCCCCTTCGCTTCGGCCTATAAAACACATGAGTCAAAATCACTTTTTTGACCGCAGATGATGTGATGCCGTTGATGCCGTCACTGCGGCCGATAAAACGCACTTTATCGGCCGCTAAAATGCGTTTTCCGCCGCAATGACGTACAAGTTTTCGTTCTCTTGTAGTTTCCTACCTGGGATACCAAGAAGCCAGGCCAATAAAGCTCACCAAGCACACGTCGTACGACATACTCCGCCAACGTCCGAGATAAGGGGCCATATGGATCCGTTGCCCTATCAGGCCCCCAAGACTCTCTTGGAGCCTCTCTCTGCTTTGTATGCATCCTATCACCACCGAGATATCCCCGTTCACTGCTGACTCTCTCGTTCTTTCCCACTGGTCATTCCTCACAAACGCTTGAAAGTCTTTTTTTCTGGTCAACGTCTGACAATTATTAACGGTTTCGTGCAGCAACGCAAAATCATGTACTCGCTACGCTTGAACGTTTCCAGTGAATTATCAACACGAGTGACTGAACAATCGAAAGTTTTTTGAGAGTGAGAGTCACTCCCTGGAGCTGTGGATCTCTCTCGATAATTTATTTTTATTTTGACAGGAGTTCAATGATGACGGTAGGATAGGTGAGAGGATAAGGAGTGAAACAAGATGAATATTCAGCTTTCATGGAAATTCTTGAGATAATTGGGAGAAGGGGGAGGGAGGAGGAAGGGTGGGGAGAGTTACAGTCGAAAATGATTGTAGTGAGAGTAATTTTGATTTTTTTGTGTGAAAATTGGATTAGAAATTATTGGGATATGGGTAAAAGTAGATAAATAAATGTAGCAACACAATCAATTACTTTAACTTGAATTATTTATTATTGGCAACAGGAAGGCACGACTGACCTGGAGGACCGGTGTCCAGAGATTGAATTCTTACTATTTGAAAAGACTTTATTAAGAGAAAAAATAAGAGAACGTTTATGAGTACAGGGGACAGTGTTTTCTGTGAATTCCACATGTGGTAAGGATTGCAACACTCTCAAGTTCGCAGCTTTTTTGTTGTTTTCCGAACACGTCATAAACCTTGTCAAGTGATTTTTTCGAGTGAGCTGTCATCTAATAAAATGATTTGAAGGAATTTCGGAAATAGTCAAATGGTAAACGGGAATGAGGATTTTTGATTAACTGGGAATATTCTAACAGATGTTGGGTAACTTATTTTATTTGCACTTAACAAAGTATTGTAAATAGTGGGTATACAACATTAGAAATGAAAAATTAAATTGATGCAATGCAATTGGAGTTTGACAGCTCCAGTGAGGTTCACAAATCTGCCACCAAACCTTTCATCCACCTTCAACAATTTTGGTTTATCATACAAAACTTTTATTTCCCGCGCTTTTTTATTTCTATTTATTTGTCAAACGTTTCCAGGGAAAGCCAGTGTCTACCATTTTTCCCCGGCGCATTTATCACAGAAGTTTATTTTCCCTCTTTTCACCATCAAATTTACGAATTTATATCCGGCTTTCCGGAGGCATCGGACTCGCCTCAAGGAAAATCTCCCTCTGTGGGGCTCCACGATGTTGAGTTATACGAGAGGATTATTATGGATATATGATAAATATGAAGATTTCACAGACATTGTTCGGAAAGCCGTAGGTAATGGTAGACCAGGGCTGGGCCGGTTAATGCAGAGAGACGTGGCTGGTGGTTGGGTGAGGGAGTGGTAATTGATATGCGGGCGAGAGAGTAATTAGGAATGGAGTGCGCGCGTTCATTGAGAAAGAGAACTCAGAGTAGAGAAGATACTGGCAGAGTACCAAGTAAAGTGTAAGTTTGTCTTGTACGTGGCGCCAGAGAACTTGGGGGTTAATGAGTCTTCAAGGGAGTCTAAATATTTTCTTCTTACTGAAGCAAATTAAATAAATTACTTCCATTTTTCACAATTAAAACATAATAGAAGTTAATTGGATGAAACATGATAGAATGTTTATACTGCGATTAATGGAAAAGAAATGGACCTGAGGTACACGGAAATGTGGGAGTGGTAGGGATTATTATAATGTAAGAAATTTGATTGATAAGATTCTGGTACATGAGGTTGGGTAATTGCGGCCGATAAAACACGCTTTATCGGCCGCGGCCGAAAAAGTGATCCTGACTCTTGTGGTTTATAGTGCGAGGGGAAAGAGAGAGATTCTGACCGCATTTGTTAAAAGTACTTTTTTAGGTCTAGGCGTGAAAAATACTATTTCCTCGGTGATGAGCGTTTTCAGAATTTGCAATATATTTTTAGGAGGGAAAATGGCGCTTTTTAATTTGGACGGGAATCAACTGTTTGCAATACGTTAAAATCGCTTTAATGGTACTGACACTGGTGCGCAGTGACAGTGCGCAGTCTGAATCACACCGTTTTTCTGAGACTGAACACAACGTGAAGTGAGTCGAGTTAAAAAACTTATCTCTGTGACATGTCTCCTTTGCAAAAAAGGAGGGCGGGACTATTATATCTGTAGTTGGGGAATGTCAAGAAATTATAAGGGTTGGGAATCGTCACGACGTGTCTACAGCGCCTATAATAAAAATGCGGAGAAAATTAAATGTTGTGTTAGATTTTAATTGGACGCCAGGTTAATAAATCAATAGACGTTTACGTAAGAGCAATTGAATTATATTTTACTAAGATGTGGTCACACTTCGAGAGCAGTAGCCGAACTGACAAACGATCTCGAAGTCCCCAAAAACCAAAGCATCGGCATTCTGATTTCCTTCTTTCCATAAACGAAGATTTGTTTCTATTATTTAATAAACATTCATTAGAGCCTTCGTGGTAAGACCACACAGACGACCTCTCCAAGAAACAATTACCTCATAGTATAATAAATATAAACTTATACATGTCTGTAATATGATCGTATTGTTTTTGCTTTTTTCAATATGTCGTTTGAGAATTAGGTAACATATCGATTGTAATAAAGTGTTTTAAGGCGACGAGAAATGTCCGGGAAAATTCGATCGTCGTTGGTGAGGTGAAACCCCAGTATCAAACAGAGTTTTCGGACAAATTTAGTAGTCGCGGAGCAAAACGTCATTAACGAAACAGAATATTCTCCTGAGGGGCGTAATAAAACTCTTTGCTCGATGGATTTATAATTTTTAAAAATATTAATCAGGGGTTTTACGACAGGCGGAAATACTACCACTGTACTACCGAAGAGGCTGGGGAGGATGTAAAACAAAGAAAAACGTCTGTAACATCAAGGGAATAAATGAAATGTGGAAAAAAATATATGGGGTTTTTACGATTGATAATATCTTTAGTTTTCGAAGATAAAACGCAGATAATGCACAGTAAAATAAATTCTTCTGCGCCAGAACAACCTCCTTATAAATATCTCGACACAATCGACCACTAATTGATCGTTAATTCTCCTCAGAATCTAAGGTAACAATTCAACCACGAGAGGGATGTATCGGGAGGGGGTGAGAGGGCGGCGGTTGTTTCGCGATGAAGTACAGGGCATCATCTGCAATTAAGACGCGGGCAAGCGTGTAATTGGTAAGGACCTTCGGGGCGTAACTCGACCAAGTTATAACTACAATATTAGCCTAACAATAACAACAACGTGAGATACGATGAATCTGAATTATTACTACCCTCTTAGAGTCACGTGAAATCATAGATCTTTGCAGGATCATGGTTATGTGAATCGCGTGTAACTCATACACTCGTGATTATCAATGTAATGGGCATTCGTTTATCCGATTTGTGTGCGTGATCTCTTGCACGAGTTTATTGAACATTGCTCCCATGATCGGTGGACTTATGGGGCCACAATCGATTAATTAAACGAATGGGTGTTACAGTGTCTATAGGCACGATAAAGAGGGTAAAAAAAACAGACTTGGGTGGGGGACAGGGGGGGGGGAGGGAGTAGTTTGAACGTTTGAATTATCAGTTTACCATTCCTGTTAGTGCGTTAAAGGGAGAAACAACTTTTAAAACACATCCGATAAAACAACATGTGTCACTGGGGAATTATTTTCATTCCAAGGGGGAGGGGGTAGTTGTGCGAGGAAAATTCTAGGGTGAAAGGGGGAACTGAATTTCGTGAAAGGAATTCGATTCTGGTTTTTTTGGTTTGTTGGTGGAGAGTTATTTGTGGTGAAAAGGTTTCGGATTTGGAAGGATTGGTTTGAATGTTTTGGATTTCGCAATTTTAATTGGGGATTTTACCGGGGAATATTGGATTAGTGGAGAAATTCACGAGAGATTCTTGGGTGTAATTATGAAAATGTTAGATGGGAGAAATTTTTGGGGTGAGTATATTCGATCGTAAATGTTTAAAAACAATTTTCTTTGATTGTGATGATATTTATTTGTTAAATAAGGTGCACTGTTATTGATTACTCTTTTTATGGGGCGGTTATCGTCATCCTGTCATCTTATTTTATGCTTGAGCCCAGTACATTCGATTTTTAATCATAACATCGGTGGACAATTGATTGTCCTACGATTCTAATATTTATTATGAATTTACTAAACAAGATAAAAACGGTTATTTTCAATAAATCAATAACTCAACGTTTCATAAACGACTGAAGCATTTCGATACTTCGAAATTGAAAGCGACCGCCAGATGGGGGGTTCCAACCCCTCGCTACGGCCCTGGTGTTGTTTTGAACGCCTTCACACCGCAAGAACATCGCTTCTCTTTTGGTTTATCGTTGGATAAGTCAATTTGATAAATCGATGGGGCAATTGTTGAGCCACCAAAGGTTAACTGATAATTATAGGCTCAACTATAAAACATATTCCACATAACTTTAATAATATAAAATAGGTTAGTAATAATTCAACTATTTTTTTTTCGTCTGCTTTGTGGTCAGCAGCCAACGAACTTCATTCGGCCCAACGTACCCCGTTTTAGGGGCTGCTTTCAGTGTCAATATTGTCTTTTCTCACCTGCGATTATACGCAACTGTCTTTCTGATCATGTTTTGCCATTCTCTCCGGCAAGAACTTTTCCTTTCACTAAAAGCCAATGGCGAGGTCTTCACTGGTCGCTTCCTCATTGGAATTCACTCGCGCTTCCACCGTCACCTGACCCCCCCTCCCCTCTCGTCCTCTCCATTTCACTGAAAATGTGACTGTCTTCCGTACGCGTATGAGAAACGCCACTCGTGTATTCCAAGCAGGTTCGTGAGTCAATGTGTAAAAATGTTGTTCTTTTCGTTCCAGTGATATAGAGGCGCTTCATCAATCATTGGAGAAATTTTAATCGTTTCAATTAATCATTGGGCGGTGGATTCGAGAGAGAAACAGTGGGGGAAAGGGGTGAAGTTCTGTCTGTTGAGGAATTCGTTAAGTAGAACTCGGAATTAATCGACGGTAATAAGTCAATAAGTAATCGATTATGGGTCAGTCTTTGGTTGATGAGACTCACATTTTTGGAGGGAGTTTTTGAGAGGAAATTTCAGGGAAATAAATGGGAAATTACTCTTATGTTGTATATAATGTGGTTGTTCTTTTGAGTAAATTAGGAATATATTTCCGGTCGATTATTTCAGTCGTGATTTTTGTTTATGATAGAGAATTTTCGGATGCACTTTGCTGAGGTTGAGTTATGGGTGAATATTCTTTAAAGGAAGGGAAATAGCAAAAATTACCATGAAACGTTTTTTGTAGCCTAAACTTTACTCTACAAAAAAGATTCTGGGGAAAATTTCGGTATCTTCGATCATTCATGATTTATTGATCGGTAACTGCCACTTGAGGAAAAGCACTTCATTCCTAAATTCATTGTCTCTTTAATTGTATTAAATTGAATCAAATTTATTGCATTTTTTTAATGTTTTAAATTAATTGGCTGTTATCATTATTATTGTTCTCATTATTATGCTTCTTTCTGCAAAACAATCAAGCGTACTTTTGAAGAAATGCATAAAAAATTGGGAATTTTCCAGAAAACTCCAGAACTTTATCAAAAATCGCCAAAAAAATTTAATTAACAGCTCATACAGATAAATATTCTAATAAAATTATCAGTCTTCTCCGTAATTCGGTTGCAAGATGCGACAAAAAAAATTTTTTCGAAAGTGTTACGAAATTTTTTTAGGCCAGTTCGGTAATTAAAAAAATTTCCCTCATCACTTCCGTAATCAATAATCGAACTTGAATAATTTTACCAATTTCTACCGATTATTTATCTCTACACAGTGCATCACGACCTGACTCTCCGACTACTAAATATTTCCCCCAGATTATTTTCAATTCGGGCCGAAATGATGCAAAACAATCATTAAAAAATCGTTTGGAATTACGATTATCAACCTGGAATCACCTTTTTCTACCCTACCGTGTAGGTGTCAATTTTCCTTCACCACAGGATAACCCATCATTTTCACTCACTCCTTTTTCCCCCTCAACTTTACCACCAACTCTTATATACCGCGTAATTGGGAAGTTCGTACGATCGATCGATCGATACCCCGAGGTACAGCCTCGAGGGTTGTCCGGTCGTGCTACCAAGCGACAAGTTGGACCTTGAAATACCACAGATTCCGCCATTGGATCCCTCTTGTACATTCAGCGATATCCTCATGGCGTGCAAGAACACCGCATATTTCAGTGGCCCGCAGCAATTCTCGCAAATTCTGTACACTGTTGGAAATTTTTTTGAAAATTAAGCAATAGTTGCATTCGAATGAAGCCATAACGTCGAGGCCACTACCCAAACTTGTATGAGTATATGTACCGTGCATATATAATATAAAATATAATATACAATATAATATAATATATAATATAATATATATGATTTTGGACTTTTATTGCCGCTAGACGGTCCTCATTAGCCCAGAAGTGTAATTAGCCTTTCGGCTATTTTACACTCAATATTATATATAATATAATATAATGTATAATATAACATGTTATGTACAACATTGGCCATTTGAAAATTTCAATAATTTCAATTTTAAACAGTTTATTAATAACTAAAAATGAAGGGACCCCGAAAGACTGTCAATTCACTTCCCGAGCACGCGCTCAATCCTAATTTGTTATTAAAATTCTAACACAATTACTGGAAAAATCCCATTCATTTTCATTATAAAAAAATAGAATGTTCTTAATGCTAAATTTTTTACTAAAAAAGAATATTTTAGAAACAGCGAAAAATTCAATTTTAAATATCAAAAGTTGTTAAATAGTTCAGCAGTCGAAGTTAAATGATTTTTTAATTTAATTTAAATCACTTTTTTTTATTCTTCTTTTTTTTCTAATGCTATTCTAATGTGTATTTTTGGTGTTAATTTCTTCCCGGGAATTTCTGGAAAATTTTTACATCGATTCCGGGAAAAATTGAGGTTTAATTCAAAAAAATTATTTTAATGTCATCACTTTGCGGTTCTTCTGTCATGAAATGCTCCTGTTCAGGCTCTGATCTACCATCGAGTCGGACTGATGAACTTTCTACTCGAAATAACCTCAAGCATCGCGTCAAGTTGTCGAGCTTTTAAACTATTTGAATAATAATTGACTAATTAATTAGGAGATGTAGACTCATTCCTGGGGCTGGTGTTGAGGGTTCGTTCAAATTACAATTGAAAAAAAAATATGGAAATTTTTTAATTACTCAATCTTGGGGTAGGATAAAATCAATTTCTACAGCACAATTTTTTTTATTCCGAGTTTCTGTAGTTCAGCGCCCGATATTCAAATGACAACGGGAATATGAGAACAAAATCAAAATGAAATGGACCACAGATATTGCGGTATATCTGCATGTCATTTCAATTTCCAATAACGTTGAAACTGAACGCTGTCCACATCACATAATTATTAAAAACCGATAGGTTTGACTGTCGAAATGTTTAACTGAAATTCCCAGTTCACGTTTTAAATTTATTGGTTATTGATACTTGGCTTCACTGAGATTAATAAATTTTCCCTGTCTGTTTTGTTTAAATTTTGGAATACTATTATAAATAACGTTAATCCATGGGAATTTATTCTGAAATTGATTGATTTAAAAATCGAATATTTGAGAAATCTGATGTTTCTGATATCTCAAAACACGAATAAAAAAATTTCATATTTTCTCTTGATCACTGCCCCCACCCTAAGTCGAGTTCAATGCACGGAAAGAAATTTTCTATGAAAATTATAGACAAGAGACTGAACAAAATCAAAATCGATATTTGTCCTTCTCATAAACGAGCAATTAACACCAATTTGCGAAGTGTCAAAATTTTTTATGACTTTTCAACATCAAATGATAAAAATTTAGATTTTAATCTTTGACTACAAGCGAAATATTGATTTTCCCATAAGACACTGCGTTAATTTTCGATTTTTCAACTTTTTTTTTTGAAAATAGAAACGTTAATTAAACTGAGGAAAAAATTATGATTCCAAATGTGACAGATCGTCTGACGCGATCAGATTTTCTAAAAAAAATTTTGTTAATTTGTGTTATTGTATTTTGTGTTAAATAAAATTTGGTGTTGTGTAGTTTTCGATAATCTTCTACTAAAAGGGCAGAGGTACTTTAAGGAGCCGTCTGGCCAACCGCTCAGAATGCAGCTCCACTCGGATGTCCGCTAGAGGAATATCCAACACGCCCAACCATTCAGTTGTATCTCCATCAGTTATTATGGACTATTTTATCAACCTCCGCGTTTGTGGGTAATTCCACTCAGAGATTGCGGGCAATGCCGTCCTGGGTTTCTATGGAGCCGCTAAATTCTACAGCTAGAGAGCCGTCGACTGACAGCTCAATTATTTTAGTCGGTGTCCACTGGAACGTCAGCTAAATTTAGGATAAATTGTGATTGTTCACGTGAATCTGTGTCAAAACGAGCTGGAAGAATTGAAGGGAAACCCCCACTTATACGAGACTTTACGAGGGGAGAAAAATACTGGAAGATGTACATACCCATTGCTGATGTGAACGATCGATTCATAAGTCAATTCCACATCAGATTTCAATAGAATTAGAGTCAGATGATAACACTAAAACGAAAAAGGGGTTGGGTGGGATCAAATATTATCAGTGCACATATTTATAGACTGAATTAACTAGTTATAAAATAGTTGTAGAATATAATTGACTATTTATATAACATTTTTTGGATTTCAAACAGTTTCGTAGAACAATTTTATTGTAATAAGTCAACTCCTTATTTCTAGATACGTTTTCCATGAATTTTAATTTGAACAGAAAGAATTGAAAGTTAATTAAATTGAATAGAAAGTGTACTGCAATGTCATACTACTCAGTGTCATGACAATTTAATAATTTAACGTTCGAAAAGTATAGTCGGGTGAATGTGATCAGAGTTAGATCATAGTACTTTTAGAATATCTGGGAACTTAGTGCAGGCAGGGGAGCAGGACCGCATTTGCATCAGAATGATTTCAGGCTGACTGACCTCAGAGACTGAGATCATCTCCAGTCCATCAGATTCTGATCAGGATCTCCTCAGTGCTGTTGCCATTATTTTTGAGACAATCTGATCCTAACTCAGGATACCTCCCCTGAATTTCTACTCGAATCATAATTCCCCCAATTCGATTCCATAAATTAAAAGTCACTGAATGACCTCCAAGATCTGGCTGTTGCTCACAATTGACTCAGAATGATTTCAGGCTGACCGACCTCAGACTGCGATCATCTCCACTTCATCAGATCCTCATCAGGATCTCCCCATCCCCAACCTGATTACCTAAAACCTCACAACAGTCAGACCAATTCCCAATCCTAACTCAGGGTACCTGACCTCAATGGCCCTCTCGAATCATAATTTCCTTCCAATAATCCCACCACTGAAATTCAATTCGATAAATTAAAAACCACTGAGCTGCTCCTCGAGATCTGACTGTTGGTCATGTATTGCCCCTATATTACAGGGACAAGGTATCTCGCCACGATCGTATATAACAATCACGTCAGATTCTATTATCTAACAGGCGGGGCGACAGGTTGGCTTGATTTTATTTTAATGGCCGCCTCTCGGGCGCGCGCGCGTCCTCGTACACTCAAACACATTTTCCCATCTATACATACATATATATGTACACATATATATATCACATATATATACACACATGTATATACAAATATATGTACACACATATGTACATAGATGTGTACATATATATGTATATGCATGTGTATATATAAGTATATATATGCATATATATGTGTATATATTTATGTATATATATGTATATATATATGCACATTTGCCATCACGCAATTTCTCTCACTCCATCTCTCCCTCTGTTTCACTTGATCGCGAGGTTACGTCCTTGCGGTGCGCAAAGTGCGGACAAATTCTTGTACACGAAGATAGCGAAGATTCATGGAGCTGCATGATCATGAGGCCCCCTTCGTTCGTAAGTTGAATTGCCCTCTGACTATCCCTCCCTCATTCATCCAATCGTTTTTTATTAATGCCGGGATAATGCGAATGCAGAGACATGTAAAATTGCGCAAATTTATTCCTCAATATTTTCCATATTTTTATTCAGTTATATTTTTACACAGCATAATGCATTCTGTCGTTAATTAATCATGATCATTACGGGAAATAATTGTGAGAAATATTTTTGCGGGGGAAGAGGGGAATTTTTTTATTGCGATGAAATAAATCATTTGGGTTAAATAATTGATTTTAGTCGGAGTTTTTCATGTGTGGAGAGGGAATTTATTACCAATGAAAATGTAATTTATTCAGTTCGATGAATTGATTGGGAGGGGGAAACGAATAAGTTGTGGTCATTGATTATTTTTTTTTATTTAGAGGAACTGTCGGGGTCGATTCGGTGCATTGATATTTTTTCATTTAAAAATTTGGTATTTAAATTCAGTACTAATATTGATTTTTAAGAAAAAAAATTGAGAAATACGTTTATTCCGCTTTAAAACATCGAGATCATTTTATAGAATAATATGAGATATGCGCAGATAACGTTAAATGTTATTTGATTTTATTTGATTTCATTGTCTCAAGAATTTTTTGAAGCAGAAAAAAAAATCTGAAATTTTTAACAAATTTCAGATTTAAATTAAATCAATGAATAAATTAATTAAATTAATTAAATCGAAAATGATCTAGTCGTCAGAAACCCAAAAATTGGAGGACCATGACCATATGCACCCTCCCCCCGCTTTTCCCTCCCCCAACTTGAATAAAATTGAAAAATAAATTGAATAGAAATTGAACAATAAATTGCCTAAAACAATTGAAAAAAATCTTAAATTTTCCCAGGTCATGCGTTTTAATGAGGACTAACTCTGCACTCAACAAGAACTTAATCAGTCAAATATTGTTCGAGAAAAAGCGATTTGTTTATCAATGATTTTTCATAATCACAAAGCAATAATTAAAATAAAATAACATACAAATATTTAATGTACAGGCTCTAAAAACGGTTCCACCGGTTCTCCTTTTTGCAAGTGGTCTAAATATTTTTTCATCCGAATTTTTTTCTCGGAGACACTTTTCCATGAAATCACAGAAATAAAAACAAAATTTCTGAATTCAATTTTGACTAATTTCTGCACAAGTCGTGAGTAGTCAAAGCGTTTCACGTGGCCTCCGTCGACTTAAGTATCGGCTGGCACGCGATAAATCTCAATTATCGATCCTTTTTTTTTCCCGTTGTCTCTCGAATCGATCGCGAGTCGAGACATTTCGGTTATGCGCACGAATAATGAGAGAACAGATTATGTGCAACGCCCAATGGATTCGTAACAGACAAATTATACGAGTTGCAATCCCAGTCGAGGGTGTACAATCGACTTGAGGAGACTCTTTCTCCACTGACCCGCAGTGTTTATAAAATAGACAGGATACGAGTCCTGGGGGGACAGGTATTCCTTTGCTTGCGATAGTCAGAGTTCCAGGAAGTCGATGAGACTTCGGTCGGTGGCTTGAACCCCTACGACAGGGGGATCCGTAAATGAAAACAACCTCGCAGGTTACCGTCTTCAGGAAAATCCAGGAAACTCTTGTCTGGTCTCCAGGAAACCCTTGGAGGGTCTTCAGGACACCCTTGGAGGGTCCCCTGGGTCTTAGAAAAATCCAGATCTGCCAGGAAGCTGTTGAACCCTTCGCTACGATGATACCATTTTTTCCAAAGTGCGGACATCACACCCGCGGGGAACCTCGTGAGGTCGTCCATCGGATATACCGAGATGTGTAGGAACTCACAGCAATGAAAACTACCCCTCAATACTCCATTCTTTACTTTAAATATATTGTAACCCTGAAGATACTTCCGAGCCCTGTGATATGGTTTGTCCGGATATAAAGTCTATTAATTAAATTAAAACTGAAAACATGAAACGTCTTAACCAAATAACGAATATATTTAATGAATAATGGATTGGACAGTATACACGATAATTCAGTGGATTGTATCGAATGTTTGCGTGGTAAATTGTAACTAATTAAAACTGACAAATTAACAGCTTTTATTCTATTTTTAAATTTGTTCGTCATCTGTAAGAAATTGAATGCACATATTAATAATAAACGTTTCTATGTTACTTCATCAATTCATAGTTCATAATAAATTAGTGTGGAAGTCAATTGTTTATCGATTTAAACATTGAAAATTCAATATATTTAAACTAATTACAATAATATACTTATTTTAAATATTTTTCTCTTTTCATATATTTTTTTCGTTTAATTTTATTGAGAATACTTGATATGTGTGAACAAAAATGAATCATCTGTCTATAGATGTTTTTCAATCCATCTCAGTATGTTATAGTTTTTATAGTTTTTCTCCAAATAGTACCGAAATGTTTAGAATATTTTTAATAAATAGAACCAGAGAAGAAAGAGAAAGAAATGAATGAACAAGAGCTTTTTATCAAATGAGTCTAGAGTGTGAAATCTTTGCTGCGTGCGATAATAAATAATTAAAGTTAATAGTTAAATCATTTTTTATATTATTGAGACAATCCCTATTCATAACCCAATAAATTTCATTCTTATCTTTCTTTTTCTTGATTAATTCTGTTGAAACTCCACAAAATTATGTAAATATCACTCCCCGAACTTTCGTTTTCTTCCTTTCAATGTCAGACCGTTCGATGTCCATTCGTTCAAAGAATTACTCCACAAGAGGTGGTCTAATTGGATGGAAAATGAAATAAAAAAAATGTCAACATGTGAATTGACGGGAATATAAGTCCTCACAAAACCTAAAAAGGATTACCGGAGCGTGGGTGAAGCATAGAAGTCACTGTTACAACCTATTGAGTGGTGCAAATAATGTCGGAGACTCACGTGGGTAAACTGCACCAATCGGAGGATGGTGGAGATCATGGGTGGGTTGTACTGGGTCATCGAACTGTCCTCCAGGGCGCTGAATCATCGTCAACTGTGGAAGTACATTTAACAGTGACAAAAAAGAATAACTGGACGGAGGGAAAAAATTTGAATGACATAAGATCGTCTAAACTCCACTACGAGTGCACTTCAAGCGACTGCCGTGGGCTTTAACGGGTTTTTGATGGGGCATATGGGTCAACGGGTAGCTTGGAAAATTGCTGGAAGTGTAGGCGAAACAACTTAACGTGCAAACGCGAATCGTAGAGGAGAACGAGGAAGAGTGTGATGATTAAAGAAGAAGAAAAAGTTGATGGAAGATATTGGGAGAGTTAATTGTAAGAAAAAATCAGGGCAATGAGCGATGATTTGAGGTGGTTTGTAGTTTTTTTTTGAGGATTTTATGATTTTGAGTGATTTCAAATGATTTCAAGTGGGAGAATCGATGTTGAAATATTTTTGAATTGAATTGATTGAATTCATTTTCAAATATCGTTGAATAATTATTAGAGGATGAAAATAATCATAAATCAGGGCAGTGATCGCTGATTTCGAGGGATTTATAAAGTTTTTTGAGAGGATTTTATGATTATGAACGACTTTAAATGATTCCAATGTCTTTATTTCAATTGTGGGAATTGATATACAAATATTTTTGAATTGAATTGAGTGAATTCAATTTCAAATATTGTTTAATAATTATTAGAGGAAAAAAATCATCAAATCAGGACAATTATTGCTGATTTCGCCTGATTTATAAAGTTTTTTGAGAGTATTCAATCATTTTGGAAGATTTCATGGGATTTTAATTTTTTAATTTCAATTATCCGAATTAAAATTGAAATACTTTTGAATGGAATTCATTGAATTTCATTTCCAATACTAGTACATCACAATTAAACAAAGAAATTAATCATAACCCAAAAAAATGATGGATAATTCCACGTGATTTCAAATGCTTTCAAACTTCTTCCCTCCGGATTTTATGATTTCCAATGATTTCAAGTGATTTCACATAATTTCAAATAACTCTAAATCTCTCATTTCAGTCATCAAAATGAATACTAAAATACTTTGAACCAAAATCATTAAATTTAGTGTCCAATATCATCACATCATAATTAAATTAAAAAATTAATCCTAAGTCAATGACGATGATTGCTGATTTTGCATGATTTTAACGCGATTTCAAAAGTTTTTTCTCCCGAGTTTATGATTTTGAATGATTTCAAGGGACTTCCCCTGATTTTCGCCTGCGTTAGTGAATCCCACTCTGATCTCAGATCATCTCAAATGCTTTCCTATGAACCCACGTCACATCATATCACTTCACTGACTTCAGGTGATTTACCCTGACTTCACATCATTTCATGATTTCAATTCAGTCCGACCCATCGATTTCACCAATGAATATCCCCTCGGGAAATTATTCCCCTCGAATCGTTGATAAAAATATACTATCCCGGGGTTAATTTGTTTAAACTGGTATTGTACAGCTATTTATGACTGACGTATTTATATCCCTCCCCCCTTAGTGCATGACTATCGCATAATAACATCGAATTCTTATAAACCGGATAACCGTGTCTTTACGTAATTCACGTTCGCCTCGAGAAGTGCTTAGTAGTCCCCGGTGGTACAAATCTAATGCTATACTTGTTTCAATGTAAGAAATTATCTAGTCACTGCGGATCTAATCAAGACTCAGAAGAGGAAAAATTTTAAAAATCGCAATACCTGAGATTTTTCAAGATTTAATCCGGGATTTTGGTGTGGGCGATTTTTTCAGTGACTCGAAAATTGTGAAGAATTCCAGTGATAATTATGGAGTGAATTATAATGTGATGACTGGACAGTACAGATGATAAAGTCATCTATGCTATCGTGGAATGTCTTTTGTAAAGAGGAGACCGATCGCTACGATGCGCTGTGGGGTAAGAGAAAAGTATAATTTTGTCAATGATATTTGTTTTGAACACATGAATGCCCGAAATTGTCATGGGACAACTCGATTTAAATTCTTGTCAGGAGAATATTTAATTGGCAAGATTATATTTTTCTTTCGGTGTAATTATGAAAATTATAATTAACAATTTTAAAATTGAATAAATTCAGAATTCAAATGATCCGGTTTCAAATATAATCTATAAAGATTGTAGAGACCTTGAGACGTGAAGAGGTGATTAAAAAATCAGATTTTGATCCTCGTCCGCAAAAGAAACGTTAAGATCCAATTTTTCTTGATTTTTTTTTTCAAAACAAGCGATAATTAATTGAGACAAAAATTACGATTCGAAATGTAGTTCAAAATTTTCTAAAATCGGAGAGAAATATCCCATTCAAGAAAGCACAAGCCCCTAAATTCAGTTTACAACATAAACTATCAGCTAACTTCATGCTTAAGACTTTGTCTCCATTGGTCAATGCACTCGAGGCGGGAAATTCGAATAGGGCGCGCGGAACGCGCATTCGGTCTCGCTCAGGAGAAATTACGGAACTTTCAGTTTTCTCATCGGTTACGGAATCGACTGGGAAATTTTACGCGACAATCGCGTCATTTTTCCCAGATGATTCGAATAAAAATGGCGGAACTGTCAGAAAAAATTCAAAACTACAAAAAAAAGTGCCTAATTTTGATTGAATATTTCTGTTCATATAATTTTCCAATTCCATAATTTTTTAATTTCCTAAAAGGTCAGAATTACTTTAAATATTTTTGCGTTCAAAGACAGCGTCGGAACCATTTTAATCGTCCGATTTTTAAATCTTGTCACCCTCACACCCCTTCGACGTGCGTCAAAAGCCCCCGCTTACCCCTCAGACCTCACCTCCCCCCCCCCGCTCCAGCGTCCATGAATATTCACCCGAGCTGGGGAACAAGCCGTAGACGTGATGATGGAATAATAATTCAATCATTGCGTAAAATTACACCCGTCTAATCCTGTCCTTATCACGCGATAGGAAGAGAAACTACAACTGACGAGTGGCTTTTGTTACTCGTATTACGTTACACCCAAAGTTTGCGGAGTCTTGCAATGTGAACTTTTTGTATCACCATATACTCAAGTTCCCATGATTATTAATTTGCACACCTCAAGGGAACGCTGATCACGCGATCCGAAGACTCCAACTGAAATATTCCGATGAGGATAAGTTTCTCACGAAATAGATTAGCGAGAAAAATAATCTGTTCAACTACAGTTTAGCCTTGGCCTAGTCATGATTTCCTGAATTGCAAAGATCATCGATCTGTAAGTACACGAGTACTGTATTTACAATGATAATTTTGTAAGAGGAGACTCATATGATATGTTATTGTTCAGAGATTTGACACTTTCAGAGTAAATATTCAAGTTAGGTATACCTGGGCCGAAGAGATACATCGCCAACAGTCGGCCAACATTGGGCCGACACTCGAGCAATGCTGGCCAACCCTCGGCCGACTGTCGGCGGTTCGATTTTCACGTTATTTCACAAAATACATGAAAACAATTTTATTTTTACATTTAAAAAATATGAAGTAAACGAAATTCTTTGTCTGGAATGCATAAATTGTCATTAATAATGGAATTAAACTAAGAAGAAATTAATTACATACTCAGTATAAAGAGTTTTCTTTTTTTGGAAAAAATACTAAAAGAAGTAAATAAAAAATTTTAGTTGATTATATCAAACATTTTTGTGAACGTAAGAGAAAAATCCAAAACGGACGAAAATGATTACAAGGAACCACGAAGTGCCGTCACTAATTCCATAATTACAACTTGCATCATTAAATTTCATTGTTTATTTTTCTTTAATCTCATGGTTTATTAATTTTTTTCCACCTTTGTGTTTTCCATTACTCCTCACCATTCCGTGTGTCAGGATCATGCGCCTCTTCCGGAGTTCCTCCTGCACTCTATGTCCTTTTAACTCTCAAATCCACCGGTTACCAGTTTAATTAAAAATACCAACGTGAAATCAGCGTGTCGGTTACATTATAAAACGCATAATTCTCTGTATCATTCGGTGAAAGCGTTGGGAATAATCTCAGACGAGGTAACGTCACACTTTAACCTCTCTCCTATCTTTTTGTCCTACGATTTATTTCCCTCTTTATCACTCACTCATGCAGGAACATTAAGGAACTTCCGCAGTTACCTTAGAGGACTAGAAGGAGATGAATTAGAGAGGTGAAATTTTGAGAATATATTCTTTAAATGTAATGATTATCCTCTCAAAGTTCCAAAACGATGAACAACGCAGATCAACTGCGCAGATCGCTGTGTCGCATCAACACAGAGTTTTATGGCACTAGTTTTTTCTAAAATCACTAAAAAATAATCAACAATAGAATAAACATCAAAATACTCGACAAATAGAATCGATTATATTCCAGGAAGATATTCTTATAATTTTATAATCCCTTATCACACGATTACCTGCAATAATTAAAAATATATAAGATAGTCCGGATTTTGCGTTCGTTGAGAGGAAGCTGACGGCAACGTTGGAGGTTAGTGTGCGCGCGCCGCAGAGGGCGCTGCGTGAGCGGGAAATTCAAACTCTCAAAACTGATCTCGCACGTTATTTATGTTATTAAACATTGTGTCGATTATTTTAGATGTGTTCGTTTTATAAATCTCCCGTTACACCTCGTTATTGACGAACTCTAATTTTTCATATTATTCTATTCTCATTTCTTCTAAATAATTCACAACGCACCAACAATTTAACCTCTTTAGAATCGCGTGTTTACTTCGAATCATCTCGCCGATACGAGAATTACAATTTTGAATACTCCCAACGTATCAACTGCGTCAAATAAAAATTAATAATTGTTAAACCTCTCGTGAAAATATTTATTTATTGAAAAATTCATTCAAATATCAACGCGCAATAAAAATAGATCCGAATAGTTCAACCGTGAATTATCCCCAAAATGATACCGAATCATCAAAAAAATTTCAATGCCCCCACCGACTTTCTATTATTTCAGTTTTTCTTCTTAATGATGTAGTGGAGTGTCGGCACCTTTGATATTTTCCCCCACTCCGCACCCTCAAAACTTACTGCGGAAGTTCCTTAACGCCTACGAGTGCAGACAAACACGAGTTAAATAGAAAGACAAAAAGTACAGGGGCCGTTACTGGTCTCGAAAGTCCACCATCAAGCTGATTGTCCCAACTACTTGGTCACGCGTCATTGGTCCTTTTGATATATAATGCCAGTGTTAACACGAACCAGGAAACTATTTATTTATTCAAATTTATCACTACATTTGTTTTTATTAAGAGTAACAGTCAGAGTGTTCGAGTGTAATATTTTACGGTGACTGAAAAATTAGGGAATTAGGTGGAGTATTTATTGGAGCATTCGTCGAAGTCATTGAATAGAACATTTTACTGCTGGGAAAAGTCTTATTGATAGGGGAGCGTAGGGCTAAATAGACCGCATGGCAAAGTGGTTAACTTATTTTTGCTTCAATTATATCATATTATATTACTTTATATTAAAAAAATGACGTGATGGTAGTTATCAAAACTGTTTTTTCTCCCAAAGTAATTTCTACAATTAATCACTGAACTGAGTAATTTATCGAAAAATACAAAAAAAGCTTTTGAAAAAAATTTAATCAATAAAATTGCTTGTCTTTCATCGTTCGCTGATAGTGATAGAGGTCCCAGCACTTTTTAAATAATGAAAATAGGGTCCAGAAGTCACAATAAATAAATAATTTCTAAATAAATTGAAACAATTACTGGTAAGTTATAAGAGATATTAAGAGAGGCTGGGGAGGATGTAAAACAAAGAAAACGTTTGTAACATCAAGGAAATAAATGTGATGATGAAACAATCATTCCCAAAAACCAAGTTTAGCAACAAAAATTTCCCAAAAAACATCCAAAAAACTTCTTAAAAAATTCCATCAAATCCAGTCTCACTCCAAAACTTTTTCATATTCCAACATATATTTTTCAAACCCCATCATTTTTCCCTCCATATAATTCATTTTCCCTTCCATCTCCCCCCTCTCCCACCCATACCCCTCAAAACCTTCAATCATCTCCTAAAAAAAATTTTTTTCAATCCATTAAAAATAATTACACCGTCAACTCCAGCAACAAAAACCAATAAATTGATTGATTCGGATTCACCATTGAAATACCGCCGCATCATTCTAGTCATTTCCAAATCACCGGCTCTCGACAATGTACAACTCATTCAAAAATAGCCAGTCTGACAGTACTCTACCCCTTAACCTTAGCACTCAAACTAAAATGCCCACCAAGCCAGCATCCCAATGCACTTCCGACATACACTCAAACATTTGCTCGACTATTTGCCTTGGCAGGCATCTCTTCCCGCTCAATCCCTCTCTCTCTCTCTCTCTCTCGACTCATTTCAAATGTCAAGTGCACCTGCAAACGTAGGCAGAATGGATTGCGGCTGAGTGTATTATTCCTCCGGTTAAATGTCTTCTATCTTTCTGTCTCAGGTGATGTACATGTACCCCCCTCCCCCCGCCCATCCTCCGCCGTTCCTCTCCGCCTGCCCACCCTCTTCATAAACTGAAACGATAAATAAACGAGTTAAATAGGGAGTAATAACGACGGAGTCTCACGGTTGTGACTTTGAGAATTGCTCTACCCAAAAGGCCGCACCTCCCGTCTTAAGGTAGCTCTACCCTCAGGTCGGTAATTTACCGACCGGATGGGCTGCGTTTGAATATTTTCAGTTGCGAATTTTTTAAAATAATTGCAGTAATGTAGTTGGAAAGGTTTAGACATAGTCAGTATTATCTAAATGGAATGTTGGGAATTTTTGGTAGTGTAATGGGCTGTTTTGGTTGTGCAGTAATATTTAAATGAATTTTTTAATAAATAAAAATTATCACGAGAGGTTTGAGAATTATTAATTGTTATTTGACGCAGTTGATACATTGGGAGTATTCAAAACTGTAATTCTCGTATCGGCGGGATGAGTCGAAGTAAATAATACGCGATTCTGAAGAGGTTAAGTTGTTGGTGTGTTGGGAATTATTTAGAAGAAATGAGAATAGAATAACATGAAAAATTAAGAGAGTTTGTTAAGAACGAGGTGTAATGAGAGATTTATAAAACGGACGCATCTAAAATAATCGACGCAATGTTGGATACCATAAATAAGGTGCGAGATCAGTTGTGCGAGTTTGAATTTCCCGCTCACGCAGCGCCCTCTGCGGCGCGCGTACCCTAACCTCCAACGTTCCCGTCAGATCCTTTTACCGAACGCAAAATCCGGACTATCTCATATATTTTCAATTATTGCAGGTAATCGTGTGATAAGGGATTATAAAATTACAAGTATATATTCCTGGAATATATTCGATGCTATTTGTGGAGTATTTTGATTTTTATTAGTTTTTCCATTATTTTTTAGTGATTTTAGAAAAAACTAGTGCCATAAGACTGTATTGATGCGAAATCTTTGATGTTTTCTCCTGAAAGATCTGCGTTGTTTATCGTTTTGGGACTTTGGGAGAATAATTATTATCATTCAAAGAATATATTCTCAAAACTTCAACTCTGAATAAATTCAATTCATTGTTTTTGATACCGCTTCTGGAATTTCCGTAAACTCCAAAAATTTTGGCAGCTCCAGTGGAAGAAATATTTTTTGTTCTCATTCCATAATTAACGAATCATAAAATAAATAATTAGACTCATTCCTAAAAATCCCACGACCATCAAAATGGAAAAAACTCTTCACATGTTCTATTTCATCCCAGACATATTTCCGTGTAATTTTCCCCAAAAATCACGAATCTCATTTTTCCCAAAAATATCCATTATCATTTTTCAATTTAACCGCCTCATCCCCCTCAGTAAAAACCCCGTAAATTCCTAAAAACTTCGTTACGTTCTTCAAAGAAATTTTCACCCCTAGTTTTTCTATTTCAACTTGAAAAAGATGCCATACAACCATCACCCTTTTCTTTTATTTCACCTCTTTATTCGTTTAATTCTCGTCGAGACCTTGGGGAATTGTGTCTGACCATTGATAGGCAAAAAATCGCGTGAGTCCAGTGAGTGGGGTCGCGTGATCCTCTTTGTACCTGTATAAATACGCTTTACTAAGTAAAAGCATTCACTTCTAGGGCTTCCCCGGCCTGTAACTAAAGCAGACGTTTTTATCACTCTTCATGGACGGTCAATTATCGATGGTGCATAAAAGTGTGATGAAAAAAACTAGTGTTTCATGCCTCTCAAAGAAATATAATTTCACTTTAGTTTCATACCCGGTCGGCTAAAAGCTGCGTCATCGGAACTGGAGACGCCGGTCTCGCCGTCCACACGTACTTCCTGCCACAGGAGCACTTGTGACACAAAAAAAAAAGATGAATAAAGAAGGGAAGGACCGGGTAAAACGGACCGACGTGGCAAAATGGACGAAACGGACAAAAAAAATTATAAAAATATCGCAGATTCACGAATTTAGTGATAAACGAAGTTCTTCGCTATTTTATTTCAATAAATTTATTGTTTCACTTTATGATGGGGATCTAGTTGGCCACAGGAGCCTTTGCGACACAAAAAAAAGGCCGGGCAAAACGAACCGATTGGACGAAATGGAAAAAAAAAATATATCACAAATTCGCGAATTTAGTCATAAACGAAGTTCTTCACTATTTTATTTCAATAAATTTATTGTTTCACTTTATGATGGGGATCTAGTTGGCCACAGGAGTCTTTGCGACACAAAAAAAGGGCCGGGCAAAACGAACCGATTGGACGAAATGAAAAAAAAAAAAAAATATCACAAATTCGCGAATTTAGTCATAAACGAAGTTTTTCGCTTTTTTATTTCAATAAATTTATTGTTTCACTTTTTGATGGGGATCTAGTTGGCCACAGGAGCACTTGCGACACAACAAAAGTTAAATAAAGTAGGGAAGGGCCGGGGAAAACAGACCGATGAGGCAAAATAGACCAAACGAACAAAAAAAAATGGTAAAAATCCCACAGATTCTCGTTTTTCACTATTTTATTTTAATAAATTTACTGTTTTACTTTTTAATTGTGATCTAATTTGTTAAAGGGTCCGCCAGGAAAGGTAAATACACTAGCAAAATAATTACTGTGACTATTGCGATGATCACAAAAAATACTTGATTACTCTGAGAGTTAATGTAATTAGATTTATTTATCATTCCACTCTGGTATTTCTTGTCCAAGTTCTTTAAATTTCTGTTATCTTCATGTTTTACTTCATTTTTAAGATTAAATATTTGTAGTGTATATATAACTCCTACAAAAAAAATTGACACAGAAGTCTCCAGAGAATCTCCTCTCACTTTACATAAACATAAACAATGATTTCATAGGAAGAAAGGACAGAGAGTTCTTTCATTAAGTGACGAATGCTCTTTTGGCCTTTGTAATCAGTCTCTAGTCTTCTAGAGAGATTCGTGAAGTGCACACCGAAAGAAAAAGATAATTTTACCAATTAAATATTCTTCTGACGACAATATAAAGCAGATTTTGATTATTTTCCAATAGAAATTTCAGACCTTTGTTGATCCAAAAAAAGTGATTGGCAAAATTAAATTGTTCTCGCAGTGCAGACGTCTCGTCCTTTTGCTAATTATAAAATAAAGAAATTATGATAGTAAATGCACAGCATCTCATATTTAATTAAACCCCATTTCCAATAATTTCTTTCACTTAACAGATCATTTCTCTTTTATTCATTCCTCTTCCTACACTGAATAACCAACTCGGATAGAAATAGTAGATTATGTAATGAGGCGATAAAAGTGTCATTTGACGAATGTGGCTTTGTAATCCGAGCCGGAGGCGACGATTATAATCACATGAGTCAAATGATACTTTTATTGCTGGATGACATAAGCTAATTTACGTTATTGGGCCCGAAAACCGCGATTGATCGGAGCGAAGTTGGAATCGCGGTTAATCAGACCTAATGACGTAAATGGTAACTACACGATGTTGGTTCGAGTAAAAATGTCATTAATAAGACGAGGTCTTATGAGGAGCTTCTACTTGGCCCGACCGGTCCATTTTGCCGTCCGCCCTCGCTTATATTTAACCTTGACCTTAGGATATTCGATTATCAACGGTAATATCGATGAAAAATTGATTGTTTAACTAAATAACACCCAAACATTCATCTTCACACACGACTAAAGAAGTTAGAACACTTCGAAGTTGATAACGACCGCCAGATGGCTCCACTTTATTTTGACCCGAATATCCTGGGGGCGCTAACCCCTCACTACAGCCCTGACATTGTTTTGAACGCCTGCGTTCCGCACCAACGTCGGTCCTCTTTTGTTTTATCAGTGACTAAGTGAATTTGATGAAGTGCTGGGGCAGTTATTAAGACACTAAAGGTAAAACAAGTTGAATCAACAATAAATGATCGAAATAAAAAATACTACGAATATAATAAACTATTAAAATTACGGCGGTCTTATGGGACGTGTAACCATTCCTTGAAATCCTTCATGGTAAACCCTTTTAGTAATATTTTATTTATATAATTAACATAAAAAATTACACATCATAAAAAAAATCTCTAGTGATTAATGTTCAGTGCCACCGTGTGTTGTTCACCTGACAGATGTCGTAATCAACCAAAATGATTTTTAAAAAATTGAAAAATACACTTGATTCAAGCACTTTCATTCCCTCGTTCTCAAGTTTCTTCCTCAATTCTTTCTGTTACCGCAGCAATTTTTTTTCTGCCTCTAATGCAAGTGTTTATTTTCCACCCTCGAGAGTCCGAATAAGAGTGCGACTGAATTCGACACCGGATGCCACGGCTCCTCTCTCACTCCTGGTCGAACATATATTTTTTTTTTTCATCACTTTGTTTTTCGTTTACTTGCGAAGAAACTCGAGACACAGGCTCTCGCTAAAATTGCATCCACCGTTGGGAAAAAAAAACAACGAATGTAAAATGAGAGTGAAAAAAAAAGCGGCGGCTTCTCATTCACGAAAGAGAGGTGGGTTTAATTGAAGGACCATATCTTCTGGCTCGACGTGCGTTTTCGATTGCATTTTAGCGCTTCCGTGGGCCAGGAGTCAGTGGTTAGCCTCCGGGGTGAGAACCATTCAAATAGAGAAGAAGCGAAAACGTAATTAAAGAGAGAAAGAGAAATATAGCGGTTAGCTAACCGCTTTTTTTTTAGCTCCTGGTGGCTGGAGATACTTCGGGTGTTTGCGTGTTGAACGAGAACTACCGATTTAGTTTAGGTTGGATGGAGGAAGAGGAGAGGAACAGTCAGGAACAAAGTGGATTCATTCGAAAATACCGCTTTACGATCCGCAACGGCCAATTGACGATGGGGTTTATGCGCGTGTTAACATTTGTTGGGGGAGGGAGATGGGGGAGAAATGGCTCTGAGGATTGAGGATGTTGAGCGATGGTCGGGAAAAAAATTGAACAAAAAATGGGAAGAATTGAAATTATTGTAAATGTGTCAATAATCGGTGAAACGGGGGAATTTTTATTTGAAATAAATTAAAAGGTTTTATGTTGAAAATTGAAAAATTGGAAACTATTGAGTTTTTATTTGACAAACAATACGAAGATGTAAAACTGAAAATGAAAAAATTAGTAATTTGTGAACTTGAATAATTAAACATTTTCCAAAAGTTGGTGAGATGATTGACTTTTCATTTGGAAAAAAAAGAAAAAGATTGAAAAGTTAAAAATTGCAGTTGAAAAATGGAAAAAACGAACATCGGTGTAACGATTGACGTGTTCCATATATTCAAAATTTTAAGCGACTCCGTTATCCAAAAATCTAATCTATTTTTTATATTTTGGGAAAATTAATTACTTTTATTGCGAAAAGTGAATTATTTTTTCAAAATTTCGTTTGTAAATTGCATAATTTACAGATATTTCTTCAGATTATTTTCTCAATTTAACTATCGTTTTTGTTTATCAAAATAAAAGTTGAAAAATGAGACCGCAACATATTGTCTCAGAAGAAAATTAACATTTCCGTTCTAGTCAAAAATTAGAATCTGAATTTTCGATTCGTAAACGCAAAAAATTCAGTGAATTTTTTGACACTTCATAAAATATAATCCACCATTTAAAAATCAACTTCCATTATTTGTTTATAAGAACCAAATTTGTTAAAAAATATCAACACGATCCTAAATTTAATTTATATCTTACTGACTACCTATACATTTTTTCAAATTTGACTTTATTTTAAATCAGTGAAAAATTAGGCGACTGAAATTATTCAAAAGCACTTCATTCAATCGGTAAAATACCGACCTCTAGATCTACTCCAACTCCCACGATTCCCTAAACTTTTCATTATCATTCAACTTTCCAAAGCAGACGCACTTTGTTATGCATTCTCAATACGCCTGAAATACCGTTAAATTTATGACTCATGTGTCGCACGTTCACACCCATCATAAACGATGATAATTGTATCTATTAGCAATTTACACCCATCAATTGGGTGACATGGTTTATTCATGTGCCTAATGAAGTCATACGTTATGCAACACGTATCATAAATTTAATGTTTGAAGAAAGAAGAAAATTTGAATGACAAATTCACTGATATGGGTGAGACAAATTGCCGGATGGAATACGGAGTTTTTGTTGGAGAGTTATGAAATTTGTTGACGTTGATTTCTCAGTGTGCATATAATTAACTGCACGGGGTCGCTATTGCATTGGGTATGAGACAGAGCCTAGAGGTATTTGGTTATAACGTAAATGGAGTACATGTCGGTTCGCATTGACGTAACTAAATTCTCAGCATGCGGTGAATTTCTCTCAAGAGGATATATCGACGCTTGGAGACCAACTAATTTAAACTTTGACACTGTCAGTCATGTGTAAACAATATTGAATAGTTAATGAATCGTTCTATTTAAAAAAAAATGGAGGATAATTTTTTTTGATATATAAAATATAATATATAATATATGGCCGAAAGGCTGATTACACTTCTGAGCTAATGAGGACCGTCTAGCGGCAATAAAAGTCATAAAAGTCAAATATATAATATATAATATATAATATGAACTCTACGAATTTGCGGGTAGGGCACAGATACTCGAGACCATCCACTAGACGACTGCCCAAGGCAGAGTGTAAAATGGCCGAAAGGTTGATTAGACTTCTGGACTAATCAGGACCGTCTAGCGTCAATAAAAGTCAATATATAATATATAATATATTATTGGGATATGATTAGAGTAGATAAATAAATGTAGCAACACAATTAATTACTTCAACTTGAACTCTTTATTATTGTCACGAGGAAGGCACGACTGGCCTAGAGGACCGGTGTCCAGAGACTGAATTCTTACTATTTGAAAGACCTGTACTAAGGGAAAAAACAAGAGAACGTTTATGACTCCAGAGGACAGAGTTTGCTTTGAATACCACATGTGGTAAGGATTACAATGCTCTCAAGTTCAGAGCACAACAGGTCATAAATTAGTACTTTTCTGGAGACTCTTTCAAACACGTCATAAACCTTGTCGAGTGATTTTTGAAGATAAACAGAAGAGCTGTGTTCTAATTTTCCAACATATATAATATATAATATATAGTATATAATATATAATATATGTTTAATATTATGAGGAACGCTAAATCACGAAAAGTCCAAAAAAATATAATATATAATATATTATATGTAATATATAATATATGATTACATAATTACAGCGCGCGTTCGGCCTCGCCCATAATAAGGAACAGATGTACGTTTTTCGAGTTATCGAATTTCGAGAATCGATTTATGAAAAAAATCGAAGTTTACGAACATCATATCCGGTCGAACCCCTCGACTGATTGGCTACTCCTATTACCAAAAGGGCGCCCATCGAGACTATCGATATCTCGAAAGTTTGTCCCACTTATTCCCCATTGGTGGCGTCGTCTGAGGCGGCTAATTTAAATTAACAACTCATTTAATTTGGATCCTTTCCACCATGACCTTTCTAATTGCACTGCGCGCTCCGTCTCGTCTAATAAAAATGTCTTCCTATTTGTTCGCAGATGCAGTAATACAATTTGGCACCATCACAATCAGACGACAGAGCTCGAAGCGTAACTATATGGTGAGTAAATAAATTCACGGGAGAATTTAGCATGAATGCATTGTTCCCGGACAAGCTTGATAACCCCTCAGTTGAATGTTTCCTTTCTCCCTCACATCTTCGGGTACCCTCTTCCTCGATCTTTTATATATTCGTGACGCGAACGAACGACCATGGCCCGAGCCCGTTCGCACAGGAAGTATAAAGTCCTTTTGATCTCGAGACAAAAGCTCTCCCTTTCGTCCTCTCCCTCATCTTCACTCACTCTCTCTCCTCCTTGGAAAGACGCGCCACTCTCGCAAACTACGGCAGTCATGCGGTTGCTTAGCGACCCGGAAGACACGCTCCCCAGAATGTCGGCACGACGAAAGATTCACCCGGAAAAAAAAAAAATTCTCATCCCCTCTTTATTCTCGATAATTTTTACAGGTGTGTCCTCGTAATTATTTTTCACCGTCTGAACTTTAGCCGGTGAATTATCAATTACAAGAGCATTTATTAACAATGCTTCAGTTAACAATAGTTTAGTTGTGGTTCGTTAGACATCCCCTCGATTCTCCCGTGAAGTGATTCAACTAGAATCGTCGGGACTCCTGGACCGGAACGTTTGAACTTTTCTCACCGATGATTCACTATGAAATTCATTCCCGTCTCTGTCCGGGTATTTTTTTCAGTATTCTTAACATTTAGCTTCATCATCTGCAGAGAAGACATTTCTTTTCAATTGAAAACACCATTCTGAGAGTTATGAACTATTAGAAATGGTGTATTTGAAATAATAATTCTGTAAATAATTGTAATTATTTCTCTACTTTATTATTTAACTCAAATAATTGTGATCGGAAGACACATCCGCTCTGTACCGATTCCTCGGAGGAACTAACTAGATCTACAAAGGGAAACAACACCCTGAACCTTCCAGTTACATGCTCTCAAGGACTCATATTCATTCCGCTTTGTTTACATACTTAAAATCAAACGTAAACATCATACCTCACATTTCTCAGAATTCCAGCTCATAAAAATGTTTTTCAATTTAAAGTATAAACACTCAGAAGAGAATAAGATTGATTTTTGTTTTCTATTTATTTATTTCATGAAAAATCCAACGTGAATAAACTACTGGCAAATTTTGAATATCGATATGTGTAGTCGTGCGCTCTCCGCGAATTTTATGGTATGTGGTGAAAGAAATATTGGAGTTCAATGAAATGCAGAAGTCTTATTCTATGGAATCATTATTTCCGGATTAAAGTACAAGTACTTTGGCACTTAGTGTTTGGCACTAGTCTTATATCTTCCTGACAGATAGTTACTTGAGTTTTCACATTCTGGACCCATTTCACAAAAGGCCCTTGTTTGTTCATTTCTTTCTTTTCCTTCTCTGATTCTGCTTATTAAAACTA
Source organism: Diachasmimorpha longicaudata (assembly GCF_034640455.1). Taxonomy (NCBI): domain Eukaryota; kingdom Metazoa; phylum Arthropoda; class Insecta; order Hymenoptera; family Braconidae; genus Diachasmimorpha; species Diachasmimorpha longicaudata. Next base: position 2,506,509 of record NC_087240.1, read on the forward strand.
TTCTAGTTATTTCGGTACTGTTCTGAGAAAAACTATAAAATACTGATATGGACACATACCAAGCACTCTTGACAGGAAAAATGCGTAGGTCCTCAATTTAAGAGTTTGTCGTTTTGGTTCGTTCAAGGGGATGTTTTATAGTAAGAGAATAGAAACTCTGTCATCGGACAAATACTTGACATCGGGGGAGTGAAGCGGATGTCTAGTTAACTGGGGAGAAGTCTGGAAGATTATCGGAGTTCAATTGAGATGCGTTACTAATTATTGACATATAGATATGAAGGTATATAACAGAAAAATAATGTTAAATATATGATATTAAATTATATTAAAATATATTAACAATATAATTTAATATATTAGACTTCTAGGGATTGTCAGGCGATTCCTTGTGATATGCAATGAGGCTTCTGGACATTTTCCACAATTTACTATATTTGTTGCTCATAAACGTGACGACGGATCGATGTTTTGGTCGTGAAGGGTTGTTTCACCCCCCTCAATTGTCAGTCTTTGGGGTGACATCGAACTTATCGCATGTCCACTCAATACAGAACATGTTATCTTACTTAATATTGTATCCATCGTTCCCTTACTACCACTAAATACTAGAATAATATTATATAATATATATTAAAAAATATATTTTATATATTGCATATGATATGCATATAATATATATATTATATTTAATTTCTTTGAAAAAAGTTCGACTTCGTCTTCCTCAAATTTCCAGATAATCCTTACCCCTCGTTCAATATTCAAAGATCTTCCATCACTTCTAATGGAATATGGGGGGATTTAATACGTTAATTTAAGTTTATTGAAAATGGCACGAGGAAGAAATGTCTGTTCACGACGACCTGCCACAGTAGACTAATAGTAGACAACGAGACCAAAAGAAAAGTCGTCATAATGTGACAAAGGATCCCCAGTTCCTTTGCCACATGACCTCATGGCTTATGTTTATGTCTAGTCCCAACATCTCTCTGTATGTTGATACATTTTTGAAACCATAGACTCATATAAATCAATTCGTAGAAGACTGAGGCTATATCCCAACAACTTCTCCACTCAATTAACGAAATCTCATCAATTTCATGAATTTCCTCGACAAAATCGTGTATAATCCTCCTCGTAGACTAACGCTGTCGCCGATCCATAAACAACGAAACGCCGTTCCATTCCTCAGTCAGTAAAATACTAAAGATCGACTTGTATCTCCAGTAAATTTCGTCGGGTTTCGAACACGACTACTCGCAAGTTTTTACAACGACATCGAGTCACGCAGACGTGTCCCCTAGTAGCCCCAGGTCCGGGATTACCCGGCGGAGAAGCCGGGCGGGTGCAGCCAAGAAGGAAAAGGAAGAAATCCATTGACGCCCCGATACGTGTTTTCCTTCTTCTTTGTTTCTGTCCACTATATTCTCATTTTATTTCCATTTATTTCTGAACTTGTTCTTGCGGTGTTTTAAAATATATTCGCTCATGATGGACACTGATCCTTTTTTTTTTCATCTCTTCACCGTGTCTCACCCGTGTTGTCTTACAGACATTTTACGGCAGGGAGTCACGCACCATCGGGGGGCCATGTCAAAGACTGGGTGAGAAGAGATTGTACATCGGGATAGGGACACGGTGAGACGCGAATGCATCACTGGAGTTGAGAAAGGTCTTGTTCTTTCGCGTCTACTTCGATTATCCTTCCACCGAGGAGTCGTAAGGATGAGTAGAGAAACTTCTAGATATTTTTGTCTGTCAATCTGGCGGACGTCTGATGGTCACGCAGTCTTTGGTGGAAATTTTCTGATGAGAATGACCTTCATGGGTGAGACAGAGGTCATGGGGTTCATGAATTGAGTCAAGGTCATTGCCGGGTTATTTTGATGGGTAACGAGGTGTGAATAATGTTATGCAAAGAGGAGAGTTTGTTTTTGTTTATGGACGGGTAGGGGGTGAGGGGAGTTGGGGGTGTTATGTAAGACTGTCGGGTTTGGGGAAAAATATTGCGGAGATTGGCATCGCCGCATGGATGAGCTGGTGCGGACAATGGACATGAGCAATGTCGTGTTGGATGATGAGTTGATGATAATGTTTACGGGTTTGGGTGGAAATGTTTGTTTATGTTGTTCTTTCGAACGATTGAAACTATATTTCGTTTGAAGGAATGTAAGGAACAGGACTAGAAGAATGATCGTCTGGAAGAAAAGTTCAAAGCTCGTCTGTTAGGTTGCCTCTGATAATTATTATTAATAAACTGCCTCCACCGTTTTATTAATTGTGGTCTGAGTCTTTCTCTGAATATGGTAATATTATTATTACGTAATTCGCGGCCATGGGATTCGAAATAAACGTCATTTCCTGTGGCGCAATTTAAAAAAACTTGTCCTTTGTGGTCGCATGATATATCATATTTAATATATAATATATAAGAGAGAAACACAACACAATTTATAAAAATGGTTGGGGCGCTTTGTTAATAATTCTCAGGCAAGTCCATTCCGTCTGAATTATCTCCGGAAGATATCTCCTCACGATAATTTTTAAATAAATTATTTATAACTAAAATTAAACGGACACTGAAAGACTGTCAATACGCGCAATTACTTTCACTATTAAAAAACAATTGAGTAAATCAAAAAATTGCGTTTATCGTTCAATTGAACATTAATTCACTTTCAAATTAAAGTAGGTGAATATAAACAAATTAATTAATTTAATTTTAATTAATTCAAAAGTTAAATTTGATTACTTTTTTCAATTTTTTATAAAGATCTGCGATTCAATTTTGTAAAAGAATTACTCAGGTGAATATTTATTTACTTATCTATGTTTAATAATTATTAATGTTAATTATGATTATTATGATTATGATAAGCTCTTGTTCAAAGTTTGTAATTTCCACCTGTTCATTTTTGAAAGTGACAGTCGCTGTCGTTATCGCTTCAGAAAACAATCTTTTTGTTTTTTTTTTGTTAATGTTGGTCTTCCAGAGGGAAAAAATTTCCCATTTTATCAGCGAACGTATTTTCTTTTGTAATTTAATTTCCCTTATTTTGGTCTTCTATCCACAACACGTCAGGAATAAAGCCTTGGCTGCTCATCCTCTTCCACTCTAGTTCCCACAGCAAAAGAAGCTTAATTCATGCATCCTTCGTATCAGAATAAGTGAAAAAATGGGAAAAAAATAATCGCAAAGGAATAATATTCTTTTTATAGCAGGATTTTCCAGTTGGATAGAATATTCTCTGAATTAACTCCATGTTGGTATTTCAATAGAGCTTTTATGCGCGGATCGAGAGCTTTTTCACTCACTAAATTTCAATGTCTAAGACTTCATTGAATACAAGTGAGGATGAACATGTGATTTTTCTTGAGAAACTATTCACATTTTTTTTTGAAACGTCAACCAGTCAATAGTGTTTATTTGTTAATCAAATGAGAATCCTCATTTGAAATTCTATCCTTCAAGAATAATTTCGTTGGATATAAATTAACATATCTATTTTTTTCAAGAAAGAGAATCTAATTATGTTAAGGTTGTTGGCTAAAATATTTACTCAATCGTTTTTGTTTAAAATTTAATGGTGAATAGTTCAAAAAAGCGACTGCAAAATGACCACTTTCTGTTTGAAATTCTCCATTTTGAACATAAGATAGAATGTTTTTTTATTTTAAAAACTTTTCACTTGTTTTCATGGATCGTCACGCATTACAATACAATACAAAGTACAATTTTTTGTTTATCAACGGCTCGATAGTTTTTCAATTAAAAATTGTTGGAAGTTGAAACCGCATCACAAAAAATGCAGCAAAAAAAATTAAACGCATTCCCTTTTTTGTTTTCGAGAGATAATTACAGAAAGTTTGTAAATTTACATAATTAATAATAGTTACAACAGAAAAAATATATTCGTATTTTACCTGTCTAGACAATGCAATCAATCAAGTGAGACCATATCCTATCAAAAAATAGTACTTTAACCCGGGATATTTTGGAGCGGATAAACTTTTGACAGAGATTGTCGCGGAACAACCTTAATGCGCAGATACAATACCAGATGTTCCACTGCAATAAACACATTACAGTTCCCATACCGTCTTCGGGCATTCCTACATTTTTAGTAATAAATAATTTGCTGAAAATTGAAATTTTTCAAACCTCAATATACATATTCAAATTTTGATAAAGCAAAAGTCGTGGGTTTGATCCCTTCTAGAGTCATTTATTTTCAATTGAAATCGTCTATATATATTTTTTACAATATATTATATATTACTGGGGTTAAATGGTATTTCTTATGTATTAAAAATATTTATTATTCTCACAATCATTATTAAGCAATATATTGTTATTGTGATTTTTAATGTGATAGTCATTAATACTTCCTATACATATCTACCCTATATAGCTTATATATTATATCATATATTATATTATCCCACGTAGGAGATGAGAACTGACCGACAATCGGCCAATACTGGCCGAGCCTCGGCCCACTGTCGGCCGTTCGTCATCTCTTACCAGGGATATTATATATTATATATGTTATTCTCTGTGTAGTTCAGAAGTTTTGCGACCCGTGATTTCCACGAATTATCCAACTTTATTTTCAAAAAAAAAAAATTTATTTTGCGATATTCAAATAAATTTATCTATTCAATTAAGATAGATCATCCTTCCACGTATGGACGAAACTTTTCGCCGTAGCTTTGCGATAAAATCCCTAAAAAATCTTCATTCATCAGCCCCCATCAGCTTCCATACCCCACGATGCGAATCATCACGTGGAATCCTTCTCCCCCCTCCGCAGATTCCTGATAGGACCGCGCCCACGTAGATCGATTGGCCGTGGATACATTGCGTTGCACATCTCACCGATAGGTCTCTTGCATATCTAGATTTTTATCTGCATTATATCCAGATCGATCAATACCTTTGATAGAATCTCGATACGATGTTCTCGATTAGTCAGCGGCCGATAAATATTTGCACACCTCTGTTTCTATATTGTGTCATCATACCGCAGCGTCTCAATTTCTCAGCGATTATTATCATGTTGCACGTGTAATCATGGATATGGTACCGATAATTAATTCGGATGTTCATTTCCGGTGGTGTGTGCTCAATGGTTCGATAATCAGTGAACGCTTTGGTCCGATTTTACTTTTGATGTTGCGGAATGCTTTTGATTTGGGGGGAAGTGATTCAAGAGCGACATTCCAGTTTTTAGAATTTTGTTTTGATGGGGGAGAATGGGACATGCGGGTAACACAGTACATGGGGTAAAGTGGGTCGTTGGGGGAAAATGGGTTTGAGGAGATTCTGTATTTGATGACAGCATGGTGGTCGAGGGGGGGGGGGATAATGTGAAAGGTGCCGACATTGCGTTATCATTAAGAAAAAAAAATGTAATAGTGGAAAGTCGATGGATTTTTATTGCTGATTAATATTTGAATGAATTTTTTAATAAATAAAAACTGTCACGAGAGGTTTGATAACGAAGAATTTTTGTTCGACGCAGTTGGTACGTTGGGGATATTCAAAACTGTACTCCTCGTATTGGCGGGTTGAGTCGAAGTCAACAACACGCGATTCTAAAGAGGTTAAGTTGTTGGTGGGTTGTGAATTATTTTGAAGAAATGAGAATAGAATAACATGAAAAATTCAGAGAGTTCCTCAAGAACGAGGTGTAACGAGAGATTTATAGAACAAACGCATCTAAAATAATCGACACAGTGTTTGATAACATAAATAACATGCGAGATGAGTTGTGCAAGTTTGAATCTCCCGCTCACGCAGTGCCCTCTGCGGCGCGCGCACGCTAACCTCCAACGTTGCCGTCAGGTCCGTCTCACCGAACGTAAAATCCAGACTATCTTGTATATTTCAAGAATATATTCCTGGAATATAATCGATTCTATTTGTGGAGTATTTTGATTTTTATTCTATTGTCGATTAATAATAATAATAATAATATTTTTTCTTTCGTGTTACAGTACAGTTTTACACCTCCTCCTTTCCTACACTCTCCTACATTCTTACACTATATAAAATTTTCTTAAATTGTAATATTGGTATTATCATATGATTCTTTGAGATGATTTCTGCTATATCATAGTATCGTTCTATTGCCGATTATTTTCTAGTGATTTTAGAGAAAACTAGCGCCATAAAACTCTGTGTTGATGCCACGTATTTGATATTTTACTCTAAAAGACCCGCATGGTTCATCGTATTGGGACATCGGGAGGATAATTATCATCATTTAAAAAATATAGTCTCAAAATTTCAACCCCCTAATTGATGGATTTTTCGCCCCCCAAAATTCATATCGAACGCCCCTCTCAAAATATTTCCCTCCATTTCTCCAACAACAAAAATCGATCCTATCGATCTTACGTCTCTCCCACCAACTCTCCATTCATTCCCACCCGTCTAAGACCGCTCATTTGAATTCAGAACTCAATTAAAAAAATTTGAATCATCATTTTGACAATTACAGCGCGCGAGATCGCGCGTCGGTCTCATCAAAATTTTCGGTCCCTTCGGGTAACGAAGAGACTCTCGAGGGCTTGAAAAAGTTGGGGAGAGGGTGGCCCAGACAATTATGTACAACTATAGATTGTCTTAGGGGTACCGTAGGTGGTACCGGCACATCACCGCACACATGGGAGAAACCGGTCCTTTATAATTACAGGGTCCACAACCCCCCCAGCATCGGGTGGTCGTTGAGTCTATTAGTGTGTGTGTGTGCTGTCCAACGAAGGAGGGTATGTACCCCGGGCACGTTTGCAGTCCTCTCTCTCTCTCACCTCCTCAGGTGGACTCTGTTGCTGTCCTCATCAGACCTGAGGTCTTTCAGACGATACGACAAAGACCAATACGACCACCCGAGAGTCGGACAAACTCATCGTATTAAATGTCAGTGTTTTTTGTTGTTGTAATTTTTCCCTTTTTTTGGGAGGGCATTTTTCGTGAATTGAAAATATTGCCCTCCATTCAAGGACAATATTTCTTGCTTGAGGACTTGGGGAGATTGGATTGGTGGTAAATTGTGGCGCAAGAAATAGGAAAGAAACGAGGGAAGTCCGGAGTTTTTGTTTTTATAGTTATTTTTATAGAATTTATATAGTTCTTGTGACGTCACAGGAGATTGTTGCAGGGGATTTGTGGATCTGGAAGGGAGGGAACCGGAATTATCTCGAGATAATTTTTTAGAGGAATTTTATGGGAGAAATTGGTCGACGGAATCGGGATTTGAACCCGAGATTTTCCGATTATGCATCGGATGCTTTGGCGACTTCATTTTTGTTTACATCAGATGTTTGTTTATTTAAGAAGGGTTGGAGACCGTATGGTGAGGTGTTCCCACTGTTAATCAATTATTATATAAATCATAGTAGAAGTTGTTGGATAAATTAGTAAATGTCTGGGGTTTCGTCAATTTGTGGGGAATCTGAAAATTCCGGTGAATCTTTTTTGTTAAAGTTACTGTACCGTCAGGTCGGTATTTTACCGACTGGGTCCGCTGCCTTTGAACATCTTCAGTTGCCAAATTTTTCAATTAATTGCAAGAGTAAAATTCGAATAAATGAATACACAGTCAGTATTGACTAAATTAAATTTTGGAAAGTATTAATATTTTTAAAATTATTCCTTTCGTATAAATAAATAATAGAGCGTTTTTCAAATGGTGGATTCTCTTGTACGAAGTGTCAAAAGATTCTAGATTTTCAGCTTTGACTACAACAGAAATTTTCATTTTTTTATGAAACTCTTTGTTAAGTTTTGATTTAAAAAATTTGTTTTTGTATAACGAATGGTCCTTAAATTGAAGAATAAATTACAATTTTTATAAAAGAATTCAACAAAACTTTTGAATTGACTTGACTTTGAATTTACTAAACGAGTAGATCTACTTTAAATCGAGTTCATGGCCTTTTTCCGAAAACTGAAATCAAAGAGATTTTCTACTAAAAAATGAGGAAAAAAAATTTTTTTTAGTGTAAAATGTTTCTCAACAATGCAGTGTATTTTCAACTTAATGAGATAATTCTTCACGTGGGTATGACTTGTATATTTTATCCCCCTTGAAATTCTTTTAATGAGATTCCCTTTAGATATTTTGAAAGCTACTGAAGCAAAGCAGGTTTCTCGTTTCCGTACAAGTTAAGAAGATATTCCCCTACCGTTTCAATCACAACTTTCCATTACGTCAAAGTTTCTCTGTTCTCATCAAACAATATCTGTACTTCAAGAGATTTTTTTTTCTACCATGATTCATCGAATTCCTGCGTTTTCTCAATTTTCCTTCTATCTTGGTTGAAAGGAACGAGAAACGTCTTGAATGGACCAAGTTAAAATTATCTCTCAAAGATTCTATTTATAGACTTTGACTAACTGCAGTCTTGAGTTTGTTTAATTATTTAACTCAATAAATAATGGGCATTTTTTTGGAGGAAAATCGCAAATATGAAAGAAAATAGAAAATTCAAGAGATATGAGACGAAAAATTTTATTTTATGAAATTGAAAACTTAATATATAATATATAATATATAATATATAATGCATAATATATCATATATGATATATTTGCCCTCGTTCATGATTCATCAATATTTTTTTCGTTTACAATTAACGTACCATAAAATTTCATTCAATACTGATTCTGAAATCAATAAATCTCGTAATTTATCTCACGAGAGACAGAAATTTTTCTATTATTTACGAGTAGAAAAACATTGACAAAAATTTCATGTCATTACTTTTCGTTCCTGTTTTCGTGATTAATTCTTACGAAAACATATTTTTTCCCTGTTACAGGTGCATATCACTTTCATCAGGTTATATCTATTCGTTATATCATATGTCATATGCTACAAGCAAATGCGACTTTCTATTCCTAGATGAATGAATCAAAAATCACGATGAACGTACAAGCGAAGTGTTTTAATGACTTGAGCTTCGATTTGCCAAGTGACCAAACAGATCTTCAGAAGATAAATGCTTCTAGAGATAAATTGGTTTTTGGGATTTTTTAAAAAACTATTCTCTTAATTCAACTAATAGTTAAATAATAATATTTTCTTTTGCAAAAGCTGAAACTTTGTGCATTTGTGAGAATTTGTCTCTTGAAGATCTTTTTGACGCACCAAAAAGTTCCTGTGGAATTATTTTCAGAAGATTTTAGGAGATTCAGAAGAGTCAGAACTAATTGTTATAAATAAAAAAATCAACTTGCCGGTTGTGCAAATATATTACGGAAAAAAAAACTTGAATCAAGTATATTTTATATTTCATGCTGAGATATTAAGTTTTTAATTTTTCAGAAACAATTTCCTCTGATTAGGACAACATTTATTAATTAAATAACATATTGTCATTTAACATGAGTTGTTCTCGTCGCCAATGATATGAATAAAATATTACTAAAAGAATTTACCGTGAAGAATTTTGAGGAATGGCTGCACATGCCATAATTTTAATATTTTATTATATTCGTAGTATTTTTTGTTTCGATAGTTTATTGTTGATTCAACTTGTTTTACCTTCGGTGTCTTAATAACTGCCCCAACAATTCATCAAATTCACGTATTCACTGATAAACCAAAAGAGGACCGATGTTGTCGCGGAATGCAGGCATTCAAAACAATGTCAGGGCCGTAGTGATGGGTTAGCGCCCCTCAGGACATTAGGGGCCAAAATAAAGTGGAACGATCTCGCGGTCGTTATCAACTTCGAAGTGTTCGAAGTTCGTCAGTCATTTATGAAACGTTCACTGCACTTTTTGAAGATAAAGGCTCATGTATTATTTATCCTATTCATGACAGACATTTAAATCGTGGAAACATCAATTTTTTATCGATACTACCTCTGAAAATCGAGCACACTAGGATCAATCATAAAAGATACTTATCCAAGTAGTTTTCTCATCTAATTAGTCAGCTCTTCACCCCCCAAATTAATTAATGAACCAATAAAAATAATTATTTTAAGTTAAACATTTTTCTCCTAAAATGGATAACGTATTGTGAACCCAAAATAAGTTGACCCATTTTTTCAGTCAAGATTTTGTCCAATATCTCTGAATCTAAGGGAGCTATCGGAATTATTGTCACTACACTTTTTATAGAACTCAATCCGCTCCACAAAAAAGTTCATAACAAAAAATCTGCTATCTCCCTTAGATCCCAAGATATTCATAAAAAAACCTCATCAAGACTCAAAAGTGACTGCTCCTTTTTCCCTTCGCTACTGAAATAATAACACCACAGAAAAATAAAGTAAAACAATGAAACAACAAAAAATAAATCTTTTCCTCCTTAATAAGACTCTCATTTCCCCGCCCCAAAACCTATAAACAATAACTCTCTCTCTCTCTCTCCCTCACAAAAAAATTTCCCTCTTCACAGAATAATTCATCTTCCAAATGACGCATCCCACTCTCAATTAATTGGCCTACGTGTTGTTAATTAATTAATTCCGTAAAAATTCAGCGTCGTTACATTTTCCCAACATGCCTACCGGATTTATTAATTAACCCTCCAGTGGGCGTGTTCTCATTACATCGATTTATCGACGCTGAAGAATGCGCCAAAGCGGCAAGAATTATCACCTCTCGTCATAATAAAATCATCAACTTTTCGTTTCGATAATCAACACGAGTTTATAATAAAGCGATAGCATAATCAGCGTCAATCACTGATTGACGATTTATTGCATCATCAGTGTAATTTAACAGTGCGTGAGACAGAGAGAAAGCGAAAAAAATCGAGAGAAAGAGAAAGAGAGAGAGAGTCGATCGCGAAAGAAAGACGCGGGTGAATTCCATGTGATCGGGGCCTGGAATACCCCGACCGTTGCCCGTGGATAACCGGTAATAGCCGACGGTAACAGTAACAGTAACTGACCCCCACAAATGCACCAACACTCGCGTAAAACGTTCGACTCACCATTCACTGGATGAATTATCTTATGATGCAGCCGAAACCGATTGATGAACTGCGTGAGCAACACTTGGGCCACCGCCGGAGAAAGTTTTGATTTTTTTTTTTTTTTGCTTCTCCCACATTTCACGCACTTATCCCCCTAAAGTTTCTCACGTACATTATAGACTCGTGGAAATTACGTGGGTATTTGTACCAAGGACGCAAGTGCTCAGTGCACCTGACCGATTTCTTGAACCGATTATTTTGTCTTTTGCGGATAATTTAGCCGGGAGAAAAAATGAAAGTTGTAGTTAAGTGGCCATGTTACTTTGATGGCGGCTATCATCAGAGTGGAAAATTTAAATTTACTTTTTTTTTAGGGAAAACGAATAGGTTTGAAAAATGGAGTTGTTGGGAGACTGATTTCACCGATTGTTGGAGTGGTTTTGTACTTTCGGAATTTTTATTTTGCGGAGGGGTTTGGCGGGGTTTTGTAGGTGTGGAGAAGAGAGAGGTTAGAGGACAGCTGATGGGAGGCGTGGGAGACATTTTTTATGGATCGTAGCGCCGCTTGCGGACGGGGGGTGAGCTCTGTCATGACGGGGCGTGATTAGGGGCCTGAAAACATTGGAAATGTTGGAAAAGAATTTTTTTATGGATTATACAAGTGAGATAAATGAAATAAGCTGCTGCGCAGTGGTTGAAACGGTCGTGACGCTGAAGAAGTCGAAAGTAAGATAATAAAAAATGAAAAATTGAAGAAACTATCATTTTTAAAATGGGGATATCGAAATGATTGAAATAAAACTTTCCATGATTGAGTATTTATCTCCGAAACGAGAGATTTTTGGAGAAAATGTCATAAAGCGTTTTTGTAGAAAATGTCATCAGCTACAAAAAAGATCTTTTGACATTTTCTCCTAAAAGCACTCGTTTATGAGATAAATGCACAATTGCCGAAGATTTCGATTTTAGTTAATAAATAAATTTTGAATAAATCAAAATCAATTTTTAAAAATGATTGACAACAATTTAAACATTAAAAAACCTTCTTTTCTAGTAGCCCATTGTGCCCCAGATTAAAATATCAATACATTCGACCTCAAATCTCGAAATTCGACAAAAACCACTACTTTTCCTTTTTTATATAAATATCACGAGAAATGCGCACCAAACACCATCAATATTCGACCGGATATGACGTGCTAAACTGGGACTATTTCCATAAATCGATTACTAGACAATCGATTATCGAAATTCGATTATTTTCAGAAAACCGCATTTTTTACTTTTTTACCATGAAATCGCTCATTTTCATGAATCAATCACACAAAACAATCGATTCTCCAGTCTCCAATTTTCTCCTCGTGATATCGAGATATGAATTTCCGTAATCGATAATCGAATTTCAGTTTCATAATTTTTATTGAGTACTTTTCATCGCATGGTTTGACTGTCTGCGAAGACAGAGTCAGAGATAAACCAGAAGATACCATAAAGTCGATAATGAGAGACGGGTTTTAGGCCTCAGGTGAACATGTTACAGGTGTTCATTCCCATAGCAATTATTTTCTGGGTCAAATAGTGGCGAAATAGGCTCTCCACTGTGCATTTTCCAACGTGCCTTCCTATTCATTTGGTGGGGTCGTTCGTTGAGTGAATGTGATTCCCACAGGCCAGAAAAATATACCGTACACATTGTAAATTTGCTTGGGTTATTCAATTCCTTGTGATTAGACTGTTGCTGAAGATATATCGATGTTTCGTAAAATGCGATCTCGGGGAGTTACAACCCGCGTGTTTTTGGGTCAATAAAGTAATCGTACGTGAAGAGAAATTGTTGATAAAAATACCAGTGCCTTTCCACCATGAATCAACAAATTTTACTCAATTAATTTGAGGAATTCATTAACCCAGGGGTTTGGCGTAGTGGATTATGTTGTTGCCTCACATGCTAAAGGTTCCGGGTTCAAAACCCGCGTCGCGTTGCGTCGAATGGCGATCGAACCATTTAAAATCGAGGTCCATCGTGGCATGTCCTAAACCAATTGAAGTACAATCACAATCTTTAAAAAAATGTTTATCATTCGTTGAGTATTAAAGATGTGTTCTGCGCTGATTGTAGAAAACCGATTTTCTATTAAAATTTCTTTTCAATAAATATTAATTACTAGAACTCAATTGGAATACTTAAGTCCTGACGGGAAATATCAATTATTTTTCTACGAGTTATATTTACTTGATTCACATAAAACAGGTGGGGAAGTCAAGTCATGTGTATTTACCACAAGAATGAAAAAGAAAGAGTGAAAGAAAGAGTGAAAGTTCATTTACTATTAACCTGATGTGATCTTCAGCTGAGAAATTTTTCACTTTCCTGAGTTGATCAGAAGTTTGTACTCGTGAAGTACTTCTACGAGTAAATTGATTCTTGGTTCTTGAGATGATGACAATCTTTGGATTGACCTTTTCATACGTCACATTGAACTTTGGAACTTCAGTTGTAAAGAAGTTCATTTTCTTTCAATCACTGTTCGTCGTAGAACCGTTTTCCTTTGAAAATTTTGAACTTAGTGATGGAATGAAATTGTTGAAATCCCCGAAATTGCCTGAATTCTCTTGAAATTATGAAATCCGGTCAAATTGTATGAACCATTACAATGATTTCATTATTTTCCTGAAATCGAATTATGAAATTTCTATGTGAAATCGCATAATGAAATCGATGAAATCCCTTTATCACACCGATGAAATGGCTTTAATAAATCGATTAAATTGTTTTATAAAACTGATATAATCATTTTATAAAATACTTTTATGAAATCGCTTCATCAACTCGATGCAATTTCTTCATGACCCGTCTGAATCAGTTTATGGAATCCCTTTATGAGATTGATGGAATCGCTCTGTACAATCTACAGAATCGCCTGATAAAATTGTTTCATGAAATCGATGCAACGCCTTCAAGAAAATGATTAAATTGCTTTACGAATTTAATGGAATGACTTCATGAAATAATTTCATAAAATCGTTTTATCAACCCCTCGCAATTCCTCCATGAAATCGATGAAATCCGTTATGAAATTGATGAAATCACTTTATGCAATCAATCCCTTAACCGATGCCTTATAAGATCGACTAAATCGTTTCATGAAATTGACAGAATCGCTTTATGAAATCCACAGAATCGTTTTATGAAATCGTTTCACGAAATTATTTCATGAAATCGCTTTATGAAATCGTTTCACGAAATCATTTCATGAAATCGCTTTATGAAATCATTTCATGAGATCGTTTCATGAAATCGCGTTATGAAATCCACAGAATCTCTTGATAAAATCGTTTCACGAAATCATTTCATGAAATCATTTCATGAAATCGTTTCATGAAATCATTTCATGAAATCGTTTTATGAAATCATTTCATGAAATCGTTTTATGAAATCATTTCATGAAATCGCATGAAATATGAAATCGAATGAATTCCAGGCTGAATAGCCCTTCGATCAAATTACTTCATAATTCCTCTTTCTCCCTCCCCTCCCCCTCTCTCTCTTCCATCGTGTGCTCAAGGCAAATCCGCCTGTTCTCACTCCCTTTATTATTCTCAATTTTATCCATTCCTCAGTTACATCTAAGGGAGATATAACCGGCATCAACATTGTGAAGCCCCCAAGGTTCGCGGTTTCAATTAGATCTGGTCGTAGGTAGTCGACCCACCACGTTTCACAACGCATCCCAATGGTTGATGACCCTTCCCGTACACTGAGAAAGATATCGCCACCCTGAAGGGCCATTCTCTTTCACCTTCGTGATACCGAGTTGTTAGAGCCCATAGTTTCCGGGTTTTCAAATAAACGGAGGAGTGGACACTTATGAACTTGGATACTTCATCCTGATTCATTCCATCTTGACGTGTCACGCCATTCGCGTCATCATCACGGCGTCTCGTCACATACGATCGATGATTTTTCCTTGAGAGTCGCTCGTAGTCGGGCTATTTATGGTGTGAATGATAACCCAGAATTCAAATGACAATCTCCTGGATGTTGGTGGACATTTACGTCGATATGTATTCACAGGATGACGAGTGGTGATGACATCGGGTATTGGGGGAGGGGGAGGGGGATGCGCGAATGACGGTGGAAGAGAAATGAATTTTTTTTTTCTTTGGGTCGACTTGTAATTGACATTTGGAGCATATTTTATGCTCTAGATTGTCGCATTTCGCTGAGTAGTTTGCGAGAAAGGAGTCGGGGAGATGTTCCTTAAAGGGCTTTCAATTATTTTTGTTGAGGGATTTTTGGTATTCGGTGACGAGGAGCTGCGAAATTTTTAATTAATTGATTAGAGGAATTTGGTTGATTTTATTGAATGGATTCAGGTGATTTTTTTTTCTAATTTGGTTGAATTGAGTACAAATATTTGTGTAGCAGTTACTGAATCTGGGGTTGATGCGAGACGCCATCTTGTTCGTATTTACACTTTCAAAATGGCCGCTTATGATGGTTTACCTGAACATATCACAGAGACGTTGAGTTGATTGGAATTAAAAAGTGAATTTAGAAATTAATTACAAGAAATCCGTCGGATGATTAACTCTTAGGTTAAACCTCCTGAAGTGTCAAGTTTAATGAACATCGTGGCATCCATTTTCGATTTTTTTGTCGAAAAATAAGGGTAATAACTATCACATATACTAAATTTATTAGTAATTTTTATTTCAATTACTTTTGCTCTGATTAATTACGAAAAAATGAGAGCAATTGATTTCATATAAAATCACTTGAAATCATTCAAATCATATGACTTCATTGGTTCCAATAGTCAGTATCATTTGAACTAAATTTCGTCAATTATTAATATTTTTAAAAACATTTCCTTCCCATAAACAAATAATAAAACCAGTTTTTTAAAAGGTACATTATATTCTACGAACTGTCAAAAAATCACTGAATTTGTTTACATCTAACGATCAAATATTCAGATGTTAATATCCAACTTCTGATTTTTCCCTTTTTTTGTCAAAAGAAAACAGAAATGATAATTAATCTCTAGAAAAAATCGCGATTCCAAATGTGCTCGAGTTTTCTAAAAATGTTGAGTAGCTTTCGATAATCTTTGGATGTAGTAAAGGGCTGAACTACCTAAATGGAACTTCACAAGAATATTCTACACGTACGTGCCTCTATAACACACACAGGGATGTGGTTTATAATTTACAAATATTGTTAACATCGAGTTAATCTGTTGTCTCAGTGCTTATTTATCAATGATAGACTGGGATTTGGTGGGGAGTGGTTTTGTTTCCCGAATGTAATTTCCACCCCGTCGATCATCTCCGGCTCAGATTTTCCCGTAGGCAACTGCGTGCAACCACTGCCTATGTACATCAGTTTCATATAACAGTAGCATTTTGCCCCGAGGGCGTGAATAATAATGCAGCGATGCTGCGTGACACGGTTATGTCACGAAACGTCCGGATGTATGGAATGTACACAATAATACCTCTTGTAAATATTCTTGTTGACGAGTGCTGATGCTGCGATGGAGAAAATAATAATTCCATTGGAATTACCGCGAACGTGATCTGTTTTCCAGGAAAATTGTGGATTTTCAATACAATTACGATACGCTGAGAGAAACATCCACTTTATAACGAGCCTGTTACCAACGGGCTTTCTTTGGTTTCTAGGCTGATATCAATGTTTCTATGTGTATGAAATATATATGTGATGTGCTCATTGGAAAGCTCATGGAATAAGCTTCAAAATGACACCTGACTGGTCCAATTCGGATAATTTGTCACTGACTTACGAGAGTTTTGATAGAAAAATTAATTTTAGGTTTTCGTTTGAAACAGTCACTTTGGTTTTTTTCACGAAGTCGTAGTCCTACGTGAACTCGATCGAGATATCGATAGATCATTTTGAAGTGTGTTGATAGAACTGTTCTTTGTGTGTAAGGAATGGCTACGACATCTGTCGAGGATGCTACCAAAGCTTCTCTTCATTCGACTTTTGGATAATCGATTGTTGTGATTTGAGATGCCATTCGATTTCTAATTTCGCTTGGGAGATTCGTGGAGGTTCTTCTTTATATGTGAATGACAGCTACGCCATCTGTCGTTGATTCTACAAAGGCTTCTCCACAATCGACTTTGGAGATCGACTTTTGAATAATCGATTTTTATTCGAGTTACCATTCGACTTCTCAATCGAGATTCGTGAATATTCGTCTTTATCTATAAGTAACAGTTACACCCTCAGTCGTTGATTCCACCGAACCTTCTCTTCATTCGACCTTCGAGTTCGACTTTCGATAATCGATTCTCATTCGAGTTGTCATTCGACATTCAAAATTCTTGATGATTCATCTTTATACATAACGAATAGCTACGCCATCTGCCGTCAATTCTATCAAACCTTCTCCTCATTCGACCTTCGAGTTCGACTTTCGATAATCGATTCCATTCGACTTATTCAAAATTCTCGGCAATTCATCGTTATCCATAACGAACAGCTACGCCATCTATGATCAATTCCATCAAACCTTCTCTTCATTCGACCTCTGAGTTCGACTTTTGAATAATCGATTCTATTCGAGTTGTCATTCGACTTATTAAAAATTCTCGGCGATTCATCTTTACACATAACGAACAGCTACGCCATCTGTCGTCAATTCTATCAAACCTCCTCATTCGACCCCTGAATTCGACTTTTGGATAATCGATTCCACTCGATTTTCCATTCGACCTATTCAAAATTCTCGACGATTCATTTTCACACATATCGACTAGCTATGAAATCCACAAAAAATTTATTCATCATCAACTCGTCCAGTCCATCAATCCTTAACTCTATCCCCTTCCTCTGATTTTCGATGGCTCACGTCAATATTATTTAAAAACGGATAATTTAACAATTTCATTATTTTTAATAGTTCATCCTCCGGTATTGCTAATTAACGTGGTGATTAGTTCTACCTTGTTTATTCTAAAGATTACGGTAACGGATTATAATCGTCTCTCGGACCACGAATTAAACTGCGGTGCAATAGCTCACAAGAGTGGTTTCAAAGATTTCTCACTACTTCAGTTAGCAGCTCAAGTGCCGCAACTATTTCGATTTAATGTTGTTCCAGTGGTGTACGTATACGAAGGGAATTTACCCAGTACAATGAGAGAGAAGGAGAGAATGCAATTGCCGTAATTATTTTGATGGACGATAACGATTGTAACGATGCACACAGCACGTGGGTAAATATTAATTGACCACAAATCCAGCCTCAATCGTGGATTGTTTGCTATTCATTGGGTGCGGTATGTCCACGTTATCAATTTTTCAGGTCTTCGATGGATCATCGAAGAGCTCGACGAGCTGTTAAAATACTCGGTAAATCACACTAGAGTATGACTGGGTACCTGGGGCACAATGGGATAGACAGAAAACATTCGAGATTTTGGGAAAACTGTTTTATTAATTTATTATAACAGAACAGGATCTGAAATATGTCACTTAGCACTTGTTGAAATGTTCGTAACGATGAAGAGCTGGTAAACAATAATAATAAACAAATGAAAAATACAAAAGTGAATTAAATAAAATTTAAAAAAATAAAATTAATCACATCAGGAGTGAAGTGGTAAACTGTAATAACTCAAAATTGAAACTTTTCGTAGTTGAGGGTTTATCTTCCAAACGAGAGGTTTTATGAAAAAACGTTGGGGAACTTTTTTGTAGGAAATTTCATCAGCTACAAGAAAGATCTTTTGACATTTTCTCCTAAAAGCACTCGTTCATGAGGTAAATGCACAATTATCAAAAATATCGGTTTTAACTCATTATAGTTTAGTACTTTGCTACTAAAATAAATTCTGAATAAATGATTAAATCTGATAAATGATTGCAAACAATTTAGACATTTCTTCTAGTATCCCATTGTGCCCCAGATTGAGCTATCAATACATTCCACCTAAAACTGAAAAATGAGAAAATTTTCATTTAACTTTTTCATCCAATTATCACCAGTTTTCGCTCCTTTATGATAGATTTTAATGAGAAAATGAAGTTTCGAGATTGAAAAATCAACGTATCACAGCCTAATCTGAGAGTCTTCTGATGATCTTTAGTTCACCACTTTTGACACAACATAAAAATCACAAAATTCGGAATCCACCACGTGCAACAGCTAGCGCGCCCCGAGGGTGCGTCTGTCCAATTTTAATTAAATAATGAAAAAAATTGAATGGAAATTCTTAATTAATTGGAGTACCTAATTTGTAATGAATGCAGGCAAATGTGGACCTTTAATGCAAAGTTTAGAGCTTCAGTGCAGGGTAATAAAGTAATAGATATGATATGTGGGGTGAAAGAAGGAATTTATGAAAGCTTACACGCTTGCCTAGGGTTAATAATCCAGATTGCCGCTCCTGGGTGTCTCTTTCACCTCCTACAATTCTCTTTCTTGCTCTTTTTATTTTCCATCTCGCTCGCTGATGCCAACGTTTGACTCCTACCCTCTATCTCTGTTGGATCAATAGTCTGGTCCAGAACAGGGCCATCTTGCCAAGGGAGACGCGCGCGTACAATGACCCAAGTCCGCACAGGTGATAATTTTGGATTTTGTTGGAGGCGAGAATAGATTCCAATCTATTTATTGTTTATCATGGGGTTAAAATAGATCTGCCCTTTCAATAAATTCAAAGATCATCGAAAACTACTGAAGATTGTGGGAAAACTCGATCACGTTTGGAATCCTAATTTTTTCCAGAGTTAAAATTGCCGTTTTGATTTTTCAAAAAAAAGTTAAAAAGTGAAAACTCGACTATTGAAATCTGAATTTTTGATGGTGAGACGTGAAAAAATTCCGGAATTTTGTGACAGGTCGTAAAGGTTAAGGCAGACTTTGAGAAACCAGTTTTATTTGTTTATGAAAAAGGAATGTTTAAACAAATATTAATAAGTTAAAAAATTTAATTCGGATACTACTGATTATGTCTGAATTTTTGGGCATTTTAATTATGAAATTGGAAAATTTGGCAACTGAAACTATTCAAAAGCACCGCATCCGGTCGGTAAGTTACCGACCTGAGGGTAAAACTCATTTAATGCGGGGAATACCATTGATTTACAAGCAGTTACGTCATTATTCCCCTGGGTCCACTATATAGCGAATTATCTGACAATTAATTAGTGTTTTCTAAATGGCTCGTCACGAAGAAAAAAATTCAATAAAAATTACTGCACCGTTTGGTAATCACGTGTTGTTAAGGTCGTTTCGGGGAACATTATCATACCATTTTTCTAAATTTGTCAACTGTTTAGTAACATCCAGCCGTCCGAGAGTAATTAATTAGCTATTGGGTAATTTTTCTTGACTGATGCCCATTATGAGACTTTTTCAATCTATTTTTACAAGGTAAAATTGCGTTTTTGCATCTCGACGACGATCAGTCGGTTACAGTACGTTAAAACCACTTTAATCGTACCGGGACTGGTGCGCAGTGACATTGCGCAGATTGAATCAAAGCCTTTCCTCAGACTGAACACAACGTGAAGTTAGTCAAGTCATAAAAAACTTATTCAAATATTTTATGTGATTTATCATAAAGTTAAGATGGAAATATTACTTAATAATTAATAATTAGGTATTAATAACTATAATTTCATGAAGATTGAAACAAACTAAAAAATAGAAATATGAATAGTTCAGTCTGCTTTAAGTTAGTAATAATTAATAAAAACTACAAATTATTATGTGATCTTTTAGTTTTATTAATTTACGATCTAAAAGTTAAAACTCCCAATTTAATTATTATTTCGAGTTAATCATGAATTAAAAATATACCACTCAGGGCACATCAACTTTTATTTGTTTTTCCTGCGCCGGAAATAATTTTATTTTAAATTACAAAATAATTTTGTTGGATGAATTTTAAAAATATTTTTGATTTCATTTTTTTGAACAGTACAATGCAATTTATCAAGTGAAATTTACACTTACAATTGCGATTTACCATTAACCGGTGTAACCGGTGGATAAACTTTTATCAGAGACTCTCGTGAGATACCACCCTTTAACACTATGAGACCTTGAAAAAATTAAAAATGAAAGAAGTCGCAAAAGTTGATAAACCTCGACGAATTTCCAAAAAAAACCCTCCACGGATTAACTCGAGTTTTAAAAACCGTAAACATAAATAGAAATTCGAGAGCAAAGTCAGGGTGAACTTCGATAATTAGCCGCAGTTACCGCGACTTAAAATAACCCCATACAAATCCTTTTCACAATTAATTTTTTTTGGGTTTTGTTCTTCACCTCGTCTTCATTGTGAAACGACTGTGCGGCGTGTAAGGAACAAGTAAAAATAATGTCCGATCAAGATAGAGGTATCGTGAAGAACAACACACGTGGTACATATAACATCGTTTCTCATTAAGATAATGACTCACCGTAATGATCTAATAATGGGAAAATAATGAAAATTCGATTGTCCCCAGATAAAGTTCTTCGGCGGCATTTTCAGTTCAAACTGTTCCCCAAAAATCCTCCTCACCTTCACGTTAATAATCTGGTGATTGATTTTTAATCACCAAAATATCGGCGAAAAGGGAAAAAGTCAAATTCCCCAAATTCTTCGCAGCTGACGAAGGCGTAATCGCTTCCGATGGTTTCTAATTAAAGTTGAGTCCATTATCTGCAGTTGGCATTACCTAATTTCTCCGAGAGAAACAAAAAAAAAAAAAACATTTTGACCCGATTTTTAGTCTCTCATTTTCTCCTCTTCGTGGCCCTTCTCTCCTCATTTCGATCTTGATAAAAAGTACTGGTGAATATTGTCCAAGGGTGGTCCACGATGCTCCAGGAAAAGGAGTCACGGGGTCATGCGGTCGTCACCCCATTGTATCGAGAATTGTTCATTCCAAAAGAAGCGAACGGCCAAAAAAACACTGACGTAAGCCGTAAAGTCCGCACCGCAATGGCAACAAAAAAAAACAAAAACAGAGACATAAAAACCGCAGCATATTCTTTCGGCTTCCGAGAAAGATTCCACCAGCGGTGAAAAAAATAAATAAATACATAACCAAAACAAAATATACCAAACACATAACCAAACCGAAGTTACATAATAACAATTATAAACAAATCGACAAAAATCAACGGAAATAGCACTTCGAGTATGATCTTAATAATAAAATATGATTGTTCCCAAAAAATATTAAAAATTACAATTTTCCGATAAATTAAAGTCAATTGATATTTTATTTATCTGTAGTCTTTAACCTATATTTTCTGTGAACTTAACAAAGGAGAAAAAAAAGATAAATCTCTATTTTATCCATTAAATCAAATGTTCAAGACAATTTATTATAATCCCAAAATTTGTATTCAATTAAATATATTTTAGACTTTCATTAATTATTAGGCGATCCCTTGCGGGAAGTGTAATGAACCTTCCGGCCATTTTGCTCTCGATAGTCTAGTCGATATGTGCCCGTAGCTGGGCCCTTCACACAAATTCGTAGAACCCATCGATTCCGCCCCTGTCGACGTAAATTTCCCTGACGCACGTGGTCCTGAAGACGTCCCAACGGATCGCGTCCACGGCACTACATCTTGTGCTCAGGTGATGAGGATCTTCCTGTGTAAAATATACATATTCCATTTATTTGATGAATACATTATATATACAGCATATAAAAAATATATAATCCATCGATTAAATCCAATCAATCAATTAATCGGATGAATCGGAAATTAATTAATCGGATTTGATCCAAATAAATTGAATGAAACCTTTAAACTAGATTTATATTATTTATATACATATATACATATGCATTACATAACTTTTTATTTTTGTGAAAAAAGTATTTTGCTGCGTGGTACATCAACCAAATAAAAGATCAACGCAACCAGTGCCCTAGTCCTCATCCACGTTTACACCAGAAATAGACAGTGTAAACATGAAAGTGAAGGAGTAAACAAATATACAAAAACAATACTGAGGTGGCACATCCCACTGTCGCAGTGATGCTGATATACTCCGTAGATATCCCAGTGAGATTTAGTGCTTCTCTTGGTTAGTATACCAGGACTGGGAAGGAGCTGGGGAACGGTATAACACAGACTGAAAATCAGGAATGAGAATCTCGGGTGCCAACCACCCGATCCAAATGTTTTCCCCATGTCCTTGGAAACCAAACACATTATCGAGAGCTTCGAAGCCGAATACGTGAGGGTAAACGTTATGGTAACACTTTAAATTAATTGAGAAAGTGGTTTTAAAAATGAATCATTATGGTGACACTTTGAGTTAATTGAGAAAGTGGTTTAGAAAATGAGGGGAAAATAGATTAAAAGGAAATTGCGAAGGAAATTAGGAACTTGGGGGAGTTTTAGGGAGGGGATTCAGGATATTGTTTATTGAATTTTGTTGAAAAGGTTTTTTATGGGAGATGCGACAGTTTCTGATCAGCTCGGTCCGGGGGTTGAAATGGAATTGGGAAAAAATGAAAAGTCAATCAAATTGACTTGAAACTTTTTTTAATGGGAAGGGTGGAAAGTTGTTGATGATTTGCGAATCAATGTCGTTGGGTTGACTGTTGAATAATTAATTTAAATTAGGGTTTTAATGAATTCAGACTGGGACAGTTTCTAATCATAGTTTTACGGGTGGATGGAGTTTCTGATCATGAAGTGAGACAGTTTGTAATCAGGTCGGCCCAGTGATTAGAATGGAATTGAGAAAAAAATAGAAAAGTCAATCAAATTGACTTCAAATGTTGTTTGATATAAAGGTTGAAGATTTGTTAATGATTGCGAATCATTTCTTTGGTCTGACCTTTGAATAATTAATTTAAATCAATGTTTTAATGAATTGAAACTTTGGAGCAGTTCCTAATCATAGTTTTACGGATGGGTGGAGTTTCTGATCATGAAGTGAGACAGTTTCTGATCAGGTCGGCTCAGTGGTTGGAATGGAAGACAGAAAAAAATAGAAAATTCAGTCAAATTAAATCCAAATTTCTTTTAAGACGAACTGTGAATATTTATTGATAGTTATGAATAATTTTTTTTGGTTTGAACGTAGGATAATTAATTTAAATCAGAATTTTGATGATTTCAGTCTTTCAAGCAGTTTCTGATCACAGTTTTCTGCGCCCCAATTAATTCGACCGAATTCATTTTCTCATTAACTATGACATTAATAAACAAATCACACGTAAAAAAAATACTGAAGATATTGGCGTAGTAATTAAAATAAAGTGTCATCTGATAACTCGAATTACCATCCGTATTAAAATATCCAAAAGTCAATGTTTTATGAAAAATCAAAAAACGGGGAGATCTCTGAACTTTTCAATAGACAATATTTATGTTTGATTCGATCTACATAGGCGGTATTAAGACAAACATTAAAAAAACAAATCCAACCCTTAGTTTTGGAGATAATGAACAACAAAATTTTACATTAAAATTGGAATATCTCAACCTTGTTATCCTGGCACCTAAAAGTGTACAAAATTTCAAATTTTCATCTCGATTATTTTTTGAGTTATTACGTAAACAAGCAATTCTAAGAATAAAAAATGAAAAACGACAACAAAACTGAATAGAGCATTAAAAAAAAAAATGAAATCGGTCAAACGGTTAAGGAAACACCGACGAAAAACAATTTTTAAAAAATCACTACATCTCCGGAACCACTCAACAAACGACCCTGAACTTAATCTTAAAACCTCCCTAATGAAAGCACTAATTGCCGTAAAAATTGCTCACACACACACACTGCCAACCTTCAAAAATATCTCTCCTGCAAAGTACTTCACACCTCTAACCATTTCCAATGAAATTACCCAAATCGAAAAAAAAATCGCGATTACAATTATAAACCCAAAACGACCATAAACCCACCATTCATCACCTTAAAATATTACCTTCAACCTGAAAGCTGATAAAATGGCACCATAAAATAATCAAGAAAAATTTCACAACGCGATGGAAAACATCGAAAAGATCTCCACGAGCGATAAACCCACCGCACAAAACGAATAATCGATCAGCTACTGCGGCGCCTCGCGCAGATAATTTCTCGTTAATTACCCTAAGATTAATATAAGTGGTCTTACACTACTATGGATTGTACTCCATACAAACCCCCCCCCCTCGGTCCAGCTTCTCGAGAATTATTTTGTGCTGCGGTGAGGATGTGGAGGTGCTCTTCCCCCGCGTTCGAGCGATAAAAGTCTCATGTTTATTCTTCTTTTTTTTATTTTCAACTTCCTCTTACCTTCCCCCTCATCCCCTGATCTATCGTACTCACTCGCACTTTCTCGGAGTCCACCACCTGCAAGTATCCTCGCATAAATCCTCCTTCACATCGCTAATAAATCCCGTGTTGCCTTCCGTTTTGCTCTTTTATTTAATCCTTTTTTCCTTTATTTCCCTGTGGCTTCTCTTTCATTCTGTCTTATGCCTCCGAGAGGTTTTTGGTTGTAAAATCTTCACTGAGCGTCGCTCGTCGCGTTAACTCCGAATATTTTTATCGGTTCGCTGTAGCCACCGCAATTCTCCGATGATCTTATGGACGTAGGGTAAAAAATTTTGAGAATAAGAATTTTCAGGAATTTGTTGTACTGGAGTAGAAAGTAGAAAGAAATGTTGAACATGAGTGCAAGTTTTGATTTGTTGATTAAAAATAATAGTTAAAATCTGGAGAAAAAAATCTGATTTTCAATAATTTGCACTTGAAGCGAATAAAATTCCAATAGAATTGAAATATTTCATAGAATTCCACCGATTCCAAATAGAAATATTTTTAATTTGTTATGAGTTTTAGTAATTTGTTTTCTCACCATTCCAATACCTCCCCCGCCCCCTCCCCTAGTTTCTGTACATTTTCCACTGATTTTTTCCTTGAATTTTGGATTGAAATTCGAATTTTGATGAGACGTTAAAGGTTTGGAAGAAATGAGGGAAAAAATAGGTTTTATTTTGGAAGAAGAGGGACGAAATTTAGAAAAGTTGGAAATCCAGAAAATTATAAGAATAAGATGTAAATAATTTTTAAACAATCATTTTTCTTTCTTAAATATCATTCATCCAGAAGTGTATGACGTTCCTTAATTTTCAAACTTTCATTAGAAATTAATTTCTTAGTAAGAAATATACAGTTTCCAAAGGTGTGAACCATTTCAACAATTCACTCATGAATAAGGGGGCTACGGCCCCTCCTCGCTCCGCCCACCGCGTCGCCCTCCCTTCGCAGTTGAATATCTCATTAGTAAACTAGGGGGCTAGCCCCCTCCACCCTCGACTCACCTGCGGAGGAGCTCGCTCCTCCCCTTTCGCTTCCAAAAGTGTGACCCATTTTAGTGATTCACTCGTAAACGAAGGGGCTAAGCCCCCTCTCCTCACTCGACTCATCAGCTGCGAGGGGGCTTAGCCCCTCGTTCGCTTCGAACAGTGTAAACTGTTTTAACAATTTATTCGTAAATTCAGGGCTTAAGCCCCCTCTTCACTCGACACATTAGTTGCGAGGGGGCTTAGCCCCCCCTCGCTTGACTCCCCCCACTCTCTTGCGATCCCCCCTCATTTTTTCCATCCACATGAGACTTCCCCCTTTGCTCCGCTCGTCAAATGCGGTGGGGGCCAAGCCCCCCCCCCTCACTTCCCTCACCTTTTCCCTTCAGCAATTCGACGGTCAATTTTCATTTTAATTAATAAAATTTATTATTCGTCAGAATACAAGTTCTCTAACACACAATAAATATTAATCATCATAAATTATTTATCACTAATTTTACACATAGAACTGATGTAACAACATCTCATGACACTTTTACATAATAATACGGTAATTGTTCCCTAAAATTTCTCACTTTGTAAATACCATAAATTATAATCAAATTAACTAAATAATTTCAATCATAAAAATATTTTTTCATTAAAAAAAAATCTCTAAAGATTCAGTTGTTGTTTTTTTTTCACTGATTCCAATTGGTCATGAACTCGGCTTTGTCGAGTTACTATCGGGGGCGGTGGGGGGTGAAAGGGGGTGGGAGGAGGAGGGAAAAGAGGTGGGGAAGATGGTTAAGAGAATCCACAGCACGAAGCAGGCATTCACAGCCCTTGAAAGCGAATCCTGATCCCGAGATATCTGGCGCCATCATCCATGCAACTGGCCACAATTTATTTATTCATTTTTACAGAAGTTTAGTACACCCGCACCAGGTGCTTCCTATGTATCTTTCGCATTAAATTCTCCTCTCTTTCTCTCTTCTCACCACAACCAACATTTCGTCCCGAGTGAATTCATACACTTGATATGGGCAAATATTTATGCAGTTTTGAAATTTCAAGGGAGAGAAGTGGGTACGTTAATTTTTCTAGAATGATTTATGAATCATCGAGGGGTTTTTTTTTTTTTAATGGAAGGACTAATGGCATGTCCACGCCATTTGTTAAATTACCACCTGGTGGTTGTTGGCACTGGCATGTAAATTCCTGCATCAATTAGCTAAAATTTTGCCTGCGTTGGTAATGTTACAAATTACTGAGTTAATGGACCATAAATCCATACATCTTCGTTGATAAAATGTACATTCTGGGGTAACTATTTTAATCAATCATTTTTATTTGAAGTCTTGATGGAGAGGAAGTGAAAACAGTTGAAATTATGATCTGGTAATTTTTTTGTTTTGGGGTTTGGAAAATATTACCGTATCGTTGAGCAACTGTTGGGTAATTATTCCCGAATGGTTGGGTCACTTTTAGGGAATGGTCGACAAATTTTAAGGACCACTACAATAATTTTTTTTGGAGGACCTTTTTTTAGTTTCGTTACCAAAAGAAAAATTTGCCTCTTGTCTTAAGGTTTGTTGGTATGTAAATATTTAATGAGCAGTTTATGTTCAAATTTTTATGGTGAATAGTTGAAAAAAGTCATCACAAAACGATCACTATCTGACTGAAATTCTCTGTTTTGAACTTGAGATAGAAATTTTTGAATTTGGGGTAACTCTTCACGAGTTTTGATGGAGCGTTGCGGATTAAAATTTTTCAAAAATCAAGGTGCTTGATAGTTTTTAAAATGAAAATTGTTTATGGTAGAAGCCACATAATTGAATACAGGAAACAAAAATTAAATCGATTGACCGTTTAGTTATCGAGAAATAATTACCGAAAATTCATAAATTGACCTGATTAATAATAATTACAATAAAAAATATTGTTATATTTTAGCTGTCTATACACAACCCAATCCATCAAGTGACACTATATTTTATCAATAAATTGCATTTTAACCTGTTCCACTCTACAGCGCATCAACTTTTTGCAGAGACTGTCGCCCAGTCGCCTTAATATTTTTCCCGCCAAATATTTCTCGTCTAAAAAAAAAAATAAAAACACAAATCACGAATATCATTACTCAACCGCAATAAAATATCCATCGCAACTACTTCACTGCAAAAAGCGTATAAACAATGCGATTTAATTACAAATATCCACAATCGTCGGAAAATTTATGGCCCTTGAATTTTACGAGAGCAAAACTCTCAACTGAAATAGTCCCTTTGTCCGCTCAATCAAGATGATACATTAAAATCGTAAATTATTACCCCTAAAGATACCCGTAAACACACGATAAAAATAATGAAATCGGATAACTCTCGTAGGGCAGAATAGGGTAGTGTCTACGGAATTGACCGGTCTAGCGACGAAAATTCCAGGGTCGGTGGAAGGCGTGGGAAGATGCTGGGGGGGTTATGGTTATTGCGGAAATATTTCAACGACTTAAGGTGAGTCCACGATGCCTCGATCTCCCCGGGATATTTATCATGATAAGTCGCGCGGTAGGAAAATCGTGAATGTTCATAGGATCGAATTAGCCCTTTCACGCTTTAACCCTCGGTCATACTATTTCTCACCTTCGTTTCCACTCGCCAGTGGAGCTCTTCACGTTCATTTTTGGAATAGACGATCGTTGGAAATATTGTTAAGGAGTAGTTTAACGGTAAAAATTTTATAAATTAAGATGTGAGAAAAATTGGGCTAAAGAAAAATTTATGTAATTGGACTGATAAGAGAATTAGGTTGATGTTGGTGAATGGATTCAGGTGAATGTTTTTTTCTAATTACGATTAGAAAATACATTTTGATAACAATTAAAATCTTCAGGTAATGACCGTTGGTATGTTGACCCTTTAATATTTAATTAATAATATTTTCAATTTTGATATTTTCACGCCAAAATATTTTAATTTTTCAATATTTTTTTTGTCATATTTTTGGTTGTTATATCTAAATATTACTTTATTTATCCAACTATTTAATATTTTTATGTATCATATTTTGTTATGATATTTTTCAAACGGGATATTCATAGATTCTTCCTTAGAATATCATCTCCACTTACTTTTCACCGTTTCTATCTCCATTGGCTCGTAACTTCAGCAAAAATTCCCCCGAGGGCATGAGGTATACAGCGTCCACTATAGTTGGCTTGCACAAATAAGGGCTACACCCGTTTACATAATTTAATACGATGAGCTTTGCCATGACAGTGCTGGAGCTACTGTTGATGCAGACGCATATTGGACTAGTTCACCTGGTTAGTTGGTTGGTGGGTCGGATACACATATCAGTATATGTTTACCATTCTCCATTCTCAGTTATTGTACTTCCATTTTTTCGTTTTCTCGATTTCATGGTAAATTATTCATTGAATCGACTCCAAAAAATATCACAGTTTTGCATTTTATTATGATTTTTTCGATAATTTTGAACATTCTTTTAAAAATTGAGGACAATCGACCACATTGGAACTTTCTTCTCATTAAATAATAACAAAATGCACAATGTTTTTTTTTTCATTTCAATTTTACTGCAAATTTCCCAGAAAAAAATTAACAAAAAACGGAAATTTTTACCATTAGATTGTATATAATGTATAATATATTATTTATTACATATCATATGTGATATATTATTTATTATATATAATATGTTATATATTATGTATTATATATTATAGATTAGATTTCTTATGGCAACTTATCGATTAAATTGATGCGAACAAATATAACATTTTCCTATCGTGTCATGATTTTCCCTATAACTTTGCACTTTCCTTTATAAATTTGGAAAAAATGACCACATGGAAATTTTCTAATCATTAAATACTAACAAAATGTAAGAATTTGATACTCTTCCCGTTAATTTCGTCGCCAATTTACCAGAAAAAACTTTAAAAAACTAAAATCCCCTCATATATTATATAATTACACATCATATATTATATCACACATGATATATTAAATATCACATATTATATCACATACATATCAATGAAAAAAAAATCCACTATTTTTTTTACCAGAGAAATTCGCAACTCCACATTTTTTTGTCTTCTCCTTCGACATCTTTTTCTTATCCCAGTTCTAGCCCTTCCGGGGATTTGATAAATGTCTCTGCCAAAATGGGGTCATCCGAGAGCCTAGCAGGCTAAAGGGTAAAGCCGAAGAGGCGAATATCAGTCGCATATTTATCCTCACGTCCTTAAGCACTTCGATAAACCTGATACGGCCACAAAATCCATCTTATCTCATCGTGGATTTTCCCAGACTCATGAAATGTGACACCGCAATATTTCAATTGCCAAGTTCTTCCATAATCTACATTTGTAAAGCCAGTGATTCTCAGATTAATTCGAAGATAAAAAATTCAATTAATAATGTCGTTGATATAGATTCAGAATATTTTGATTATGTGGTGCCAGTAGTCTAGATAAAATCTCCTGTCTCACTCTGATGGCGATCAATAATAATATAACGGAGCCATTTGTATCCATTTCTTGTTCTCACGTGCTAACGTGATCACAGTGGATCGCCCTTATCACAATGTATCACGTGTTATACCGATATTCGAGAATTTGTGATGACCCAGAATTGAGATAAATCGTTGAAGCTGGTGAGTGGGTCAGCGGATATTTTATGGAGGGAAAAGTTCGGTAGGAATTAGCTAATGCTGGGGGGGGAGGGTAATTGGGGTGTGTTGTATGTCAGGTAGGAATTAACAATGGGACCAAGCCTGGGCCAGGCTTGAACCAAGACAAGGCAATCCTGATTTTAGATGGGGTTATAGCTTGGGTCTAGGGTGGGATATGCTGGGAGTGAAGCATTGGATGAAGCTTGGGGAGGTCAGGTTGACCCAAGGGTGAGGCCCAACATGGGCCCAGGTCTGGGTATTAAATAGACTGCAAATGAAAATTAACACATATTTTGTTCATTATTTATTATTGAGAGTTCATGGTATGTGTGGACAACAATTAAGCATCTGACTATAGCTTTGTCGGGCGACTGTCGGCAACCATTGGCCAAAT
The DNA here is from genome assembly GCF_034640455.1 of Diachasmimorpha longicaudata. Classification (NCBI taxonomy): domain Eukaryota; kingdom Metazoa; phylum Arthropoda; class Insecta; order Hymenoptera; family Braconidae; genus Diachasmimorpha; species Diachasmimorpha longicaudata. Next base: position 2,537,831 of record NC_087240.1, read on the forward strand.
GTCGGCTCACTGTCGGCCATTCATCATCTCCTGCCATATAGGCTCGCTACCGGGCTTCGGGGTGAACTATCGAAACAACGTTGGCCCTAGACTGGCAGTATCATTGGTTGAAGCCAGACCTGTTGTCGGTGCTTGGCAATTGCTACCGGGATTACGGCAAAATTTATCTGCACCAAATAACCAGCAGTACTTGTCTTCCGTAAAGGGAAACGAGTTGTATACACGAAGAGGAATTACTACAAAAAATTATGAATCGTGGAATGTAAATTACAACAAGGAAGCGCGAAAGAAACAGGAAGAAAGAATGATGTTCCGCGAAGAGAGATATTCAGTAAAAATTACGGAACTCACTGTCGGCTCAGCGATTACGGAATCCACTCGGAAAATTTAAGTGACGATATCGCAATTTTTCAGGAGCAATTCCGGGGGAAAATTACGAGGGAAATATGTCATTTCGGGGTAAAATTACCTGACGGGTCTGGTGAATTCTGTATGACTTCATTTCGCTGCGAAATTACGGATGAGATACGTCACTTTTACTGAATATTTCATCGGCGGATATTTTAGTAAATTGATATTTAAATATTGATAGTTTATAGGAGGTTTTTAGGTCAATTGAGAAGGCGCGGGGCCCTCGCCCTTTTGGAGATTGATCGCGATTTTTTTCTACGATTGGGGAACTAGAAAATATTGTCTGAATTTATTTCCAAATTTTCCGAACGCCCAGATATATAATCACCTGATTTTTCTTTTTTTTTCAGTAACGAAATAGACGACAAGATTTTATTCAAATGCTTTTTCATATTTTGGGACTCATAAGCCAATTTTCAGTCCTTCTCCCCCTCCCGTAGTTGATAAGAGCTAATTAAAAAAAAAAAATTAATGAGCCTAAATTTTTTCAACGAGGGGAGAGTGGGATAAAATGAGACATCTCCAATAGTTCATTAATTGAAATCGGTAAACTGACATTTTTTTTCTCATTATAAAACTCAGTTTTTTTAACATTAAATTTAAAAAAAATGTTCGATTTGTCCACTGAGATGTGGAGTTATTAATGAATGAATTACGGTCCATTTTACCTCAATTACCTCTATGCAAACTTTGATTTTAGTTTCAGTATCTCTGATAATCAAAAAAAAAAGTTTTAACTGCCATAAAAGTTGATTCTCCCCCGAGTTTTCCCCCCTTTATTATCACTTTTTCTTCTCCAACTTCAAAAATATATAGTATTTTATATATCTGACAAATATATACTATCACATAGTAAATATACATAACCAATAAAAAAATATAAACACATAAAAGCCTTCGTACATGAAAAAAAAAACAATAAAAGTCATGTTCACGAAATGACCTGTAATTTCCCCAAAAAATGACACCTCATTTTTGTAATCCCTCGACTGCATAAAAAATTGATGACAATTCGTTGGAGGGTGGGGACCTATCTGTTGATTCATTTAACACGGAATACCTCCCAAAATGTTCTCACGCACTTGTCAAAGCAGAATTGTATCTGCGACGCAATAACAAAAATACTAGACCCTATCTAGAGCAGACCTAAATTGTGAATCGATTTTCATCCCGCCCTCGAGACTCTCCTCTCCATTCCGTGAATTCCGCATTATTTTGGGTAGAAATTCGTCCCCAGGCTTCTGAACTCCCCTCAGTCCCTTGCGGAATCAGATAAAACTCGTAACAATGAAGCCATGCCCATCCCCTTATCACCAAAATGTCGCCTCGAAATTAACTGAGCCGTGTAACTGCGTTCATCGACGAAAAAAAAAACTTCAATCAAGTGTGTTTTATACTTTATGGCGATGTATTCGATTTTCAATATCTCAATAACTATTTCCCTTAATTGGGATAAGATCTATCAATTAAATACCACACCCTATCACTAACCATTAATTACCGCAGTGATTTTTTTAGTAATGAGTAGGCCTCGTCGTCAGTTATATGAATAAAATATTCCTAAAAGGGTTTAGTGGGGAGGATTTTAAGGAATGGCTCCTTGTGACATAATTTTAATAGTTTATTATATTTGTAGTATTTTTTATTTCGATCATTTATTGTTGAGTTGACTTATTTTACCTTTGGTGTATCAATAACCGCTCCATCGATTCATCAAATTCACTTGTGCACCGATAAAACAGAAGAGTAGCGATGATGTTGCGGAGTGGAGGCGTTCAAAACAACGTCAGGGCCGTAGTGAGGGATTAGAACCCCTCAGGACATTGGGGGCCACAGTTCAGGGAGTCATCTGCGGTTTTCAACTTCGAAATGTTCGAAATTTATGAAAAGTTGAGTGTCATTTATGAAGGGTTGAGTTGTTGTACTTATTGAAGATAAATGTGTGTGTTATTTAGCGTGATAATAGTAGATAGTAGAGTCGTGGGAATATTAATTTGTTATTGGTATTATCATTGAAAATCGAACCTACTAGAATGAAATATAAAATATATTTAAACTAGCGTGTCACCTCGACTGCGACGATGATGTAAATGTTGGCTTTCCATATTACTAAAGGAGCAGATGCGGTATTCTCGAATAATCGAATTCCGATATTCGAGAATCGATTATTTTTAGATCGATTTATGAAAATAATCGATGCTCATGAACGTCATATCCGGTCGAATCTTCAGTGTTTGGCGCGCGACTTCTTATACTAGTAAACCTGAAATTTCGAGATGAGAGAATCGATTATTCGACTAATCGATTAATGAAAACAATCGATGGTTATCGACGTCATGCGTGGTCAAATCACCAGAGTACCTGATGCGTGAGGCGCACCCTCCTAAAAATCGAAAAATCCCTCATCCTTCGATAATCGATTATCAAATGATCGATTATAAATATAAAATAATCGATTATTTCCATGAATCCGTCAAGTTTAATACATGAGAAATGCCATTTTTAGTTACCAGCATCATCACGCCCACAATCGATTATCGATCCTCGAACTCTCGATTATCGATCCTCAAACAATCGATATAAAATACTCGATTATCTCCATAAATCCATATTCAATAACTAACCCGTCTCCCTTTTCACATCCACCCAACTCATGAAAATACCCCAAATCTCCACCAATCGATCACCAAATGATCGATTATCCCCATAAAACAATCGATTATCTCCCTGAATCCGCCATATTCAATCCCCAACCCTTCTCCCTCTCCCCATAAAATCCATAACATCGTAATCCTCATCCCCCGCCTAACCCATCCTCAAAAATCAACCCCAAAAAATACCCCATTCAACAATTCCTCCCACCCCCAAATACCGCCGTAAAAATCGATAACTCACGTGTCCAAGCGAACACAATAATTAGCGATCTCCAGGGTCAGTGGCCCTTATGTCCACTGTAAAACGTAAAATCGGCACAACACACAGCGGAAGTAGCGCAGTTCACCCTCAAAAGCGCCGTAGGAACAGGAGGAAGCGAAACGACCGAGAGACCGTGAGGGGTAGACCAGCGGTGGTGGGGGGGGGCGGAAGGTGCGGGGTGAGGGTGGGGGGAGTAGTGTTTCTCTCGGTCGATCTCTAGTCCGTTGCCAGGCAACCGGATCCCACGCCTCCCAGCCCCTCCGACCCCGGTGTCGGTGCCGTGGCGCCACCTGCTACCCCTCCAGTATCGAGATGCGCCCCGAGTGAGACTGATCGAGGCCCCGGCCTCTCCTCGCGGCCCGAACACTTCGCCGTTCATCGGTTAGTTTTTCATTTAATTTACGGTTATCTGTCAGTGATAATTGTGAAGTGCTATCGCAACGAGCCTAAGTAACATGTAATTAGTGGCCAGATGGAATTTTTATACGACGGTGACATCAACAAGGAGTTACTCGGAGCCAGGGGAATGTGGTAGATGATTTTATTTTAATATATCGATCGGTGCGGAATGTTTTGCTCGTCTTCGGTGAATCGTGCGACTGAGGGCTCGTCTGACGATTTGTTTATGTTGTGGGGGTTTAGCCGGTTTTACGATTTTTTTCCGCATTTCCGTGGATTTGCCGCTGGGAACAACCCCTATTTGCGAAGAGGGTGCGTTGCTCCCTTCCGGTTTGTTGGCAATCAGCCCGCGCGAGGGTTTTGGGGGTGAAAAGGGTGAGGAGGGGTGACAGGTTTTGATGGGGTTAGTGGAGTTTTTTGGAGTCTCCGGTGGGTTTTTTCGCATTTTTGGAAACTGGCCGGTGGGTTTTGGGGGTTTTTGGGGCACTTGAGGTGTGGGGGTGGACATCTGGGTGTGGTGCTGGTATTTTTGTGGTGTTTTCGGGGTGAGGATGTTCGGGTCTGATGAGTGGGGTGAACAAGGTGGCAGGCAGTGGTGCAAAATGTGAAATTCGGAGAGGGGATGGTAATTTGGAGAAGAGTTGGGGGAGAAAGGGTGGGAAGAGGGGGAGGGGGAGTTTTTGATGGATATCTCGGGATCTGGGGGGGTGGGGAAATTTTTCGTGGGACATTTTTTGGGGAGTGAAGTGAGTACTATAATTAATGTGATTACGAAAAATTCGGTATCTTTTTTGGATTCGAAGATATTGCCCGAAAACTGAATTTAGAGATGAGTCAAGTTATCTCGTTGGAGGGTTTTCTTCTAACGTTTCAGATTTCCCCAGAAAATTCAGGAAAATGTTAGAGTTTTGGGCGATATTTTGCGCAGGATGAGAATTTCTTAATTCATTCAAATTTTTAGTTTGACAGTTTAATACGAATATTCGGTGGTGAATTATATTGAATTTTTCAATGAAATCAGAAATTCCATGACTTTTTTCCCGCCAAAATCGCACTTACTGTGGTTATTCTACAAATTTAGAAATGTTTATTGAGAAAATACTCTTGTTGATGCCAAGTATTCATTTATTTCGGTATTAACAGTATTTTCGTTTTATTGTTGTAATTCTTCAGTCAAGTCATTAATCGACACTTATCAATTCTGATTAGATTTCAATTACGTTAATTAAAGTTTTGCGGTAGTTGGTGACGTAATAACCAACAACAGGTTACTTGCCGGAATTTGATGATTTAGTAGATGTCAATTTACCATTTACTTGCTTTTATAGAAATACAATAATTATTCAGTGTTTCATGTTCTGATTTTGTTAGTTCTGATAAACTCATGAATAATTTCCTTAGATTCTAGTCTTTTGAAAACGAAAATTGAGTCAATTAAATTGATTTAGAGTTCGTAATATCCAAATTTGAATGACTCGTTTTCCAAAAAATCCAAAATAAAATGTTCGCGAAGGTGAAAGGCCAGTCCCAAATATCCAAAAACATTAAATTATTCAATTATCGTAGTATTCAATAATTTTGTAGAATTTATAGTTGTCATTTTATAGTATTGTTATTCAACAATTTACTGTCAATATTCCTTTTTTGGTCACTTAACTTGTTGAATTAATTCTCACGTGAAATGTTTGTTGTGTGTGGCACAATAAACATTGCATTATTCTGTTGATCTTCACATTTTGATTTTTCTTTGAAAATCTTGCTTTTCTATCCAACATTTTAATTCTGATTTTTATTACTTTTTGAATCAAAAAATAATCCGTCCGTTTTACTAGTTTTTTCTCTCATTGTTTATTAATACAAAATTTTTTACTACATTTTCCAGTCGTTTCATTTTTCCCCGGATTTCCATATTTCCACCAAAAAATTCTAAAATTTCACTTGAATTCCGCTAAAAATTTCCAAAATTTTTCCATAAAAAAAATTTTTAATTAACTCGAATTAAAATTAGCATTTCCTTCTGATTGTCATCGATATCCTAATCCCTTGCGGTGATTTTACGTTGTGCAGAAACGACCTCACCCCTCACACCACCCCCTACCCCCCATTACTGAGCTTAATCAAGGCTCAGTGAGTGCGTACATCCCGTGTCATCAGTCATTTGCTCTGTGTCCGTACGATTGCTCTTCTCCGCAACCCCAAACATAAAAGGGTTGAAATA